>NC_133526.1:32125690-33555491 GCF_048544455.1 Silene latifolia | reverse complement strand
AGTAGCTTGTCAACTTCTTGGTTGATGATTTCATGCCTCTCTCAAATCGAATTTTCTTCTCTTTTGCTGTACAGCTTAAAGGATTTGTCAATATTTAACTTACGTAGTAATAACATCAAGATCTATACCGCCTCATATCAAAATGTGACCAAGCAAAACAAGACATTTTAGTTTTGAGAAAGTGACCTGCATTTGGTCCGATTGAGCTTTCGTGGGTGCAGGTATCCGACCCTACAAGTACTTTCCGTCGTGGAATTCGGGGTTCAATATGACTTCTCCTCGCTTCCATCTCAGGATTGTATACATATTCTTCCCTAACAGTGACTTTAATTGCTATGCAAGGGACTTACCCGACTTTGAGGGTTTCAAAGCCTGAGTGTAACATTCCCGAGCCGTCCTCCTGTTCTCCTCGATGGTGGTTATCCCCCTTCGTTGAAATTTTCACATTGATGGTATGTTGATGGGATTGCTTTGACATTGTGGATCCATGGTCTGCCCAGGATTACATTATACGAGGATAGGCAATCCATTACTCCAAATCTTTCATATGAAGCCACGCCTTCCACATAGGTTGGCAGGCCGATTTCTCCAAGGTGTTCTTCGTTTCTCCACCGAATCCAACTAGACGCTGGATTTCTTGATGATCTTTCCTTCGTCTATCTTCATAGCTTTAAGGACGCCAAGCATTACCAAAGTTGATTGAACGCCTCCGTCTATCGGGATTCTTGATACCTTTGTCTTTGCCAATTTGCATGGTGATTACCAGGCTGTCATGGTGTAGATCCGATATTCCGCAGTCCGAGTCATCAAAGGTAATAGCGGGCAATGACTTAGGCCTGGAAGGAGGTTGAAGTCCTGGATTCCGGATATTCTTTGGCTTGTTGGAAATGGGTCGACTCACGTATTCCGATCCTCCATTTATGAATTTGACTTCATAGATGGAGGGAGGAGGAGGAGGGTCTCTGCTTTTTCCTGGATCTCTCTTGTTTTGTCCTTCATCTTTGTTCTTTGGCTGTTGGATTAAATCCTTCAAGAAGCCTTTATTGAGGAGATACGCCACCTGTTTCCTGAGCTGGATGCATTCTTCTGTGGTGTGTCCGATGTCCTGATAGAAGTCACACCATCTCGTTGGGTCTTTCCTGGGATTGTCTGATTTCTTGGGCCATCTGACTGTATCTCCCAGGCTTTCCAGGCGTTTAATTAATCCTGCAGTATTAATAGAGAAGTTATATTCAGGAATAGTTGGTAAGCTAGAAAGGTTACCTTTGTGTTCTTGTGCCATGTTGACTTCAGATCTTTCAGGCCTGTAATAGGGTGCTGATCTGGGGTTGCCTCCTTTCTGGTAGGAGCTTTTCCTGTTAGTGTGTCCATAGACTTGCTTTCCGCCGCAGGGTCTGGCACTCCAGGTATATTTTCTATTTTGTTGTGGAGTTTTTGGATTTCCTGAAGCATAGCCATCATTATTGCTGCTTCAGTTTTGTTTGTTTCATCATTGGGAATGGTTGGGGTACCGGATAATGTATCCTTCTCCGGGGTTCCAAAATTAAAAAAGTCAATGTTTTTGATAATGGATGAAATTGGGGTTCACGGTTCGAACGGTCTTGAAGCCCGAAGCCGATTTTCCAATTTTTCCTCGGCTAGACTCGGATTCTTTCACCTATTGATTTGATTTCCTTGTTGCTTCTCTTGGATTGTCTCCATTCCGTGATCTTGGCCGGCGTAGCTAATTGTTGTTCTCGGTGAGTTCCACCATTTTTGTGTGTGAATATTAAATGAAAAATGATAAAGGGAATTTTATTGGTTGAAGAACTAGATGCCCCACGGTGGGCGCCAATTGTTTTAGCAGGAATTTCCTGAACGGATCCGGCCTGATTAGAGAGTAATTTGGGTATCTAGTTCTACGTATTTGGTAGAGATTAAAGAATAAATAATAAGAAAAAGACTTAAGTATGGAGAATATTGCTTATATTATATGGACGAATTGAGTACAAATTTATATTTAAGACCGGGTATATTCTGAACAAAGAAAGATAGAAAAAAGTGTAGAATGATTCAGTCGTATCCATTCTACATTATCTTTTACCAATGCTATATATAGCCCTCTTTCTCTATTTAACGTTCTTATTATTAACGTTACAATGATCAACGATCTCCCCAAATGTAGGAGTTGTTGCCGGATTAATAGGGCATGCTCCCTATTAATCCGCTTGACTTAATCTTCCTTCAACGTATCCTTAGCTTTTTCTTCTCTTTTCCGTCTTGATTCATAGATGATAGGCTCTTATGGTTGGACTTGGTCTTCCTTGATAATAGGACGTGGCCATTTAGTTTGTATAACCGTATTTCTTGTTCTTCTTCTTAATCCAGCCTGCCTAGGTGTCGTGCCAGGCTATTCTGCACTCACCATCAAGCTTTTCTTCCAGGATTTAATTGCCTTCTTGCTATAATATTCTTCAATAGTTGAATAGTAGTCAGACTTGTCCGGTCCTAGGTTACTTCAGTCAGACTATTAAGGTCAGGCCAGGCTGGAGTCAGACCAGGCTAAACTGGGCCTAACAATGATGATATCCAAAATGGAATGCTCATGCTTTCCATAGCCTTCGACAACAAATTTTCCAAAATGGAAGGAGCCATTGATACTCTTAACTCTCGGCTTTCCAACATAGAGAACCAGTTTGCTGAAATGGGAAGCTTGATGCCCAACCTCTGAAAATGAAAAGTGTCCAGACAAACCCTCAACCTCATGGTCTTGAGGAGAAAGCAAAAAGCGAGCAATCTATTCCTAGTTCTTCTCATCCAGAAATCAAAATCAACAAAGGCAACCTCATGGACCCTTCGTCAAAGAAACTTAACAACCCTTCAAGGTCATTTACAAAGGCTTCCGAAAATAAGGGCACACCTCCTAGGAAATTTACCAACATTGGTATTAGATACGCCGATGCCTTTCAGAGACTCATGGAACAACGAATGTTGAAGCCTATAGGACCTACGCCTAATCCAGAGAAGAAATCCAAATTCTGGGATGAGAATGCCTACTGCAAATACCATAGAGGCAAAGGGCATGATACAGAGAAATGTTACAAGTTAAAAAACGTCATTCAGGATATGATCGAAAGCGGGAGGTTGTCCCTCTTAACCTTTAACCCACAAGGTAGCTTAGGCGATCCTCATGGATATGCAACTTATCAGGAAACTTTTCTTGACTATTATCCTTTCAGTGTTCCCAATAATGAGGACGAGGTGCAAATGGGTGAATGCTCAAAGCCGGATGTCGAAGCCGATTCTTTGGAAGAGAAAATGTTGAAGCATGGGCCGCTGATTACGAGTCTAGATCTAAGATCAAGTCGAAGTCCGGGTCCGAGTCCGAGTCTTAGGCTTTCTATCTCATATTTGTTCTAGTATCTTTCTTTGTGTCCATTTCCATTCCTAGTGACAACCTGGGGGCTGTCCCACGAGTCACGTGTCTTCTCGAGTCTATGTTAAATATATTTATTATTCATCTCAATAAAAGTACACTTTTCAATCCACATATCCTATCATATCTCTTCCTTTACCTTTTCCTGTGACAACAAGAATTGATTTGAGACATTTTAAAACGAACAACAACAATCACACGTTCCAAGTCGATGTGAGTGCACTTAGATGATGTTCCGTTGTAAGTTGTAGAGGACCTGAAACTCCGTGTTCTTTTCTTACCTATTCCATGTCTGGCAATAGAAACCTCACTATAACCCCTGACTTAAGACAAGCCTATCTCAAGAGATTCTAGGACGAATCCGGACCATCTCCCTTGTTAACGATCCATGACGGAAGGCAAGCCCATTCCCCACAATAAACAACCCGTGTTACTAAAAGACCAACCCGTTTCACACCAAAGGTGCTAGTCTGACCCAAATCCATGGTAGCAAGCAAGTCCAAGACGATACGAGCCATGATCAAAGACAAAGGCTCAATCAAGAGAAGCTGAGGTCAATATCCAAGGCCGCAGATTATGGCTATAACCCAAGACAAAAGAGTCAAAAGAAGAAGTGTAGATACCCGTATCCGTCGATAATGGAATTTATAGAGAACCCGACAAACACCCGATGATGATAGGACACATGTATTCTTTAGTTGTCATTGTCATTATTTGGGTTCGTTTTACGATGTAGAGTGAGCGTTGTCGACGGAGTATTTTAATTTAAATGATATTTAAATTAAAGCTTTTTTTAAGGTGAATTCATTTTACTTTATTTTGAATTTATTTTCTCAAGTTATTTTATTGAAAATAAAATAAATATTTGATTTGAAAAATCATTTTATGAGTGTATTTGATTTGAAAAATCATTTATTTTAATGTGTTAATCGATTTGAAAAATCGATTTAAAAATCGAAAAAAACTCGTTTTAAACACGCGTTTTGGAGCTCGACTATAGCTCGGTTTTTGAGCCCGTTTTCTTTACGAGTTGGCACGAATCTCGAGTACACTAACCAACATAGGCCTCTACCCATCCAACCCCAGTTCAAACCCCCTCATCCACGGCCCAAATCCTGTCCCAAATACTCTCAAACAGCCCGCATAACAAGCGACCCCCCCATGTTTTGCGTGCTCAATCCCGAGCCCAAAACCCGCTCCAAACACCACCAAAACCCGTGCCCATTAACCCTACACCATAACCTACACCATACCCTAGTATCCTAACCATATTAACTTAGCTTAACCACCAAGAAAACCCCCCATACAAACCCTAAAAAACCCCACGAATAGCTGATGGACAGCAACTATGCGAAACAGCCCGATCGCTTGTTGCCCTACTTCTACCCTTCGAAACTCCTTATAAATACCCCCCCTTCACCATAATTTCATTCCTCTAAGTTCTCCATACATACTACCATCATTCACAAGCTTTAAACTCCAGAAACAAACCCTAATTGCCTCTCAAAAACCCTCGACAAAACCGACTTACAAACTGAGAATCAGTTTGTGTGTCCTCTTTGAAACCATTCGTTCAACCATCAAACCTCCATTAAAATTCGAGTTTCTTCTTCCTAATTAATCACAAAACATCCATCTACATCTTAGACAAAGATTTACGAGCCAAATTACCCTTGAGAGTACACGAATTCCCTCGAAAAACAGAGTGTTATACACTCTGTTTTCGCGGCTTTTCCTGTCTGTCCAGTTCTGTTTGTGCTCGTTTTTCGTGCCCAATAATTCAAAACAAGCAGGGATTGTTTTAAGATCTCTGTTCTCTTCTCTTTCTAGTTTTCAAAACATCTTTCAAATCGAATTTTCACCGTGAAACGAGAGAGAAATCGCAGTTTGAAAGTTGCTGTCCAGATTTGCAAAAAACGTGTTATTGCTTTGTTCCTTCGTCGACGACGGCCTCTCGAGATAAAATCTGAAGGAAATGTAGATTCATATACATATTAACATACTCATATATGTCTAATTAATTTGTCATAAAATTAAAACGGATTTTATGCATGCAAACAAAATATAAATAGAAGAGAAATCACATCCTTACATTGATGTTTCGGTTTTATTGGGCACAAAAGAAATCTCCTTTTCTTTTGTTCTTGAGCTTTCCTTATGGATGAACAAGATCTAAGTATAAGATCTCTCCCTAAGCTTTATACCCAAGGCTTTCTCTTAATCTAATTAATATTATTTTGAGCTAGTATAATATTAATCTAGGTAGAAAATTGAACCAAAAATAAATTGTAACACTTGAATATTTTCGGTTTTTATGAGAGAAGATTAGGAGGATTTATTCTCTCTAGGATTGTTATTTTTGGAAGAACAAGTGAATGAATATAATACAAAACATTTTGTAGATAATTAGGTAAAAATATGAGAAAACCATCATGGTTTTCTCTTCTCAAAAACCGGGTGGTAGGGGGGGCTTTTGGGTGAGCCAATGCATGAAGTTGTTGCTCTTAACAATGTTCATAGGCTTGCATGGCTAGACCATTAGGTAATTATTATGTTTACTTAATAAATTAATCAACACAATATTAACCCAATACCCCATTATTTCGGTACAATCATAATATGGTGTCCATATTATTTTTGTCAATTTCTCAATATGTAACATGTCACATGTAACATAATTTGTTATGTATTTTTAACATATTAAAAATCAACGTATTAATAAAAATACGTCACATACAAAAATTGATTTAGTAATTTCATAATTACTTGTGCCGAAATATTTTTACCAATTTATAAATCGCATTTACAAAAATTCATTCAATTCCGATTGTTTCCTTAAACAATAATTTCATCCGAGTAATGAAACAATTCGATTACTCAGACCGTATCTCATTTAATCACATTTCAATATGATACGTAAATTTTATTTCCAAAATCGTCTGTCAATTTTCAAGTAATTTAATTAACTCGTAACGTTATACGATTAATTAAATAATCAATTAAGAGTATTGCCCTTTAGGTATGACCTAGGGGGTCAACTGATCACCACCGTCACACGACAGTAATGTCAAACTCTAGTCAGCCAATCATTACCGATATATGTTGACCAGTTGACAGTAACAATATTACTTCCCAATTGCATTCATTTTAATGAGACTTAAACATGTGATCATCATGATCAACAGTCGTTATCGCATTATTGTCGGAGGACATATATTCCAACAATCTCCCACTTGTCCTCGACAAGTGTGCGTCACCAATTCTCTTGTCCTATTACTATCTCCCACTCAATGCAAGGTGTCTTTCAGGTCGTACTTGCAAGTGATCATATCGAGAGTGGTTTCCTCGATCCGGAGAATAACCGATTGACCAGGACTTATCTATCATAGATACTTTCCGAGCGTGGCCACGCATTTCCGGTTCATTACTCCTCGAGTGGCCCCGAGATATTGTTATAACCCCGACTAGGGGTGGACAATTCCTATCGCACTCATTCCCTTCGACTAGCCACAACCATCATAACCCAAAATATGCCCATTTGACCCCATTTACGAAGGTCGTAGTAACACAAATCAAAGTTAATCGAAATCGTGCCATCTTAGGAGAATAGTCTTTAGTCAAAAGAATCGACTCATTTGAATACTATAGTAGCTCTCGCCATGACCAGGCTATATAAATTTGCCAGAACTCTATAAGCGGTCATAAGGCCCGACAAAATGTTCCTAACAGTCTGCCTATGTGATCGACTAGTCATCTCATATGACTCTATGGCACTTGAACTTGTCATCAATCGCCTCACACTCTAGTCACTTCGAGACGTCACCTCATTCAAGTGACTATGGGCAAATACTATGTTAATCCGTGTTCACTTTAACGGGGTTCAATTGTCTCTATAACCCGTTTGGATGTAACAAAGTATAAATTAAAGATAAAAGACAAATGTGATTATGAACATGAACAAAAACAACACTTTTATTTCATTTCAAAATCTAACAAAAATTTGGTACACGTTTAAGTCCCATGGACGTAACATGTCCATCATGCTTAGCCTGCGATAAAGGCTTGGTGAGCGGATCGGCTATGTTGTCATCCGTCCCAACCTTACAAATCGCAATTTCCTTTCTTTCAATGAAATCTCTTATTACATGATACTTTCTAAGTACATGTCTAGATCTATTACTAGACTTTGGCTCCTTAGCTTGGAAGATCGTCCCACTATTATCACAATAGAGAGTGATGGGATCATCGACGGTAGGTACTACTTTTAGACCTTCCGTGAATTGCTTGATCCACATAGCTTCCTTGGCAGCTTCTGATGCTGCTATGTACTCAGCCTCCGTAGTAGAATCCTTGATTCTGACTTCCTTGAAGCTTCTCCACTCTACGGCACCACCATTGAGCATGAAAACAAAACCAGCTTGTGATTTCATGTCATCTCTATCTGTTTGAAAACTTGAGTCCGTGTATCCATTAACACGCAACTCAGTGTCTCCTCCAAACACAAGGATAGAGTCCTTAGTTCTTCTCAAGTACTTAAGGATGTTCTTGACAGCAATCCAGTGACTCTCACCTGGATTTCCTTGATATCTACTCGTCATGCTCAAGGCATACGAGACATCGAGACGTGTGCATATCATGGCATACATGATTGATCCAACAGCGGAAGCGTAAGGGATCAACTTCATGCGTTCAACATCATGGGGTTCGGAGGGACATTGAGTCTTGCTCAATATCGTCCTGGTTACCATAGGTACCAAACCCCTTTTGGATTTGTCCATGCTGAATCGTCGAAGAATCTTATCAACATAAGACTCTTGACTTAGTGCCAATATCCTCTTGGATCTATCTCTATAGATCCGGATACCTAATATGCGTTGTGCCTCTCCTAAATCCTTCATTTGGAAGTGGTTACCTAACCACTTCTTAACAGAAGACAACATTGGAATATCATTTCCAATGAGTAGTATGTCATCGACATACAAGATTAGGAACACAACATTGCTCCCACTAAATTTCATGTATAAACATGGTTCCTCAATATTTCGAGTGAAACCATTTTCCTTTATAACATGATTGAATCGATGATTCCAACTTCTAGATGCTTGCTTAAGACCATATATGGATCTCTTAAGCTTGCACACTTTGTTAGGATTTTTAGAATCAACAAAACCTTCGGGTTGTATCATGTACACCTCCTCTTCTAAATGCCCATTTAGAAAAGCGGTTTTGACATCCATTTGCCATATTTCATAATCATGAAATGCGGCGATCGCTAACAAAATCCGTATGGATCTTAGCATGGCTACGGGGGCGAAGGTCTCATCATAATGGAGACCTTGGACTTGGGTAAATCCTTTTGCCACTAGCCTAGCTTTGTAGACATCGTCATGTCCTTCTATGCCATTTTTGACTTTGAATATCCATTTGAATTGGAGGGGTCTTGCCCCTTTAGGCAAATCTACCAAGTCCCAAACTTGGTTTTCAAGCATATAATCCATTTCGGACTTCATGGCTTCAAGCCATAAGGTGGAATTAGGACTAGAGATTGCGGCCTTGTAGGTGGCGGGCTCGTCACTTTCCATAAGCAACACATCGAGTGTTCCATCTTCCTCGATAAGTCCCACATATCGATCGGGATGGCGAATTACTCGGCCCGTCCTTCTTAGTGGAGGAGGTACAACCGCGTTAGACGACGAATGAACATCTTCTTGCGTCTCTACTCCGGTTTGTGGCTCTTGAACTTCATCAAGTTCAAAATTTCTCCCACTATGTCTCTTAGAAATAAATTCCTTTTCTAAGAAGACAGCCTCGCAAGACACAAACACTTTATGATCTTGAGGTTTGTAGAAGTAATATCCTCGAGAGGTCGAAGGGTAACCTACAAAGGTGCATTTTTCGGATCTTGGGGCAAGCTTGTTGTCGTTCTTAGTTTTGACGTAAGCATCACATCCCCAAATCTTCATATAGGATATATTTGGGATCTTACCCGTCCACATCTCACATGGAGTCTTTTCGGTGGACTTTGTGGGACTATTATTCAAAGATCGAATTGCGGTTTGTATCGCAAATCCCCAAAACGAGTTCGGTAACTCGGTTTGACTCATCATGGATCGAACCATATCAAGTAAGGTTCGATTTCTCCTTTCGGCAACACCATTAAGTTGAGGTGTTCCGGGTGGAGAAAGTTGTGATATAATACCACGACTTTTCAAGTGTGAATCAAATTCAAGGCTAAGGTATTCTCCACCACGATCGGATCGTAGTGCCTTAATCCTTTTATTCAATTGGTTCTCTACTTCGTTTTGAAATTCCTTGAATTTCTCAAACGCTTCACTCTTATGTTTAATTAAATAGATATACCCATATCTACTTAAATCATCGGTGAAGGTTATGAAGTAGTCATAATTACCACGAGCGGTGATAGTCAATGGTCCACATACATCGGTGTGTATGAGTCCCAATAGCTCACTAGCTCGTGTCCCTTTACCACTAAAAGGATTACGAGTCATTTTGCCAATTAGGCAATATTCGCATGTACCATATGATTGATAATCAAATGGTGTAATCACATTAGTTGAAATTAATCTTTTGATGCGATTCTCGTTTATGTGACCTAATCGACAATGCCAAATGAACGCTTCACTTGGGTCACTTGTTTTGAGTTTCTTTGATTGAATGTTATAAATATCTCTTGTCGGATTTGAGGTCTCTAAAATGTAAATGCCATTGATGGAAGTAGCTTGGCCAATAACCAAATCATTCCTAGAAATAGTACAACAATTGTTCTTAATGGCAAAAACAAAAACCGTCCATGTCTAGCATGGCGATTGAAATAATGTTTTTAGAGAGTGTAGGTACATAAAAACAATTATGCAAATACAACTCAAATCCACTTGGCAAAGCTAAAACATAAGTTCCCTTGGATTCGGCCGCTACCCGAGCTCCATTTCCAAGGCGTAGATCCACATCTCCCTTGCTAAGCCTCTCCACATCTCTTAAACCCTGTAAATGATTACAAAGGTGAGAACCACAACCGGTATCTAGTACCCATGTCGTAGTGGAAGTATAATTTATATCAATAACATACATTTCTTTAGGAATTGTACCTTTTGGAGTAATGAGTCCTTCCCTTATATTTCGCAAATACATAGGGCAATTCCTAAGCCAATGTCCCATGCCATAGCAATAATGGCACTCATCATTAACTTGCTTGAAGTTTTTGATTTTCTTTCCTTTCTTCTTGAACCTCTTGCCCTTTGTAGCAAGAACTTGATTCCTAGAGCTCCCACTAGCTTTGGTATCTTTATCTTCCAGAGACAAAGACCCTATAGCTTGCATGAGGTAGTCTTCCTGAGACGGACTCACACGAGGTCTAGTAGTAGTGGGTGGTTTAGAAGAGGTGATGAAATTAAGGTTTCCATCCGAACCTATCCCGAAATGAAGTTCTCTAGTTGTATCGAAATCGTTGTTGGAGCAAATGTCGTCAAGAACATTGTGATAAGAATCAATAGTAATTGGTGCGGTAGCATTTGATGGATTCATTGTTTTAGAACTACAAATATGGAGGAAAAGGAAATATTAACATTTGTCTTTTAAAATCATACTTGTAAAATATTAACAAGATATGAACATTTATATAGTGACCTCTACCCAACTATAATAAATGATTCCAAGACCCAAATTCATATCGACTTAGGCACGGTGTGGCCGATACATTCTTTATCAATATGACTCGGTGGATTAACGTTTAATCGATTCTACTTTTAGAACTCTTGGTCGATAATATTACATTAACAATTATCTATAGCCCAAAACACATCGACAAAGGCACGGTGGGGCCGATACATCCCTTATCAAATACTTTTGTTGAGTTCAATCCAAATTTCGAATAAATGTGTCCATGATCCAAACCCACATTAACTTGGGCACGGTGGGGCCGATACATCCCTCATTAACATGAATTCGGTGGATTAACATTCATCACCCACTTCCCCTACGTAACAAGGTTTGTACCCCGGTGTGGCCGAGTGCACTCCCTCACGAAATAGGTTTTCATGGTTTCTATTATTTGGTAAGGCTATGTCTCAATTGATAGTTTTAGCGAGAGGTCATGTCAATTTATTATCTATCACGTTTTAAGTGAACTAAAGCGGTGAACTACGATAATTCTAATTGACACGGTCGATAAACTCGATAAAAAAGACAATGCATGTTTAGTTATGGCGATTTAGCGATGCATGTGACATAAAATAAAATGCAAGCATAAAGATAAATAAATCCTAGTATGGCCTTTCCTAAAATAGAAAAACTATTTAACTATTACATATACGGAAACCAACTCCATTGGTCCCTTGAACTTCGGTTGTGGCACATATCTCGAGGTAACACCGTCTTTATGTATCGCCATTCTTGAAGAAATCCGTCTTTTGGAACTCCGGAATGAATAAAATTACATAATAAATTACATAATTTCCTATTATACATTTGTAACTAAAATAAAAAAATAAATCTATTAAATTACAAAACGGTGATACGAGATCACAATAAAAATTACAACCGAATCGATATTCCCATACATTTCGGGAAATACCAATTAAAATCTAAGGCCATACTAAGTAAAATTACATAATTCAAAAATTACATAAATTAAAATTTATGACAATCATAAAGAAAATGCAGCATTATAATATGTATGAACATGCTCAATTTTATGCTAAATCGCCTTTTAATTAGCCAATATCGTATATTACTCGGTTTTTACGGATTTGCGTGATTTCAACATTTTATAATCACAAAAATACATAAACTCATATTTATGCATAAGTTAATTACCCTAACCTCTTAGGACTCAAAAATTAGTCTTCACTAATAATTTGACCATAATTAACCCATATTTTATAAAATTGTTCATAAATGGACCAAAATTACAAAAATAAGCTATTAAACTTCAAATAAATCACAAAATTTCAAATAAATTCAAAATTTGAAATTTAAACTCATGAAAATTCTGGAAAAATTCCATGACACTCATAATGTTCAAAATCTTAGGTTAAAAATTTCGAAATTTTTCCGGAAAAACAATGTTGCGGTTTATCGATTTATAATAAAATAATCATAAAAACATGGGAAAAATTATTTTCATTAACTTTTCAATTTTAGATCTGAAAAATATAATAAAATGCAACATTACACGTTTTTCCTAAGTCATAGATTATGTTTTATTAATTTTCAACTAATAATGTCACTATTTATGCTATTTTTCTTCAAAAATCCATAAATCATGCAAAAAGACTTCTTTATAGTCAATTATTTTACACACATCTTGTAAAATTGCATGTGACAACATATTAATTTTCTATGACCAGATTCGAAATTTAACTCATATTAACCTATTTTTCACTTAAATCCGAATTTAATAATGAAAAATTCATTTTTCGAGCATAACAAGTCCAAAAATTATGAAAGTTTACAGGTTATCTCAAAATAATATATGTGACAACATATCCAAAAATCAACTTAAAATTCGAAGTATAGCTAATTTTAGACCAAAAATGACATTTTTACTCATAAAATCACATTTAAATGCCATTATTGTAAAATATGAACAATAAAAATCCGAAAAAATAACCAAAATATCCTAAAACATTTTAGGACCAGAAATATTAACATGCATGTAATAATTTCGTGATATATCATAATAACACAAATTTTACAAGTTTTATTTGTTATTCTTATAACTCGGAAAAACTTTTAACCAATTTGCATGCAAACAACCGTGGCTCTTGATACCGATTGAAGGAAATGTAGATTCATATACATATTAACATACTCATATATGTCTAATTAATTTGTCATAAAATTAAAACGGATTTTATGCATGCAAACAAAATATAAATAGAAGAGAAATCACATCCTTACATTGATGTTTCGGTTTTATTGGGCACAAAAGAAATCTCCTTTTCTTTTGTTCTTGAGCTTTCCTTATGGATGAACAAGATCTAAGTATAAGATCTCTCCCTAAGCTTTATACCCAAGGCTTTCTCTTAATCTAATTAATATTATTTTGAGCTAGTATAATATTAATCTAGGTAGAAAATTGAACCAAAAATAAATTGTAACACTTGAATATTTTCGGTTTTTATGAGAGAAGATTAGGAGGATTTATTCTCTCTAGGATTGTTATTTTTGGAAGAACAAGTGAATGAATATAATACAAAACATTTTGTATATAATTAGGTAAAAATATGAGAAAACCATCATGGTTTTCTCTTCTCAAAAACCGGGTGGTAGGGGGGGCTTTTGGGTGAGCCAATGCATGAAGTTGTTGCTCTTAACAATGTTCATAGGCTTGCATGGCTAGACCATTAGGTAATTATTATGTTTACTTAATAAATTAATCAACACAATATTAACCCAATACCCCATTATTTCGGTACAATCATAATATGGTGTCCATATTATTTTTGTCAATTTCTCAATATGTAACATGTCACATGTAACATAATTTGTTATGTATTTTTAACATATTAAAAATCAACGTATTAATAAAAATACGTCACATACAAAAATTGATTTAGTAATTTCATAATTACTTGTGCCGAAATATTTTTACCAATTTATAAATCGCATTTACAAAAATTAATTCAATTCCGATTGTTTCCTTAAACAATAATTTCATCCGAGTAATGAAACAATTCGATTACTCAGACCGTATCTCATTTAATCACATTTCAATATGATACGTAAATTTTATTTCCAAAATCGTCCGTCAATTTTCAAGTAATTTAATTAACTCGTAACGTTGTACGATTAATTAAATAATCAATTAAGAGTATTGCCCTTTAGGTATGACCTAGGGGTCAACTGATCACCACCGTCACACAACAAGTAATGTCAAACTCTAGTCACCGGTCATTACCGATATATGTTGACCGAGTTGACAAGAACAATATTACTTCCCAATTGCATTCATTTTAATGAGACTTAAACATGTGATCATCATGATCTTGATCGTGATCGCATTATTGTCGGAGGACATATATTCCAACAAAATCTACCATCGATTACGACCCAAGACGGTGTCAACGATACATGTAGGTTGAGGGTGCATCAAATCCTCCTCTTCTCCCTTTTATTTCGTTGTTTTATGTTTGTTTTTTTATAGTTCGTTTTACTTTGTTAATCGTTTGTTTTCGTTAACTATGAAACTAGTTTAGTCCGAGTATGAGTTAAAGTACCACCACGAACACCCGCGTTGACTTGAGATGGGAAAGAAATCTGCTACATCAGTCGGTCGTATCCCCCGTCTCATTTACATATCCTCGTGTTCAAGGTAGGGCATTAATAAAACGAATTCTAACTTCGCTCTTCGCTTTTGACCCCTCTCTTATTTCGTTTAATTCGACCTGCCCAAGGACCATTCACATGTTAGTTCGACCTCTGATTGTTAACATATAACTCGTTTAGATGACATTAGATCAATTTAATAACCTAATTAGACATGTTAGGGTGCATCGACATAGCTTTAAAAATCGATTAACAAATCTATAACTTAATTGAACGCATCTCTCTTTTCACTTGATTTCTCGCTAGCATATGAGTGCATGATTAGCACCTTCCTATTAACACTCGATGAGTAGCGTTAATATCGTAACTTCGTGACCTAATTCGACCCCTTTAAGCCGTGTAGAATACACATTCGCGTGACCTCTTCTCAATCGATCAACGTCGTTTCTAACTTGTTTTCTAGCCGTTTTCGAACTCGTTTCGCAATCATTTGAAATAATGAACTTGACCTAGGAACTAGGGTGGCCGTGCCTGGGGCCATGTGCTTGGCCGTGCCTCTTGTCATTATTGCTTCATCTTTACATCGTTTATTCATCGTTGTTTTGTATTTTGTAATTACCTTTTGCTTATCGAGTCGTCTCTTGTAATTCACTTGTAATTAGTTTTCTTTTAACGAGTCAAAACCTCTTCAAAAACCATAGTCTCATTTGGTTAGATGGTTGTGCTCCAATACATGTAAGAGCGTAGTAAATCGCATGTTGTTTAAAGCAACATGGCCCGATTTATGCTAATGCATGCTTTGGTGTATGACCCAATGTCTAATTCGATAAGATTAAGCAAAAGCATGCATTACGAGGAGTGACCCAAGGCCGTGAGTCATGTAAGCCGTGGGCCACCCCCCTTGTGCACGTTTCCCTAGGCCGAATTGGTCGTGTAATGTGTCGTGTATGGTTTTGTGTATAGCGTTGTATTTTAGATCGAGTTGTATCTTTAATTTCTCGTTATGTCGGCATGAAATGCCTGGGTTGTAATAGGATAGATCCCAATGGCTCCCCCATTCCTCTTAAGCCTTGTTTCGTTTATATGTTGTTAGATCAATCAACCCACATGCTAAATTACAACTTTGACAAAGTTAGTTTAGTTGCATCTAAATCGACATAGAAACTTCACATGTTAGGGTTTTAAAAACGATGTTTGCATATCATATATCGTAGTAGCTATGACCTTGTTTGAAATCCGACACTTGACTTAGTAGAGGCCGTTATCGACGGGCGGGGTTAGGTGTCCTTATGGGCTTCCTAACACGTACCCTCACCCCTTACTCAAGATCTATGGTTTGTGGATCCGTCTAAATACCATTGGATTACGAGAGTCATTCAAATCGAGTGATATAGGGTACAAGTCTTTATCTTTAATCACTCGTAGTCGATTGGCTTTATGCTTTTCGATGAAAGGTGTAAAGTTGACTTGAACGGTTCCAAGTTCCCATAAAACTTGGTGGCGACTCTAATTTGTTTTAATTCGATTCGAAGGAACCTCGAGTCGATTATGCCTAATGTGGATCCCGCGGACGTAGTTTCCGAGGGCCTTGTCCACAGTTTGGCGACTCCGCTGGGGAAAAGAGGACTAGTTACACTTTGTTTCTAGGGTCTTTTCCTCCGAGGTGAAACTTGAAAAGAAAGTATTGGAAAGTAAAACATTACTCATAGTGCTACGATTCATGCATAAACCCTTAAGGACTTTCCCGGGCCGTCCCAGCGTTTCTTTGTGATGCGTGGGGGGCGACGTCCTACTATGCCAGGAACTCGCACATTGCTTGCTTCCGCTCCTCCTCGTCGTGGTTCTTGATGGTGGGGATGCTCTTCTAGGTACTCTACCTAAAGACCCTTGCTCTATAAGACCCAAAAAGGATGGAGCGCATAGACCTTCTTGTAGAAGACTTGCCGAGACTTAGAGATGTCTAGGAGCATACATCCTTGTAACATGTGAATGACAATGTGCGAAATGAATTTCCCGAGTCTTTTCAAAATTTTCCGTATCGATTTCAAAACCGAACTTTTGAACAACTTACTTTCAAAATAGCATGGTTTTAAAAACGCGGAATGCTGCCCAAATAGGACTAGAATTTTCGGCCAAAAATAAGCTTTTATAGCCGGCATGCTGCCCATTTTAAATCTCATTTTCAAATCGATCTTTCGTTTTTTAAATTCAATCCAAAATGTTTCTCGAACCTTAACCAAGCATGAAATGCGTCGAGTCGTGTCCGGGTCCTGGCCGTGTTAGGCCAGGCATGTTTCGTTCTAAGAGTCTAGAACACGACCTTGTTGGGTCACCCAAGCTCACCTCTTGGGCTTTGAGTCATGTGGGTCGACCAATTGGTCTAGGATAGTCCACAGAAACGCCCAAGCTAGGCCATTTAGGGCGTTTCACTCGAACCTAAGGACTATGTTGGTCCAATCACGGGTTTAGTCACACCAAGTCCAGTTTAGAATCGTGCTATGACAACTTGAGTCATGTCGTTTTGTCAAGTCTAAAATGAATCAGGGTCTAAATCCAACCATGAGTCGAACCTTTGGTTAGTCAGTCTCAAGTCGAGTCTTTGCTTGAGTCAAGTTGGTGTCGTGTCCTTAAGTGTGCAGGGGCTCTTACTTTAAATATTGACTCGGTTCGGGGTTTTCTTGTAGAAAGGCCGCCAAAAACCCGACGTCAAGCAATGGAAGATGCTGTTAACAAGCTCACTGAGGCCGTGAACCTCATGATGACCCGAATGGATGCAATCGAATCTAAGCTGGGTGAAGATTCCCCTACCCCACCTCTGACTGATCTGGAGAAACGGTTCAAGTTCATCGAAGACCGTCTGAAACTCTCCCAGGGGAAGAACATCCACTATGAAAATGCTAGGGCCTATGCCCCAGTTCAGGATAAGTTGCCCACGAACATGGTACTCACTGACATCCCAAAGTTCAAGGGCACAGAAGATCCAGTCCACCATGTTAAGGCCTATAAGGGGTACTTAGCACTGAAGGGAGTACCTGCTGACATGCTCTCTAAAATTTTCGCTCAATCTCTGGATGAACACCCGAAGGCGTGGTTCTACAATCTGGACCTTAAGAACTTCCCTACTTTCGAAGATATCACGGTAGAGTTCTGCAAGCACTATGCTGATAATGTTGAGATTCAAACCAACATAAGAACGCTAGAGGTTATGACACAGAAAGAAAAAGAAGGCTTTACTGAATTCCTTGCAAGATGGCGCGCTGAAAGCGTGAAATTAGCCAAGAAGCCTGATGAAGTTGAAATGGTAGATAAGTTCGTAAAGAATCTACGACCTATTTACCGCAACGCTCTGAAATACCAGAATTTTGGTTCTTTCAAAGAATTGATAAGAATCGGGATAAAGGTAGAAGATGATGTCATAAGAGCAGAGGCTGAAAAGCCGAAAGGGTACCAAGGGGCCTCATCGTCTAAGGCCAAGGCCCCAGCAACGACCCATATTGATGAAGCCATCAATCTCTTAGAAGGGCAATCGAAGAAGCCGCAGCGCCAAACACCTAGGGCATTCACCGATATCGGATGCACTTATACATACGCTCTCCAAAGGCTCATAGCCCAAGGAAAGCTGAAGCCTATTGGTCCAACTCCGGACCCTCCCGCTGAACAACAAGGTAAATGGTATAAACCAAATGCCTATTGTGCCTTTCATCAAGGGAAAGGCCATGATACTGAAAGGTGCTATCGACTGAAGCACGAAATCCAAGACATGATTGAGAATGGAACACTCCCGATCCCGACTGTTAAACCCAATAACATCACCAATCCATTTGGCGATCACTCTAACTTTGTTTCTGTCGAAGACAATGTCGATTACTCCCATCTTATCCACCCATGTCACTTGAAAGGGGTGTTTATCGGGAAAATATTTGCGGATCGCTTTGAATTCTTGCCAAACCCGAAGAATGAAATTCAAGTCGGGAGTCTTGCTCTAGAATGTACTCCTCTCGTTAACAAAGTTAATAAAGGACAATTCGATTCACCGACCTTCATCATTGGCGTAGATCCTCAGAGGACTACCTCGGGATGGAGGCAAACCATCACAGGGATCAAGGACAAGAGCCGAGCATCTAAGTTGACAACTGAACAAGGGAAAGCTCAAAACTAGATTTGAAAATTATGAGTCGGGATATGTTTTCTTATCTTAGTCGAGTCGAGTCTAGGACTTTCTTTTCTTGAAGTTGAGTCGTTTGTTCCGCGATGACCTAGGGTGTGTCCTAGGAATCGTTCCTTCGAGTCTGTTAAGCATTTGTCATTCTAATAAAAGTTGCAGTTTCGTTTCCAAATATGTCTTGTTTCCAATCCTCAATCATTCCGAAACATGATAAAACGCACAACACACTCAAAGGCATCCCTGGGGTAGAAATATGTCCCGTTTCAAAATGTAAGGTATAATAGGATTCCGTGTTTGATTCCTTTACCTATTCCATGTCTGGCGGTAGAAAACCTCCATCAGAACCAGTGCTTTTGACAAGCTTTTAGATGATTCTATGACAAACCCGGACTAGCTCCTTGTTTCCCCTATCGATGATGGAAGGCAAGCCTTTTCCCCAACAAAATCATCCCATCCCGAAGAGAGAAGATATCAACCCGTTCTAACAAGGAAATGTTAGTTCCTACCCAAATAAGTTGGCGAAGCCCAGTTTTCAAGGTGTATCCATTTATGACTAAGAGAATGAATAGAAGACAATTTTCAAGAAGAGAAGAAAAAAAAAGATGAAAAGATGAAAAAAAAAAAAAGGGACGAAAAAAAAAGCAAAAGAAAAAATGAAAAAATGAGAAAAAGAGAAAAATTGAAAAAATGAAAAAAATGAAAAAAAGAAAAAAAAAGAAAAGTGATGAAAGAAGAAGGAAAAGGAAAAAAAGATGTTGAAGTCATTGCAGAACGTTTTTGGTTGAATGTCGAAGTTACGGAAGCCAGAAGTCAAGTCAAGTACCCATAGTTGAAGTTTAATGGGCGAAGCCCAAAAGCTTAAGTAGTAACCTCTTTACCCTCTAAGTCCTTCCTGAGACAGTTACAAAGGGATAGTCGGGAATTTTGAGAATTATTCCGCTTGTGTTGTTACACCTGACCTTTAGGGTCCGAGGACATGGAAATTTGAACCCACATCATTTTTCAATCCATTTGCACTCGTGGTTCATCAAACCCGAGACACCCATTCCAACCACATCAGCAGCCATAACCCTTGGCCTTAGCACCACAAAATAAACCTTCAGAATGATGGTTAACCATTCCAACTTGTTATTACCAAGCTCCACATCCCAAAAGATCCAAGCCTTTTACACCAAACCCGGACACGGGATTTAACGGTATTTTTACAAAGGCTAGA
The DNA here is from genome assembly GCF_048544455.1 of Silene latifolia. NCBI lineage: Eukaryota > Viridiplantae > Streptophyta > Magnoliopsida > Caryophyllales > Caryophyllaceae > Silene > Silene latifolia. The sequence continues at coordinate 33,535,409 of NC_133526.1, read as the reverse complement.
ATGGGATATGACATGATACCTTAGGTGAAACCTTCGAGTGTGTACACACAATCAAAATGCCACGTTTATGCACCTTGATCGAACTACGTCGGATTTGATTTCGCTCCATGCGAATACGTAGGCAGTCCTTCAGAATAAGGGATTCAATCCAGTCATCAACCAAGTTGTCGTCTTGTCGGTTTATTACGGGTCTTAACCAAGTCCAAATGAAGCCGCCTTTGTTTGAGTCGGTCTTAGCACTCGATGTAGGCTAGGATAAGGATATAGGTTCGGATGAATAGTATCAAGTCTCAGAATGAGCTTTATCTAACGGTTTAGGCAAAGATCTTTGAGTCACACGAGATGTGGGTTTGTGTTGGGAACAGAAAATATGAAAAACCCGCTGAAAAGAAAGAAGGCGTGGAAGAAAAATAGTAAAAGCCCGCTGAAAAGAAAGAAGGCGGTGGCAAGAAATGATGAAACTCACTGAAAAGAAAGGAGGCGAGGAGAAGAGTGACAGAATTTTCCCAACAAAAGTCATGTGTGATGTCTAAGTGTTCTCATAAAATCAGTCCGTGTTTAGTGTCTGGGCGAAGCCAACGTTGTTGCTCCGTGAGTTTAATCCACCCTGTCAATGCCAAGTGATCTTGATTCCCATGTGCCCTCGGGAGCACGACCATGCCATACGATATCTTCGTCCCAAGTTCGACGACCTTGTGATTCCCATTTGCCATCTTTTGGTGCGCCGGATTGGCCAATTTACATTTTTACCCCCAACAAGTTCATAATTGAATTAAAACCCGTGCACACTTAGGGTTTTATTTTCCTTTTTTGTTTTACGGTAGCGGGCTACGCCCACGTTGTTTACGGGTCATACGGAGTGTCTGAGTCGTATTTCATGCTCACCCATCAAGGTTCGATTTCAAAAAATTTCAAAATTCCAAAAACTTTTTGCGAATTATGGATAGATGATCCAAGTAGTGGAATCTTTTCGGGTCGATGACCCCAATATTTCGAAATTCAAAATTTCAAATTCAATTTTTGAAGGGTCGATGACCCAACATACCAAGTGATGTCAAATTTAAACTTCGGGTCGATGGCCCAATTATTCAAAATTTTCAAATTCAATTTTCGGGTCGATGACCCAATCTTTCAAATAATCCAATTTTAAGATCGATGATCCAAATGTGCTTATGTGATGATTATTGCTAGTACGTTTTTGTGTTTCAAATATAGCAGGATATGCTTCAACTGGGGGCTCTAAAGTCTTCGACTTTAGAGCCATTACAATTGGGGGCTCGAGCGCCGTTGGCTTCAGAGACCATTATCAGGATGTAAAGGATGACATCCACCAAGAATTCAATTCAATACAAGAGTACGAAATGGAAGAATTCCGTAGCTGAAAGCAAATGATGAAAGCGGCGGCAACCTCCTCGGAAAGTCCCGTCCCATTCGGACAAGCGCCAGCAGATGATAAATTTTGGGCAAATGTCAACAGATGATGAATTTTGGACAAATGCCAGCAGATGATAAACTTTGGGCATGTGTCAGCAGTTGCCGAACTACGACGCGGGTTTGATTCCGTCAGAAACGGATACGTAAGCGTCTAAGGATAAGGCTCAATCCACCATATATGCAATTTTATGGGTCGATGACCAACGATGACAACTTGACACAACAGAAGCAAGAGTCAATCCCCAACGAAGTTTCAGGTATGATCTCTTCTTATGGCTGGCGAGCTTATATACGCAAGTCTAATGGACTATAAACGACCCGAAGAATCCTCAGGTCGAGAGGGACCTGGGGTATACTTTGACTTTCGCCTTGTCCAAGCCTCAGTCAAAGTGGGGGCTCTGTAGATACCCGTATCCGTCGATATTGGAATTTATAGAGAACCCGACAAACACCCGATGATGATAGGACACATGTATTCTTTAGTTGTCATTGTCATTATTTGGGTTCGTTTTACTATGTAGAGTGAGCGTTGTCGACGGAGTATTTTAATTTAAATGATATTTAAATTAAAGCTTTTTTTAAGGTGAATTCATTTTACTTTATTTTGAATTTATTTTCTCAAGTTATTTTATTGAAAATAAAATAAATATTTGATTTGAAAAATCATTTTATGAGTGTATTTGATTTGAAAAATCATTTATTTTAATGTGTTAATCGATTTGAAAAATCGATTTAAAAATCGAAAAAAACTCGTTTTAAACACGCGTTTTGGAGCTCGACTATAGCTCGGTTTTTGAGCCCGTTTTCTTTACGAGTTGGCACGAATCTCGAGTACACTAACCAACCTAGGCCTCTACCCATCCAACCCTAGTTAGAACCCCCTTATCCATGGCCCAAATCCTGTCCCAAATACTCCCCAACAGCCCGCATAACAAGCAGCCCCCCCTGTTTTGCGTGCTCAATCCCGAGCCCAAAACCCGCTCCAAACACCACCAAAACCCGTGCCCATTAACCCTAAACCATACCCTAGTATCCTACCCATATTACCTTAGCTTAACCACCAAGAAAACCCCCCATACAAACCCTAAAAAACCCCACGAATAGCTGATGGACAACAGCTATGCGAAACAGGCCCGACTGCTTGTTGCCCTACTTCTACCCTTCGAAACTCCTTATAAATACCCCCCCACCTTCACCATACATTCATTCCTCTAAGTTCTCCATACATACTACCGTCATTCACAAGATTTAAACTCCAGAAACAAACCCTAATTGCCTCTCAAAAACCCTCGACAAAACCGACTTACAAACTGAGAATCAGTTTGTGTGTCCTTTTTGAAACCATTCGTTCAACCATCAAACCTCCATTAAAATTTGAGGTTCTTGTTCCTAATTAATCACACAACATCCATCTACATCTTAGAAAAAGATTTACGAGCCAAATTTCCCTTGAGAGTACACGAATTCCCTCGAAAAACAGAGTGTTATACACTCTGTTTTCGCGGCTTTTCCTGTCTGTCCAGTTCTGTTTGTGCTCATTTTTCGTGCCCAAAAATTCAAAACGAGCAGGGATTGTTTTAAGATCTCTGTTATCCTCTCTTTCTAGTTTTCAAAACATCTTTCAAATCGAATTTTCACCGTGAAACGAGAGAGAAATCGCAGTTTGAAAGTTGCTGTCCAGATTTGCAAAAACGTGTTGTTTGCTTTGTTCCTTCGTCGACGACGGCCTCTCGAGATAAAATCTACCATCGATTACGACCCAAGACGGTGTCAACGATACATGTAGGTTGAGGGTGCATCAAATCCTCCTCTTCTCCCTTTTATTTCGTTGTTTTATGTTTATTTTTTTATAGTTCGTTTTACTTTGCTTATCGTTTGTTTTCGTTAACTATGAAACTAGTTTAGTCCGAGTATGAGTTAAAGTACCACCACGAACACCCGCGTTGACTTGATATGGGAAAGAAATCCGCTACATCAGTCGGTCGTATCCCCCGTCTCATTTATATATCCTCGTGTTCAAGGTAGGGCATTAATAAAACGAATTCTAACTTCGCTCTTTGCTTTTGACCCCTCTCTTATTTCGTTTAATTCGACCTGCCCAAGGACCATTCACATGTTAGTTCGACCTCTGATTGTTAACATATAACTCGTTTAGATGACATTAGATCAATTTAATAACCTAATTAGACATGTTAGGGTGCATCGACATAGCTTTAAAAATCGATTAACAAATCTATAACTTAATTGAACGCATCTCTCTTTTCACTTGATTTCTCGCTAGCATAGGAGTGCATGATTAGCACCTTCCTATTAACACTCGATGAGTAGCGTTAATATCGTAACTTCGTGACCTAATTCGACCCCTTTAAGCCGTGTAGAATACACATTCGCGTGACCTCTTCTCAATCGATCAACGTCGTTTCTAACTTGTTTTCTAGCCGTTTTCGAACTCGTTTCGCAATCATTTGATCTAACTAATGAACTTGACCTAGGAACTAGGGTGGCCGTGCCTGGGGCCATGTGCTTGGCCGTGCCTCTTGTCATTATTGCTTCATCTTTACATCGTTTATTCATCGTTGTTTTGTATTTTGTAATTACCTTTTGCTTATCGAGTCGTCTCTTGTAATTAGTTTTCTTTTAACGAGTCAAAACCTCTTCAAAAACCTTAGTCTCATTTGGTTAGACGGTTGTGCTCCAATTCATGTAAGAGCGTAGTAAATCGCATGTTGTTTAAAGCAACATGGCCCGATTTATGCTAATGCATGCTTTGGTGTGTGACCCAATGTCTAATTCGATAAGATTAAGCGAAAGCACGCATTACGAGGAGTGACCCAAGGCCGTGAGTCATGTAAGCCGTGGGCCACCCTCCTTGTGCACGTTTCCCTAGGCCGAATTGGCCGTGTAATGTGTCGTGTATGGTTTTGTGTATAGCGTTGTATTTTAGATCGAGTTGTATCTTTAATTTCTCGTTGTGTCGGCATGAAATGCCTGGGTTGTAATAGGATAGATCCCAACGGCTCCCCCATTCCCCTTAAGCCTTGTTTCGTTTATATGTTGTTAGATCAATCAACCCACATGCTAAATCACAACTTTGACAAAGTTAGTTTAGTTGCATCTAAATCGACATAGAAACTTCACATGTTAGGGTTTTAAAAACGATGTTTGTATATCATATATCGTAGTAGCTATGACCTTGTTTGAAATTCGACACTTGACTTAGTAGAGGCCGTTATCGACGGGCGGGGTTAAGTGTCCTTATGGGCTTCCTAACACGTACCCTCACCCCTTACTCAAGATCTATGGTTTGTGGATCCGTCTAAATACCATTGGATTACGAGAGTCATTCAAATCGAGTGATATAGGGTACAAGTCTTTATCTTTAATCACTCGTAGTCGATTGGCTTTATACTTTTCGATGAAAGGCGTAAAGTTGACTTGAACGGTTCCAAGTTCCCATAAAACTTGGTGGCGACTCTAATTTGTCTTAATTCGATTCGAAGGAACCTCGAGTCGATTATGCCTAATGTGGATCCCGCGGATGCAGTTCCCAAGGGCCTTGTCCACAAGAAGGCTCAATCAAGCGAGTCAAGTCAATATCCAAAGTTAAAGTCATCCTCAAAAACCGAATCAAAAATCTGAGTAGAAATCCAAGATATACTCTAGACCAAGAATCCGAGTCTGAATCAAGAACAAGCCTGAAATCAAATACAGAATACTGCTGAAGTCTATACAAAATGAAGATGGACATCTAGCACCCCCACTTAGCCTTTCACACATCATACACCCTAAGTCCTTCTCGAGACCGTTACAGGGAGATAGTTAGGAATTTTGAGATTCCTTTAAAACTCGTCAAATATACCCATCCTTTACGGCCAACACATGGAAATTTTAACCCACATTATTTTAACCTACCTTTATGTGCTCAGGCTACATCAAGCCAACTCCATTCCCAAGACACATTACAAGCCATAATTCCATAAAGCCTTAACTCCACAAAATCAAGCTCCAGAGATTTGTTCATCAAAGCCTCTTATATCCAAGCTCCACATTCCAAATATCCAATCCAGTTTCACCTTGACCCAGACACGTAGTCTTCAAATACTTTGCTACCCAGGATGGGAGATACCCATATTCATCCTTAGAGTCCACTTTTAGGTGTGCTCACATGACAAGGAAAGTTTTACAAACTTAATTATACCTCTTTGGTCTATGATCAGAGGGAGTTATCTCAAATCAATTCTTCGAGTCACCAAAGGAATATTACCCTTGTGACTCCTTCACTTTAAGGTCCTAACAACATAGCTTAGGCACACACTTGAACTACGAGCATGGTTTGATTTCACCTTTTCAGGTGGATACGTAGGCAGTCTTTTCTTACACAAGAAGGATACAACCGCAACACCCAAATAAAATTAACCAAACCTCAGAACTACGATATGGTTTGATTTCACTTCACGTGAATACGTAGGCAATCCTCAAGGACACAACCATCCCCACTTCCAACTTTCAATCTCAATTAACCTCTATTTCAACCTTCCAACCTTAATTAACATCCCTTCCACAACCAACACCTTTATACTGGGGGCTTCTTATTGTCGCCCAACCTCTTTTTACCAAAGTCCAGAGTCATGTTCTCATCCTGGGGGCTTCTCTTCCAAGATGTCACCCTTCCTTTATTCCTCTAAGTCTAGCTAGTACTCGGTCCGGACAATGACAAAGATCTTAGATCAATTCTCCAAGTCATCGTGCCTCAAGAGGGGTCTTTTTTACAGCAAACGGTGGTGAAAGAAGTCCTAATAGACAGCTGATCCATGGCTCATGCCCTACCTTTAAGTTCGCATTCTTCTACCTTTGGAACTGATACGCATTGTCACCCACACTTGGCTACGGGTTGCGCATACTTAAACAAAGTCTGTCAAAGTCATCCCTGTGTCGCGTCAAATCTAAGTTAGTGTCGCGTCAGTCCAACCTAAGTCTACATTCCGCGTTGCGTCCTAGTAGGCCTGTGTCATGTCAAGTCCTATGTCTAAAGCCCATTGAATATGCATAACGCATTACAAACGACAAATTACTTTGAACAAGTTTTAAACGACTTTTAAACAGAAACGACTTTTGCAAACCCATGTGTTTCCTCATTCGAGGTCCATGTAATAATCGCTTACGTGCATATATTAGATTGCATTCTTGTGTGGCTACTAACCATGCAGGTAAGTATCAGAAGCAGTACTTTATCAAGACCTCGCTTGCCACAACGAGCGAATATTCTTTGACATGTGTTTCGACACACCTCTATTATGTTCCCCCAGCGAGAGTACACGGATAGACATTCCCTCTCGAGACATGGAGATCAGTTCCCGATTATGTTCCCTCAGCGAGGGCTCACTACCGACAGTCATTCTCTCTCGAGACATGGAGATCAACATCTACCCCAAACCCTTCCGGAATTTGCTTGAAGTTGAACGCAAGCAGATTTCTCCCAGCAGTTCCAGACTGTGTCCTGCTGTCTTCTCCCAAAATCATCGTTTTATTCCCCAGTGAGAGTTTGCTTGAGGACAGAGACAGGCAGATATCCCCAAGCGATCCTTCATCCCTTTAGGTAACCCTTTTCAGGATAAACCTTCATATCTTTTAGGTAACCCTTTTCAGGATAAACCCTTCAGATCTTTCAGAAACTTACCTTAATCTTTCAGACAACCTTTTAGATAACCTTTGGGATAATCCTTCCTTCAGCCTTCCTCCCTTCAGATAATCCTTTATTTCTTTAGACACTTCAGGATAATCCTTTCAGTGACCTTCAGATAACCTCTTTTCAGTTAAGTCCCCTTTCCGTCCATTAGAGAGAGTTGTCCTTGGTGAGAGATAGCCTTGAGTTAACCTTCGAAGCATTAAGAAGTTTCTTGTAATCCTTGTGACCCCTAATGCCTTGGACACCAAGTTATCTTCAGACCAAAGAGTTTTGCCGAAGCGTCTTCAGTCCTGTTTCACCCAGGGGTATCTCAGGTATGGTTTCTTCTTATGGCTGGCGAGCCTCCTCACGTAGTCTATTGGACTTTAAACGACCCTCCCCGATAGTCGACAGACTTTAAAATATTCCCGACGACAGGTCCTTGGCTCATACCCCTTGAGCCGCCTCGCGTCGCCATAGTCGTCAGGTTGTAATCTTCGATTGACCTGATGGATATACTTTGACTTTCGCCTTGTCCAAGCCTCAGTCAAAGTGGGGGCTCTGTAGATACCTCATTTCTGCACCTCCCGCAAACCACCCGGTGATAATTGGGCCGCATGTTTGGTACGCAGAATGATTTGTGACAGTTCATAAGTTTATCGTCAAGTGATCGCTCAAACATTTATGTCTACCTCTTAAATGTCATCTACGTGCCGATACGGTCGTTTTGGCAGTAATTAGAGTACATTTGGAGTCTGGGTCAAAAACTGTCTTCATTTCCTAAAACCGTCAAATTCCGAGTCAAAAGCAATGTGCTTGTCTACTTAAGGTTAGGATGTCATAAAATGTTGAGATTATATCTCATTTTGAGTCTCATGTCACTTCATTAGGCTAAACTTAAAGATTACATTACAAAATGTGCATTTCATTTAGCTAAAATGATAACCCGACCTTTAGGCCCGTTTTACGAGGCGATAACGACTTTTTTGGGTCAGGCCTATTTCACAGAAAGTTCTATATCTTTCTTTTAGCTTTCCAACGCCACCAAAATCATCTTATTCCGAGTCTTGTAGAGAAAGTTATGCCTAAAATACAACAGGCTGTCAAACGCGCTTTCTTGCGCAGGAGGAACCCGCTGAGGAAAGGACGCAGCAAGTGCTGCGCCTCTTCCAAGGGACGCAGCACCTGCTGCGCCTTTTCATCAAGGCTTTCTTTTTGTCCAAGTTTCCGTGTTTAACCTAAGTCGGTTGTTTCCGGATCTTTCTCTCCTTTCCTAAACCCTAATTCCGTGATTAGTATAAATAGAGACCTTCGGTCTCACATATTTCTCACGCGAGTGTCCGCCCTTCTCGTCTCCCTTTGCATTCTAGACCACGTTCTTACTTTTTGGCGTCTACGTGTTTGAACTTTCGACCACGTAAGCTCGGATCTTTCTGAGTACCAGCCTCGTTTTGCATGACCGACCAATTTGACCAACTCCACCATAATCAACTTTAATCAATCTTAATCGTTTTCCTCTTCCGAGGGCACTTTCGTTACATTCGAGTCGAGCATCACTAATCGTTAACTTAGTTCATCTCGTTTCGTCAAACATGTAAGTCTAAGGGTGTAAATCTCTCTTTTACTTATTGTTCTTTATCTTTTGTAATCATCTTGTATTATTTATGTCGAAAATACAATTAAAACCGATTTATAAAGCCTTTGTTTAAAACCGTTTTTACGGATTATCAGAGGACAACCGTCGAGAAAGGACGCAGCAACTGCTGCGCCTCTTCAAAGGGATGCAGTACCTGCTGCGCCTCTTCGTGAGGCTGCCGCAGTTCCTGCTTCCTTTCTTCTTCCTTCGTCTTTTGTTAGTTCGTTCGTTTATTTTTTCTTTCGTTTGTTCCTTGTTTTAATGTAACAATCTAAACATAATAATTTGACATATATTATTATTCATCATCATTAGCATATAATTCATCTCATTAAATTCCCGACTTAAATCCCTAATAACCAATATTTGCGGGTTTTCGTCATTAAAGTAAAATCGGGTTGTAGAAATTCGATTCATTCATGTTGGGTTTCTGGAATTCGATCTTTGATATATTTCCACATGTTTATTATCATGTTCATCATTAGTTCATCATTAATTCGTCATTAATAACCTAATTAATTTTGTTTAGTTTGTTTAATTCACTAATTAACCCTTTTTAACCTTGTAATTAATTCGTTTTAATCGGTTTCATCCATGTTTATTGCTTTCATGACTATTAATCATGTAAATAATCTGTTAATCACTTTCATCCGAGTAAATAATACTAATCAATCATTAAATTCATCAATGAACATTAACGATTCGCAATTCCGGCTTCACAGCCAGAACTGAGCCAAGGAACAGACGCGGTGACTGCTGCGCCTCTTCCAGAGGGCGCAGCTCTGCTGCGCCTGTTCCTGGTTGAATTCTGTCTCTAAACTCCCGTTTTGTCTCGACCTAGTTTAGTTACGTAATTAATTAAATATTATTCGTATTGTCGCCTTAATCTGTTCGTTAATTTGTTTCTTTCTTTTCCAAATTATCCGTTTTAGATGTATTTTCGACATAAATCATTAAACCCGATGTAATTATTATAATTTCCTTTATTGTATTTATCATTGTGCTTTTTATCACTTGTATGCTTTCACATGTAATTGAACTTAAATCCTACTTTGACCCAAATGCATGCTAAATTACTTGTTCACCGACTTAGTCTAATTCTTCACATGTTAGGATTAAAACGTTGGATGTTGCATTGCATGCATATAATCGACAATATATCGAGTATGGACAATTTTCCCTAATCATTAGTAGAGGCCGCTATCGAGGCGGGCGGGATTAGGTGTTCGATCAAAAGAGCTTCCTAATACGTACCCTCACCCCTTACTCCAGATCTCTGTGAACATCCGTGTTCATTGTCATCCACGAGAGTCATTCTAGACATAGAATGCTAAGGGTAACGAGTTCTTGGTGTTCATGTCACTACCTTGTGTCTTGACATGGCATGGGGTATTCGCACGGTTTCCAATTTTCCACAATAAATTGGTGGCGGCTCCACAAATGCAAACGCTTGTTTCCCAAGCGCCCCCGTGGCCCATGTCCACAATCGTTCGTTGTTTCTTTGACATAATAACTTAAACATAATAATCTGACATATCATTAATACATCATTAATAATTTATCATCTTTTAAATCCCGACTCAAATCCCAAGTAATTCATGTTTGCGGGTTTTGTCATTAAAATCCAATTCGGGTTTTAGAGGTTCGATTCTTCAATATTGAGTCTCTGGAATTCGTCATTGATATATCTTTCACCTTTTGTTTATCCTCACCATCATTAATTCGTCATTAATAACTTGTTTAGCCTAATTAACTTGTTTAGTTTGCTAATTTGTTAATTAACCTCATTAATCTTGTAAATACTCCGTTCAAATTAGTTTTCATCCATGTTTTATTGCTTTTATGACCCTTAATCATATGTAAATAACCTGCTAATCACTTTCATCCGAGTCAATTATTCATAATCAATCATTAAAATCACCAACGAATATTAACGATTTGCAATTCCGGCTTCACAGCCAGAACTGGACCAAGGAACGGACGCAACAACTGTTGCGCCTCTTCCATGGGACGCAGCTCTGCTGCGCCTGTTCCTGGTTGATTTCTGTCTCTGAACACCCGTGTTGCTTTGACCTAGTTTATTAATTACGTATTTAATCTACTATTACTCGTATTATCACCTAATCTGTTTGTTTGTTTGTTTGTTTGTTTATTTATTCTTTTCTAAAACCATCCGTTTTAAATGTATTTTCGACATAAATCAATTAACCCGTTGTAATTATTGTAATTTTCTTTATTGTATTTCTTTATTATCACTTGTATGCCTCTCACATGTAATCAATCTTAATTCCAACTTCGACATTAATTGTATGTTAAATTACGTGATAACCGACTTAGTCTAATTCTCACATGCTAGGATTAAAACGTTGGATGTTGCATTGCATGCATATAATCGACAATATATCGAGTATAGATAATTTCCCTAATCATTAGCAGAGGCCGCTATCGAGGCGGGCGGGATTTGGTGTTCGATCAAAAGAGCTTCCTAATACGTACCCTCACCCCTTACTCCAGATCTCTGTGAACATCCGTGTTCATTGGCATCCACGAGAGTCATTCTAGACATAGAATGCTAAGGGTAACGAGTTCTTGGTGTTCATGTCACTACTTTGTGTCTTGACATGGCACGAGGTATTCGAACGGTTTCAAATTTTCCACAATAAATTGGTGGCGACTCAACAAACGCAAACGCTTGTTTCCCAAGTGCCCCCGTGGGCCCGCGTCCACAGTTTGGCGACTCCGCTGGGGAGTAATACACTTACGTGCAGCCAAAAGGGTCAAACTTGAACAAGGTTAGGGAATAGTTTGTACAAGACAATTATCGGTTTTCATAACTCGGTCTTCCTAGATCGTTTATTCGGCCTTCCTAGGCCCAACCCAACCCATTCTACCAATCGTCCCGTCTAAACGGTCCTAATTCTTATTTGGGCCTAAGGATGGATAGCGATTGACGTCATCCATACCATAGTACTTACTCTTATTTGTATCAAGGACTTTCACTAATTGAGGAAATGGACTAGGAATCGGCCTTACTCTTGTTTGGTACGAACCTCTCCACAGACTTCGGGTTTGATTGTTCGTTATGACAACCCACCCTTTAAACCAAAACCCTTTTAAATGTACTCAGCCTCCCGTTATAATGCTTGTATAATGTTTGTACCATATGTGATCACCATTTCTAAAACAAACCATAACGATTTTTTTTTTCAAAATCCTTCTTTATAATGTAAAAATTTTCGAAACTTGGGCCTAATATTAGCGCAAAATCAGCTAAAACTCTGTCCAATTGTTGAGTCAAAATTCGGGCCTCAAAACCCATTTCAAAACCTCACTTCGAGTCCACTCGTACAACTACACTAAAGTTGACTAGGACCAACATTTTTTCAAACTCTGTCATTTCCTCAAAACTCACTTGACACAAGTGGCTCACTCCCACTTCACGAGTTAAAACATTTCTTTTCTTGTAAGTGTGCTAGAATGGTCGATCGTGTTTTGATTCATCGCCGATCTCTTATTCGGTTTCCAAGATGCCTGAAACAAGCGACGTGAACTTCAACCAACTCCAAAATGGTAATGATCAAATCTTAGCCGCGCTAGCTCGTCTCCAAGTTACTCAAGACCAAGTGTATGATCGCCTTGACACCATTGAGGGCCGAATATATGCCGTGGAAACGAGGATGCCTCCTCGAGAAAGTGAAGTGTTGGATGAATTTGTGAACAACTTCGGGGACGAAAACCCTCCCATAGGTATGACTGCAGCTGAGAAACGACTCCAATACTTGGAAGAGCAATGGATGTATCTCAAAGGGGATGACATTTATAGGGAAAACAATCACAAATATGAGGCTGTCAGTTCCAAGTTGCCAACCAACTTCAACATGACGGATATCCCTAAATTCAAGGGGCATGAAAACCCTTTGAACCATATCCGTGCTTTCAAGGATTACATGTCTATCAAAGGCATTAAACCCGAGATGTTCTTAAGGATCTTTCCTTCATCTCTTGACACCATCCCAAAACAATGGTTCTATTCGCTAGAGCACAAGAAAATCGCTACCTGGGATGATGCCGCAATCGAGTTTGCTAAACAATATGCGGATAATGCTGAAATCCAAGTCAACGTGCGCACTTTATAGGTTCTTACCCAAAATGACAAAGAAGGCTTCACCGACTTCCTAAGTCGGTGGAGGAAGACTAGTACTCAACTTGTTGAACGTCCGGATGAAGCTACCCTCGTGGAGAAATTCCTGGACAACCTAAGGCCCATCTATGCAAATCATTTGAGGTATCAAAACATTAAGACCTTCAAAGATTTAACCGTACTAGGGAAGAGGATCGAAGATGACATCCGTAAAGGGCTCTTGTTCAAAACGATAGGTCGTGGATATCAAGGCTCAACAAGCCGTTCTTACGGCTCTACTAGCAAAACTGATGAAGTTAACCTTCTCGAGCCATCTAAGAAGAGTACCCCTCCAAGGAAATTCACAAATCTAGGGGACACATATTCCAACGCTCTGAAAAGGTTGATGAAGCTGGGTAAACTTCAACCCATAGGCCCTACACCTGAACCAGAAAAGAAATCCAAGTTCTGGGACGAGAATTCATACTGCGAATACCATAGAGGTAAGGGACATGATACAGAAAAATGCTACAAACTGAAAAATGTACTTCAAGATATGATTGAAAACGGTCGCCTACCAATACCACCTGGAGGTAAGCCTAACAACACTCAGAATCCTCTTGGAATTCTAGTGATTACAAGTGAAGAATCTACCGTAGATTGTTCACACCTCATTTCTCCAGTCGAAGATTAAATTCATGCAATAGAGAATGAAGGGAACTACTCTACCATTTCTCCAACCATCACTGATTTCATTGCATGGGCAAAGAGTGTGGATAGGCAAGTCATGGAACTAGAGAGTGCAGTGGCAACCCTACGCGGCCCCAACGCCACACCTAAAGAACGTGCACCACTAGTCTTCTCTTAAAACACTACAATGCAAGAAGTAGTACCATGGTTGATGAGCTAGTCAACCAAATTATCCAATTAGAGGCTGAAATCATGAGAATGAGAGAACTTTCTACTGTCAATGGAATATGGGCCGATGATGATGAAGACGAGTATCTCACTGAACACTACTTAGTCAAAGTCAGTGATGAAATAGTCCAAAATTGTGAAGATCAAGATGTAGACCACCTCACTTATTCGGGACGCCCATACCAAAACACCTCTCAAAATGGTCTCATAGCGAACGGTCCAACCAATGTGGTCATACCAAATGATAATGAAGAAGGCACTACCGATCATTTGCTAATGAAACTACATAAGACAAAGGCTGATCTTTCAGTCTGGCAACTAGTGGCAAGCTCATTCCCACATCGCCAAGCTTTACTGCAAGCCTTGGCCAAACTAAATGTGGCACATAACTCCACTCCCGACGACGTGGTCAACTTGGTCTTCCAAGAATCACCAAAGCTAAGTAATCCTATTACTTTATCGGATGAGGATTTGCCACCCTTTGGTGCTAGTCATAACTTGGCTCTTTAAATCACTGTCATTTGCTTAAAGAAGAATGTACCAATGACTTTGGTAGATGATGGCTCCACAGTCAATGTCATACCCTTGAAAATGGCATAAAAATTGGGCATGAAAGAGTCGGATTGGACCCCTACCAACCAAGGTGTTTGCGTATATGATGGTACACGGCGAAAGGTAGTAGGACTTGTTAACCTAACCATAGCTACAGGGCCGATTGAGTGAAAGGTCAACTTCCAAATAGTGGACATTGAGGCATCCTTTAACATACTTCTGAGAAGACCCTGGATTCACGCTTCCAAAGCGGTAACATCCACACTCCACCAGAAAATCAAAATCCCACTAAATGGTAAAGTGGTGACGATCACTTCGTCGCCCATCAAGGCAGTAATCGAAAAGAAGTCAAGTAATCAAGTCCTTGCAGATCCAGTACATGAACTTGGGGGCTTCCATATCATAAATGTCATAGAAAGTGAGTTGGCACCCTTATACTTCAATCCCTACTCTAACTTAGTGGTCAACCACATACTCAATACCTAGGGATACTTCCCGGGAATGCCTTTGAATCCTATCCGAAGAAACACCTTTGCACCCTACAAAGAGGGTAACTCACAAAGAATACCCCTTAGGCTAGGGTACAAACCCACTAAAGAGGAAGTCCTCGAAATGCTCGCTCAAGTTCAAAACCGTAAGAACGTGGGAATCCAAATGCGACCTTACCTCCCTACCCTAAATGGATACTTTGTTAGGGAAGGAAGTCAAGATATCTTTCACGGATTTCCTTGAGCCTTGGCACTATCTCGAAAGGAAGCTAGTCGGAATCGAGATCTTTCACGATTGCTACTTCATTCCTCCAGAAACGGTTCCTACCGTCAAGACTCGTCAAGCACCTTGCTTAGACGAACAAGCTGTGAGTCTACTATTTGGAGAAGATCGATTTGTTAGAGTCGCGCAGGATGAGATCATTACCATGATACTTCAAGACGATCACTTCAACCCTACCGCGTTAATCACAGAAACCAATTCCAATCAGCAGAAAATATGGAGAAAATCGATCAAGTGGACAAACAATCAAGGAAGACTCTTCAAACTCACCACTGGAGAAGGAGAGATGTTCAAAGGAGAACCGGAAGACGATGAATTCGAGTCAGAGTCGGAGTCAGAGTCGGAGTCTAGAGAAGTTCCTAGAGAGTCTCCTCCTGTCGTCATTCCCACTCCCCTCGTTTCTCCTAGCTTAGTGTCAAATAGCAACAGTAGTTCGGAAAATGCCCCAAAAATTTGTCCCTTTACCGCCACTGACTACAGATCAGATGGCTTCTTTGTTTCAACTTTTCTCAAATCTTAATATGAATAAATCAGGTTCTACTTACTCTTCGTGTTATCTTGAATGCAATTCTGTTTACGATGATGATGAGGATGACCCAGACTCAGACTCAATCGAAATACCTCCCTACATAGCCAAAGAAATACTACAAGAGGGGGAAGGGGGACCATTGATAGAAATACTGAACTGATCAACGTAGGAACTGAACTAGAACCCCAAGAACTTAGGATAGGGACAACCTTGAGCCCCGCCGAAAGGGCCAATTTCATAGACCTCCTGCACGAGTTCAAAGACGTTTTTGCTTGGTCCTACAAAGATATGCCAGGGATCGACAGGGACATCGCAGAGCATAGAATCCCAATCAAACCAGGTTTCAAACCCGTGAAATAGAAGCTTCGTCGAATGAGGACAGAATGGGCTCTCAAAATCAAAGAAGAAGTCGATAAACAATTCAAAGCCGGGTTCATCAAAGTTTTCGAGTACTCAGACTGGGTAGCTAACATAGTACCCGTACCTAAAAAAGATGGGAGAATCCGTGTTTGTGTTGACTTTAGAGACTTAAACAAAGCGAGTCCTAAGGATGACTTTCCTCTACCACACATCGACATATTAGTGGATAATACGGCAGATCACGCGTTACTATCCTTCATAGACGGATACGCAGAATATAACCAGATCAAGATGGCCTTAGAAGACATGCATAAGACCGCCTTCGTCACTAAATGGGGAACCTATTGCTACACGGTTAATCAACGTCGGAGAACTACGCTCTTACATGACATGATGCATAAAGAAGTTGAGGTATACATAGATGACATGATTGTCAAGTCCAAGGAAAGAGAGGGACACATTGCGAACCTTCGCAAATTCTTCTCAAGGCTACGGAAGTACAACATGAGGCTCAACCCTCAGAAATGCGCATTCGGAGTGACATCTGGCAAACTCCTGGGATACGTTGTTAGCCAACGAGGTATAGAAATAGACTATTCCAAGATCAAAGCTCTAATCGAAATGCCACAACCTCAAATGGAGAAAGAAGTTAGAGGATTCCTAGGTAAGGTGCAATACATAAGTCGATTCATATCAAAACTCACCATGATCTGCGAACCTATCTTCAAGAAGTTAAAGAAAACAGATCACACCATGTGGGACGATGACTGTCAGAATTCTTTCGACCAAATCAAGAAAATACTAGCCAAGTCACCAGTGCTCATGCCACCTCAACGAGATCAACCTCTTGGTTTATATCTCACGGTAACTGAAACGGCCATGGGCGCCATGCTAGCTCAAACTGTAGGAAAAGAAGAAAGAGATATCTACTACCTTAGTAAGAAGTTCTTGGAGTACGAGTGTAAATACACGCCACTCGAGAAGACATGCCTCGCTCTTGTGTGGGCAACGAAGAAGCTACGCCATTACATGCTTAGCTACTCCGTCAAAATATACTCCAAAATGGACCTGTGGACATGGGCCACGGGGGCGCTTGCAAAACAAGCGTTTGCATTTGTGGAGTCGCCACAAATTTTTTGTGGAAAATTGGAAACCGTTCGAATAACTCGTGCCATGTCAAGACACAAAGTAGTGACATGAACACTAAGAACTCGTTACCCTTAGCATTCTATGTCTAGAATGACTCTCGTGGATGCCAATGAACACGGATGTTCACAGAGATCTGGAGTAAGGGGGTGAGGGTACGTATTAGGAAGCTCTTTTGATCGAACAACTAATCCCGCCCGCCTCGATAGCGGCCTCTACTAATGATTAGGGAAAATCGTCTATACTCGATATATTATCGATTATATGCATGCAATGCAACATCCAACGTTTTAATCCTAACATGTGAGAATTAATACTAAGTCGGTAAACAATTAATTTAGCATACAATTGGGTCGAATCGGGATTTAAGTTCAATTACATGTGAAAGCATACAAGCAATAAAAAGTACAATGATAAATACAATAAAGGAAACTACAATAATTACATCGAGTTTAATGATTTATGTCGAAAATACATCTAAAACGGATAATTTGGAAAAAAAAGAATAAACAAATAAACGAACAGAAATTAGGGTGATAATACGAATAATAGTTAATTAAATACGTAAACTAAACTAGGTCAAGGGAAAACGGGATTTCAGAGACAGAAGTCAACCAGGAAAAGGCGCAGCAGAGCTGCGCCCTCTGGAAGAGGCGCAGCAGTCACTGCGTCTGTTCCTTGGCTCAGTTCTGGCTATGAAGCCGGAATTGCAAGTCGTTAATATTCGTTGGTGATTTTAATGCTTGATTATATTATTTGACTCGGATGGAAGTGATTAACATATTATTTACATATGATTAAGGGTCGTGAAAGCAATAAACATGGAACAAACTAATTATGACGAATTATTTACAAGATTAATGAGGATTAATTAACAAATTAATAAACTAAACAAATTAATTAGGTTAAATACGATGAATTAATGACGGACTAATGATGAATAAACAGGTGAGAATATATCAAAGATCGAATTCCAGAAATCCAATATGAATGAATCGAATTTCTACAACCCGGTTTGACTTTAATGATGAAAACCCGCAAATATTGGTTACTTGGGATTTAAGTCGGGAATTAATGAGATGAACTAATTACTAATGATTATGAACAATTTATATGTCCAATTATTATGTTCAGATTGTTGTATTAAAACAAGGAACAAATGAAAACAAAAGAAAAACAAACGAATCAACGAAAGACGAAGGAAGAAGAAAGGAAGCAGAGCTGCTGGCGGCCCTCACGAAGAGGCGCAGCAGGTACTGCGTCCCTTCGAAGAGGCGCAACAGTTGCTGCGTTCTTTCTCGACGGTTGTCCTCTGATAATCCGTAAAAAGGGTTTTAAACAAAGGGTTTTAGAAATCGGTTTTAATTGTATTTTCGACATAAATCTTACAATATGATTACAAAAAATGAATAACAATAAACAAAAGAGAGATTTACACCCACAGACTTACATGTTTGACGAAACGAGATGAACTAAGTTTACGATTAGTGATGCTCGACTCGAATGTAACGAAAGTGCCCTCGTAAGAGGAAAGCGATTAAGATTGATTAAGTTGATTATGGTGGAGTTGGTCAAATTGGTCGGTCATGCAAAACGAGGCTGGTACTCAGAAGGATCCGTGCTTACGTGGTCGAATGTTCAAGCACGTAGAAGCCCAAAAGTAAGAACGTGGTCTAGAATGCAAAGGGAGAAGAGAAGGGCGGACACTCGCGTGAGAAATATGTGAGACCGAAGGTCTCTATTTATACTAATCACGTGGAGGAAGTAGGGTTTTCGGAGAAACTTTGGAAGTGAATCTCGAAAAGATATGAAAAGATACGAAAAATACGCAGAAAAGAACTTGGGAAGAGGCGCAGCAGGCACTGCGTCTCTTAGAAGAGGCGCAGCACTTGCTGCATCTATTCCCAAGTGGTTTCCTCCTGCGGAAGAAAGATTTCCGTGTTTAGTTTATGGAATAACGGAATAATTTGTTTTTCCTTAATATTTTGTGTGAATATTACGGGAAATTGTTTACCAAATAATAAA
The DNA here is from genome assembly GCF_048544455.1 of Silene latifolia. Taxonomy (NCBI): domain Eukaryota; kingdom Viridiplantae; phylum Streptophyta; class Magnoliopsida; order Caryophyllales; family Caryophyllaceae; genus Silene; species Silene latifolia. The sequence continues at coordinate 33,516,253 of NC_133526.1, read as the reverse complement.
AGATTTATAAAATATGGAATAGAAATATCCGGAACATTCCAGAATATTCCGACTCGGCATTTCAGAAAATGAAGACGGTTTTAGGCCCGGACTCCAAATGTACTCTAATTACTGCCAAAACGACCGTATCGGCACGTAGATGACATTTATGAGGTAGACATAAATGTTTGAGCGATCATTTGACGATAAACTTACGAACTGTCACAAATCGTTCCGTGTACCAAACATGCGTAATCACGTTGTCTTGATCATTCACAGGTAATCCTAAACTTCAAGCTCAATGCCACCTATCCACCAGACATGGACAAAAGGGGACAACGCACTATCCATTTGCTAGCTTCCCATTACGTTCTCATGCAAGGAGAACTATACAAAAGAACACCTCTTGGTGTAATCCTACGTTGTCTTGATCATTCACAGGTACGGAAAGTGATGGAAGAAGTCCATGATAGAGAATGCGGTCCTCACATGAGTGGATCCATGATGGCAAAGAAAATCGCACGTTTAGGGTATTATTGGACCACGATGGAATCTGATTGCATCAAATATGTAAGACATTGCAATAATTGCCAAATCTTCGGGAATGTGCAGCATGTCCCTCCTTCATTGCTTTACACCATGACATCTCCCTGGCCATTTTCTGCTTGGAGAATTGACATCATCGGCAAGATCACTCTAGCCGGAACAGGAGGTCACTGTTTCATCCTAGTAGCAATCGATTATTTCACCAAATGGAAGCGGCTTCCTACACCAGTCTTACAGCCAAGAACGTGGCAAAGTTCATACAAACCAACATTAGCTGTCGATATGGTTACCCACATGAGATCATCAGTGACAATGGATCACATTTCCAAGCTGAGACTGAACAATTGCTAGCCAAGTACAAAATTAAGCATCACCACTCCTTGCCATATAGACCACAAACCAATGGCGCGGTAGAGGCAGCAAACAAAAATGTTGTCACGATTCTCAAGAAAATGATTGACAACTATAGAGATTGGCCAAGCAAGATACCCTTTGCTTTATGGGGATACCGTATGTCTGTTAGGACGCCCACTGGGGCCACCCCTTTCTATTTGACCTACGGCATGGAAGCTGTACAACCAGTCGAGCTAGAAGTACCATCCTTACGTATTTTACTCGAAAGTCAAATCCCAGAAGCCGAGTGGAAGAGGGATGGATATGAAGAACTCATCCTCCTGGATGAACGAAGGTTACGTGCATTACACAATGTGCAAACATACCAAGCACGTATCAAACGAGCCTTCAACAAAAGGGTTAGGCCAAGGAACATCAAAGAAGGAGACTTGGTCCTTAAATCAATTAGAGCTCTTTTACCTGTAGATCCACGGGGAAAATTCAAACCCAATTGGGCCGGGCCATTCCTAGTCAAGTCCATACTTTCAGGGGGTGCGGTTAGGATCGCAGACTTAGATGGGAATGAATTTGCCAACCCGACCAACCTCGACCAACTGAAACGTTACTATGCCTAGAATAGGAGCAAAAACGCGCCTCGCATAACCTCACGTGTCGCTCTTGTGGCACGGAATAATCGGCCCCTGGCCAAGCTGGACTAAGCTAATGTCATCTTGCTCTTGCACTTTGACGATTTGTCATTCTCATATCATCAAATAAATTAAATTGCATTTTAGGAGTAAGTAAAGCTCGTGCTTATTTTCTAAGTTCAGTACAAGCTCTTGCTTAGAACAATTATTCTTTTACTTTTACTCGAACTACGCGCAAGGGTTTGATTTCATTTTTTTTAAATGAATACGTAGGCAATCCTTCACGGGATACAACCCATTTAATTGTCTTAAATGTAAATAGAAAGACATTTGCAATTGCATTTGAAATTCGACAAGAATAATCATAGAAAATCATAACGGTTTCATAACCACTTAACCTTTTTTATTTCATCTCTTTAATAATAATAATAATAGTACGTTACATAATAAAAAAAATAGGCTAGGATTCTAAAAACCCTACCTTCTTATTATAATAATAATAATAAATATTAATAAAGACTTAGGCTACTCTTCCATTTTCCCCTTGCCTTTGTCATTTCTATCATATTTCTTGTCCCGACCTCGAGTCGGGCGCTCTTGCGCCACTTCCGACCTAATCACCAACGGTCTCTCTCGTGGTCTTGCTTTGCCATTCTTGTCAACCACCATCTCGACGGCAGGAGAAGTCTTTGGTTTCTTCGAAGGATGAACAACTCGAAATCCGGCTTCCTCCTCTCCCTCAGTCAGATGCTTCTCCTTCTCCATTTCCACCTCGCGAACCTTATAGTCAACAGGCTCGCGCTTCCTTAATCTCTCACGCTCCTCCGCAGTAGTAGCTTTCCTCCACCGCAGATAGGAATCTGACACCCATAGAGCACTGATAGAAGAATTCAAGAACCAAATGTTCCTCTGAGCCCATTTGATGGCCCATTCTCTTCGACCCTCAGTAGTAAGCGCCACGGCAGTCTGCGGGACAGTGTCAAGCTTCGGGATCATCTGCTTCAATCCAACCTGCCTCATCAACCTCTCCGGGAAGATGCATATCATAAACTCCAAGCCGGGAATGCGAATAGGTCGGGTAGGATCCAAAGAAGATACTCCAGTGACAGATTTGAGATGCCACCATGGTACGATCCATCTAATTAAAGGGACATCATCACTCTTTAATTTGTTTTCCCAATAATTGCAAAACTTGAGTGAAGTCCACCATGTAAAGCCTGGTCCTCATTGCAATTGAGCGAGCATGATAAGCAGGAACATTAACTGGGGGCTCGATCAATCGAAGACGCTCCATAAGCCAGACCTACCAAAAGCAGAAATAAATAAATAAATAAATAAATAAATAAATAAAAGAGAGAAAAAGAGTTCTTTTACCTGCAATATAATGGGACTTCCCAAGTAAGGTAAGTCGCGATTGGCTTTCCTGTTATCTAAACCTAATAGGATCTCTCCTAAGCACAGACAAGTTGGGCTCCTGCGCAGCTCCATTTGCTCAATCAAGCTCAAGAGACGAGGGTCGCCTCTCATATCCTCATCAACATGCCCTTGAAGGACATATACATGTAATAGGCAAAATCCGAATGCCCTTCGCCTCGCAACATAAGAGATGGTGGGATCTGCCCTATTGATGAATCGATCAATGAAGTCCAACATTCGCACTCCTTTAGAAGTCACAAGACGGTCAACATCAGCTCTTGCCGACCCAAGCAAGTCTCTAAATTGTTTTTATACCCTTGAGAAGTAGAGGGAATAGTAGGCAAATGTTCCAGGTCCCAACCACCAATCGCAGCAATTTCTTCGGGAAATGGGCAAATGTCGCCTCCAGGGAAGGCAAATACGTGATAATTCGGGTCCCAATAATCAAGACAAGCATCTAAGAATGGTTTGACTACCTTGATCAGCTTCAAGCTCAATAGAGATCCAAAATTATAAGCACCCATGTCGTGTTTCTCCACATTAGAGAACTCATTTGTCCATTCTTTTAGACGAATTTTGAGAGTATTCATGATGTATGCTTATTTTGAGAGCTTTATGTAATAAGACGAAGAGATACGGAAGAATTATGTGAATAAAACCTCCCTCGACGTCTCTATTTATACTAAAAAGTTGTTTCCTAAAATCTGTCAGGACGGATACACTGGGGAACAGGCGCAGCACCTGCTGCGCCTCTTCGAAGGGACGCAGCTCTTGCTGCGCCTCTTCCCTGGCCTTCTTTCTGTGATTTTCCGCGCTGGATCTTTCCTAAATTCCTCAACGAATAATTTCCTATTCATACGGGTCATTATTTTGGTAAATACGTCAAGTTGCCATATTTCGTGTTTCCTAATTGCACGGGCACGCATTTCGAGGCGATATCGACATTTTCGTCATTTTTAGCACACTTATGCATTTCTTTTTTATTTTTTGTTTTTTGGGGAATCATGTCACCAATTTAATTTATTCATTTTCAAACTTATACATTTCTTTTTTATTTTTTTCTTTTAGGGGAATCATTTAACTCCCATCCCACATTAACCTTCAAACTTATAGTTTCTATTTTTTTCTTTTTTAGGGGGTAACCCTCCCTACCGTCCGGTCATTTCCGGCAAATTTTTTTGCAAATTTTCGCGTTTTCGAGTCATGGTTTCGCGCTAATTTAGGCCATGTGTACAAATGTATGTTCTATGTGATTTCTGTGTAAATTTCGGTAGCATGACGGCGCAAACCGTCATCTACCAAACCTGTTCAAAGCTAACCTGCAGGTACAAACAAAGCAACCCAGCAGCAAAGGCACTCAGGCCATCATATATACAATCAAGAGAGTACATGTACACCAAACTGGGGGCTCGAGCCCCAAAACAAAATCCAAATGTCGAAAATGTGGGTCCTAAAATGTCTAAAATGTACAAAAATACAGCCAAAAAAAAAACGAGAAGCAACAAAAAAAAGCTATTGCTGGTCGCCGTCTAGCTCAGCAATTCTCGCCTCGAGAGCAGCAACCTCGGCGTCTCGAACCTCGAGCTCCCTCAGCAGGCGAGCTGTCTCCTCCCGGGACTGGGCAAGCTCTCGCTCCAGCTCGCGCTCCCTCTGCAAGCAACAAGAATTGGCTCATGTCAATCATTTCAAACATAAGGAAGATTAGAAAAGTTCGAAAATGAAGTAAACGGAAGGTTCATACCTGACGTCCTCGGCCGCCAGCAAGTGCCTCGACGGCAGTAGCCCGCAGCCGGTTGGCTACCCTCCACAAAGCCACAAACCGGGATGGCGCAACCTGCGTTTCAAAAGGAAAAATCTCAAATGATTGGACAAACTCGAGCAAATGTGTTCTTACACAAAATTATACAAGTTAGGAGACTCACCCTCCGAATCAGCTGCTGCCACTCGTCCAAGCCAGCATCTCTCACCGCCACGTCAAAGTCACGTAGCTCGGATATCGTCATCATCCTCATCACGTCAGTGTACTCAAGGGTCTCGGGGTACTCTGGGGGCTCGATGCCCGCCGCCTCGACCTCCTGCAAATTCAGGTGATTCCCATTAACCGATGATCATTCATCGTGTTCTTAAATAATCAAAAATGAAAGAGGATAAAACACTTACCACAACCGGCCAGTACGCCAACCTCCCGTAGAGGAACGCCGAGTAGTCCTCACCAGGAAGAAGGAGGGCGTCGCCACCGACGCCAGCCAGGTCAGCTTCCCTCTCAGCCTCAGAAGGCTCCCTAAACATCATCCGAGGAGGATCGATGAGAACCGTCAAGACATCCCGAGAGCACTGACGAGCCAAGCGCTCACCCAAGTATCACACAGGACCCATTGACGTCCTCAATAGCAACCGGCTCGAGCTCCTAGGTCGAAGCACCTCAGCCACGAAGGGAGGAGCGCCAGCGTACTCCTCCCAAGGCCTGGGCACCCACTAGAAAAGCGAACGAAGGGTCATTCTTATGATCAGTTCTAAAAGTAAAAGAAGAGAGACAAACAATGCAAGGTAAAATACTCACGCCGTCCAGCTGAAGAGCGTTCACCTCCCGCCGACAGACGTCGTGGAAGGAACGCCGGCTCCGCGTGCGACACATCACTCAATCCCTCACAACGGGATAGGCCTTCTCCACCGGCTCCGTCCTCTTGGGCGCAAGGCCCGTAAAGTAGGAGTACACCCACGCCTGTAAAACAAGAAAGTCAACAACGATCTTTCCTGATTCGACAGAAAAGAAAAGGATCTTTCATGAAATGAAGTGAAGGTTCATACCTCCAACAGCAGTCCAGGGCCGACAGCAGCAGGAGAAGTCCCCTTCTTCATCAACTCCGGACGAACCATGGCCCTCATGAAGCGGATGAGGACCGCAAAACCAGTAGTGACCCAGTCCCAACGACGTAGGGAGCTCAGGTCAGAAAGAAAGGGAAGGAGCTTCGTCGAAAGCCTCTCTCCCTTGTCTCCGAGGTAGATCGAAGACAGAAACCACCAGAGCCACAAACGGACCCTCTGCTCTGCAGTACAGGGAGGAGGAGCCGTCTCCCTCCCCTCGATCACCATCAACGTCGGGGTCTTCCCTGCAAAGTAGTCCCGAACGTAAGAACAAGGCACCAAACCAGGTACCGCAGCCACCTTCGACGCCAAGTTCCACCCAATCAACCTCCTAGCCTCAGCCGAGTCAACCCTCATGGTTGTCTTCGGCCACTCCACCACCTCAGTCCCACACGGCAGACAGAAAATCATGCCATAGTCCTCTAACGTGACCCCCACCTCGCCAAAAGGCATGTGAAACATGGAGGTCGTGTCCCAGAACCGGTCCAAGAAAGCTCGAAAGAGACTGAGGTTGGCCCGAAGCTTCCTCCTCGCGATATCCCTCCAAGCCTGCACCAAAGCACCGAACATTCCCCGCTCGATCATGGCTCGCTCCTCAGCCGACAGCCTCTCGTAGCACCTCATCGCCGTCGTATATCCCGAGAACGATCTGATGTTTCCGGTCTCCTATGTTGATTTGAAAAAAAAGCTATCTTCAGCTTAGATAAAGAAGAAAAGGAATGACAAACAGAAATGAAAGAAGATGAATTAAGAGCAGTGAATTCAATTTACCAAGCTCTTCACCGTCCTGTAGGACAGGTGACCCTCCGCAGCCCAAAGCAGGTGCCTACTGTCCCAAGTCTCAGCCCACGCAGGTGATCCTCTCAGCTGGCGACCACCCCATCCAACGTTGGCCCGTCTCAGGGCCTCCTCCACCTCAACAACCTCCTCCTCAAGGACCTCGTCCTGGGCAGCCGTCACCGCAGCAGTAAAAGCCTCCTCCAACGCCTCCTCAAGCATCTGAGAAGGGTCAACAGCAGTGTCCACGCCCATGGGATCTCTCTCAGATGTATAAGCCTCGTCACTTGCAAAATTAAAGTGAATTTAGGCCGCGTCAAGTGACGACAAGCCTTAATTAGAGGATTTTTGAGTTTTCGGAGCTCCGAAATCGCTCTTTTCTAGTCATCCTTGGCAATTTTCCCACAAACCCGTCTGCTCATATGGTAATTTGGGTCAAGTCAAGCCTAAGTTGAAGCCTAGTCATGGGTTCGAGTCGGAATTTCGACAGCATTTCGTTATAACGGCGATTATGCCCTAGGAAGTGTCCTGAAAAAGCCGTCACCAATCAAAATTCCGAGATGGTAGGAAGTTTACCCATCATGGAAGGATTCCAAATACCAAGTTTCGTCACAAATGGGCAATCCTAAGGCTATTTTCGAAGCGATTTACGGTTTAGCTGTGAAACCGTCTCAATTTCACTCAAATGCTCAAAACTCAATGAAAATTCAAAACAAATACATGGTTATGATCCTTATATTACCAATTAGCCATTTATAAAGTCAAGTTTTCAAGGCAAAATCATTTGGGGGAAAAGCCCCAAATTTTCGGGTCAAAAACCCTAATTTTGTCGCTCTCATTTGATCAAATACGGAAGATAAATGCAAGATTGATACACATACCTCGATTAGTCATGGCAAATGCAAGCTTTTGGATCAAATTTTGATGGAAATGGTTGGAATTTGAGAGAGAAATTAAGAGTTTATGTTTCGAAATTATGAAACAAATCCCTCTGTTTCATCGGGTTTTTACGCAGAATTGCCGCACTCAGGAAAAGACGCAGCAGGTGTTGCGCCTCTTCCAAGTGACGCAGCTCTTGCTGCACCTCTTCCTCAGTTTCCCTCCATAGTAATTTTCGAAGATTCGTTATAAGTTCGTTATTTTGTGGGCCCATCTTTGGCGCGCCTCTTCCTCGATGTCGTATCACATATTTGATCCGTTCAACGTATATTCTTCGCCCGGATCCGTATTTCCAAGCCAACAGCAAACAGTTTCCATGTTCTGCCAAGACCTAGCTTGTCACAACGAGCATTTCTTCTTTGACAGGTGTTTCAACACGCCTTTATTATGTTCCCCCAGCAAGAGTACACGGATAGACATTCCCTCTCGAGACATGGAGATCAGTTCCCGATTATGTTCCCCCAGCGAGAGTTCACGGATAGACATTCCCTCTCGAGACATGGAGATCAATATCGACCCTGAGCTATTCCGAAGTTTGTTTGAAGCTGACTACAAGCATATTTCCCCCAGCGGTTCCAGACTATGTCCTGCTGTCTTCTCCCAATATCGCGTTTTGTTTCCCCTGGAGTTTCAAGGAATTTCAGGCATGGTTTCTTCTTATGGCTGGCGAGCCTCCTTAATTAGTCTAAGGGACTTTAAATGACCCTCCCCGATAGTCGACAGACTCTAAAATGTTCCCGACGATAGGTCCTTGGCTCAGACCCCTTGAGCCGCCTCGCGTCGCCATAGTCGTCAGGTTGTAATCTTCGATTGACCTGATGGATATACTTTGACTTTCGCCTTGTCCAAGCCTCAGTGAAAGTGGGGGCTCTGTAGATACCTCATTTTTGCACCTCCCGCAAACCACCATGTGATGATTGGGACGCATGTTTGGTACGCGGAACGATTTGTGACAGTTCGTAAGTTTATCGTTAAGTGATCGCTCAAATACTTGTGTCTACCTCTTAAACGTCATCTACACGCCGAAATGGTCGTTTTGACAGTAATTAGAGTACATTTGGAGTCCGGGTCAAAAAAACCGTCTTCATTTTCTAAAACCGAGTCAGAATGTTCTGGAATGTTCCGGATATTTCTATTCCATGTTTTCGCAATCTTTTAATCTTTGGCAAATAATTTCCCGTAATATTCACACAAAATATTAAGGAAAACAAGATTAATCCGTTATTCCATAACCAAAACACGGAAATCTTTCTTCCGCAGGAGGAAACCACTTGGGAAAGGACGCAGCAGGTGCTGCGCCTCTTCCAAGAGACGCAGTGCCAGCTGCGCCTCTTCCCAAGTCTTTTTCTGCGTATTTTTCGTATCTTTTTATATCTTTTCTAGATTCACTTCCAAAGTTTCTCCGAAAACCCTAATTTCCTCCGTGTGATTAGTATAAATAGAGACCTTCGGTCTCACATATTTCTCACGCGAGTGTCCGCCCTTCTCTTCTCCCTTTGCATTCTAGACCACGTTCTTACTTTTTGGCGTCTACGTGCTTGAACTTTCGACCACGTAAGCTCGGATCTTTCTGAGTCCCAGCCTAGTTTTGCATGACCTACCAATTTGACCAACTCCACAATAATCAACTTAATCAATCTGTTTAATTTCCTATTACGAGGGCACTTTCGTCTACATTCGAGTCGAGCATCACTAAACGTATACTTAGTTCATCTCTTTTCGTCAAACATGTAAGTATGAGGGTGTATAATCCTTTTTTTAATTATTGTTCTTCATTATTGTAATCATATTGTAAGATTTATGTCGAAAGTACTCTGAAAACCGATTTCTAAAACCGTGTTTAAAGCCTCTTTTACGGATTATGAGAGGACAACCGTCGAGAAAGGACGCAGCAACTGTTGCGCCTCTTCGAAGGGACGCAGCACCTGCTGCGCCTCTTCGAAGGGACGCAGCACCTGCTGCGCCTCTTCGTGAGGCTGCCGCAGTTCCTGCTTCCTTTCTTCTTCCTTCGTCTTTTGTTAATTTGTTTGTTTTTCTTTTGTTTTCAATTGTTCGTTGTTTCTTTGTCATAATAACTTAAGCATAATAATCTGACATATCATTAATACATCATTAATAATTTATCATCTTTTAAATCCCGACTCAAATCCCAAGTAATTCATGTTTGCGGGTTTTGTCATTAAAATCCAATTCGGGTTTTAGAGGTTCGATTCATCAATATTGAGTCTCTGGAATTCGTCATTGATATATTTTTCACCTTTTGTTTATCCTCACCATCATTAATTCGTCATTAATAACTTGTTTAGCCTAATTAACTTGTTTAGTTTGCTAATTTGTTAATTAACCTCATTAATCTTGTAAATAATTCGTTCAAATTAGTTTTCATCCATGTTTTATTGCTTTTATGACCCTTAATCATATGTAAATAAAGTGCTAATCACTTTCATCCGAGTAAATTATTCATAATCAATCATTAAAATCACCAAGGAATATTAACGATTTGCAATTTCGGCTTCACAGCCAGAACTGAGCCAAGGAACGGACGCAGCAACTGCTGCGCCTCTTCCAAGGGACGCATCTCTGTTGCGCCTGTTCCTGGTTGATTTATGTCTCTGAACTCCCGTGTTGCTTTGACCTAGTTTATTAATTACGAATTTAATCTACTATTACTCGTATTATCACCTAATCTGTTTGTTTATTTGTTTATTTATTCTTTTCTAAAACCATCCGTTTTAAATGTATTTTTGACATAAATCAATTAACCCTTTGTAATTATTGTAATTTTCTTTATTATATTTCTTTATTGTATTTCTTTATTATCACTTGTATGCCTCTCACATGTAATCAATCTTAATTCCAACTTCGACATTAATTGTATGTTAAATTACGTGATAACCGACTCAGTCCAATTCTCACATGCTAGGATTAAAATGTTGGACGTTGCATTGCATGCATATAATCGACAATATATCGAGTATAGATAATTTCCCTAATCATTAGTAGAGGCCGCTATCGAGGCGGGCGGGATTAGGTGTTCGATCAAAAGAGCTTCCTAATACGTACCCTCACCCCTTACTCCAGATCTATGTGAACATCCGTGTTCATTGGCATCCACGAGAGTCATTCTAGACATAGAATGCTAAGGGTAACGAGTTCTTGGTGTTCATGTCACGACTTTGTGTCTTGACATGGCACGAGGTATTCGAACGGTTTCCAATTTTCCACAATAAATTGGTGGCGACTCCACAAATGCAAACGCTTGTTTCCCAAGCGCCCCCGTGGGCCCGCGTCCACGCTATTAGACGAACAATAAACAGATAAACTTACAGAACTTGAAGAGAAAGATGTCGTGGCGTGATAGAATCACTGCCCTAAAGTTGAATTTGCCTCGCTCGATACACACGGCCTCTTGGCAACCAACCCCCAGGGTTACACGACGTCCGAGTCTAAGGTGTACGACAAAGACTCAGAATGAGGACTACTTGCAGAACGTTGCCAAATATCAGCTTAGAATATCATAAAATATTTAGAGAGAATGGATTTTGTTTTGTGTCTTTTGTGTGGTAGAGTTGGGGTTTATATAGTAGTGAAATGGATACGGTAAATCACAAAGTTAGTATCGTAAAATGGTAATTTTAGGATACTACACAATCAATGTTGAAAATCTCATAAATCATGTATGGGAGAATGCACAATCAATTTGGAAAACAATCCCATGACTAAATTGGGAATTACCATTTGCTTCTTTTGAAGCACTAACTCCAACAATCTAAAGAACTAAACTAAGTAACAAGAAATGCAATATACTAAATAATACTTTAAACAAGGAAGCAAGCAAATGAATTCGGTTTTACTCAAGTTAATTATGGTCTAGGGCACGACTAAACCATCGACATTCGTAATAAATCATGAGTTCCTTCAACTCGTTGTTAAGGGGTAAGTGTATTAGGTGGAGACGCCTCTAATTCGCCCACCAACTCCCTTCTGGGCTCATGGTGGGACACTAGTGACACCGAATCAACTCCCTCCCAGGCTCACTCGATTTCGCCCGACTCAAGACTCAAGACTCACCAAAGTGGGTCCACTCCGCTCACCTCTCATCAAGATCAAGGGCTTAAGTCCGCGATAGACTCCCGGTCATACCTACCCTTCTCCCGAAGGCGAACTTTAAACCGACAAACAAAGGCACCCCACTCGGGTTCTCCCTCTCAGGCTCAACCTAAGTCGTCACACGACCAAAAGGGGGTAATGTAATCAATCCCAACCTAACCAACTCCCGTTGGTGAACAAAGGTCAAAACCGACTATTATCCCCAAAAAGACACAACATTTCAAATCCTTTGTTTAAACCCAGCAACCCCTCCTCAACAACTAATTTAATGAAACTCAATTAGATAAATTACACCATGTCGGAGTTTAATCGCGCCCTAGTAAAGGGACTACTCACTATTCATGTTGATTGAGGCAAGACAATTGATAAAGATGGATGCTTTGACAATAAACATGACAATAATTTGATTCTCACAAATAAGCATGTAATTAATTAAGTGAAAGGAGAATCTTGACTAATTAATCTAAGATTAAGATGGATTAATATAAAAAAGAGCAAACTTTGTCACAACTAATCAAAGATTCTAAATTTACTAGAGCAACAACACCAAACAACATGAATAAGATGAACAAGAGAGAGAAAAATTCTTATTCTAGCAACACGTAAGAGACATCCAAACACAAACAATCAACATAAACCAAGAAAGAGTAAATGTAAACAAATGAACAAAAAGGGAATATATTACACCAACTAGACGCTAAATAAATAAGCCTGGATTGAATAAGGAAGGAAGAGAAATCTTCAATCTTGTTACAACCCAAATTTCTATATCTAAACAACTATTAATTGAAAGACTAATGTTTTAATTAGGTAAAGATTAGGAAGGTGATTAACAAAGTTTCAAACTTGGAGACGAAATTATCAGATCTAGGGTATTGTGTACAAATGAAATTAGGGAGGGGGTATTTATAGTTTCTCCAAAATTTAGGTTAAAAATTACAAAGGAGAGAAAGATGCATTCGTGGGGTCTGACCCGGTGGACCGGCCGCCGGTCAGCTACCCGACACAAAACCTTCTATAAGTTTTCCTTCATTTTTGGATTATTAGGTATGCACAGCCGGTGGGCTACCCGGCTGGGAGTCTTCTGCAAATTTTTTTCAAAATCCAACTTCTTCACATGTCATCAGGTACCTCTGGCCGGTGTACCGGCTGTGTAACACCCCCGCTTTTCGACTAATTTATAATTCCATTTATATTAAAATTCGCCAAAATACAGGGATATTATAATAAATATACAAAGTCTTTTTATAGAATGGTTTTTATACACAAAATAAAATAAAACTTTTACAAAGTCTTTAACTTAGAAGCTCGCCTTGAGAATCTTTTGAGCGATAGCAGAAGTCATCTGAAAATAAATCGTTACCATGACAGGTAACCCAAATGAGACAAATACTACCTCATGTCAATTTAAATATTAGAAGTAAAGGATAAGAAAATGAGAATTCTTTAGTTTATTATTTATAACAATAGAAGGAAAAAAATGAACTAAATTTGTCTCTACAAAATGAATGGTTAGAAGACAATTCAAGTGCTAGCACATAAGAGCCTTTTTCTTCCTTGAGACTAAGAAGTTAATAAGACTGGCCATAACTTTAATCTACACACCTCTATGTAAGGTCGGTGCCTAACAAGAGTATCTAACGGCTTCATACAACTAGTAAGGTATTTTGTTTGCCCGGCTCGCCACTGCGGGTTATGAGCCAAACTATATTCCTCGGCATTTGTATGCCCGGCTCGCCACTGCTGGTTATGAGCCAAACTATAATCTTCGGCATTTTTATATGCCCAGCTCGGCACTGCAGGTTATGAGCCAAACTATAATTCTCTAGTGTTGTGACTTTGGATTTTAGCGGATACGCTAAATAAATTGCAAAATTCCGAAACAAGGCTGAATTGTCATATTGTAAAGAAAACAGTATAATTACTTTTAAAAAAAATAACAAAGCCCACTTAAAATCATCATGGCTTGAAACCACTCATATTATCATTCTTAATAGACATAACCTTGTAACTCAAAGGTCAAATAACAATCTTTTGATAACTCATTGTAAAAGCAAAGTGCTACTCTTCCAATGATATCATGATCCAACAATAACACTACTAGTAATTTCACAGCTACGTACCAACACAAACTCACGAGTAACTCCAATAGCTGATCTTATAAATCTTATCAACTTAGGTAATCACAATATGACAATAGAACTAAATACTAATACACTAACTCTAAATTTCATAAACATCATCTCAATTAACAGATCTTGACAATTAAATACGCTGCTAAAACAACGAACAAGATAACCATTGTCAAAGTTACAAAAACTAATTCTTAAATATCCATCCCAATGACCAAATGTCATCGGAGCACTTAACAATTATTAAACTTGGATCACTTTCACCTTATTGATAAACTCAAGTTACCTTTGCAAAGATTATATCTCTGGTTCTATGATGTACAAACTATTCAATGCTCTCAAATATACGCACGCACTGAACTGCCTCAATATCAAACAACCTCCTCGAACATTGGTCAAATCCAATTGATCTTTGTTCATTATGTTCACTACATAACTCTGCATCTTCCCAAATCCCTTTCTAACCACGAGGTTCAAATATAAAGGTAGAAAATATGTGTCTATTTTTATAGAAGATAATAATTAATTCGATAACTCAACCCCAATATAAGAATCCAAGACGTCAAACTCTAAATAAGGATATTCTCTTAAATAATGATATTCCTGTGAGTTTTGTTGTATGTTTCCTGCAATTATGGTAAATCTACACCACCAATGATACGTGCCTAATGTATAGTCTTTTTAGCCTATTTCAGCACGTATTTCTATGCATTTCTATACTGTTTTTATGGTATTTTGCCCCGAATTGGCTACTTTGGTGTGTTTTATCCTTTTTGTAGGAATGATCGCGAAAGTAGTGGAACCACACTCCTTTTTGTCCTTTTTGCATGCATTTAGAGGAGACGGGATTGTCCCAGAGTGAGATGCTGCACTTGGAAGCGTCATGGCACGCATTACGAGACACTTGGGTGAAGACGTGAGCTGAAATGAAGACAAAATCAGTCGATCGAGCTGTTTGCTGGTCGATCGAGTGGTTTCTAGACCCCCTGATGGTCGATCGAATTGTTCCTCAGTCGATCGAGTAAGTTGCACAAGACCAAGTCCTCGATCGAGTAACCATTTGGTCGATCGAGTGACTTTCGTTGAGAAGATGGTCGATCGAGTGGTTTAATCCACTCGATCGAGTGGTTTTTATGGGCATGGGCTTTTAATTAGTCCGTGTGATGTTTATTTCCGCAAGCTTTAGTTTCTTTTCTATTTAAACCTATGGGAATTAGGTTAATAGGCTCGGATCTTAATCTTTTATCTAATTTTTACTCTATATTTTGGGAGTAGAAAAACCTTAGTACGTTACTTTTATTCTTGACTGCCACTTTACTTCGGGGTTATTATTGCTCGGATTCAGTTGTTCTTTACGCCGGATTCGCACTGATTGTAATCCTTTCTCTCTCTTTATTAATAATAATCATTTGTTTGCTTTAATTTCTCATTGTGTTCTTACTTCTCTCTGCCCTAATTTTCATTATTGCAAGTTTTAGTTTATTCATTATGTTTTCTGCTGGAAATTTATCTGTTGTTAGTTTAATTACCGATATGAGTAGCTAAACTCTCTTCATGTTGGGATTAGGGAATCTGCGGTAAAAAGATGACGATTTAGTAGATGAATTAGACGAATTAATCACGAGACTCTGTCACTATAGCAATTTAACTGTAATTCCCGACCTAGTTGAGTGCACGCTTCTATGTCACCCATTAATCTGGCTAAAATTAATCCTGGATCGAAATATTGGACTAAATAGGCCTGCTATAAACATTAGACTACCCTAATGAGGACGAAAGTTAAGTTAGTGGTATTTTAGGATAGAAAGTGGACCGAAAGGACCTTTTAACATCCGTCTCACATTAGTTCGTCTGAATCATTTACAGCTGAGTTATTGGACTACCGTAGTGAACCGAAATCCCGACATATCCCTCTCTTCTTGATAGTTTAATCGTTTTTTATTGCCTTTACTGCTCTCTATTTTATTTCTCTTCCTTTCAACTTCGTAGATTAGAACCAATTTCAAACAAACCCCCAATTGTTACCATAGGATTAGAAATAGACAGCTACAATTACGTTACCTCCCTGTGGATTCGATACTCGACTGCCTCTGCTACATTTTAGTTGAGACCGTTAGGTTTTATATTTGATAGGGTTGCGATAGCCGTGTCAAATTTTGGCGCCGTTGCCGGGGAGGCAATTGTTCAATTTATTAGTTGCTTTATTTTTAGTCCTTTCCAGTCTAAGGGACACCCGTTCCTTGGACTATTCTTATTTTCTGTTGTAGTTTCTTCTTATGCGCAGGTCGCAAGGTGGTCCACTACTACCATTCGATCCTGAGATTGAAAGATCTCTGCACGTAAAGAGGAGATTGTTTCAAGATCAACAGTTAGAGGAAGAGTCTAGTTCTCGTTCCAACTTTTACGAGAACGAACTGTTCGAGGACAACCCACCGTCTTCTCCAGTTTCTAATTCATCGGTTGAAACGTTATTTTTCGGACTTTCCCGAAATGGCCGAAGAAGCGACCATTGCCAGTCATTCTGAACCCACAGCTGAGGATCTTTACAAGGGGTTCGAGCTACCAGGGGAAGCTCGGAAATTCGAGCCGAAACCCTCTTACCTTAATATGGTTGAGAAGAATAAGTTCGGTGGGGCTGCAAACGAAGATGCGGCAAAGCACATGGAGACGTTTATTGATTAATGATGCTCCATACCCCCCCCTCTTTGGCGTGATACGGTGATCGATAAAAGAAACCATGTTCATCTTTCACTCCGCGATCTTTGCGAGGGGAGTGGTATAGGGACTTGGACCGAGCTGCTCACGGTATAACTGATTGGAATTCATTGGCTTTAGCGTTCTATAAGAAGTACTTTTCTGCATCGAGGACTATTGCCATTAGAGCTCAGATAACGAGCTTCAAACAAGGGCCCGACGAGAATTTTCACGAGGCATGGGTTCGATTTAAGAAGCTAGTGCGTACCATACCGCACCATGGTTTCGAAAAATGGAGCTTGTGCAATCATTTCTATAATGGTCTGTATGACGATCAGAGGGCTATTTTGGATGCTGCAGCCAATGGTCGATTTGCTGAAAACTTGGGAGCAACCAAAGGGTGGAAGATCATAGACGATTTGGCCATCCATAAGGCTGAATATGAGAACTCGAGAGGAAATCAAAGAAGAGCCGCTGAATCTTCTTCTGTCGCTGCGCTTGAAGCTCTTACTGCAAGGTTTGACAAGTATGAGCTAGGAGGAGCCTCCAAGGGAGGGATGTATCAGGTTAATGCTATGACAGACGGACCCTTCGTCTGTAGAAGATGTGGAGGAGAGGGGCATGTCTCAGATCATTGTCCCAGTCCTTTTGAGCAATGCGCTGCCTTTCAACGTTACAGGCAGAACAACAGTTACTACGAGCCGAATGTCCACCCCAATTTGAGGTGGAGTAGTCAGAATGTACTCAATCCCACTGCCCCTCCGCATCAGCCGTACATTCCTCCACACAAGAATCAACAGGGCTATCAGAAACCTCCTTCTTTCAACCCTCCTAACCAAGGTTCATCATCTTCTAGTGGGGTGAGTGAAATGGGTGAGCTTAAGTCCATGATGCAAGCCATATCGAAGCAATTGCAGCTGAATGATCAACAAAATCAACA
This sequence comes from Silene latifolia, assembly GCF_048544455.1. Taxonomy (NCBI): domain Eukaryota; kingdom Viridiplantae; phylum Streptophyta; class Magnoliopsida; order Caryophyllales; family Caryophyllaceae; genus Silene; species Silene latifolia. The sequence continues at coordinate 33,498,875 of NC_133526.1, read as the reverse complement.
GCAAAACGCGTCATATAAGGCACTTGAGACTCAAGTTGCCCAACTTGCTGCAAATAATCCTCGAGAAAGCCGGGTCAATTACCGACTCAAAATGAGAAGAATCCACATGAGACGGTAAACCTGATAGAATTGAGGAGCGGTCTTTCTTATGAGGGACCAGAAGTGAAGAAATCAGACCCTAGGGAAGCCATTACTGATGGTGAACAGTGTACTGTCGAGAAAAAAGGGCTCACGACAAAGGAACTACTCGATCGACTGAAAACTGGCCATCGATCGAGTGGAAATGGTGAAGAAACAGGTCGATTGAGCGGTTTCCCTGCTCGATCGAGTGAACAGGAAAGTACAGTTGGTCGATCGAGTGGAAATGTTACTCGATCGACTGACAATGAAGAAGAGACTGCTCGATCGACTGAGGAAGTTGATCGATCGAGCAGTATTGATGACGGGAAGCTTATTCGAGAGCCTGCTAGTGCTCGTTTAAGCGAGAAATCACCGGAAAGACCTCGTTCGAGAGGTAAGAAGCGTCCAAAGGATACTGAACTTGCTCCGGAAGATACATTGGAAGCGAGGAACAAGGGGCTCGAGATACCAATCACGGTTCCCTTCCCGAGGCGGCTGCAGAATACCAAATTTAATCAACAGTTTGGCAAATTTGTCGAACTTTTGAAGAGCTTGGAAGTCTCCGTGCCGTTCGTTGAATTCTTTGACTAAGGTACCCTCTTATTTAAAGTTTATGAAAGAAATTTTAGCACGTAAGAGGACTATTAATGAAAGTGAGACCGTAGCTTTGACTCGAGGTGGGGTCACCCTATTTCAAAATAAGCTACCCCTAAGCAATCGACCGGGTAGTTTTTCGATTCCGTGTCATATCGGTATGCAGTTGATTGATAATGCGCTATGCGATTTAGGCGCTAGCGTAAGTGTCTTACCTTTGTCTCTGGCTAAGAGACTCGGTTTGACAAAACTGAGTTTCACCAACATGACTGTCCAGATGGCCGACCGTAGTCTATCACGGCCATTAGGTATAGTAGAAGATGTACCTGTTCAGATCGGGAAGTTCTTTATTCCCGTTGATTTCGTTGTCTTAGACATCCCCGAAGATGCACACACCCCTATTATTTTAGGGAGATTATTTCTATCCACTGCCCGTGCAGTGATAGACGTCAGGGGGAAGACTTTGACCTTTCAGGTAGGGGAGGAGGAGCTGATTTTTCATCAGTCCAAGTTCCGGAGAGCTCCCATGGAAGCCCAGCCTTGCAATGCTCTCTCTTCTATTGTTCCTCTTATTGACACTCCAAATGAAAATTTGGAGAATTGTGCCATTATTATTGACCCTCCGCCTCAGATTGAGAGCAAAAAGGAGGAAAGTTCGTCTGTTTTCCTTGCTGCAGGTACAGATGAAAGCAAGAAAAGAGTTGTCAAAGGATGTTGTGCAACTGTTGTCAATCAAATTGGAAGCAAGGATGCTAAAGAAGATGACAGAGGAGCAAGGACGAAGCAAGTTCGAACCTACATAGACTGGAATTACATTCCTCCTACTGTCTCAAAGGATAATTCAAGCTCATGGAAGATGAATAGGACAGTCAGCGTTGCTGAGGTGACGTCCTCTAGTCAGAAGCCCACGAAGGGGCTACTGAAATTTGACGGGAATTAAACGGGGAAATGCCCCGTGTAACACCTTGTAATAGACAATTTTTGAATTTCTTTTAACTTTGTTTTATTGCGTTTTAATTAGGACAATTAGTTTTAGACAATTTTTAGCATAGACGTAAGACTATAGACTGTGTTTTTGCGTATCTGGTATTTTGGGAAACTCTTGGATGTGTTTTTATGCAGGTTTGGGGAAGTTTCACGCAATACGAGGAGGAAAAGACGAAATTCAAGAGCCTACAAGAGGAAAGTCCTCGATCGAGTACTTTTTGTACTCGATCGAGTGAAATTATGGTCGATCGAGTAGTTCGTGTACTCGATCGAAGAAAGCCAAAGGGGCAGCTGGTCGATCGAGTGGATGTTCATCGATCGAGCAACATGGACATCAAAAGTCCTCGATCGAGTGAATTAAAATCACTCGATCGAGTGAAATGAACAGGACACGGGATTTTTCTAAACTTAAACTCTTAATTTCCTTTTCTATTTCACTTGCTTCCCTAATTTCGTCTAACCCTTCCCCCTAATTACGATTTCAACTCCCCAAAATCCCCAATTTTTTGCCCAAATCACCAAATTCGTCACCTACATTTCATTGCTAGCATATTAATCTTCAATAGCCCCTTGATTTCCCCTCTATTTGTGTCCATTTTCACGGTTTAAAAAGGGATTTAGGGTTTGCGAGTTTTTCAACTGAAATCCGCCTTTTTTGCTTGTTTACTTGAGGATTAATTGCATTTGTAGGTTCATCATCATCAAGTAAGTGTTTCATTCACCCTCTTTGCATTTTATCTTCGATTAATTCGAATTTCATGAGGTGATTTTGAACAAGGGTTTCGAAAATCCATGTCTAGTCGAAATTTTTCGATTTAATTGTGTTCATATGCCCTGATTTAGCTTGCTTGATGACTATATCCCAATTCCTCGCTGTTGTTACATGTTTGATTCGGAATTTGCGTGAAATTTCCGCGATTAGGGCTTCTAAGTCGAATTTTTCGACTGTCAGACGGTCTACATGCTTTCATGCTTTGTCTAACTTCAGTTCTTGCTTACTTGCTGCTGTTGTTAACTGTTTTCATGCTTTCCGTCCCCTTTCGCCATTACTTGCTGTGAACTATTGGGAAATCATGTTCTGTGAGTCGAATTTTTCGACTGCTAGGAGTCTTATATGTTGCCATATGCAGTTCTCATGCTAGCTTTAGTCTCCATTAGCAGTCATTACATTGTCAATTTATCATCACTCACGTACTGTATTCCGAATTTCAGAGGAATTGTTGGATTTTATCTGCTATACATCGAATTCTTCGACTGATAGGGCCTTTATGTGCTGTCACATGTTGGTTAACGTGTTGTTTTAACCACGGTTAGCAGCCGTTTTTTCTTATCATGCCCTTTATCATTTTGCAGGATGGATACTAGTTCTTTACCTTCTACTAGTACCACCTCCAGTCCGTCCTTGAGCGAGTCGGTGGCCTCTGCTGTTGCCACTAGCTCTGCCTTAGTCACCACTGCAGCTTCAGCTGTTGTTTCTACACCTGCCAGGCCGTTCTCCATGCTGGGTCGAGGAGCCACGCCTCGTTTCCCGACGCCTGGCATGCTGCCACCTAGGCCGAGTCAGCTGGCTAGCCACCTAGCCATTACTTCCAGCCCTTCAGGGGCTGTTGTTACGGGAGAGGCCGCTCTCACCCCTTTACCAGGGATGCCCACGGTACGTTTTGCTTCCGCGGATCACCGGACTCGGTTATCCGCTTTGCTTCGTTGCCCTCTCTCCTCTACCCGTTTCATTGCACGGACTGACCTAGAGACCTTAGGAATTTATGAGGAGGTATGTAGTTTGTTGAACGGGACGGGTATGTCGGGCCTGATTACCATGCAGGAAGCTGCTATTCGTATCCCTACATACGAGTTTTTCAGCTCCTACTCTTTTGACACCGACTCTTACGATGCCAACCACTCTAGCCCTTGCATTCACTTCCGACTCCGCAATGAGTCGCACCATTGGACTTTGGCCAGGTTTGGGGAGGTTCTTGGTCTCGTTAGTGACGGCCTCATCGACCCACCTCAGGATCTCCTTCAGCCGCTTTGGGCTGCACTTTCTCACACTCCTTACCCCACGCTGAAGGGAGCTCACGTTCACTTACCTGCTCCCCGTTACTTCTTGCGACTGATAGGAGAGACCATCTTTGGGCGACCTGAGCCCAATAACGTGACCAACACTGAGCTAGCGATTCTCGCGGGGTACCTTAACATTGACTACGGTACCCCGTTTGTTCTAAACATTGCTTACTTGGTAGCTCAGCATTGGAATGGAATTGGGACGAGGGTCAAAACCTCTGTTGTCTGCGGCGGGTTAGTGACTAGGATTGCCCGCCATCTCTACCCCACTGAGCCTGGACTTACTGCGCCTCAAAAGCAGGCTTACCTTGACTTGGCTGCCATGGTTGACTTCGCCTGGTTCCCGAAGAAGGGCGCGAGGACGTGGAAGATTTGTGGTTCCACGTCTGTTACCTTGCCGTGCCCTACCCTTCCTCCACTTTTACCGCTCCCGACTGCTGCTGAGGGAGCGAGGCCACCTCCACCCACTTACCACCTTACCTTCACCCCTACTTCTTCTTCTAGGAAGAGGAAGCGGGAGGCCGGAGAGTCATCTAGCCCTCAGGTTCAGACTCGGCTCGGGACCTGGACCCACACTGATCGCCACGCCTACACCTTCACTCACTCCTCCTCCTTCTGGTCCGGCCTTTCCGGCCAATTTTGTTTGCCCTCCTGTTTTAGGGGCGCCCGAGGTCATGGACCAAGGGCGTCGTGATGCCTTGCTTCTGGATATGTGCAGGTACATTTCCGAGATGAGACGGGATATGGCCTTGGCTGTATTCCCGCTCTACGAGTTCCATATCCGAGCACGGCGACCGATTCCAGCAGGGTGGCCGCATCCCTCCTTCTACCGATACCCAGAGGGTGGGTACCCTCCACTCCCTTCTGACTCAGAGGACGAGGCGGAGGAGACACCGGTAGCACGAGAGGTGCGGTTGCGGGCCGAGCAGCGGCACAAATGAGCCGCCGAGAGAGGAGGCGAGCGATCCCCCGTTCACACCAGGTCCGGAGGATGTGGGTGGAGATGACGATTAGCGGTTCCCCTAGTTTGTTGCTGGTTTGGGGCAACCGTCTTGTTGAGTCGGAGTACCAGGGAGATGGCGGTGCCGACGACGACGAGTAGCTACTGGTCTACTCACATCCCCAGTTTTCTGGCTGGTTTGGGGAAGTTCGCGTTTTGTATGTTTTCTTACTCTTTTATTTTGTCTCCTTTATTTATTGCTTTTATTTTATTTGTTGGTTGTATATTCCCGATCCCCCATATTTCTGTTGGTGTATGCTGGAGGACAACGAGGGCGTTGTCCGTTTTGGTTTGGGGAGGGTATTGCATCCTTTTGAGTCTGCATCTGCATTTGTTCTGCATTCACGTTTAATTTTTCAGCTTGCATTGTTGTTTATTTTCAATAAAAAATCAAAAAATCCAAAAAAAACTAGAAAATTTCAAAAATTCAAAAACATTTCACGTTTATTTTTGCATATAGATTGAGTCGGAACGGTAGATTCCCGTGATGAAATTGCACTATAACTTGTCATTTTACTTGAGCCTTGCACTTTTATTGATAGTTTTTAGCTTTGTCGTACGCATAATCTACGAATTTCTGTTCAAATATAAGCTGACTGTTTAGACTTGACCTATAAACTGGCAAACTACTTAAAAATTCTGAGTTTTAGAGCCACAACTGGTGCCATTTATGACCAGTTCATTAGGAATTTTGAGAGTAGTACTCCTTGCATAGCATGTTCACCTCATTTGCACATTTATGACATTCAATTTCTCGTCAAATGCACATATTCGGGTTTGTGGTTGGTGTCACATGCAGGGAGGGTCTTGCAAATTCCCCTTTCTTTATCTCTTTCACCCATTTAGCTCCACATTAGCCAAAACTTGCCTTTTTGACCCATTAGCTACATTCCAAACTAAGCCTGCCTAGTCAAGCTAGTTAGTATGTTCTTTTGTGGTATGTTAGCCTTGCAGTTTGGTCCGCAATTCTTGTTTGGAGTTGGTGTTTGTATTAAGGAAGGAGGAAAGAAAAAAAAAGAAAAAAAAAAGAGAGAAAAAAAATATGAAAAAAAAAAAAAAAAAAAAAGCTGGAACGAAAAAAAAGGAGAAAGAAAAAAAATTGTGAAAACAGTTGTGCCCTCTTGTCAGAGTTGAGAAGATGTTTGAAGACGTACAATCGAAAAGGATTGTTTGTTCAGTTAGTTGTTTCAGACGGTGTTTTTAAAAAAGGGAAGTTTGTGACCGTCTGACTCCTCCGTTCTATCCCATATTTTTTGAGGAGGTTGTGCTTTGAGTCTAGTGAGTTTTGTGCCAAGTGAAGGGCACTTGTACTTAGTTTTTTCAGTCAGTTGAGATCCGGATGGTTTCATTATGGTCTTGTTAGAAACTAGCTTGACGCTTTTACCTCCACTTTTCCATAACTTGTTTTGCCTTTTCTCACCTGAACCTCACTATTCCCATATTATTTGCAAACCCTATTTGTGACGGACATTATCGGTTGGAATTTGTGCATTAGTACTTGAGTTGTCTTTCATTTTTGTTGCATGCATGCTATGTAGGTCGCAGTTAGGTGAGTGACTGTCTTTTCTTCTCTCTTTTACATAATACATTTGCCCTTTGCTTCATGAGAGAAGAGTGACCACGTGAGAGTCCAGTTTTGTTGGTCTTGCAAGGTCGATAGGTCACTTTATTTCGAACGACTTATAATTCGTTTGCGTATTGACTGCTTGGCTTTAACTGTTGATTTTTGTTGCATTAAATTGGTTCAAGTAGACAAGTTGAGCTAGCTCTGAGTTATCATTTCCGTTCCATTAGTTTAGTTTTTGAGTTTACTCGAGGGCGAGTAAAGGTTTGGTTTGGGGAGATTTGATACGTGCCTAATGTATAGTCTTTTTAGCCTATTTCAGCACGTATTTCTATGCATTTCTATACTGTTTTTATGGTATTTTGCCCCGAATTGGCTACTTTGGTGTGTTTTATCCTTTTTGTAGGAATGATCGCGAAAGTAGTGGAACCACACTCCTTTTTGTCCTTTTTGCATGCATTTAGAGGAGACGGGATTGTCCCAGAGTGAGATGCTGCACTTGGAAGCGTCATGGCACGCATTACGAGACACTTGGGTGAAGACGTGAGCTGAAATGAAGACAAAATCAGTCGATCGAGCTGTTTGCTGGTCGATCGAGTGGTTTTTAGACCCCCTGATGGTCGATCGAATTGTTCCTCAGTCGATCGAGTAAGCTGCACAAGACCAAGTCCTCGATCGAGTAACCATTTGGTCGATCGAGTGACTTTCGTTGAGAAGATGGTCAATCGAGTGGTTTAATCCACTCGATCGAGTGGTTTTTATGGGCATGGGCTTTTAATTAGTCTGTGTGATGTTTATTTCCGCAAGCTTTAGTTTCTTTTCTATTTAAACCTATGGGAATTAGGTTAATAGGCTCGGATCTTAATCTTTTATCTAGTTTTTACTCTATATTTTGGGAGTAGAAAAACCTTAGTACGTTACTTTTATTCTTGACTGCCACTTTACTTCGGGGTTATTATTGCTCGGATTCAGTTGTTCTTTACGCCGGATTCGCACTGATTGTAATCCTTTCTCTCTCTTTATTAATAATAATCATTTGTTTGCTTTAATTTCTCATTGTGTTCTTACTTCTCTCTGCCCTAATTTTCATTATTGCAAGTTTTAGTTTATTCATTATGTTTTCTGCTGCAAATTTATCTGCTGTTAGTTTAATTACCGATATGAGTAACTAAACTCCCTTCATGTTGGGATTAGGGAATCTGCGGTAGAAAGATGACGATTTAGTAGATGGATTAGACGAATTAATCACGAGACTCTGTCATTATAGCAATTTAACTGTAATTCCCGACCTAGTTGAGTGCACGCTTCTATGTCACCCATTAATCTGGCTAAAATTAATCCTGGATCGAAAGATTGGACTAAATAGGCCTGCTATAAACATTAGACTACCCTAATGAGGATGAAAGTTAAGTTAGTGGTATTTTAGGATAGAAAGTGGACCGAAAGGACCTTTTAACATCCGTCTCACATTAGTTCGTCTGAATCATTTACAGCTGAGTTATTGGACTACCGTAGTGAACCGAAATCCCGACATATCCCTCTCTTCTTGATAGTTTAATCGTTTTTTATTGCCTTTACTGCTCTCTATTTTATTTCTCTTCCTTTCAACTTCGTAGATTAGAACCAATTTCAAACAAACCCCCAATTGTTACCATAGGATTAGAAATAGACAGCTACAATTACGTTACCTCCCTGTGGATTCGATACTCGACTGCCTCTGCTACATTTTAGTTGAGACCGTTAGGTTTTATCTTTGATAGGGTTGCGATAGCCGTGTCAACCAATATCCATACTAGCCATTACCTTTAGCTCTTTGTTAAATTCCATTTCGTGACTTGCAAAGTCACATACAAATTATGTCCTCAAGTTGACAAATCACCTATACCCACTTCGGTTCATAACCATGAAAGAATCTAACTAATTATTTACCAAACTTGATACCATCGTTTCAGTACCAAAAATAAATACCTAAGTACAACTAACAGAAGTCAGCGGTAAGTAGGGTCGATCTCCACAGGGAGGCGGTCACTATCTACTTGTCAATTCTAATCTGTCTATGGTCACAAGATGGGGGGGTTTGAAATTGTTTTAACTAAACTAAACAAGATTAAGGGAGAGAATTAAAGATAAGAGAAATTAATAAGGAAGAGAAGACTAGGATGTCGGGTCATCAATGAACGCCAGTCAATCATAGTTAAGGTCACAGATTAGTCGATGTGTCGGTCTAAGGGGCAGTGAATATCTCCTTCTGGTCTCAATTCGCCCTAAAATACTATTAGCTTAGCTTCCGCCCTCACTAAAGCGTCTTATTTTTCACTGTGGGTCTCACCCCTTCCAACCTTCCGGTCTAGGTCAAGGCTTACCAATGTTAAAAAGACTAATTACATAGATTCAATCAGCTAGATACAATTAAGGGCAGCGATTAACAATATAGACAAAAACAACAACGATAATCTGTAAACCTAATTAGCAATTAACATTCATTCATCGAATCCCCTAATCCTAGCAGGGAGAATTAGCTAAACATGGCAAAGGGAATAACAAAAACAAAGGAAAGAGAAATAGTAAACATTAAATAAAGAGAAAAGGGAAGAGAGAGAAAATTACAGAGATCGGAAAATAAAGGGAAGAACAGTATCCAGTAGCAAAGGAGAAAAGTAGTATGAAGAGTAGTGTATATGATAAGAGATCGTAAGAGAGAAGGGAGAGTTACAAATGACGTCTCTTCTTCCTATTTATAAGAAATAGGAATTTTATTTGACTTAATAACGAAAATAGACTAAAAAGCCCGAGCCCATTAGAGAAACCGCTCGATCGAGTGATTTGAAACCACTCGATCGAGCAAAATTAAGCTCAAACCACTCGATCGAGTGAAATAAATACTCGATCGAGTAAACCCTAAAATGTAACTACTCGATCGAGTAGAAAAAGGAGTCGATCGAACATAATTGTACTCGATCGAGTACTTTCCAGCGCACAACTCCTACTTCGCGCACTGAACTTCAAACGGCTGCCATTTCTTCGTTACTTGGGCAAACAGGGCGATTCCGGTGGCGTTTGGAAAGCTAAGAGGACAAAATTTCATCTCCAATTAGAACCACCTGAAAATTAGTTGTAAAACTCGAGATATGGCTCTTCAAAGTAGGCACTAGCAATTTGAAGTTCTTCCTTTACTCGCCTAGCTATCTTACTTCTTTGCGTATTTCAAAATAGTAGTTTGCAAGCTCCGACTCAACTCATCTTCTAAATGCATGCATAGGGACATGTTTTAGGCTTGATTATACTCCTTTCCGGTTCATACCTGCAAATTATACAAGAGAAACCAAAGTAGACAATTCGGGAGACATTTGTAGCTAAACACTACACAAAATGCATTGAAATGCGTGCAAATAAAGTACAAAATACCTATATAAAATGCACGCATTAAATCTCCCCAAACCAAACCTTTGCTTGTCCCCAAGCAAACTAAATGCAAACTAATGGAACGGAAAAAGAAAGCTCAGAGCTAGCTATAACTTATCTACTTAAGCCAATATAATGCAGTCAAAAATTAACAGTTATAGCCACAGCAGTCAATACGCAAACGAGTTATAAGATGTCCATAAATAAGCTGATCTGTCGACCTTGCAAGACCATTAAAATCGGACTCTCACGGGTCACTCTTCTCTCATGAAGCAAAGGGTGAATTATATATGTATAAGAGAGAAAGAGAAACAGTCACTCATCTAAACTACGACCTACATAACATGCATGCAACAAAAATGATAGACGATTCAAGTACTACACATACATTCCAACCTACAATGTCCGTCACAGCTGAGGGCTTGCGAGAAAAGGCAAAACAGATTATGGAAATGTGGAGGTAAAAGCGCCAAACTAGTTCCTAAACAGGACCATATAAGACTATCCAATTCTCAGCTGGCTAGAAAATAAAGTACAAGTGCCCTTCATTGGTACACATCTCACTGTCCAAATACACTATCTCCTCAAAAAAATGTAAGAATAAGACGGAGGAGTCAGACCGTCACAGATAAAAGTGAACAAAAATGGCCTCAGCTGAACTCAAACCAAAAATTTCCAACTTTTTCATTCTTTTCTTCACTGATCACACTTGGATTTGTTTTCTTTTTCATTTTCCTTTTTTTTTCCTTTTCTTCTTTCTGTTTCACGTGAACTTCACTATTTTTTTTTTTGATTTTCTTCTTCCACACGTCTCATTCTTCTTTTTTCTTTCTTTTTCTTTTTTCTTTATTCACGTCTTTCTCATTTTTTTTTATTTTTTTCAATTCTTTTTTTTTATTCTCATTCTCCTTTCCTTCATCCTCCACCAACTCCAAACAAAATACACACGGGCCAAACTGCAGACTGGAAAACATACCACAAAAGACATACTAAACTAGCTTGACTAGGCAGGCTCAGTTTTGGATGTAGCTAATGGGTCAAAAAGGCTATATTTGACTAAAGTGGAGCTAAATGGGTGAAAATAAAAGAAAGGGAAATTGTAAGCTCCTCCCTGCATGTGACACCGACCACAAACCCGAATGTATGCAAATGACAAGAAACCGAATTTCATAAATGTGCAAAAATAATGAACATGCTAATATGCTATGCAAGGAGTACTACTCTCAATTCCTATGTAAACCGGTCATGAATGTCACCAGTTATTAGGCTCTGAAACTCAGAATTTATGGAGTAGGTTGCTAATTTATCAGGTCAAGTCTATACGGTCAGCTATATTTGAACAAAAACTCGTAGATTATGCGTAAGACTTAGGTAATAACCATCAACGAAAGTGCAAGGCTCAAGTAAAAAGACAAGTTAAAGTGCAATATCATCACGGAAATCAACCATTCCGACTCAACCTATATGCAAAAATAAACGTGAATATTTTATTAATTTTCGTTTTTTTTCTTTTTCTTTTTTTTTCTTTTTTTTTTTAAATAAAGAACAATGCATGTGAAATATGAAAATTAAACGTGATAACAGGAATGCAATAAAAGCTAAATGCAGACACAGATATGGATGCATAACCTCCCCAAACCAAACCGTACAATGCCCTCATTGTACCCAAAAATAGGGAAAGGAAATGCAAACTAAAAAGGAGAGTAAAAATGCAAAAAACTTACAAGATAACGCGAAGAAGGGACCTCCCCAAACCAGCCAACAACATGGGAGGTCACAAACAGCTGCAGGACATCGTCACAGGAAGCGAATCAAGGCAAACCAACTCGATCGAGAGAGAAGATTGCTCGATCGAGTGCAATGGGCTGTAGAAGTGTTCGATCGAGAAAGTAGGGCACTCGATCGAGAAGACACATTATTAAACACACAACAAAAACCGAAACGTTAGAAAAATAACTAAAAAGCGTAAATTCCGGGTTGCCTCCCGGATAGTGTTAGTTTCAGACAGGTCTCAGCTCGACCTTCTTTTCTCCGAGCCTCTCTAATTTAGCCTGGTCAAAACAGCTCAAAGCACGCAGCAACCGATCAAACAGCTGCGCATGTGCTACACAAAATTGTAAGTAGCACCAAGGTATAACAGCAACATAGGAAAATAACATGTATAAACGTTTAAGCCTAACAAATTTCCTATGACAGCTCCTAAATTTATCAACCAAATAAAGGAGCTCAGGAGCAATTAATAATAACTTAGGGTACCGTTTCAGATTAACAAAATTGAGATGACAAGAACGGTGAAGAACTGTTAAATTAATTGACCAACTGGTAGGGGGTATGGCATTAAAAGAAAAAACACGAGTCATACGAGGTAGCGTACTATTAATATTAACAACAATAAAATTATAACTAACTACCTCAGGTGGGTTGCTCTGAATGTCGGAATCATTGACAAAAGAATATATTACCTCATCCGTGCTACGAGCAATTACCGACTCAGTTGTCTTCTCATCACCCTCCTCAGTGGATTCCGTCCCGTAAATCGCAGCCTCAAGTGCATCCAACTCGGCTTTGAAAAGGGGAGATTCACCGTAACCATTATCATCATCAAAATCGTCATCTAAAATGAACCCAAGTGACGTTGCATTGCTCTCTCTGGCCGAACTAGTCGATCGAGCAAAAATAGAACTCGATCGAGAGCTTCCTTCCTGATTTTCACTCGATCGAACACAGTGAACTGCTCGATCGAGGACTACCTCAACACAACTGTTCGATCGAGTGGAATCAACTATTCGATCGAATGTTTTCTCTGGTAATCCACTCGATCGAGCACTATTACGAACTCGATCGAGTGATATTTGCAGTGCATCGCATAAATCTTCATAACTCGCTTCATTTTCGGATAGATCTTCGTACTCCGAGTCATATAAACTCTCAGCAACGATAGGCAACTCGGGTCCTCCCTGGGAAAGACCACTCTCCGCGTGCCTAAAGGTCGTCTCAGCGGCTAGCTGAGCTATTTGAGACTCAAGCTCATCGATTTGAGCGTACGTATGTCTATCATACTCTTGCTTTCTGAATGCAAGTGTCTTGATCAAAGATTTCAGCTCCGCAATCTCTTCTTTCTGTCTATCAGGCGGAGGAGCTTGTTGTCGCGGTGGCCAGACGAATGGAGGCTTTTGATAGCCTCGTTGATAAGGTAGACGTGGCGGCAAAACTACAGCGGAATGGCTAGCTTGTCTACGGTGCTTGAATGCGTACACCTCGTCGTTCTCTGCCATGCAAATAGCTGCATTGTGCCTAGCAGCACCACATCTCCCACAGTAAACCACCTGCTGCGCCATAGGATGGAACATAGGCAGAGGTCAAAGGTACTCAAGCCTTCCCTTTGACGATCTTTTATCTAGAACTGTCTAGGTAAAACCTGTATGACCTATCAAAACAGCATTAAAGAAAAAGATGAGAACGGCCTCAAGGGAAAAATCCCTTGAGGCTAAAAACAGACAAAATTAAACAAGTAAATAAAGTAGTTGCCTCCCCGGCAACGGCGCCAAAATTTGATACCGTCGTTTCAGTACCAAAAATAAATACCTAAGTACAACTAACAGAAGTCAGGGGTAAGTAGGGTCGATCTCCACATGGAGGCGGTCACTATCTACTTGTCAATTCTAGTCTGTCTATGGTCACAAGATGGGGGGTTTGAAATTGTTTTAACTAAACAAGATTAAGGGAAGAGAATTAAAGATAAGAGAAATTAATAAGGAAGAGAAGATTAGGATGTCGGGTCATCAATGAACGTCAGTCAATCATAGTTAAGGTCACAGATTAGTCGATGTGTCGGTCTAAGGGGCAGTGAATATCTCCTTCCGGTCTCAATTCGCCCTAAAATACTATTAGCTTAGCTTCCGCCATCACTAAAGCATCCTATTGTTCACTGCGGGTCTCACCCCTTCCAACCTTCCGGTCTAGGTCAAGGCTTACCAAGGTTAATTAAAAAGGCTAATTGCATAGATTCAATCAGCTAGATACAATTAAGGGCAGCGATTAACAATATAGACAAAAACAACAACGACAATCTGTAAACCTAATTAGCAATTAACATTCATTCATCGAATCCCCTAATCCTAGCAGGGAGAATTAGCTAGACATGGCAAAGGGAAGAACAAAAACAAAGGAAAGAGAAATATTAAACATTAAATAAAGAGAAAAGGGAAGAGAGAGAAAATTACAGAGATCGTAAAATAAAGGGAAGAACAGTATCCAGTCGCAAAGGAGAAAAGTAGTGTGAAGAGTAGTGTATATGATAAGAGATCGTAAGAGATAAAGGAGAGTTACAAATGACGTCTCTCCTTCCTATTTATAAGAAATAGGAATTTTATTTGACCTAATAACGAAAATACACTAAAAAGCCCGAGCCCATTAGAGAAACCACTCGATCGAGTGATTTGAAACCACTCGATTGAGCAAAATTAAGCTCAAACCACTCGATCGAGTGAAATAAATACTCGATCGAGTAAACCCTAAAATGAAACTACTCGATCGAGTAGAAAAAGGAGTCGATTGAACACAATTGTACTCGATCGAGTACTTTCCAGCGCACAATTCCTACTTCGCTCACTGAACTTCAAACGGCTGCCATTTCTTTGTTACTTGGGCAAACAGGGCAATTCTGGTGGCGTTGGAAAGCTAAGAGGAAAAACGTTCATCCCCAATTGGAATAACCTGAAAATCAGTTGTAGAACTCGAGATATGGCTATTCAAAGTAGGCACTAGCAATTTGAAGTTCTTACTTTACTCGCCTTGCTATCTTACTTCTTTGCGCATTTCAAAATAGTAGTTTGCAAGCTCCGACTTAACTCATCTTCTAAAAGCATGCATAGGGACATGTTTTAGGCTTGATTATGCTCCTTTCCGGTTCATACCTGCATATTATACAAGAGAAACCAAAGTAGACAATTCGGGGGTTATATGTAGGTAAACACTACACAAAATGCATTGAAATGCGTGCAAATAAAGTACAAAATACCTATATAAAATCCACGCATCAAAAATCTTTTCAAATAATTCAAAGCCCATGTTCCTACTCCTATCCATCTAAAACTCGGCTCTTCACACTAGCAATATACGCAATGCTCTTGTTACCAAATTATAATTCTCATTGCTCCAAGTCAAATAGTAAGACACTGAACCTCATTCGCGTTCAAATAAAATAAGAAATCGTTACATGTAACTCCTAACATTTTAATTGCATTGCACTTAAAGGAGAATAAAGCGTGGTGTTCACAAGCTTGCTATAATTTAGATGGGTACATAATAATCAGGTCTTATGCTTAAATTTTATAACTATACTGGCCAAACTATCTTTGATTCCAATTACCTCACCTCAAATAATGGATCAATTCCATACGAGCTTAGTAAAAATAACAAAAACTCGAATACATTACGAACTGAAACTTGCTAAAAGACAATTCCAATACCAATTCTCAAATAGCAATTCTTGATATCATAATCTCACGCTCTGAATTCCAGAACATCACCCACACTCATATTATTCTAATTGTCCCAAATATTGACAACAAATCTTGTTGTGATAAACAAATAACGTCAATCTCAATGACTAGCTATTCACTCTTAAGCTAACCCTTACATCTTTCTGTCTTTTTCTCTTTATTACCCAACTTTACTAATTATTCACTTTCAATATGAATCATCGCAATTCTCGTCTTCTGGCCATACTATCTTCTAATATTATTGATCTAACTCAAGCTCGTAATCACTTATAACCCAGATATCGTATTCTCATCGTCGAACCTAAGACAAGGATAAGGGGGTGAGTGAACTGACAGACAAAACCACTAAACAATATTTCCATCTTAATATCGATTCAAACTCAAATAACTCAATAACCACGGTCATCTTGACCGTAAACATAACTTGGCTCAAAGGCCCCATAACTCATTTCCAGTAACAAATTTCCATCTCAATTTCAATGTTATAGTGTGAGATATTCTATTCAGAACTGCTCAACACTTAGAGTACAAGACTCTAAGCTACTCACCCACGAATCAAGGTCAAAGGAAATAACGTTTCAAATACAATACAACAATAAGTAATCCAGAATCCCATATAATCCAATCTCGGCTTGGACGAACTTACAAATTCATATTTAGCTTAGTTAACACACGAAACAAACTCTTGAACCTACAAGTCATTACTTGTTATATGCAAATCTTACGCACATGGCCAAGCCAACATTTTCCAACCACCAACCATAGACTCTTATAATAATTAGGCCCTAATAATCTTTCTTTATCTAATTAATCCTTTAATAATCACATCCTTAGTATTTCCATCTCACAAATATATAACTCAGCACTCTCACACAAGCTCCTAAGACCAAAACAAAACTGAAATAACCCATCCCTTCGACAGAACGTCTAACAGTTGAAAATATATTAGTTATAATCATAATCATAAACAATCGTAATCACTACAGTCGCAACTTTAATTAATTTAACACATGTATAACACAAATACATACACATAAGCATATAACCCCGACCAATAATAAGAGTATTATGATCGGTAAAATCGTGTTACCTCCACTTGCAAATTATTCAAAAGAATCACTCTGACCCACAACCACCATAATTTAAAGTAAGAAGAAAAACTTGATGGATGGCAGGGTAGAAGGAGTCTCCAAAATCACGGATGATCAATAATGTGAGGCAATTAATTAATTGTGGTGATTGAAAAATAAGAGAATAGCTTGAGTTGGGATTTCATAAAAAGAAAACGGTGGAGATAAGAACAAGAAAGAAGGGCGGATAAATGCTTGGCCCAATTGATAGACATTTTTTTTTAGAATGAGGAAAAACATATCCCAATGGTTAAGTTTTGGGTCTTCAAAATTACTAAAGATCGCCCCTAAAATACTCATCTCGCCCCTAAAGTTCATTTATTTTTCCAAGTTTGCCCTTCTCTCTACTTTAACTCTCTAAAATTTGTTTTTTTCCGGAAAAATTTAAATGAGTGACGGAAATCCTTTTTTTAATTATCTCTTTAATTCGTACAATAATGATAATTCGTACAATAATGATGGATATCGATTTCAAAACGATTGGAATGCCGAACAACATTATCGGTACAACGATCAAGAATATAGTTACGGTAACGGTGAAGGTAGTGGTTATGGAGACGGTAGTAACACGGGAAATTACGAGGAAGCTGAAAATACGCAAGACAATGAAAACACGCAAGACAATGAGGTAAATTTGACGCATTTTTGTACTGGTATTTTTTACACACGTAGAACATTTTCCAGAAATAACGATTTCGTGTGAGATTCACGAAAGGGTCTAGGAATAATCGTGCAAAAAACACGAAATTACCCAAGCTAATTCGTGTAAACAACACGAAATGGCCCAGGCTCATTCGTGTGATCTACACGAAATGGCCCAGGTTTTTTCGTGTGATTTACACGAAATGGCCCAGGTTATTTCGTGTATTTCACACGAATGGTCCCAGGCTGTTTCGTGTATTTCACACGAAGGACCATTTTTTTTTATACGTTTTTGTGTTTTATTTTTTTAAATAAAAAAACGGTTAATGGATTTAATTAGGAAAATTATGAAGATCCCGGTGAAGAGAATGTTGATTACGGTGATATGTTTGTATTTGAGCATTCGTTTAACACATTTGATGAAGCATTTGATCGTTGTGATGAAGTTGCAAATGGGTTAGGCTTTCATTTGGTAAAGGCTAAGTATCACATGGAAAAGAGTCCTTCGTATAAAATAGTGAAATGTGAGCGATACGGACCTTATAATAGCAAGGCTAAGGATCCCTTGAAACCGCAAAGAAAATCGAAGACCAAAAAATTTATGTGTCCATTTTCATTAAGAATGATTAAAAAAGGTGAAGGTGTGTGGGTTGTTGTTCCGAAGTGCAGGGTTCACAATCACAAGTTTGGAAAGTTTCTAGAAGGTCATAGGCGTAGAGTGAAATTTACTGAAGAACATAAAGAATTGATTAAGTAGTATCGGCAGTCTCATGTGAAACCGGGGATGGTTAGACACGCTTTTACGCTTCGGTATCCTGATCAACCGCCTCCGATTCTGAAACAAATTTATAATGAGAATGTCTGATTGAGTGCGAAGGATAAAGATGGGAGAAATAGTGTGCAATATATGTTGCATTTAGCGAACCAAGCTAACTTCCTTAGTGAGTCCGTCAAACATCCTGAAACAAAAAAACTTACACATGATTGGTTTACTCATCCAGAGGCGGTGTAGATGTTTAAAGCGTGGCCAAATGTTATTCTAATCGCTCCACCTACAAGACAAATAAATACGGTCTTATATTGGTTCAATGTGTAGGTGTCACACCTGTTGGAAAATTTTTTTTTAAAGGTTAAGCGTTAATTGAGAATGAGGATAAAGAAGGGTATAAGTGGGTTTTGAGAAGGTTAGAGTCATTGTTGGAACCAGGTGTGAGGCCAACAGTCATAGTTACGGATCACGAGCATGGTTTACTTGCTGCACTTCCTGCTGTATTTCGTACTTCCCATCATTTCTTGTGCTTATTTCACGTATACACCGCAATTGAGGCTAGAGCAACGAACATGGAGAGGAATGGTAATTCTGGGAAAGCGTTAGCACACGGTGCTTGGAAGAAAGTTGTTGAAGCTAAAACATTTGATGAATGTACCATGGAGTGGAATGAGTTGCGGAAAAAATATTGTTGTCATCCTGCACTTATCAGTTATCTTGAGTTGACTTGGTGGCATAAAATCCATATGTTTGACAAATGCTTTACTAATTTGGTGCTTCATTTTGGCAACACAACTACGTCTAGATTTGAGTCCGCTCATGCTCAATTGAAGATGTGGTTAGGATCAGCTGAACTTACTCTTGACAATATATGGAAACGGGCTGATGTTATGATTCACGGGCAACATATTGAAATTCGTAAAACGCTGGAAGATTCTATAAGCAAGACAGTTGTTACTAATATGTATTATGGGAATATATTTTCAATGTTGAGTGGAAGAGTTTCGGCGACCGCCGTTGAAGCAATGTTAGTGGAATATAATCGTGGGACTGATTTGGGTTATTATTTGGAGGAGAATTGTGGTTGCACATTATGGACGACCCATAAGCTATTGTGTGCTTGTCGGTTACATACAGTTTTCCACGAAGGTAAAAGAATTCATCCTGATGATTTACATGTGTTTTGGTCACGGTTAGCCTACACGAATTCCAGTCATCGGCGTTCTCGCCATAATGATGTGACGGAGGACCTTTTCGATAAAGTTCGGGCTTCCCACCATTCGGTCCAAAGAGATGTAATTGAGTCATTGTTCACTAAGTTGTATCCTGAGGACGAGGTTATTGAGGAACCTGAAATAAAAGATACACGCCGTGGTCGTCCAAGGAAGTCCAATACCCGTAATAAATCTGCTTTCGAACATTCCAGACGTAGTTACCCGAGTACGACAACCAGAAACGGTGAAGGTATGTTAATATTTAATGTTAATATTTAGTTAATTTAAATTTTTAATAATAGTTTTTGTTTATATTTTTACTTATTTAATTTTTAATGTTAATATGTAGGTGATGGACCCCCCCCCCCCCCCTTGAGCTTAATTATGACTATGTAACAGACGTCGGTCTTTTCGATTATCAGCATTGTATGCCTGAGGCGGTTATTGATGGTTTTTTAGGAGCTTTTAACCCGAAGGGTGATGGTCATTGTGGTTTTCGGGTTATGTCGCATGCAAAAACAGGAAATCAAAAAAATTATCTCGAGATGCGAAAACAGTTGATGGTGGAGTTGCAACAGTTAATCTATATGACTATCTACTACGGTGAGCGAAACAGTGCTTGTAGACGAATCAAATGGGCTCATCATAAACCATGTCAAAAGCCAAATTGGATGGAAACCAATGATTTGCATGGTTTTGCAACATTGTTCAACTGGACAATATGTTTCGTGACTGTCCAACTTAACCTACGCGGTGATCGTGTATGGACCGGTTCTAATACGTACCTACCTCTACGACCAATTCCAGGTGTCAGGGCCCCGTATGGTATTCTATGGATTCTTTTTATAGGTAATCATTTTGTGCGTCTACGCATGGATGATAATTGTGTCATGCCTCCCATCAGCAATCAGTGGATCAATAATCGGCATGATGACGTCGCGTATTATGAAAACATTTATACTGAAAGACTTGATTTGTGGTGGCAAATTGTATTTTCGGGTATTATGTTTAACCCGTTTACTTAGTTATTGTAATATTTTAGAAATTTGACATATTGAACTTAGTTATTTGTAATTTGTTTTTAATTAAGTCCAACCAACTAATATTACAAGTCCAACCAAATTAAAATTACAAGTCCAACCAACTAATATTACAAGTCCAACAAAATAAAAACAAGTCCAACATCTAAAAAACAAGTCCAGCAAAATAATAACAAGTCCAACAAAATAAAAAACACAAATCCAACAAAATAAAAACCACAAGTCCTACAAAATAAAATGTAGTCCAACAAAATAACAACTAAAAGTCCAACATCTAATAAGTACGCCTACTAGTGGTAGGCTCTGATCTCGGCCACCTTTGGACATCATCGCGGCCTCGACCTCTGCCTCGTCCCGACTCGACCTCCTTCTCATGACGACCCCTACCACGTCCTCCGGATCGTCTGCCTCTCCCCCTACTACCCTCCACAACTAGTGATGTCATTGGAGCGGGGCGGTGGTGGATATAGGCTCCCCCGTACCCGTACCCACCAAGAAAAATTCGTACTCATCCCCGCCCCACCACCCGTGGCGGGTACAAGTTTCCAAAACCATCCCCGCCCTAACGGGTGGAAATATAAAACCGTACCCACCCCGCTTACCCATTAACCCGTTACACCATAGTTTTATTCTATATTTTTTTTCGTAAAAGTTGGTTTAATCATTATTAATTTCTATTTTTTTTAATTTATCTTTATAATTTTAATTTTTCACCAAATAAGTTAGTAAAAAACTTTATAAAATAGTTGTTATTATTATTATATCTTAATTATAACTAAATAAGATTTATAAAATTATCATAATCCTACTAGTTTTTTTAATGATTGGCGGGTAGGCGGGTATTAGGTGGGTAAGATACAAAAACCATCCCCGCCCCATGACCCATGGCGGGTACAATTTTCGTACCAGCACCCGCCCCACCACCCGCCAAAGCTCTACCCATCCCCACCCCAATTGGGGCGGGTGCGGGGCGGTACCCACTTGTACCCGCCCCACTGACATCCCTATCCACAACCGGGGGTCGACCAGTGTACGCACGCATCTGAGGATGAACGTTCCTTATAAAGTTTGTGACTTCTGCGGTCACTGCAGGGTCTTCAACATTGTCAGACTGCGAGAACCTCTGAATAAGAGACTGTTTAACCTGAAAATTACGATAACAAAGATATTAAAAAATAAAAAAAAAATGTGCGAATTAGTAAATAAAATTAAATATAGTTACCGTAGTCGGAAAGTGGGACCTCGCCAAGGGCACTTGATCAGCATCCCGAGGAACATTCATCACGTAAGGATGCGAATGTGAGACAAACCACTCCATATATCCTACCCATAGGAATATGGTGGGTGAGCGGGTATCGACACCCTATCCAAATGTGTCATGTGCATCTTCCAACTATTCCATGTGTAGTCTAAATATGCACCGGCATACTGCACATCATAGGAAATGGACTTCACAGGACGGTAAACCTTGTCAGGTCATGCCATAGGGGTCGGGATGACTTGCATGTACCCAAACTGTCGAAGACATCGATCTGGCTGATACGGCTCAACAATATCAATAAATATCAACAACCCGTGGTAAACACTACGCGGGTGCTCGGTCTCCGGGTGGTCAGGGTACGGTCTCCAAGATACCGTCTCAATCGGCATCATATCAAGCTTCTCACGATAGGAAACCAAAGCTCTCCCTGCCTCACGTTATGGCACCATAGTAGTGGACCACAACATAGCTCTAGGTGAACCCAGAGGGGCCGCCAAAGTAGCCATTGGCCTAAATGCTGGAAAGTACTCAAAAATCCAAGACTGCAACAAAGTCAAACAACCGCACAAACCTTTACAATCAGACCTCGTCGCGATCCTCATTTGCCTATATAGATAAGCAAGTGTGCCGGCACCCCAAGCACGCCCAGCAATACAACCAACATCTCTAAGCATCGCGAAAGTGTTAGCTCGCACTCTATCACTCGATTTATCAACAAATAACGTCGAACTCAATAAAAGCATCAAGTAGCCTTGAGCCTCCGATATATACCATTCCCCGCTTGTCTCCTTCAACCAAATCTTTCAAAGTTTTTTGTAAAATCAAATTTCCCTTGTAGATCTTTGCATCCTTATCAGGTCCCCACTGACTTCCCAACTCCGCCTCAGTCATACCCAACAACTCCGACACGCCAATTATCGGATGTGCCATATCAGCATCAGATATGCTACAAGGAAATCCATCAATCTCAATCCCAAGAATCTCCTGCACATCATGTAATAATATCGTCATCTCACCCCATGGCATGTGGAAAGTGTTGGTGTCTGGCTGCCACCTCTCAATAAAAGCACACTACAATGGCATGTTCAAATGTTTATGCATGATGTTGGGCAAATGACTAATCCCCGAATCCTCAACTAACTTCCAAGCTGGCGCCGACAATTTCCATGAACGAAGCTCGGTCAAAGATCGCTCTCTAGTATATTTAGTCAACAAACGCTGCAACTAAGGCTGACTCCATAAAAGGTAAGATATGTGTCCACCAAAACTCGGAATCAAATCCGGTACTAATGGTCCTCCCGGTGCTGGCCCTCTCAATATCCAACTAGTATCTTTCCTTCTAGCCCTTACTTTCCTTCGCGGCTCAGGAATCGAAGTGCTAGACCCCTCACCATAGACCTCAAATCTACCATGGATACCTCGTCTAATACGTAAAGCAGAAGTAGCCTCCACATTTCCCGCCTCCACATTTCCCGCCTTCTGATTTCCCGGCACCTCATTATCCATCACCTCATTTCCTGCCTCCTCATCTTCCTCTTCCTCATTTTTCGACCCCTCATAATTTCTAATCTCATCCTCAAGCTCTCTCTGATATTGCTCGTACTCGCCACCTTCATAAAAATCTGTCTAAGAACGCATAGAAACTTCTCTCGAACCAAAACTAGTACTACCCATCTTGAAAGTAATTTTCCGGCAAGCTGAAGCATGAAGTTTATTTCGACTTTCATCACCATCGGCCATCTGCATTAACGAACAATTTAGTTATGTAAAATTACAAATATAATGCTAATTTAAAAGTAATAAAAAAATATTAAACTAATTCAATTCTAATATTACAAATAAACTAATTCTAACGTAAATATTAAAATAAAAGCACGTAATATTCGAAGTAAAAATAGAAAAAAAAATGCATTTAAAAAAAAATTATTTCAAACACGTAATTAACGAAATAAAAAAAGAAAAAAAAATTAACCGGATTAAAAAAAAAAAGGCCCATTCGTGTGAAATACACGAAACAGGCCTGGTCCTTTCATGTGAAATACACGAAAATGGCCTGGTCCATTCGTGTGAAATACACGAAAAAACCCAGGTCCATTCGTGTAAATCACACGAAAATACCCAGGTCCATTCGTGTGATTTACACGAAACAGGCCAGGCATTTTCGTGTATTTCACACGAAATACCCCAGGGAGATTCGTGTATTTCACACGAATGAGGCATCAATCCCAGAAATTTTCGCAGTTCTTCATTTTTGCAGTTCGCCATTTTTTTAAAAAAAAATTAATTTCCGTATTCAATCAAACACAACAAATCAAAAACAAACAACCTGATTTTGGCTCTATTCATCACAAATCTATACCTAAATCAACCTATACAAAAATCTATACTAACCAAATAAATTTAATTGGATTACAAAACAAAATTAAAAAACATACCTTCTTCTAGTTCGGGAGGAATGAAGGACAAATCCGTTTGAAGTTTGAAGCGATTTCTTGAACAAAGTTGTTGAAACGATTTTTTTAAATTTGAATTTGAAAAAAAAGGGGAGTGATGTTGGGGATGTTGCTGGGTTGTTGAACAAAAGAAAGGAGTGAATTTTTTTTTTTTTTTTTTGAAAATTTAATTCTATTTTTGAAGCGGGTTTGAAGCGGTTTTGAAACGGTTTTTAATAAAATACGAAACTCAAGAAGAAATAATATACAAATAACTTTTTGCTTATTTATTGTTTAAGGGCAAAAAAGTAATTTTTAGGGGCGATATGAATAAAGTTAGGGGCGATCTTTAGCAAACCCGTTTTTAATTTGATAAAGAATGCCAACACACAAATTGGACTTGTGATTTAATTTTTTTTCTTTTTTCTTTTTTGCAAAAATAAAAGTCAAATATCAAAAATATTTGGGGTATTACAGGCTGCCGGTGGCCTACCCGGCTGGGGACCTTCTGTAAATTTTCTTCCTTTGGCTCACTAGGGTGAGTTCCCATCCGGCAGACCGAGTGTGTGACACCCCCACATACCAAGGTGCCTTACCAGGACCACCCTAGCATGAGAGACCGTCACCATCTCAGTTGCCCGAGGTTAGTATATCAAAGTTACCAATCCAAAACACAATTATTAAAGTATAAATAGTTAAATGTTACATGTTCCAAAATCCAAAAACCAAAGTAACTGTTACTAATGTTTAACAACCAAAACTGAATGCTAAATCTTTTGACAGCGGAAGCTAGACTCGAGTGATGACTCCCCCTGACAGACCCATAGCTAGTGAACATCATCACCTGTCACAATCTGCTCACCATCCCCAAATGGATCACCACAGATTTATAAAACAACAACGGGGTCAGTTACTGTATAATCAAAATAAGATAAGTGCAAAAGACAAATTGCTGATCATCATCCACCTTAAACTCCCAATCATATCTCGTAACTTACTACACACTAAAGTGTGTAGCCCTGCCATATTACCCATCGCAACAGATAATCCTCACCGCCAGGGGGGACCGCAGCCTTGCCCACTAAGACCCGCTCATCAACGAGCGATAATCATGTTCATTAATGTGCACATCTCCTAACAATGATGCAGGTACTTTTACTACATATGCTCCCGGTCCGAATTTTTGTGGTTCAGATTATAGAGTTTAGGCATTACATGGAGGATATGGAGGGTATGGTGGCTATGGTGGTTACCAAGGTTATGGTAGCTATGGTGATGGACTTGGTAGTGGCCAAAACATTGGTGAGTATGTCACTCCTCTCTAAGAGGATGATTCTAGTGGGAGTGGTCAACAAGGTGAAGCATCCGGAAGTGGAAGTGGTAAGAAGAAGAAAGGAAGGAAGGGGTTCAACTTTTGGCCCTTTTCTTAGATGAATAATGAAGGAAGAGTCCCCCGTATACATACTAGCTTAGGGGGAGGCTAGCTAGTCTAGTAAGTTTTCTTTGCTTTGCACTTTAGTTTATTTCTCGCAACCCATTAATTATGACCCCTTGTCCTTCTTGTTTATGTGTTTTAAGCCATTTTTATGGTTTAGTTGGGTAATTTAATTGTTGGCACATTGAGGAAAATGTTGTGTTTAGCTTGGGGGAAGATTGCATTTACATTATAGTGTAGTTTGCATGTAGAAAATTTGAATATTTTGAGAGAAATTGTGTGTTTTTGCTTGCTTTTGGCCTACTTTCCCTCTTACTTATCCTAATGATAGCTTATAGCTAATGATTTATTCTTTTATGATGGGATAATTGTTTCATGGGGATGTCTTGACATAGTAGGTGTGAGATGGAAAATGAACCGAATAGGCTTGATCTTGACTATTGGCAAGCTACAAATTTGGTAAGGTAGAACCTCTTTAGACCGATGCATCCATATCCGGTCTCTCTTAGGTGAGTGTATGTCTCCTTATGGTGTGTGTTTCATCAAAATGCACAAGTATGGTCTTCATTTCATCTCTTTATAAGCATGCATTCATATGTTGTTAGCATTTTGGAGCCATTCACATGATTAAATTTGTCTCTTTGAACCCATTCACAAAATTGATCCCTAGCTACATATAAAATTGTCTACCTTGTTGAGCTATTAGCTTTGATTAGTTGTGTTTGGGTTCTAATTTGGGATTTGTTTTATTTTGAAATATCATTGTGAGCTTGGTCTTAATGCTCTTGAAGAAGAAATGAGAAAAAGAGAAAAAATGAAAGGAAAAAAAATGGAAAAAATGAAAAATGATGAAAAGAAAGAAAAGAAAAGAAAAAAGGAGAAAAAAGCATGAAGTGAAAAAAAAAACTTATTGATGTAAGAAATTCTCATATTTTATTATCAACTTTTGGAGAATTTTCTTATGGTTTGCATTACAATATTGGGTTAGTTTCGGGATTGAGCATCCTTACATTTTGGATAGTTGCTAGTTTAACTTAAGCTCCACACTTCCATAATCCATTTGTTCCCCTTTTCAAACCATGTCTTTTATCCTTCTTCTTACCCATTTGGCTTCTTCATCATGCTTGCATATGATTGTGTAGTTTTGAAATGTTTACCATATTTGATTGCGGGCACATTCTCATGAGTCGAGGATAAATGAGTGTTTTCACACAAATGTCCTTTCACATACAAATGAGTTTGAGTGCATCGTGAGAGTCCATTAGTCAAAAGATCATGCAAGAGCTTAAAGGTTTGTTCAAAAGTTTTTCATGCTACGCCGTCATGTAAATCTCATCTATGTTTTGCATTATTCCTTATGCTCATGTTTGTCTCGGGTTTT
This sequence comes from Silene latifolia, assembly GCF_048544455.1. Lineage (NCBI taxonomy): Eukaryota > Viridiplantae > Streptophyta > Magnoliopsida > Caryophyllales > Caryophyllaceae > Silene > Silene latifolia. Next base: position 33,472,339 of record NC_133526.1, on the reverse strand, counting down.
GAATCATTATGCTTAGCTTGTTTTAGAATATTGCAATTGATGGGATATGGTTTCTTGCTTGGGGACAAGCAAGAGTTTAGCTTGGGAGAGTTTGATGTGTTTATTTTATATATACTTTTACCCCTCATTTTAGCTCGGTTTTGATTGCATACACTACAAGAAAACAAGACTCGGGCGACTATATAAGGCGACTGAAAACAGTCGCTAAAACCGAATTGGCGACTGAAAATGGTCTCCTGAGCCTAGTCGCAAGCTCTAGTCGCCTATTTCAATTCGGGCGACTGAATTCAGTCGCCAAAATTGGCGACTGCTTTATTAGTTGCCAAATAGGCTCTATGGCGACTAAAAGTAGTCGCCAATTTGGCGACTGAAAACAGTCTCTAAATACTTTTCTCAGTAGCCATTTTAGCGACTATTCCCTCTTCGGTCGCCAATTTTGCATAAAAAAAAAAGCCACAAATCTGAAACAATCAAGCTCGGATAACATGAAAAAACCAACTTTACATTACACTACCATACAATTATAACATTAAATACACTCCGTCCATCAAATCTACCAATTTTACAATACATTAAATACATTACATTATAATTTACATTACAAAAACCAAATTACCATCCGTCGATCATAACATCGACACCGTTAAATACACTCTACTCACCATCGTTTATAACGTGAAACTTTCCATCGACCGCCAGCTATCACCCGTCGGACACCGCGCCACCCTTTCCTCTGTTTCCATCTTCGCCGTCCTCCTTTCAACAAGATGAAGTTGGGAACTTGGAATCCCTTGAAATTATTGTTGGTTTGAGTGTATGATAGAAGCATGATTCGAATCTGAAATCATTGGAATTTAATCAATTAATTGAAAACCCACTAATTATTTAGGGAAATCTAGTTGGGTTTTTTTATCAAAATTTTTATAAAAAAAAACACAATAAATTTGGGTTATTTTGGTGGGAAACTGGTGAAATACCTTAACTTTGATGATTAAGATGAGAAAAATCCAGAAAACTGTTGAAGAAAAAGAGAGATTGAATATATAAAGGAGGTGATTTGATGAGGGAAAGGATTTGTTGAAGTGATTTGTTGAGGGAAAGTGAGTAGTATTTGTTGCGTAAGAAAAGAGAGAGGTGGGATCCAAGGTTTGTTTTAAGTAACAAGGTGAGGGCTGGAGGAGGTAACATCTAATGTTATATCGCGTAACACAAATTGGCGACGGATTTGGCTACTAATTTTATTCAGTCGTTAAATTGGCGACTATTTACAGTCGACAATGCTGTCAAAATAGTCGCCCGTTTTAATTAATGTACGGAATACGACAGTCGCCAATTTGGCGACTATTTTCAGTCGCCCGAATTATTTGGTAGTCGCCAAATTGGCGACTATTCTACACAGTCGCCTTTTCGAGTCGCTCGAAACAGAAATTCTTGTAGTGATATCATACTTTAATTAGTATATTTGTGAGCTAATCTTGTATTCTAGGTGATATCATACTTTAAATAGAGCAGTGTGCCCCGTTTTTTGGCCATCAAACTTCATTTTCTCAAAAAAAATTTCCCCTCTCTTAGTTTTTTCGAAGAAATTTCTCTCTAGTCTTCAAAGCGTTACTCGGCGTAGCACTTTTCCAAGGTAAACAAACAAATTTTTCCAACTTTTAATTGTTAAGTTTTTGTTGTCACTATGTCTTCTGCGGATGCTCAACCCAGTACCTCTGCGCCGGGGGGGCGAACCGTCGCGTCCTGATGAAGAGGAGGCACTGGTTGTCACCCCAATAGGGTTTGGGGGTCCCAAGCCGCTTTCTCCTGAAATTGATGAGCAATTTTTGGAGGGTTTTGATGATGACGATGATGAGGCGACCCCTTCTGTCGTAAAGAGGCCGCAGGTCTCGTGGCACGGCGCGCGCTTTGTTCGATCGATCCCGATCGTGCACAGACGAACAAGTTCGCTAGTTGCTCCGGTTCTGATCTTTTTTAACACTATTACTCCTTTGGCAGGGGGTATAAAATTGTTATCCCTGAAGAGGGTCAGGCCGTCTGTTGCCCTCCCGAGGGTTGTATCGGCGTATACATCAGACACCTGGAGTATGGGCTCCGGTTTCCTCTGAATGAATACGTTGCTGCCATAATTAAAGCCATGAATGTCGTCGTGGGCCAACTGCATCCGTTGGCCATCAGGACGATTATTGGCTTTATATGGTTGTGTCTTTTTAAAGGGGAGGCCCCAACGGTGAACCTCTTCCGCCGGCTCCACCATCTTAAGCAGACTACCCTAGGCGGCTCGGGGTGGTACAGTATACAGACCGAGCCGGGTTTCGTCACCGTTTCCAAGTTGACATCTTGCAAGGACTGGAAGGGGCGATGGGTATACGTTGAGGTTCCGAAGGACTACTCGCTGCCCCGGTCCTTTCAGAGCCGCGTCAATTTACGGTGTGAGAATCAAGGGGAGCATGACAAATATGTCTCCCGGAGTAAGCTTAAGATGGACGCCAGCAGGGTCTATCTTAATGAGGACGAAACGCGGGCAATGAGGCTGTTTGAGGCTGAGAAGGATGGCACGCCGAAGGGATGGATGCCCCCGACGCAGATCGTTCTTCAGGATGAGCTGCTCTGCCACGTCGGCCTCATACCGGCCCTCGAACAGGGTGAGTGGGGTCGGTGTGAGGCCCACCCTTGCTTTTTATGCTTCTGTGTTTGAACCTTGTTTTATTTCTTTTGCTTAACTCCTGCTTCGTTTCTTTTGCAGACCGATTTGGCCCGGAACTGCCTGTCTCTGTCCTCAAGAGGTTAGGACTTGACGAGAACGGGAGAGTTGTTGAGCTGCATCCTAAGGCCGGGCCACGTGATCGCAGACCGGCGCCTCACGAACTTATGGAGCAGCAGTTGAAGGCACTGGATGTGGCGGCGGCTCAAGCGCAGATTGCTGGTAACGTGCCGCGCCGGAGGCCAAAGACAACGTCTACGGCGGCAATGGCGTCAACTCCAACTCAGCCTTCAATCCCCGTTGTCCAAAAGCAGCGGGTGGTCGTCGATGTTGAAGAGGAGGTCACCGTTGTGGAGGGTCCTCCTCTTTCAAATAAGAGAAAACAGGCTGAGCCTGCCACTGCTGCTGTTACCGAGGCCGGGAAAGGAAAGGGACCAGCCAGCCCTCTGCCCAAGAAGGCTAAGACTGGTACGGATCTAACCCAAGGCTCGGATTTAGCAGGTTCATTGGGCATTCCTGATGACAGACTTTCTGACATGTCAATGAATATTGACATGGATGCTTTGTCAGGGTTTTTTGTAGATCAGCCACCGTCAGCTGTCGCTCTCACTGAACGGCAATTGGAGAAGCGGCCTGTGCAGACGGGCGATAAAAATGCCATCGTCGACTCCTCATCCCTGAAGCCTTCCCCCGCCCAGCTTAGGGCGGAAGGCATAAGGTTGTCCAAGAAGCTGGCGAAGTGGACTGAACTAGCCGGCGCTCATATTATGGAGCAAGAAACGGTCATGGCTCGAGCTGGCCCTGCGCTTGAACGGCTTAGTCTCGATCTTGCCGCCGCTAAGAAGGAGGCCGAGAAGTCGAAGGAGGACTTCCAGGCCGCCAAAAATGATTTCCTCGCTGAGCGAAAGCTTAGGGAGGACGCTGAGAAGGCGGTCCTAGCCGAGAGGGCCAAGGTTGAGGGTGCATTGGCTGATGCCGCCATCCCCCCTCGCCTTGGGGGGCTTTGTCCATTTCTGCCCTTCATTCTTGCTTAGGGCAAAGACCTCGGCCGGTGATTTGACCAGGGGGGTGAGACTGCTGTACCGCTTCTGGGTGTATGGTCCCGAACTCCCCCCGGCGCCCGCCGAGTTCTGCTTCCTGTTAAATCTCTCAGGCCGTGACCGATTCATGTCACGGCGACCTTCATCAACATTCCCACAGACGGCGCCAATTGTTCCGGGTGTAATTCCGGAGCAGGATTTGTGACCACGTAAGCTTGGTGAATGTTGTCTTTGCTCGTCTCTTCCTCTCGGTCTCTCCTGTAAAGATGAACAAACTGAGGGCTCGGCTTGGTACCGAGCGTACTCACTCCGACGCTCAAGTCAGTAAACTTAAAGAGATTAAGTTGTGTGTTACTTGGCAAAGTATATTGTAGAGAGATAAGGGAGTTTATACCAGATTATTAGTGAGTTTTAGGATGAATTGTGGATCGTTTTCTCAATGAGGATTGAGGAGTATTTATAGGCTTTCACCTTTTGTCACGTAGTGGCCAAGTTGCAGAGCGGGTGGAAAGACTGTTCTACCCTCGGCCGAGGGACCCATGGCAGGCCGGCTGGCCTGGTTGACTCCATGCCGAGGGGACTTGGATGTGAGTACGCGGATATGTCTCCCGGCTGGCTAGTTGCCTAGCCGAGATCCAAGTGACAGGCCGACAGGCTGCGTCGGTTAGGCTGTCTAATACGTTGACTTGCTGTGGATGTCTTTGACCTTGCTCAATATGTTGACTCGGTCAGCGGGTGCAGAATATGCCCCATCAGTTTGTATTTGTTACATTTGGTAGGAATCTAAGTATTTAGAGGCTTTTTCCTATCACATTTGCAAGCACTAGAATATATGGCTAAGTATGCAAGCTAAATGGACCATGGAAGAAATTACAAGGCCAAACATGAAGAAATGTGAAATGTAGAATGCTAATTAAATCACAAAATGAAGACCACATTACAAGTCCACAAAATTCTACATAAGATGTTCAACTTAGGATGCTCTTTGGAAGGTCTTAAGATGCTAAATATCACATTTAACCGGGTGATTAAGAAAGCTTAATTACGTTGTATGAGATTTCTTGGAGCATTAAAGCAAGAATTGAAGAAGAATAGCCGGAAACCCACGCCCCCGATCGGGGTTGACCCCTTGTTCGACTTTTACGGTTTGCCCCTATTTTACTATAAATAGGGGTCTTAATCCGTCATTAGGGATATCTTCTTTACGTCTTTCATACACTATTTCACTCTCTAGCCTTAAGCAAAATTCTCTCACAGTTTTCATCTTTAGTTTCAATATTGTTAAGCTTTTAGTTAATGTTAAACATTTGGTTATAATACATTCAAGCTTTTGGTTCTCATTTGTTCTTCATTACAAGTTCCTAATTCAAGTCCTAATTCCTTATTTCGGTAATTTTAATTCTTGTTTATTTAGTTTACATTTCCATTTAGTTGTCACATCTTTTTATCATTAGTATTTACTTTATATCACATAGTTTATTATTACATTATATGATTCACCACTTAGTTTATATCATTTTTTTAAGCATGTTTAGCATTTCTTACATCAAAGTTTGTAGTTTACATTTTAATATGAGTAGCTAAATTTCCTTAGTCTAGGAACTAGGGAAGCCATGCAAAATCTAATATATGTAAAATGATAAATTAAGTTGATATAATATTGTCTAATTGTTTTCATCATATGTTTGCATTGTCACATTTAATCTTTGGTTATTGGCCGTAATCGTAGATTAAGTTTGTTAATTCGTTCTATAAGTCGAGAGGCACGGAATCGGATTAGACTAAGCATGTATAGTAGAACGACCTAGTCATAAACGAGAGTTTCTCTAGGACCCGGTCTATGGTTGACACTAATATCGTGAGGTGGGTGTCTTTAAGCCTAAACAATTGACAATGTTATTATTTCCGAGTTTAGCATGAATATATATTTACATTTTCATGTGTGACCCGACTCCCCTAGACCCCTTTAATCATATAGTTTACATCCCTTTATATTTGCTAATCATCAAACCAACCAACAAACTAAACCAAACGTAATCGACCTTGATAGAAATCTTTTCATAGCGTTTCATAGCGCAATTCTCGTCTCTTTGTGTTCGACCCCTATTACTACATTAATTTGTGTCTAGGGAAATTATTTTTGCATAGGTGTGCGATAGCCTATCAACCGACGACGGCATCGCAACACCGCCACCAACAGCACTACTACAAATCCAGACAACCACAACGCCCTTTAACAACGCTTATTCACGAAAATCACCATAAGACGTTGTAGAATGGATGGCGCGAATTTACTAAACTTAATTACAACGGTTTTGTATTGTTAACCGTTGTTATTGGTTTTAACAACGGGTCAAACTTTCACAACCGTTGTTAATATAAAAACTAATAACAACAGTTTACTCTGTAATAACTTATAACCGTTGTTAATAATTTGGCGCAAAATTAGTGAAAAGTAATTACAACGGTTATATTAAAACCCGTTGTTAATACTTTTTAATAACGGTTTTCAAAGGAACCGTTGTTAATATATTATCTAATGACAACGGGTTTATGTGTAATAACTGTTGTCAATACTTTCAAGCAAATACCACAATATATACCTCACAAACACAGATCAGCTACATCCATAAACACAAACACACACACACAAACACACAATCACACTCTTTCTCATCGTCTCTTTCTCATCGTCGCTTTATCATCTCCGTCACTATTGTTGTGATCGTCTCTTTCTTTCTCTAATTATCAGGTATAAATCTATCGCTTTATGGTTTAATTTTAGGTTTTGTCATCTCCGCCATTATTGTTCTTTCTCTAATTATTTGCATGTGTTTTTCTTCGTCATTGTTCTTTCTCTAATTATTTTTCGCTTAGTTTTTTTGCGTTTATTAGTAAAAACAAATTAAATAAAATAAAACAAAGAAGATGATGGAGAGGATAGTAAAACAAATCCACATATACATAAACTTAATTAATTGATACATATACATAAACTTAATACATTGCTAAAAATACAATTCTTAGATGTTCATATAGGGATGCATTCTCTTCTATGATATTCATCCTCTCCTCCTTTGCTATTTGGAGGTTTCGTTCCGCATATGCAATATCTTAATATAGTTGCATTATCTGCGGCTCTAACAAGCCATTTTTTTTGGCGTCCTTGAGTGCTATCCGAGCTTCCTCAAGGTAGAGCTTGTACTTCCTCTCGATTTCCTGCAAGCGGCGTATGAAACTTTTGTTGTACTCGGTCATAATGCATGTAAGACGAATGGTATCATTCATATTGAATGAAGTTTGGAGTTTATTAGGTTTTAAAGATTTAGGGTTTGGAGTTTAGGGTGGAGATAGTGATATAATGGATTGGTTATTGAGATAGTGGAATGAATTTATAGTTAGTAATGTGTCGTTTGAGTTGTTTTTTAATTAATATGTTTAGAGTTTGATGCTTAAATTAATACGAATTTTGTTTAGGAAGTTGTGTCATATCCTGCTTCAAATCTTATAACCCTTCACATTCCATATATTGTGTTCTTTCATGCAGGGATTTTGGCAGTAATAATGCATGCATCTAGTAATATATAATTAATTATTTTTTTTTTTTTTTAAATCAACAACGGTTATTTAAAAAAAACCGTTGTCTTTAGTTATAACTGTGATACCCCAAATAAAATTATCTTATTTAATAGATTTGAGAAAAATAGTTATTTGAAAATAGAAAGAATTTTTATCAAGTAAAGTCGAAAAGGTACACAAAATGAAAGGGGTCCATCCAAGAGGGAGATATTGACCAAATAAAATTCAAAAGACATAGTAACCTAGTATAGGTAAGACCCTAGAATAAAAATAAAATAGTTCGAGTGGAGTCCCACTTAATAATAATTTCACCCGTAAAATTTTTACTAGACCTATCTAAAAGAAAATAACCCGTAAAGTTAAATATCTAAGATATTTTACGATATTTTACTAGTTTTCTACACATGTAAAAATTGAAATAAAAAAAGGAGGGGTAGCATGCATGATTGCCATGCACACCACGTAAACATGTAGGGGAAATTGTAGGTTGTACTTGGATGGGGGTAAACACGTAGAAGTATAGCTAGCTGATAGGTTACTATTGTAACCGACTTAGTTTTACTATAAAAAGGACGTGAAGGACGAGGGGAATGCATGCACAAAAACAAAAACCAATTAGTTAGCTATAGTTGGAGCATAAGGACAAGTATTCGGAGTAGTGAACAATTATAAGAGGTATATTTCCTACCCCTTCATCTTAAGTTAATGTAATAAGTAAGTATGTTATCGTCATATTTACTTAACTGATATTATATTGTACGTGAATTATTGTTTTTGGTGATAAAGTTAGGTTATACTTGTATAATTTACGTAATGTGGTTTACGTATGACTGTGGTACTATTTGTGTCAATAAATAACGTTATAATGCTCACATGATAATGTTAATGTTAAAATACCGGTGCTAAGATATACATTTGGCCAATGTATCATCTGGGACATTATTATTGGAAGGGACCGGATCACATTATTATTTTATCCCGTGTACATGGATGTGAGCTCCGAAGTGGGCTCGGCAGGGGGCTCGGCAATTGCCTCCGCCCCGTTATATCCGGATAAAAAGAAAGAAACAAAAAAGTGAAAAAGAGAAAAAGGAAAAAAGGAAAAAAAAAAAGAAAAAGAGAAAAAGAGGAAAAGATTGTTATCTTGTGTACACGGAGGAGGGCATAGCCTAAGGGAGTCTCGGCTCCGTAATGTGGCCCTGTTCAATAATAATGACCCGAATTATATTAATTTGAGTTCGAGGTTATGGGAAATATACTCAACCTGTGGTTGGTTGACCCTTTATTTTATTAATCTTTTTCAGGTACAGGAAATAGGGAAGGGGATGAGTGAGGTTGACGCAAGAAAATAGTATAAGAATAATGTATCATAATAATATAATCTTATCAATAAGACTTGTTTCTAGTTATTTTGTTGTACTAAAAAATAATGTAAGCCTTGTATTTCTCTGTATGGGGAAATACGGCGGTAACGCTCTGTAATTCCCGCTGCTATTAATAAAATATACCATTTTGTACTCCTGTTATTTACGGGGCGTTACAAAAGTGGTATCAGAGCTTAGGCTAATAAATGAGAAAACAATTATTTAAGTTAACTATATGCAAAAAAAAAAAAAAAAAAAAATTGACCGAGAGATGGGTAGACGTCCTAGGAATCATGGGTAGCTTATAGGATTTTATCTTGTTTATTTGCTTGTTAACTTATATGATTACCTTATTTGACTTTATGATATTGTTTTTGTGTTCTTTTAGTATTTATTGTTAGTGCACTATTTGATACGGTCCTTGGGGACATATCTTTCTATATATGTGCATACTTTTAAGATCATAGGTTACATAAAACAAAAGTATAAAGAACTACTAGGTTCAGTTTTACTGTCATGTCACAAGGTTAGAGACATTAGAGGATGGGTGAGAAATAGAGTCTAATTCCATGAATGCAGAATCAAATGGAAGTACTATACTTTAGTCATTTAGACTCCCGAACCATGAAAAATACAATATTATAGAGGTATAATAAATTTATTTTAGTGCCCAACATTAATGGATATAGTCCAAAGTAGAGTACACTAGATTCACTTAACGACAACGACGTACCAAATTTATCTTAGCGATTGCCGCTTTTCATGATTATGAAATTTGGCAAATGGATGTAAAAACCGCCTTCTTAAACGGTTATTTGGAGGAAGAGTTGTACATGGTGCAACCCGAAGGTTTCATAGATCCTGAACATCCTAAGAAAGTATGCAAGCTTAAGCGTTCCATTTATGGACTTAAGCAAGCTTCTCGGAGTTGGAATCATCGTTTCGACCAGGTGATAAAAGAGTATGGTTTCACTCGATCGGTCGAGGAACCATGCTTATATATCAAGTCGAGTGGGAGCAAGATTGTATTCTTGATATTGTATGTCGATGACATACTCTTGATTGGGAATGACATTCCTCTCCTATCTTCGGTTAAAGGATGGTTGAAGAACCATTTCCAGATGAAAGATCTGGGTGAGGCACAACGCATTTTGGGATTCCGTATCTACCGAGATAGATCACGACGGACGTTATCACTTAGTCAGGAGTCTTATTTGGATAAGATTCTTGAGAAGTTCAGCATGACCAACTCCAAGAAGGGGAACCTTCCAATGACGACTGGGATGCAGTTGAGCAAGTCTCAGTCACCTACGACGCCTGAAGGGGTTGAACGCATGAGTCATATTCCTTATGCATCTGCAATAGGATCGATCATGTATGCCATGATATGCACACGTCCAGACGTGGCATATGCATTGAGTATGACGAGTCGGTACCAAGGCAATCCAGCGAAACACACTTTGGATAGTCGTTAAAACAACATCCTCAAGTACCTACGGAGGACTAAGGATTGGGTATTGACTTATGGAGGAGATACTAAGCTATGCGCAATCGGTTCTGTGAGATGCTAGTTTCCAAACGGATCGAGATGATTCAAAATCTCAGTCCGGGTTCGTCTTCACTCTTAATGGTGTTGCGGTCAACTGGAAGAGTTCCAGACAGAGTGTTGTAGCAGATTCTACTACTGAATCGTTGAATTATGATAAGCATGTAGGGCACGTTATTTCCATGGGAATTAAACGTGTTCTTGAGTTGTAGTAGTTGATTATGGATTTGATACATTATCTTTTCATATACTATTTATAACTTCATCGTTTTATATATAATATTTTGTTTTTCATGTGGATTGTACTGACAACATTGAACGCCACAAAGTGAACTGAATTACATTATATTTGTTTTGGTCCGTAATCGCCAATGTGAGCTGATAACTCCGGCTATTATATTGTGCAGTCAATTGATGGTGGGTTCAACGAGCCATAAGTCAAACGGTTGACTGATCGATCACAGATGCGAGATTATGACGATACCTCGTAGGACAACTTTTTGTGACAACGTAATGGAGTCCTAAATGTTTAAAAACATTCGGTGCCAGGTCGTGGATAGGACATCCATTGTGTTCCTAGAGTAAATTCTTTTGACTATCGACTGTCTCTTGAGATTAAGGCAGTTTTTGGGTGACTTTGGTTTATTTCTCACGGTCTGCCGTAACTGGAGGCTAAGTAGATTTTTTCTGGGTCATTTCATACTGTGCTTACATCTGCAGGATTCGAGTTGAGGAAAATATCCAAACCTTATCAGGTATAGTTATTTCTCAGGGCCACTCGAGGAGTTGTAACTGAAATGCATGGCCATGCTCGAATGATGATTCGTTTATCAGTTAAGTTACTCTCTAGTCGGGGAAACCACTCTTGATATTGATCGCTTGTAAAATACGACCTTTGTGAATACAGATTTGCAAATTGTTTTACATTGAGTGGGAGAAATTTTAGGATATGAGAATCGGTTATCGCACATACACTTGTGAGGACAAGTGGGAGTTTGTTGGAGCTTGTGTCCTCCACAAATTAGTGTGATAACATTTGTAAATCTCTTACAGGTTCACAAGGGTATACTTCGTATTTTAATCAGTTGATTAACGATTACCTAATAACGGTTGGCTTGCTAGAAAGTTTGACGTTATTATCATACAGATGGAGGTGATCAACTGGTCCCTAAAGGTCACACCTATAGGATGTGTTTGAGAGATGTGGTTATAGAAATATGATCACATTGATGCCTAATATGACTAAACAGTTAGTCAATGTGTTGATGAGATAATTATTTAATGAAGATTAAATAATATTAGTTGAGACGAATTAACTGTCAATTCGTAAATTGAATATAATAAGTTATATTTAATTAAATGTATGTAATGTTAGCTTGGACGAATTAATCTGTTAATTCGTAATTAAATGTAATCGGTTATATTTAATATCAACAAGATGAATGTGTCATAGTGGTAATAGTGAGGGTACACAAACCAAGAGGTCATGGGTTCGATCCTCACTAGATGACAATTTAACACATTTTATACATTTTTGGAATAACCGAAAATAAGGAAATTGTACTCCTTATTTCGGTGAAATGGGCCGAGAATTAATTGAATATGATCTACCCTAATTACTTCCTAATACACGGTTTATAGAGGTGAGGGAGAACATTATAAAAAATTCCAAAAAATCTACAAAAAATTCTGCGCCGCACTGAATCAATGACAACACAAAAATCTTCCCAAAATAGGTTTTCTCCTTTAGCTTCAACGTCAAAAAATACCAAAAATAGTAATAATGTTGCGCCTCCGCTGGGATCGTCCGTGGTTGTTCCAGGAGGACCGGTGGAAGCTGTCACTAATAAAACCAGGATGGTGAATGAAATTGTCGGTATTGCTCCATATGACCTTGAATCTCTTGTACCGGAGACTCAAGGTGCCTGGACACAAGTAGGGAAAGGTAAGTCCCCTTTAGCGCCTATTGTGGAGGAACCAAGTGATCTAATTCAGTTTACTGAGGCTGATGTTAAAGATGAAATTGCATATTGGAAAAACTCTGTTTACTGCTTTGTCCTTGGTGCGAATCCGCCATTAGAGGTTCTAGATGGTTTCATTAGAAGGATATGGATAAACCAGGAGGTTGATAAAGTCTCTTTTTTGCCTAATGGTGTTTTTATTGTGCGATTTAAGTCTGAAAGGGCAAAGAAAATAGTGCTCCAACAGGGTCACTTCTTATTTGACAATAAGCCTTTGATTGTAAGACCTTGGAGTGATTCTGTGGAGCTGGTGAAAGATGATGTTAAGGAGGTCCCTGTGTGGGTTTAATTGCATAATTTGCCGTTGAAATTTTGGGGGAAATGTCTCCCTAGGATTGCTGGCCTCGTTGGAAAATATGTAAGGTGTGACACTGCTACTGTTGATAAGACTCGATTGGGTTTTGCAAGAGTGATGGTGGATGTTCCTTTTGGTCTCAAAATCCCTGAGACCATCAAATTTTTGGATGAAGATGGTCAAGTTGTGTCTGTCCCTGTTGAATTTGAATGGAAGCCAATTCTATGCAAGCAGTGTGGTGGAATTGGTCATGAGACTTCTACCTGTAGGAAGCCTCAACCAAAAGGGAAACCAGTCCCTGAGAAGAAACAATGGAGGCCTAAGCCTGTTCAAAAGCAGCAGCGTCCAACTGAGATGCCTATTAGACAGGCTCCTGTAGTTGAGCAGCAGAGTGGTGTGGTACATGTTGATGTTTCCACTCAACCCATTCCAATTGTTGTTACTCCTGTAGAGAAGCCTAATGCTTTTGAGGTGTCCTGGACTGGGAATGGGAAATATACGGTTGCTGATACTCCAATGAGATCTATAGTTCGTCTGAGTAGACAGGTGTTACTGGATGCTGGTCAGAATATCTCCAAATTGTCCCAGTATACTTTCCTGGATGCTCTGAACAATGCTACTCCAAAAGTGGGTATAGGTACGAAAGGTAGTGTATTACCTCCCAAAGGGGGTAATGCATAATATAGGCTTTTGGAATGTCAGGGGACTAAACAGTCTTACAAAACAGAATACTATCAAGTGGTTTCTTCAGCATAATCATGTGGGTCTGTTTGGTCTCCTTGAGACGAAGGTCAAACCTTTGTCTCTAAACTCTGTTAGTAAAAATATCTGTGCTAGTTGGTGTATTTCTACTAATACAAGGTTTCATAAGGGTGGTAGGATCTGGGTACTTTGGGATCCTACACGTTTTTCTGTTGATTTTCTGGAATATAATGCACAGTTTATCCATATGAAGGCTAGAGAGATTTGTTCTGGTGATGAGTTCTATATCACTATGGTGTATGCTTTCAATGAGATTGAACAAAGGAGAATTCTGTGGGATAGACTTTGCATGTTTAAGAGGGTGATTTCTATGGCTTGGGTGGTGTGTGGTGATTTTAATACTGTGCTGAGCCCTCTTGAAAGACTTGGGGGGTCTACTAGTGAACAAGAAATGGAAGATTTTCAGAATTGTATTGATGAATGTGAGCTGGTGGATAGCCCAGCTACTGGCTCATTATTCACTTGGAATAACAAACAGGGACCTTCCTCAAGAATTTATAGTCGTCTGGATAGAGTTTTGGTTAATCAAAGTTGGTTAAGGAGCTTTCAGCATAACTATGCTCATTTCTATACTGAGGGCCTAATGGATCATACCCCTTGTATCATCCAGACTACTGATAACAGTCAAGTTAAAAGAAGAAGCTTTAAGTATTTCCATATGTGGAGCCAATCTGAACATTTCTATGAATGTGTGAAGAGTGCTTGGGACAAACATTGGTATGGAACTAAAATGTTTATACTGGTAAAAAAATTGAAGAGCTTGAAACATCCTTTGAAAATGCTAAATAGAGCTCAATTTGATGATATTGAGAATAATACTGTTAGAGCTTGGCAATACCTGGAACATATTCAAGGGAAGCTGAGAAGTGATCCATTGAATGCTGAGCTTATTCAAAAAGAAGTTGATGCTGCTAAGTGCTACAGAGAGCTTAAGGATGCTTGCCATGCCTTCCTCATCCAAAAATCTAAGGTTACTTGGGTGGATAAGGGTGATGATAACACCAAATATTTCCATAGTGTCCTTAAGAGTAGGCAAGCAAGGAATAAAGTGATTCAGATTGAAGATCAGAATGGTGTTGTCTGTGATTCTACTGCTCAGATTCAGAAGGCTTTTTTGGATTGCTATATAAACTTGTTGGGTACTGCTAAGGAGACAACCCCTGTCAGTGTCTCAGTTGTTCAGCAGGGTATCACTTGCTCTGATGAACATACTGAAATGTTGATGTCTCCTGTAACCAATGAGGAGATAAAAAAGGTCATGTTTTCCATTCCCACTCATAAATCTGCAGGCCCTGATGGGTTTTCTAGTGCTTTTTTTCGAGATGCCTGGGATGTTGTTGGTGTTCAAGTGTGTGAAGCTGTTCAGGATTTCTTTACCCATGGGAAAATGCTTAAACAGATTAATCATACTCTTATTTCTCTTATCCCTAAGGGTGATAGGCCAACGAATGTTACTCAATTTAGGCCTATCTCTTGTTGTAATGTAGTCTATAAGTGCATATCCAAAATCCTATGCAATAGACTGGCAAATGTCTTACCTTGTATCATTAGCCCAAACCAGGGTGGCTTCATTAAAGGTAGGAGCATTGTTGAGAATATTTTGATTTGCCAAGATGTGATTAGACTCTATAATAGGAAAGCTAGCTCTCCTAGATTTATGCTTAAGGTTGATTTGAAGAAGGCTTATGATTCTATCATTTGGAATTTTTGGAGCAAATGATGAGAGCTTTAAAGTTTCCTGGGAAGTTCATTGATTTGGTGATGGAATGTGTATGCTCTGCTTCGTATTCCTTGGTCATGAATGGAGAAATATTTGGACTGTTCAATGGGAAAAAGGGGTTGAGGCAGGGAGATCCTTTATCCCCTCTTCTCTTTACCATTGCAATGGAATATTTGAGTAGAGTCATGCAATATATCACTGAGACTGTTCCTTTTAAGTACCATCCTTTATGTTCAAAAATGAAGCTATCCCATCTTATGTTTGCAGACGATCTTCTCTTGTTTTGTAAGGGGGATGCTGCTTCTATGATAGTCTTACTCAGAGTGTTTGCAACCTTCTCTCAGGCTTCTGGACTCCAGATGAATACTACTAAAACTAATGCATATTTCAATGGTGTTCATGGAAGTCTCAAGCATGAGATCCTGCAAGTTTCTGGTTTCAAGGAAGGTCAGCTCCCCTTTTCTTATTTGGGAGTTCCTATTACAGCTGGAAGATTGAAAAAGAATGAATGTCAAGTTTTGATTGAGAAGCTAGTCTCTAGAATAAGAGGTTTTGGGGCTAGACACTTATCTTATGCAGGACGGCTTGTGTTAGTTAATTCTGTACTCACTTCCCTCTATACGTATTGGGCAAACATTTTTATTATTCCCAAAGGTGTGCTTCATAAAGTGGATGCTATTTGCAGGAACTATCTTTGGGATGGGAAGGTGGATTATATTAGAGTCCCCTTGGTTGGTTGGGAGAAAATTTGTGCTCCAAAGAATGAAGGGGGGCTTGGAATTAGAGACTCTTATGCTTGGAATATTGCTGCTATAGGTAAACTGGTGTGGTGGGTTTTCACTAAGCCTGACAGTTTATGGGTTAGATGGGTCCATCATGTTTATATGAAAGATGCAGCTTGGTCTGAATACAGCCTTACTTCTGACGTCTGCTGGAGCTGGAAGTCTATTGTTAAGGTACGTGATAAGTTATTAGGGTCCTACTCTGCTGGTCTGTGGCAGGGGGAGAATAAAGGGTATACTATTAGAAGTGGTTATGAGGTGATGAGGAGAAAGTTTCAGAGGGTGATCTGGTATAAGCAAGTTTGGAATGGATGGTGCCTTCCTAAGCATCAGTTTATTGGTTGGCTTATAGCCAGGGAAGCTTTACAAACAAAGGACAAACTGTACAAGTTTGGATGCTGCAGTGATGTTGTGTGTTTCCTGTGTGGTAATGCTGATGAAACGCATTGTCATATTTTCCAGGAATGTGAGTACAGTCTCAGGATTCTTGCTGGTATTGCAGAACTGTGTCATATACGTTCCCTCGGGAATACTCTTTTTGTGTGTGTTGGTCGGTTCACAAGTGTGCAGAAGGGTGTTATTGGGAGTGCCTTTTTGGCGGCTCAGTATGCAATCTGGATGCAGAGAAATCAGGTAAGGGTTGAGGCTTGCCTGATGGTTCCTAAAAAGGTGGTTGCTCAAGTCCAAAGTCAATGTAAGATGCGGATTTTGGCAAAAACTGGTCCTAAGATGCTTGCTCGAGATAGAATTTGGTTAAGTAGCCTTCCTTTAATGCATTAAGTTGATGGATGGTTACTACAAAATGTGTTGGTGTAAAATTGGTAGCTTGTAATAGCTTTGTTGCGCTTAATGGAAATTCTTACATTTCACCTAAAAAAAAAAAAAGAGGGAGAACATTATTCTAACCTAATTTTTCTACTCATTCTCTTGCCTCCTCTCATCGAAAGAAACACAAACAAAACCTAAAAATTAATCTGTTAATTTTTGGATCGATTCTAGCATAATCAAAGGGTATTTCTCGGAGCATCTTGGGTGCAACTAATAGGCGAATATCATTGCGATATTGTTCTTAGGCCGAATTTGCTAGGACCAAAGGTTGTTTCTTCATCCTCTTCAATTTTGTTTATGCAATTTTATTTTATGACTAGTGATCATCTTTATAAAATTTGTTATAATCCTTTAAATTAAAGGGATGCATACAGATAAATCCCACAAGTGGTATCAGAGCCAATGCCACGAATTTTATTTTGATGATTTTCATAAAATTGCTTGTAAACAATTATTAGGGTTTGCGAAGAAAAAAATATAATCGGCTGTTTTTTTTAGCCGTGGAATTTTTTTTTTCTTTCTGTTTATGTACTGTTCACGGATGAACAGTAATTTTTTTTTTAAAAAAAAAAATCTTTTTTTTTTCCTTTCGGTTTTTCCTGAAAAACCGATTAAAGTTTTTTTTGCGGCTGTTTTTGTTTATGCCGATTTGAAAAGCATTCGAAATTTTTTTTTTTGTCACTGTTCACGTCACTGTTACTATTCACAGGGCAGATTATAAAAAAAAAAATTGATTGTTTTGTTTCGATTTTTACAGAAAAACCGTGTTTAAAGAAAAGTAACGGGCTGTTTTTTCCTGTTTTGCCGAGAAAAGAAAAAAAAATTTACATTCTTCGTTCACGTCTCGATTCATCGTTCACGTCCAAGACATTATAAAAAAAAAAATCTGTTTTTTTTTCTCTTTCGGTTTTTGCTGAAAAACCGAGGAAAAGTCTTTTTAATGGGTTGTTTCGGTTTTTTACCGAGATAATTTTCAAAAGAAATTTTTTTTGTTTGTTTTGACAAATTAATTATTGTGAAGCGGTTCATAATTAATAGATACCTAATTATTTTAAAGAAGTTTAAAATATTGATGGATTAAATTCATATTACAAGTTTAATGTGAATTAAGATTGAAATTAATGTGATTAATTGAGGAATTGTCACTTAATTTGATTTAAATAGGTGGTTTGGATAAATTAATCAACATAATTAAGGAATTGTGTCATGTATGTTTAATTTATTTTAGTTGATGCATTATATTTTATTTTTGTTGAATGAATCGATTGAATGAATTTAATTTACGTATTTTTGCAATCAGTTGTAATACTTAGTGTGGCCTTAGTCAAATTATGTTTTCGTAATGAAGGAAACATAATTTTAATGTAATTATGAGATCTCGAATCTCCTTTATTTTTCTTTAGTTTTTGGGTTTTGAAATTAGAATGTAATAAATAGGTTTATTATGTAAATTTTATTTATTGTAATTTTCAAAAGAAGACTAAAGATGGAGATTGGAGCTCACTCCCGCTACATGGATCAAGATGGAACATCATGACAAGCATCTCGGGTCCAATGAGGATTCCAAACTTGTATTTATTGTTCATTTTGATAGGATAGGCCACACTAGGACTTTTACAGTTTTTACGTTTTTCATTCTTATTGCTTTTCATTCACATGTTAGTTTATGCATCATATTCCGCCTAAAACCAAACCACCTACTAATAAAATGCATGAAAATTGACTCATATAGGTTGTATGTTAGTTTTCATGGACATACAGATGTCACTGTCTTTAAGCCATCACCTTAGTTTATTCATTCTCGCATGCTAGATATTAGTTCACTTAAAATGAATTAAAATAAAGTTGATGGGATCTTCCTCTAAAACGGAAATTGAGATTAGTCTTTATAAGGGCAAACAACTATGAATCCCTTCTTCGTCGGTAGGCATAATATGACCCCTTCTACGTTGGGTAAGTAGTTGTGTTGACTTAGTTTACCTCAACATCATAGTCCGAAGAGTTTCTCGTGATTATGATGGACTAAAGATAGAATTTACAGAAATTTATCGACCAAGAATTCTAACGGTAGAATTAGCTAAAAGGTTAGCTTATCAATTTACAGAGAATTGTGTCTTGGGATCATTTATATAATTCTTGAGGGAGGTCAATTGTATAAATGTTTTGAGTCTTCGCGTTATGACAGTAGTTCATTAGACTTAAAAATATAAATGATGCACTACATGCTTATTATTTTTATTCTTCTTCTCGCAGTGTAGAACACGATTATTTTTTCATAATACTGTTACAACGAAATGGCTGGAAATAACGCAATCCCAATGCCTAGTGTGTAACACCCCGATTTATGAAGGAGCATTTAGCAAGACATTCCCTAATAAACCGGACTGTTACCATCTCGGTTTCCCGAGGTAGTGAATAACAATTTAAACTCCAAGGCAAATTATATAATTACTTTAACTTAATAATTACAAAACCCCTTTTACATCAAAGTACAAAGAACTAACATAAATAAAAGTGAAAGTCTTCTAAATAATGATCTAGCTACTAAGTCTTCTGATCCAGTGTCTCACGCCCATCAAGCTCCCATCCTATCTCATAAACCTGTCAAGTCTGCTCACCAATATTTGGATCATCACAGGTGTTCACGAATACACAGAGTCAACCACGAGGTTGAGTAGGGAATACAATGAAACAACAAAATATGATATGCATGCTCCTCCGTCACCTCCATCTCCATCTCAACTCATATCTCATAACCCGGAACGCCCGGCTGTAGATACCTCATTTCTGCACCTCCCGCAAACCACCCGGTGATGATTGGACCGCATGTTTGATTCGCGGAACGATTTGTGACAGTTCGTAAGATTATCGTCAAGTGATTGCTCAAATATTAATGTCGACCTCTTAGTTGTCATCTACGTCCTGATACGGTCGTTTTGGCAGTAATTAGAGTATATTCGGAGTCCGGGTCAAAAACCGTCTCCATTTTCTGATAACTGTTAAATCCCGAGTCAGAATGTTCTGGAATGTTCCGGATATTTCTATTCCATATTTCACAAATTCTATCTTTTGGCAAATAATATCCCGTAATATTCATATAAGATATTAAAGATAATCGAATTATTTCCGTCCTACCATAACTCAAACGCGGAAATCTTTCTTCAGCAGGAGGAAACCTCCTGGGAATAGACGCAGCAGGTGCTGCGCCTCTTCCAAGGGACGCAGTGGCTGCTGCGCCTTTTCCCAGGCCCTTCTTTGGATGTTCCACGTATCTTTTTTTATATCCTTCCGAGATTCACTTCCAAAGAGTCTCCGAAACCCTATTTCCTCCGCGTGATTAGTATAAATAGGAGCCTTCGTTCCTCATATTTCTCACGCGAGTGTCCGCCCTTCTCTTCTCCCTTTGCATTCTAGACTTTGTTCTTACTAATTGGCGCCTACGTGCTTGGACTTCCGACCACGTAAACTCGGATCTTTCCGGGTACCAGCCTCTCCGTTGCATGACCGACCAATTTGACCAACTACACCAATAATCAACTTAATCAATCAATCGTTTTCCTCTTACGAGGGCACTCTCTTTGCATTCGCGTCGAGCATTCACTAATCGATATCTTAGTTCATCTCGTTTCGTCAACATGTAAGTCTGAGGGTGTACAATTCCTCTTTTTATTTATTTATTGTACTTTTATTTATCGTATCACCCATTGTAAGATTTATGTCGAAAACACCATTAAAACCGATTTCTAAAACCGTGCTTTAAAACTCGTTTTTATGGATTTCCAGAGAGGACGTCGAGAAAAGACGCAAAGAATCGCTGCGTCTCTTCGAAGGAGCGCAGATCCTGCGCGCCTCTTCGTGAGGCCGCCATGATTCTCCTCGCTTCTTTTCTTCTTCTTCATCCTCTGTAATTTCGTCTTGCTTTTATTTTGCTTATTTTGTTTAATTATTCGTTCACAATAGTTTAATATTCACATGTATATTGTATCACATAATTCATCATTCATTAATATGTTTCAATCCGACTTTAATCCCGAATAATCAATATTTGCGGGTTTTCGTCATTAAACTCAAACCCGGATTTTAGAGATTCAATTTGTTCATATTGAGTTTCTGGAATTCGTCATTGATATAATTTTCATCTGTTTATTCGCATGTTCGTTGCATATTCGTTGTATATCCGTCATATTTAGCCTAATTGACTTATTTCAACAGAGGACTCATTAATGTTTCCATCATTATTTCATGTAATTAATCCATCTTAGTTCCGTCTTATTCATGTTTTACTGTTTTCATGACCCATTCACATGTTAAATAACATATTAATCACTTTCATCCGAGCAAATAATTTAATTATCCTTTAAATTCATCAATTGACATTAACGGCTCGCAAATACGGCTTCACAGCCAGAACTGAGCCAAGAACAGACGCAGCGTCTGCTGCGCCTATTCCAAAGGACGCAGCTCTGCTGCTGCTTTCTCGGCCGAGTTCGTCCCGAACTCCGTTTTCGCCTTGACCTAGTTTAATTAGTCTACGTATTAACTAACTAATATCCGTAGTATCGCTAATTTCGCTTTCGTTAGTTTATTTCCTTCTTTTATTTCTTTTTCTCAAATTATCCGTTTTAAAGGTATTTTCGACATAAATCGCCTAATCCGTTGTAATTAATGTAATTTTCATCGTTGTAATTTATAATCATTGTATTTCTTTTATTGCTTGTATGTTTTCACATGTAAATCAACATTAAATCCTACTTCGACCCAATTGTTTGCTAATTATGTGTCAACCGACTTAGTATTAATTCTCACATGCTAGGATTAAAACTTGGATGTTGCATTGCATGCATATAACCGACGATATATCAAGTACGAATAAACTCCTTAATCATTAGTAGAGGCCGCTATCGAGGCGGGCGGGATTAGGTGTTCGATCAAAAGAGCTTCCTAATACGTACCCTCACCCCTTACTTCAGATCTCCGTGAGCACCCGTGTTCATTGGCATCTACGAGAGTCATTCTAGACATAGAATGCTAAGGGTAACGATTGCTTAGTGTTCATGTCACTACTTTGTGTCTTGACATGACACGAGGTACTCGAACAGTTCCAATTTCCCATAAAAATTGGTGGCGACTCCTTACAAAATGCAAACGCTTGTTTTTCCGACCTTCACCAAGCGCCCCCGTGGGCGGCCCGCTGTCCACAGTTTGGCGACTCCGCTGGGGAAATACACTTACGTGTAGCTAAGGGTGAAACTCGAACAAGGTTAGGGAATAGTTTGTACAAGACAATTGTCGGTTTTCATAACTCGGTCTTCCTAGACCGTTTAATTCGGCCTTCCTAGGCCCAACCCAACCCATTCGACCAATCGTCCCGTCTAAACGGTCCTAATTCTTATTTGGGCCTAAGGATGGATAGCGATTGACGTCATCCATACCATGATGCTTACTCTTGTTTGTGTCAAGGGCCTTCACTACTTGAGGAAATGGACTAGGAATCGGCCTTACTCTTGTTTGGCACGAGCCTCTCCACAGACTTCGGGTTTGATGGTTCGGTATGGCAACCCACCCTTTAAACCAAAACCCTTCTAAATGCACTCAGCATCCCGTTATAATGCCTGTATAAATGTGTAAACCCTACGTGATCACCACTTCTAAACAAAACCATGACGAATTTTCAAAAAATCAAAATCCTTTTTTCAAACAAGAATTTCGAAAAATAGGCCTTCAATTAGCGCAAAATCCGGTCAAAACTCCGTCCGTTTGTCGCGTCAAATTTCGGGCCACAAGCCCATTTCAAAACCTCACTTCGAGTCCACTCCTACAACTACACTACAGTTGACTAGGACACACATTTTCAAAGACCTTGTCTTTCTTCAAAATCCACTCAACACAAGTGGCATACACCCACTTCACGAGTCAAAACTTTTTTAGCAAGTGTAATAGAATGGTCGATCGTGTTTTGATTCGTCGCCGATCTCTTATCCAGTTTCCAAGATGCCCGGATCAAGTGATGAAACAAACCTCCAGCAAATTCAAGAGAGTAATGATCGAATCCTAGCCGCGCTAGCCCAAATGCAAATCACTCAAGAACAAACCTATGACCGCCTTGAACTTATCGAAGGCCGTATCTTTGATGTAGAGGGAAGGTTGCCTCCCCTTAAAGGTGAAGTACTACGTTTCTCCGATGACGAGTCTAAAGATGAGAACCCTATCATAGGAACAACTGCAGCCGAGAAGAGACTCCAATACCTAGAGGAGCAATTGATGTACCTTAAGGGGGATGACATTTATAGGGAAAACAATCGCAAATATGAAGCCGTCAATTCCAAATTGCCCACTAACTTTAGCATGACGGATATCCCTAAGTTTAAAGGACATGAGAACCCTTTGAACCACATCCGCGCCTTCAAGGATTACATGTCTATCAAAGGCATCAAACCCGAGATGTTCTTAAGGATCTTTCCTTCATCTCTTGACACCATTCCGAAGCAATGGTTCTACACTTTAGATCACAAAAAGGTCGCTACTTGGGAAGACGCCGCAATCGAGTTTTCGAAACAATACGCGGATAATGCCGAGATCCAAGTCAACATGCGTACTCTAGAGGTTCTTACCCAAAATGACAAAGAAGGATTCACCGACTTCCTAAGTAGGTGGAGGAAGACTAGTACTCAACTAGTTGAACGCCCGGATGAGGCCACTCTTGTGGAAAAGTTTGTGGATAATCTCAAGCCCATATATGCCAACCATTTGAGATATCAAAACATCAAGACTTTCAAGGACTTAACTGTACTAGGGACGCGAATTAAAGATGACATCCGTAAAGGACTCTTGTCCAAAACGGTAGGTAGAGGATATCAAGGGTCCACAAGTCGTTCGTACGGCTCTACTAGCAAGACCGATGAGGTTAACCTTCTCGAGCCATCCAAGAAAACTAGCCCACCAAGGAAATTCACAAACCTTGGGGATACGTACTCCAACACTCTAAAAAGGCTAATGAAGCAAGGTAAACTCCAACCCATTGGACCTACTCCCGAACCCGAAAGGAAGTCCAAATTCTGGGATGAAAATTCCTACTGTGAATACCATAGGGGCAAAGGGCACGACACAGAAAAATGCTACAAGTTGAAACACGTGCTTCAAGATATGATTGAAGATGGTCGACTCCCAATTCCACCAGGAGGTAAGCCCAACAACACTCAGAATCCTCTTGGAATTCTAGTGATTACAAGTGACGAATCTACCTTAGATTGCTCACACCTCATTTCTCCCACCGAAAATGACATTCATGCAATTGAGAAAGAAAGGCTCTACTCCACTATCTCCCCTACCATTTCCGACTTCATCACATGGGCAAGGAGTGTAGATAGACAAGTGTGGGAACTAGAAAACATGGTAATGGCCTTGCGCAATCCCAACGCAATACCTAAAGAACGCGTACTCTTGATCTTCTCTCAAAATGCCACTATGCAAGAAGTAGTCACCGTGGTCGATAAACTAGTCGATCAAATCATACGACTAGAAAGTGATATCATGAGAATGAAGGAACTAGCTGCAGTCAATGGGGTTTGGGCCGATGACGATGAAGACGAATATCTCATTGAAAACTTCTTAGTCAAGGAAATAGTCCAAAATGGTGAAGACCAAGATTTGGATCACCTAACTCGTTCGGGTCGCCCATATCAAAGCACTACTCAAAACGGTCCAACCAACGTCATCACACCAAATGACAACGAAGATGACCCCACTGATCATTTGCTCAAACAATTACAGAAAACCAAGGCTGATCTTTCAGTCTGGAAACTAGTGGCAAGCTCATTTCCGCATCGCCAAGCTTTACTGCAAGCTTTGGCCAAATTGAATGTAGCACATAACTCCACTCTTGAAGATGTAGTCAACTTGGTCTTCCAAGAATCACCGAAGCTAAGTAATCCTATTACTTTCTCAGATGAAGACTTGCCACCTTTTGGCGCTAGTCACAACCTTGCTCTATACATCACCGTCATTTGTCTAAAGAAGAATGTGCCAATGACTTTGGTAGATGATCTCCATGGTTAACGTCATACCCCTCAAAACGGCATACAAGCTAGGCATGAAAGAGTCGGATTGGACTCCTACAAATCAAGGTGTACGTGCATATGACGGTACACGACGAAAAGTGGTTGGACTTGCTAGCCTAACCATAGCCACGGGACCAATCGAACGAAAAGTTAACTTCCAAATAGTGGACATTGAAGCTTCATTCAACATACTTCTGGGAAGGCCTTGGATTCATGCTTCCAAAGCGGTAACATCCACCCTTCATCAAAAGATCAAGATCCCACTAAATGGCAAAGTTGTGACGATCGCTTCGTCACCCATCAAGGCAATAATCGAGAAGCAATCAAACAATCAAGTCTTTGCGGATCCCATATACGAACTTGGGGGCTTCCAAAGTGTGAATGTCATAGAAAGTGAGTTGGCACCTTTATACTATAATCCCTACTCCAACTTGGTGGTCAACCACATACTCAAATCTCAGGGATACTTCCCTGGAATGCCTTTGAACCCAATTCGGAAGAACACCTTCGCACCATACAAGGAAGGAAACTCGACAAGGATACCACTTGGACTAGGGTACAAACCCACAAAAGAAGAAGTTCTCGAAATGCTCGCTCAAGTCCAAAATCGCAAGCACGTGGGAGTCCAAATGAGACCATATCTCCCCACTCTAAATGGGTACTTCGTTCAAGAAGGAAGTTCAGAACTCTTCCACGGATTTCCCGAACCTTGGAATTATCTTAAGAGGAAGTTAGCCGGAATCGAGATCTTTCACGATTGCTACTTCATTCCTCCCGCAACGGTTCCTACCGTCAAAACCCGTCAAGCACCTTGCTTCGACGAACAAGCTGTTAGCCTACTGTTTGGAGAAGATCGATTCATTAGGGCCGCGCAGGATGAGATCATTACTATGATACTTCAGGACGATCGCTTCAACCCCGCCGCGTTGATCACAGAAATCGACACAAAAAGGATGGAGAAAATCTATCAAATGGACCAACAACCAAGGAAGACTCTTCAAGCTCACTACTGGAGAAGGAGAGATGTTCAAAGGAGAACCAGAAGATGATGAGTTCGAGTCGGAGTCTAGAGAAGTCATTAGAGAGTCTACTCCTGTTGTCATCCCCACTCCCTTCGTTTCTCCTAGCTTAGCCTCGAGTAGTCACGGTAGTTCGGGAAATGCCTCAACTACTGTTCCTTTGCCACCACTGACCATGGATCAGTTGGCTTCTTTGTTTCAACTTTACTCAAATCTTAATATGAATAAATCAGGTTCTGCTTACTCTCTGTGTTCTTTCGAGTGCAATTCTGTTTATGATGATACTGAGGATGACCAAGACCCAGACTTGACCGAAATACCTCCCTACGTAGCCAAAGAAATATTACAAGAAGGGGAAGGGGGACCAGTAATAGAAGATACCGAACCCATCAACGTAGGAACCGAACTAGAACCCAAAGAACTTAGGATAGAGACTACCTTGAGCTCTACCGAAAGGGCCGATTTCATAGACCTCCTAAATGAATTCAAAGACGTTTTCGCTTGGTCCTACAAAGACATGCCAGGGATCGACAGGGATATCGCCGAACATAGGATTCCGATTAAGCCAGGTTTCAAACTCAGAAATGAAGCTTCGACGAATGAGAACAGAATGGGCTCTAAAGATTAAGGAAGAAGTTGATAAACAATTCAAAGCCGGGTTCATCAAAGTTTCCGAGTATTCTGACTGGGTAGCTAACATAGTACCTGTACCCAAAAAGGATGGGAGAATCCGTGTTTGTGTTGACTTTAGGGACTTAAACAAAGCGAGTCCAAAAGATGACTTTCCTCTACCTCACATTGACATATTGGTAGACAACACTGCATACCACGCATTACTATCCTTCATGGATGGATATGCGGGTTATAACCAAATCAAGATGGCCATGGAAGATATGCACAAGACCGCATTCGTCACCCAATGGGGAACATATTGCTATACAGTAATGCCATTCGGATTGATCAACGCCGGAGCTACATACCAACGCACCGCAACTACACTCCTACATGACATGATGCATAAAGAAGTTGAGGTATATGTAGATGACATGATCGTCAAATCCAAGGAGAGAGAGGGACATATTGCGAACCTTCGCAAATTCTTCGCAAGGCTACGAAAGTACAACATGAGACTCAACCCCAAGAAATGCACATTTGGGGTAACATCTGGCAAACTCCTGGGATACGTCGTTAGTTGATACTGTCGTTTCGTACCAAAAATAAAATACCTAAGTACAACTAACAGAAGTCAGCGGTAAGTAGGGTCGATCTCCACAGGGAGGCGGTGTACTATCTATTTGTCTATTCTATCCGTCTGATGTCACAAATGGGGGTTGAATTTGATTTTGTTAACTAGACTAGAGATTTAAGCAAGGGAAATGAATAAGAGAATTTGAGAAGAGAAGGGAGTATGCTAAGAGTCGGTCCACCGTGGCAGCTATCAGATCTTATACTATCGGGAATACTAAGGCGATTAGACTATTGAAAAGAAGAGCTATGGTCGTCACCTTGCGGTCCTTAAACCGCCCTAGAGCGTAAACAGCTTAAGTTTCGCCCTCACTGCAATACCCTATTGTAATTAAGCAAGCCTTCCCTTCCAATCTTTCGATCTAGGTCGGGGTTAACTAGATTTATGGTCTCCTTCATGCATTCATTCGACCGGATAACAATTAAATTGCCTAATACAATTCCTATCGCAAGACTAACCTATTTAAGTCAATTAAAACATTGCTACCACGGTTTCCCTAATCCTAACATACTACGGAGATTTAGCTAGACATGGAGTAAATAAGAACAATAAATAAAGAGGGAGAGGGAATAATAAACATTAAATAAAAAGAGAGAAAGGAGAGAAGAAATTACTGATATAAATGATCCGGAAAACAAAGTAGAACAAAAGTAGAACAAAAGTAACAGTGTATGTGAAAGTGATAAAAGAGGAGAAAGGAGAGAGTCTCCGGATGAAAAGCATTAACTGACGTCCTAACTCCTATTTATAAGAAAATAGGAGTATAATTAACCTAATGACGGAAAATAACTAAAAAGCCCAGCCCGTCAGCAATATCCACTCGATCGAGTAACTAAATCACTCGATCGAGCAAAGGCATAAAAGGAACTGGTCGATCGAAAGGAAAAATAGTCGATCGAGTACTTATTCATCCTAAAACCACTCGATCGAGAAGAAGTGGCTCTCGATCGAGCAAATGGGCTCTCGATCGAATAGAAATAGTTCTCGATCGAGCACTTCTCAGCGCGTAATTCCTGCTTCGCGCACTGAACTTCAAACGGCTGCCATTCCTTCGTTACTTGGACAAATAAGGCGTGGTTGGTGGCGTTGGAAAGCTAAGAGAATAAGCTTTCACCTCCAACTGGAATCACCTTAATAACTGTTTTAGAACTCGAGATATGGCTCTTACAAACAGGAACTAGCAAATTGAAGCACTCTCTTGGCTCGCCTAACTTCCTTACTCCAATGCGCATCTCAAAATAGTACTTTCCAAGCTCCGACTCAACTCATCTCCTAAATGCATGCGTAGGGACATGTTTTAGGCTTGATTCCGCATCTCTAAGCTCATTCCTGCAATTTATACAAGAACTTCCAAAGTATGCAATTCGGGGCATATTCGTAGCAAATAACTACTAAAATAGCATAAAGATGCGTGCAAGAATAGACTAAAAAGACTATATAAAATGCACGTATCAAATCTCCCCAAACCAAACCTTTACTCGTCCTCGAGTAAACTCAAAACTATATGCTAATGGAACGGGAAAATAACTCAGAGCTAGCTTAACTTGTCTACTTGAACCAATTTAATGCAACAAAGATTAATAGTTTAAGCTAAGCAGTCAATACGCAAACGAATTATGAGCTGTTCAGAAATATAGCCAACCTATCGACCTTGCAAGACCAACAAAATCGGACTCTCTCGTGGTCACTCTTCTCTCATGAAGCAAAGGGTGAATGTTTATATGTAAAAGAGAGAAGAAGGGACAGTCACTCACCTAACTGCGACCTACATAGCATGCATGCAACAAAAATGAAAGACAATTCAAGTACTAATGCACATACTCCAACCAATAATGTCCGTCACAGCCGAGGGCTTACAAATAATTTGGGAATAGTGAGGTGCAGGTGAGAAAGGGCAAAACATGTTATGGAAATGTGGAGGTAAAAGCGTCAAGCTAGTTCCTAACAGGACCATAGTAAACCATCCGAATCTCAACTGACTGAAAAACTAAGTACAAGTGTCCTTCATTTGGCACAGAACTCACTACCCAATACACAATCTCCTCAAAATGATATGAATAAAACGGAGGAGTGAGACCGTCAGAAGATAGAAATAGGCACAGACGGACTCAAAAATCAAACCAGCTCAAAAATTTCCAAACTTTTCCTCCTCTGGTTTCTTCCTGTATACGTGATTTTTTGATTTTTTTTCTTTTTTTTTTCTTTTTATTCTTCACGTTTTCCTTTTTCTTTCTTTTTCAATTTTTTTTCATTTCTTTTTTTTCTTCTCCTTCTTCCTTTATTTTCCAACAACTCCATACAAAAGAGATACGGCCAAACTGCAGACGAAAACTCATACCACAAAAGAACATACTAACTAGCTTGACTAGGTAGGCTTAGTTTGGGATGTAGCTAATGGGTCAAAAGGCAAATTTGGCTAATGTGGAGCTAAATGGGTGAAAAATATAAGGAAAGGGAAATTTGCAAGGCCCTCCCTGTATGTGACACCAACCACGAACCCGAATATGTGCATTTTGACGAGAAATTGAATGTCATAAATGTGCAAAAGAGACGAACATGCTATGCAAGGAGTACTACTCAAAATTCCTAATGAACTGGTCATGAATGTCACCAGTTATGGGCTCTAGATCTCAGAATTTTTAAGTAGTTTGCCAATTTATAGGTCAAGTCTAAACAGTCAGCTTATATTTGAACAGAAATTCGCAGATTATGCGTATGACAAAGCTAAAAACTATCAACAGAAGTGCAAGGCTCAAGTAAATTGACAAGTTATAGTGCATTATCATCACGGAAATCTACCGTTCCGACTCAACCTACATGCTAAAATAAACGTGAAATTTTTTTGAATTTTGAACAATTTTTATGGAATTTTGAATTTTAATAAGAATAAACAACAATGCAAACGAAAATTAAACGTGACAACAGAAATGCAATAAAGACAATATGCAGACACAGATATGGATGCATAACCTCCCCAAACCGACCATGAACATGGGAGGTTGCTAAAGGTCCGGAAAAGCGTCTCAGGAAGCTAATCCAAGTCAATAACACTCGATAGCAGTCGAACAGTGGCTGATCGAGTAAAATGGGCATCCAAAACCGCTCGATCGAGGAGAATAGCAGTCGATCGAGTGGTTCTCTATCTGCAGGTGGTCGATCGAGTAGATTAATCACTCGATCGAGTGAATCCCTCAGCTAAAGTGCTCGATCGAGTAGAACAACTACTCGATCGAGTGATTCTCAATGTATTTCAACTTAAGGTAAATAGAAATGCAGAAATAAAATCGGGTTGCCTCCGGTAGCGCTAGCTTCGGTCAGTCCCGGCTCGACCTTCTTTTTCTTCGAGCCTCTCTCGGTTAAACACAATCAAAACAACTCAAAGCGCGCAAAGAACTTTGTCAAATAGTTGCGCATGTGCTACACAAAAAAGTAAGTAGCACCAAAGTGGAATAGCAAAGTAGGAAATAAAAATGTGTAAACATTTAAGTCTAACAAATTTCCTATGGGCGCTCCTAAATTTATCCACAAAATAAAGGAGCGAGGGAGCAATTGACGATAATTTAGGGCTCCAATTCAGATTAACAATTTTAAAATGACAAGGATGGTGAGAAATTGCTAATTTATGCGTCCACATATGAGAGGGTATAGCTTTGAAAAAGGAAGCATGAATAAGACGAGGCAATTTACAAACAATAATGAAATTACCGTTTACTACCTCAGGTTGATCACTCTTAATGACGGAATCATAGATAAAGGAATTCATTACCTCTTCCGTGCTAGGAGTAATTACCGACTCAATTTGTCCTTTTTGTCGCCCTCGGTGGAACCCGTCCCGTAAATCTCAGCCTCAAGCGCATCTAACTCGGCCTTGAATAAAGGGGATTCACCATAACCGTTATCATCGTCAAAATCGTCATCAAAATCAAGCCCAAATGACGAACCAAAGCTCCCAATGGCCAAACTACTCGATCGAGTAGAATCTTCATTTGATCGAGCAGTTTCCTCCTGATTTCCACTCGATCGAGCAGCAATTTCACTCGATCGAGCAGTCTCTCCTGGAAAATCACTCGATCAACTAATATAAGTCACTCGATCGAGTGATTCCTCTTGTACAGCGCTGAAATCTTCGCATGAGGCAGTGAAATATGATAGAAACTCGTCGTCGGAGTCATAGAAGTCGTCCTCAGCATTGGGCAACGCGGTTTCCTCAAGGGAAAAACCGCTCTCAGCAAGGTATACCTCTTCTTCTTGCATCTCATTTGTTAGGCGAGCGATGCGTGACTCACTCGGGGATTCAAGCGTCCATATATCTATCACTCTCTTGCATTTGGGATACAAGCGTCCCCATTAAACATGTCAGCTCCGCGATTTCTTCGATCTCTATCTCAGCTGCTAACTGAGCAACTACAGACTCGAGCTTATCAACTCGCGAGACATATTCTTGTGCTTGGAATGCAAGTGTTTCCATCAAGGATTTCAGCTCCGCAATCTCTTCTTCTTGTATATCAGGAGGATCTTGTTGCGGCGGCCATTGATAGGGTGGATGTGATGGCACAACTACAATTGCATTGTGCTCGTGCAGAACCACATCTCCGTAGTGAGATCACCATTTGTTCCATATAATGGGACATCGGTGATGGGTCAAAGGTACTCAAGCCTTCCCTTTGACTGTCTTTCACCTAGAACTGTCTAGGTAGTACCTATAAGGCCTATCAAAAAAACACTCAAGGAAAAAGATCAGAACTGCCTCAAGGGAAAAATCCCCTGAGGCTAAAAACAGATAAAATTAAACAAATAAATAAATAGATTGCCTCCCAACAACGGCGCCAAAATTTGATATCTTTGTCGTTTCGTACCAAAAATAAAATACCTAAGTACAACTAACAGAAGTCAGCGGTAAGTAGGGTCGATCTCCACAGGGAGGCGGTGTACTATCTATTTGTCTATTCTATCCGTCTGATGTCACAAATGGGGGTTGAATTTGATTGTGTTAACTAGACTAGAGATTTAAGCAAAGGAAATGAATAAGAGAATTAACAGTAAGAGAAGGGAGTATGCTAAGAGTCGGTCCACCGTGGCTGCTATCAGATCTTATACTATCGGGAATACTAAGGCGATTAGACTATTGATAAGAAGAGCTATGGTCGTCACCTTTCGGTCCTTAAACCGCCCTAGAGCGTAAACTTGACTTAACTTTCGCCCTCACTGCAATACCCTATTGTAATTAAGCAAGCCTTCCCTTCCAATCTTTCGATCTAGGTCGGGGTTAACTAGATTTATGATCTCCTGCATGCATTCATTCGACCGGATAACAATTAAATTGCCTAATACAATTCCTATCGCAAGACTAACCTATTTAAGTCAATTAAAACATTGCTACCACGGTTTCCCTAATCCTAACATACTAGGGAGATTTAGCTAGACATGGAGTAAATAAGAACAATAAATAAAGAGGGAGAGGGAATAATAAACATTAAATAAAAAGAGAGAAAGGAGAGAAGAAATTACTGATATAAATGATCCGGAAAACAAAGTAGAACAAAAGTAACAGTGTATGTGAAAGTGATAAAAGAGGAGAAAGGAGAGAGTCTCCGGATGAAAAGCATAACATAACTGACGTCCTAACTCCTATTTATAAGAAAATAGGAGTATAATTAACCTAATGACGGAAAATAACTAAAAAGCCCAGCCCGTCAGCAATATCCACTCGATCGAGTAACTAAATCACTCGATCGAGCAAAGGCATAAAAGGAACTGGTCGATCGAAAGGAAAAATAGTCGATCGAGTACTTATTCATCCTAAAACCACTCGATCGAGAAGAAGTGGCTCTCGATCGAGCAAATGGGCCCTCGATCGAATAGAAATAGTTCTCGATCGAGCACTTCTCAGCGCGTAATTCCTGCTTCGCGCACTGAACTTCAAACGGCTGCCATTCCTTCGTTACTTGGACAAATAAGGCGTGGTTGGTGGCGTTGGAAAGCTAAGAGAATAAGATTTCACCTCCAACTGGAATCACCTTAATAACTGTTGTAGAACTCGAGATATGGCTCTTACAAACAGGAACTAGCAAATTGAAGCACTCTCTTGGCTCGCCTAACTTCCTTACTCCAATGCGCATCTCAAAATAGTACTTTCCAAGCTCCGACTCAACTCATCTCCTAAATGCATGCGTAGGGACATGTTTTAGGCTTGATTCCGCATCTCTAAGGTCATTCCTGCAATTAATACAAGAACTTCCAAAGTATGCAATTCGGGGCATATTCGTAGCAAATAACTACTAAAATAGCATAAAGATGCGTGCAAGAATAGACTAAAAAGACTATATAAAATGCACGTATCATTAGTCAAAGAGGTATAGAAATAGATCCTTCTAAAATCAAAGCTCTGATCGAGATGCCACAACCCCAAACAGAAAAAGAAGTCAGAGGATTCCTGGGAAAGGTACAATACATAAGTCGATTCATATCGAAACTTACAATGATTTGCGAGCCTATCTTCAAGAAACTCAAGAAAACATACCACACCATGTGGGATGATGATTGTCAAAAGGCGTTTGACCGAATCAAGGAGATATTGGCTAAACCACCAGTGCTCATGCCGCCACAACGAGATCAACCTCTTGGTTTATATCTCACAAGAATCGAAAGCGCCATGGGTGCTATCTTTGGCTCAAATCTGTAGGAAGTGAAGAAAGAGCTATTTACTATCTAAGTAAGAAGTTCTTGGAATATGAGTGCAAATACTCGCAACTCGAAAAGACATGCCTCGCTCTTGTGTGGGCAACGAAGAAGCTACGTCACTACATGCTTAGCTACTCCGTCAAAATATATTCCAAAATGGATCCAGTCAAATACCTCTTCGAAAAACCTGTCCTCAACGGACGTCTTGCAAGATGGACTCTGATGCTCTCAGAATTCGACCTCAAATATGTGCCACTAAAAGTTATAAAAGGTCGCGCCGTCGCCGAATTCTTCGCAGAAAATCCTATCAACGACGCACAAACCGTAGATACTTGGTCATTTCCCGACGAGGATATACTTCAAACAGATGTAGACTCCTGGGATCTATACTTTGATGGAGCATCAAATTTAAGAGGATTCGGAATAGGAGTGTTGCTCATTTCTCCTGAGGGTGAGCATACACCGATTGCTGTCAAACTCGACTTCGAGGTGACAAACAACGCTGCAGAGTATGAAGCCTGTCTCATTGGACTACAAGCGGCAGTAAGCTTAGGCATCAAAAACCTCCGAGTACATGGGGACTCATCGCTGATCATCAACCAAGTTACAGGATCCTGGAAAATCCGAAGTGAAAGCCTTGCACCCTATCAGACTAGGATAGACCAAGTGGCTCAGTTCTTCGATCACGTAACCTACTTACACCTACCTCGAGAGGAAAATCAATTTGCAGACGCTCTTGCGAAACTGGCATCTTTGATAAATATGTCAGATCACATGATAGAAATGCCTTTGTGTATCGAACGATGGTCAGAGCCGGCTTACGTCCATCAAATCACCAATGAAGAGGAAATCGCACAGGAACCCTGGTTCCAAGCAATCCTGAATTTCAAGCTTAATGGTACCTATCCACCGGATATGGACAAAAGGGGACAACGTGTTATACGCCTATTAGCTTCCCAATACATCCTGATGCAAGGAGAGTTATACAAAAGAACACCTCTTGGTGTAGTCCTACGCTGCCTCGATCATTCACAGGCACGAAAGGTGATGGAAGAAGTCCACAACGGAGAATGCGGTCCCCACATGAGTGGGCCTATGATGGCAAAGAAAATCACACGTTTAGGGTATTATTCGACCACAATGGAATCCGATTGCATCAAATACGTGAGACATTGCCACAATTGCCAAATCTTCGGGAATGTACAACATGTGCCTCCCTCGTTGCTATACACGATGACATCTCCTTGGCCATTTTCCGCATGGGGAATTGACATAATCGGAAAAATAACCCCAGCCGGAACAGGAGGTCACTGTTTCATTCTAGTGGCGATTGACTATTTCACCAAATGGGTAGAAGCAGCTTCCTACACTGGTCTTACGGCTAAAAATGTGGCAAAATTCATACAAAACAACAGCATCTGTCGATATGGTTGCCCACATGAGATCATTAGCGATAATGGGTCACACTTCCAAGCTGAAACCGAGCAATTGCTAGCCAAATATAAGATTAAGCATCACCACTCTTCGCCCTATAGACCACACACTAACGGCGCGGTAGAGGCGGCAAACAAGAATGTTGTCACAATTCTCAAGAAAATGACTGACAACTACAGAGATTGGCCAAGCAAGATACCTTTTGCCCTATGGGGATACCGTACATCAGTTAGGACGCCCACTGGGGCTACTCCTTTCTATTTGACCTACGGCATGGAGGCCGTACAACCAGTCGAGCTAGAAATACCATCCTTACGTATTCTACTAGAAAGCCAAATCCCTGAAGCCGATTGTAAGAAGGATAGATACGAAGAACTCATCCTCCTGGATGAACGTAGGCTACGCGCCTTACATAATGTCCAAACATATCAAGCACGTATCAAACGAGCTTTCAACAAAAGGGTTAGGCCAAGAAACATCAAAGAAGGAGACTTAGTACTCAAATCGGTTAGAGCTCTCTTACCCGTCGATCCACGAGGAAAATTCAAACCTAATTGGGCCGGACCATATCTAGTCAAATCCATACTCCTAGGGGGTGCGGTTAGAATCACAGACCTAGATGGGAATGAGTTTTCAAACCCCACAAACCTTGACCAACTGAAACGATACTATGCCTAGAATAGGACCACACACGCGCCTCGCGTAAACCCATGTGTCGCTCTTGTGGCACTAAATAAACGGCCCCTGGCCCAACTGAAATAAGCTAAGTGTCACCATGCTCTTGCATTTTGACAAATTTGTCATCCTCATATCATCAAATAAACTAAATTCGCACCTTGAGAACAAGCAAAAGCTCATGCTTAGTTTCTATGTTCATTACAAGCTCTTGCTTCGGACAATTATTCTTTTACATTTACTCGAACTACGCGCAAGGGTTTGATTTCGCTTTTTTAAGTGAATACGTGGGCAATCCTTCACAGAATTCAACCCATTATGTCTAAAATGTAAATAGAAGGACATTTGCATTGCATTTGAAATTCGACAAGAATAATAAAAGAAAATCACAACGGTTTCTTAACCATTCAACCTTTTTTATTCCATTCATTTTCTAATAATAATAATAGTACGTTACATAATAAAAATAGAATAGGCTAGGATTCTAAAAATCCCTCCTTTTTATTACAACAACAATAATACTAATAATCAAATAATAAATAAGGACTCGGGCTATTCCTCCATCTTCCCCTTGCCCTTGTCACTCTTGTCATACTTCTTGTCACGACCTCGAGCTGGGCGCTCTTGCACCACTTCAGACCTAATCACCAACGGTCTTTCTCGAGGCCTGACTCTGCCATTCTTGCTAACCACCATTTCCACAACAGGAGTAGTCTTTGATTTCTTTGAAGGGTGAATGACCTGAAAACCGGCTTCTTCTTCTCCCTCTGTCAGATGCTTCTCCTTCTCTTTCTCGCCCTCGCGCACCTTGTAGTCAACAGGTTCGCGTTTCCTTAGTCTCTCGCGCTCTTCCGAAGTCGCAGCCTTTCTCCACCTCAGATAGGAATCCGACACCCACAAAGCATTGGCGGAGAAACTCAAGAACCACATGTTCCTTTGGGCCCATTTGATAGCCCACTCTCTTCGGCTCTCTGTAGTAAGCGCCATAGCAGTCTGCGGGACGGTATCAAGCCTCGGGATCGTCTGCTTCAGCCCAACTTGCCTCATCAATCTTTCCGAAAAGATGCATACCATGAACTCCAGTCCCGGAATGCGCACGGACCTAGTGGGATCCAAAGTAGACACTCCAGTGACGGACTTGAGGTGCCACCACGGTACAACCCACCTAATCAACGGGCCATCATCATTCTTGACTTGTTCTTCCAATAGTCACAGACCGGGTGAAGTCCACCATGTACAACCGCGTCCTCATCGCAATCATACGGGAATGATAGGAAAGTGCATGAACCGGGGGCTCGAGCGGTCGGAGCGTTCCATAAGCCAAACCTACCAAAAGCGGGTATTAGACACAAAAAAAAAAAAAAAAAAAAAAAAAAAAAAAAAGAAAAAGAAAAAGGGAAAGAAAGGTGTCTTTACCCGTAGGATGACAAGGACTCCCCAAAAATGGCGGATCACGGTTGGATTTCCTATTATCCAAGCCCCAAAAAATAATCTCTCCTAAGCATAAGCAAGTGGGCTCTGCGCGACTCCATTTGCTCGATAAGGCACAAAAGACGAGGGTCACCTCTCAAGTCTTCATCAACATGCCCTTGGAAGACATACATATGCAACAAACAAAAGCCAAATGCTCTCCTCCTAGCAACATGAGAGACAAGAGGGTCACTGTTGATGAATCGATCAATAAAATCCAACATTCTCACGCCTTTCGGGGTAACTAGACGATCCACCTCAAGTCCGGTCACCCAAGCAAGTCTCGAATTTGCTCTTATACCCTTGTGAAGTGGAAGGAATGGCGGGTAAATGTTCGGGATCCCATCCACCAATAGCGCCTATTTCTTTCAGAAATGGGCAAATGTCACCTCTCGGGAACGCGAAAACATGATAATTCGGGTCCCAATAGTCAAGGCAAGCATCCAAGAATGGTTTTACTACCTTAATGAGTTTCAAACTCAACAAAGACCCAAGGTTATAAGCACCCATGTCATGCTTCTCCACATTCGAAAACTCGTTGGTCCATTCCTTCAAGCGGATCTCCAAAGTATTCATAATGACAATTCTCTCTTGAAGATTTATTTTGAGAATTTTATGTGAATAGAAGAAGAAAAGACGGAAGAATTGTGTGAATTAACGCCCCGTCGACGCTTCTATTTATACTAATTCTTTGTTTCCAAAAATTCGCGTAACGGACAAGCTTGGGAACAGCGCAAAGACTGCTGCGCCTCTTCAAAGGGACGCAGCTCATGCTGCGCCTCTTCCCCAGTCTCACTTCTGTGATTTCCGCGTTTGGATCTTTCCTAATTCTATAACGAATACTTTCCTATTCCTACGGGATTTTATTTTGGTAAATACGAGCAGTTTACCATGTTTCAAGTTTCCTATTTTCGCGGGCACGCATTTCGAGGCGACATCGACACCTTCGCCATTTCATGACACTTAAATTTTTTTTTTTATTCTTAGGAAATGAATTTCATTTTTTTTAGGAAGTAAATTTCATTTTGGGAAATAATTTTCTTTTGTTTTCATTTCAACATTTCATTTCTACACTTACAGATTTCTCTTTTTTTTTTTAGGGGGTAACCCTCCCTACCGTCCGGTCATTTCCGACAAATTTTTGCAAATTTTTGCATTTTTGCATTTTTTCGTGCTCTTTCGAGTCTCATTTTGCGCTGGTCAAAGGCCATATATATAAAACGTATGTTTTGCGTGATTTCTATGTAAATTTCGGCAGCATGACGGCGTAAACCGTTATCTACCAAACCTGTTCAAAAACTAACCTGCAGGTACAAGCAATACGACCCAGCAGCAAAGGCACTCAGGCCATCGTATATACAAATGTACAAGCAAACTGGGGGCTTGCGCCCCGAATAAAGTCCAAAGTCCAAGCAAACTGGGGGCTCGCGCCCCAAATAAAGTCCAAAAATGTTCAAAATCAAATGTCCAAAACGTACAAGTCTACAAAACTACACAGAACTACTGCTGGGCACCCTCCAACTCAGCAACCCTCACCGCAAGAACAGCAATATCGGCATCCCGAAACTCGAGCTCCCTCAACAAGCGAGCTGTCTCCTCCCGAGACTGGGTCAACTCTCGCTCCAGCTCACGACCAGCCTATAAACAGCAATAAATTGGCTCATGACAATCAATTCAAAACAAAACTGAAAATCAAAAATCAAAAGAAATCAAATGAGGTTCATACCTGACGACCTCGACCACCGACGAGTGCCTCGATGGCGGTAGCTCGTAGCCGGTTGGCCACCCTCCATAGTGCCACGAACCGAGATGGCGCGACCTGCATTTCAAAAGAAAGTCTTAGTAAATTGAACAAGTTCAACCAAGTGTAAGTCATACAAGTTGGAGGCTTACCCTCCGAATCAGATGCTGCCAGTCGTCTAGGCCAGCATCCGTCACAGCTACGTCAAAGTCACGCAACTCGGAGATCGTCGTCCTCCTAGTCGCGTCAGTGTACTCGAGGGTTTCGGGGTACTCTGGGGGCTCGATGCCCGCCGCCTCAACCTCCTGCAAAGACAAATAGCTCTCGTTAATCGATGATCTTTCGTCGCAATCCTCGAAATCAAAATCAAGAAAAAGTAAAAGATACTCACCACTACCGGCCAGTACGCCAACCTCCCGTAAAGGAACGCCGAGTAGTCCTCGCCGAGCGAGAAGGAGGTCGTCGCCACGGCACCGGCCAGGTCCGCCTCCTCTCGGCCTCGAAGGCTCCCTAAACATCGCCCCTGGGAGGATCGACGGGAACCGTCAACGCGTCCCGAGAGCACCGACGAGCCAAACGCTCGCCCGGATACCACACACGGGACCTATCGACGTCCACAACAAAGAAAGACTCGGGCTCCTAGGTCGAAGGATCTCAGCGACAAAAGGAGGCGCTCCAGCGTACTCCGCCCAAGGTCTGGGCACCCACTGCGACAAGATAAGGCAAAGATCATTCCTATGATCAAGTGAAGGCAAAGGATAAGAAATATAAATGAATACGAGCGGGATACTCACGCTGCTCAGCTGAAGGGCGTTCACATCCCGCCGGTAGACATTGTGCGAAGAGCGCTTGCTCTTCGTCCGGCACATGACCCAATCCCTCACCACGGGATAGGCCTTCTCCAGCGGCTCCGTCCTCTTGGGCGCGAGACTCGGGAAGTAAGAGTACACCCACGCCTGTAAAACAGAATAATCAATGACGATCTTTCGTGATTCAATAAAGAAAGGAATTTACTTTGGTCTAAAGGAAGGTTCATACCTCCAACAGTAGTCCAGGTCCGACAGCGCCAGGAGAAGTCCCCTTCTCCATCAACTCCGGACGAACCATGGCCCTCATGAAGCGGATGAGGACCGCAAAACCAAGAAGATGACCCGGTCCCGGCGTCCTAGGGAACTCAGGTCAGAAAGAAAGGGAAGGAGCTTCGTCGATAGCCTCTCGCCCTTGTCTCCGAGGTAAATCGAAGACAGGAACCACCAAAGCCACAAAGGAGCCCTCTGCTCAGCTGTACAAGGAGGAGGAGCTGTCTCCCTCCCATCGATCGTGACCAACGCCGGGGTCTTCCCCGCAAAGTAGTCTCGAACGTAGGTACTGGGTACCAAACCCGGCACTACAACAGCCTTCGGCGATAAATTCCAGCCGATCAATCTCCTCGCCTCGGCCGAGTCCACCCTCATGGCAGTCTCCGGCCACACCATCTCCTCGGTCCCACACGGCAGACCCGAAATCATGCCGTAATCCTCCAAAGTGACTCCCACCTCACCGAAAGGCAGGTGAAACGTGGAAGTCGTATCCCAGAATCGATCCAAGAAAGCGCGGACCAGGCTAAGGTTAGCCCGCAACTTCCTCTTCACGATATCCCTCCAGACCTGAACCAGAGGACCGAACGCTCCACGCTCGATCATGGCCCTCTCCTCCGCCGACAGCTGCTCGTAGTGCTCCATCGCCGTTGTGTAACGCGAGAACGACCTGATGTTCCCAGCCTCCTATAATGATTTGAAACAAAGCTATCTTTAGTTTTGAATGAAATTTGCAAGAAGTTTGGACAAAAAGAACGAAAGAGAATAGGTAATGAGTAGTGAATTCTTATTTACCAAGCTCTTCACCGTCCTGTAGGACAGGTGACCCTCTGCAGCCCACACAAGGTGCCTACTCTCCCAAGTCTCAGCCCACGCAGGAGCTCCTCTCAGCTGACGACCTCTTCGCCTGACGTTGGCCCGTCTCGGGGCCTCCTCCTCCTCGACGGCCTCCTCCTCGTGAGCCTCGTCTCCAGTGGCCATCACCGCAGCGGTGAAGGCCTGCTCTAAAGCCTCCTCAACAGTACTGGCGTCTATCTCCATGGGAGTCCTCCCAGAAGTAGAAGCCTCATCACCTGCAACGTTGAAGTAAATTCAGGTCGCGTCACATGACGACAAGCCTTTGTTAAGGAGTTTTCGAGCCTTCAGAGCCCTGAAAACTGCCCTTTCCATGCCATCTTTGGCCATGTTCCCGCCAACCCAATCACTCATGTGATAAATTAGGTCAAGTCAAGTCCAAGTCAAAGCCTAGTTCCAGGTTCAAGTCGAAAATTCGGCAGCATTTCGTTATAACGGCGATTATGCCCTAGAAAAGTGTCCTGAAAAAGTTGTCACGAACCAAAATTTCGAGATGGTAGAAAGTTTACCCATCATCCAAGGATCCCAAATATCAAATTCCATCGCCAATGGGCAATCCTAAGGCTATTTTCGAAGCAATTTACGGTTCAGCTGTAAAAACCGTCTCAAAATTCATTCAAGGGCTCAAAACTCGATGAAAATTCGAAGCGAATACATGGTTATGTTCCTAACATTGCCTACTATCCATTCCTAACATCAATTTGGCAAGGCAAATCCATTTGGGGGAAAAGCCCCAAATTTTCGATCAAAAGGGTCGAAAACCCTAGTTTTCGCGGCCCAAAATTCAACAAATACAGAAGATTAATGCAAAATTAAGGCACATACCTCGATTAGTCATGTTTAATGCAAGCTTTTGGATCAAACCTCGACGGAAATGGTGAAGATTTGAGAGAGAAATTGCGAGAATTGTGTTTCGAAATAATGAAATACAATCCTTCTGAATTCGCGTTTTTACGCGGAAATAGCCAAATTGGGGAAAAGACGCAGCAGGCGCTGCGCCTCTTCCAAGAGACGCGGCTCTTGCTGCACCTCTTCCTTGTGTTCCCTCCATATGGATTTTCAAAAATTCGTTATGAGTTCGTTATTTGTGGGCCCATCTTTGGTGCGCCTCTTCCACGATGCTATTATAATCTTTTGGTCCGTTTCGATGATTTTCTTTCGTTCCGGCCCGCATTATATCCAGCGCAGCAGTATTTTGCAGTATTGCTCAAGATCATTATATCCAGCGCAATAGTATTTTGCAGTACTGCTCACTCAAGATTCCTCCCACGACGATCAAGATGTTCCTAATCGTCAAAATATTCCCCCAGCAAGAGTTCGCTTGAGACCGACGCAAGCAGATTCAACCTCAAGTTTTGCCAGAGTTCGCTTGAGACTAACGCAAGCGGATTCCCAGCGATTTCTACCGACGTCTGTTGCTTTCAATATTTCTTGTTTCCCCATGAGTTCGACCAAAGCTCCTGTGACCCCTAATGCCTTCGACACCAAGCTATCTTCGGACCAAAGAGTTTTGCCGAAGCGTCTTGATCCGTTTCACCCAGGGGTATCTCGGGTATGGTTTCTTCTTATGGTGGCGAGCTTCCTTACGTAGTCTAATGGACTTTAAACTACCCTCCCCGATAGTCGACGATGTGCTCTAAAATGTTCCCGACGACAGGTCCTTGGTTCGAGACCCCTTGAGCGCCTCGCGTCGCCATAGTCGTCAAAGGTTGTAATCTTCGATTGACCTGATGGCTATACTTTGACTTTCGCCTTGTCCAAGCCTCAGTCAAAGTGGGGGCTCTGTAGATACCTCATTTCTGCACCTCCCGCAAACCACCCGGTGATGATTGGACCGCATGTTTGATTCGCGGAACGATTTGTGACAGTTCGTAAGATTATCATCAAGTGATTGCTCAAATATTAATGTCGACCTCTTAGTTGTCATCTACGTCCTGATACGGTTGTTTTGGCAGTAATTAGAGTATATTCGGAGTCCGGGTCAAAAACCGTCTCCATTTTCTGATAACTGTTAAATCCCGAGTCAGAATGTTCTGGAATGTTCCGGATATTTCTATTCCATATTTCACAAATTCTATCTTTTGGCAAATAATATCCCGTAATATTCATATAAGATATTAAAGAATTATTTCCGTCCTACCATAACTCAAACGCGGAAATCTTTCTTCAGCAAGAGGAAACCTCCTGGGAATAGA
The DNA here is from genome assembly GCF_048544455.1 of Silene latifolia. Classification (NCBI taxonomy): domain Eukaryota; kingdom Viridiplantae; phylum Streptophyta; class Magnoliopsida; order Caryophyllales; family Caryophyllaceae; genus Silene; species Silene latifolia. The sequence continues at coordinate 33,429,249 of NC_133526.1, read as the reverse complement.
CGCAGCAGGTGCTGCGCCTCTTCCAAGGGGCGCAGTGGCTGCTGCGCCTTTTCCCATGCCCTTCTTTGCATGTTCCACGTATCTTTTTTTTATATCTTTCCGAGATTCACTTCCAAAGAGTCTCCGAAACCCTATTTCCTCCGCGTGATTAGTATAAATAGGAGCCTTCGTTCCTCATATTTCTCACGCGAGTGTCCGCCCTTCTCTTCTCCCTTTGCATTCTAGACTTTGTTCTTACTAATTGGCGCCTACGTGCTTGGACTTCCGACCACGTAAGCTCGGATCTTTCCGGGTACCAGCCTCTCCGTTGCATGACCGACCAATTTGACCAACTACACCAATAATCAACTTAATCAATCAATAGTTTTCCTCTTACGAGGGCACTCTCTTTGCATTCGCGTCGAGCATTCACTAATCGATATCTTAGTTCACCTCGTTTCGTCAACATGTAAGTCTGAGGGTGTACAATTCCTCTTTTTATTTATTTATTGTACTTTTATTTATCGTATCGCCATTGTAAGATTTATGTCGAAAACACCATTAAAACCGATTTCTAAAACCGTGCTTTAAAACTCTGTTTTACGGATTTCCAGTAGACAGACGTCGAGAAAAGACGCAGCAAATGCTGCGCCTCTTCGAAGGAGCGCAGTCCCTGCTGCGCCTCTTCGTGAGGCTGCCGCAGTTCCTGCTTCTTTTCTTCTTCTTCGTCCTCTGTAATTTCGTCTTGCTTTTATTTTGCTTATTTTGTTTAATTATTCGTTCACAATAGTTTAATATTCACATGTATATTGTATCACATAATTCATCATTCATTAATATGTTTCAATTATCATAAATCCGACTTAAATCCCAAATAATCCATATTTGCGGGTTTTCGTCATTAAATTCAAACCCGGATTTTAGAGATTCAATTTGTTCATATTGAGTTTCTGGAATTCGTCATTGATATAATTTTCATCTGTTTATTCGCATGTTCGTTGCATATTCGTTGTATATCCGTCATATTTAGCCTAATTGACTTATTTCAACAGAGGACTCATTAATGTTTCCATCATTATTTCATGTAATTAATCCATCTTAGTTCCGTCTTATTCATGTTTTACTGTTTTCATGACCCATTCACATGTTAAATAACATATTAATCACTTTCATCCGAGTAAATAATTTAATCATCCTTTAAATTCATCAATTGACATTAACGGCTTGCAAATACGGCTTCACAGCCAGAACTGAGCCAAGAACAGACGCAGCGTCTGCTGCGCCTATTCCAAAGGACGCAGCTCTGCTGCGCCTGTTCCTGGTTGAGTTCTGTCCCTGAACTCCGTTTCTGCCTTGACCTAGTTTAATTAGTCTACGTATTAACTAACTAATATCCGTAGTATCGCTAATTCCTGTTCGTTAGTTTATTTTATTCTTTTACTTCCTTTTCTCAAATTATCCGTTTTAAAGGTATTTTCGACATAAATCGCCTATCCCAATGTAATTATTGTAATTTCCTTTATTGCAATTCATAGTTATTGTATTTCTTTCATTTGTATGCTTTCACATGTAAATGAACATTAAATCCTACTTCGACCCAATTGTTTGCTAATTACGTGTCAACCGACTTAGTCTAATTCTCACATGTTAGGATTAATCCATGGATGTTGCATTGCATGCATATAGCCGACGATATATCAAGTACGAATAAACTCCTTAATCATTAGTAGAGGCCGCTATCGAGGCGGGCGGGATTAGGTGTTCGATCAAAAGAGCTTCCTAATACGTACCCTCACCCCTTACTCCAGATCTCCGTGAGCACCCGTATTCATTGGCATCCACGAGAGTCATTCTAGACATAGAATGCTAAGGGTAACGATTGCTTAGTGTTCATGTCACTACTTTGTGTCTTGACATGACACGAGGTATTCGAACGGTTCCAATTTCCCATAAAAATTGGTGGCGACTCCTTACAAAATGCAAACGCTTGTTTTTCCGACCTTCACCAAGCGCCCCCGTGGGCGGCCCGCTGTCCACAGTTTGGCTTATGGAACGGCTCCGACTCCACCATGTACAACCGCGTCCTCATCGCAATCATACGGGAATGATAGGAAAGTGCATGAACTGGAGGCTCGAGCAGTCGGAGCCGTTCCATAAGCCAAACCTAACAAAAGCAGGTATTAGACTCCAAAAAAAAAAAAAAAAAAAGAAAGAAAAAAGGGAAAGAAAGGTGTCTTTACCTGTAGGATGACGGGACTCCCCAAAAATGGCAGATCACGGTTGGATTTCCTATTATCCAAGCCCAAAATAATCTCTCCTAAGCATAAGCAAGCTGGGCTCCTGCGCATCTCCATTTGCTCGATAAGGCACAAAAGACGAGGGTCACCTCTCAAGTCTTCATCAACATGCCCTTGGAAGACATACATATGCAACAAACAAAAGCCAAATGCTCTCCTCCTAGCAACATGAGAGACAGAGGGTCACCCGTTGATGAATCGATCAATAAAATCCAACATTCTCACGCCTTTCGGGGTAACTAGACGATCCATCTCAAGTCCGGTCACCCAAGCAAGTCTCGAATTTGCTCTTATACCCTTGTGAAGTGGAAGGAATGGCAGGTAAATGTTCAGGATCCCATCCACCAATAGCAGCTATTTCTTCAGGAAATGGGCAAATGTCACCTCCCGGGAACGCGAAAACATGATAATTCGGGTCCCAATAGTCAAGGCAAGCATCCAAGAATGGTTTTACTACCTTAATGAGTTTCAAACTCAACAAAGACCCAAGGTTATAAGCACCCATGTCATGCTTCTCCACATTCGAAAACTCGTTGGTCCATTCCTTCAAGCGGATCTCCAAAGTATTCATAATGACAATTCTCTCTTGAAGATTTATTTTGAGAATTTTATGTGAATAGACGAAGAAAAGACGGAAGAATTGTGTGAATTAACGCCCCGTCGACGCTTCTATTTATACTAATTGTTGTTTCCAAAAATCCGCCAGAACGGACAAGCTTGGGAACAGGCGCAGCACCTGCTGCGCCTCTTCAAAGGGACGCAGCTCATCATGTCGCGCCTCTTCCCGATCTCACTTCGTGATTTCGCGTTTGGATCTTTCCTAATTCTATAACGAATAATTTCCTATTCCTACGGGATTTTATTTTGGTAAATACGAGCAGTTTACCATGTTTCAAGTTTCCTATTTTCGCGGGCACGCATTTCGAGGCGACATCGACACCTTCGCCATTTCATGACACTTAAATTCTTTTTTTTATTCTTAGGAAATGAATTTCATTTTTTTTTAGGAAGTAAATTTCATTTTGGGAAATAATTTTCTTTTGTTTTCATTTCAACATTTCATTTCTACACTTACAGATTTCTCTTTTTTCTTTTTTTAGGGGGTAGCCCTCCCTACCGTCCGGTCATTTCCGACAAATTTTTGCAAATTTTTGCATTTTTGCATTTTTTCGTGCTCTTTCGAGTCTCATTTTGTGCTGGTCAAAGGCCATATATATAAAACGTATGTTTTGCGTGATTTCTATGTAAATTTCGGCAGCATGACGGCGTAAACCGTTATCTACCAAACCTGTTCAAAAACTAACCTGCAGGTACAAGCAATACGACCCAGCAGCAAAGGCACTCAGGCCATCATATATACAAATGTACAAGCAAACTGGGGGCTTACGCCCCGAATAAAGTCCAAAGTCCAAGCAAACTGGGGGCTCGCGCCCCAAACAAAGTCCAAAAATGTTCAAAATCAAATGTCCAAAACGTACAAGTCTAAAAAACTACACAGAACTACTGCTGGGCACCCTCCAACTCAGCAACCCTCGACGCAAGAACAGCAATCTCGGCATCCCGAAACTCGAGCTCCCTCAACAAGCGAGCTGTCTCCTCCCGAGACTGGGTCAACTCTCGCTCCAGCTCACGACCAGCCTATAAACAGCAATAAATTGGCTCATGACAATCAATTCAAAACAAAACTGAAAATCAAAAATCAAAAGAAATCAAATGAGGTTCATACCTGACGACCTCGACCACCGACGAGTGCCTCGATGGCGGTAGCTCGTAGCCGGTTGGCCACCCTCCATAGTGCCACGAACCGAGATGGCGCGACCTGCATTTCAAAAGAAAGTCTTAGTAAATTGAACAAGTTCAACCAAGTGTGTTCTTACACGAAAGTCATACAAGTTGGAGGCTTACCCTCCGAATCAGATGCTGCCAGTCGTCTAGGCCAGCATCTGTCACAGCTACGTCAAAGTCACACAACTCGGAGATCGTCGTCCTCCCAGTCGCGTCAGTGTACTCGAGGGTTTCGAGGTACTCTGGGGGCTCGATGCCCGCCGCCTCAACCTCCTGCAAAGACAAATAGCTCTCGTTAATCGATGATCTTTCGTCGCAATCCTCGAAATCAAAATCAAGAAAAAGTAAAAGATACTCACCACTACCGGCCAGTACGCCAACCTCCCGTAAAGGAACACCGAGTAGTCCTCGCCAGGAAGAAGGAGGTCGTCGCCACTGGCACCGCCCAGTCCGCCTCCCCTCTCGGCCTCGAAGGCTCCCTAAACATCGTCCCTGGGAGGATCGACGGAACCGTCAACGCGTCCCGAGAGCACCGACGAGCCAAACGCTCGCCCAGATACCACACAGGACCCATCGACGTACACAACAAAGAGCCGACTCGGGCTCCTAGGTCGAAGGATCTCGGCGACAAAGGAAGCGCTCGGCGTACTCCGCCCAAGGTCTGGGCACCCACTGCGACAAGATAAGGCAAAGATCATTCCTATGATCAAGTGAAGGCAAAGGATAAGAAATATAAATGATTACGAGCGGGGTACTCACGCTGCTCAGCTGAAGGGCATTCACATCCCGCCGGTAGACATTGTGCGAAGAGCGCTTGCTCTTCGTCCGGCACATGACCCAATCCCTCACCACGGGATAGGCCTTCTCCAGCGGCTCCGTCCTCTTGGGCGCGAGACTCGGGAAGTAAGAGTACACCCACGCCCTTAAAACAGAATAATCAATGACGATCTTTCGTGATTCAATAAAGAAAGGAATTTACTTTGGTCTAAAGGAAGGTTCATACCTCCAACAGTAGTCCAGGTCCGACAGCGCCAGGAGAAGTCCCCTTCTCCATCAACTCCGGACGAACCATGGCCCTCATAAAGCGGATGAGGACCGCAAAACCAGCATGACCGATCCAGCGACCTAGGGAACTCAGGTCAGAAAGAAAGGGAAGAAGCTTCGTCGATAGCCTCTCGCCCTTGTCTCCGAGGTAAATCGAAGACAGGAACCACCAAAGCCACAAACGAGCCCTCTGCTCGTCACTGTACAGGAGGAGGAGGAGCTGTCTCCCTCCCATCGATCGTCACCGCCGCCGAGGTCTTCCCGCAAAGTAGTCTCGAACGTAGGTACGGGTACCAAACCCAAGATCGCAACACCTTCGGCGATAAGTTCCGGCCGATCAATCTCCTCACCTCGGCCGAGTCCACCCTCATGGCGTCTCCGCCACACCATCTCCTCGGTCCCACACGGCGGACCGAAATCATGCCGTAATCCTCCAAAGTGACTCCCACCTCACCGAAAGGCAGGTGAAACGTGGAAGTCGTATCCCATAATCGATCCAAGAAAGCGCGGACCAGGCTAAGGTTAGCCCGCAACTTCCTCTTCACGATATCCCTCCGGACCGAACCGGAGGACCGAACGCTCCACGCTCGATCATGGCCCTCTCCTCCGCCGACAAGTTTGCTCGTAGTGCTCCATCGCCGTCGTGTAACCCGAGAACGACCGATGTTCCCAGACCTCCTATAATGATTTGAAACAAAGCTATCTTTAGTTTTGAATGAAATTTGCAAGAAGTTTGGACAAAAAGAACGAAAGAGAATAGGTAATGAGTAGTGAATTCTTATTTACCAAGCTCTTCACCGTCCCGTAGGACGGGTGACCCTCTCAGTAGCCCATACAAGGTGCCTACTCTCCCAAGTCTCGGCCCACGCAGAGCTCCTCTCGGTGACGACCTCCTCGCTTCGACGTTGGCCCGTCTCGGGGCCTCCTCCTCCTCGACGGCCTCCTCCTCGTGAGCCTCGTCTCCGGTGGCCATCACCGGCGGTGAAGGCCTCGCTCTAAAGCCTCCTCAACAAGATGGGCGTCTATCTCCATGGGAGTCCTCCCGAAGTAGAAGCCTCATCACCCGCAACGTTAAAGTAAATTCAGGGCCGTCACATGACGACAAGCCTTTGTTAAGGAGTTTTCGAGCCTTCAGAGCCCTGAAAACTGCCATTTCCATGCCATCTTTGGCCATATTCCCGCCAACCCAATCACTCATGTGATAAATTGGGTCAAGTCAAGTCCAAGTCAAAGCCTAGTTCCAGGTTCAAGTCGAAAGTTCGGCAGCATTTCGTTATAACGGCGATTATGCCCTAGAAAAGTGTCCTGAAAAAGTTGTCACGAACCAAAATTTCGAGATGGTAGAAAGTTTACCCATCATCCGAGGATCCCAAATATCAAATTCCATCGCCAATGGGCAATCCTAAGGCTATTTTCGAAGCAATTTACGGTTCAGCTGTAAAAACCGTCTCAAAATTCATTCAAAGGGCTCAAAACTCGATGAAAATTCGAAGCGAATACATGGTTATGTTCCTAACATTGCCTACTATCCATTCCTAACATCAATTTGGCAAGGCAAATCCATTTGGGGGAAAAGCCCCAAATTTTCGATCAAAAGGGTCGAAAACCCTAGTTTTCGCGGCTCAGAATTCAACAAATACAGAAGATTAATGCAAGATTAAGACACATACCTCGATTAGTCATGTTTAATGCAAGCTTTTGGATCAAACCTCGACGGAAATGGTGAAGATTTGAGAGAGAAATTGCGAGAATTGTGTTTCGAAATAATGAAATACAATCCTTCTAAATTCGCGTTTTTACGCGGAAATAGCCAAATTGGGGAAAAGACGCAGCAGGCGCTGCGCCTCTTCCAAGAGACGCAGCTCTTGCTGCGCCTCTTCCTTGTGTTCCCTCCATACGGATTTTCAAAAATTCGTTATGAGTTCGTTATTTGTGGGCCCATCTTTGGTGCGCCTCTTCCACGATGCTATTATAATCTTTTGGTCCGTTTCGATGATTTTCTTTCGTTCCGGCCCACATTTTATCCAGCGCAGCAGTATTTTGCAGTATTGCTCAAGATCATTATATCCAGCGCAGTAGTATTTTGCAGTACTGCTCACTCAAGATTCCTCCCACGACGATCAAGATGTTCCTAATCGTCAAAATATTCCCCCAGCAAGAGTTCGCTTGAGACCGACGCAAGCAGATTCAACCTCAAGTTTTGCCAGAGTTCGCTTGAGACTAACGCAAGCGGATTCCCTAGCAGTTTCTACTGACGTCCTGCTGCTTTCAATATTTCTTGTTTCCCCGCAGAGTTCGACCAAAGCTCCCTGTGACCCCTAATGCCTTCAGACACCAAGCTATCTTCAGACCAAAGAGTTTTGCCGAAGCGTCTTCAGTCCCGTTTCACCCCGGGGTATCTCAGGTATGGTTTCTTCTTATGGCTGGCGAGCTTCCTTACGTAGTCTAATGGACTTTAAACGACCCTCCCCGATAGTCGACAGACTCTAAAATGTTCCCGACGACAGGTCCTTGGTTCAGACCCCTTGAGCCGCCTCGCGTCGCCATAGTCGTCAGGTTGTAATCTTCGATTGACCTGATGGCTATACTTTGACTTTCGCCTTGTCCAAGCCTCAGTCAAAGTGGGGGCTCTGTAGATACCTCATTTCTGCACCTCCCGCAAACCACCCGGTGATGATTGGACCGCATGTTTGATTCGCGGAACGATTTGTGACCGTTCGTAAGATTATCGTCAAGTGATTGCTCAAATATTAATGTCGACCTCTTAGTTGTCATCTACGTCCTGATACGGTCGTTTTGGCAGTAATTAGAGTATATTCGGAGTCCGGGTCAAAAACCGTCTCCATTTTCTGATAACTGTTAAACCCGAGTCAGAATGTTCTGGAATGTTCCGGATATTTCTATTCCATATTTCACAAATTCTATCTTTTGGCAAATAATATCCCGTAATATTCATATAAGATATTAAAGATAATCGAATTATTTCCGTCCTACCATAACTCAAACGCGGAAATCTTTCTTCAAACAGAGGAAACCTCTTGGGAATAGACGCGGCAGTCTGCGCCTCTTCCAAGGGACGATGGGTCGCCGCGCCTTTTCCCAGGCCCTTCTTTGCATGTTCCACGTATCTTTTTTTATATTCTTCCGAGATTCACTTCCAAAGAGTCTCCGAAACCCTATTTCCTCCGCGTGATTAGTATAAATAGGAGCCTTCGTTCCTCATATTTCTCACGCGAGTGTCCGCCCTTCTCTTCTCCCTTTGCATTCTAGACTTTGTTCTTACTAATTGGCGCCTACGTGCTTGGACTTCCGACCACGTAAACTCGGATCTTTCCGGGTACCAGCCTCTCCGTTGCATGACCGACCAATTTGACCAACTACACCAATAATCAACTTAATCAATCAATCGTTTTCCTCTTACGAGGGCACTCTCTTTGCATTCGCGTCGAGCATTCACTAATCGATATCTTAGTTCATCTCGTTTCGTCAACATGTAAGTCTGAGGGTGTACAATTCCTCTTTTTATTTATTTATTGTACTTTTATTTATCGTATCACCCATTGTAAGATTTATGTCGAAAACACCATTAAAACCGATTTCTAAAACCGTGCTTTAAAACTCTGTTTTGCGGATTTCCAGTAGACAGACGTCGAGAAAAAACGCAGCAACTGCTGCGTCTCTTCGAAGGAGCGCAGTCCCTGCTGCGCCTCTTCGTGAGGTTGCCGCAGTTCCTGCTTCTTTTCTTCTTCTTCGTCCTCTGTAATTTCGTCTTGCTTTTATTTTGCTTATTTTGTTTAATTATTCGTTCACAATAGTTTAATATTCACATGTATATTGTATCACATAATTCATCATTCATTAATATGTTTCAATCCGACTTTAATCCCGAATAATCAATATTTGCGGGTTTTCGTCATTAAACTCAAACCCCGATTTTAGAGATTCAATTTGTTCATATTGAGTTTCTGGAATTCGTCATTGATATAATTTTCATCTGTTTATTCGCATGTTCGTTGCATATTCGTTGTATATCCGTCATATTTAGCCTAATTGACTTATTTCAACAGAGGACTCATTAATGTTTCCATCATTATTTCATGTAATTAATCCATCTTAGTTCCGTCTTATTCATGTTTTACTGTTTTCATGACCCATTCACATGTTAAATAACATATTAATCACTTTTATCCGAGCAAATAATTTAATCATCCTTTAAATTCATCAATTGACATTAACGGCTCGCAAATACGGCTTCACAGCCAGAACTGAGCCAAGAACAGACGCAGCGTCTGCTGCGCCTATTTCAAAGGACGCAGCTCTGCTGCGCCTGTTCCTGGCTGAGTTTTTTCCCTGAACTCCGTTTCTGCCTTGACCTAGTTTAATTAGTCTACGTATTAACTAACTAATATCCGTAGTATCGCTAATTCCTGCTCGTTAGTTTATTTCCTTCTTTTATTTCTTTTTCTCAAATTATACGTTTTAAAGGTATTTTCGACATAAATCGCCTAATCCGTTGTAATTAATGTAATTTTCATCGTTGTAATTTATAATCATTGTATTTCTTTTATTGCTTGTATGTTTTCACATGTAAATCAACATTAAATCCTACTTCGACCCAATTGTTTGTTAATTATGTGTCAACCGACTTAGTATTAATTCTCACATGCTAGGATTAAAACTTGGATGTTGCATTGCATGCATATAACCGACGATATATCAAGTACGAATAAACTCCTTAATCATTAGTAGAGGCCGCTATCGAGGCGGGCGGGATTAGGTGTTCGATCAAAAGAGCTTCCTAATACGTACCCTCATCCCTTACTCCAGATCTCCGTGAGCACCCGTGTTCATTGGCATCCACGAGAGTCATTCTAGACATAGAATGCTAAGGGTAACGATTACTTAGTGTTCATGTCACTACTTTGTGTCTTGACATGACACGAGGTACTCGAACGGTTCCAATTTCCCATAAAAATTGGTGGCGACTCCTTACAAAATGCAAACGCTTGTTTTTCCGACCTTCACCAAGCGCCCCCGTGGGCGGCCCGCTGTCCACACCGGCCATACCGATCCCCGGCAGGCACAACAATCGACCGTCGTCGATATACCAGCTCAACGGCTGAGGACACCAGGGCAAGTCCTGTAGAACCAGCATGGGCCTTATCACAACATCACATCGTATCTCAACATCGTCACAACCACTCCATCCTCCAACTCCAATGCATATGAAATGCTCAACAGTAATCAATGCAACACAATATGTATATCAATGAATGAAATCATGCCAGCTACCAAATGTTGTGATAACATACTCAACACGATCAATTCAGTCAACCACATTCCAGTATATGAATCATAACATAAATCAACAACCACGAAACAAGTCAACGTTCACAGCTTGGTCATATGAAACACAACAAGTCAACACAATTTAACAACAGTGCTGATAAGTCAAGTGTATTTCCCTACCTCAAAGATAGCAGCAGACAGATAAGCAGATGCTTTAAAGGTACTCCACTCGAAACTCGTCACCTAAACATATACGTACAATAATTAATTTACTTGCAACGATTCCCGTTCCCAAAAATAGCAAGGTTACTAAATACAGAAATCTCCCAAAATAGATGTTTCCTAAAATAACAATACTTCCCAAAATAGAAGGTTACTATTTATGGAAACCTTTCCGAAATGGAAGTTTCCTAAAATAATTCCCGACTCACAATTCGTACTCAAACCCGACACAACTTAATAATAATTATAAAATTAACAATTAAATAAGATTAATAAAATTAATAATAATAATAATAATACTAATAATAATAATATTAGTAATTTCCGTGAAATTACGCAAACCCGACTCAACACGTCTCAAAGCAAATCGCAACGAATTCACGCAACAAACCCGACACAAGACACGCACGCGCTCCATTCCCGACCTCACACTCGCCTCACGCGCCACCCCCTAACGTCAACAACCACCAGGCCATGACACCAGGTCAGGCTTGGCCGTCGTCGACCACCACCAACAGGGTTGACTCAGGCCGGCGAGTCGAACCATAGCCATTAACTGGCCTGGTTCACAGCCTAGCCGCGTCAACCACCTCCTGCAGGCCTTAATAACTCGCAACAACCACCCTGCTTCACCACTGACGCCTCACCGAACCACCACCACCACCACGACTGTCGTCCCGCGACCCTGACACACGTGGCACCATCGGCTCGACCTCTCCCGAGTCCACGGTGGCGCCACCCCAACGTCCTACCCTTGCCGCTTCTAACCCGACCCTAAATCGCAGCCCCTCTATCAATACCGCTACTGCCACCACCACGAACACCGTCGGCCGCCTAAACCACCGCCATCAGGCTCGACTCCGTCCCCTCTAACCACTACCCTCAACGACAACCACCACCAAGCCCTTAAACCACCCCTGCGACCCGAATTAAAACAACCAATGAAAAAGGGAAAGGGTTGTGCTTACCTACGACGGCCGCTCGTACAACCACCAACGACGACTCGAACCACCAACAACCACTCCTGCCGACTCTCTGATACACCGTCACGCTCGCTGCTCACTCGCCTCCTGCTGATCGTGTGTGTGTGTTGGTGTGCGTCGAAAAGAGGGGAGAGGAAGAGGGTGAGCAGCTCTTAGATTAGGTTTAGGGTAAATGGTGGTTACATGTTCCGGGTAAGGCAAATGGGTTAAACGGGTATGGTAATTGGGTAAAAGTAGATGGGTAAATGGGTGATACGATTCTTGATCCAAAAGACAAAATGTGATGTAACCCGACTCAACATATACGATATAAACCCGACTTAATAACATTCACGATATTATGATGCAACCAATATAAAATGTATAATAACTAATATATAACAATATCCGTTTAATCGATTATATAAAATACGGGGTATTACATAGTGCCACACTTGGACGCGAGTCCTGGCTGAAAGCTTTCATGGACCACATGAATCAGTCCACGCGACTGAAGAATGATGGGTCCAACTTTGCGGACTGGGAGGCGGCACTATGGAATGCTGCCATTGCTGACGGTAAGCTCAAGTACTTAACTGAGCCAATACCAGTCAACCCAGGCCCCAATGCAGGAGTCAACGAGTCACTCGCTTATAGTGACTTCGTTATGGAAGCGGGTGCGATAAAGAACGTACTCATATTTGCAATGGAAACCAATTTGCAGAGACGCTTCATTGCTCAGGGTGCAAACAAGATTTTCACCACGCTCACTAACGAGTTCTCAAAGGCACCGAGAATCGTTACTTATGAGCATACCTGTCGCTTCTTTGATGCGAAACTCCAGAAGGGCCAACCGGTTAGTCCACACATTCTTCACATGATTGAGAATGTCGAGAAGCTGGAGGCACTTGATTGTAAAATCAGTGAGAGCATTGTCATAGACCGAATGCTTCATTCTCTTCACGATGGTTTTGCCCTTTTCAGGGCGAACTACTACATGAATGACTTGAAAAAGAGTCCTCATGAGCTACACTCCCTTCTCGTATAGACCGAGAAGGATATGAAATTGAGTGGGAGCATGAAGCAGGATGTTCTCACGATTTACAACAAGGGTAAAGGTAAGGGCAAGGCTCATGGCGACCTAGCTATAGGTAAGCCAAAGTTTAAAAGGCCAGGAAACGGTAAGAGTGCGCCTGGTGAGACTACTGGCTCACAGGGCAAGGCAAAGAGCAAGGGCGGTGACATTGAGTGCCACCATTGTCACAAGACTGGACATTGGAGGAGGAATTGTCCCGTGTACCGTGAGGACATCAAAGCAGGCCGCGTCGTTCCTGTTGGTATGTCATCTTATATTCATATGATTGAGATTAACCATGCAAGTTTTGGAACTTGGGTACTTGATACTGGTTGTGGTTCTCATCTGTGTAATCATTTGCAGGACCTAAAGAACATCATACCTCTCGAAAAAGGTGATGTGGACCTACGAGTCGGGAATGGAGCACGAGTTGCTACTGTCTCAAAGGGAACATATGTAATCCAAATCCCTAGTGGTTTTGAGTTATTTTTAAATAACTGTTACTATGTACCCAGTTTGTCTAAGAACATTATTTCTGTTTCTGTACTTGCTAAAGACGGTTTTGCATTTTCAATAAAGGATAATAGCTGTATTTTCTCTTTCAATGAAATGATTTATGGCAAAGCAGTTTCCATGAATGGAATTTATATCTTAGACCAAACTACAGAAATATTACACGTGAATAATAAGAAAATAAAGGTTGGTGACAAAGATCAAACCTATCTATGGCATTGTCGAATGGGACACATAAATGAGAAACGCGTGAAGAAACTCGTCGATAATGGGACTATTCCCGCATTTGATTTTTCTACATATGGCACGTGTGAATCATGTCTCATTGGCAAGATGACTCGAATTTCCTTAAAAGGTGTTGGAATGTGCGCTAGTGACCTATTAGGATTCATACATACGGACGTATGTGGACCTATGTCAATTACCGCTAGAGATGGCTATAGATATTTTATCACTTTCACAGACTATTTGAGTAGATACGGATATGTCTACTTAATGAAGCATAAAAGTGAGTCCTTTGAGAAATTCAAGGAATACCAGAACAGGGTACAGAACCAACTGGGTAGAAAGATTAAAGCACTCCGTTCAGATCGGGGTGGCGAATATCTTTTAAATGAGTTTGATCAACACCTGAAAGACTGTGGAATCGTTCTGCAGTTAACTCCACCTGGAACACCTCAATTAAATGGTGTGTCCGAACGGAGAAATCGAACCTTACATGATATGGTTCGACCATGATGAGTCACACGGTAGTGCCTGATTCATTATGGGGTTTTTCTCTTTTGTCAGCTGCTCTTATACTTAACCGAAGTCCGTCTAAAGCTGTCGACAAGACTCCATATGAAATGTGGAAGGGAACGGTCCCTAACTTGTCCTTTATCCGGGTTTGCGGCTGCGAGGCTTATGTCAAGTGGAGACACGAGGATAAGCTCGGCCCGCGATCGGTCAAGACATACTTTATAGGTTATCCAAAAGGAACATTTGGTCATTACTTCTATTCGCCTACCGAACATCGAGTTTTTGTTGCGGCTAGTGCGACGTTCTTAGAGAAATAATTTCTCGAGAACATGACAAGTAATAGAATCTTCGAGTTGTCGGAGATTCCAGAAGCAACAACCGAGGAACGGATGGAGGAAGTTGTTCCTCCAACTATTGATACGGTTAATATTCCTGAGGAACCTAGGAGGTCGGGTAGAGTCTCTCATCCTCCGGACAGATACATTGGTATGGTCGAGGAGAATGACGTTTTACTCCTAGAGAGTAATGAACCCGTTACCTATAAAGATGATATGACCTGTTCCGACTCAAAGCTATGGCTCGAAGCCATGCAATCCGAGATGGACTCCATGTATGAGAATGACGTGTGGGATCTAGTTGATTTACCTAATAAGGTAAAACCTCTACAGTGAAAATGGCTTTACAAGATAAAGCGTTCTGTAGATGCGCAACCAGATACCTATAAGGAACGACTTGTGGCAAAAGGTTTCATTCAAGTGCACGGATTGCACTATGATGAGATTTTTGCACCTGTAGTCATGCTACGTTCCATTCGGATAATCTTAGCGATTGCCGCTTTTCATGATTATGAAATTTGGCAAATGGATGTAAAAACCGCCTTCTTAAACGGTTATTTGGAGGAAGAGTTGTACATGGTGCAACCCGAAGGTTTCATAGATCCTGAACATCCTAAGAAAGTATGCAAGCTTAAGCGTTCCATTTATGGACTTAAGCAAGCTTCTCGGAGTTGGAATCATCGTTTCGACCAGGTGATAAAAGAGTATGGTTTCACTCGATCGGTCGAGGAACCATGCTTATATATCAAGTCGAGTGGGAGCAAGATTTTATTCTTGATATTGTATGTCGATGACATACTCTTGATTGGGAATGACATTCCTCTCCTATCTTCGGTTAAAGGATGGTTGAAGAACCATTTCCAGATGAAAGATTTGGGTGAGGCACAACGCATTTTGGGAATCCGTATCTACCGAGATAGATCACGAAAGACGTTATCACTTAGTCAAGAGTCTTATTTGGATAAAATTCTTGAGAAGTTCAGCATGACCAACTCCAAGAAGGGGAACCTTTCAATGACGACTGGGATGCAGTTGAGCAAGTCTCAGTCACCCACGACTCCTGAAGGGGTTGAACGCATGAGTCATATTCCTTATGCATCTGCAATAGGATCGATCATGTATGCCATGATATGCACACGTCCAGACGTGGCATATGCATTGAGTATGACGAGTCGGTACCAAGGCAATCCAGGCGAAACACACTGGATAGCTGTTAAAAACATCCTCAAGTATCTACGGAGGACTAAGGATTGGGTATTGACTTATGGAGGAGATACTAAGCTATGCGCAATCGGTTACGCAGATGCTAGTTTCCAAACGGATCGAGATGATTCAAAATCTCAGTCCGGGTTCGTCTTCACTCTTAATGGTGTTGCGGTCAACTGGAAGAGTTCCAGACAAAGTGTTGTAGCAGATTCTACTACTGAATCGTTGAATTATGATAAGCATGTAGGGCACGTTATTTCCATGGGAATTAAACGTGTTCCTGAGTTGTAGTAGTTGATTATGGATTTGATACATTATCTTTTCATATACTATTTATAACTTCATCGTTTTATATATAATATTTTGTTTTTCATGTGGATTGTACTGACAACATTGAACGCCACAAAGTGAACTGAATTACATTATATTTGTTTTGGTCCGTAATCGCCAATGTGAGCTGATAACTCCGGCTATTATATTGTGCAGTCAATTGATGGTGGGTTCAACGAG
Organism: Silene latifolia; assembly: GCF_048544455.1. Classification (NCBI taxonomy): domain Eukaryota; kingdom Viridiplantae; phylum Streptophyta; class Magnoliopsida; order Caryophyllales; family Caryophyllaceae; genus Silene; species Silene latifolia. Next base: position 33,413,294 of record NC_133526.1, on the reverse strand, counting down.
CCATAAGTCAAACGGTTGACTAATCGATCACAGATGCGAGATTATGACGATACCTCGTAGGACAACTTTTTGTGACAACGTAATGGAGTCCTAAATGTTTAAAAACATTCGGTGCCAGGTCGTGGATAGGACATCCATTGTGTTCCTAGAGTCAATTCTTTTGACTATCGACTGTCTCTTGAGATTAAGCGCGTTTTGGGTGACTTTGGTTTATTTCTCACGGTCTGCCGTGAATCGGAGGCTAAGTAGATTTTTTCTGGGTCATTTCATACTGTGCTTACATCTGCAGGATTCGAGTTGAGGAAAATATCCAAACCTTATCAGGTATAGTTATTTCTCAGGGCCACTCGAGGAGTTGTAACTGAAATGCATGTCCATGCTCGAATGATGATTCGTTTATCAGTTAAGTTACTCTCTAGTCGGGGAAACCACTCTAGATATTGATCGCTTGTAAAATACGACCTTTGTGAATACAGATTTGCAAATTGTTTTACATTGAGTGGGAGAAATTTTAGGATATGAGAATCGGTTATCGCACATACACTTGTGAGGACAAGTGGGAGTTTGTTGGAGCTTGTGTCCTCCACAAATTAGTGTGATAACATTTGTAAATCTCTTACAGGTTCACAAGGGTATACTTCGTATTTTAATCAGTTGATTAACGATTACCTAATAACGGTTGGCTTGCTAGAAAGTTTGACGTTATTATCATACAGATGGCGGTGATCAACTGGTCCCTAAAGGTCACACCTATAGGATGTGTTTGAGAGATGTGGTTATAGAAATATGATCACATTGATGCCTAATATGACTAAACAGTTAGTCAATGTGTTGATGAGACAATTATTTAATGAAGATTAAATAATATTAGTTGAGACGAATTAACTGTCAATTCGTAAAATGAATATAATAAGTTATATTTAATTAAATGTATGTAATGTTAGCTTGGACGAATTAATCTGTTAATTCGTAATTAAATGTAATCGGTTATATTTAATATCAACAAGATGAATGTGCCATAGTGGTAATAGTGAGGGTACACAAACCAAGAGGTCATGGGTTCGATCCTCACTAGATGACAATTTAACACATTTTATACATTTTTGGAATAACCGAAAATAAGGAAATTGTACTCCTTATTTCGGTGAAATGGGCCGAGAATTAATTGAATATGATCTACCTTAATTACTTCCTAATACACGGTTTATAGGGGTGAGGGAGAACATTATTCTAACCTAATTTTTCTACTCATTCTCTTGCCTCCTCTCATCGAAATAAACACAAACAAAACCTAAAAATTAATCTGTTAATTTTTGGATCGATTCTAGCATAATCAAAGGGTATTTCTCGGAGCATCTTGGGTGCAACTAATAGGCGAATATCATTGCGATATTGTTCTTAGGCCGAATTTGCTAGGACCAAAGGTTGTTTCTTCATCCTCTTCAATTTTGTTTATGCAATTTTATTTTATGACTAGTGATCATCTTTATAAAATTCGTTATAATCCTTTAAATTAAAGGGATGCATACAGATAAATCCCACAACTTTGTGGAGTAATGAGAGGCAGGATTTAGGAGTAAAGAAAGGAAGTGAGTAACGCGATTTTTAGTTGAATGGACAAGCTTACCGTTGGAGGCATATAGGAAGAAAAAAAGAGAAAACAAAAAAAAAAATTGAGGAGGGTGGAGTCAATGTAAGTACATTTATGGAGTTGGAATTTTCGAAGAATTTCTATAGTAAACATAAGGAGGAAGAATTTTAAAGTTTGTATCAGAAATATTGTGGTTTTATTTCTATATATTGTGGATGTTAAAAAAAAATTATTTGGATGTTTGAAGGTATAAAGTTTTAGAGGCTTGTTAATGTTGAAATGAATAATTATTTCAGATATGAAGAATGTTGGATTAATGTCTTTGGAGGTCATTAGTGAACATCACAAAGTCTTATTAGATTTTTGAAGATATTGTGAATTGAGGACTTGGATGATATTATTAAGGGATTTATGGCTAATAGAGTTGTGCTTAAGTCGTTTGGATTATGCTAATGAGATTGGCAGTGAGTTACTTAGAGGTAAAAGAAAAGGATAAAAATATTTTCATATGTTAATTTGTATTTTGAGAATGACTGTGATTTTGGGGATTGAAATTTGGAAGTTGTTGGTTGTTGATAGTAATTAGGTAATATGCTGGTGATAGTGAAATTTGGATTATAAAGTTTTGCTTCAAAGAAAGTATTAGATTAGTGAATGTTTTTTTTTTCTTTTATAAGTTATTTGTGATTAAGGTGATAACTAGATCATGATATCAGGTGATTACATTAATTATTTCATGGATCTATAGATCGCATAGTAGACATGAGTGAAGGTATCTTGTGGAATTAGTTGTTTATTAGGGAGTATTAATGTGGGTTACTAAGGAATTGTGGATTAATGGAATATTAAGGATTAAAGTTATGATGTTTTAGTTGGGGAACATTTGGATATTTCATGAAACCCAAATTGAAAGAGCCCAATTGAGATGAGATGGTCATTTACTGTTTTGAAGTATCGATGTTTAAACAGTATTAACATAAGACCATATTGTAATATTTTGTCGTTGAGATGTCAACTTGGGAATGGAGCCTAAGTGGTCCGAGAATCTTAGATTGTTTAAGAAGTCTGAGGTTCGATTTCTAATAAAAGCCAAAAAAAAAGGTTACTCTATTTTTATCTTTTTAAACATGATTAATATGTGTCGTTTGTTTAAAAAGTTGTTAGGACGATAATAAAACTTCTAAGAATATATAAATCACTAGATTAGTAACATGATTAATAATAACAAAGAGAGGATTACAAGCAATAATTATTCATTTCGTAATATAAACTATAATTATTGCAAATACCGCTACTAATACACATATTAGTATCATTAGCAAGCTAATGAGTGTCTTCACTTCATTAAGGGACTTTGTAACAAAATTATAAAGCTCGTCGGAAGAGATATCGAGTGATTTATTGGATGAATTATCGGATGATTTATCCATAATTTAGAGAGAATATGTTTTTTTATGAGATTATGGATAAGAAGTTAGATGAAGTTGGTGGATAAAATGGTTAATTTTTGTGGTTTTATAGAAAAAAAATATATTTCAAAAAAAAAAAAAAAAAAAAAAAACGTCGATGGGTACTGTATTACTGTAGCGTCAGTGGGTACTGTTACGTCAGTGAACAGTAAGTGTCGGTGGAAACGTAAATAAGTAGACAGTCTATTTATACAGCCAATAAATTAAGTTAAATATAAAGTGATAATGTATAAATTAGGAAAAGGCAGAGGAAATTGGTTTGAATTTAATATTAAGTACGCCTATTCTTAGGCCTAGAAGCTAAGCTATAAAGTGACGCTTCTACACAGAAGTATGTTGTGTCTAGAACAAACTAGGAAAGGCTAATGGATTTTCATCTAGATAAAAGAAAAAAGGAAGTTCACATGAGACGAGGGAAAATAGTCGAAGTTTCTCATTAATTGTAATATAGGTATTCAATAACTCATTTGTAAGACATATGTGGTTGTAGAGGCACTTAGTGGTAAATGTTTTATTGTTTACCTACCCACAGTTAGGCAATTTGGGATTCAAAATAATAATAAAAGGAATTAGATATGGACAACGAGTATTGTATGTTTAGAAGATTTAAAAAGATACGGGATTAGAAAAAAATAGTTTGACTTATTATGTATGATGACGGGTTTTATGATTGTGAGAGCAGTGAGTGTACCTAATAGTGGAAATTTTGAAAGAAGGAGAAAATAATACACATGTACCCTATATTAGTACTTCTCTTAAGGGAGTTATATGTATAAAAACATTTAAAATATGTGATGGGGTCATAGGAAAATACGAGGCGCTAGAATTCGTTGCAAAATTTCTAACCCGCCAGCAAGCGAAAATTGAACGTCAAAGGCAAGGATGACATTTACAGCCTTTAGACATTCCATAATAGAAATGGGAGTTGATAGGAGTGAACTTTGTGATAATATTGCCTTTGACACTAAAAGGAATGAATGAGATATGAGTGATTTAGACCGACTAACCAAGAAGGCACGATTTTTAGCAATCAAAACCACGTGATACTCGGAACAGTTGGCAAAGAAATATATAAAAGAAATTGTTGGATTACACGGAGTTCCCAAAACCATTGTGTCAGATCGTAACACAAACTTTTTAGCAAAATTTTGGAAAAGTTTTCAAAATGCCCTAGGAACTCATTTGAATTATAGCAATACTTTTCACCAACAAACCAATATACAAACACAGAGAGCAATTCAAACTTTAGAGGAATTATTGAGAGCATGTGTTCTAAAAATTCAGGGGTCTTGGGAACAATATTTGCCCTTGATAGAATTTTCATACAATAATGATTATCGTTCTAGCATTGGAATGGATGCTTTCAAGGCTTTATATGAGAGAAAATGTAGATCCCCTAATATATTGATGTGATATTGATGAATTGAGGGTCATTGGATCAAACTAGGGAACCTCAGACAAAGCGAAAATCATATAAGGGAAAATGGGAACTGTTCAAAGTAGTGAGCTACCCTTAAAGACGACAAGTGGTATTTCAAGTAGGTGATTCAATTTTTCTTAAGGTAATCACCTAAAAACGTTATTAGATTCGGGAAACTGAGGAAACTGAGGTACATAGGACCATTTGAGATAATTGATAGAGCTAAAAATCTTGTCTATAGACTATCCCTTCCAATAGAACTTTTTAGAATCCAAGATGTTTTTCACGTGTCACTCTTAAGGAAGTATAGTCCCGAGCCTAGTCACATCATTAACATATCCTTGGTGCAAGTTAGAGAGGATCTAACATACGAAAAGAAACCGATTCAAATTTCAATTCAGATCATAAGGAAAAGGCTCTCCGTAACAAAGTTATCCCACTAGTAAAGGTTGGTAAAGAACCCTTCGAGCATGATCGTGGTTAGCAAATGGAATGGCTCCGCAGCTTACACTTAATAAAAATGACATGTCAAGCTCACAGTGAGTGTACTTCTCAAGGCCTTTTCCTTTATCACCCATAAAGAGATACTTGATCTCCCATGCAGTGTGACAGTCCTCTTCTTCCTCAACCCCAATTAATTCAAGTATTCCCTTGCCCCGAAGGGTTTGAAAAGAAAATCCATCCCCTCTCAATAACTTAAACTTTCTTAGATTTTCAACAACTAAATAGAAAGAATTTTTATCAAGTAAAGTCGAAAAGGTACACAAAATAAAAGGAGTCCATCCAAGAGGGAGATATTGACCAAATAAAATTTAAAAGACATAGTAACCTAGTATAGGTAAGACCCTAGAATAAAAATAAAATAGTTCGAGTGGAGTCCCACTTAATAATAATTTCACCCGTAAAATTTTTACTAGACCTATCTAAAAGAAAATAACCCGTAAAGTTAAATATCTAAGATATTTTACGATATTTTACTAGTTTTCTACACATGTAAAAATTGAAAAAAAAAAGGAGGGGTAGCATGCATGGTTGCCATGCACACCACGTAAACATGTAGGGGAAATTGTAGGTTATACTTGGATGGGGGTAAACACGTAGAAGTATAGCTAGCTGATAGGTTACTATTGTAACCGACTTAGTTTTACTATAAAAAGGACGTGAAGGACGAGGGGAATGCATGCACAAAAACAAAAACCAATTAGTTAGCTATAGTTGGAGCATAAGGACAAGTATTCGGAGTAGTGAACAATTATAAGAGGTATATTTCCTACCCCTTCATCTTAAGTTAATGTAATAAGTAAGTATGTTATCGTCATATTTACTTAACTGATATTATATTGTACGTGAATTATTGTTTTTGGTGATAAAGTTAGGTTATACCTGTATAATTTACGTAATGTGGTTTACGTATGACTGTGGTACTATTTGTGTCAATAAATAACGTTATAATGCTCACATGATAATGTTAATGTTAAAATACCGGTGCTAAGATATACATTTGGCCAATGTATCATCTGGGACATTATTATTGGAAGGGACCGGACCACATTATTATTTTATCCCGTGTACATGGATGTGAGCTCCGAAGTGGGCTCGGCAGGGGGCTCGGCAATTGGCTCCGCCCCGTTATATCCGGATAAAAAGAAAGAAACAAAAAAGTGAAAAAGAGAAAAAGGAAAAAAAAAGAGAGAGAAAAAGAGGAAAAGATTGTTATCCTGTGTATACGGAGGAGGGCATAGCCTAAGGGAGTCACGGCTTCGTAATGTGGCCCTGTTCAATAATAATGACCCGAATTATATTAATTTGAGTTGGAGGTTATGGGAAATATACTCAACCTGTGGTTGGTTGACCCTTTATTTTATTAATCTTTTTCAGGTACAGGAAACAGGGAAGGGCATGAGTGAGGTTGACGCAAGAAAATAGTATAAGAATAATGTATCATAATAATATAATCTTATCAATAAGACTTGTTTCTAGTTATTTTGTTGTACTAAAGAATAATGTAAGCCTTGTATTTCTCTGTATGGGGAAATACGGCGGTAATGCTCTGTAATTTCTGCTGCTATTAATAAAATATACCATTTTGTACTCCTGTTGTTTACGGGGCGTTACAATAACAATGGTTTTTTCTATTGTAACCGTTGTTATAACTTTTCCACCAAAAATTAGTCACACTTTCCACAACGAATGTCTCGTAACGACAACGGTTTTTAACCGTTGTTAATAGTTTTCACAACGGGTTTCTTAAAAAACCAACCGTTGTTAAAACCTTTAACAACGGACGCTTTAACAACGTCCGTTTTTTTATATAACAACGGTTTTTAACCGTTGTTATAGCCTGTATCTGTAGTAGTGCAGCCGCACCGCAGCGCGAAAGTACCCGTATCGCAACACGGAGTAAGCAACACAAGGTAATAATTATGGTAATACAATTAAAGGTTAGGGGTGATGCCACGTGTTGGCTAAAAAAAATACTCAACTTGCCTTTTAATTAAATTTATAGATTATAGATTTATTCCGGTTCATTACATTCAATCCAGGTAAACCCTAAGAAATTAAGAATGGATCTTTTTTACCTGTCTTGGCGTAAAACAAATCATTTCTTCTTAAATGTTAAATGAGAACTTGTATAATGAGCAGACCGAGCAAAATCGATCCGACCTGAATAACCTGACTCGACACCCGAACTCAAGGCCCAAGGTTAACCCGAATCCGATTAAATGAGGAAGGGCCGTTATCAACGCGAACCCCCGACAACCAAGCAAACACGCTTGTTTCATAAACAAAGTACTCCCTCTATCCAAACCAAAGGTAATATGAAACCATTTTTCATCAAAAAATGGGTCCATGATACCTTTGATTTGGATAAGAGGAAGTAAATGTGATGTCTAAATAAGGAAAGTTGACCAAAAAGTGCGTCCATGATACCTTTGGTTTGGATGTGAGGAAGACGGGGGTGTTTGTTTCAATTCATAAAGGTATGAGGTATGAGTTTGAAATAAGCCAAAAACCCATACTAGGTGTTTGTTTGGTAAAAATATGAGTTTCATACCCATACCTCAAACCCATGAGGTATGAGTTTCTCATACCCAAGGGGGGAGGTGAATATGAGATTGATACCCATGGGTATCAAATAATAAAACCAAAAATCATGAAAAAAACTTATGTGGAACATTTTTAAATGATTTTTTTTTTACATTTATTTGATACAAATCTTCATTTTCATGATTTTTCAATATCAAAAATAATTATTTTTAATGTTGTATTTTAGTTTCGTAATTTATTTTCGCAGTACATTTTTTACTCAATTCAGTACTTTTTGCCTACTAATTTCCATTTAGTACCCCTAAGATAAAACTAATGTACTACATCAAAGAAAAAGGAAAAAAAAAAGCCTCAAACAATCGCAGTACAATCCCACAATACACCCTACCAGCCAGTCTAACCACCACTCCTGTCCACCCTACCACCAAGTTCAACCACCAAGCACCAATACTAGTCGTTGCAGACGCCGACCACCGTCGACAATCCTCTTCGCCGACGAGCAACCCTTTTTGTTGTCTCTTTGTCATCTTCTCACAATACCCGATGTCGACAACGACCGATGACGCTTCTTGTTCCCCTTTGACAATGACCTTTCTAAATTAATTACTTAAATTACTAAATCAATGAACTATGTTTGACAACCGTGGTAGTTCAATCAATGTTTATTGTTTATTTTCTGATTATGATTTACTACTTCAATGTCGAAATCAACACTTAGTAATATAGATGGTGAGACGAAGGTGGGGAGATGGTATAGGGCGGTGATGTTTGATGACAACGATGGTTTATGGCGGTGATATAGGGTTGTGATTGACGGCGGTGTTATATAGCGATGGTTGACGGCGGTGGTAGGTCGGAGAGAAAATAAGAAGAGATAGATGAGAATTAAGATAGATGGAGAAATGAGAGGGTAATGAGAAGGGTAGAATTGTCATAAGCGTACTGAGATGAGTAAAATGCGTACTGCGAAAATCAACACCCTTTATTTTTTTTTTAATTTTGATTATGTTCAACTCAATTCCAATCAAAATTGAAACAAAAACAAGGTATGAGAAATCAAGTTCCAAACCCATACCACCCCGCTATGATTCCTAATTCCAAACTCATACCCATGCGCGAACCAAACGCGCTAATACCACCCGGTATGTCTAAATAAGGAAAGTTGACAAAAACAAAAAAATGAAACCGAGTGATTCAACCCGACATACTTTCTCCGGGTTATAACTTGGTAGGTTAGCATCACTATTTGAAACCTAGTGATTAGTTTGGCAGTCTCCACACTGTCTCCTTCCACTCGACGTCCCTCTGTCTCTCTCCATGGCAGCCGCATCGGAGCCATCCGTGGATAAAACGACGCCGTCGTTGCGGAAAGTGGAGTTTCATTTGGCTAGAAAGCCTCAATCTTTTTCCCCAAATGTTAACCCTAATTTCAAGCTAGAAACATTAAACCCTAATTCATATATTAAATCTACGCTTGTTCCTTGTTCTCAACAACCTTCGTCTTCGTCGTCGTTCAATTCTAGATTGGTTGACACTACCGATTTCTTCGAGGATGCGGTTCTCGCATTTCGAATGCCGTTGCGTCGAATTGTAAGCTCACCGCATTCTATTATTGTTTTGATTTTTTTTTTTTGTTTCGAATGATGGTTGGAAATTGCGTAGAATTTTATCTGGATAAGATGGATTATGTCGATTTATAATTGTGTTTGATTGTGGTAAATGCATTTTTGTTTCCGCATTTTGTCGATTTTTTTTCCTATTTACATCAGTTAGCTTTGTTCTGCGTTTTCCCATCGGTATATGTAGCTGTTACGGTGTTTCAATCCCCAAGTTTGATCTTTTTTTTGGTAAAGTTCAATTCTTGCACTAAAATTATACGGAGTACATACTCTGTTGTTGTGCCTTTTCTGATTATAATACTCTTCAAGTTTGATCATTTTTGCTTCTGCTTCTTTTGAAAACGATGGCTCTCCGTGCACTTCCTGATGATAATCACAAGCTAGTGCGGCTGTAGGATGTTTTGGCTTCATCTCATGCTATAACCTGACTACTTCGATCATTGTGTCGAAAAAAATACTCCCTGTATTGCATTTTTTATTGTTCCCATTTCCTTTTTGGGAACTTTATAAGGAGAAGTGGTAAAATAACAACTTTATCTCCTGAATTAAAGAGAATGAGGACAATGTTATTTTGATTGAGGGAGTGTCATTTAATTAACAAGGGGCGATATTGGATGTCCTCCTTCCTTATTAAATTTAGAAAAAAAGACAATTAATTTGGATAAATTAAGGTAAAAGAGGGGACAACAAAAAGGGAATGGAGGGCGTACTTTTTCCAATAAATGGAAGTGTGTCATGCGTATTGTGGCTGATTTTCTTTTGACATTTTGCAATGTTTTTTTTTTAACTCTGATGCTTGTTCACGGACCTTCTAACAGGGTGCGGGATTGGAGAATCTTGGGAATACATGTTTTCTGAATGCAGTTATACAATGTCTCACTTACACGGAGCCCTTGGTAGGCTATTTGCAGAATGGCAAGCACGAGAACACTTGTGAGTGTCTCTATCATTTTCTTTTCAGCTAGGATGCAAAACTTGCAGTGTGGTTTTGTGCTTCACTATGCTGTTGTTGGTGGCTTCCCTGTTTTTTTTTTTTTGGTTTTAGTGAAGAAGTAGAGGTGGTGGTATTAGTATCATTCTGAATCAGAACACTACCTTTTTTTCAAAAAAATGTTGCATTACGTTCTTTTTCTTTCCTCTGGTAAAAATTTGATCGGGACATTTGTGCAATGTACTTGCATTTTGTCTCTCCTAAAAACGTGCCAAAACCAAGTATGAAGAATCAATGCAACTCGTGAATGATAGCACATTCTCCCGTCTGCAAGACTTTAATAGAGATAGAGTCATACATATTCATTTCGGTTAAGATTCTCATGAAGCGTGTTAATTGGTTGCTTGTGTGACTATGTGAGGAGTGTTGGTTTACAGAGGGGATCAAGGAAAATAATGTATTTCATTTATAACATGAAATAAAGAAAATTACCTTTTGCACTTCTTGTATGGTGAAAGTTTTAGTTAATCAATACGATTTTGAGACAATATCATTTAAGGACCATCTGTATATAACTTTTCTATTTATGCATGACCTTCCCTTACCCTGCCATAGGTGATAGCCCTTGTTATGTTGGGGAGTAATATTCTTGTTGTTGTGTATCTATCCTACTTAGGGTTATTGTTTGAAAGTGGAACATAACCATGGAAATAATGACAGAACAATTGTTGTAAGAATCATGCAACTCATTTATACTGTGTATTAAGAAACATTAGGACTATAGAATGATCAATTTATTCTGTAAGGATCACCGAGATGGAAATAGACACCACTTTTTTGCGTTTTCGACATTGTAGAGTATTTTGTTTTCATTGGGGTAAAGTAAGCATATTGGGCACGGGAGCACCTAGCATAATGGACTAGTGAGTATTGTAATAGAGTTCATAATAAACAACGTTTTGAAATTGTATCATTGGCCCATTATAGTTTCTGCCGACCGCTACTAACAGTAAAGTGGAAATATTTTATTATTTAACTTGCCAACTTGTTGGGGCCAATAATATTCCAGTCAATGAACGATATAATGGCTCATCTTCATTTACAATGTTAATACCGTAACTAGAAAACCAGTTAATTCTTGGCGTGACAGCTTTCAGCAATTGAGGGTGTGGTCTGTGCAAACTTGGTACCTGTGGTTTAATACAGTGAAGTAAACTACGTTGGTGGGGGAAATTGGGGTCTTGTTTTATGTCTATGATGATAGGTTTACTTCGTTTGAAGCTATATATTGAAGGTCCATTGACTTGCAGTCATTTTCTTTTCTTCTTTTATTAGTAATCAGCTAACAGTTGTATATTGCAACTTTTAAGCGAGTATGCAAGATATTCCTTGCCTGTTCATGAAATTTGGTTAGATTTGTTTGTAGAACTTTGGACTATCAATTTTCTTTTCGTGCAAGAATGTATCTCGTTGATTGATTTTTCTTTTTTCTCTTTGAAGGTCGGGTTGCCGGTTTCTGTGCTTTATGTGCCATTCAGAAACATATTAGTCGTGCCCTTCAAGCTTCTGGGAGAAGTTTAGCACCAAAAGATCTTGTTTCACACTTGAGATGTATCCATTACAACTTTATTGCTGATTGATCGCTTTACTATATTCTGCATTCCTTTATCTTCTTTTCTAGCTTTTGTATTTTTTGCTTCGACGTTATGCCTTCCATTGAATTTAAAGATTGCTTTAGTGTTTTAGCTGTCATTTATTGTGTCTTAGAATTTTTCTTCTCAGATAAATTTACGTGGAGTTTGATTGTCTATAGCAAAAATTTCTGTGGGCTGTGAATTTACTAATCTTAACCTCTTTAGCTGGTTTTATGTTGTTCCCATGTTTGGTTAATAATCCTAGTTTATTAGATGCTAATTCTATCTTGATTTACTCTCAACTCCCAAGCCAAATATTTTTCTTTACTCATGTCTCCGTTATTTGCTTTTAACATCTTCAATAGAGCCAAAGGCTCATTATTCTTTGGTTGTGGATAATGATGGAATAAAACAAAATGGTTCACCAAACTGATTGCACTTCTTTAGCTGTGAAGCACTGAAGTAGAAGTCCTAAGATGCAAATTTCGTTTTGGTCGTTAAGACACAACCTCTACGGCAGTTTAACCCCCCCGCTCCCTACTCTTCCCCGCCATTTGTGAGATCCCTTCAGGCACTAAGATAATGTGTTTTTTTAATTTATTTTTTAATTGTTGTGTTATTGACCTGCCGTTTTTGTTATATTTGTTCTTGTTAGTCTGTAAATAATTTGTGACTGAGGGGGTAGCTATTGCTTTTAACTTTGAAGTATATTGTGTAATTTACGCTCCTTGACCTCGTATCAAGCCATATCTCGTAACTTTCGAAATGCAAGACAAGAAGATGCACATGAGTTCATGATTCATTTGCTGGAATCAATGCACAAATGTTGCTTACCTTCAGGAGTCCAAGCTGAGTCACCTGGGGCATATGAAAAAAGTTTAGTTCACAGGATATTTGGGGGCCGCTTACGAAGTCAGGTAAATATCATTATATTCTTAAGCGAGTTGGTGAAGCACATTTACACAGGAATTAATCTATTGGTGAACCTCATTTTTTATCAACAACAACATTACCCCAGTGCCTCAATGGCTCCCGCAAATTGCTGGGTAAAGGGGGTTCGGATGTACGCAGCCTTACCCTTGTGTTAGAAACACAAAGAGGCTGTTTCCGAATGACCCAAAATGAAAATTGCGTCGAGAACTGCATCGAAGGACTCCTACTTCACAAGAGAAAGACGCACAACCACTTTAGTGAGCCATTTTGCTTTACTCCATCATAATCCAAAACCAAAGAGTAATGAGTCTTTGGCTCCATTGGAAATCTGGAAATAACCTCGTTTTTTATCCTTCAGAATTTTTAACCTTATTGCAATATGGAGTACGTTAGAGATTCTATCTAATTCAATATGGTATTTGCAGGTGAAATGCTTGCAGTGTTCCCATTGCTCCAATACATTTGATCCATTTTTAGATTTAAGCCTTGAAATAGTCAAGGCAGATTCGCTGCATAAGGCTCTTAAGAATTTCACTGCCCCTGAGCAACTTGATGGTGGAGAGAGGCAGTACAAATGTGAAAAGTGCAAGCATAAAGTCAAGGCTCTCAAACAGCTCACGGTTTCCAGAGCACCTTATGTCCTTACTATTCATCTGAAGCGTTTTCGATCGCACTTTTCGGGGCAAAAGATTGACAAGAAAGTTCAATTTGGCCCTACATTGGATCTAAAGCCTTTTGTTACTGGAGAATATGTATGTTCTCTTCACTCTATGTTCTAATATCCAGCCTGGTACAATCTGAATGTCTGTTTAGTCTACATTAAATAAAGATATATATTTGTGCGTCCTTCACTGTGTTGTATCTTTACTCTTATACGGAGCAGCATATAAAAATTGTTTCGATAATGGTGAAATCATTATTTAATAATAATATAAAAGTAGAAAGGTTAGTGAATAAATTTACTTTCTTATATTGTACTCTCTGAACATGTAAAAACTAGGGCTGAGCATCGGCCCAAAACCTGACCGGACCAAAGACCGAAAATAAAATTTTCATCGACCAAGGACCGGACCTAAAATTTTCGGCCTTGGACCGTCCGAACCCGAAATATTTGGTCCGGTCCAGTCTTTGACCGAAATGGGACCTAAACTATTTTTTTCACTAATTCGTATATGATAAATACATTTAATTTCCGCTAAATCAATTGCATTGAATAATTAGACAATTGCTTTTAATTAAATAATTGTTTAATATTAATTTATAAGGTCTTTCAAAGATTAAATGATCATTTGTTTTATGATATTTTAATGACGAGTCTTTGAAAACTTAAAATCTGGTCCATTTAGTCCGGACGTAAATTAACAGGTCTTGGACCGGACCGAAACCTAAAAAATGTAGACCGAGGACCGGACCTAAAAGAATTTGCTCGGGTTTCGGTCCAGACCAAATGGTCCAGTCCGGTCCATTTTTTCGTCCCGGAGCTAGATTTGCGCACCCTTAAAAGACTCCTTATTCTTGGACTTTGAAACGAAATAAACTTAAAGCGCAATGGCTCATGTCTGCACTTCAGTATACTGTAAATTAGTAGTCCGTCATATTCCTCCACACAGTATTTGATGCAAGTCATCTGAAATCCACCCGAGTTTTCCACAGAGTAAAACAAAGTACACATTTTGGCCCCTTACTTCCATACTCTTGGCTTCGAGAAGAAGTAGTTGAGGAGGTTAATCCCTTGTTTGCATGGAGGAGTTGGAGTGTAAAAGGAAGGGAAGTTTTCCTTTGGAATATAAAAGCAAATCGGCTTGAAGGGAAATCAAGGGGCCAATTTCCTCTCTTACAAGCCTAATTAATATCTTTAAAATACATTCCTTCCGTCCTATTATATGTAACCTAATCCTGAAAGATTATATATGACCTTTTCAACTATACGAGTGTAGAGTCATTTTAGAATGTTGCTAGAAGGGCTTTTGTCTGCAATCTAGACGTGCCAAACAGAAGTTATCAATAGATCTTGAACTTTTTGGAGTCCCACTTTAGCTTTAATCTTATTGTTGGACAATCTAGATTAAGCATTAACAATTATGTCTGAATTATACTTTAATTTTCGACATTGCAGGAGGGTGATTTGACATATACACTATATGGAGTTCTGGTTCACGCTGGTTATAGCACACATTCTGGTCACTATTATTGCTTTGTCCGCACATCAAATGGTTTGTGGTACTCACTGGATGACAACAGGGTATGTCTCATCCTCCTAGCCTGCAATTCCCTCTGGTGGTTAAACATAGTTTTTGTCTGCTATTTGATCTTTTTTACTTTGTTGATTCAAGTAAAATCATTGTCTTTATATTTCAACTAATATGTATGGTAGTTCACATAATTTAGTTGGGCATATTTAGGCTTGTACCGTTGGTGGAAAGAGCTTTGTTTCTTCTTGGGAACTACTAAATGATGTTCATAATTATTTTCCATTACGTCACCCACCAAGGCAGCAACTTACTTGTTAAAGCTAGAAGCTTTTTGACATGTAATAAGGGACAATATTGCTAGGGACCAAAGGCCAAACATGCTTGGTACTGCATGGAGATCCCATATTTTCCTGCGCTCGGATGTAACTGATTAAAGGATTAAAGTTCAGGCATGTGTTTTATGCTGAACCTCAGACTAATGTTGGACTTTTCTAATCAACCAATTTGGGAGCATGGCAATCTTGAGGCGCAGGCCGGTTTATAGTGCAAGACTTCAGATAGACATTTTTTCTCGTGAATGTAAACATAAATGTCAATCAGATATGGTATGATATTTTTGACAGCTTTTCCGTAGCCGCAAGGAACATGAAATCTCGATTTATGTGACAGTGTCTTGTAATTATATAGGACTCATTTGCTTGCTATTTGATGCAACACAAGATTGAGTGTTGGACACAGCTTTTTCTCTGAAAAAAAATAATCTTGTGCGAGTAAAGTACAGTGTCGAGGGCTTTGTCCTGTTTAACAGTGGGGGTGTCGGATATCTGATTTGAAGTCAAAGCGTGTAGATAAGTTTATAGTCAATGTGGAATATTTTATTGCTGGATGGCTACGAAAAGAAACTACATCAATCAAGTATTGTTTGCATCTGGGCGTTTGGCCATCTGTAATTTAACCAACATGAAGGCATACAAGTCACCTGTTGCAGTACCCTAACCTGAGTTACCTGACCAATAGCTTTGTACTGATGCTATGGATGGATTTATAATGCTACGGCGAACAAGTAGGGCTTATACTTGTGTCCATAACGGTTGGTCATGGACATCAGTTTTTTTGGAGACTGTATTGAGTTAACTTCATAATGTACTAGGCTGTGATGGAACAGTTCTGCCTATAGTGCTTATCAGCGTACTTGATTCCGCTTTCAACTGTTCCTCTAGCAAGCGGAGCAACTAGAATATGCTAGTTTTTAAGGATTACTCCTTATACGTAGCTCAAGAAAAATCTTACCATTTTTACGACTGGAGTAACTCACATTTCTCAGATTTTGCTGCGAGTGTTGAGCATGGGTGTATATTGGAGGCCGGAAGCCATTGAAAAAAAAATGATATTTTTGTTACAAGAATTTGGTATGGGCTGTGCTGGACCTAATATAATAGCCTGTGGCCAAATGCGGCTGTTATTTGAAAAAGGTTCATCATATGTGTTAGTTTTGAGGGGAAACAAAGGGAAAGGAATGGAATCACCCCTATGTTTCTTATAATGAAAATAGCATCTTCAACCCCTACGACCACCACTGTCTACAAACACTACCATCTCCCGCCACCACCTTTCATATGTCAACAACCCACGTCGCCGGCAATAATCCCATGTCGTTGTTGACCCATCGCCAACATCATCGTAATCCAACAACCCCGTTGCCAAGATCATCAAAATCCCCCTCAACCACCACTCTAACCCACGAAATCCCCATCCCCATTCATGAAACACCCATATTCACTCTCCTGGTGTTTTGCAGGGTTGTAAAGGAGGTTTCGTGGGCGGGGGAGGGATTTTCGTGAGTGGAAATGGTGGTTGGGGTTTATGGGTGAGGATTTTGACAAGGTGGTGGTGGGTTCAAAGAGGGCATGAATGGCACATGGTGGTCTCGCCGGTAATGGCCACGGGGGGTGGGCACACTGGTGAGAACATTGGTAATGGTCCCGGCATGATAGGTGGTCGTGGGTGTCCATGATAGTTGTTGATGGGTGGTGTAGGTGGTTAAGCGGTGGTGTATGGAGCGAGTAGGGAAAGGGTATAGGAAACCCTTAGGGGGGTGGGGAATCAAATTAGAGTGATTTGGGGTAAACCCATTCTGAAAATTGGTGAAAGGGAATGGAATAACGTGTCAAACAAACAGTAACAAAGGGAAAGAAGCTGTTTCATTCCCTTTCCCTTTCCTTATTACCACTTACGAAACGCCTCCTTGGTTCTTAGTTGTCTACGTTGTTTCCATAGCCTCATTTCTGACAAATACACAGTGTTAGTTCTTAGCTGTTTATGTTGTCTCCCATGGCCTCATTTTTGACAAATACATGCAAAGCTTCCTTTTCCTAATGTTTTTTTTCCCAGAAAGTAATGATTAGAATATATCAAGTTTCTGGAAATACTAGCAAGTAATCGGTGATTGACACTTTATTCTCGGACAACTTTTCATGTTTTGACCTATTATGAAGTGTAAATATATTAGTGTGCAAGAAGTTTTGTATGCAGAATAAGTGCAGGAGCCAAGTAGCATAGCCCATAAATATATTAGTTTTTCTCGCGCTCTAACTTTTTAGGCTTATCTGGACCATCAAGTATGGTTACTCGTGGTTACACATGTATTTATCTTTCCTCCTTCATATCTTTAACATTTGTTTCTCAAATGAAGAACTGTGTTAGTTCAATTAATGTGTATTGTTAGATGCTGTGTCAAATGGCTCATCTGAATCTCTTTTTCATGATTTGATAATGAAGGTTATTCAAGTGAGTGAGAGGATGGTCATGGAGCAAAAAGCATATATGCTGTTTTATGTACGTGATAGGAAGAAGTTTGTTTCGAAGAAAGCAATGGCCATGGTACAGAAGGAAAACTTGCTCCAAACTATGCGAAATGTATCAAGTGCCGTTCCTAGTATTAATCATGGTGCTGCTGAAAAGAATACGAAAGAGGCTATTCAGTCTGGATTGTTTGTGAAGCAGGTGGAGAACTCTAAATCCTCTGAGATTGTGGCTCAACCAAAATTGTCAAGTAGTTTGAAGCAAGAGTTAAGTAATAATTTAGGCAAAATCTCATCAGAACCCTCAGTTTTGGAAAATGATAACAATTCGCCGATACCAAAGCCTAATTTAGCTGAAACGACGCAATCAACTAGGTGTGCTGAAAATAATCGTGCCCAGACTACTGTTGTGACTACAGTCCTTGGTGGTGGCTCTGACAGCAACAATGAGCCTATGGGTGATTCTAGCTTCCTTGAAGAAAAAACTGCCAGTCGTGATTGCTCATCAAATGCAGCAAATGGTTTAGGTGCTTTAGCTTCTGATATGGTACGTGCGTTCTTTCTCTTGTTTTCGTTCTTCAGATTAAGAAGGCATTTGAGAGGTTTTGTTGATTTACCAATGTCCTTTTGTTGTATTTTTTTTGCAGGCAAAGGATGATAAGCCCGCCGCAGTTGTCCTGCCGGATTCAATAACTCAAGAGACCATAACTCAAGAGACCATTGCAAGTAAAGCATTCAAAGTAAGCTTAATATTTATTTGTCTTTTCCTCTCATATCCCACTAAAGGAAGCACCTCTTTTTTCTAAAATATGGCGGTTGCTTTATATAGAATGAAAAAGTGAGAAAAGTAAGACTCAAAGAGAAACGTGTGGATAAATTATTATCCGGAGGAGATTTACTCCGGCGAGGACCAGTGAAGAAAATATCAAAGTCGAGAGCCGTAGGGATGCATTTAAGCACCAAAATGCTGTATTTTGCTGCCGTAAGTTTAAGGAAGAGGAAAAAATCCAAGAAGATGAAACAACAATCAAAACTCAATTTGCCTGAGAAGTTGCTCAATGAGGAAGGTCTTCCTGCAAACACGACTTCTGTCGTTGCACTGGCATCATCCGGTGTTGAAATTTCTTATTCCTTGTCCGGTTCTACTGATTCTGGTATGGCAGTTAATGGCTCGTGTTCTAGAGAGGGGCAGAAGGATGCTTCAAAGGAGTTTCAGAAAAACTCTAGCTGCAATTCATCTGTGGGAAAATTGGATGAAGTACTCAACAGTAGAATCAAATCTAACCAAGCTGTGCTTGCGAGTGTGAAGCTGTCAAAAGAAACTATTAGCATGGAAACGCAGTGCAATGATGGTGATGTTTCTTTTGCAGAAAAGCAAAATCTTCCACCACAAAATGGAGTATTGGTGGAAACCACTGGTTAGTAACTGTTCAGGTTTTTGTTTTGGGTTTCTCCTTACTTCCTGGTGTCAAAGTTAGGCTTGGCGGTGTCTCCTGTTTCAGTTTATTTTTATTTTAGTACTGTTTGCAATTTGTTCGTCATATTTTCCTCCAAATGAAATGCTTGTTATTAAGACTTGAAATATAATCCAGAGATTATATTGCTGGAAGTTTACTCAGAGATGTAAGGAAGAAGAATTTTAAGTCAAAGAAAATGATTAACTACTGAAGACAACCGTCAGTGAGCTATTTATAGACTCTAACCTAGTCTTCCTGCCAAAACCCTTGACAGAATTCTGTTACAGGATCAGTTAGCAACTGATCTGAGCTGGTATAACAGAATAGGCAGTTCTGAAACTCTTCTTTACTGTATGTGACCTACAACCCATGGCATAAGACTGTTACTCATCAGTACACAAACTTGCGCTAGGAATAAAAAGCGGGAAATGGATTTCAGAGAATTTGAAATGGGTTTTTCTAAAATGTGCCCTAAGAGCACATGTTAATAATCTTAATATTGTAAGATTAACAATATATTCTCACTAATTATGGTAACAATGAGTTTATAGTTAAATATCTCATGAGAATATGTTGTCAATCTACCATATTAAGGTTATTAACATGTGCCCTTAGGGCACATTTTAGAAAAACCCATTTGAAATTTGGTTTAATTATGATAACAACGGTCTAATAAAGGTCTTTGTAGAGGTTTATGTCAGCATTGCTTACCTTCCCTTCTTTGTCGTTGAGGATATCTTCTTCAGTTTTTACACTCCTCTTTCTCTTTATTTTTTTTTCCCTTTTTTTCTTTATATATCCTTTTTACTTGTAAGTTGTAAAAAAAAATTGTTGCTCTCAAGTCGGCTGCCGTTGACCTGCGGTGACTTAACTTACTCCTGTTTTGATCCACTTTTAAGGCATTCCGCACCCTTAATTCTATTTCGGTTTTCAAAATCGTTTTAATCTTTTCTCTCGATGTAAATTTTAAGTTTTTATAAAAGAAATCCGGAATTCGATTTTAAAACCCCTAAGTTTACCTTGACTTTCCATTACATTTTCGTTCTCCCTTTTTGTTTTTCATTTTCCCTTTTTATTCGCTTTTTGAGGCGTGCGTTCACCCATGGACGGTTCGAAAGGATGATTCATGTCAGCCGACCCCAAATCATTTTGGGATTATGGCTCTGATGTTGTTGTTGTTGTTGTTGTTGTTGTTGTTGTACCGTGTTATGTTTCCAAATTCCAAGCAACAGACTGTCATCTGTTGTATCTACTTTACTGTCTTCATTAGTCTGCTCGCCTATGCTACTTTGTTGAATATTCTCTGTACCTCGTTTTATGTGGTGGCTAATTTTCGTTGCATCTTGGTTTTTATATGGTTTCATTGTATTGGTTTACCATGGTAGGTTGGGGCGGGATAGAATTTCCCTCAAAAAATGCGGAAGACAATGTCCCAGAGGTTGTCACAATTGGTCATGTACCGGACGAATGGTGAGTTGATCTACATTTGTATTTCATTTCCCATGTGTTTTTTTATCTGTGAATACGCATGTGATGTAAAACTTCATGATTACAAATTACCCAAATTCTCTTTTAGAGTTAGTTACTATTTTCTTTTCATTGGAAAATTGGTACTTGATACCTATTATACTCCCTCCTGTTACTGTATTATACCACTTTTCATTTTTGGCTCATTCACTGGATTCATATGATTTCCTTTAATAACAGAAGTAAATATACCAAACGGCTCATATACCCTGTTTTACTTATCCCTATATCCTTCCCCAAGTCTCTCCACTACCTGCCATAACTACCCAGACACAAACACTACCACCCTTCATCATACTCCAAGGCTCCCTCCACTTCCAACAATGCAACCTATCGCCCTCTTATGTCCACCACCAGACCTAACACCCCACCACATATCCACATCACCACCACCAACACTAACCCAAATCGCTTCTCGTCCCCCTTCGGTATCAGAGTCCTTGCAGCCATAAAAAATTTAGACTTAATCCCACCTTTATGTCTTCTCCCTCTTCAACCCTTCAAAAACCGCCCTTTTCCGACCCACCATCCACACACAACCCCATCTCCAAAATCCGACACCAAACGAGGACAGTTAGTTCGAGTGAGAGAGAAAGAGAGGCAGACCTAACACCCCACCACATATCCACATCACCACCACCAACACTAACCCAAATCGCTTCTCGCCCCCCTTCGGTATCAGAGTCCTTGCAGCCATAAAAAATTTAGACTTAATCCCACCTTTATGTCTTCTCCCTCTTCAACCCTTCAAAAACCGCCCTTTTCTGACCCACCATCCACACACAACCCCATCTCCAAAATCCGACACCAAACAACGAGGACAGTTAGTTCGAGTGAGAGAGAGAGAGGCATGATGAGTCGCCTTTGACAATCCCAAGAGGAAGACGTGGAAGGTTGAAAAACCGAGATCGGGTGGGGTTGGGGGGCCACGTGGTTTTGCGGTGGGTGATAAATAAGAGGTGGATTTGTGGTTAATGGTGAACGGGAGGGGTATTCTTGTAAACTACCTTGAATTGTTTCAACAAGCCTTTACTTATAAGAAAAGCCAAGGTGGTGTCTTGAAGACCGTGGAAAGTCATGGAAAGTTTTAACTTACGAAGTAAATTCTTTATGAATATCCCTAAAAACAGATATGAAAGGATGATTGTGTAAATAACATGTACTTATACAATATCTTGTATTCTAAAATTGTTATAAGGGAGACTTTTTAGGATATAAGTTCTTTTTTTCTAAAGAAAAGAGTAGGAGCAGGAAGTGATGATTTAAATAGCTATCTTCTTTCTAGCGACTGTAATTTTCATTCTGGCCTCATTTATAACCCTTTTGGTTTTTTTGATATCAATATCCAGGGATGAAGAATATGACCGTGGTAAAAGGAAAAAGGTGAGAGGGTTGAGGAATGATTTCAGTGGTCCAAATGTATTCCAAGAAATTGCTTCAAAGAAAGCAAAATTGAAGGCAAAGACAGGGCAGCGTATCTCCTCCATAAATGAGCCATTCAGAATATGACTCATACGTGTTGGGTCAAGCCCTCATTGCGTTATTTCGTTATTCTCTATTTATACGGTTACTTTATTATGTGTACTACACCACTGGTAAGTGGAGCTGGCTGCGCACTTCAGGATCTAAAACCAGTCATGAAACTTCGGCAAGTTTTTGGACTTTTGGTGAAACTGAAGTGTTGGGGTGTCATACCATACCAGTCTTGAGATGGCTTGGGTTCATGCATTGGGTTGACAGTCCCTAGTGGTGCTTGATCGTGTGTATCGATGCTATTTTTGAAGAGACTTGATTTTTACTCCGTATTATTTTTAGGCATCCATAGAATATAATGTCGAAAATTTGTACGCACTCTCTGGAGCTTATAGTTATAGATGACTCTTTCATGGTACTGTTGTATTTGTTTTTCCAAGTGTTCTAATAATAATGTATGGCAAATGACCTTGCTATTTTAACAAGTATGTCCTGTCTTTTTTTATGGTTCTACAGTTTGACGTTAACCAATCACTTTTTTACATTTAAGCTAGGTGAGGCGAGGCAAGGTCAGATGTGACGATCCGCACACTTCGTACCCTTAGGTTTATTTATGCTACGTAGTTTCATTTCCTTTTGTATATTTTTAGTAAATACTTTCCTAGTTTAGCATAGTTAGCATAGCTTTTCTTTCCATAAATTGGTATATCGCTATTCTACATTTTCAATGTTTCCTTCTACCAGGATGTAACTATCAAATTTCCTTCTTTGGGAGTACTAGTCAATCAAAAATCTAATTCCCACCAAGTTGCCTTCTTATTGCTTGTTGTTGCTTTCTTGTGAACGACTCTTGCCTTCACTTCACTAACAAGCCTGTGTGTGTCAATGGAGACTGGGATTCCGACACCCACAACCCGAGACCGTTTACGAATGCACTAGTGCTTGACAAACACTAGTGCTTGACGCTCTCGCTTGCATTCTTGTCGAGTGTTTAGACAAGGGTGCGCGTCACGCCCGACTCAAAGTTTCGGACCGTGACATTTGGTATCAGAACCCGGTCTTCTTCACGGGCTGCTGTATACGATGGCATCAAAGGCGGTAGATCCGAGTGGGAACAAAAGTGACACTAAGGCGAGAGTGGCGGCTTTAGAGAGATTGATGGACGAGCAAATTCCATCCTTGGAGGCTCTCATTGTGAGTTTGGAAAGTACTCACCAAGTAGTTGATGAGACGGTAAAGAGGCATGATGCCCGCTTCGAGGCCGTAGACGAGTCCATAAAGAGGCACGAGAGCCGCCTTGTGGCCGTCGAAGAGGCGATTCCGAAAGAGTATAACTCGGATATGGGTTATCTCTATTAAAAAGTCGAGCAACTCGAGAACAAGTGCAATACCTTGATGAAAATGGCCGCGGACGGGAGTTTTGGTGGAACTCCTAAGGTGAAGCCGCCTACACCCCTCAGGTATAGTGGGGCAAGAGATTCGAAAGAAGTCGATAACTTCATCTTCGACATGGAACAATACTTCCGAGTGAGCGCGCTCGACGAAGGTCTAAAGGTCAGCACCGCGAGTATGTACCTAACGGATGACGCTAAACAATGGTGGCGCTCGAAACATGCCGAGATCGAGGCAGGGACCATTAGGCTAGAGCCATGAGACGATTTCAAGCGAGTTTTCAAGGAGCAATTCTACCCGGAGAATACCGATTTCCTAGCTCGAAGGAAATTAAAGAACTTGAAACATACAGGCTCGATTCGCGATTATGTGAAAGCGTATTCGGCTTGTATGTTGGAGATAACGGACATGACCGAGAAGGATCGGGTGTTTCAGTTTATTGATGGCTTGAAGGAGTGGGCTCAGCGAGAAATCACGCGACAGCGACCAGAGTCCTCTCGGCTGCGATGACAGCGGCTGAAAGGCTAGTTGACTATTACACGGAGCGCGAAACCTCCCAGAAGAAGGGATTCGCTGCAACGGGCGGAAGCAACCAAAGGTTTGGAGGGACGACTTCACAAGCAAGACCTCCCTCTACGGGTAATAGTCGGTTCCGTCCCAGAGGTGATAATAGGAGATGGGGTCCGACGAATTCTACTCCAACCTCTTCTAAGGGTAGTAATTCTGAAGCGTCGACTGCTAGGAAGCCGTTCACGTGCTTCCTTTGTAAAGGACCGCACCGAATGTCCGAGTGCCCTCACCAGGGGGAGTTCAACACCCTCAAGAAGAATTTGTCCAAGATGTCGGTAGAACAGAATCCCGAGGGGATAGATCAGGATGCAGAGGGGTGCAATGATGATGAGGCCAGTGAGCAAGGAGAAATGGCTCGAATGGGAGCATTCCACATGATGTGCTCAATGGGCAAAGGCGATGAGCGCTCCGAGACCAAGTCCACGGAACTGATGTACGTGGAGATAAGCGTCAATGGGAAGGCTACTCGAGCTATGATAGATACAGGGGCCTCCCATAATTTCGTCACCTCCGACGAAGCGAAGAAACTCTGATTGAAGTTGAACCGAGAAGGGGGAAGCATGAAAGTTGTCAATTCCAAGGCCTTGCCGATTCAGGGTGTGGCTAGAGAAGTGGTGATCAAGATGGGCGAATGGACGGGGAAGCTCGACTTCACCAGCGTCCCGATGGATGACTTCAAGATCGTCCTCGGCATGGATTTTACGGCGAACCCCGACCTTTCGGCGCCCCACAATGGGTCTTTAATAATGGTGGGATCAAACCATGTCTTGTGAAAGCTGTTGAAGCCGACCGAAAGCAAAAGGGGCCACTCCTCTCGGCAATGCAGTTGAAGAGGGGACTTCAAAAGGGAGAGCCTACATACTTGTGTACCGTGTCCATGAAAGAAGACACCCTTGCTGAATGCGTGGAACCACAAGTAGAGAAGGTGCTAGAAGACAATAAGGACTTGATGCCTGATCAGTTACCTATGAGTATGCCACCCCGACATTCGGCAGACCATCAAATTGAATTGCTCCCGGGCACAAGACCTCCTACTCGAGGGACATATCAGATGGCGCCTCCCGAACTAGCGGAACTACGAAGACAACTAGACGATCTGATTCGCTCGGGGTCGATATGACCTTCCAAAGCTCCCTATGGAGCCCCTGTGCTCTTCCAGAAGAAACAGGACGATAGTCTGAGATTGTGTATCGACTACCGGGCTCTGAACAAGCTGACGGTGAAGAACTGCTACCCCATCCCATTGGTAGCAGATTTGTTCGATCAATTACAAGGCGTTGTATACTTCACCAAGATCGACCTGAGATCTGGTTATCATCAAGTTCGAATTGCCGAAGGAGATGAGCCGAAAACTGCTTGTGTGACGAGGTATGGGTCTTTCGAATGGTTGGTCATGCGCTTTGGCTTGACGAACGTACCTGCAACGTTTTGTACGTTGATGAACCATGTTTTCCACAAGTACCTGGACAAATTCGTGGTGGTATATCTGGACGATATCGTTGTATATAGTCGCTCATTGGCTGAACACGTAAAACACTTGGAGTTGGTGTTCGCGAAGTTACGAGAGAACCACCTATTCGTGAAAAGAGAAAAGTGTGAATTTGCCCAACCCGAAGTGAATTTCCTTGGTCACATAGTGGGCAAAGTAAAACTGAAGATGGATCCGAAGAAGATTGCTGCTATCAAGGACCGGGGAACCCCAAAGAGTGTGTCTGAGCTCCGCTCTTTCTTGGGGCTCGCAAACTACTATCGAAGATTCATACGAGCGTACTCGAAAATTGCTGCCCCGCTCACCGACTTGCTAAAGAGGGATGATAAGTGGGAGTGGTCTATCGACAAGAAGAGGGCCTTTGAGAAGCTCAAGGAAGCGATGGTACAGGAGCCGGTTTTGGCGTTACCGGATATCACAAAGCCTTTTGAAGTTGAGACGGATGCATCTGATTACGCCCTCGGGGGGGGGGGAGGGGTGCTACTCCAAGAGGGTCACCCAGTGGATTTCAAGAGCAGAAAGTTTAATGGAGCCGAGACTCGTTATGCGGTACAAGAGAAGGAACTCCTAGCTATTGTTCATTGCTTGCGGGGATGGAGGCTCTATCTCTTGGGATCGAAGTTCGTTGTCAAGACTGACAATACCGCAACATCTCACTTCTTGACTTAGCCCAAGCTGAACAGCTGACAAGCTAGATGGCAAGAATTGTTGGCAGAGTTCGATGTGGAATTTGCTTATAGACCAGGAGCCGCGAACAGAGTCGCTGATGCCCTCAGCCGAAGATGTGATTTGGCCACATTGCACACGATTGCTCATTTCTCTACCACCACAGTGGCTACCGATATTCAGGCTAAGGTGAAAGAGCACCTCGACCAGGACCTGGTGTCAAGGAATCTGAAACAATTAGCCATCGAAGGGAAGACTCGCAAATTTTGGATGGAGGATGGCCTCTTGTTCACGAAGGGACATCATATCTTTGTTCCAAAAGCGGTAGGGCTGCGAAAGATTCTCTTACAAGAGTGCCACGATACATTGTGGGCAGGTCATCCGGGAGGCAGAGAACCTTATGCCTACTGAAGAGAAGCTACTACTGGCCGCAGATAAAAGATGATGTGATGGAGTACACAAAGACACATCTCCGATTTGCCGCACAAGACAAGGGAGAGAAACAAGCCGGGGGGGGGGGAGGGGACTAAATCCTTTACCGGTACCAACTCTTCCATGGGAAAGTATCTCGATGGACTTCATATCTGGGTTACCGAAGGTAGGGGATCTCAGTGTGATCCTTGTCGTTGTGGATCGCTTCTCGAAGTATGCCACATTCATTCCCCTTCCGAAGACGTGCAGTGCTGAAGAGACGGCCATGATGTTCTTCAAGAATGTTGTGAAATATTGGGGACTACCTCAAAGTATAGTACGTGATCGCGACTCTCGCTTCACGGGACTATTTTGGAGAGAGTTATTCTAGCTCCTGGGCTCTAAACTTCGGATGTCCTCAAGTTACCATCCTCAAACAGATGGCCAGACGGAAAGATTCAATAGCATGTTGGAAGAGTACTTGAGACATTTTGCGGGCGCCACCCAGATGGAGTGGGTGCGCCTCCTAGATGTTGCCCAGTTCTGTTTTAATGTTCAAACGAGCTCCTCTTCTAACAAGAGCCCGTTGAGCTTGTCACAGGTCAACAACCGTTATTGCCTCCCACAGTTGCTGACTTTTATGGTGGCCGAACGAAGAAAGCTCACGAGTTTGCTAAAGAATGGAATGTCAATGTTGAGATTGCTCGCGCTTACTTGGAGAAGGCGTCCCGCCGCATGAAGAAGTGGGCAGATGAGAACCGGAGGCCAAGAGAGTTCAAGGTAGGTGACGTGGTTATGGTGAAGTTGAATAAGGAGCAGATGAGATTTCTTAGGGGAAGAGACAAGCGGCCGGTGTGAAGTATGAAGGCCCCATCCAAGTGATCAAGTGGATTGGGGAAGTTGCTTACAAGCTTGACCGCCCTACCTGGATGAAATGTCACCCGGTCTTCCATGTGAGCTGCTTGAAGCCGTACCATCCAGATCCTGAAGATCCAACCCGCAACAAGAGCAAGCGCACCAACATCCGTTCCAATCAACTTCCAGCAACATCAGCCGACTAATCCAGCCTTGAAGACTTGAAGAGTTCCAGCGTTGCCGAGGACCGCAACAGATTAGGTGGGGGAGAGTGTGACGATCCGCACACTTCGAACCCTTAGGTTTATTTATGCTACGTAGTTTCATTTCCTCTTGTATATTTTTAGTAAATACTTTCCTAGTTTAGCATAGTTAGCATAACTTTTCTTTCCATAAATAGGTATATCGATATTCTACACTTTCAATGTTTCCTGCTACCAGGATGTAACTATCAAATTTCCCTCTTTGGGGAGTACTAGTCAATCAAAAATCTAATTCCCACCAAGTTGCCTTCTTATTGCTTGTTGTTGCTTTCTTGTGAATGACTCTTGCCTTCACTTCACTAACAAGCCCGTGTGTGTCAATCGAGACTAGGATTCCGACACCCACAACCCGAGACCGATTACGAATGCACTATGCCGAGTTAGAGGTTGAGCAATTTTAGAGAAATCCTTAATAAAGCGGCGATAGAACCCTGCATGACCAAGAAAACTACGCACACTTTTAACATTAACCGGGTACGGGAGTTGCTCAATTACCTCAACCTTAGCTTTGTCCACCTGAATACCCTTACCTGACACCAAGTGACTGAGTACCACCCCTTCAGTAACCATGAAGTGGCACTTCTCCCAGTTAAGAACAAGGTTGCTCTCCTCACAGCGCTGCAAAACTTTAGTCAAGTTTCTCAAGCAAACATCAAAATCAGTACCATACACACTGAAATCATCCATAAAGACTTCCATGATAGACTCTATGTAATCAGAAAATATGGTCATCATACAACGCTGAAAAGTAGCAGGAGCGTTACATAAACCAAAAGGCATCCTCCTATAGGCAAATACACCATACGGACATGTGAAAGTGGTCTTTTCCTAATCGTCAGGATGAATGGGTATCTAAAAGAAACCGGATTAGCCATCTAGGTAACAGAAATAACTATGACATGCTAATCTCTCTAACATTTGGTCAATGTAAGGAAGTGGGAAATGGTCTTTCTTAGTAGCCGTGTTCAACTTCCTATAGTCAATGCACATCCTTCACCCTGTAACAAGTCTAGTAGCAGTCAATTCATTCTTATCATTCTTTACTACTATAGTACCTCCCTTCTTAGGTACAACTTGGACATGACTGACCCATTTAGAATCAGATATAGAGTAGATAATACCAGCATCAAGTAATTTCTGTACCTCTTTTCTCACCACCTCCTGCATTGGAGGATTTAGTAAATCTCGACCCGTGCACTAGGCTTGTGGCCTTCTTCCAAATGAATACGGTGCATACAAAAATCAAGACTATTACCTTTCAGATCATCAATGCTATACCCAATGGTCTTTTTATGAGTTCTCAAAACAGTCAACAGAGCAGATAGTTGACCTTCAGTTAGGCTAGCATTGACAATCACTAGGTTCATTTCACAGTCATCAAGAAATTCATACTTAAGATGAGAGGGAAGGGGTTTTAGTTCAGGTTTCTTTACCTCAGTTACCTTTGGTGCAGTACCCAAACTATATACCCTTTGATGGGGGCATTCCTCTCCAGTTAGAAGCTTCTCAATCCGATGAACTTCTGGACTCCATGAACCCGTCTGATCAGCTGAATCCGTGACTAGGGCAATCTCCAGAGGATCCATATCCAAACACATAGGAAGATACTCATCAATAGTAAAATCAACAACATTTATACTATGACAAGTCTATTCTATCATGGGATGTTTTAATGCTTTTTCCAAGTTAAAGACAATTGTATCACATTTTGACTAAAGTCAATCTCCCTTGCCTAACATCTATAACCGCCCCCGCAGTGTGTAGGAACGGTCTGCCCAAAATGATAGGGATTTGGCTGTCTTCAGCCATATCCATGACAACGAAATCAACGGGAATGAAAAACTTCCCAATAAGAACGGGAACATCCTCCAACACCCCCAATGGGTGTTTAACAGATCTATCGGCCATCTGTAGTGTCATATTAGTAATTGTTAACGGACCCATATTTAATTTCTTACAAATAGAATAAGGCATAACGCTGACGCTAGCTCCTAAATCACAAAGAGCTTTACTAATATCAAGATGACCAATATGACAAGGGATAGAAAAGATTCCTGGGTCCTTTAATTTCGGCGGTGAATTGATCGGCAACATGGCACTGCACTTCTGAGTGTAAGCAATAGTTTCCACCGCATCAAATGATCTCTTCCTTGTCAAAATCTCCTTCATGAATTTTGCATAAGCCGGCACTTGAGTAATTAATTCGATGAAGGGAACACTTACCTGTAGGTTCTTCACGACCTCCATAAACTTACCAAACTGCTTGTCTAGCTTGGATTTTTGCTGCCGATGAGGAAAAGTTAGTGCAATAGTATTGGGCTCGGCTTGCTTGACCTTAGAATCAAGTTTTGAAACACCGTTGTCTGTCGAGGAGGTGCCTCAATCGAGCCTGGAGGTGACTCGATCGAGCACACTGGATCCTCGATCGAGCCTGGGCTGACTCGATCGAGGAACCTCAGCAGGTTCGGCTTTCTCGTTCTTTTTGCTTTTATCGTCAGCTCGTGTTTCAACTTCGTCAAGTTCTTTTTCATTATCACTAAGCTCCAAATTACCCAACCCCTTGGGATGCATGAAAGGTGCCTCATCATCAGCAGTGGTCATATCATTATTAAGGCTTTGTAGGTCGGGATTTTCATACGTAGTACCGCTCCTCAGCTGAATAACATTTGCTTGCTCATGCGCTTGTTTACCTTGAGGAGGAAGATCTACGGCCTGTTTTGATGGGCTTTGAAGTGCCATCTGAGCCACCTGATTATCTAGCATCTTATTGTGGGCAATCAGCTCAGAAATTTGAGCCGTCTGCTTTTGCTGCATTGACAAAGTTTGTTGCAAAAGACTGCGCAACTCTACCATCTCATTGTTCGAAGCTTGTTGAGGAGTTTGTTGAGGAGGCTGTTGATATTGATTGTTAAAATGCAGGCCTCCTTGATTTTGCCTTTGATATCCCCCTTGTGGTTGATTACCACGATTGTTGGGAGGGACATAAGTATTCTTTTGTGGTTGCAGCTGCTGCGGGTTTTGCACATTCTGACTAGACCCTTGAAGGAATGGATGCTCCTTCGTTCTTTCATTATAAAAGTTGGAGAAAGGTGTACCTTGTGCACCTTGTCTGTAAGCCTGAAAGGCATTAACCTGCTCTAATGTGCTCATGCAATCAGCTGCACTGTGACCGTCTAAACCGCATCTAGCACAAGACTCCTCCATTTCCTGACTCATAGCATGAACTCTCTCCTTACTACCCAATGATTGGGTAGTCTTTATCTCGACAATCTGAGCTGAAATAGTCTCTAACTGTGCCGCAAGGGCGCTATCAACACCAGTACCTCGCGTGCTTCCCCTAGGATTTCCATACCTGGCGATATGGGTAGCAATATAATCAATTAACTTCCACGCGTTATCATCATTAGCAGAAGAATCCAAAAGGGCATGATGATCGTCATACAACCTGTTATAAAACTGGTTGTAAAGAAACCACTTAGGGAAACCATGATGGGGAACTGATCAGACCAAACATTTGAAGCGAATCCAAGCTTCATTCAAATCTTCAGTAACTCCTTGCTTGAAACTGGTAATTTGACTTCGTAGTGCATTAGTCTTCTGAGGCGGGAAGTACCTCTTGTAAAAAGAAAGAGCTAAGGAATTCCAGTCTGTAATTCCTTCATTCTCCATATCCAGATCTCTCAACCACTCAGAAGCTCCATCTTTCAGAGAGAAAGGAAAGAGCACCTGCTTAACCTGATCTTGTGTCACTCCAGCTGTTAAAGGAATAGAACAGTAGTAGGTGACAAATTTCTTCATATGTGTAGCAGGATCCTCAGCAGCTGCCCCTCCAAACATATTTCGTTCCATCAAGTTGATGTAAGATGGCCGAATCTCAAAGGTTCCATTGTCAGTAGTGGGCAGCTTAAATCCTTGTGGGATAGAAGCTAAGGTTGGCTCGGAGTGACTGGCTAGAGTAGGCATGATGGTAGTCTCGGGAATAGCGGTTTCGACTGGGATTTCGGGAATAGGAATGTCGTCCTCTTCGTAGGACTGATCGGCTGACTGTGCTGAGCTCGCCTTCTCGACGTCAAGTATACTCAAGTCTTCTACTTGACTCACTTCTTGATTAAATTTCCGTTTGTAGCGAAAAGTCTTCTCTAGTTCAGGATCAAAAGGGATAATCTCGGACCTATTAGACCTGGGCATACACGGAACTAACAAGAAAAGTGTGAGAAAGGTCTCAAGGAACTGGGTTCCTTGAGACAAAGAGATAAAATAAACACAAACAAACTAAACAATTGTTGCCTCTCCGGCAACGACGCCAAATTTGATATGGCTAAAGTCGTATCACCAAATCGAAGTAAAACTATCTCAAGACTAACAAGAATAGCTAGCCGTAAGACAGGTATGAAATCCACAGGGAGGCGGTAAAAGCTAAGTCTGTAAATATTTAAATTGTCTAAGGTAACCGTTTTTTGGGGGTTGTTTTGTTTCGTTATCTAACCAACTAAATGCAAGCAATAAAAGGAGATTTAAACAATGATATTAAAGGTCTAGGATTTCCGGTTCACTAGGTCAATTATATGGGGTCTATTAATCAATTGCTAGATCTACCAAGCTGTCTAAGGTCATAAGATCGGTCGACTCTATTATGCCCTTTAGATCGATTCTAACATGCGGTCGCTATAATTAGATACAATCTATTTGATTATCGCAGCCTATATTAATTCTAACCCGGTCGGTGAAAGGATTAATTCGCTACACTAATTAACAACTCAACCCTAAGTTAATTAACTAGAAGAAGAACAATAATCAAACGACAACTTATGCGATTTCACTAGCAATTAATCAATTTCCCCTTCTAATTAACTAGATCCCCTTCATCCTAGATGAGGAAATTAGCTACTCATAACTAAAGGAGTAACAACAATAATAATGATTGAATAAATAACTGAAAGCATGAAATAAGAACAATAATCGATTAACATAAAACAATAAATGATTAATTATTAAAGAAGGATTAGTGCCGTAGCAAGGAAATATTAGGGCTAAAGAGAGTATTCAACTGTATGAGAGTAAATAAAAGCGTAACCTAATGATAAAGTACGAGTTTCTAATATATAGTACAAAATATCTGTTTTAGGAAAATCCGGAAAATCATATGCCAGAGAGGTTCCTCTATCGAGCCTGAGGTGACTCGATCGAGGATGGCTGCTCGATCGAGCCCTCCCTGACTCGATCGAGGAACCAACTTCACAGACTGTTTCTTCGTTTCCTTCACTTCTAGCCTTCATGCTTTCTTGTTCCTCGTGCCATGCTTCGTGTATTCTACTATGCCATCTCCGCTACGCTCATCTTAGCTTGATTATCTTCATAATGCGCCATTTCTGCATTGAAACACAAAATAGCGGCAGTATCGAGAATTCATTGAAATAAGGCATATAAATGATATAAAGGCACGAAAACGGTATATAAAATGGTATGAAAGGAGCTATAAAAGTATATATTAAAGTGATACATCAATCTACTATAATAAATTGTTGTTAACTACTGAGGAGACGAATGGCATAGTTGAAAGGAAAAAACTTATAGGATCCTGGGGGTTGCGAAGTATTTCTTATTGTCTTGAAATCATTTTGGAAAATATAGGGTGGAAGCCAGGTATTGAGTCGGAACTATGCGTGTGGAATGCAATACGGGTGGATGGCCAATGCCCGGAAACAATGGATGAAGTCATAACCCTTGAATTCAGCGCTTTAAAAGACTTAAAGATCAGGGACTTGTGTCTTAACACAAGGGAATGGAAAGAGGACTTGATCATATAGATCTTCAAAGATGAGTATGCCAAAAGAATTATGGCGATTCTTCTTTGTGATTCAAGGGTAAGGGATGAGGTGATATAGGTTCAAACGGGGAATGGTAATTATAGTGTAAAAAGTGGCTATGGAGTGATTTTTGATAAACACATGGAATTAAAGGCATCACAGAAGGATATGCAGAGTTGGGAAAGACTTCTGTAAAACAAAATTGTGGCATCTCCCAGGACCAATGGGGTGGAGAATGTTGGTATGGAAAATTTTAACAAAGTCTCTTCCAGTAGGGAGTGAGTTGGAAAAAAGGAAACTAGGTATGAATCACTATTCCAACCTCTGCGGGGTGGAAGAGATGAACAAAGAAACTATGGAGCATTTATTCAGGGATTGTATGGTGGCCTCCAGAATTTGGGCAGGAACTGACCTTGGGATTATCTCTACTCAAGGGAACCATACGACGCTGGAAGTATAGATTGTTAACTGGATTTCATATCTTGTCAAGCTGAAGGAAGGATGGTACAGCGTTATACAATTCTTGGCTACCATTTGGAGTATCTGGGTGCTACGCAATAACATCATTTTTCGAGGGGAGAAATTTCATCCAAAGGGCTCTTATAGATATATGTCCTCAATTGTTGCGGAAGCGTATAGAGCACATGAGGTAAGGAAGGGAAGGAAAGGAGGAGAGAACGACATGGGGATTTTGGAGAATGAGAAGGGGGATGAGAGGACTCTACTTAGAGATGGATACCCTTATTATTTAGTAGGTGGAGCAGGGCGCTGTAATACGATACGGGTGAAGGTTGATGCAAGCTGGCATGAGACGTATGATGCGTCTATAGGTTGGGTGGCATACGATGGAGGGGGCGCTAGGTTAGAAGAGGAGCTCGTTTGAACATTAAAACAGAACCGAGCTCTTGCCATTTACCTTTGGAACTTGAGTACAAGGCTATGTGGGCCATAAAGGAGCTGAATATGGACCCCTCACTGGCAGGTGAGAAACGACTGATGCAGTTAAACGAGCTTGATGAGTTTCGACTGCATGCCTATGATAGTGCTCGAGTATACAAGGAGCGAACGAAGAAGTGGCATGACAATCACATTTTGCAAAGGGAATTTCATGTTGGTGAGAAAGTTCTCTTATTTAACTCTTGTTTGCGTTTGTTTCCAGGTAAGCTGAGGAGTAGATGGTCTGGACCGTTCACTGTTGCTGATGTGAACAAATTTGGGTCAGTTACACTGCAAACTGACAAAGGAGAGACCTTCAAAGTGAATGGGAAACGATTGAAAGTCTACTATGAAGGAGCTCATGTTGGGGTAATAGAGGCTCTTGACCTCTTTACCATTGATTCTTCTTGTTACGGTCGTGCAGGACCGCAAAAACCAGCGCTACTGAGAGGCAGCTCGGATATTGTAACTTATTAATTTGTAATTAGGATTTCAATTTAAGTTTTGTATTTGCTATTACGTTTTCCTGGACTTTTGAGAGATGATAGGAGGGAATTTCATATGTTTTCTAAGAATTTTGTGCAGGAATTGACGGAATTTGAAGTTAGGAATAATAAAGAACGAAAAAGGACGCCAGCAGGTAGTTCCTCGATCGAGTCAGGCTGGGCTCGATCGAGGAACCAGTGTGCCCGATCGAGTGCAAGTGTGGCTCGATCTAGGCACCAAGAAGGGAATTAAAATTCCTTAAAACGAGAGTTGGCTAGTCAGGATTTTGGTTCCTCGATCGAGCCAAGCCGGGCTCGATCGAGGCACCTTGCTGAACCCGGTTCCGTGTTTTAAAAAAAACCGGTTTTATGCTTTACTTGTTATTACTTCTTCCAATTCTTTTCTTCTATTTCGTCACTTTTGCTGCAATATTCCGCCCCTATTACTCTTTCTCTCTTCATTCATCATCAATCCTCATTAAATCTCTCATAAAACTTGGGTTTATTTGCTTATTAAGTGTTTGCATCAATCTCTTGTGCTTATTTTTGCAATTTCATTGCTATATTTGTTAAGGTAAGTCCCAATTTGTTCTCTTTTGTCCCGAAAAAATCTAAAATTTCTTGCTTAAAACTTGAGTTTATTGCTTTGAATCTTCCATTGCTCATATACAATTGCTATTTCCTTGCTTTTTAGCCCTTTATTTGTTGAATTTCATGCCTAATTTGCTAATTTGGGAATTAGGGTTCTTCAAAATCCGGGTTGAAATTATGCTTTAAATTGGTTAGAAATTGTGTTCTTATGCTTGGAATCTTCATTATTTGATATATACTCATGTTCCCCTAGCTTTTTGGATGGTTTACTTGTGATTTTCGGTCTTAAAACATGATTTTTCGACCCATATTTGCCAAAAAAACGGGACTGTTTTTGCCTTTTGATTGGGGTATGATTGTATACTTGTCTATTTTGCAGATAATGTCGTTTACTAGGCAAGGAAACAAGAGGACACGGGAGAGAAGCGCTCCCATTCGTCAACCTGAGGTGATACCCGAGGTAGTGGAGTCTTCCGAGGAGGAGGACTTGTCTCCTTTTGATGATTATCCTTTTGTTGAGTTCCGTGACAAGGAACAAAGGGATAGGTTCGAATTTTTGATGACAAAATCCACGAGTGCTACTAGATGTGTCGATATGAAAATTTTACGAACCTTGAAGATTGATGATACTATGTTAGGCATGTTCGTTGAGATTGGTTTACAAGGTCTTTTTGTGCTTCATGAGTTGTCTTACCCTGCTCTAACCCTTGAGTTTTTGAGCTTATATGCCTACTTCCCCAGTGACCACCTTATTCGGTTTAGGTTGCTCAACGTGGAACGGTCTTTGACTTTTGACTGTCTTTCAGAAATCCTGGGGATTGATAAACACACTGATGGTGATTTATATAATGCTAGTGGGATGTCTGCAATCCAATAGTTTCCTTTGTTTACTGGCTATGCGGATGCAGATGTTAGTAGTATGTCTTTGTTGGATGTCCAACATGTCTGTCTTAGATTGTTTCTACGGTATTTGAGCTACTTACTCTACGGGAGGCACGACAAGAGTAAGGCCTCCACCATTGGGGTCTTGATTCTTGCTAGTTACCTGAACCCATTTCGGGAGAGGACATTCCAGTTTTCCCCCCCTGCTCTTGTGTGCTCTACCTTTGACCGTATGATCGGGAGATATGGGGACTTAGATTGTGGTGCCCTCATCACTAGGATTGCTCAGGTTGTATGTGATTTTCAGGGAGATGACCCTCACGAGCCTATGGACGATCATGAGCCCTTAGCTGATGACGACCACTTGCGTTATGATATATCTTACATAGACATTAGGAATAGGAAGGACCATTACTGAAAGGTCCAGGGTCAGTTTTATATGCTTTTTCCGTGTGACCGTTTGCCGGCTGTGGACCCTCTTGAGGAGAGTAAAGCTAGGGAGAGACCCCCACCTGTTACTTATCTGATCCCACATGACCTCTTGGTCACTTTTTCCCGTTCCAGCACTACTACTACTACTGGTGGGCGTCGGAGACGTCGCCAGCCTACCACCCACTTGCCTGGCTCTTTTCAGCCTGCTCCTCCTCCCCCACCTCCTACAGCCTATCCTACCCAGGGTTATCACTTTGACCCAGTCATTGAGAGAGAGGTGAGGATTCATCAGGGCATTAACGCCACATTGACTGAGCGGCGTATGTGGGAGAAGATGGAGGCTATGACTCTTGCTGCAGGTGGACAGTACACGGGCACTTCTCCTAGCCACTACACCACACCTGGTGATGATAGCCGTGTCTTCCACCTTTTTGGAGTGACTCCTGCTGAGTTTGGACAGTTTAGTACTGATTATGGTGCTTTGGGTCGTCCTTTCTACACTCCAGTCCGTCCCCATCAGCCTTCTTCTGTTTTTCCCGAGGATGTGGGTGTCCCTTTATCACAGCGAGGGCAGTTTGGTCAGTTTGGAGCTTCTACTTCTGCTGCAGCAGCTTTCCCAGGGGGTCGCCGTTCTAGTGGCCGTTCTAGAGGCCGTGGTAGACATGGTGGTCGTTTTAGAGGCCGTGGTAATGTAGATACCTCATTTCTGCACCTCCCGCAAACCACCCGGTGATGATTGGGCCGCATGTTTGGTACGCGGAACGATTTGTGACAGTTCGTAAGTTTATCGTCAAGTGATTGCTCAAACACTGATGTCTACCTCTTAGTTGTCATCTACGCGCCGATACGATCGTTTTGACAGTAATTAGAGTACATTTGGAGTCCGGGCCTAAAACCCTCTTCATTTTCTGATAACCGTTAAATCCCGAGTCAGAATGTTCTGGAATGTTCCGGATATTTCTATTCCATATTTTATAAATATTTCATAATCTTTTAATCTTTGGTAAACAATTTCCCGTAATATTCATACAAAATATTAAGGAAAATAGAATTAATCCGTCATTCCATAACTTAAACACGGAAATCTTTCTTCCGCAGGAGGAAACCACTTGGGAACAGACGCAGCAGGTGCTGCGCCTCTTCCAAGAGACGCAGTGAGTGCTGCGCTTCTTCCCAGGTCCTTTTCTGCATATTTTTCGTATCTTTTCATATCTTTTCGAGATTCACTTCCAAAGTTTCTCCGAAAACCCTAATTCCTTCACGTGATTAGTATAAATAGGAGCCTTCGCTCCTCATAATTCTCACGCGAGTGTCCGCCCTTCTTTTCTCCTTTTGCATTCTAGACCACGTTCTTACTTTTTGGCGTCTACGTGCTTGAACTTTCGACCACGTAAGCTCAAATCCTTCTGAGTACCAGCCTCGTTTGCATGACCGACCAATTTGATCAACTCCACAACTAATCAACTTACCTAATCTAAATCGTTTTCCTCTTACGAGAGCACTTTCGTTACATTCGAGTCGAGCATCACTAAACGTAAACTTAGTTCATCTCGTTTCGTCAAACATGTAAGTCTGAGGGTGTATAATCTCTTTTATTATTGTTATTTACTTTTTGTATCACTAATGTAAGATTTATGTTGAAAACATCTCTTAAAACCGATTTATAAAACCTCGTTTAAAACCCTTTTTTCGGATTACCAGAAGACAAACCGTCGAGAAAGGACGCAACAACTGCTGCGCCTCTTTGTGAGGCTGCCACAGTTCCTGCTTCCTTTCTTCTTCCTTCGTCCTCTGTAATTCGTCTTCTCTATTTGTTTTCGTTAATTCTTTGTTATAATACCATAATCATCTCACATGTATATTATTTATCATTCATACGTTTAATTAATCATTAAATTCGGCTTAAATCCCTTATAATCTCATATTTGCGGGTTTTCGTCATTAAACTCAATCCGGGTTGTAGAAATTCGATTTGTTCATATTGAGTTTCTGGAATTCGACCTTTGATATATTTCCATCTGTCTATTGTCGTATTCGTCATTAGTTCGTCATTAATTCATTGTGTTTAATCTATTTAATTCACCTATGTCACTAATCAATCGTTCATCCCTGTAAATAATTTGTTTGCATTCGTCTCGTCCATGTTTTATTGCTTTTATGACTCGTTCATATGTAATTAATGAATTAAATCACTTCCATCCGAGTAAATATATTAATTAATCCATTAAATCATCAATTGACATTAACGATTTGCGATTCGGCTTCCGCCAGAACAGAACTCACCCTTGAATCGACGCAACAATCGCCTGCGCCTCTTCCAAAGGGCGATCTCTTTGCGCTGTTCCAGGTTGATTTCTGTCTCTGAACTCCCTTTCTGCCTTGACCCGATTAATTAATCTACGTATAATTAACTATTAACCGTATTATCGCCTACTGTTTCTGTTCGTTAATTCCTTTATTCTTTCTTTTTCCCAAATTATCCGTTTTAAAGGTATTTTCGACATAAATCGCTAAACCCATTGTAATTATTGTAATTTTTATTATTGTTATTTTCCTATTGTATTTATCGTTGTATTTTGTATCATTTGTATATTTTCACATGTAATTGAATCTAAATCCCAACTTCGACCCAATTGTTTGCTAATTACTTGTTCACCAACTTAGTTAATTCTCACATGTTAGGATTAATTTATTGGATGTTGCATTGCATGCATATAATCGACAATATATCAAGTATAGACGATTTTCCCTAATCATTAGTAGAGGCCGCAATCGAGGCGGGCGGGATTAGGTGTTCGATCAAAAGAGCTTCCTAATACGTACCCTCACCCCTTACTCCAAATCTCTGTGAACATCCGTGTTCATTGGCATCCACGAGAGTCATTCTAGACATAGAATGCTAAGGGTAACGAGTTCTTGGTGTTCATGTCTCTACTTTGTGTCTTGACATGGCACGAGGTATTCGAACGGTTCCAATTTGCCATAAAAATTGGTGGCGACTCCACAAATGCAAACGCTTGTTTCCCAAGCGCCCCCGTGGCCCCATTGTCCACAGTTTGGCGACTCCGCTGGGGATAATACACTTACGTGTAGCCAAAAGGGTGAAACTTGAACAAGGTTAGGGAATAGTTTATACAAGACAATTGTCGGTTTTCATAACTCGGTCTTCCTAGATCGTTTCATTCGGACTTCCTACGCCCAACCCAACCCATTCGACCAAATGTCCCGTCTAAACGGTCCTAATTCTTATTTGGGCCTAAGGATGGATAGCGATTGACGTCATCCATACCATGATGCTTACTCTTGTTTGTATCAAGGACCTTCACTACTTAAGGAAATGGACTAGGAATCGGCCTTACTCTTGTTCGGTACGAGCCTCTCCACAGATTTCGGGTTTGATTGTTCGGTATGGCAACCCACCCTTTAAACCAAAACCCTTTTAAATGCACTCAGCATCCCGTTATAATGCTTGTATAAATATTTGTACCTTACGTGATCACCATTTCTAAACGAAACCATGACGATTTTTGTAAAAATCAAAATCCCTTTTTAAATGAAAATTTCGAAAAAAGGCCATTGATTAGCGCAAAACCGAGTCGAAACTCTGTTCGTTTGTCGAGTCAAATTTCGGGCCCAAGTCCATTTCAAAACCTCACTTCGAGTCCACTCCTACAACTACACTATAGTTGACTAGGACATACATTTTCAAACATTGTCTTTTCTTCAAAACTCACTCAACACAAGTGGCACACACCCACTTCACAAGTCAAAACATTTCTTCTCTTAGTAAGCGTGTTAGGATGGTCGATCGTGTTTTGATTCGCCGTCGATCTCTTATCCAGTTTCCAAGATGCCTGAAACAAGTGACGTGAACTTCAATCAACTTCAAGATGGTAATGATCGAATCCTAGCCGCGCTAGCTCAAATCCAAGTTACCCAAGACCAAGTGTATGATCGCCTTGACACCATCGAGGGCGGATCTACGCCGTAGAGGGGAGGTTGCCTCCTCAAGAAAGTGAAGTAGCGGATGACTTCGTGAATGACTTCAGGGATG
This sequence comes from Silene latifolia, assembly GCF_048544455.1. Taxonomy (NCBI): domain Eukaryota; kingdom Viridiplantae; phylum Streptophyta; class Magnoliopsida; order Caryophyllales; family Caryophyllaceae; genus Silene; species Silene latifolia. The sequence goes on along the minus strand of NC_133526.1, from coordinate 33,372,366 downwards.
AAAATCCTCCCATGGGAATTACTGCAGCTGAGAAAAGACTCCAATACTTGGAGGAGCAATTGATGTATCTTAAAGGGGATGACATTTATAGGGATAATAATCGCAAGTATGAGGCCGTAAATTCCAAATTGCCAACCAACTTCAACATGACGGATATCCCTAAATTCAAGGGGCATGAAAACCCTTTGAACCACATCCGTGCCTTCAAGGATTACTGTAGATACCTCATTTCTGCACCTCCCGCAAACCACCCGGTGATGATTGGGCCGCATGTTTGGTACGCGGAATGATTTGTGACAGTTCGTAAGTTTATCGTCAAGTGATTGCTCAAACACCGATGTCTACCTCTTAGTTGTCATTTACGCGCCGATACGGTCGTTTTGACAGTAATTAGAGTACATTTGGAGTCCGGGCCTAAAACCGTCTTCATTTTCTGATAACCGTTAAATCCCGAGTCAGAATGTTCTGTTCCGGATATTTCTATTCCATATTTTATAAATCTTTCACAATCTTTTATTCTTTGGTAAACAATTTCCCGTAATATTCTTACAAAATATTAAGGAAAACCAAATTATCCCGTTATTCCATAAACCAAACACGGAAATATTTCTTCCGCAGGAGGAAACCACCTGGGAACAGACGCAGCAGGTGCTGCGCCTCTTCCAAGAGACGCAGTGACTGCTGCGCCTCTTCCCAGGTCCTTTTCTGCGTATTTTTCGTATCTTTTTCATATCTTTCCGAGATTCACTTCCAAAGTCTCTCCGAAAACCCTATTCCTTCACGTGATTAGTATAAATAGGAGTCTTCGCTCCTCATATTTCTCACGCGAGTGTCCGCCCTTCTCTTCTCCCTTTGTATTCTAGACCACGTTCTTACTTTTTGGCGTCTACATGCTTGAACATTCAACCACGTAAGCTCGGATCCTTTTGAGTACCAGCCTCGTTTGCATGACCGACCAATTTGACCAACTCCACCATAATCAACTTAACTAATCTTAATCGTTTTCCTCTTACGAGGGCACTTTCGTTACATTCGAGTCGAGCATCACTAATCGTAAACTTAGTTCATCTCGTTTCGTCAAACATGTAAGTCTGAGGGTTTAAATCTCTCTTTTATTTATTGTTCTTTATTTTTGTAATCATATTGTAAAGTTTATGTCGAAAACACCTCTTAAAACCGATTTATAAAAACCTCGTTTTAAACCCTTTTTACAGATTACCAGAAGATAACCGTCGAGAAAGGACGCAAAGAATCGCCGCGCCTCTTCAAGGAGCGCAGATGTCGCGCTGCGCCTCTTCGTGAGGGCCGCGCAGATTTCTCGCTTCCTTTCTTCTTCCTTAAATCTCTCGTAATTCGTCTTCTTTATTTGTTTTCGTTTGTTTTCTTTAATTCTTTGGTACAATAACATAATCATCTCACATGTATATTATTTATCATTCATTATTATATAATTCGTCATTAAAATCAGACTTGAATCCCTTATAATCTCATATTTGCGGGTTTTCGTCATTAAAATCAATCCGGGTTATAGAGATTCAATTCGTTCATATTGAGTTTCTGGAATTCGATCTTTGATATATTTTCATCTGTCTATTGTCATATTCATCGCATATTCGTCATTAATTCTTCATTATTTCGTTGTGTCTAACCTATTTAATTCACCTATGTCGCTAATCAATCTTTCATCCGTGTAAATAATTCATCTTAATTCCATCTCATCCATGTTTCGTTGCTTTTATGACTCATTCATATGTAATTAATGAATTAAATCACTTCCATCCGAGTTAAATATATTAATTAATCCTTAAAATCATCAATTAACATTAACGATTTGCAGTTCCGGCTTCACAGCCAGAACTCACCCTTGGAACAGACGCAGCAACTGTTGCGCCTCTTCCAAAGGGCGCAGTCCTGCTGCGCCTGTTCCAGGTTGATTTCTGTTTCTGAACTTCCGTTCTGCCTTGACCTAGTTTGATTAGTTTACGTATAATTAACTATTATCCGTATTATCACCCTTAATTTATGTTCGTTAATTCCTTTATTCTTTCTTTTTCTCAAATTATCCGTTTTAAAGGTATTTTCGACATAAATTGCTAAACCCATTGTAATTATTGTAATTTTCCTATTGTATTTATCATTGTATTTTATATCATTTGTATGTTTTCACATGTAATTGAACCTAAATCCAAAGTCGACCCAATTGTATGCTAAATTACGTGTCTTACCGACTTAGTTAATTCTCACATGCTAGGATTAAAACTTGGATGTTGCATTGCATGCATATAATCGACGATATATCGAGTATAGACGATTTCCCTAATAATTAGTAGAGGCCGCTATCGAGGCGGGCGGGATTAGGTGTTCGATCAAAAGAGCTTCCTAATACGTACCCTCACCCCTTACTCCAGATCTCTGTGAACATCCGTGTTCATTGGCATCCACGAGAGTCATTCTAGACATAGAATGCTAAGGGTAACGAGTTCTTGGTGTCTATATCACTACTTTGTGTCTTGACATGACACGAGGTATTCGAACGGTTCCAATTTCCCATAAAAATTGGTGGCGACTCCACAAATGCATACGCTTGTTTCCCAAGCGCCCCCGTGGCCCCATGTCCACAGTTTGGCGACTCCGCTGAGGATAATACACTTACGTGTAGCCAAAAGCGTGAAACTTGAACAAGGTTAGGGAATAGTTTGTACAAGACAATTGTTGGTTTTCATAACTCGGTCTTCCTAGATCGTTTCATTCGGCCTTCCTAGGCCCAACCCAACCCATTTGACCAATCGTCCCGTCTAAACGGTCCTAATTCTTATTTGGGCCCAAGGATGGATAGCGATTGACGTCATCCATACCATGATGCTTACTCTTGTTTGTATCAAAGACCTTCACTATTTGAGGAAATGGACTAGGAATCGGCCTTACTCTTGTTTGGTACGAGCCTCTCCACAGACTTCGGGTTTGATTGTTCGGTATTGCAACCCACCCTTTAAACCAAAACCCTTTTAAATGCACTCAGCATCCCGTCATAATGCTTGTATAAATGTCTGTACCTTACGTGATCACCATTTCTAAACGAAACCATGACGATTTTTGTAAAAATCAAAATCCCTTTTTAAATGAAAATTTCGAAAAAAGGCCCATAAATAGCGCAAAACCGAGTTGAAACTCTGTCCGTTTGTCGAGTCAAATTTCGGGCCCAAGCCCATTTCAAAACCTCACTTCGAGTCCACTCCTAAAACTACACTATAGTTGACTAGGATACACATTTTCAAACCTTTGTCTTTTCTTCAAAACTCACTCAACAAAAGTGGCACACACCCACTTCACGAGTCAAAACATTTCTTCTCTAAGTAAGTGTGTTAGGATGGTCGATCGTTTTTTGATTCGTCGTCGATCTCTTATCCAGTTTTCAAGATGCCTGAAACAAGTGACGTGAATTTCAATCAACTTCAAGATGGTAATGATCAAATCCTAGCCGCGCTAGCCCAAATCCAAGTTACCCAAGACCAAGTGTATGATCGCCTTGACACCATCGAGGGCCGAATCTATGCCGTAGAGGGGAGGTTGCCTCCTCAAGAAAGTGAAGTAGTGGATGACTTCGTGAATGACTTCAGGGATGAAAATCCTCCCATGGGAATGACTGCAGCTGAGAAAAGAATCCAATACTTAGAGGAGCAATTGATGTATCTTAAAGGGGATGACATTTATAGGGAGAATAATCGCAAGTATGAGGCCGTCAATTCCAAATTGCCAACCAACTTCAATATGACGGATATCCTTAAATTCAAGGGGCACGAAAACCCTTTGAACCACATCCGTGCCTTTAAGGATTACATGTCTATCAAAGGCATCAAACCCGAGATGTTCTTAAGGATCTTTCCTTCATCTCTTGACATCATCCCAAAGCAATGGTTCTACTCTTTAGAACACAAGAAGATCGCCACTTGGGAAGATGCCGCAATCGAGTTTTCTAAGCAATATGCGGATAATGCTGAGATCCAAGTTAACATGCGCACTTTAGAGGTTCTTACCCAAAATGACAAAGAAGGATTAACCGACTTCCTAAGTAGGTGGAGGAAGACTAGTACCCAACTAGTTGAACGCCCGGATAAGGCTACCCTTGTGGAGAAGTTTGTGGATAATCTAAAACCCATCTATGCCAATCATTTGAGGTACCAAAACATCAAAACTTTCAAGGACTTAACCGTACTAGGAAGAAGGATTGAAGATGACATCCGTAAAGGACTCTTGTCCAAAACGATAGGTCGAGGATATCAAGGCTCAACAAGTCGTTCTTACGGCTCCACTAGCAAGACCGATGAAGTTAACCTTCTTGAGCCATCCAAGAAGAGTCCCCCACCAAGGAAATTCACAAATCTTGGGGACACTTACTCCAATGCTCTAAAGAGGTTAATGAAGCAAGGCAAACTCCAACCCATAGGACCTACTCCCGAACCAGAAAAGAAATCCAAATTCTGGGACGAGAACTCGTACTGTGAATATCATAGGGGTAAGGGGAATGACACAGAAAAATGCTACAAATTGAAAAATGTGCTTCAAGACATGATCGAGGATGGTCGACTTCCAATACCGCCGGGAGGTAAACCCAACAACACTCATAACCCTCTTGGGATTCTAGTGATCACAAGTGAAGAATATACCTTAGATTGTTCACACCTCAATTCTCCAATTGAAGATGAGATCTACGCGATCGAGAATGAAGGGTTCTACTCTACCATTTCCCCTACCATCGCCGACTTCATCGCATGGGCAATGAATGTGGATAGGCAAGTTTGGGAATTGGAAAACGTGGTGACAACTTTACATAACCCCAATGCGACACCAAAAGAACATACGCTACTAACTTTCTCTCAAAATGCCACTATGCAAGAAATAGTCGCCGTGGTCGATAAACTAATTGACCAAATCACGCAATTAGAAGACGAAATCATGAGAATGAGGAAACGGGCTACAATCAATGGAGTATGGACCGATGACGATGAAGACGAGTATCTCATTGAACACTCCGCAGTCAAAGAAATAGTCCAAAATGGTGAAGACCAAGATGTGGACCACCTAACTCGTTCGGGGCGTCCATATCAAAGCACTACTCAATACGGTCCAACCAACGTTGTCACACCAAATGATAACGAAGATGACTCCACTGATCATTTGCTCAAGCAATTACAGAAGACAAAGGCTGATCTTTCAGTCTGGCAACTAGTAGCAAGCTCATTTCCACATCGCCAAGCTTTACTGCAAGCTTTGGCCAAACTAAATGTAGCACATAACTCCACACCCGAAGATGTAGTCAACTTGGTCTTCCAAGAATCACCGAAGCTAAGTAATCCTATTACTTTCTCAGACGAAGATTTGCCACCCTTTGGCGCCAGTCATAACTTGGCTCTTTACATCACCGTCATTTGTCTAAAGAAGAATGTGCCAATGACCTTGGTTGATGATGGCTCCGCGGTCAACGTCATACCCCTCAAAACGACATACAAATTAGGCATGAAAGAGTCGGATTGGACCCCTACCAATCAAGGTGTTCGCGCATATGATTGTACACGACGAAAGGTAGTAGGACTCGTTAACCTAACCATAGCCACATGACCAATTGAGCGAAAGGTTAACTTCCAAATAGTGGACATTGAAGCTTCCTTCAACATACTTCTAGGAAGACCTTGGATTCACGCTTCTAAAGCGGTAACATCCACCCTTCATCAAAAGATCAAGATCCCACTAAATGGCAAAGTGGTGACGATCACTTCGTCACCCATCAAGGCAATAATCGAAAAGAAGTCGAATAATCAAGTCCTCGCAGATCCAGTATATGAACTTGGGGGCTTCCAAAGCATAAGTGTCATATAAAGCAAATTGGCACCCCTATACTACGATCCCTACTCCAACTTGGTGGTCAACCACATACTCAAATCCCAGGGATACTTCCCTGGAATGCCTTTGAATCCTATCCGAAGAAACATCTTCACACCATACAAGGAAGACACCTAAAAAAGAATACAACTTGGACTAGGGTACAAACCCACTAAAGAGGAAGTTCTCGAGATGCTTGCTCAAGTTCAAAACCGTAAGTACGTAGGAGTCCAAATGCGACCCTATCTCCCTACCCTAAATGGATACTTCGTTAAGGAAGGAAGTCTAGAACTCTTTCATGGATTTCCCGAACCTTGGCACTATCTCGAAAGTAAACTAGCCGGAATCGAGATCTTTCATGATTACTACTTCATTCCTCCAGAAACGGTTCCTACCATCAAGGCACATCAAGCACCTTGCTTAGACGAACAAGCTGTTAGTCTATTGTTTGGAGAAGATCGATTTGTTACAACCGCGCAGGATGGGATTAATACCATGATACTTCAAGACGACCACTTCAACCCTACCGCGTTAATCACAAAAACAAACACGAATCAGCAGAAAGGATGGAGAAAGTCAATCAAGTGGACCAACAATCAAGGAAGACTCTTCAAGCTCACCACTGGAGAAGGAGAGATGTTCAAAGGAGAACCAGAAGACGATGAATTCGAGTCAGAGTCAGAGTCGGAGTCTAGAGAAGTCGCTAAGGAGTCTCCTCCTGTCGTCATCCCCATTCCCTTTGTTTCTCCTAGCTTAGCCTCAAATAGTAACAGTAGTTCGGGAAATGTCCCAACAACTGTCCCTTTACCGCCACTGACCACAGATCAGATGGCTTCTTTGTTTCAACTTTTCTCAAACTTTAATATGAATAAATCAGGTTCTGCTTACTCTTTGTGTTATCTTTAGTGCAATTCTGTTTACGATGATACTGAGGATGACCCCAGACCCAGACTCCAATTGAGATACCTCCCTACGTAGCTAAAGAAATACTGCAGGAAGAGGAATGGGGACCAGTAATAGAGAACACCGAACCCATCAATGTAGGAACCGAACCAGAACCCCAAGAACTTAGGATAGGGACTACCTTGAGCTCTACCGAAAGGGCCGATTTCATAGACCTCTTACACGAGTTCAAAGACGTCTTCACTTGGTCCTACAAAGACATGACAGGGATCGACAGGGATATCGCCGAACATAGAATCCTAATTAAGCCAGGTTTCAAGCCTGTGAAACAGAAGCTTCGTCGAATGAGAACAGAATGGGTTCTCAAGATTAAGGAAGAAGTCGATAAGCAATTCAAAGCCGGGTTCATCAAAGTTTCCGAGTACTCTGACTGGGTAGCTAACATAGTACTGTACCCAAAAGGATGGGAGAATCCATGTTTGTGTTGATTTTAGGGACTTAAACAAAGCAAGTCCTAAAGATGACTTCCCTCTACCACATATCGACATATTGGTGGACAATACCGCTGACCACGTGTTACTATCCTTCATGGATGGGTATGCGTGTTATAACCAAATCAAGATGGCCATAGAAGACATGCATAAGACCGCCTTTGTCACTCAATGGGGAACCTATTGCTATACGGTTATGCCATTTGGGTTAATCAACGCCAGAGCTACATATCAACGCACCACAACCACATTCTTACATGACATGATGCACAAAGAAGTTGAGGTATACGTAGACGACATGATTGTCAAGTCCAAGGATAGAGGGGCATATTGCGAACCTTCGCAAATTCTTCTCAAGGCTACGAAAGTACAACATGAGGCTCAATCCTCAGAAGTGCGCATTCGGAGTAACATCTGGCAAACTCCTGGGATACGTCGTTAGCCAATGAGGTATAGAAATAGACCCTTCTAAAATCAAGGCTCTGATCGAAATGCCACAACCTCAAACAGAAAAAGAAGTCAGAGGATTCCTGGGTAAAGTACAATATATAAGTCGATTCATATCGAAACTCACCATGATTTGTGAACCTATCTTCAAGAAGCTCAAGAAAACGGATCACACCATGTGGGATGATGATTGTCAGAAGGCATTTGATCGAAGCTACGACATTACATGCTTAGCTACTCCGTCAAAATATACTCCAAAATGGATCCAGTCAAATACCTCTTCGATAAACCCGTCCTCAACGGACGCCTAGCAAGATGGACTTTGATGCTCTCAGAGTTCGACCTCAAATACGTGCCTCTGAAAGTTATAAAAGGGCGCGCCGTTGCCGAATTCTTTGCAGAAAATCCCATCAATGATGCACAAACAATAGATACTTGGTCATTTCCAGACGAAGATATACTCGAAACCGATGTAGACTCCTGGGACCTTTACTTTGATGGACCATCAAACTTAAGAGGATTCGGAATAAGAGTGTTGCTCATTTCTCCTGAAGGCGAGCATACACCAATCTCTGTCAAACTCGACTTTGAGGTGACAAACAATGCTGCAGAATACGAAGCTTGTCTCATTGGACTACAAGCAGCAGTGAGCTTAGGCATTAAAAACCTCCGAGTACATGGGGATTCATCCCTAATCATCAATCAAGTTACGGGATCTTGGAAAATCCGAAGCGAAAGCTTAGCACCTTATCAAGCCAGAATAGACCAAGTGGCCCAATTCTTTGACCACGTGACCTATCTACACCTACCTCGGGAAGAAAATCAATTTGCGGATGCTCTTGCAAAACTCGCATCTTTGATTAATATGCCAGATGACATGGTGGAAATGCCTTTATGCATCGAGCGACGGTCAGAGCCAGCCTACGTCCACCAAATCACCGATGAATAGGAAATCACACAGGAACCCTGGTTCCAAGCAATCCTAAATTTCAAGCTCAACGGTACCTATCCACCAGATATGGACAAAAGGGGACAACGTGATATACGTCTACTAGCTTCCCAATATGTTCTCATGCAAGGAGATTTATACAAAAGAACACCTCTTGGAGTAATCCTACGTTGCCTTAATCATTCACAGGCACGAAAAGTGATGGAAGAAGTTCATGATGGAGAATGCGGTCCTCACATGAGTGGGCCCATGATGGCAAAAAAAATCACACGTTTGGGGTATTATTGGACCACAATGGAATCCGATTGCATCAAATATGTAAGACATTGCCACAACTGCCAAATCTTCAGGAATGTACAACACGTCCCTCCTTCATTGCTCTATACAATGACATCTCCTTGGCCATTTTCTGCCTGGGGAATTGATATAATCGGGAAGATAACTCCAGCCGGAACAGGAGGTCACTGTTTCATCCTAGTAGCAATCGACTATTTCACCAAATGGGTAGAAGCGGCTTCCTACACTAGTCTCACGGCTAAAAACGTGGCAAAGTTCATACAAAACAACATCATCAGTCGATACGGTTGCCCACATGAGATCATTAGCGATAACGGATCACATTTCCAAGCTGAGACCGAGCAATTGCTAGCCAAGTACAAAATTAGGCATCACCACTCGTCGCCATATAGACCACAGACTAATGGCGCGGTAGAGGCAGCAAACAAAAACGTTGTCACAATTCTCAAGAAAATGATTGACAACTATCGAGATTGGCCAAGCAAGATACCCTTTGCTTTGTGGGGATATCGCACATCTGTTAGGACGCCCACTGGGGCAACCCCTTTATATTTGACCTACGGTATGGAAGCGGTACAGCCAGTCGAGTTAGAAATACCATCATTGCGTATCTTATTCGAAAGTCAAATCCCGGAAGCCGATTGGAAGAGGGATAGATATGAAGAACTCATCCTCCTGGATGAACGTAGGCTACGCGCCTTGCATAATGTCCAAACATATCAAGCACGTATCAAACGAGCTTTCAACAAAAGGGTTAAGCCAAGAAACATCAAGGAAGGAGACTTAGTACTCAAATCGGTTATAGCTCTTTTACCTGTCGATCCACGGGGGAAGTTCAAACCTAATTGGGCCGGGCCATTCCTAGTCAAGTCCATACTTCCAGGGGGTGCGGTTAGGATTACAGACCTAGATGGGAATGAATTTTCCAACCCAACAAACCTTGACCAACTAAAGCGGTATTATGCCTAGAATAGGAACAAAAACACGCCTCGCGTAACCTCACGTGTCGATCTTGTGGCACTAAATAAACGGCCCCTGGCCAAGCTGAAATAAGCTAATGTCGCTCTGCTCTTGTATTTTGACAAATTTGTCATCCTCATATCATCAAATAAACTAAATTTGCACCTTCAGAGAAAGTAAACGCTCATGCTTATTTTCTAAAGTTCATTACAAGCTCTTACTTAGAACAATTATTCTTTTACATTTACTCGAACTAAGCGCAAGGGTTTGATTTCATTTTCTTAATGAATACGTAGGCAATCCTTCACAGGATACAACCCACTAATTTCAAAATGTAAATAGAAGGACATTTGCATTGCATTTGGAATTCGACAAGAATAATAAATAGAATAATCACAACAGTTTCATAACTAATTAACCTTTTTTTATTTCATTCATTTTCTAATAATAATAATACGTTACATAATAAAAATAAAAATAGGCTAGGATTCTAAAAACCCCACCTTCTTATTACAATAATAATAATAATAATAATAATAAATAATAATAAAGACTTGGGCTATTCCTCCATTTTCCCTTTGCCCTTGTCATTTTTGTCATACTTCTTGTCACGACCTCGAGCCGGACGCTCTTGCGCCACTTCGGACCTAATAACCAACGGTCTTTCTCGAGGCCTAGCCTTCCCGTTCTTGTCAATCACTTTGTCCACGACAGGAGAGGTCTTCGGTTTCTTCGAAGGATGAACAACTCGAAACCCGGCTTCTTTCTCTCCCTCAGTCAGATGCTTCTCTTTCTCCTTTTCCACCTCGCGCACCTTGTAGTCAACAGGCTCGCGCTTCCTCAATCTCTCGCGCTCTTCCGGAGTAGTAGCCTTCCTCCATCGCAGGTAGGAATCCGACACCCATAAGGCACTAACAGAAGAGTTCAAGAACCATACATTTCTTTGAGCCCATTTAATGGCCCACTCCCTTCGACTCTCAGTAGTAAGCGCCACGGCAGTCTGCGGGACGGTGTCAAGCTTCGGGATTGTCTGCTTTAGTCCAACCTGTCTCATCAGCCTTTCCAGGAAGATGCAGACCATGAATTCCAAGCCAGAAATGCGCACAGATCGAGTAGGATCCAATGAAGACACTCCAGTGACAGATTTGAGGTGCCACCATGGTACAATCCACCTAATCAAGGGGCCATCATCACTCTTCAATTTGTTCTCCCAATAATTGCAAACTCGAGTGAAGTCCACCATGTAAAGCCTGGTCCTCATTGCGATCGAACGAGCATGATAAGAAGGAACATGAATTGGGGGCTCGATCAATCGAAGACGCTCCATAAGCCAAACCTACCAAAAGCGGGTATTAGAACGAAAAAAAAAAAACGAAAAAAGAAAAAACGAAAAAAAAGAGACAAAAAAAAAGGGAAGAAGAAAAAGAAAAATGTTCTTTTACCTGCAAGATAACGGGACTTCCCAAGTACGGTAGGTCGCGATTGGCTTTCCTATTATCCAAGCCCAAAAGGATCTCTCCTAAGCATAAACAAGCTGGGCTCCTGCGCAGCTCCATTTGCTCAACTAGGCCCAGGAGACAGGGATCACCTCTCAAGTCTTCATCAACATGCCCTTGAAGGACATATATATGCAACAAACAAAATCCGAATGCTCTTCGCCTGGCAACATAAGAAACGGTGGGGTCGGCTCTGTTAATGAATCGGTCAATGAAGTCCAACATTCGCACTCCTTTTGAGGTCACTAAACAGTCCACCTCAAGTCTTGTAAATCCAAGCAAGTCTCTAAATTTGCTCTTATACCCTTGTGAAGTAGAAGGAATGGCAGGCAAGTGTTCTGGGTCCCACCCACCGATCGCAGCAATTTCTTCAGGAAATGGGCAAATGTCGCCTCCGTGGAACGCAAAAACATGATAGTTCGGGTCCCAGTAATCAAGACAAGCATCTAAGAATGGTTTGACAACCTCGATAAGCTTCAAACTCAACAACGATCCAAGATTATAAGCGCCCATGTCGTGCTTCTCCATGTTGGAAAACTCATTGGTCTACTCTTTTAGGCGAATCTCCAAAGTATTCATGATGAGTGATTATATTGAGAGTTTTATGTAATAAGACGAAGAAGAGACGGAAGAATTGTGTGATTAAAACCTCTATCAACGTCTTTATTTATACTAAACTCTGTTTCCTAAAATCTGCCAGAACGTACACGCCTGGGAACAGGCGCAACACCTGCTGCGCCTCTTCAAAGGGATGCAGCTCGTGCTACGCCTCTTCCTCAACAATGTTTCTGTGATTTTCCGCGTTGGAACTTTCCTAAATTCCTTGGCGAATAATTTCCTATTCTTACGGGTTATTATTTTGGTAAATACGCAAAAATTGCCATATTTCGTGTTTCCTAAATCCGCGGGCACACATTTCGAGGCAATATCAGCATTTTCGTCATTTTAGCACACTTGTATATTTTCATTTTAAGGAATAATTTTCATTTTTTAATGTCATTTATTTTAAAATTTATATATACTTCTTTGTAATCATTTCATTTCTAACTTATAGATTTATATTTTTCTCATTTTTTATTAGGGCTAACCCTCCCTACCGTCCGGTCATTTTCGGCAAATTTTTTGCATTTTGACACTTTTTTGTACTTTTGAGTCACTCGTTTTGCGCTAATTTAGGCCATATGCATATAATGTTCTACGTGATTTCTATGTAAATTTCGGCAGCATGACGACATAAACCGTCATCTACCAAACCTGTTCAAAGCTAACCTGCAGATACAAGTAACGCAACCCAGCAGCAAAGGCACTCAAGCCATCATATATACAGCCAAAAAAGGGAAATGTACAACAAACTGGGGGCTCGAGCCCCAAGCAAAGTCCAAAAGGTCCAAAATGTAGGTCTAAAAATGTACAAATTTGCAAAACAAAACTACTGCCGGTCGCCCTCTAGCTCTGCAACTCTTGCCACAAGAGCAGTAACCTCGACGTCACGAACCTCGAGCTCCCTCAACAAGCGAGCCGACTCCTCCCGAGACTGGGCCAACTCTCGCTCCAGCTCGCGATCCCCCTGCAAACAACAAAATTGGCTCATGTCAATCATTTCAAGCAATTACAAGAAAAGTCGGAAAATCAAAACCCAAAAATAAAATAGACACAAGGTTCATACCTGATGACCTCGACTGCCGACAAGCGCCTCGACGGCAGTAGCTCGCAGCCGGTTGGCCACCCTCCATAACGCCACAAACCGAGACGGCGCAACCTGCATTTTCAAAAAGAGGTTCTCAATGATTGAATAAAACGTGTTCTTACACAAAAATCATGCAAATTAGAGGCTCACCCTCCGAATCAGATGCTGCCAATCGTCCAGGCCAGCATCCGTCACAACCACGTCAAAGTCACGCAGCTCGGAGATCGTCGTCCTCCCGGTCGTGTCAGTGTACTCAAGGGTCTCGGGGTACTCTTGGGGCTCGATTCCCGCTGCCTCAACCTCCTGCAAAGTGAAAAGTTTCTCGTTAATCGATTATCTTTCATCGTATTTTCAAAATCAAGAATAAAGAAGGATAAAGTACTTACCACAATCGGCCAGTACACCAACCTCCCGTAGAGGAACGCCGAGTAGTCCTCACCAAGAAGAAGGAGGGCGTCACCACCAATGTCAGCCAAGTCAGCCTCCCTCTCAGCCTCAGAAGGCTCCCTGAACATCGTCCTAGGAGGATCGATGGGAACAGTCAAGACATCCCGAGAGCACTGACGAGCCAAGCGCTCGCCCAAGTACCACACAGGACCCATCGACGTCCTCAGCAGCAGCCGGCTCGAGCTCCTAGGTCGAAGGACCTCAGCCACAAAAGGAGGCGCTCCAGCGTACTCCGCCCAAGGCTTGGGCACCCACAAGACAAGACAAACACGGAATCATTCTTATGATCGATTAAAGAAATAATGAAGAAGCAAGACGAATAAAAGTGAGATGCTCACACTGTCCAGCTGAAGAGCGTTCACGTTCCGCCGGTAGACACCGTGAGAGGAGCGCTTGCTCCTCGTCCGACACATCACCCAATCCCTCACGACGGGATAAGCCTTCTCCAGCGGCTCCGTCCTCTTGGGCGAGAGGCTCGGAAAGTAGGAGTACACCCACGCCTGTAAAAGCAAGATAGTCAATAACGATCTTTCGTAATTTGATAAGGAAAAGAATTGATTTTAGTCTAAATGAAGGTTCATACCTCCAACAGTAGTCCAGGGCCGACAGCGCCAGGAGAAGTCCCCTTCTCCATCAACTCCGGACGAACCATAGCCCTCATGAAGCGGATGAGGACAGCAAAACCAGCAGTGACCCAGTCCCAACGCCCTAGGGAGCTCATGTCAGAAAGGAAGGGAAAAAGCTTCGTCGACAGCCTCTCTCCCTTGTCTCCGAGGTAGATCGAAGACAGAAACCACCAAAGCCACAAACGGGCCCTCTGCTCAGATGTACAGGAAGGAGGAGCCGTCTCTCTCCCGTCGATCACCACCAGCGCCGGGGTCTTCCCCGTAAAGTAGTCTCGGACATAGGAACTGGGCCCCAAACCAGGCACTGTAACAGCCTTCGGCGACAAGTTTCAGCCGATCAACCTCCTAGTCTCGGCCGAGTCTACCCTCATGGCAGTCTCCGACCACTCCACCGCGTCCCAAACGGCAGACCAGAAATCATGCCGTAGTCCTCCAGAGTGACTCCCACCTCACCAAAAGGCATGTGAAAAGTGGAAGTCGTGTCCCAGAATCGGTCCAAGAAAGCGCGGACCAGGCTAAGGTTAGCCCGCAGCTTCCTCTTCGCGATATCCCTCCAAGCCTGCACCAAGGCGCCAAACTCTCCCCGCTCAATCATGGCACGCTCCTCCGCCGACAGCCTCTCGTAGCATTCCATCGCCATCGTGTAACCCGAGAACGACCTGATGTTCCCGGCCTCCTATTGTGATTTGAAACAAAAGCTATCTTTAGTTTTGAATGAAATTGGGAAAGATATGAGCAAGTGAAATGAAGGAAGATGAATGATGAGGGATGAATTTATGATTACCAAGCTCTTCACCGTCCTGTAGGACAGGTGATCCTCCGCAGCCCAAAGCAAGTGCCTGCTGTCCCAGGTCTCAGCCCACGCGGGTGCTCCCCTCAGCTGACGACCGCCTCGCCCAACGTTGGTCCGCCTCGGGGCCTCCTCCTCCTCAACAGCCTCCTCCTCGTGGACCTCGTCACCCGCAGCCATCACCGCGGCGGTGAAAGCCTCCTCCAAAGCCTCCTCGATAGCACGAGAATGGTCAACAGTAGTTTCTATCTCCATGGGAGCTCTCCCAGAAGTAGAAGCCTCGTCGCCTGCAACGTTAAAGTAATTTTAGGCCGCGTCACGTGACGACAAGCCTGGATTAGGGAACTTTCGAGCCTTTAGAAGCCCTGAAATCGCTCTTTTCTCGCCATCTTTGGCTATATTATCAAAAACCCGATCACTCATGTGGTAGTTAGGGTCAAGTCAAGCCTAAGTTGAAGCCTAGTCATGGGTTCTAGTCGAAATTTCGGCAGCATTTCGTTATAACGGCGATTATGCCCTAGAAAAGTGTCCTGAAAAACCGTCACAAACCGAAATTCCGAGATGGTAGGAAGTTTAACCATCATCCCAGGATCCCAAATATCAAGTTTCATCGCAAATGGGCAATCCTAAAGCCATTTTCGAAGCAATTTACGGTTTAGCTGTGAAACCGTCTCAATTTCGCTCGAATGCTCAAAACTCAACGAAAATTCGAAACAAATACATGGTTATGATCCTTATACTACCAATTAGCCATTTACAAGATCAATTTTGTAAGGCAAGATCATTTGGGGGAAAAGCCCCAAATTTTCGACATTTTAGGGTTGAAAACCCTAGATTTTGTCGATCCAATTCATCCATTATTGAAGATTAATGCAAGAATGATATACATACCTCGATTAGTCATGATGAATGCAAGCTTTTGGATCAAATTTTGGCGGAAATGGTTAAGATTTGAGAGAGAAATGGGTAAATTGTATTCCGAACAAATGAATTGAGTCCCGCTGTTTATCGCGTTTTTTACGCAGAAAAGACACACTCAGGAATAGACGCAGCAGGCGCTGCGCCTCTTCTAAGAGACGCAGCTCTTGCTGCGCCTCTTCCTGAGGTTCCCTTCATACGAGTTTTCAAAAATTCGTTATGAGTTCGTTATTTGTGGGCCCATCTTTGGTGCGCCTCTTCCTCGATGCCGTTATATCTTTTTTGGTCCGTTTGACGATTATTCTTCATTCAGATCCGCGTTTCCAAGCCAACCACAGACTATTATACGTTATTTATCGCTTCCAAGACTTTTGCTTGTCACAACGAGCAGGCATTCCTTCACAGGTGTTTCGACACGCCTTCATTATATTCCCCCCAGCGAGAGTAAGTGGACATACAATCCCTCTCGAGACATGGAGATAAGTTCCTGATTATGTTCCCAGCGAGAGTAAGTGGACAGACAATCCCTCTCAAGACATGGAGATACATTCCTAATAAGGTTTCCCAAAACGAGAGTTCACGACATACAATCGTCCTTCTCAAGTCCCTCCGAAGTTTGTTTGAAGACGACCCAAGCAGATTTCTCCCAACAGTTCCCGCTTGTGTCCTGCTACTCCCAATATTTCTTGTTTCCCCACGGAGTGCGATAAGATGTCGTTCTCCAGAAGTCCCAAACCAGTAGAGTTCCTACACTCAAGCCTTAGTTACCCCTTAATTTGAAATTGTATTCGGGCCTCCTTTCCGTTGATGCTTTCCTTTAGGGTCCCACACCCTAGCACCAATCCTTACTTATCTTTTAGGTCTTACCCTTAGCTCCTACGCTTACCCTTAGCTCCTAGGCTTAACCTTAGATCCTATGCACCTCCAGAAGCATCTCGAGAAGGAATCTCAGGTATGGTCTCTTCTTATGGCTGGCAAGCTTCCTTACGTAGTCTAATGGACTTCAAACGACCCTCCCCGATAGTCAACAGACTCTAAAATGTTCTCGATGACAGGTCCTTGGTTCAGACCCCTTGAGCCGCCTCGCGTCGCCATAGTCGTCAAGTTGTAATCTTCGATTGACCTGATGGCTATACTTTGGCTTTCGCCTTATCCAAGCCTCAGTCAAAGTGAGGGCTCTGTAGATACCTCATTTCTGCACCTCCCGCAAACCACCCGGTGATGATTTGGCCGCATGTTTGGTACGCGGAACGATTTGTGACAGTTCGCAAGTTTATCGTCAAGTGATTGCTCAAACACTGATGTATACCTCTTAGTTATCATCTACGCGCCGATACGGTCGTTTTGACAGTAATTAGAGTACATTTGGAGTCCGGGCCTAAAACCGTCTTCATTTCCTGATAACCGTTAAATCCCGAGTCAGAATGTTCTGGAATATTCCGGATATTTCTATTCCATATTTTATAAATATTTCATAATCTTTTAATATTTGGTAAACAATTTCCCGTAATATTCATACAAAATATTAAGGAAAATAGAATTAATCCGTCATTCCATAACTTAAACACGGAAATCTTTCTTCTGCAGGAGGAAACCACTTGGGAACAGACGCAGCAGGTGCTGCGCCTCTTCCAAGAGACGCAGTGCCTGCTGCGCCTCTTCCCAAGTCCTTTTCTGCGTATTTTTCGTATCTTTTCATATCTTTTCGAGATTCACTTCCAAAGTCTCTCCGAAAACCCTAATTCCTTCACGTGATTAGTATAAATAGGAGCCTTCGCTCCTCATATTTCTCACGCGAGTGTCCGCCCTTCTTTTCTCCCTTTGCATTCTAGACCACGTTCTTACTTTTTGGCGTCTACGTGCTTGAACTTTCGACCAAGTAAGCTCGGATCCTTCTGAGTACCAGCCTCGTTTGCATGACCGACCAATTTGACCAACTCCACAACTAGTCAACTTAACTAATCTTAATCGTTTTTCTCTTACGAGGGCACTTTTGTTACATTCGAGTCGAGCATCACTAAACGTAAACTTAGTTCATCTCGTTTCGTCAAACATGTAAGTCTGAGGGTGTATAATCTCTTTTATTATTGTTATTTACTTTTTGTATCACTAATGTAAGATTTATGTCGAAAACATCTCTTAAAACCGATTTATAAAACCTCATTTAAAACCCTTTTTTCGGATTAACAGAAGACAAACCGTCGTGAAAGGACGCAGCAACTGCTGCGCCTCTTCGAAGGAGCGCAGTGCCTGCTGCGCCTCTTCGTGAGGCTGCCGCAGTTCCTGCTTCCTTTCTTCTTCCATCGTCCTCTGTAATTCGTCTTCTTTATTTGTTTTCGTTAATTCTTTGTTATAATACCATAATCATCTCACATGTATATTATTTATCATTCATACGTTTAATTAATCATTAAATTCGGCTTAAATCCCTTATAATCTCATATTTGCGGGGTTTCGTCATTAAACTCAATCCGGGTTGTAGAAATTCGATTTGTTCATATTGAGTTTCTGGAATTCGACCTTTGATATATTTCCATCTGTCTATTGTCGTATTCGTCATTAGTTCGTCATTAATTCATCGTGTTTAATCTATTTAATTCACCTATGTCACTAATCAATCGTTCATCCCTGTAAATAATTCGTTTGCATTCGTCTCGTCCATGTTTTATTGCTTTTATGACTCGTTCATATGTAATTAATGAATTAAATCACTTTTATCCGAGTAAATATATTAATGAATCCATTAAATCATCAATTGTCATTAACGATTTGCAGTTCCGGCTTCACAGCCAGAACTCACCCTTGGAACAGACGCAGCAACTGCTGCGCCTCTTCCAAAGGGCGCAGTCCTGCTGCGCCTGTTCAGGTTGATTTCTGTCTCTGAACTCCCTTTCTGCCTTGACCTGATTAATTAGTCTACGTATAATTAACTATTAACCGTATTATCGCCTACTGTTTCTGTTCGTTAATTCCTTTATTCTTTCTTTTTCCCAAATTATCCGTTTTAAAGGTATTTTTGACATAAATCGCTAAACCCATTGTAATTATTGTAATTTTTATTATTGTTATTTTCCTATTGTATTTATCGTTGTATTTTGTATCATTTGTATGTTTTCACATGTAATTGAATCTAAATCCCAACTTCGACCCAATTGTTTGCTAATTACTTGTTCACCGACTTAGTTAATTCACGCATGTTAGGATTAATTTATTGGATGTTGCAATGCATGCATATAATAGACAATATATCAAGTATAGACGATTTTCCCCAATCATTAGTAGAGGCCGCTATCGAGGCGGGCGGGATTAGGTGTTCGATCAAAAGAGCTTCCTAATACGTACCCTCACCTCTTACTCCAGATCTCTGTGAACATCCGTGTTCATTGGCATCCACGAGAGTCATTCTAGACATAGAATGCTAAGGGTAATGAGTTCTTGGTGTTCATGTCTCTACTTTGTGTCTTGACATGGCACGAGGTATTCGAACGGTTCCAATTTCCCATAAAAATTGGTGGCGACTCCACAAATGCAAACGCTTGTTTCCCAAGCGCCCCCGTGGCCCCATTGTCCACAGGTACCCCTGCTCCTGACCCTGAGTTGCTGTCTTTGTATGCTGAGATTGATGATTTTGATGAAGCTAACCTTGATGATGATGGAGCCCAGTAGTGACAGATGGTCACTACATCCCTCTCTTTCCAGCTGGTTTGGGGGAGGCTACTGCATTACAGCTGGTATTACCTTTCCTGTTTTTGTTTTATTGCATTTCTTATTTTCCCTCTTCCCTTTGTTAGTTGTGTCCCATAGGTTCTTTGGATTTACGTGTGTTTGCTATGTTGTAGGCGTCACAATGAGGACACTGTGACATTTAGGTTTGGGGGAGAGTGTTTATTTCTGTTGTGTGTTTTACTTATTGTTGTGTGTGAAAAAAAAAATCCAAAAAAATTGAAAAATTTATAAAATACAAAACCATGTTTTATTTATTTTGAGTCGAGTCGTGGTGAATTGTTTAGCAATGATGATAATTTGCTTTGTCTTTGCATTTAAGTCCCATTTAGTTGTCCACGTACATTGTTTTGACCTGTTAGCTATGATGAACAAAGCTCTTTACTCAAGTCTTGGCCGTCACAATATGCCTTATGCCGAGTAGATTTGACTTTATTTTGTTGGTAAACCACTTAAATTTCTGAGGTCTTTAGAGCTTCCTAGGCCGGGAACATTAATAAATCGGTCTCATTGTTATTTAGGCTGAAGAGTGTGGTCTCCTTGTGGAATATGTAATATCAAACTGCATAAGTGTGACATTAGTTTCTTAGCTTTTGCGCTTTCATATGATTGAGTACATGAGGAAAGGTGTTTCTTATTGTTCAAATAGATTGTATCTAATTATAGCGACCGCATGTTAGAATCGATCTAAAGGGCATAATAGAGTCGACCGATCTTATGACCTTAGACAGCTTGGTAGATCTAGCAATTGATTAATAGACCTCATATAATTGACCTAGTGAACCGGAAATCCTAAACCTTTAATATCATTGTTTAAATCTCCTTTTATTGCTTGCATTTAGTTGGTTAGATAACGAAACAAAACAACCCCCAGAAAATGGTTACCTTAGACAATTTAAATATTTACAGACTTAGCTTTTACCGCCTCCTTATGGATTCGATACCTGTCTTACTGCTAGCTATTCTTGTTAGTCTTGAGATAGTTTTACTTTGATTTGGTGATACGACTTTAGCCATATCATAGATTTTGCTAAAAATGGTGTCCTGCCTTGATATAACCCTCCATGCATGTTTTGCCAGAAGCGCTTGATTGAGACATTCAACATTTCGAATTCTAAGTCCACCACTACTCTTAGGAAGGCTAAGGAAATTTTTACTACACCAGTGGACGATTTTCCCTGTCTTGCATCCGGCCTACCAAAAATGTGACAAGATAGAGTTGATCTTATTTGCCACACTTACCGGTACTTTGAATACCGATAGAAATAAATTTGATAAGTTTGATAAGACGGATGAAATGAGACTTAACCTCCCTGCTGGTGATAAGAAAATCTCATTCCAAGATGACACTCTTCTGGTAACATTTTTAATGATCCCTTTAAACACCTCCTTTTTCGATCCTTGTAATTCCGTTGGAATGCCTAGATACCTACCGATTCCTTTACTGTTTCTTATCTTTAGAATATTTAAGCAGTTTCTTGCCCTCCTCAATTTCATACATGGGCTGAAAATAATTCCTGATTTATCTTCATTTAATTTTTGTCCAAACGCAATACAGTATTCATCGATGATTCGTTTAAGATTTCTTACTCCCTTCCCTTGATCCTCAAGGAAGAAAACCGAATCATCCGCAAAGAAGAGATGAGTCAATGGTGTCACTCCCTTGCTTAGTCGAATACCTTTTATAAGATTCTTGTCCTGGGCGTGTGACACATTACATGAGAGCACTTCCATACACAAGATAAACAGGAAAGAAGATAATGGATCTCCTTGCCGCAGCCCACAGTTTGGTTTAAACTGTTGCATCGGGGCTCCATTGAACAACACCTCGTATGATACAGTACTAACACAACTCATGATCAGAGAAATAATTTTTTCAGGAAATCCATAGCAAACAAGGACTTCTCTGAGAAAACCCCATCGCACTCTATCATAAGCCTTACTCATATCAGCCTTAAAAGCAAACTCCCATTTCTACCTTTATTTTGTGTATTGATCTTATAAAGTGCTTCATTTGCAATAAGAATATTGTCACTGATATTTCTTCCTGGAATAAAAGCATTCTGAAATTCTCCCACCAGATAAGGCTTGACCTTTGCCATACGATTGGTCACACACTTAGTGATTATACGCATCAGAACATTAAACAGACTAATTGGGCGGTAATCCGGGACTCCTTCAGGGTTATCACACTTAGGAACCAGAGTAATAAATGTTCGATTTATTTCACTTAGCACCACGTCCGAGTTGAGTATCGATAGAACAGCTTTAGTAAGATCTTTTTTTATAGTGAACCAACACTTTTGGTAAAAAAATCGCCGGAATACCATCCGGTCCTGGCGATTTTAGAGCTCCCATTTGGAATACGGCCTTACGAACTTCTTTTGCGGTAAAAGGTTTACTTAGAAAATCCGCATCATCCGCGGTCACTTTTACAGTGATATGTTGCAGTAAGTTCTTGAAAGTATTCCTAGAGGACCCATCTATCGGAGTTTGAGGGGGATTATACAGATCATAAAATTTTTTCTAAAATATATCACTAACCTTCGTAGAGTCATAGATCAAGTTTTAATCCTCTCCCTTTATGCCAAGAATAAAGTTACGTCCTGATCTACCCTTCACCCAATTGAAAAAATACCTTGTACAGCAGTCACCCTCATTTATCCACCTAATTTTTGCCCGCTGTCTCCAATAAATAGCTGCTACCTTAGCAAATTCCTTAATCTCTTCATTAACACTCGTATAGATTTCATCGTTTCCATCTTGAATGGCCATGTTCATCCCATGCTCAAGGCGTTTGTAAAAGTCTTGCCATTTCCCCTTCCATTCCTTTCGTTTATCTAATGTCCATTTTTTGACATTCTGCCTTACATGTACCAATTTTCTCATGACACGGTACGCCGGTGATCCTTCCCACTCTCGCCTCCATGCTTCCTTTATAATTTGGAGGCACTCCTCATATTCTAATGCCCAAGCCTCCAATTTATATGGTTTCTTATTCGTATTTCGTGTTAGATCTAAATCCAATTCAATCGGTGCATGGTCCGAGATTTGAATCGGAAAATGTTTAAGTCCTGTATTTGGGAATAGATCAAACCACGTCTTGGAAGCTAAAGCCTTATAAATCCTTTCATACACCCTCGCATCTCTTTTTCTATTATTACACCATGTATACCTTGGACCCTTAAAGGGGATCTCCAAAAGTTCATTGGTATTTTCCACTTAATAAAATCGCAAGCTCCAGAAATACCATTTTTGTTCTTACTAAATTTGTCATAAGTGTACTCCACTTGATTAAAATCCCCAATAATCAAGAAAGGGAATTCTAACCTTTCAAGCCAACTTTCTAAGTCCCCCAACACCGAAGCACGTTTACTTGGCTTCGGGTCACCGTAAAAAAGAACAAGATACCACAATTTACGATTACATTTCTCCACAAGAAGGATCATAAAATTTTTACATTTCATAATTAATGAGGCTCGTCTTCGCCTCCTTACGCCAAACTCCCCCCCCCCCTCCGACAACCCAATAGCATCCATACCATCAGCCATTACAAAACCAAGGTTTCTAAAAATTTGGCTAACATTGGTTGCGTTACACTTAGTTTCTAAAAGGAAAATAAAATCGTAATACATATTATTTAGTAACGCTCTTATACGAGGAACTATAGGTGAGAGCGTATTGTTGAGACCCCTACAGTTCCAAAATAAACCCATCATGGCTGGCGAGGAGGTTGTGTTGGCCTAACCTCCGCAAAACCCCCTTGATCATTGACTGAAGAAGAGTCAGTCGACTCCATCATTTCTTGGTCAGTAACCCTTATACGGAACCCAACTTCCATCCTTTTGCTCTGTTGACCATGAATACCGTCCTCATAGCACCCTTTTTTTGCCAATTGTTTGAGGTAACACCTTGCAGCTTTTACTGAAACCAGTTCTTCCTCTAGTACAATATCTACAGTCACTTGCGAGCAACACTTCCTTTTCCTACCTACCCTAATTGCCTCCCTGTTTAACTTGCCCATATCAAACTCATGTTAAGCATCAACAAGACCCATGAATCCATCAGAAAAACCAGACACCTCCACAGCTGCAATTTGCTTTGATTTCGCTCCAACTTCAGGAATATCAAATAGCCTCACCTCCTTTCTCGAACTTTCAGCATTTTCTTTCATATTTTCCTTTTCCTCTTCAGATTTGAACAGGCTCTCCAGAGTTCTAAAGGAAGGAGTCCCAATTTGTAACTCCAGATCCTTTCTGATAATTGTTGCAGGTGTAACATTTAAAGGAATGGAGCCCACCAGAATAGGCTCCTCCTGAACCAAAGCCCCAACATCACAACTATTTCCCACACTTAAGATCAAATCAGTGTTGACCCCATTAATTTAA
Organism: Silene latifolia; assembly: GCF_048544455.1. Lineage (NCBI taxonomy): Eukaryota > Viridiplantae > Streptophyta > Magnoliopsida > Caryophyllales > Caryophyllaceae > Silene > Silene latifolia. The sequence continues at coordinate 33,348,367 of NC_133526.1, read as the reverse complement.
ATTTTTAAGGATGAGAGAGAAAGCTAGGTTTTTACAGTTTCTGAGCAATGGCTAAGAACAAACATACTAATCATCCTAATAATACTAATAATAATAACAAAAATAATTCTAAAAATCAAAAAAATACGCAATCTAATTCAATAGTTGCTAATCCTACAGATTTAGTTTTAATCAATATGAGTAATGCTAATAATGATCTGCCTACTGAAACGAGGGTGGATTCGGTACAACATGAGATTGATAATTCTCGCCGGGAGGTGAACGAAGTCTTACAGACGGAACACGTTGAGGTTACAGATGAAACGGAGGAGGAATGGCAGGAGATCTCACCGCGGGGTAAATGAAAAGCTTCTGTGGGGTCATTAACGCTGATAGCTGAGGAGCAGGAATCAACAAAACTGAAAATTCTTCCGGAGGATGTCAAGGAGGACATTGATTATTAGAAGCAAGCTCTATTTGGCTATGTGTTAGGGACAAACCCTCCCAGAGAGGTTTTGGAAGGTTTTCTGAGACGTACCTGGCAGGCTTATGAGGTATCTAAGATTTCATTCCTTCCTAATGGATTATTTGTGGTTCGTTTTGGTAAGGCGGAACATTTACAACTGGTTTTGAATAATGGTATGTTTTTATTTGATGGAAAACCTCCGATTCTTAGAGCTTGGGATCCAAATGATAGGATTTCCAAGGTTAAGGTCAAGTCTGTTCCGATTTGGGTCAAATTGGTAGGTCTAGACCTTAAGTTTTGGGGTGCTAAGTGCTTGGAGAAATTAGCATCATTGATAGGAAAATTTGTGAGAATTGATGACCTGACTGTCGAACGTACCTTGTTGGGATTTGCTAGAGTATTAGTGGAAGTGGAGATTGATCAGAAGTTTCCCACTAGGATTGAGTTTGAGGATGAATTGGGTAAGGATATCCATGTTGCAGTGGAGTATGATTGGCTACCTATTACTTGTGACAAGTGTAAAGGGATAGGGCATGCTGCTACAATGTGCAGGAGGAAAGAATTCTACATTCAGAAGCCTGTGATTACAGCTAAACCAAAGTAGGCATGGGTGCCTAAGGTACCAACTGCTGAGGTCCCTGCAAAGGATGTAGTACAATTTCCAGAACTGGGAGTGCAGAAACAGGTTCAGGGGAGCACCAATGCTACCCCAGCAGCTACCTCTGTTCTTGCTTCTGTTACTCCTCTCATTACCCCAATGGCATCTGTTCAGGGATCTGTATTCACACTTGCCAGGGTAGTCACTTGTATTACCAGGCATGAATCTAGGCTCCATGGGGCTAAGGAAGGAAACTTTATGAAGGACTTCAGTAATGAAATGTCAGGATATGCTGAATTGGTTGATAAAGGGGGAGGAGGCACCTCTCTTCAACCCAATGATTAACTTTGGTACTTGGAATGTCAGGGGTCTAAATAGTACTAATAAACAGAAGGATGTGAAGTGGTTCCTCCACCAACATGATCTCTGTCTATTTGGACTCCTTGAGACTAGAGTTAAAGCTCAGTCTCAAAATAAAGTAGCTGAAAATGTCTGTTATGGGTGGGATTATACTACCAATATAAGTTGTCATCAAGGAGGTCAGATCTGGTTACTCTGGAAGTCTGCAATGGTATCTGTTGATGTCATTGAAATGGATGCCCAGTATATTCATACAAGGGTCCTTAATAAGTTGAATAATGATAGGTTTTATGCCACTTTCGTTTATGGGTTCAATAAAATTGAAGATAAAGCTCCTCTTTGGCAGAATCTTATTAGACTGAATGTTCAAGATCCTTGGATTGTTATGGGGGATTTCAATGCAGTTATGTATGCTAATGAAAGACTGGGTGGATTAGTTAAGGATGAAGAAGTGGTTCCTTTCCAGGATACTGCTGCTGAATGTGACTTGCAGGACCTGAAATCTTATGGGGCCTTTTTACGTGGAACAATAAATAACCTAGTGACACTAGGGTGTTTAGCAGAATTGATAGAGCTCTGGTAAATGATTGCTGGCTCAACTTATGGACGGATTATTTTGCTACTTTTTCTGCTGAAGGAGAATTTGATCACTGCCCTTGTATTATCTCTTCAGCAAGGAGTCCTGAGTTTAAGAAGAAACCATTTAAATTTTTTAATATGTGGTGTAGGGCTCCTGAGTATCATCAAGTTGTTCAGCATAATTGGAACAGCAATGTCTATGGTACTGCTATGTTTAGAGTGGTTAAGAGGCTTAAACTAATGAAGAGTGCCTTGAAAAAACTTAATGGTTCATTATTTTCAGATATTGAAAGAAATACTGATGTTGCTTTTAAGGTGATGATTCATACTCAGGAAGAACTTCAGAAAGATCCTTACAATAAGCAGCTTATGGATATTGAAAGACAAACTAGGGAATCTTATCATTTGCTAGCTACTGCTAAGGAGGAATTCCTCAGACAGAAAGCCAAATGTGCTTGGGCTAAAGATGGGGATGTTAATTCTGCAATGTTCCACCGTTTGATTAAGAAGAGGCAACTCCATAATAAGGTGTTGCAGATTCAGGATGCAGCTGGTGTTGTTTGTAAGGAACCTGAAGATATTTTAAATGCTTTTCTCTCTTATTATAAACAGCTCCTGGGCAGTAGTGCTGGTTCTGCAAATGTTATCCAACACACTAATGGTCCAACAGTTGATTGCCAACTTTGGGAGAAAATGTGCAAAATACCTACAGAGGAGGAAGTCAAAAATGTTATCTTATCTATCCCTGATGAGAAAAGTCCTGGTCCTGATAGTTTTACAAGCAAATTCTTTAAGACTAGTTGGAGCACTATCAAGGATGATCTCTGTGAAGCTGTGACTGATTTCTTCAATTCTGGTCAACTGCTGAAACAGGTTAACTCTACCAACCTTACCCTTATTCCTAAAGTAGCTGAGCCAAAAAAATGTTAAGGAATTCCGTCCTATTGCCTGTTGTAACACCCTTTATAAGATTATATCTAAGCTTTTGTGTGAGAGAATTGCTGAGGTGTTGCCTTCCATTTTTAATCCTGCTCAGAGTGCCTTCATCAAAGGTAGAAGTATCTTGGGTAATATCTTGATTACCCAAGATTTGGTGAGACTATATAGTAGGAAAAGTGCCTTCCCTAGATGTTTGATGAAAATTGACCTTAGGAAGGCATATGATTCTATTGAGTGGAATTGTGTGAAACAGATTTTGGTTGGTCTAAACTTTCCACCTAAGTTGATTGAACTTATTATGCAGTGCATTAGTACCACTTCCTATTCCATTTGTCTTAATGGTCACACTCATGGGTATTTTAAAGGGGAGAGAGGGCTCAGACAAGGTGACCCTATATCTCCTTTGATATTTACACTTTGTATGGAGTATCTCTCCAGGTTGATTGAGAAGAGTGTGAGCTTGCCTAGGTTTAAATTCCATCCTCTGTGCAAGAGTTTGAAATTAACTCATTTGATGTTTGCTGATGATTTACTCATCTTTTGCAAAGGGGACCTTAAATCTATTACTATTCTGATGGAGACTTTTAATGTTTTCTCTGCTGCCACTGGTTTGAATATTAGCAATGAGAAGTCTGACATCTATCTTAATGGTGTTGATCAAGAGGTAGAAAATAATATCCTGAGAACCACAGGTTTCAGAAAGGGTTCTTTGCCTTTTAAGTACCTGGGTGTTTGCATTTCTCATAAAAGAATTTCCAGGATTGATTGTAATATACTCGTGGATAAGATGATTACCAGAATAAGAGGATGGAATAAGAGGAAGATTTCATATTCTGGAAGGCTAGTGCTTGTCAAATCTGTTTTGGGCTACTGTGCATACTTATTGGTCCCAACTTTTTGTTTTGCCCATGGGTGTGATGGATAGAATACAAGCACTTTGTAGGAATTTTTTGTGGGAAGGTGAAGATACTTATTCCAAAGCTCTACTTGTTGCATGGTCTATACTTTGCAAAGACAAGAAAGTTGGGGGTTTGTCTGTGACTGATAGTCGAATTTGGAACATTGCAGCAATAGGAAAATTGGCTTGGTGGATTCTGATTAAGAAAGACCACCTCTGGATTAGGTGGGCGGATAATATTTATTTGAAAGGGAGAGACTGGTTAACCTATACTCCTACTGTTAATAGTTCATGGGCGTGGAGGAAAATTTGTGAGGTGAGGACAAAATTTTTGGGAGCTTATACTACTAGTCTGTGGCAGGATAACAGCAATCCTTACACAATTGCTAAGGGATATAGATGGCTCACACAAACTGATGATGTTAAGGTGAGTTGGTATGGAATGGCTTGGAACAGATTTAATACTCCTAAGCATTGCTTTATCATTTGGTTGATGCACAAAGACAGGCTCCTCACTTCAGACAGATTGATGAAAATGGGTATATGCCAGCAGAGTCTATTTTACTTATGTGGTGTTAAAGATGAGTCTCTATGACATTTGACCTCAGAATGCCCCTACACTAAGGTCTGCTGTCAACTACTACAGTACTGGATTGGGGTTAAGGTTTCAGGTTTGCAGACTGGTGTGCTCATTATGAAGGAGAGATCTCAGTCTATGCTCATTAGACTGTTGAAAAGCGCTGCAATAGTAGGCATGTTTTATCATATATGGCTGATAAGGAATAGTTGCAGGATTCAGCATTATGTTCGAAGGCCTGCACTGGTTATACAGGAAGTCCAAATAGAAGTGAAGCTTCGTTTTCAGGCTGTATTTGATGGGCAGCTGAAGACTTATGATCTGGAGTGGTGTAGAAACCATAATCTAATTTAGGCTTGAGCTTGTAATATTTTTCTTCTATCATTAGTAAGCTAAGAGTGGTAAAAACAGGAATGGTTGTAATGGTGCTTGTACTTCAATTTTCTGATTAATATAATTTCTCACATTTCCACCAGTGTTGACCCCATTCAAGTCTCCTTCACTTCCAGCAACATTCAGCATCAGATCAGTGTTAATATCATTAGTTGGTTGATCATTACTCACATCAGGAAGAAAGTCCATGTCATGCCCAACACTAAACCCAGGAACAGAACTATTGTTTTGGTCATCAGAGATAGACCCCTCAGAAGGAGTAATGGTCTTAGGTTCACTACAACAAATTGGCACTTGGGCCACAAATTACGCCACGGGAATTCGTAATTCGTGGCATAAGTTTGCTTTGCCACGGGAAAAATATGCCACGGGAATGGGAATAAAAAACTATTCCACGGGAAAAATATGTCCGTGGCAAATAATTGTTTTTAGCCACGAATTAAGCCACGGTCGTGGCTATAATTACTTTTAGCCATGCATTAAGACACGACAGTGGCTAATAGTTGTTTTTAGCCACGAACTAAGCCACATCCGTGGCTAATTATTTTTTTCTGCCATGGATAAAATCACATCGTGCCTGATTAATGCTTGTTTGTCGTGAATTAAAATTATCGTCATCGTTAATAATTTTCATTATTAGTGTCATCTTCACATTAATGCTTAATTATAATGGTCGAGTGAATATCTCAATATTATATTAGAGTGTATAGTTTTATTTAAGTTAATTACGAATTTATTTATCTTATTTAAAATCACTGAAATTTTTGACGGAAAATATTTACATGGTAACCCTGACGTTTTCACCTTTTTACGAGATACTAGACCTGACAAATGGCTCATTCGGGCAAGGTTCGGGTCGGTTCATTTTTGTATCGGGTCACTCCGGGTCCGGTCGTTTAGGGTCACTTCAGTTCAGGATATTGCTTAAAATAAATCATTTCGGGTCCATTGTGTCATTTTAGGTACTTCAAGTCGGGTCAATTTACGTATATCGAGTTACGTTTGGGTCACACTTTTCGGGTCACTTTTGGTAAATGATTGGCAGGGAGTACCAAACATCATATATAATTTATTGAATTCACTGAAAAATTATTGTGTCCTGCGGGAGGATTGTGCTCCTTACGTCTTAAGTATTTATAAGATTCCATTTGGTGGTTTGACTTTAAGTGTAAGGAGGACAGTCTTCCCGGAGGGCACACAATTTTTTTCGAATCACTATACGAAAACTCCAATACTAACCAATACTCCCTCTACTATTTTATACGGAGTATATGTCTTTCTTACTTTTCGAGATACTCCATTCTCTTTTCAACATCTTTTAAAATATAAGGAAAAATACCATGAAATGTATATTCATATGAAAGATCTTTCCATAAGAAATTTGGTATAATTTTATAATTTTTTTTTTTGACAAGGAATTTTATAATTTTTAAACTACTATATTTTTGTAAAAATTAAAGTCAAATGGTCAGCTCGGAAAACAAACCGTCCTATATTAAGAAAACGGAGAGAGTACTAAATGAACCTTTAACTACCTTAAGACGGTCGACCGGTCTTAAATGAGAATTTGTAAGGAAAAACAAAGGCCACCCACAATATTCACAAATTCTCATTTAAGACGGGTCGACTCATCTTAAGCTTAAGATGGGTCAAATAATTAGGATAAGATAAAAGAAAAGTTTCTAAATACTAGCAAAATATTTATATTATCTAGATAAGTGGTGTAATATTTGACCCGCTTTATTCTTAAAACGGATATATCCATCTCAAGGGAAACCAATTGTTCAATATTCAAGAAGCCCACGATTATATCACATTTTTGATGCCTGAACCAAAAGCAATTACCAAAACCAAACACCTAATCACTTACTGCTAATTTCTAAACCCTTATCCCTAAAAAAAAAATCTACACTCAATTCCGTTAACGTTCTTTGTTGTTTCATACTTTCATCAATTTACGCATCCATGGCACACGCCGAATTTACAAGACATTAGTAAGTCGTTTATCTCTAGTATTCAATTATAATTATTTGTGAATTGTGAATTATGATATGTAAATTAATGATTTTGGATTGCAAATAACGGATCAAGGGTTACAAATTTCGGATTATGCATTGTGTTGTTTTGAATTAGGGGTTGGGAATTGATAATTATGGCTTGAATTACTTATGTACCTCACTTTCCAATTTAATTCGTTGATTGTGAATTTGATGGTTCTTTCTATGATGGCATATTTTTTATACATTGGTCTATGAATCTTAAACATGGACTCATCAACAATATTGTGGAAAAGGCAATTCAGATAGGCATTTGTCGTCTAATACTCCAAATGATGTAGTCGTTTGATAACCTAATGAATGTTGTCCTGGTCTTTACTACATCGGTTGGTATTGCTTAAGACCGTCTTAAATTATGTCTCTCACAACCACCTTTCATTTTCACTTTTATTTTATCGGATGTGAAGAGCCGTCTTAAATTAAGACGGTCTTAAACAAAAATTCATTTTACTACATTTGATCCCCATGGCCCTAAGTCCCTAGCCACCCCCCACCCCCCCCCCCCCCCTCCCCCGCCGCCCGACTTCCATGTTTACCTACTATTTGAAACTAGGTCTCTGACAAATTTAATCAAGAGTCTAATAACGATCTTCACATTAATGTAGCATCTTTGCGAAGTCTTTGTTTGGCAGGTGAACTTAACCTAAAGTTCATTAAAATGTTGAACCAAAGTGACTTTAAGGCTAAGAATAGGGCGTTTAAGCTTAATAATTATTTGTTCATTTCATTCAATAATTAATTTTCTAATGTTTATGATTTTTTTAATAATTTTTACAAGCTTGCGACGGTTACAAGTAAGAATAACTGTAAAACTTCTGAGTTGTATATAAACAGAGTCAAAGAATTTCTTGATATTATGGTGCATATATGTGTACACGTTGCTGGTGAACCGAAAATCGCTTGTTATATATACAATATTCGTGGCTTATTCTTTATTGTTGTTGTTATGTATAATATCAACATTGTAATTAATTATATCCTTATTCACTATTTGGTATACACATAGTGAAATCAAAGAAATACTCCAAAGAAGAATGGGGTGATCCATATGAAGATGACATCGATGAATTTAGCGGACTCCTAAATTTCAGGTACTAATATACATACTAAGTTAATTCGACTTTTCACCTTTAAATTTCAGGTACTAGTATACATAGTGATGGAGCATATTCTGCACCCGCTGACCGAGTCAACATATTGAGCAAGGTCAAAGATATCCACAGCAAGTCAACGACTTAGATGACCCTTAAGCGCGACACTGTCGGCTGTCTCTTGGGTCTCGGCTGGAACAACTAGCCAGCCGGGGCACATATCCGCGTACTCATATCCAAGACCCCTCGGTATGGAGTCAACAGGGCCCGCCGGCCTGCCATGGGTCCCTCGGCCGAGGGTAGATCAGTCTTTCCACCTGCTAGCCACTTGGCCACTACGTGACAAAAAGTGAAAGTCTATAAATACTCCTCAACCCTCATTGAGGAGAGGATCCACAATCTAACCTAAAACTCACTATTCATCTGGTATAAACTTCCTTATCTCTCTACAATATTCTTTGTCAAGTAACATACAACGTAATCTCTTTAAGTTCACTGACTTGAGCGTCGGAGTGAGTACGCTCAGTGCAAAGCCGAGCCCTCAGTTTGTTCACCGTTTCAGGAGAGACCGAGAGGAAGAGTCAAGGCAAGGAAGGACAACCATTCACCAAGCTTGCGTGGTAAACAACACTGCTCTGGAATTACACCCGGAACAATTGGCGCCGTCTGTGGGGAAGAGATACTAGAAGCTAGTCACATTCATTCCCAAACAAAACAAAACCCACCCAACAAGCTAAGAAGATGTCGAAACAACCAGAGATGGTGCTTGTGGAAACTGAATTCTACCAAGATGACACATTCCACAACTCTGAAATCGGGCAGTCCCCCACCGGCCGTATCACTGATACGACGAACGGGATGCCAAAGGAACAAGATACACCGCTGCCCGCCGACCAAGTCACAATCATGGGACATGTGGTTGATGCAGCTAAACTGAAGCTACTCCTGGAACTAATGGGTAGCACGCCGACTCACACTGTCACAACGACAAGAGCGGCGGCACCCCCACAAGAGACCAGGGCCCAAAAAGTGACTCCGAGAAACTTGAACGGAGCATTGGAGGAAGCTGACCATGTCAAGACGCCGGGGGAGCCCAGAGTGCCAGTGGTAGACCGAGTCCTTCCCGCACTCGCGGGGAGGACGGTGTCGCCCGCAAAGACCGACGAGGCCTCGCCCCGGAGGAGTGAAAGAAGTCCGACTCACCGAGTCGGAGAAGAAGTCCGACTCACCAGAGTCGGAGAAGAAGCCCGACTCACCAGAGTCGGAGAAGAAGCCCTTCCCACCACGGGGAGAGGAGTCGGACTAAGGATGCGAGGAGCCTATCGCCGCGTGTCATTCGACACGTGGTCAGACAGCCCCTCAACCCCTATGTCCTATAGGTCCCGGTGCCGACTAAGCTAAAGATGCCGCCCATATCATACAAAGGAGAAAGCGACCCAACCGACCATGCCGAGGCTTTCGAGTCTTACATGTCGGTATGGGAACAGCCTGATGAGGTTTGGTGCCGAGTCTTCCCAACGACCCTGCATGGGATGGCACAAAGTTGGTACAAGGGGCTACCCAATGGGTCGATATACTGTTATGGCGACCTAAGGGACATATTTTTGGCCCAGTATTCTTGCAATAAAAGAAGGGCCGTCGAGACATCGGATCTCCTGACTATCAAACAGGAGGGAGGCGAGTCTCTCCGAAGTTATGTGAAGAGGTTCGACGCCAAGGTTCAGCAGATCCGTGAGCGAACAATGAATCGGCGGCCTTCGATCGATGAAAGGCCTCCCGAGAGGAGACTTAAAAAACGAGCTCATCAAGTGCGGAGGCTCGAACCTAGACTCGCCGGGAAGATGGCCGACCAAGCCATAAAGGTGGAGGACTATCACAAAACACGGGTAGGCCCCAGCGAGGCCGGGCACTCAGAGAGTAAGAGCCGCCGGGAGGACAACCCGGATGAAGGACGCCGTGACAATAATAGGTCACGGTCTGACAAGTCCGCCAGGAAACAGAACTCGGCGGGCGCCGGGGGGAGTTCAGGACCGTACTACCAAAAGCGGTACAATGGTCACACCCACTTAGTCGTATCTGCCGCCGAGGTCTTCTCCCTGAGCAAGAACGAGGGTCAGAAGTGGGAAAGGCCTCCCAAGGCGAGGGGGGACGGTGATACGAGCCAGTACTGTGAGTACCACGGCCACACCGGTCACTTAATCGACAAGCTCGGCATCGAAGAATGCCATTGAAGAGCTGTTCCGGAAGGGGAGCCTCAGCAAATATGTTGTCGGAGGCCAAAAGACTAATACCGGCGGCTCAAATAAAAAATCCGTCTTTGAACGGATAGGAGTAATCCATGTTGTCATCGGGGGCAACGAGAACGGTGGGTCCGCTCATGGGCACAAACGGCACCTGAACGAGCTATATCAGGCCATCAACTTTGTGCCCAAAACAGCGATCCCCGCTTCCAACATCCCCGATATGACTATTGGGAAGAAGGACTACGAGGGAGTCATCGCCCCGCACAGCGACCCACTTGTAGTCCACTTGGACATAGCCAACCACCTGGTCAAGAGGTGCCTGATTGACACAGGCGCCTACACGAACATCATGTTCAGGGAGTGCTTTCTCAATCTCGGTCTGAAGATTGAGGACTTGGCCCCTGCACCAATCCGTTGTACAGTTTTTCCGGGGCCGGCCTTGTACCCCTGGGGTCAATCAGACTGCCGGTGATGTTCGGCGAGGGGAATGCGGCTAAGAATGTCCTATATGAGTTCGTGGTCATTGACGGCTCGTCCGCCTACAACGTTCTCATAGGCCGAGTCACTCTGAGCGAGGCCGATGCAGTAATGTCCATCCGGGCCCTGACACTGATGTATGTCTCGGACCGGGGGGAAGCGCATAAGCTCGTCTCAAAGGACGAAAAAGACGAAGTAGTCAACGTCCAGATATCCGCCAGAGGGTGCAACATGCAATCCCTCAAAGTGGCGAAGAAGTCAAAGAAGGGGAAAAGCCCATCCTTACAACAGGAGGGCGACCTCATGGATGCCACTGTCGGCATGGTCGAAGGAGCCGAGACCGAAGAAGTGGAAATTGACCCGGGCGCACCGAATCGCTTTCGGCGTCAACCTGGAGCCAAAATTCGGGCCGCTCTCCTAGATCGCCGAGGAAGAACAAAGACGTCTTCGCTTACTCAGCGGCCGAGATGCCAGGCGTGAGCCGGGAGGTAATTGTTCACAAGTTGAACGTACTCTCCACCGCTCGCCTGTCAAGCGGAAGATGAGGAACTCCTCGGCCCGAGAAGGATGAGGCCATCAAAGCCGAGGTAGATAAATTACTAGCGGCGGGCTTTATCATGCCTTGTACTTATCCTGAGTGGTTAGCTAATGTTGTAATGGTGAAGAAATCATCGGGGCGTGGAGGATGTGTGTAGATTTTACCAATCTTAATAAAGGGTGCCCCAAAGATTGCTATCCCTTGCCTCGAATAGATAGTTTAATCGACGCCACGGCAGCTACACTATCTTGAGCCTGCTGGACGCCTTCTCGGGTATCATCGGTATTCATGGCCGAAGAAGACATGCCTAAATGCGCATTCATCACCGTAACGGCACCTACATGTATAAAATGATGCCGTTCGGTTTGAAGAACGCCGGCGCAACTTACACAAGACTGGTGGACAAAGTGTTCCAAAATCAAAAAGGGCGAAACATTGAGGCTTACGTCGACGATGCTATTGTAAAAAGCAAGTCGACAATGAGCACTTAGCCGATTTACACGAGACATTTTGTTCGCTAAGGAAATACAAGATGAAACTTAACCCAATGAAGTGCAACCGGTGTCGGCAGGTAAGTTCATCGGCGTGCTTGTCGGCGCCGGGGAATTGATGCAAATCCGAGAAAAAGTCCAAGCAATCTTTGGACTGCCGGAGCCGAGGAATCGAAAAGAGGTTATGATGTTGGCCGGGAGGATGGCGGCTCTAGCCCGTTTCATCTCTCGGTCGGCCGACAAGAGCACCCCATTCTTCAAAGTGTTGAAGGGAAATAAAGACTTCGGCTGGGGGGAGGAACGAGCACGGCTTTCGTGCAATCGAAAGCTCATCTTCAAACTCTCCCAACCCCTGTCGGCCGATCTTTGGGGGAGACGGTATATCTATACATAGCGATTACCTCGGCCACGGTCGGTGCCGTGATCATCGAGAAGAAGACAAACAAAGAACACCCAATCTACTTCGTCGGCCATACATTGTTGCCCGCCGAAATAAACTACCCAGCGATTGAAAAAGCGGCCTTTCTTTGTCGTCGTTGACGCAAGGAAAGCGAAACCTTACTTCGACGCACATCCCGTGACGGTCTTAACCGACCAACCATTGGAGAAAGCATTGGAAAAATTTGAACAGTCTCGCGAGGCTCATTAAATGGGCGGTAGAGCTATCCGGCCGGCATTCGATACAAGCCGAGGCCCTCGATAAAGGGACAGGCACTTGCAGACTTCCTGGCCGAGTGCACATATCAAGAAGAACCAAACCCGAGAGTTTGGGAAGTATACACCGACGGGTCCTCCACGGCGAACGGCTCAGGAGCCGGCATACTTATCATCGGCCCAAACGGGACGAGTTTGAGTACGCCTTGAAATTTACCTTCTCGGCCTCAAACAACGAATCCGAATACGAGGCGGTGATAACCGGAGTCGAGCTAGCTAGAGCCTGGGCGGAACACATCATTTTGAAAACAGATTCACTTTTAGTGGCTAATCAAATCAGAGGAGAGTACGAGACTCGAGACGACGGGATGGTAAGATACCCGGAAAGGGTAAAAGCTGACACTTCAAAATTGAAATCTTTCCGGATACAATGCATTCCCAGTGCGAGAACAACCGAGCCGACGCTCTCTCAAAGCTTGCCAGTTCAACCATCAAGAATGTCGGTCGAACCGTCTTTGGTGGACATCGGGAATGCCAAAAGCATTACCGAGACCGTCGGCATGGTGGGCGACATAGAGGCCGAGACAACGTGGATGACTCCGATAATGAAGTACAAACCGATGAACAATTACACGGAGGACCGCAGTCTCTCACGAGAAGATAAAGAGGATCGCAGACAAGGTACTTGGTGTTTGAAGGAGAATTATACGGGAGGTCCGTGATAAGACCACTCTTGAAATGTGTCGGCCCAACCGACGCGGAGCTATCTTCGTGAGAAATTCACGAAGGCATCTGTGGTCATCACATGGGGGCAAGAACACTAGCCCACAAAGCTCTCCGAGCCGGCTACTTCTGGCCCACCATGCTTGAGGATTCCAGAGCCAAAACCAAAAAGTGCAACAACTGTCAAATGCATGCTCCGGTGATACATGCACCTTCCCGAGACCTGCAGCCGGTACTTAGTCCCCTTCCTTTTGCACAGTGGGGGATGGATCTACTAGGGCCATTTCCAACGGCGTCCGGAGGAAGAAAGTACTTGATTGTCGCCGTTGACTACTTCACCAAATGGGTTGAAGCTGTAGCGGTACCTGCCAAGACCACGGCGGCCGTAAGAAAGGTAATCTGGGAAAATGTCATAACTCGTTTTGGGTTACCCCAAGTCATGGTATTTGACCACGACCGAGAGTTTTGGAGCGACACAATAATGAACTGGTTGGAGGAACTTGGTATCAAATTTGCATACTCCTCCGTCTGCCACCCACAGAGCAACGGACAGGCGGAGGCAGCCAATAAAACAATCCACAACGGTTTGAAGAAGAAAGTTGAAGACCTAAAGGGAAGATGGGCCGACGAACTACTCGGCGTCCTGTGGTCCCTCCGGACCACGGAGAAAGAAGCAATGGGGTACAGTCCATTCCACTTAGTCTACGGGTCCGAAGCAGTCCTGCCAATTGAAGCAACGGTGCCGACATTCAGAACGACCACCTTTAACCCGGTTGAAAATGAGGAAGGTCTGAGAACCTCCCTAGACCTGGTCGAAGAAAGCCGAGATACAGCACGCCTCAACTTGGCAGTATACCAAAACCGAATGAGAAGAGCCTACAACCGAAGAGTCCACAAAAGGGACTTAAAAGTAGGGGATCTAGTCCTAAGAAAGTCGGCCGCCACCAACAAAGGGAACATTCATGGTAAATTGACGGCCAACTGGGAGGGTCCTTACAAAGTGGTTGAAGAAATGAGGCCGGGTACCTACGGGCGGTGACGGATGTGGAGGGTGTGCCTTTGATGAGCCATTGGAACACCGACAACCTCAGGAAATACTTTGTATAGCGGCGGAGGTGTCCAAAAGCTGTTGTTGGCACCCCAACGCGTGTTTATATCTATTGAAAAATCATCCAAGTTTTCCATCAAAGTGTTTATCCCCTCCGTAGTCATATCGAGGTAGACGCCACGGCCCAAGCCGGGCAGTCACCCCAAGAAGTAGACGCCACGGCAGTCACTACCAGCGCAGTTGATACTCGCGAAAGCGACCAACATGCCTTAGGAACGTATAAGTACAGTTGAGACGCAATTCTAGCCGCCTCGGACAACCGAAGGCCTGGCAGAGGAAGCGATCAATATGTCTACAGATACGAACGCTGTCGAGCCGTAACCTCTAGCCGCCTCGGCCAACCGAAGGCTGGGCGGGGGACACAACGGTCGATACGCTAACATGTTCACGGCGGCGGTTGGAAAACGCAAATCGAACGCCTCGGCCCAGACCGAGAGTGAAAGAGGAAGCGACCAACATGCCAACATGTTTAAAAACGTTAAACACAGTTGAGATACGCATTCTAAGCGCTCGGCCAGGCCGAAGGTAAAAACGAAAAAGCGCTCAATTAATAACGTAAGAAGACAAGTGAAGGATTGTGATCAAAGCCCCGGCCAAGCCGAGGGCCAATAAACAAGCTTTATTGAAAATGATTACAAGTAAGGAGAATACAGACGACGGCCGTCCCCATAGGGATAAGCCAAAACACAACCTACCAAAGTTTTACAAAAAACAAGGAAAAGAAGAACAAAAGGTTACAGACATATCATTTGAAGCGCCAAAATATGGCAGGGAGGAAAAGCTTAATAATTGGCCCCCGAACAGCTGAAGCTATCCGAGATGTCGGGTGAACCTGGTGACGACCGCCCGTCTCCCTATGCCTGTTGCTGCTTGCCATCGGCGACGTCAGCAGCATCATCTTTGGTAGGCGACCCAGAAACTGTCTTGGCAGCTTCAGCCTCGGCAGCCTCAGCTGCCCTCATTCTCTCAGCCTCCTCCTTGGCCGCCTTCGCCTTCTCAGCATGGGCCGCCTTCTCCGCGGCCTCCTCTTCCTCCTTCTTCACCCTTGCCTCCTCAGCGGCCTTCGCCTCCGCGACCTTCTCCTTAGCTTCAAGCTTGTCATCAAGCAGCTCGTCAAATTTTTGCCACGGAAAGGAGCCATCAAGAAAGAGCTCCCCTATCACTTCCCTGGCGGCCTCTTCGGCCAGGTCCCGGTATTGGGCGCACATGTTAGGAAGAATCTCGCTTTGGAGCGTCTCAATGTCCAACTCCCTCTGGGCGATGATAGCTATCTTATTTTGAAGCGCATTCCCCTGGGCCTTAAACATGGACCTCCATTCCTCCCTCTTCTTAGCATTGAAGTCGGCGACGGCCTGAAGCTTGTCACGCTCCTCCAGCAGCTTAGCGGCTTCAGCCCCTGCAGCCTCAGCCTTGGCTCTCTCAGCAAGGACTGCCTTTTCAGCGTCCTCCCTAAGTTTTCTCTCAGCACGGACCGCCTTTTCAGCCTCAGCCTTGGCCCTCTCAGCTTCCTTCTCCGCAGCAGCGAGTTCAAGCCTGAGCCGCTCGAGCTGTGGGGCAACTTCATCCATAACCTTTTCTTGCTCCCCAATATGAGCACCGGCCACCTCAGCCCACTTCGACAGCATCCTGGACAAACTCAGGCCCTCCGACCTAATCTGGGCGGGGGTAGGCTTCGGGAAGGAGGAGACGACGGTGACATCTTTACCACACCTGCGCGATTCGCTTCTCAAAGACGCCGTTCAACGGTGTGTCCGGTAGACGGCGGCGGTTGATCTACAAAAATTTAATCAAAGCATCCATGTCAACATTCATGGACATACCGGAGAGCTGTCATCGGAACGCCTAATGAACCGGCTAAGTCTGAGCCACAGGATAGATCTGTACCAGGCTTGGCCTTCTTGGCCGGAGGACCCATTTCTTTGCCGGCCTCGGCAGCAGTAGAAGCAGAAGCAGCAGCGGCAGCAGTAGTCTCTTTCCTCTTGCGGAAGAGAGGAGATTCCACTGCCAAGGTGACCACCTCCTCGGTAATATCGACGATCTCCACCGTCTTCTTTTGAATTGAGGGGATTGGAGGTGGAACTGATGTTGACGCCGTCACCGCCGAAGATTTTGTTTTCCGCGTTCGGCGCGGTATGTTACCAGCAACCTTCGCCTGGGCCGCCGTCGTATCTAAGCCCTTCAACTGCTGATCCATGAGATCATTTGGCGCCGGTATGCGATCACGGGTCTGGGCCTTAGGATGCAAATCAACAACTTGTTTGTCCTTACCAAGTCCCATTCTCCTAAGGATATCTTCAGACAGATCCGGGCCAAAACGGTCTGCAAAGGAAACGAAGCAAGGGTTAAGTAGAAGAAATAAATCAAAGTTCAAAAAAATAGAAACACTAAAAGCAGAGATGGGCCTCACACCGACCCCACTCACCCCGTTCGAGGGCCGGTATGAGGCCGACGTGGCAGAGCAGCTCATCCTGAAGAATGATCTGCGTCGGGGGCATCCATCCCTTCGGCATCCCATTCTTCTCAGCCTCAAACAGCCTCATCGCCCGCTTCTCATCCGCATTAAGAGGGACCCTGCTGGCGTCCATCTTAAGCTTACTCCGGGAGACCCATTTGTCATGCTCCCCCTTACTCTCGCACCGCAAATTGACGCGGTGCTGGAAGGACCGGGGCAGTGGATAATCCTCCGGAACCTCAACGTACACCCACCGCGGCTTCCAGTCCTTGCAGGAAGAAAGCTTATCAACGGAGACGTAACCCGGCTCCGTCTGCACGCTGTACCACCCAACGCGACCAGGGGCTGACGGCCGAAGGTGATGCAGCCGGCGGAATAAGTTAACCGTTGGGACCTCCCCCTTGAAAAGGCAGAGCCACACAAAGCCGACTATAGTCCTAATGGCCAACGGGTGCAGTTGGGCCACGGCGACGTTCATGGCTTTAATTATGGCCATAACGTATTCATTCGAGGAAACGGAGCCCATACTCCGGTGTGTCGATGTATACGCCGATCTGATCCGG
Organism: Silene latifolia; assembly: GCF_048544455.1. NCBI lineage: Eukaryota > Viridiplantae > Streptophyta > Magnoliopsida > Caryophyllales > Caryophyllaceae > Silene > Silene latifolia. The sequence continues at coordinate 33,331,181 of NC_133526.1, read as the reverse complement.
AGGAGGGCAACAGACGGCCTGACCCTCTCTAGGAATAACAATCTTATACTCCCTGCCGAAGGAGAAATGATGTTCGAAGAAGTCAGGACCAGAACAACTGGCAAATTTGTGGGTCCAAGCACGGTCAGGGCCGATCTTACAGGCGTCGCCGTGATCCAGGACGTACGGCCTCTCGTCATCAGGATGAGCCCTTTCCTCATCATCACCGTCATCATCAACATCATCATCATCCTCCCAATCCTCCAGAACTTTTGGGTCAACTTCAGGAGAAGGAGACCTAGGGCCCCCAGACCTTATCGGAACGGCGGCTAGTGCCCCCTCTTCATCAAGACGCGACGGGGAACCCCCCGGCGCAGGATTACTAGGTCCGGCATCAGCAGAAGACATGTTCACAACAAAAAAAACTTAAACAATTAAAAGTTGAAAAATTTGTTTCTTTACCTTGGGAAGAGTGTTACGCCGAGTAACGCTTCGAAGACTAGAGAGAAGTTTCGTAAAAGAAAACTAAGCGAGAAGAAGAAATTTTTTTGAGAGAATGAATTTGGAAGGCCAAATTCAGGGGCTAACTCTCCTATTTATAGGGCAAAGCCCACTCAATCCGACCAATCAGGGCAAAGCCCATGAAGCGTCAACCAATCAACAACGAGACACATGTCAAGCATGCAGCCATGAAATGTCAATCGACAAACAGTTACAAAACTTCTTCAACACGCTCCTTGACATAATGCCAATCGACGTATCTTCTTCAACACGCCCCTTGGTATCTACTTGCCAAACGGCCCCCTGATTCAACCAAGCTTGGCAGCACCGGCTGGGGGCAATCAAAAGCACACGGCACTCACAACCTCGGTCTCGGCCAGCGCCACTTTCTTTTCCACATCTGATGTCCATTACACATCCATGTGGAGGGGGGATATGATACGGTACGGCCTAAGCAGAACCAAGCCGAGGTAGAAGAAGCGGGCGTAAAATTTCAACTTGCGCGAGAATACGCTCAACACTCATCGAAGGTCCATACCACGGCATAGACTACGCGGGGGGCAAATTGATGGGGCATATTCTGCACCCGCCGACCGAGTCAACATATTGAGCAAGGTCAAAGATATCCACAAACAAGTCAACGACTTAGAAAGCCCCTAACCGACGCACACTGTCGGCTGTCTCTTGGGTCTACTGGGACAACTAGCCAGCCGGGGCACATATCCGCGTACTCATATCCAAGACCCCTCGGCATGGAGTCAACAGGGCCCGCCGGCCTGCCATGGGTCCCTCGGCCGAGGGTAGATCAGTCTTTCCACCTGCTAGCCACTTGGCCACTTGGCCACTATGTGACAAAAAGTGAAAGTCTATAAATACTCCTCAACCCTCATTGAGGAGAGGATCCACAATCTAACCTAAAACTCACTATTCATCTGGTATAAACTCCCTTATCTCTCTACAATATTCTTTGTCAAGTAACATACAACTTAATCTCTTTAAGTTCACTGACTTGAGCGTCGGAGTGAGTACGCTCGGTGCAAAGCCGAGCCCTCAGTTTGTTCACCGTTTCAGGAGAGACCGAGAGGAAGAGTCAAGGCAAGGAAGGACAACCATTCACCAAGCTTGCGTGGTAAACAACACTGCTCTGGAATTACACCCGGAACACATAGTATGTCATCAACTTAATGTCTCTCATTATTTTTTTTTTTATTTTTTTTTTCAGGAAAATAGTAGTAAAGCTAAGGAGAACAACTCATTTCAAAACACGACGCACTATGATCGCAAGTTGTTTGTGAGTTGATGTACAACTAGCAACTCATAAAAGGAAACCGAAGAATCCTGTCGATTTTTATCACTTTTCGTATATTTTTGGAAGACATTGTATTTCTTTATACGCATATGCTTAATTTGCCCTTGATTGACTGTTCTTGAAGGAAGTATGTTACATTTTGATTACTTAATTATAAAAAAATATTATTTTACTATATATTTATTTATTTATTGGTTGATACTTGTTTGTCACAAGCATATACGTCTTCGTTTGGTCAATAAAAGAATACCCAAGGAAAATACTTTTAGTCACCCTATAGTTTACTGACTGCTAATATGCTAGTCACGGGAAATAAAATTTTTGCCACGTTATATTGTGTGGCTAGAAATGACTAGCCACAGAATTTTTTGTTTTTTTGCCACGTTATTGTTCTGTGGCTGGTCATTTTTAGCCATGGGAATTTTTATATTTAGCCACGATATTCACTTGTGGCTAATAATGTTTTAGCCACGGGAAATATGTTTAGCCACGATATTTTAGCCACATGAAATTCCGTGGCAAGATGGCTAATTTTAGCCACGTTGTAGTTTTTCCCGTGGCTAAATTTTTGCCACGGCCACTTGGGCCACGACTTCCCGTTGCAAACTCGTATAGCCACGGTAATTTAACACTTGCGCCATGAATTTAGCCGTGGCGCAAAGTCCAATTTGTTGTAGTGGCGGTTCCTCATCAGAAGGATTATTTGGCTCAGATACCTTATCAGTAGACTCAGATTCACTCAAAACAATGACTGCATTAAGACCCTGATTGCTCTCATCCATGTGCCTATCCACTCCCTCTGCCACATCTAAGCCAGCTTGTACATTCGTACCAAAAATTCCAACCTAAACAGCGGAACCATCAGAGTAATGGTAGACAATTGGTAAACCACTTGGTGGTAGGTCAAAAGTCTGGTTATAGCCCCTCTAATCATTATCCTCCATAACCCAATCAACATCTCCCTCCACTCTGTTTATTATAGATTCCTGAATCCTTTGATCTCTATCCACGCGCCCACTCAAGCTCCCCTGCCCAGCATACAGCAGATACGGATCATCCACCTGTAATTGCATCAACATATCCTGATGTTCCACATTATGCCTTCCCTGATTTTCAAAGTCTTCCCCTGCACTATGGAACTCCTCACAGCCATTATTTTCAGGCTCTAACCAACCTCCCACCCCAGCAGGTAAAGATCCCCCAGTCTGTCCATTACCCTCATTCTGATTAACAGTTTGCATCTCAGTATCTTGCAGGCTACCATTTCCACTCCTATTGGGATGAACTTCTATTGGACTTACACCCACATCACTCATAACAACATCTCCCCCGACCATGCGTATCCCCTCTCTCATTCTCATCCATACCTATCTCCACATACTACCCAAGTGGAAAACAACATGGCTTGCAAAAGGTTGAGCAGTCACTCTAAACCTCATTCCTGGGAATACCCTCCCCCCAGGTGTAAGCCCAAGATCAAAGTCAACCACTCTTTCTGGTGACTCTCTTCCTTTGTGGTCAAAATTCCTTCCCTCATTATTAAGACGTACCCTAGAGGATAAAGAACGGGTTGTGGATGGGGTTGCTCTAAGATCCATATTAAACATAGTGTGATTACTACTTGCTTGAAAAATTACAAAGCCTCTACCCTTTGTTCTGTCAAACATACCATTTATATTAGACACAATGGATGCAATACTTTCCCTACATTGTGAAACCTTGTGACCAATCTTCCCACATTTGATGCAATACTTGAACACCACCACATATTTGAACTGTACCCATAACAAATAACCCCATCCATTGCCAGGAAAAAACCCGGCATTAGAGGTTCATTCAACTTCACACAAACCTTCAACCTCAGAAAATCATTTTCAGGAATCCCCTCAAAGTGTTCGATAAAGAAATGGTTACTCAGTAACTTACCTGCCACTTGGGCAAATTCCATGGTCAGATATTCAAATGGCAATCCACAAACCCTCACCCAGATTTCTGCAAAAGGAAATCTCACAGTCCTTGGTACCGTATCAGGGTACCACCTAGCAAAAACCATGACAGCCCCATCAATCGTCGCCATGCTTCTTGTCAGGAGTCCCTCAATATCCTCCACTGCCTCACAATGTAATACATAAATCTCGCCCATTTTAAAAGTTGTGATTCTACCATTGGTGTGCCATTTTTTCTTGATGCCATCATTCACCAACTCAACCTCGAACAACCTGTAGTCCACCAGGAAACCAAGCACACATTGACCCCAAAACTCCCGTGACCTTCCCAACTTTGCTGGATCAACATTCATAACTCCCCCAGTTCTAGGGAACCACCACAGGTTAGAGTGTAAAGGGTTCATAGGATTGAACTCGGCATTTGGGTGAGGATGATGAAAATTTTGATGATTATAAATGTTTTGATGAACATCATGTCTGAAAGCTTCATCTCCATTTCCATACCTGCCAAACTGGATTTCAAAGTCCATTTTCGAAAAATTCGAATTCGGACTAACAGTTGTTCGTAGATGGTTTTTTTTATCTTTTTTTGAAGTAATAAAAGTTGATTGATGAAATTTTGATGCATTTCAACCCCCAATTTTAAGGAAATATATAGTGCACAAAGAAGGGGAAAAGAGAAGCTTGGGAAGTTCAACAGAAAAAATTCCCAATCCCTACAGAAAGAGAACTCCGGATTGACAGCAGGGTCTTGAGCCACACAAAAAACCCCAGCCACCAATTAAAATCCCTGAACTACAATGATTATTGACAATCAGAAGAGAATATGAACAGTAAAAGCCCCGTCCTTTCAATAGGAAAGCTGGAAAACCTAAAACCTACCCCAAACACTCGCCCAATTAACCACCCAGAAAGCTAATAATTAGAAATTATGATCATAATAGGAGGAATAAAATCATGCCTTTTTCAGAAATATTATTGGGTTAATCAACCACCCAATGGATTAGTTTAGAGAAAACAGGAATTTATTTGGGGAAGCTAAAGATTCAGATGGGTGATTAATAGACTTAATGATTGTAAAGAGGGTAGAAAACATAGAGAAGATAAATGAACAAAGTAAACACGTGCTCTTTTAAAAGAGAGAAAGCTCTCACTAAATTTTAGAGAGAAATATAATACTAGACATAGATTTGTGTTTGTACGGAGTACTCCTTATGAGTTAATTATTGTTACAATATACTACTTATAATACGTAAAAATAAAAATACTATGAAATGAATTGCGGAAAATGAGATGATAAGAAAGATCCACATGGTAAGTAGTTCTAGTTTCTTCTTACCTTTCGCTTCACATAAGATTTTTTATTTACAACATTTTTTTTAAACTATTACTGATGGTAAAGCTACTAAGTATTGTGGCTTAGATGCCCATATGTCAACTACCTTTCATATCACCCATTTATTTATTAAAAATTCTATTTCCACATGTATTATTTTAGTAGGTAGATTTTTTTTGTAAGACCATTTAAGCTACTAGCTCCATGGAGCTAGTAGCTCAATTTAAGTTAGTTGATGGAAGTCTTTCGATGGTTGCAAGTAAGCTTGAAATTTTTTTTTTTATGAAAGTTCTTTTGGGAAATCATTGGAGATGCTCTAATAATTGAAACCTGCAACATGTTTTGTAATTGTAGGAATTTGTGTAAATTTATAGGTATTGTACTTGTCTCACAAAACAATTGTCAACCATGCATGCACTGGTGCACCCATTCTTCATGGATGTCAATTGTCAACCAAGCAAACATTTGTCCATGATTCTTGTGTGGAGCAAAACTTCGAAAGGAGAGTTTAAGCTAGTTTGATATTAACAAAAACTTAATAGAAAGATGACATGCTTAAGATTGTCTAGATATTAAGACATATAATCAATTAATTAATTAATCATTCCAATAATAAATAAAAAATGCATTTATGCATCAATTAGATGTAGCTGACTGATCAATCACAGTCTGATTCGAATTTATAGACTGTTCACTATTTGGATGAACACTAGAACTCCCATAGATGTATGAACAAAACCCCCAGAAAGTAACAACCAAAGCGAGTATCTTAAACCCGCTCACAGGGTCATGTAACAGTATAATGGCTGCTATGCTTGTTAGAGGCACCCTTACTGCATTAAGAACCCCTGCTAGCATAGTTGAGGATAAGAACAATATCGAGGTCGCACCCAATATACCCAATTGGAAAGTAATACCTCCCCAAATGAGAACCATGTAATATGAGTTTTTCCCACCTTTGAAATTCCTTGCTTCTGATGCCATTTCTTGGAAACTTCCGTCTACTAGGAGGCCGATTGTGGTAAAAATGAATCCCAGGAAGGAAACCATAACTTGTTGCTCCAGAACGACATGGAATGAGACCCTTCCCAAATACTTGACAAAGACTAGCTCAGAAAGTGCAAAAATTAGCCCGTGAAGGGCAGATCCCAAGATATCCATTATAAAGCCAAGGATATACTGACTTTTACTCACGGTACCATACAAATCTGAGTCGGAGTCTAAGGCAATGATGGTTAAAGAAGCAGTTATAACAACAATAGAGTTCATTATGGAAGCGTTTAGCAGATTTCCCACAAGAAGATAACCAAATAACGCAGAAAAGATGAGGGACGAAGACGCTAGAAGAGAAGCAGTAGAGGCTGGAAGGTACGCGTAGGCATATGCATACATGAGGTTATCAGCAGCACTCAGAAAACCAAGGACTACATAAGAAACCCCGAGTTGCCAGGTTATACGGGTTGGATACGTTTTACAAAAGAAGTATGTGGGTATCAAGGCAAGAGCAGTAAGCGGCCAACCAACAACTGAAATCCAACTGATAATCCATTTGCTCTTCCCACCATTTTCAAAGTAGATACGAGATAGAAGGCTTGAAGCCGGAAATGCTACAAGCATTGCTCCTATGCTCAGGATTAGAAGCACCCAATATGAAACAGACTTTCCTTTGCATGATTCTGCGGTTGTTATTACGAACTTGTAAATTTGATTGCTGATCGACTTGGATGATCTCGAGTTAGTCTCAATTGTTCTATCCCCTAACATGGCTTCCCTTAATGAAGTATCTGGTTTTCCAGAGATCTCCAAGTCAAACATTGATCTGCAGGGCAACCCTGCTAATAAATATGACAGATTTAGATGTTAGGTGCATTAAAAAGTATGCCTAGTTTTTGAGTTTGCAACGTGTAGGAAATTATATCTTTAAATTCAATGCATCTATTATTTGATTATTTCCATGTGTAGACCGCAGAATAGGAGAAAACTAATTAGTGACGCAATTTTCCATTTCCAATCGAGTCAAAGCTCACTATTTTTTAATTCACGATCATAATGAAATAAATGAAAATCACTCACTAAACTGGATACACTTTTTCTTATTGAGACGTAGTTTTTTAATGTAATTCTCGACGCAATTTTCATTAGTTCTGAAATACATTCTAGCCCACAAGGGCCGTCAATTAAAGCCATTTGGCCTACTACTAACCGAAAACAAAAATTAGTTGGATCATCCACAATTCCAGTGCCTCATTCATCTTTTGCCTATCTCTCCACCTACCTCTATCTACTACACCAAAGAATTTTAATCTTTGATGATCATCTAAGAAGTAACAGAAAGAAAATGCACTTGTTCGGATATCATGATATATTCCAGACACACACACAAATCGACAAATGGATCAACTCGCTAGTTTTTTATTGTTTGTGACATTTAAATGTGACTTGCCCTAAATGCTAAATCTATGTTCAAAAATCAAGACCATCTGATCACTTTTCACCAACAATTCTCAGACTTCGCTACTACGAGTGCGGCGTACTCAATTTATGTCCGGGTGTAGGCAATATCCGTCTTAAGCTTTGTGTCTCAGTACTCATTAGTCATTAATCCATGTCCTAGAAGTTTAGAACAGAGATAAATACGGAATATTTGTAATTAAATTTTCAATTTCTTTCTAAGTTTCTCAATTGAATTACTAATCTTCGAATGAGAAACATTAAATCTCGGCTCCGCCACTAATCCAGAATGAGGAGTCAGAACGACAAAGCTAATCACACAAATAATAACTAGGATTACAGAAGAAGTAGAGAGACAGAGTGAAATAACAAAAAACCAAACTTGAAAATTGTGTCACAAAATGAAGAATATATTGAATGTGAAATAGTGAATTTAAATATGTATAAATAATGAAGAAAATTAAAAAAAAAAAAAAAAAAAGGGTAGTTGGCAAAATTAGAAGACGTACCTCCTGCCTCCTGGTGCTAGCGTTGAAAGGTTGGTGGCTAATTACAGATTTTTTATTGAGTAAACGAAGGATATAATACCATACAGAGAATAGAGAATGATTGTAGTCCGTCATTATTATTTCCTTATTATGTTGTTTGGTTGGACCTCATTCTTTAATGGGTTTACCCGGAAGCTGCAGCTTATTGGCTGCCAGACTGAGGATTTCACATCATCATACCTTTCCCCGAGTCAAGATCTTCTCCGCTTCCTGAAAATGGAGAGTCCGTTTCCTTTTAACGATCCATATTGTATTCTGTCAGCATTGAACGGTTCATGGGTCGGTTCACGAGTTAACCCGACCCGTTTAACTCGAAAATGACTTGCCCAATATAGCCAAAACCCGAAAACATGGCAAACCCGAACGAATCCGACCTGAATTAACCTACCCCAAACCCGTCTCAGTTGACCCGTTTGTCGGGCCTTATCCTATTATGCGCCATGCGGTAGGTAGTAGGAGACAAACTGAAGAACATAACGGCTTATGCTATGCCCCCTATTTCGCTAAACTTACATCTTTCCGAAGCTTGGGTTTCGGCCTTTCGATAGGGTCATTTCCACATTCATCGCCATGATAGCAGCTCATTTTAATTCATTAATGCTGCTGCAAATCTTCCAGGCTTGTAATTTAGCTAACGCCTTTTTGCTTACCTTCTTGAAAATTTCCTAACCAATGAGAAGCTTTGTTTCTTATTCTTTTTCCTGATTATTTATGGCTATTGGTATAACTCAAAATCTTTGATCGGAGAGTACGATGACATGGTACACCGAGTGGAACTGAGAATCACTCCTAAGTCCTAGCTGGTTATGCGTTAAAGCGAGCTGTAATGCTGATTACTTGGTGATCAATTGAGTATGCACATAAGATGTTTGATGAAATGTTTCACAGAGATTAGGTGGCAAGGACTTTGTTCATTTTAAAGGGAGTTGTGTGAACAAGTTTAGTAGGTTTTTGGGTTTTTGGATTTGGGAGATAGCGTCAAGAGCAGCTTGGTACACGGTACTATGGTATACCGTATATGTGCTGTGACCCTGTGACCCTGTGACAGAGTCAGGATTTGAAGTTAGGCGGCTAAACATAGATTACAAGTCCAGGGGAAATTGTAATTCAATAGAGTAACTTGAAAAACTTTAAAAGTTGAAAATAAAAGATTTGTATTTTTCTTCGCTTAGGGGAATGGCAACCCTCACCCCCCACTCCCCGCCTGCGCAACCACTGTCTGTGTGATTATGATTTGTGGAATTTCAATGGTGTTTCAAGCATTGAAGATTGGGAATAAGTTTGTGCTTATGGTTTGCTAAAGAGGTACTACCGCAATCATATATCTATTGTTAGTGTAGATTAGTTTTATTGTTTGTACTTGTTACTTTGTTTCCTGAAAAGTGTTGAAATTTAATTTGGAAAAATGATCAATAAAATGGTACCATATATTTTTTAGTGTTCTTACAGAAATATCATGAGAAAGTAATGCAGAGATCAATAGGTGACAGCTAAAGGCATCTGTAGCCTGATATTTTAGATAGATTTTAGTAGAGAAGGTGCACCCTTGATGTGTAGTTATATCAAGGTCAAGTTCCCATTATCTGTTCTGTCGTATAAGAGAAACATTGGCAAACTGTTGGAGTATCAACCTACGTGTTGATCTGTTAAAGAAACTCTTTCCAAAAGATGATTCTTGGCATGAAGGATAGATATTTAAGCATATGTAGAAAAAGGGTACACACATGGACAATATCTTTTGGGACCGTCTATCCTCTACTGTCGTTGTTCTTGAATAGACAAAGAAACATAATACTCAGGACACCTCTATAGGCTGGATTCCCAAATGGATGTGACATCCTGAATTGATTCCTTTCTTGTTTTCTGATGCTCGTAGCCAATTATCGGTAATTTGTGGTCACTTTGTATGTCTATGCATTTTATTCAAGTGTCCCAGTGGTTTGCTCCTGCAGCTAGGTAGTGGAGTCGGGTGCGCGCAACTTTACCCTTGCTGTAAAATATCAGAGAATCTATTTTCAGATGATTCATAATGAGCATTATGTATTTGCATTGTAAAATGCATCAATACTTGCCTGTTTCATGATACAAGAAACTTAAGAGTTTAGAAGCCATTTTGCATTATTCAACCATATTTCAAAGCTGAAGAATACTAAATTTATGGAATCAACCTCATATGATGTATGCATATTTGGAAAATTACAGATGAGGAATGCTTAAATTTTTTTCACAAATCAAAGATTGAAGCTCAATGTTTGTTAGTGATGCCATTTGTTTTTAATGATGTTTAGCTTCTAATGTTAAGTTGCATGAATGTGGTTCTCGAGTGTGGATAAGATCATAAGACGTATGTCACATGGGTATGAAGTAGCTGGGAAACGTAATGCAAAATAAGTATGTTTTCTAGCACACGATGGAATCCTGAATACTCTGTCTAGACGTGTCGTAATGATTATTTTTCTAGGGATAGCGCTCATATGAGTGTTCATTTTCTAGGCAGCCATGCGATAACTTAGCCTTTCAGCATTTTAACAGCCTGTGCTTGTTTCACCCTTTTTATGAATTTTCTCCTAAACATTTGTCCAAAACACTTGTCCAAGACTGCTAAAAAGAGGGCCGTATGGAATGAGGCCTCATGGGTGCAACGATCCATAAACAACTCTAGCTTCCACGGGCTGCGACCTAAAATTGAGCTTGAGATCATTTTCATGGATTTCAGTTCTTAAACCAGTTTCCATATTTCCAATGGAGCCAAAGATTCATTACTCTTTGGTTCTGGATTATGATGGAATAAAGCAAAATGGCTCACTAAAGTGGCTGCGCTTCTTTCTCTTGTGAAGTAGTGGTCCTTCGATGCAGTTCTCGACGCAATTTTCATCTTGGGTCATTCGGAAACAGCCTCTTTGTGTTGCTAACACAAGGGTAAGGCTGCGTACATCCGACCCCCCCTTACCCCGCAATTTGCGGGAGCCATTGAGGCACTGGGGTAATGTTGTTGTTGTTGTTGTCAGTTCTTAAACCAGACATTTGAGTAACATAACTAGGCTACCTGACTTAATATCAGGTTCAGTTTTACATGGATTATTGTCAATCTCCATTGTCCTATTTAATACAGTGTAAGTTTGCATGTTCAACTATTCTGGGGACCTAAGACTTAATAACTTGCCATTAATGATTTGTCCTTGGACTTGCTTTCTTTGCTGTGGAAGTTTTCTTACTTTTTCACCTGTTTTATGTTTTCATTTTCATATTGCATAAGAATGTGCGAACTGAAGTCTGGGTTAAAATTTCAGACTTGCAGGCGCATAAAAAAAACTATTTATTGATTTAGCCGATTAATCATTCAAGTAAAAGTTGTAAAAACTTTATTACAAATCTCTTTTGTAATTGATACAATTTGCCTCTAGTTGGGCATTTTATAACTGTTTCATTTCATTCTGCTAAGTATTTTTTCCCTCAAAATGGGAAGACATATCTAGTGTAAGAGCTGGGACAGAAAAGAAGAGCTTGTTAATTAGTTCTATTCCATATCCAAATAGCACCCGCTTCCATGAGCATAGGTACAAGTTTACCTTGAACTTGGAGGCTGATCACATCATTAGCTCCTCCTACGAGCTTTTGGCCTATGAATACAGCTGGTACACCTTGCTTACATCCTATCTTCTGTAATGTTCGATCAATCTCCCTCCCATTGGGAAGTTCATCCAGGTCATAAACTATTGGATTGGCTCCATAACCGCTTATCAGCTGTTTCATTGAATGGCTCATGCAACAGGAGCTTTTGCTGAAGATAACTACAGGTTTGTCTTCCACTAGACGCCTCACTGTTTCCATCACTCTTAATAATGTAATATTATGATGACAAAGAGGACTCTTAAAGCTTTAAGGTAGTGTTTGTTATATTTATCGTAAGAACTGATGGATTGTGTTGTTAGAGAAATGGTTTGCAGGTCTCTATTTATAGAGTTTTGGTGGGTGTCTTGCTTTTGTAAGAATTGCTGATAAGGGATACTAAATGCTGTGAAAGTGAACCTTTTTCTGTACTTGATTCCTTCTGATGCTAATGGAATGGACAGTGGCTCTTGACATCTTGGATCCATGAGCTATAAAGGAACATGAATGTCAACTCTGAAGGTGCGACGAAGAGCCAACAGGTAACAAGACGACAAACTAGCAGTGTAATGCTGCCTTACCTTTGAACTTGCCTTAATTGCTGTTTATAATTCAGTATCATGGTAACAGTTTTGGCTCAACTGAATATATTGGTAGTTTTCAGTAGAGTTGGCAAGTCTAACCCGGCCCGATTATCTATGGCCCGAACCCGACCCAGGCCCGACGTGATATTGACCCGACCCGATGCTGACCCAATTAAATTGATGACCCGATCACCCGACAATTATTAAGCTTAATTTTTATCAAAATGAAAGTGATTTTGTGTTTAGATTGATATGTTTGACTTAGTAATGAAGTAATTAAACCAAATAATAGGTTAAAAACTAAATTTAATGGTAAAAAATGGTAGTAATGCGATTAAGTAACCGGACCCGACCCAAACCCGACCCGATACATCATTTGACCCAAAATAACCCGATAACGACCCGAACCCGACCCAACCCGAAAGGGTATGCTGACCCGACGTGACCCGACTTGATTGCCACCTTTAGTTTTCAGTACTTCACAGTTCACATCACATGGTATATATGCTATGTCATTTATCCTTTATTATTTAGACATGTGATTAAGTGACCTATTTGTTTACCTCAAACCCCGTTAAACTGAATCAAAATATCAGTCTTAGGCAGGAAACATTTATAGTTGTGAGTCCTGTGACTGAACTAAACAAGCGAGGTTACACTTATCGTAAAACGTTGGAGTAACATTTATTTAGATTCACTACATTTTTCCTTTGGGCCGTTCAAATTAATCCACTGCAAATCTACTTTGGGTAAGACGCCCATGTGAATGTGGACCTTGGTTTTCTCCTACATATTTTTTCATCTCATAAAATATTATACCAAGAGCAAATGTAGTGAACTCCAGTGAATAGAGGAGTACTACATAAACACTGATGTAAAAATTAAACTTAGCACAGTTCATATGCCAATTTTTTATCAAGCACAAAGTTATTAAAAATTAGAAAGAGACGTTTATGTGCCGTTGCCAAAGCCCACTCAAGCAATGCAAAGTTATGCCGATTACATGTTGAGCTTAACTATCTGCTTTGGATATATGGATGTCATATGCTACTTGATTTATATTCATGATGATTATTCTATCTTAGTGGTTATGGCCTCGACTTAATGCAGAGTTAACTTCGATTCCTATTTCATTTAGTCACAGATGTGCCTTATAGTTGATAGTTCATGGAAAAAAGTGGTGTGAACGAAATTCTGCAAGAAGAAATTTGGATAAATAGCTTAATGTATAACCAAGAGCCATTTTTGTTCCCCACTTTCTTTGATAAGCTAGGGACAACTGACCTCTTCTACACAAACCATAGGACACTCTTCTATTTGTTGATTCCCTGCATTCACTTTGGTATCAGTGTGGATTGTGGAGTTTTGAGCACTTTAGACTTCAGTGCCAGGGATAGAAATTTACATATTTCCTCTAGTTTTTATTGTTCAATATAAATATTTTTTTTCTCTCTCATTTTCTAATGAAGCCAAGTATTAACTTTTCTTTGGCTTTTGAATGTTATAATAATAAAATGGTTTCTTTACTGCTTGCTTTTGTTGTAAAATAATAGTCGCTTTACACATTTCCCGTTACAGCTTATGAGTGATACAAAAATTACGTCTCTGAATATACTTTTACCTAGGGACAAACTTGTGTAGATCCTGCCAATCTGCCATCGTTTACTTTGCAATTGTTGTTTGCATTTAAGACACCAATGTAATATTATTATGTTCAATATCTAATTTCTCAATTATTGAGCAGACTAAAAGGCTTTCCTATTGCTTATATCATCATTATCTGTGGTTTTCAACTCAAGTCTACATTGATGAGATATTGGGGTAGTGATATAGATTAGTTATTTGGTAATTTTGGTTTCATGATTATATTATTACTGGGTACAACCGTAGTGCGATAGGCCTTTTGGGGCATTTTTTCTACATTATAAGCATCCATCCTAACATATTAGGACCACTCACAAATTTCTTTTTTCTGTCTTTTTAAAAAAAATTAAAAAAAACACTCTTTTCTGTTATACTCCATATATCACTCTGATATTTTACTTATTTACACAAGGATAACACTAAATAGTGTTGGTTTTAATATTTTTGAAGGGAATCTAGTGACATAAATGAAGGTGAAGGTGAAGGTGAAGGCAGTACGGAAAGTGGGCGAGTTAATCTTATCTGAAGGACATATGGGAAAGTTGCAAAATCGGTTCGTAGCATCTCCTGACATATGATGATGTCCAAGTTGCCAAAGAAGGTGATCCATAGCATCTTTCTCTACATTTCTAGATAGCTCATTGGGGATTTTTTATGCTTTATTAATGCTGTGGATGCTATAAAGGGAAATTCTTATTCTTGGTCCACCTGAAATTATATACTCAGTTCTGGCATATGTAGTAACCAAATGTAGGTTGCTTTTTTTTGCATGAATCTTATCACTTCTGCTTCAAAATCGTTGTCACTCTTCAGAGTTCTGACATCAGATCATAATATGCCAGACGCGCTTTTTGTACGTCAGATTCTCTGGCTACACGCGTCCACCTTCTGTGTCCAAACTTTGTCTGTTCCATACACAGTTTTCCCATGTGTTTATCATTGTGTTTGTTTTCTAATTAGTTCTATTTTTCACCCTTGTTAATATGCATGAATTGTGATCTGTGAACATATAGAAGTTACAATGAATTGTTTTGCATTCGCACTCTTTTCAGCCATTAATAACGATTCTGGGATAAGCTGTTGTATACTTGTATCCATTTTTGATGGAACCAAATATTCACAATTCTTTGAGTTGGAATTATGACATAATAAAATAAATCATTCTCTAAAATTAATTTTGCTACTTTTTTTTTTTTTTTTTTTTTTTTTAATAATGAAATAGCAGTCATTTGATGCAATTCTTGACACAAGTTTTATTACGAGCTACTAGAAAAGCCTGTGTGTCTTATTAACATGCGGGTAAGGTTGCAAACATCCAACTTTCTTACCTCAGCATCTACGGTAGGTAGACGCTGAAGTAATTATAGGTCCCCCAACCATCTTTTTACCTTTATAGTACGAGATTTTCCTCGTGGGCATGAAGAAATGCCTACAAGTGATATTTTATCGGAAGATTGTAACCAACTAACTTGATGAAGAGAAAAAAAATGTATGCTGTGTTCTGTCTTTATCAGAAAACCTCAGGTGAAATTTAGTGAAACTTATCGGCCTATTATCTATAACTTCCATGCTATTGAATTTCACAAGAGTATTTCGTTCTCATTTTAAAGTCTGAACCAAGCATGCATGCATGTTAGTGGGATATTGGAGGGAGATACATCAATGACAGGATACTTCATCTGAAACTTTGTGGA
The DNA here is from genome assembly GCF_048544455.1 of Silene latifolia. Lineage (NCBI taxonomy): Eukaryota > Viridiplantae > Streptophyta > Magnoliopsida > Caryophyllales > Caryophyllaceae > Silene > Silene latifolia. The sequence goes on along the minus strand of NC_133526.1, from coordinate 33,315,580 downwards.
GTTATGTGCTATTATGCCACATACATAAGATTCGGTGATTACTGAAATTACACCATAATGCGTCACCTTTCATCAGTAACCTATGCATCCATCACAATCATGAAACAAACAACAACATTACCCTAGTGCCTCAAGGGCTCCTGTAAATTGCGGGGTAAGGGAGTTCAAATGTACACAACCTTACTCCTGTGTTAACAACACAAAGAGGCGGTTTCAAAATGACCCAAGATGAAAATTACGTCGAGAATTGCATCGAGTGACTTCTACTTCACAATAAAAGAAGCGCAATCAGTTTAGTGAACTATTTTGCTTTATTCCATCATGATTCATAACCAAAGAATAATCCATCACAATCATGCATATCAGGAAAATGAAGCATTTCCACTTGTGTCCAACTGATTTAAGCATTAGAAACTGTTTACATGTTTGTCATTTCTTTACCCAGCCGTATTAATCAGAGAACTAACTGGTTTGTTTTTGAATGAATTAGTGGAAATTTCTGAACCATGTAAAATGGCTTAAAAATATGAGTGAATTTGCCGTTGAAGCATGTGAAATTGAGCAGACTAACAGAATTGACCCGCGTGACCCGACCCGGCAGGACCCGAAAAATAGTGCGGCCCAAACCCGACCCGATATTGACCCGACCCGATGCTGGCCCGATTAAATTGATGACCCGACAATTATTAAGCTTAATTTTGATCAAAATGAAAGTGATTTTGTGTTTAGATTGTTATGTTTGACTTACTAATGAAGTAATTAAACCAAATAATAGGTTAAAAACTAAATTTAATGATAAAAAATTGTAGTAATGCGATTAAGTTACCGGACCCGACCTGACCCGTTACATCATTTGACCCGAAATGACCCGACCCGACAACGGCCTGAACCCGACCCGACGTGATCCGACCCGACTGACCCGATTGCCACCTCTAGTTGTTACAATAGTCAAAGTTTATTAGTTGTACAATAGAACTTCTAGAACTTTCTAGTGCTACTACCAGATCAGGTGTCGAGTCATCATCTTCAACCTTCAAGCTCGAGTACTCTGTTATAGCACCTGATTCACAAATCAAAATAATAAGCAAAACAAATAGAACCAAGTAGAGTACGATTTCTTGAGAAAATATATTTTACTCCCTCCATTATTTTATATATGTCATTCTCACATTTCGAGACCGTCACTTCTCTCTTCAATATCTCTCAAAATATATGAGCTAATAATATGAAATGTATAGTCTTATGAAAGCAAATTTCATTACGAATCTAACGATATGATTTTTATAATTTTTTCTGGAGTATTTTTTTCATAAAAATCAAAGTCAAAGGCTTACCTCGTAAAGCGAAAACATCATATATAAAATAATGGAGGGAGTAGTTGATTGCCTCATGATTAGTATGTAAAGCCTTTTATTTTGGGTTCCTTGTTGCTAGCTTCTTCTAAACATCTTTTGGATTAGACAAGCTGAAATTATGTGAAGTGCCATTCAAAAGTATAAACTATAAAGCACTAGGAAAGGTGGTTGTTGAGGATCAATCTTTACTAATATGTAGCTGCTCTTATGAGTCTATAATCAAAGAGCTGAAATAAACTTCCTTGGAAATTATTTACTCTACACTATTGCAACTTAGTCTGTTCATGAAATAGAGGTCCATTATGCTTAACAGTTAACTGTATCGGTAAAAGGGATTCGCAAGACACTTGCGATTGGCGATTCCCCTCTTCTTTAGACACCAGTTCATACTACAGTTAGTGTTAGGGATACTTATACACTAATGTGGATCTACGATTAATTTCTGCCCTTAATTTCATTTCTTAGCTGTAAGCTTTATCCTTTGTTCTCGTGTATTTTCCATTATTCATATATATGTTTGATTTGTCACTGCAGGTGCTGTTATTGATGATAGTGAAATACTTCAATATGTTGGTCAGTGGTTTGCTAGGAGGAACAAACATTTATGAAGGGTATGGTGCACCCAGTGAAAATGAAAAGGTAAGGATCAGAATCTTTGCCTTCCTATAATCTTAACTCAAGTTTTTAGAAATTTGCTTTCATCTGATCTCTTTTCTAAAACCAATCTCTCCTTTTTATTTTTTCTTGTGTCTTATTTCCTTTGGAGCTAAAATAGTCACCATATTTTGATTTCGTGATATGTTGATTTATCAATGTGTATCACTAAGCTTTTGTGCGCTTTTGGCATTGTGAATTAGGAGCCAGTAGATGAGTCAAAAAAATGTAGGAGCCACTTAATGAATTTTCGTTACAATTTTCATCATGGGTTTGAGAATGCAATCTAAAACACAGAGGTAAAACTGCATACTAGCCCTTGGGGATGTTATTGCAGATCCGATGTTATATAAGTAGTTTTCAATGAAGCTAAGGGCCAACATAATGTAGGAATAATTACTCTTACTTTTGACAATAAAACATGGTTTCCAAAAAGGAATGTAGTACATATATGCTTGCCTAGTGATCTGGTGGTACGACAACACGGATATAGTTTCATGCTCTTGGAGATATTCTCATCTCTTTCTAAGCAACTAGTATAAACACAAAGTCCTTTCCTTGCATCACAAACAACTAAACCTTTAAGGCTCTCCAAAGGTTCACCATTTGCGACTTGCGAAGTTTATGATATAACTTCATTTATACTTTCTTCCTTCAATTTGTGGCGAGGTGAAGGTTTCTAACGAAACACACTAGAATTAGGGCAAAATTATCATCAGTATACACATACTTAACATACACAAGCATTGTGCTAATGGCGCCATTCTTAATTTTCTATATTATTCGGAACTGTGTGCTTAATGTATCAAGTGTAAAAAATGGGACTGTATATTAGGATCTGGATAACATGGCTGTTATAGTGTTATTCCTTTTTCTCTGTATCTCACTGTTGCTTGCTTTGTTGTTAATTTTCCTTTTACTTTCTTTGATCTCTTTACCTGAACAAAACATTGGCTGATTTTGTAAGATGCATTGCCCTAAAAAATAGGTTTCTGAGTTCCATTAGTCTACTCATTCTAATAAGCTACATTATCCAAGTGTCTCAAAGGCGCTTGCCTAAGGTCGATTAAGGGGACTAATGTACGGAACATACCCCTTTGTGACTGTTTCTGAGTAACCCACAATGGACCTTGCTTCGATCAAATGCTACTTCAAAATATAAGAACTGTGTTTCTTTAGTGAAGCATTTTGATATATATAATCCATAGGCTGTAACCGAGGGACAATTTTAAAAGAACATGTAGATGTTACATCCAACCTTCTATCTTTGTAATGTTCATTTCTTATACATGCACATAAATCTTTTTGTTTCCTCGAATCTTTACTGTAAAGTTTGCTGTAACTTATCAGGAAATAACTTCTGGCGTTGCATTCTCGAGAAACTCTTCTAATATTAACAGTCAATGCAAAACATAATGTTCTGTAATAACAGTACACGTATAAATTTTTGCTGTAACTTGCTAGCATGCTTAATATCAGCGATCAGTCGATTGTTAACTATAGTTGTCTAAAAATCTTCTATTGCGTGTTATGATTTTCTTGACTGACAAAATCCTCCTGTTTTTTTGGAGTGTATTGAGGGGTAAGAAATGATGTTATTGTAACACCAAAACAAGTCTCCATTGAGGTCGGTGTTTGTTTCCTGTCCAATGTACTTATGGCTGCTTTGTTGGCTTAATTTTTCCAGGCTTTGTAGTACATATCATTTGTACATGCCTCAATTAAGAGTAAACTGTGCAGTATTATGGAATACAATAGCGTATTATTGGGATGTGGCTCATGGACTGTAGTTCTGTTTCTGTATAACAGATGTACCGTGAATTAATTATTAGTAGTTTTTTGAACTAGTATAGTACATTTAATATCCTCCAATCTTACTAAACAAGGAGGATCAGTGTTCCATGCATGTTACACCCTCAAAAAAAAAAAAAAAAAAAAAAAGAAAAAAAAACAAGGAAATTAAGTTCTGATGTTATCTTTATGTAAATTTCTACACCCATATAGCTCCTGCCTCCTTCAATATCTGCGTGAGTCTTCCTTGGATTTGCATGCTAATGATCTCCTTAGCTCCACCAACAAACTTTTGACCTATGAAAACAGCTGGAACACTAGGTTTGAAACCTAGCCTTTGAAGTGCTTTCTCAACTTCTTCACCATTTGGCAAGTCATCCAGCTGATAGACTGTTGCATTAGCTCCATAGCTGCTTAAAAGCTGGTTCACTGAGTGGCTCATGCAGCACGAGCTCTTGGTGAATATTACTAGCGGCTTTTGTTCCACCAAACGGTTTACAGTTTCCATGGCTAAAACTTTGCAGTGTTGGCTTGAGAGGAGTGGAGAAGGGCAAGAGATTGAGGCTCTAATGTTGGTCTGAGAAGAGCAGAGAAGGGCAGGAAATTAAGGCTCTGGTGTGGTAATTTGAACTGATTTTGTTGCTCGTTTTGTTGGATTTGTTGTGGGTATTTATCTGGCCCTAAGGTCCCTATTTATAAGCCTGTGTAGGTTGGTGAGTGATAACTTTTTTCCCTGTAAATTTCCTCAAAAAGTAGTGTATGGAATAATTCTTGCCACAATTTCTTTATACCATAAGATCTTCCGGCGGGCTTATAGTGGCCTGGCTGGCAGAAATACTTTTTCTGCTATGGACACAGTTTGCTCTAGAACTTTGTAGATGTTATCAAGAAACGGAATGTGGGCATTGGTCAACACATATTCTCAAAAGAGATGGTTTTACAGTGTTTTATTGAGACCGGTTTATGTACCAAGTATTTAGCCATTTATACATTGAATCCAATCTATATTAATTGTACGTCTCACATTTGCTATGCTTTGTGGTCTTTCAGGAAATTAACTGAGCGTCAAATGGATGTATTAGCCAAAAGTATAAAGAGCTTCCATGGTGGTCAGTGTTATATGGCTAGTTGCTTCGATATCTTGTTGCAGATTGACTATTGTTTTTCTTATGGCAGGATTGCAAGAAGATGGTGACTGACAACTAATTGATTATGAAAACATGGCAAATTTAGAAAGCAATGTGGATTACATTACGTGATGCTGATGCATTTCTGATATGAGAAGTTGAACTCTTTTATCAGCCGCACATAAGGTACAATTCATTTCTACATTCAAAGTATTATAAGGTCTAGACATTGCATACCCTTTAAGCTTTATTAAGAGGCTTTGTGATTGAGAGTAGTGCTACAATTGCATATGCATGGTGGCATATAGGATTATCCCACTTTTAATTCTTGCTAGAAAAGTAATTCGTAGGCATCTGGAATATAGCTAAAGGCCATAGCTTTGGTTCATCTTTGTTGATTTGTAAGGACGTGTCAAATTATGAATACTAATTGACTCTGTGTCTGTCATGCTGACACACATGACAACAACGACAATAATATTACTGAAAGACAGAAAATGAACTTTGGTTATCACAAATGAGGCCACAGCTCGGATATCCGTGTGTTCAAACACAGAGATCTGTTTTGGATGATCCACAATGAATCTGAACTCAGAATTGTATGATGTCAAAGCACGACAGCTACTAGCTAAAGTCTAGAATATGAACTTTGGTCCATTGACTGTGGTCTTTGGGACATCATAACTGAACTACTGAAGTTGGACTGAAATAATGAACATTATTTAAAATAATGGTTTAAAATAAAGATTTAGTGTTTTGGGTTGGATTGGAATTCAATTTTCAAAATGGTGTCCCATAGGATGGACTTATCCGAGGCTGAGCAAAGACTAAAATTGCTAGTCTGTGAGGTATGTTTCTTAAAAACCTGTATGCTCGCATGATGTGCATGGTTTGGGGAAAAAGTTAAATTTAGCAAGTGAATTAACTTCTTCACCAACTCGACCAAAGCTTTCTCTTTACATCTTTTATTAGCCAAATTTGTAAATACAACAATCATTGTTAACAATTGGAGTTAACAATTGGAGTTTCCAACACTCAAGAAAACATGGGAAATTGATTAAGTGAAGTGTCTTACAAAGAGGAGTTTATATTTATACTATGTTAGCTCTTCAGTAACATACTGAAAAGTAGGTGGCAAGATGTGGCATGTTGGTCCGAGAATGATTAAGAGTACTCTTGTTGGATTCCACTTCTCTCCATTTTTTTATTTAATGTTTTGTTGATTTGTTCCCATTGTAAACACACTATCCCCCATGGCGTTTCTTAGGAATAGAGAATGCGACGATTGGTGGTGATTCTTGTTAGTCATTGGCCTCGGATAAGTTGATTTCTCATAGGCAGCATTTTGACAATTATGCTTTGATCCGACTCAAAACACTAATAATATCAGGTTTTAGTTTCAGTCCCTTGTTTCATTGCCTTCATACTAACAGTTCAATACGACGGTTTATTTTACCAGCCTCAAATCCTTCTGGAATCAAGGCTTCGTTATTCGTGTCGATGGCATTTCATTGAGAAAAAAATCCATCATATTATAGAATTTGATAATACGTGTTGGGATCATTTACATCTAAACAGACCAAATTGAGCGCATGAACCAATGTCCAAAAATGGACGGAGTTCTAATCAATATGTTATTCCTTTCTAGATAAGTTCAAGTGAATTCAGCTCATGATTTTACTATAAGATGAGTTGCCATGAATGTTTGCCACTGAACTGATTCTTTTCAGCTTTTCTCTAAACCATAAGAAGTTTCATTGATCTTACTGAAGCCGTGTGTTTTGATTCTCAGCATTCCTGATCAAATATAACTGCTGGTTTAAAAAACGACCTCCCAAGAAACGAAGAGCCAAGTTACATCAGCCATCTTATGATCCTCAGAGGCAATGGTCTGCCTATCAGGAAACTGACAGGGTATGGATTATGCCTGCTCAAAGGAATAATCGAGTATACAGAAAGTACGGTGAGAATCAAAATTTGTAAGTTCCTGCATTTCTTGGTATTAAATCAGATATGGGCAAAAGATCACTACGCTCACCTTTAACTTCATTCTTTAATTTTAAGATAAAGTCATAGATTTTATGCGATTTCATTGCGTACATCAGATTCATACAATGAATGTGGCAATTTGATTCTATTATTCCAGTTTCTTGACACGCGTTAATCAGATTATTCCTTTGATTATCATCATATGGCCTAATGAACATGTTGGGTTTATGATATGAACTAAAACCTGTTCTTCCGCGGAATGTAGCTTGATATATTGTATTACACTCTCCTGACTCCACTGAATCTTTCACTGCTTATGACAGTATCTGAGAAACTGCCGACACCCGTCTTTTGTTAGTTTTTGGGTAACCTTTATGCCAAGGATTTAGCTTTGACCTTTGAGATCATCCTGGCTACAAATCAGGAATTTTGTCGCAAATTGAACATTGATCTCCATACATGTCAGAATTAATGGCCTCATTTCCCAATTGAGAATGTCTTCAAACAAATGGTCATATTCCATCTTCAGTAAGTTAAATTTTCTCAGAAGGCACCATAGTATATACATATACTGGTATTCTTCCTAGTTCCAACAAAACATTTTATTTTAACACTTTTGAAGAAACGTAGCTGCTGGTTCACTGTGTTATAGATAAAAACCCTTGAAGAAGCCAAGAGCCAAAATTGTGTTGGCAAACTAATTTTTTACGAATCTACAGAAACCTTTTCTTATCAAGAACTGTCAGGATAACAACTTTGCCTGCTCTAAGGAATAAAATCAAGCGTCATAAGGTACGGCTAGAATCAGAATTTTCGAGTCATTTGTTTGCTATGAGATTAGACATTGTGAAGAGGTGACTACTTTGTTTGCTACTTGCAGAAAGTTAGTCACAACATAAATAACAATGGTACCCAATGACTCAAAAGTCTTACGTTTATGACGTGATATTGGCTTGAATATACGCAACCTTGTAATGAAATCACTATATTTGATTTCTATTGTTCAGAATGATAATTGTGTTAAAACTCCTATTTCCTAGTAAAGAATGACGGTTAACCCAACTGTAAAAGTTCTAAGTTTTTCCAAAGATTTGATCTCATTATGCACATGATATCAATTTCTTTGATATGCCTCTAATTTCAATAACTCTGGTGTTTAATAAGCTAGTACTTGACATCTGAAACATGTACTCCCTACTTCATAAGTGAAGAAAATTCGGATACAGCATTCTTCTGAATCCAATTTGCTGAATGTTGCATTCCCAATAGAAGTGTATTCTCTTATTGTCCCTCTCACGCCCACTTTTTTTTTTCCCTTTTTCTGTCCATTTATGGTGTTTTAAACTGTTCACTGTCACTGATTTCTTTCAGTTTCCGACATCTATTTTCTTAATCATGACTTCTTATGCACTAATTAATGCCTTAATGGCCTTAATGATTCCGCAAACTGAACATATTCTTGAAACCGCATTCAAAATCCGTTCTTCAACTGAACAAAATGTAGTATCGAATTTCAAGACAGGGGAACTGACATAGGATTAGAAAAAGTTCATTTATTTCAAAATATCGAGTACAACAAAACTGAGTACCTGCTTACTCAAATGTAGTAAACATATATCTTCCCATCCTACTAAAAATGAAGGATGAAGAGATGTTCATGTAAGAGATGGTCTCATATTATAATAATATGAACCAACTTAATCATCTAAAATCCTCGCCCATATACTCATTAACCAACTAAAAACCGAAATCAAGAAATAAGCAAATAAATTACTACAGAATATGGGTCAGTCTCATTCTAATCTTATCATGAAACTGTCTGCTACGAAATTGGCTGAAAGAAAAATGGGTATAAATTATTCTTGGTAACTGTGTAGCATTATTCTAGACCCAAATAGCTCCGGCCTCCTTCAACAATGGTGTTAATCTTCCTTGGACCTTTAAGCTGATCATTTCCTTAGCACCGCCGATAAATTTTTGGCCTATAAAAACAGCTGGAACGGTCGGGCTTAGCCCTAGTCGTTGAAGCGCTTTCTCAACTTCTCGACTATTTGACAAGTCCTCTAGCTCATAAACTGTCACATTAGCTCCATAGCTGCTCATTAGTTGCATGACTGAGTGACTCATACAACAACTCCTCTTTGTGAACATTACTACAGGATGTTGATTTGCCAAATGATTCACAACTTCCATTGTTCGAAAGATTGAACCTGTTTGTATTAATTAGGAATCGGGGTTTGTAGAGAAGAATGAATTGTAAGAATTAATCAGGAGTAATGGAAGAATGTTATGTGATACACTAATATGAGCTCCCATCCTCTCTATTTATAGGAATGTTTGTGTGTCAAGGTGTGTCAACGATCTATGCTTTGACAATTTGCTTGAAAAAGGTAAGGAATGATGCTCACCCAATATCTTTATGATTCCCTTAGATCTTCTGACAGTGCTTGCACTTTCTGGAACTTTTCTCCAGTTTGCTCTGGAGTTTTGGACTAGAGTATCATATGCTATCATCGGTTCTAGTCCTTTCTCAACCCAACCTCCGATAAGTTATTTCTATGTAGACACCATATTGACAATTACTCACTTTGTCTCTGTCATTTGTTTACATTTTATATTCTTATGAGGGGTATTTTAGCAAAGGCAAAATGATTGGGAGTTTGGGACGAAGGGAGTGAGTTTTAATCTGACCCATAGCACTATTATTTTTAATCATTGTGATCATATACTCTATCTTAATTACTGCGATAGAGCAGGCCGCAGGCATAGGGCGGATGCCAACTGGAGGGAGGTAATCATTTGTTTACCTATGCTAAAAATACCCTCACAAACACTATAAAAGGTAAACAAATGATTGGGACGGAGGGAGTACATGTTATTATTTTCAGCCAAATCTAAGTGAAATCAACTCATGAAGTTACTAAAAGTTGTGTTGCATGAATGTTTGCAGCTGAACTGATTCTTTTCAGCTTATCCTGAAACATAAAAGTTTTCATTGATCTTACTGAGGCCATGTATTTTGATTCTCAGCATTCCTGATGAAATATAACTGCTGCTTTTGAAAACAACCTTCTAAGAAGCCAAGAGCCAAGTTACATCAGCCGCCGTCCTATGATCCTCATAGGCAAGGAATTGCTTGTTAGGAAATTGACAGGGTAAGGATTATGTCTGATGAAAGGAATAATCGAGCGTACACTAAGTACGGTGAGATTGTTCCATTGATTATCATCAGTTGCCCTAAATATTATTGCTACTAAATATTCAATTCTAACACTCTTAAAGCAATGTCGCTGCTGGTTTCTTGTGTTTCAGAAAACAACCCTTGTAGGAGCCAAGAGCTACATTTCTGTTGACAGCCAAAGCTATTGAGGATCTACAGAAATCTTTCCTTATCAAGAAACTGTCAGGATAAAAAATTTTCCTGCTCTAAGGAATAAAATCTAGCATCAGAAGGTACGGCTGGAATCAGAATTTTCGAGTCATTTGCTTGCTATGAGATTAGACATTGTTAAGAGGATCATTACTATGTTTGATACTTGCAGAAAGAACGCCATAACATAACTAACGACAATAGTACCGAATGCCTTAAAGTCTTATGTCTGTGACTATATATTGGGGCTGAATGTATGTAGTCTTGTATCGGAAACACTATTTTTGATTTCTGATGATCACAATGAAAATTGGGTCAATTTCTATTTCCTGATAAAGAATGACTCTTAATCCACCTTCAAATGTTATTAAATTTTTTGTAGATTTGATATTTATGCACATGATATGAATTTCTTTGACCTTGCTCTAGTTTCAATAACTCTTTTTCCTTATTACCATGACTTTGTTGTTTAATTAATAATTATCAGGTTGTTCTCATTTGAAACATGTACTCTGTACTACATAACTGATGAAAATTTGACATAACATTCTTCTGAATCCAATTTGCTGAATGTTGCATTCCTAATTATTCATATGCTTTGGTACAGTACCTTCCTATTTTTTTTTTCCCTTTTCCTCACCTGTTATGGTGTTTTAAACTGAGTATTGCCACTGGTACCATTTTTCAGTTTCCGACATCCATTTTCTTAATCATGACTTCGCATGCACTAAATGCCTTAGTGTTTCTGTAAAACTGAACATATCCTTGAACCACATTCAAAGTCAGCTGATCAACCGAACAAAACGTAGCATTTGGATAATTACTATAGTATTGTAGAAAAAAGTTCATTTATTCTAAAGTTACAACTTACAAGGACAACAAAATTGAGTATCTGCTTACTCTAATGTACAGTAGTACACATTTATCTTCCCATCATACTAAAAATGAAGAATGAAGATTGCAGCAGCAAAACAAACTAGCTTCTTCCAAGCTAAAACGATTAGTCATCTAAGAGATGGTCTCATATTATTACCATATGAACCAACCTGATTAACTAAATTTCCTTGCCTTAATACTCATTAACCAACTAAAAACCGAAATCATGAAATAAGCAAGCAACTACTACTAAATATGGGTCAGTCTCATAGCAATCTTATCATAAAACTGTTTGCTATGAAAATTGGTTGAAGGAAAATGGGTATAAATATTTCTTGGGAACCGTGTGGCATTATTCTAGACCCAGATAGCTCCGGCCTCCTTCAACAATGGCATTAGTCTTTCTTGGACCTTTAAGCTGATCATTTCCTTAGCACCACCGATAAACTTTTGGCCTATAAAAACAGCTGGAACGGCCGGGCTTAGCCCTAAGTGTTGAAGCGCCTTCTCAACTTCTCGACCATTTGATAAGTCCTCCAGCTCATAAACTGTCACATTAGCTCCATAGCTGCTCATAAGTTGCATGACTGAGTGACTCATGCAACAATTCCTCTTTGTGAACATTACTACAGGATGTTGATTTGCCAAATGATTCACAACTTCCATTGTTTGAATGATTGAACTTGTTTCTATTAATTAGGAATTGAGAGCGAAGAATGAAATGTAAGAATTGTTGTTGTTGTTGTGTTGTAATGCAAGAATGTTGTGTGATACTCTAATATGAGCTCCCATGCTCTCTATTTATAAGATTGTGTAAGTGTTAAGTTTTGTCAACGATCTATGCTTGACAATTTGCTTGAAAAAGGTAGGGAATGATGCTCACCCAATATCTTCATTATTCCCTTAGATTTGCTGACAGTGCCTTTATCCTGTGGAACTTTTTTCCAGTTTTCTCTAGAGTTTTGGACTCGAGTATATCATATGTTTGTGTGGGCAAAAGTGTCCATTGTTCTTTTAGTAAGCGTCGACTGTGTCTGAAGGTTGTTCCATCCCCTTGGTCTTCTTTTTACCGTACCCAAAGAAAGGAGAACATTGCTAGTTACCCAAGTTTGTAAACAGACCAAATAAAATATTTGTAGACTTAATTGTTGGCTATTGAGATTGAGATTCCAACACTAAAGAAGACATGGTAAATTGATTCATTAAAGTGTCTTGTAAATCAGAATTTAGAGGATGAGGAGCTAATACTAATACTCTGTTAATTATATATTGAAGAATAGGTGGCAAGGAGTTGCATAGTTTGTCTTTGAATGAAGAAGATGTTTCTTGTTGGATTCCGCTTCTCTCCAATTTTTTCGAATTAGTGTTTTGTTTTTCCATTTCCATTTCCAATGAAGCCAAGACTCAATATTCTTTGGTTTTATTATGATGGAATACAGCAAACTGACTCATTGAATTGGCTGGACTTCTTTTCTTTGTGAAGTAGTCGCTATTTGATGCAATTCTCGGCGCAATTTTAATCTTGGGTCATTCGGAAACAATCCGTGTTGCTAATACAAGGGTAAGACCGCGTACATCCAAACCCCCTCCCCCGAGCTTGCAATTTGCGGGAGCCCTCAAGGCCTTATTTTAATGTTGTTGTATTGTTGTTTTTCCGCTGAACAGGCAACGTCCGTGGTGTTTTTTGGGAAAATAGATCGCCTTGCCAGGTGGTGGTTTTGGTCTTTCCTCAGCCTAGACTTGGGTGTCATTTCTACGTCAACACCAATGACAACCATGTTTTCTTTTCAGTCCATTATTTCATTGCCTTCCCACTTCACACTAACAGTTGTATACGACGAATTATGTTACTCAAACTCAAATCATTTTGGGATCAAGGCTTTGTTATTCATGTTATTGTGCAAGAGACTAAGAGTCAATGGATTTCGTTGATAAAAAGTTTTGATATGATGACGTGTTGTGATCGTTTATATCTTAACATACCAAAATGAGAGCATGCACCAATGTCTTTACGTACGGAGTACTAATCTACATGTTATTCCTTTCAGGTAAGGCCAAATGAAGTCAGCTCATGATGTCAAATACGTGTTGACATGAACGTTTGCAACTGAACTGATTCTTTCCAGCTTTTCCTGAAACATAAAGGTTTTTGTTGATCTTATTGAAGCCATGTGTTTTGATTCTCAGCATATGTGATCAATATAACTTGTGGTTTGGAAACAACCCAATGAGAAGCCAAGAGCCAAGTTACATTGGCCGTCTTATGATCCTTAAAGGCAACGATCTGCTTATCAGGAAACTGACGGGGTAAGTATTACAGCTGCTCAAAGGAATAATCGAACGTACAGCAAGTACTGTGAGAATCATAATTTGTAAGTTCCTGCATTTCTTATCATTAAATCAGTTATGGGCAAAAGATCATGATGCTCAACTTTAACTTCTCTGTCCTTTGCACTTAAGAGTCCGAGATATTATGTGATTGCATTTTGCATTTTGGACATCAGATTAACAGTGTGAAACTATTCTACTGTTAATCAGATTATTCCAGTGATTATCTCTGTACCCTCATTAACATGTTGGATATATGATATGAATTATGTACAAAAACCTTCTCTCTTTAGTATGCAGTTTGATTTATTGTATACAGAGTACTTTATATCAGGATTACACGCTTGACAAAAATCATTTCCGCTTGCTTATAGAGGCGTCTGAGAAACTGTCTTGGACGTCTTTCTGTTTTTATTATTTTCTGGGTTACCCTTTCACTTATGCCAAGTAAAATGGTTTTTGATATCAACTTGGTTATTATTAATCAGGAATTATGTCACAGATTATTAGTACTGTTTCCAAATAGTCACCAACCCATAATATTGTAGTATCGGTATTGTTTCAATGTTCCTAAACTGCCAATTGTGTTATTCAAGTGCCGAGACCTTGACTGAGATCTCTGTTCCTAAACTAGTAAACTGGTACTAGTTTTTCTGGTTCTGTAATACATAAGATTTTGATTCTACAGTTTTGAAGCCATGTAGCAGCAGCGGCTGGTTTTCCGTGTTATAGAAAACAACCCTGGAAGGAGGCAAAAGCCAAAATTGTGTTGACAAGCTAAGCTTATGAGGAATGAGGATCTGGGAAAATCTTGGCATATCAAGAAACTGTCAGGATAAGAAGGTTGCCTGCTCTTAAGGAATAAAATCAAGCCTCATAAGGTACAGTTAGAATCAGAATGTTTTGAGTTGCTTTTTTTTTTTTTTTTTTTTTTTTTTTTTTTTTTTTTTTTTTTTTTGGCTATGACATTAGACATTATGTCACATTGTGAAGAGGATCACTGCCATGGGCGGATTTAGGAGGGTCCGGGTGGGCACGTGCCCCACTTGACTTATGAAGATTTAATACTTATACTAGTTTAGAGCCCGTGCAATTATTGCACGGCATATAGAGAATTTTATTTTTAGTAAATTACTTATATAAAATTGGTACCCCATTAATTGTTGACATTTTTCATCATTATATTTTGCCCACAACAAAAAGTTGGAATCGAAAATAAATTAAAAGAATTGAGTAATGTGTTGAAATGTATTTTAATGAAAATATTTTTGTTACCACAAAGCTAATTATTTCAAATTATAAATTTTCTCAAAAACTTCTGTCACAAAAATAATAATAGCGATTTACAATTTTGTTTTATACGGAGTATGGGTCACGTGATTCTCTAAGTAGCATCAATAAAAGATTTAGCAATTTATAGTTTTTTATTTATTTTATTTTATCTTAATTAAAGATTATAGTTTAGAGTTTAGTGAAAATAATATAATATGATGAAAATATTAATTTTAATGAAAAGATAATAATTTAATGAAATAAATCATTAGTAATTATTAGTTTCCTTATTTAGTTAATGCACCTAATTGTCATTAGTTTCCTTATTTAAGAAAATGCATTTTGAAGGGAAAAATTTGAGAATTCCTATTGTTTTAGTATATAGGGGATTAAAAGCTATTGTAGAGACCATGGATCTCAAAGTGTCGTAGCAGGACAAGTGTGGATTTTCTTCCGAGGTCTCCTGGGTTCAAGTCCCATTTAGCACATGTCATTGTTTTTAATAAATTTTCTTAACTTATTTTCAACCTTGGAAGTTCAACTTAACAACCTATTTAGCACATGTTTTTAAATAAATTTTCTCAACTTATTTCAACATTGGAAATTTAATTTAAGAAAAATTTAGAAGTTAGTAGGATATGAACCCTCACCATTTATATGAAAGTTAAACTTAAGACCATTTTGACACCATAATCATGTCTATCTAGCAAGTAAAAACATTTTTAAGTAGCTAATGAAATATAGACATTCAAATTTTAATTCATTGATTAAGCCAAAAAAATTATCAACATTTGTGCAAGAAAAATAGATTTTATGTTAATGATTTTTCAAATTCGTACCGTGGACCGTGGTATTATTATAATCGTCCTGGTTCAATTGCGTTAGCTATGTATTTTACTAATTTCTAGTTTTCTCGTTTATGGTTTTAACTTTTAAATACAGACCACGAAAATCGATTGTGCCCCCTTAGATGAAGATCCTGCTTCCACCACTGATCACTACTGTTTTAAAACATACTTATTTCTCCTTCAAATAACATCATTAATCTAGTGCCTTAAAATCTCATGCATAAGATGAGATAGGGGGTTGAATACTTGAATGTATGCCGCTTTGTGTCATGCACATTAATTTGTTTTTAGTTGACTACGATGAAAATTCTATCAAAAATTATGAAGAAA
The DNA here is from genome assembly GCF_048544455.1 of Silene latifolia. Classification (NCBI taxonomy): domain Eukaryota; kingdom Viridiplantae; phylum Streptophyta; class Magnoliopsida; order Caryophyllales; family Caryophyllaceae; genus Silene; species Silene latifolia. Next base: position 33,299,640 of record NC_133526.1, on the reverse strand, counting down.
ATAATTTTCGTTTGTTTGGTAAGCATAATTGAGGGGAGTAGAAATGAAGAAATAAAACTTGACCCAAGATTGTTAACATGTTAGATAATCTCGAAATTAGATTGTTAGAGCACTGTTCAAATTTGATAGCATTTTGCACATGATACAATTATAAATATTATTGTTCAGTTGGTCTTGTCTGTTGTCTGACAGGCCATTTTTGGTCTGGAGTAATAAGACGAGATTTTGTAACCATTTTACAGTCAAATGTGACCACTATTGAAAAACAAGTTAGCATAAGCTGTAACACTGACTATGCCATTATGGTTACATTTAACCATAAAATGATCACATATGCCCGTCTGAAGCTTCAGACAAAAAGTAGCCGTCTGAAACAAGAATTTGTGATTAATGTTTATCACTAATACAAAATATGGGTCAGTGTCATAGAAATCTTATCATGAATCTGTGTGCTACGAAAATTGGTTGAAAGAAAAATGGGTGTAAATAATTCTTGGGAACTGCATAGCATTATTCTAGACCCAGATAGCTCCGGCCTCCTTCAACAAGGGCATTAGTCTTCCTTGGACCTTTAAGCTGATCATTTCCTTAGCACCACCGATAAACGTTTGGCCTATAAAAACAGCTGGAATGGTCGGGCTTAGCCCTAGTTGTTGAAGCGCTTTCTCAACTTCCCGACTATTTGACAAGTCCTCCAGCTCATGAACTGTCACATTAGCTCCATAGCTGCTCATAAGTTGCATGACTGAGTGACTCATACAACAACTCCTCTTTGTGAACATTACCACAGGATGTTGATTTGCCAAATGATTCACAACTTCCATTGCTATAAAGATTGAATCTGTTTGTATTAATTAGAAATCGAGTTTAAGAGAAGAGAAGAGAAGGAATTGTAAGAATAAATCAGGAATAATGCAAGAAGGTTTTGCAATAGTGTAATATGAGCTCCCATACTCTATTTATAAGTAAGTGTTAAGATGTGTCAATGATCTATGGTTGACAATTTGCTTGAAAAAGGTAAGGAATGATGCTCACCCAATATCTTTATTATTCCCTTAGATCTTCTGACAGTGCCTGTATTCTCTGGAACTTTTCTCAAGTTTGCTCTGGAGTTTTAGACTAGACTTATCATATGCTATGCTATGTTACTTCAACTCGATTTGAAGGGTTGGACACGGGTGCGTACCCAAATGTCGGACTCGTCTATTTTATGAAAAATTGACGAGCTTTTGGTCTAAAATGAAGTGCCGTTGTGTTATACCAATGTCCGACATGGGTACAGGAGCTCATTTGAAGTGTCAATGTAACATAGATCATATGTATGTGTGGGCATACTAGAAAACAGTATTATGTATGTATAGAATATAGATGATTAGCAAAAGTGTCTGTAGTTCCTTCTGCGGTAGTTAGCCAAGTTTTTAAATAAAACAAATATTTTTAGACTTAGTTGTTGATTTTCACATTCCAACGCTGAAGAAGACATGGTAATTTGATTCATTCATGTGTCTTGTAGATCAGAATTTAGAAGATGAAAGCTAATACTAATACCGTGTTAATTATTTATTGAAGAGTAGATGGCAAGGTGTTGCATAGTTCATCTTTGAATGTAGATGTCAGCTACTTAGCGTAAAGTCATGAAAGGTGGTACTCATGACCCGGGTTCAGCAACATATTTGCCCTTGTGGCTCCCTTTACACCAAAAAAATAGTTAGTCTTTGAATGATGCAGATGTCTCTAGTTGGATTGCTCATTTCTCCAATTTTTTGAATTAGTGTGTTGTTTTTCCGCCTAACACGCTAGCATCAATGGCGTTTCTTGAAAAAAGAGATACCCAAACGTGGTGGTGGTTCTAGTCCTTCCTCAACTCAACCTCGGATAAGTTATTTCTATATAGAGTTGTAGGCACCATATTAACAATTACTCACTTTATTTGTCTTGGTCATTTGTTTACCATTTATATTCTTTGTGAAGGTCTTTTAATCAAAGGCAAACAAATGATTGGGACGAAGGAAGTGAGTTTCAATCTGACCCGTAGCGCTTTAAATCGTTTTGAATTTGTGATCATATACTCTATCTTTGCGTACCAAAATGACATGCACCAATGTCTAATTATGTCCGGAGTACTAATACACTCCCTCCGTTCAATCATTTGTTTACCTTTGCTAAAATACCCCCAGCAAAAAATATAAAAGGTATACAAATGCTGTGATGCTCGGACTCTTCACTTGACCCTGTGGATCCGGTGGACAGGATCCGGACATGGATCCTTGACGGATCCTTCTATGAGAAATCGGATCCTTCGGTGTGAGAGTGTTTTGTTCATATCCTCTGTTTTGTACATCAGCCCTATATCAGGAGTGATCTTGACATGAATTTAATGTTGTAATAAAGTCTTCATTCATGTTAAACATGAAGAAACTACTTTTCCTTTCTTTTCTTTGATTTTTTTTTAACTAATAATCAATTTTTTCAGAAAAAATAAAAATTAGCCGAGTCCAAATTTAAATTTGGATCCTCGTATCCGAGTCCTTGTTTTTGAGATTTCAAGGATCCGACACTCGGATCCGTACCGTGTCAGATCCTCGTATCCAAGTCCGAGCATCACAGTACAAATGATGGGGATAGAGGGAGTACATGTTAATATGTTATTGCTTTCAGCCAAATTTAAGTGAAATCAGCTCATGAAGTTCCTAAAAGATGTGTTGCATGAATGTTTGCAACTGAACTGATGCTTTTCAGCTTATCCTGAAACATAAAAGTTTTCATTGATCTTACTGAGGCCAGTTGTTTTGATTCTCAGCATTCCTGATGAAATAAAACTGCTGCTTTTAAAAACAACCTTCTAAGAAGCCAAGAGCCAAGTTACATCAGCCGTCTTATGATCCTCTAAAGCTAGGAATTGCTTGCCAGGAAATTGACAGGGTAAGAATTATGCCTGATGAAAGGAATAACTGAGCATACATCAAGTACGGTGAGAATCATGGCCCTCACCTTTACCGTACCTTTTGTCCTTAAGATTAAGTAAGAGAGATTATATGATTTAATTGCGCACATCAGATTCATACCATGAATAATGCAACTAGATATCGAGCATCTAACACTCTTGAAGCAATGAAGCTGCTGGTTTCCTGTGTTTCAGAAAACAACCCTTGTAGGAGCCAAGAGCTAAAATTGTGTTGACAGACAAAGCTATTGAGGATCTACAGAAATCTTATCAAGAAACTGTCAGGATAAAAACAACTTTGCCTGCTCTAAGGAATAAAATCAAGCGCCATAAGGTACGGCTAGAATCAGAATTTTCGAGTCATTTGCTTGCTAAGATTAGACATTGTTAAGAGGATGTTTACTATGTCGACCGAATTACATAAATGGGTCATTAAGTCTCAACTCAAATCCCTTAATTTTGTGTCGGATTCGTGTCGGATTTTCGAGTAGTGTCATTGTTTGTCAGCTCTACCTTCAAATGTTCTTAAATTTTTTGTAGATTTGACATTTATCATGATATAAATTTCTTTGACCTTCCTCTTGTTTCAGTTCACTCTTTTTTCTGATTATCATGATTTTGTTGTTTAATTAGCAAGTTCTTATCATTTGAAACATTACATTAAGTGATGAAAACTAAGCGTAACATTCTTCTGAATCCAATTTGCTGACTGTGCATTCCTAATTATTCATATGCTTTGGTAAAGTAGCTTCCTATTTTTTTCTTTTTCATTTTTCGTTTTTCTCTCCTGTTATAGTGTTTTAAACTGCGTATTGCCATTGGTATCATTTTTCACTTTCCGACATCCATTTTCTTAATCACAATTTTGTATGCACTAATGGCCTTAGTAATTCTGTAAAACTGAACATATCCTTGAGCAAAATGTAGAATTGGAATTCAGGACAGAGGAATTACTATAGTGTTGCAGAAAAAAGTTCATTTATTCTGAAGTTACAACTTACAAGGACAACAAAATTGAGTATCTGCTTACTCTAATGTACAGTAGTACACATATATGATATATCTTCCCATCATACTAAAAATGAAGGATAAAGATTGCAGCAGCAAAACAAACTAGCTTCTTCCAAGCTAAAGCGATTAGTCATCTAAGAGATGGTCTCATGTTATTACCATATGAACCAACTTGATTAACTAAATTTCCTCGCCTTCAGCATTAACCAACTAAAAACCGAAATCATGAAATAAGCAAATAACTATACTAAATATGGGTCAGTCTCATAGCAATCTTAGCTTGAAACTGTTTGCTACATAAATTGGTTGAAGGAAAAATGGATGTAAATATTTCTTGGGAACCGTGTATTATTATTCTAGACCCAGATAGCTCCGGCCTCCTTCAACAGTGGCATTAGTCTTCCTTGGACCTTTAAGCTGATCATTTCCTTAGCACCGCCAATAAACTTTTGGCCTATAAAAACAGCTGGAACAGTCGGGCTTAGCCCTAGTCGTTGAAGCGCCTTGTCAACTTCTTGACCATTTGTCAAGTCTTCCAGCTCATAAACTGTCACATTAGCTCCATAGCTGCTCATTAGTTGCATGACTGAGTGACTCATGCAACAACTCCTCTTTGTGAACATTACTACAGGATGTTGATTTGCCAAATGATTCACAACTTCCATTGCTTGAAAGATTAGGAATTGAGAGCGAAGAATGAAATGTAAGAGTAGTTGTTGTTGTTGTTGTGTTGTAATGCAAGAATGTTGTGTGATACTCTAATATGAGCTCCCATGCTCTCTATTTATAAGATTGTGTAAGTGTTAAGTTTTGTCAACGATCTATGCTTGACAATTTGCTTGAAAAAGGTACGGAATGATGCTCACCCAATATCTTCATTATTCCCTTAGATTTGCTGACAGTGCCTTTATCCTGTGGTACTTTTTTCCAGTTTTGGACTCGAGTATAGCATTTGTTTGTGTGGGAAAAACTGTCCATTATTCCTTTAGTAAGCGTCGACTGTGTCTGAAGGTTAATTAGTACTCCGTACAAAAATGAGAGGATGCACCTAATTATGTACGGAGTACTAATTAATCTACATGTTATTCCTTTCAGGTAAGGCCAAATGAAGTCGGCTCATGATGTCAAATATGTGTTGACATGAACGTTTGCAACTGAACTGATTCTTTCCAGCTTTTCCCGAAACATAAAAAGTTTAATTTGATCTTATTGAAGCCATGTGTTTTGATTCTCAGCAGCATTTGTGATGAATATAAGCTGTTGTTGTTGTTGAAAAACAACCCACTGAGAAGCCAAGAGCCAAGTTAGATTGGCCATATTATGATCCTCAAAGGCAATGATCTGCTTATCAGGATACTGCTCAAAGGAATAATCGAACGTACAGCAAGTACTGTGAGAATCATAATTTGTAAGTTCCTGCATTTCTTATCATTAAATCAGTTATGGGCAAAACATCATGATGCTCAACTTTAACTTTGAGATATTATACGATTGCATTTTGCATTTTGGACATCAGATTAACAGTATGAAACTATCATACTGTTAATCAGATTATTCCAGTGATTATCTCTGTACCCTCATTAACATGTTGGATATATGATATGAATTATGTACAAAAATCATGTCCGTTTGCTTATAAAGGCGTCTGGGAAACTGTCTAGGACGTCTTTCTGTTTTTGTATATTTGTCGCTACTTACCCTTTCACTTATGCCAAGTAAAATGGTTTTTGAGATCATCTTGACTATTAATCAGGAATTATGTCACAAATTATTGGTACTATTTCAAAATAGTCACCACATAATATTGTAATATTGGTATTGTTCCTACACTGCCATATATTCAAGTTCCGCGACCTTGACTGTGAGTTTTTGATTTGCCAGCCTGTCTCCTCCACGATGATCTTAGAACTGCTTAATGTGAGATGTCTAAACTTTGTCCAAGCTTCCCCGAGTCCAACTTAGGATTCCCTTGTTTATCTTTCCCTCCACTTAGTTTTGAGTTAATGTGCTTATCTCGGGACTGTCATAATAATAATGTATACGCTATAGCTTTGTTGCTGACAATATGAATGGACTGTCAACTTGTATTCAATTTATTCCTTTTTTTTGGTAGGCTACTTCTCTCTCCACGTAGTTTCGAGCTAGTAATGCTTCTAGATTGATCATTGATATACTAGTCTTTCTGGTTGGTTCTGTACTACATAAGATTTTGATTCTACATTCTTGAAACCAAGTAGCAGCAGCAGCAGCAGCCGCTGGTTTTCCGCGTTATAGAAAACAACCCTGAAAGGAGGCAAAAGCCAAAATTGTGTTGACAAGCTAAGCTTATGAGGAATGAGGATCTGGGAAAATCTTGGCATATCAAGAAACTGTCAGGATAAGAAGGTTGGCATGCTCTGCTCTAAGGAATAAAATCAAGCCTCATAAGGTACGGTTGCCCTTTTTCTTTTTTGGTATGACATTAGACATTATGTCATTGTGAAGAGTAGGGCTGAGCAAAATTATACGATACGGTTTTATTATACGTATCCGATACGTTATATGAATTTAATTATACGGATTTCCGGATATCCGATACGAATTTCCGGATATCCGATACGATTCTTTAAAAACCGTATCGGATAAGGATCGGCAAAATATGAAACCGGATATACGGTATCCGATACGGTTGCTTTTTTCTAGGATAAAATATTAAAATATATACATAATTCACAAAATATCCAATATGTTGGTGGTTAAACCTTATTAGTATTAGAAATTGAATCATGTGAGACACCCTTCTTAGGGTGAGGCGGCTAGACTCATTCTAAACCATTGGATTTAAAAATTATAGACTCACCAGATTATGCCACGTGTCCCTATATAATTCTAACCAATTTACTCTCAATCTCACCTCATTCTCACCGACTCATATTCACCAACTCTTTCTCTCTCTCTCTCTCTCTCTCTTCAACTCCATATCCAACGCTCCAATTTCACTTCTGTCTTCGCCATTATCCCATCAGTGAGGTTTTCGTCCGCCATTATCATTAGCCTTTCTACTGTCGTTATCATCCGCAAATTAGGTATTTTCGATCTACTTTCTCAAGTTTCGATTCATACTCCTTTCATTTTGTATTATTCACCAAAATTTTCAATCAACTTCTTTAATTCGTCAAATTATTGTTGTTATTTTGGAAAAATTACAAATAATCACCATCTATTTACGTATCTGTACAAATAACCACCATGTATTTTGATTTTTACCAATAACCCCCATACTTTCATGTATACTCCCCAATTACCACCGTATATTTGACCCGAGACTTGTTTTTCATATTTTCCGACTCTTCATTTAACGATTTACGTAAAATACCAATATTGCCTCATTTAATTAAATTTGCACAACATTTTTCCCAATTCATCACACAACATTTTCCCCAATTCTATTAAGAAACCCTAAATCCCCAAATAACACAACATTTCCCTCATTTATGTAAGAACAATTTACCTTTTCCGTTTCCCTCAGTCCTGTGGCTTAAATTTATCAATTCTTTTCTTTCAAATCAGCCGGGTGAAGAGAACGAGATTGGGAATGTTTTAATAAATTAGTAAAACAATTTCCAAAATTACAAATAACCACCATCTATTTACGTATCTTTACAAATAACCACCATGTATTTTGATTTTTACAAATAACCCCCATACTTTCATGTATACTCCCCAATTACCACCGTATATTTGACCCGAGACTTGTTTTTCATATTTTCCGACTCTTCATTTAACGATTTACGTAAAATACCAATATTGCCTCATTTAATTAGATTTGCACAACATTTTTCCCAATTCATCACACAACATTTTCCCCAATTCTATTAAGAAACCCTAAATCCCCAAATAACACAACATTTCCCTCATTTATGTAAGAACAATTTACCTTTTCCGTTTCCCTCAGTCCTATGGCTTAAATTTATCAATTCTTTTCTTTCAAATCAGCCGGGTGAAGAGAACGAGATTGGGAATGTTTTTAATAAATTGGTAAAACAATTTCCAAAATTACAAATAACCACCATCTATTTACGTATCTTTACAAATAACCACCATGTATTTTGATTTTTACAAATAACCCTCATACTTTCATGTATACTCCTCAATTACCACCGTATATTTGTCCCGAGACTTGTTTTTCATATTTTCCGACTCTTCATTTAACGATTTACGTAAAATACCAATATTGCCCTCATTTAATTAGATTTGCACAACATTTTTTCCCAATTCATCACACAACATTTTCCCCAATTCTATTAAGAAACCCTAAATCCCCAAATAACACAACATTTCCCTCATTTATGTAAGAACAATTTACCCTTTCCGTTTCCCTCAGTCCTGTGGCTTAAATTTATCAATTCTTTTCTTTCAAATCAGCCGGGTGAAGAGAACGAGATTGGGAATGTTTTTAATAAATTGGTAAAACAATTGGCCAGTCCAATGGAGTTTGAGCTTCCCGATTGGTTTTATAAATGGCAGCATGATCTGTATACTTTTATAAAGGGCAGTATTCTTTGAAATGTATTAGTTTACTTATGCATGTTCATTGTTGTTTGCAAATTACTGCACATAATCATCTCCATCAACAAATTCCCAACAATTTTTTGTACAAAGTACTTCACTACTTCTTATAAGTCCACCAACATTCAAACACACAAAAGGGAAGCAAATAATTGAGAAGTGGGAAGCAAATGAATTGGGGAAATTTATTATATGAATTTGGGGATCTAGGGTTCCATAATTGAATTGGGGAAAATGTGTTATTTGGGTGATGAATTGGAAAAAATGTTATGCAAAGGCTAATTAAATGAGGGTAATATTGGAATTACGCGTAAATCGTTAATTAAAGAGTCGGAAAATATAAAAAAATAAGTCTCGTGTCAAATATACGGTGGTGATTGGGGAGTATACCTGAAAGTATGGGGGTTATTTGTAAAAACTAAAATACATGGTGGTTATTTGTAAAAATACGCAAATACGTGTTGGTTATTTGTAATTTTTCCTTGTTATTATGCAGGTTTTGATCGTTTTTTTAGCATAACTGAACACAGTAGGAATGTATAAAATCAATTGAAGTCGATTTCTCCTCTTTTTCGTATGTTCATTTCCATTTTTTTAATAGATTTCGATTATCTTGCTTATTTCGTTCAATTTTAGTAGTTTCATCTCTATATTGCCAGTTTTTGGAAGCTTGCGTATGGTTTTGTGAATTATCTTATCGTTCTTTGGATGCTGTTTCATTTTCGGATGTTTTACAAAATTTCATTAGCTACTCTGTCTTTTTAAATGTATTGTTGCTTGAGTTTTCAGTAGCTACATCTCATCTGCATTTTGTGAATCTAGGACCTAATTGTGTGAATGTAAGAATTGGTTGATTGACTCTTAAAGACGATTTTTGTGATGATGCTACTGATTTTGTTCTTTTCCTTATTATGTGAATCTCAAACCTTGTTTTGTGAAACTAGAAGATAATATTGTTAAACTTTTTAATAAGTGGTAGAAATCACCTTCTTTGCTGTTTTCCTTATTTTGTGAATCTCATACATTTTTGGTGAATCTTAGAGCTTATTTTGTGAAACTAAAAGACAATATTCTTAAACTTGGTCATCATAAGTGGTTAAAATCACCTTTTGCTGCTCTTTTCCTTTTTTTGTGAATCTCAGGCACTTTTTTGTGAATCTTAGAGCTTGTTTTGTGAACCTAAAAGACAATATTCTGAAACTTGCTTCTAAGTGTTAGAAATCACATGTTTTGCTCTTTCAATTATTTTGTGAATCTTATAGGCCTCGTTTTGTGAATTTTACAGCTTGTTTTGTTTTGTTTCATAGATAAGTATGACAACTTGGTGCAATGGTTGTGTTCCAAGATTAGAGACCAATTTCGAAGAAGATCATGAAGGAGTCACATACTGGGTCATTTTGCTTATTATTGACGCATAATATGCAAAATTGGGTCGACGCTCCTCCAACTCCGGTGCCCTCATTACGGCGAATGAGGAAGTGTTCGTGTGTTCCAAGATTAGAGACCCGTTTTGAAGAAGATCATGAAGGAGTCACATACTTTGTGCCATCTTTCGTAAATAAGTCTATTGTACTGTTCTTCAAAAACTTGCACCATAGGCACTACAAAAAAAACGCGGAAAACTGACGGTAGATGTGACGGAATTTGAAGTCCGTCAGTTATCTAAAAATATTGACGGATTTGTGACGGAAAATCCATCAGAAGTTCAATAATGACGGAATATCCGTCAGATAATACTGGCGCGTTAAAAATCCAAAGGCACCATTTTGTTTTGACGGAAAAGCCGTCAGGATTTATGCACCTTTTGACGGATAATCCGTCAATCTATTTCCCCTCAATTATTGCCCAACTAACAATAATTGAGAGAAAAGTCCTGACGGAAATACCGTCAGGATTCCGCTTTTTTGGACAATCCTGACGGAATTTCCGTCAGATTAGTCAAACAAAAGTTTGACTTATCTTACGGAAATTCCGTCAGGACTTTCCAAAATAGCGGAATCCTGACGGTATTTCCGTCAGGAGTCTTTTAAATACCGCGACAACATCTCATCGTCATTTTACTTTCTCCCCCAAATCGATTTTTTACTTAAAATCTCCCCAAATCCGCCGACCACCACCACCACACCACCACCACTCTCCTACCGCCGACCACCACTCCAGGTTTGTCATTTATCTCTTGTTTTTCCTTTTCCTTTTCCTTTTTCCTTTTCGCCGTCCACCACTGCCGGTCACCGCCGCCGCCGGTTCCATCCACCCCTCCACCTTCTTTCTCATCCTTCCTTTTTACTTATTAGTAAAATTAATTAGGTATTTTTAATCTCTTTTTAATTAATTTTTTTTGTTTAATTAGTTTAATTATCTTAATTAGTATTAGTTGGTGTTGATGCATGTTGAATTAGGATATAAGCCATTTTGTTATAGTTTTTTGTGAATTGTTAAATTTTGTGTAGTAGTTAATAGTAGCTTAATTAGCTTAATTAGTAATAGTTAGTAGTAGTTTTGTGAAGTGTTAAATTTTGTGTAATGTTAATGTTTTTAAAATGATAATTTGAATTAATGTTAACTAGGTTTAAACCCGTGAAAATTCACGGGCCTGCTTTATATGTTTTAATATGGGATATATAAATTAAGCACTGCTACACTAGTAGAAAAAGTCTCATTGACATCGGTTTTTTTACCCCATTTACATCGCTTTTGTGGCGATGTTTCTGGGGGCGACGTATTTAGTATTTTTACTTTAACATCGGTTTTAGAACCGATGTAAATAGTATACAATAAACATCGGTTATAGGTGAAAACCGATGTTAATTGTGTTTCAATTACATCAGTTTCTAAGTAAAACCGATAATAACATCTAATTTACATCGTTTTTAGCGTAGAACCGATGTAAATATCAACTTATTTACATCATTTATTGACTAAAATCGATGTAAATAGCTATTTTTATTATTTTAAAAAAATACATTTGAGACGTTTTTAATGGGGAAAACGCCTCAAATGAGAGCTTCAATCAATTAAAAAAAATTACATTTCCAAAACCCATAATGTATAAATATACATTGTTTTGAAAATAAATATTTTTAGATTTACACATAAATAGATACATGTAGAATATCTCTGACTAAATAATGACAATATTGATAGTAAGATACAAAATGAAAATTAAAAAACTAATATAATAGTGTAATACTCCTTGTCTGTTCCATATATTTGAGCTCCTTCTAACTACTAGCATTGTGTCGAGTTTTCATCCTTAAATCTTCATGACTTGGCGGGGCAATTTAAAAACAAATCAATGTGTATTTGAGCCTGCATATGTACAATACTACAAATTACTATTGAGAAACATATATATCTTACGAGTACCACTTGTGTCGGTTGGGATATCATGCACCAAGTTATTATGACATGCGAGTTGTTTATTTAAACTCAACAAAGAGTATATACAGTTCCAAGGGATGGGGGGGTATTGATACGGAAGGTATGTACACTGGTCTGCACGAGCTAATCCGTACAAAATGTATGAAGACTATAGCTGGAATGAACTAAGTTTACTGAAACAAGTTAACCAGTACGAACGAAATAAGTTAACATGTAAGCTATGTATATAAGTTTTATCATAAAGGTCAATCTACTACATAAACGCCTAGTCTGCCCAGGCATGGAATGAGGTGGTATTCCACTTTTTTTTCTTTGACCTACTATTTCTTCTATTTCTATATGGAATGGAATCATTCTATTGAGAGGCGTTTACAGCTGATACTGAGACTTCTACATTGACTGAATCTCGACAAATAGCGTGAACCTTAACAAAAGGGAACTACAAGTTGTAAAACATGAATCTGACTTCAGGTTGGATATCTAAAAATTACCTGATAAAAGGAGTAGTGGGATTGGTGAACTCTTAGCGGACAACATTTCACCATTGATTAAGCCTGCAAAAGAGGATGTTATTTACATTTTAGTAAAAAAATATTCAAGAATATTTAAATAAATGATAAAAAAGACCATTAAGAACCAAAATAAACTCAAACTAGTTTTGTCACCCGTGAAATTCACGAGGAATTCACGGGGACATTTCAAGACAAAAATGGTCAGAGCTTACTAATGACAAAAATGGTCAAATATTATTCACTCCGTCAAATTTTTTTGTTCACTTTTAGCATAATGTAAAAATAAAAAAGAATAAAAAAAGTAAAATAATTGATTGAGATAGGATAGAAGATGTTATAATTACTTGTAAAAATGTGTATATATATACAAGGAATTTGGTACATTTTTCCCATTTTCTAATATCTGTGATGTAAGTTTGCACCTATTGATTTTCGTTGTTGAACTCAGTAAAATAGCTACTCCATATCACAAAGTACGCTCAACACTCATTATATGCTACTTCATTCGTATCATGAATCTGGTTAATTTCATCAGTCGAGGTCTTGCCCAACGTAATCATTCTAATTTTGAATTCAATCTCTTTCTTAAGCATGATTTTTTGAACAGTTGATGGTTACCAAAGATTCTAGTAGCATTGCAGTACATATGAAACATGTTCATCAACTGGAAAACCACCCTTGCCAACAAAATTCTCTAGAGGTAGTCCAACCCCCATACGAGCTTGGACTAGCTAGCAAAGAAAACCAAAAATTAGCTCGTCCACCAATGTATTTACTTGTTCATCGATAAAAATGAGTTCTCTTCGCGCATTAATACACCTGTATTTTCAAATCAACCGCACATTATCTTCTAAGTTGGAGACACTGATAAGCGATTCATTAACATTCCCGTAGACTCATTTTGTAAATTGCATAATAGGATAAGCGCATATGCAGTTAAATTATATGATCATTCATCGGTTCACCTTTTTCAGTTAGCAGGTAGCCAGGTATCAAGCTCCTCGTCTGCAACGTTACCTGCACTTCTACTGGTGTAGTAATGGGGTACGTTGAATCTTTGAATGTAAATATTAATCCTAGTATAAAGTCCAAGTCCTTGAATAAGAATATAACATACCTTGTAAAATTCATGTTATATATCAATCTAAAATTTATGGAAGAGAAATCTGGAATCTGCATCATCAAATTACAATTGTATTAACCTGTAAATTTATAATCAAACACTTGATGAACATGAGGTAACATATCTAACACAACAGCATCAAAGCAAATAATCTGAATTCTGAAATTATAATTAAAAATAGTCCACTGATAAGATATGAGAGTAAGTAGCCAATAAAATCTAAGAAAGGAACAATAGGTCCTGTGCAAGTGTGAATACTTCAAGTTACGAAGGAATACATATTTCCAATGTTTAAGATATACGCAATACGCAGCTATTATGTTCTCCACAATAGTCCTTTCAAACTACATTAAAGAATAGAATTTAGAGCACTCGTTAATTCATTATGCATTGTATAGAATTCAAGATGGATTTGACTTAAAACTCCAATGTGATGTAACTAATGCAAGAATAAACGAATTTATAAGCAACTGATGATGGTATTAAAATAATTAAAAATGTTAATGTGCTAGAACTATCCAATGTGATGTACCGAGTCATAGATGATAGATCATATTATAACTAGTGCTCTTATAGTCCCATTATGTGAGGTTGCTTGCTATGTTAAAGAGTTGACAAAAGAAACCAACATTCATACTCCATCGACAACCTTCAAAGAGTTGATTGATAAATATTTCCTCTATTCTTATAAGAACCGATGTTATTTATGAACATTTACATCGTTTCAACTAAAACCGATGTTTTTGTGGCGATGTCAATAGGACTTTTTCTACTAGTGCTATTATTACTTTTATAATGATGATGATAGTCATTTTATGATGAGAATTTTGTCTGTGATAGATATATATCTCATTTATCTATAATGCTGTAATACAATTATATTTTATATTAATTCAGAAAAAAAATATAAAAGTGATTAAGGAATAAGACATCTTGTTTCATAACACAGTGAGTGACAATGATAACAGATTCACTGGTTCCCTTACGACTTGATACAGAGTCTTGCACTACAACATAGTCATTCCAGACTGATGAATATGGTGATATCCATCATTAGCATTCTTGTTTTCGAGTGAAATATTGTGTTCTAGATTTGTGAAATATTTTTTTGTATAGGTTTGTAAAATGTTAATGTTGACTAATGAGAAAAATTTTAGCTACGTTGGCATAAGAAATTTATATCTATAGTTTTTTTTTACTTCTGTTAATTTGAGCGTGATTTTAGGGAGTATTTTGTGATATAAATCTTGAGATTACAGGAAATAATTGAGAAATGTTGAATTATTGAAAAAATCTCTGCAAATTTTGGAAAAGATAAAAGTATAATTGATTTTGTAATTAAATCTCACCTTATCTACAGAAAACATTTTACAAATCTCACCCCATGTAGAAATAATTGAGTATTTGCCATTATTAAATACTCCGTATTAATCATCATAATATACGGAGAATAATATAATGTATAATGGGTATGGGATAATATATGGAATATTTCATCATATGCCAATAATTTAGCATGTTGCCGTATTTTTTGTTTTTATGATTTTATTCTTGTCATTTGCCATTGGTTAATCATTCCTTATTTGATGGCATTAATTTGACATGCCGACTTTTTTATGATTTTTAACCTCTTCTTTGGCTGCCATGTTAGATTATAATGTAGAATTAGGATGCCAAGTCAGTTTTTTGGCAGCTGCATTAGAGAAATATATGATTAGATTATATATTTAAAATGAAAAATTAGTCATGTTACTTAGTTTTTGTTAATTGACATTATTAAGAAAGTAATCATTGTTGTATGTTTTGTTTTTAATATTATTGAAATTAATGTTCACATTGACTTAGTACCCGTTCAAAAATTACTCATTAGGAGTAATTTTTGAATAGTCCCCGTTTTGGGACTGTCTTTGTACGTTTCAAGTCACTTAGGTAGTAAACGTGTATTTGTGATTTGTTAATGAGGAAAGAGCTCGGTGACAATTCCTTTAATGTTCTCTGAATGCATATGTGGAGTAATTATTTATTCTACATTGTGTATTTGGAGAACTAAGGGGAATTGCTGCCGAATTTTTTCCTCATTAATAAATCACAAGTGTGTGTTTGCTAGTGACTTGAAACGTACATTGATGGGTTTAGGTTGGAGTGATAAGGACCCAATTCAAAAAAAAAAAAGACTACTTGTTGCTAATAGTTATTTGTTGGTGATAATGTTTATTGAGTATTATTTTTGGTTGTTATTGTGTTTTTATGACATATATACAAACAAATTGAATTGCAGATATATATAAACATGAAAATATTATAACGACAATGGATGTATGAAAGATTAGACGAAAAAAGAAACCGAAGCGTGAATTTGCAAAGGGGGTGAAAGAGTTTATTAACTTCGTGGAACAAAGTAGTATGTATAAGAATTTTGGTGAAATAAGATGTCCGTGTAAGAAATGCAATAACAGAGCTTTTAAAGGGAAAAAAGTAGTTGAAGATCATCTTTGGTCGAATGGTTTTGCCGATAATTACTATGTATGGACGTATCACGGTGAGGAAATGTCTACCGAAGGAAGTTCAAGTAGTATCGTAGTTATTGAAAATCCTTACCGTGAGCTCGTGAAAAATGTATTACGTGATAATGTTGAACAAATATTGGAGGAGCAACTGAATCCCGACGACCTTAGCGATGAAGAAGTGTGTTACGAAACCCCAAACCCCCAAGTTTCTTCCTTCTATAAAATGCTAGAAAAAGCTGAACAACCAGTGTGTGTGAGAAGTAATATGAGTTTGTTGCAAGCGGCAGCTAGGTTGGTAACACTCAAATGTGAGAATAACATATCTCTTAGATGCGCGAATGGGTTTGTGTCTTTCGTAGGTGACATTATTCCAAAGAATAATGACATGACGCACAATTTTAATGAGATTAAGAATGTGCTTAAGGGACTCCAACTACCCCACCAGAAGATTGATGCATGTCCTACTGGATGCATGCTTTTCTAGGAGGAAAATGCTAATCTTGAGGAATGTACAAAGTGTCATGCATCTCGGTATAAAAGTACAAAAAATTCAAGTGGGAGGCGAATTCCTTGTACACCGTTAACTTATTTTCCGATTACAACGATTATATGCAACCAAGCAGATAGCAGGTGAGATGAGTTGGTATCATAGAAACTCTCGATTAAGAGAAAGGGGGACAATGGCACACCCAAGTGATGAAGAAGCGTGAAAACATTTTGATAAAGAGCATCTAGAATTTGCAAGTGAGCCTCGTAATGTTCGGCTGGGTTTGTGTACAGATAGATTTAATCCTTATGGGCAATTTGGGAGGAATTACTCATGTTGGCCTGTGATTGTCACTCCATACAACTTACCTATTTGGTTATGTATGAAACGACAATTTATGTTCTTATCTCTGCTCGTTCCAGGTCCTAAGAACCCTAAGACAAATTTGGATGTGTACCTGCAACCGTTGATTAAAGAGTTGAAAGAACTTTGGGAAACCGGCGTGTACACTTACGATGTTTCTAAGAAACAAAATTTCCAATTAAAGGCTGCATTAATGTGGACGATCAATGATTTCCCGGCATATGGCATGCTTTCCGGTTGGTCCACAAGTGGGTACCGTGCTTGTCCTTATTGTCAAGAAAAAGAACATAAATCTTTTTGGCTTAAAAATAGCAAAAAGGTTTGTTGGTTCGATTGTCACCGTGAGTTCTTAAGACCTGATCATCCTTTCCGCAACAATTGTAAGCATTTTCTACAGAACATAAAAACTGAGAATCGCATAGCCACGTCGAAATTAACAGGTGATGAAGTGTGGGATTCCGTTAGGGATTTGCCAAAAATAGTTGATGCTTCTGATCAAGAATTGAAAAGATTGAAAGACAAGAATGAAGGTTGGTGGAAACAAAGCATACTTTGGGAACTTCCTTACTGGAAAACGTTGTTAATTCGACACAACCTAGACGTTATGCACATTGAGAAAAACTTTTTCGAACAACTTATCAACACAATGATGGATGTACCAGGTAAAACTAAATTTGGCCCTAAGGAAAAACTAGACTTTAATGAAATTTGTTATAAACGGCCAATATCATCTAGTTTTGTTTTAGAAATTGCGGAGAAAAAGGCTCTATGTGAATGGGTTGCTAAATTGAAATTCCCGGATGGTTATGCTTCAGATTTGAGTAAGTGTGTTGACCATAAAAATAAGGTGTTGCATTCCATGAAAAGTCATGACTGTCATGTCTTTATGGAACGGCTACTCCCTGTTGCCTTGAGAGAGTTGCTCCCAACTAATTCTTGGAATGCAATAACTGAGATCAGCCAATTTTTTAGAGACCTGTGTACTTCTACTATTAGAGTTGATTCTATGGAACGTCTAGAGAATAACATTGCGGAAATAATATGCAAGTTAGAGAAGATATTTCCCCCCATCTTTCTTCAATTCCATGGAGCATTTGCCAATTCACTTACTGATAGTAGGAAATTTGTCGCGGTTTCCCTATATCAAAACTATTTGTAAAACCCGAAAAAGCGTAGTATTTAGTCGGGGTCGAACTCAAGGACGGCGGGGGTTGCTACAAAGTTCGATTAAGAGTCAAGTTTAATCAAAATTAAAAGTAAAGGTTTTGGTTATAATCACTAGAGCAAAAGATAAACAAGATGATGATAATGAATGCGGTTAATTAAAAGCTAGGGCTTTCGGGGTCATCAATATGGTCTAGGGGCAAACATGAAGATCAAAAAGGGTCAATGGTGAGAGATTAACCTAAGATGAAGAACCAATGTCTTGGGTATCTTAAGGGTGGCTACTAATTTTCATTAAGTATCCCTCCTCTCCTAACATACATCAAGACTCCCAAAAACTTTCATTCTAAGGGAGAATTAAGCAAAAAATGAAGAAAGGCAAAAGCTTTCACTTGAGCAAATCAACAAACACCTTGAGTGCAATGAATAGGAAAGTTAAACAATTTCACCAAAGACCAAAATATTCAAGGAATCATGCCCATAAATCCCATAAAGAATCACCCTAAACCCTAGAAGGGATCTACTCACTCATGTTAAGGGAAACTATGCTAAATAGAGAAGAAAAGCAAACAACACAAGGAGGAGACATAATGAAGGTTGTAACAAAATCAAAAGACAAGGAAAATATAAACAAATGATAAACAAGTAAAAGAAAGGAGAGAAATTATACCAACAAAAGAAAAGATGGAAGCTTGATTGATTAATAGGAAGGAAAACCCTTCAAAATCCCCAATACAAACTTCAACAAACAAGTGTAAACAATTGACTATTACTAGAACTAACTAATTCTTGCTAAATATTAATAATAATTATTGAAAGATTAGAACTTGATTAAGGGGATATTACAATAAATATGGAATGTTTTTCAGATCTAGGGTTGTGTGCAAAAGGGTTTAAGGAGGGGGTATTTATAGGCTATCATTGGATTAAGGGAGGAAAGAGTGGAAAAGCCCATTTGCGTGTAAAGTGTTCTGTCCGGCGGGGGGCTCTGCCGGCCTCCCTCTGCCGGGCAGCGCGTTCTTTCAAAAACGAGAAAAATGAAGGTTGGGTAATCCCCTGTAGGTGGGGCGGCCAGGCCTGCCGGCGAGATTTTTCTTCTTGGGATTTTCTCTCAATTCTTCATGTCGGTGCCTTCTGGCCGGTGGGCGGCTGCCGGCACGGCCCTCAGGCGTGTAGCGCGTCGCTTGAACTTTGGCCAAAAACTTCTTCAAAATTTGACTAAGTATGGGGATTGTGTCCCCTGCCGGTGGGGTGGGCATTTGCCGGCTGCCGGCGAGAGAACACTCTCTTAGCTGGTTTCCTCTTTTTCTCCATGTAGCCACATCCTCTGCCGGTGGGCCGGCTGCCGGCCTGCCGGCAGAGGATTTCTTCTTCAAAATCCTTCATCTCCCTTTTCTTCATGTAAAGGCATTAGGATGCCTTTTCTTGCCCCAATTCCTCCATACTCGACTCGGTTCCTACAAAAGGACACACAAAATGACAAGTACGGGGATCGGGCACAAATGCAAGGAAAGGCACACGAAACCGACTCGTTATGAGCCGGAATGCGTGAAAGAAAGAGGGAAATAAGGTGCAAATAATTCATATATCAACCTCCCCACACTTAAACCTTACTCGTCCTCGAGTAAGTCCAAAATCAATGCACAAGTCCCTACTAAAATAGGTACGGAGAGTGAGTGCACAATATAAGCATCACTCAACTAAACTACTACTTAAGCCGATCGAGTATTAGCGCACTCAACGCCCCTTCATCTCACAATTTGACACTCATGAGGGAAGAGTGCCCTATTGCAAGGCAAGTTGGGTCTTGCTACAAAATTTTTGATGCAATCCTTCAATTAAGCACAAGTACGACGCATCACAAAAATCAAACCGCTTTCCTCATCTAAGCGGCCGTTTTACTTTGAACGATTAAAGGTTTTGGTCGGGAGATACCGTCTCATAGTCTCGGCGGGGTGTCAATGCCCTAATGGTGGCTCAAGCAACCGCAATTTGACAACCAAATGCCTAGGAAACAAATTCAAAGGCGGGAAAAGGGGGAAACAAAGCCTAACCTTCGAGAATCACATGACACACTCGAGATTCAACCAAATTGACCCATGACTAAGGGGACCAAGACTACCGACTTCCTCACGGTTTTCACTAATCTCTCATTTCGTTTTTGGAACGGGTGATTTTTGTGCAAAAAGTAACCAAAATCACTCATCTACTCGACTCGTGAGACATGCCCGCAATCTAACATGGAATCTTCTCCTACAAGACCACTAATGAGATGCAAAAAAGGAAAATATGCATAAAAGAAACAAGGGTTGTAATGGGGTTAGGCGATGGGTCGAAACGGGATTGGTGCAAGCACCGTTATGGGTTATTTGGAGTTTAAGATCAAGTTGTTGTCAAAATTTCCCTTTCTTCCCAACTTATCACAACAAATGAATGAATCAAAAAGAACATGATATTAGTTGCCTAAATCACACAAAAATTTGAAAATCCGACTCATTTGGAAAAACATCATTTTCCCTTTATTTTGCAACGCCTTTTTCTACTCCTTTAATGATGCATAAGGAGTGTTGCTCGGCTTTTTCTCATCAAACATAATTCAAATACATATAAGTAAATCTCTTTTCTTTTTCACATCTTTCTTCTTTTCTATTTTTCCCTCCTTTTTTTTTTTTGTTTTGTTTTTTTTTTTTTTCTTTTTCAAAACCTCTTTATTCAAAGCAAACCAAACTAAACCATCATTCCGACTCAAGTGGATTGTGCACATCCACTAAACCAAGATTCAAATCCCTTTCTTCATACTACCAAAACTCATAGACAACTTTCTTGATCAAGGTCGGTTGTTTTTGGGTTGTAGTTAGTATCGTAGGTATCAAATGGAAGGTCAAGGCTCAAAAGGGGTAAACAAAATCGGTCCTAGTCTAAAGGGTCGAAGAATTAGGCTTATTTGGCAATGTGAGGCTCAAAAATCGAAATGCAACTTGTTGTTTCAAAATATGCATATAGATGAACATCTCATGGTCTAAAAGAAAAGGACGCCATGCTTGTGCGTCGTGATGTGACACGCCACGCGAGGAGCCTACTCACACCTAAAAGGGGGACCGGGTATGGATGTACCGGTCCCAAGGAGGCTCTAATCCTCACATTTGAGTAGCTAGGTCGAAATCTAGGTCTAGTCTACGGTCTATGGTCTCACAAGGTGGTCAAAACTCTCCGGTCTAGCCTCATTTCCCGTATATAACGAGGATGTCACAAGGTGCAAGCCAATAGGAGGGGAAAGACGTGGCCAAGACAATATCATCATTGAGGTATTATACTCCCTTCCTAGACCAAATTTGTTCAAAAATTTATGTACAAACTCGATGCAAAATGTAAATAAAGCAACAAACACGTATTCACAAGGTACGAAATGCATTTCTAAGTACTAGCAACCTAAATAAACATGCAACAATTGTCTAAACCTAGCAGCACGTAAGCAACACACACCAAGTTCCAAAATGGAACATCCTCATCAACATAGCCCATCCTCCTCCATACATACAATAATTGTAAAAGAAAAGGAATGGAAAAGGAGAAAGAGATAAGAAAGATTGAACCGAGCGGTCTTCTAGTCTCCTAATGCCTCAAATGTCCCGTATGTGCCTGCACCACTTGTTAGACAAACATATATATACAATGCAATTTTTTTTTGAATTTTTGAAAATTTTCAATTTTTAGGCATTTTTTGAATTTTTATCAAATTTAAAGGTGCAAACAAATATTCACAAAGTGGATATTTCCCTCCCCACACTTGAAATTTACATTGTCCTCAATGGAACAAAGTATAGGGAGAGAATAGGAAAAATAAACAACATATTTTTGGTGGTTTTTTAATTTTTGAAAATAAAAATAACATATTTTTGGTATTTTTGATTTTTGGAAATTAAAATGCATGTTTTTGGTTTTTTTTTAGGCCCTCCCCACACTTATTCATTTACATGGGAGGGCAATTGAGTGAAATAAAATAACATGTTTTTGGTGGTTTTAGTCGTTTTTGAATTTTTTAGTTGGTTTTTTATTTTGGAAATGCAATGCATGCTCTATTCTCTATGCAAAATTTAAATGACAATGCAATCTATACTAAGTGAATGCAATTACTAAATGTGACAATATATTACAAATTGAAATCTAATGCAATTCTATATGAATGCAACTATATGAATTTCTAACTAAATGCATACAAAATTTAAATATGAATGAGAAGTTTGGATTGTTGGGTACATACTTGACATTTGGATTGAATAGGGAGGAAAAATAGGCCAAAGTCGAGGCCGCCTAAGACTCAAAGTCCCCGTCATCATCATCATCATTATTATCATTATCATCATCATTGCCATCTCCTTCCACCGCTCCAAACGCGGACTTGCTAAGGAAGTCGTCGGTGTTCATGGGTTCGCCGAAATTTCCGCCGGAAGAAAGGAAGCCGCCGGAGGCCGCCCCGGAGCTACTCCCAACCTCGGGGCGGGAGAAAATGGAGGGTGTACCGTCGAACCATTGAGCATCATGCCCCTCCTCTTGAGAAGCGGGAGGGGGAAAAACGGGTGGGGTAAAATAATCCGGCCGGATATTGATGTCGGCGTAGACAAACCGGTTATCCTTGTGGTAACCACCATCCGGCTCAAGGAAGTAGGAGGGGTGGAGATGTTGGGGGTGCTCGTAGTTCCTCCTCATATAATCATCATAAATCGGAAATTGACCCACGGAGGTGTCGTAATATATCCGATCCAACCTTTGTTCAATACCCCGCCTTTCACTAGCGGCGGTTTCCAAACCCAACCGCAT
Organism: Silene latifolia; assembly: GCF_048544455.1. Taxonomy (NCBI): domain Eukaryota; kingdom Viridiplantae; phylum Streptophyta; class Magnoliopsida; order Caryophyllales; family Caryophyllaceae; genus Silene; species Silene latifolia. The sequence goes on along the minus strand of NC_133526.1, from coordinate 33,276,782 downwards.
GTCACTCATGAATTTGACCAAGTCGGCATGCATAGGAGGCGGGGGAGGAGGGACGTTGCTAGAGGAGCCTTCACCAAAATTGCCCCCCCAAGGTTGAGGTTGGAAGGTGGAGGGTGGTCGGAAGGAGGGCATGGAGTAGTGGAGAGAGGACGGAGTCTCCCTCCGGTTGTCACGACCATAGGTGATGGGGTTGGTCGGGGGAGGTCGGGTCTCATCGGGCTCTTCCTCAATCTCAAGGAGGTAGGACTCCTCACCGGGTTTGATTATGAATTTGGAGGCATTGGGAATTGGGACGGAATTTTTCTTTTGAATTTGCCAATACTCGATTCCATCAAAAGGATTGACCTTGATCCACTCTAGGCTTTTCGTTAACCATTGCTTGGTGATGTAGGTCTCCCCTCGGATCCACCTCAAGTTGTTCAAGTTCACCGGCCGGTCAAGGTTCTTGGCAATTCGGGTTATTATCCCACCCACATGAAGAGGGACTTTTTGCCCCGGCGATTTAGAAAGTGATTGCAAGTGAAGGGCCAAATGGTGACCCACATTGATCTCATAGGGGGCCGGGGTGGTGAGTAGGTAAGACCCCAAAATCTCCAAATCGGTAACCCGAAAAACCCATGGCTCATGGGTCGCAAAAATAGAGCCTCCCACAAATCGATGCCAAATGCGAATGGGGGCAAAGTGGCACGCAATTTCCGGCCTTTTCACGCCGGTTTGGTCATCTAAGCCCGAAATGGCTTTCCATACCCGAGAAAAGTGAGCGGTCTCGGGTGCCTTGAATTTTGGGGGGTTGTTAAGACCGAAAATTCGGCAAAGCCTTCCTAGGGACATGGAATGATCACGGTTCATCAACCGAAAGTGAATTTGCTCGACCATACGGGTTTGTCGGTGCTTATCAAGACGGAAACTACTAAGGAATTCCCAAGTGAGGCGGGGATAAGTTTCCTCATGCAAATCATATAAGCCTTTCATACCAACACCCTTAAACAACTCGAATGTTTCGTTGTCTAGTCCCATATTTCTCATAGTCGGTCTACAAATAAATTTTGTCGGGGTTAAGGGGCGATTTTTGAACAAGATAAATTTACCTTTTTGCTCTTGAGTGACGAACTCAACATCCGGGAAGTCGGGATCCGGGTTAGTGTCGCTCGCCGCCGCCTCAACCAAAAGCCGTTGAGCTTCCGCCATTTCCGACCTAGTTCTCTTGTTAGCCATCTTTAGATTGAAGGAAATGAGGACAAAAAGGGAAGGAGGATGAGGGGAATGAAGGAGGGTGAGGTGAGGATGATGATTAATGGTGATGTGGAAGGGTTAGGGTTAACGGAGGTGAGGGATGAGGGAGATGAGAGAAGAAGGAAAGAGAAAGGAATTGGAGTAAATGGGGGTGCACGGCTGATTTCGAGGGATATAAAGATCCCCTGCCGGTTTGGCGAACCGGCAGCCGGTCAGCCGGTAGGGGTTTCGTATTTCTTCAAAAATAAAACCAACGCGCTGCCGGTGGAGGGCACCGGCTGCCGGTCCACCGGCAGAAAATTCCCCAATACTCCCTTTTTGCAGTTAAGCGGTTCCCCTACCGGTGAGCCGGCTGCCGGCCTACCGGCAGGGGATTCCTTCTTCAAATTCCCAACTTTTCACCAAGGCACGAGATCCTCTACCGGTGGGCCGGCTGCCGGCCTGCCGGTAGGGAGTCCTTCTCCTAATACTCCTCCACATTTGACTCAGTAAGCATTCCTCTGCCGGTGGGCCGGCTGCCGGCCTGCCGGTAGAGGATTCATTTCCTTCAATCATTTCGTCTTTTTCACCAAGTATAGATCTCCCTGCCGGTGGGCCGGCTGCCGGCCTGCCGGTAGAGGATTCTAATTCCTTCAATTTTTCACAAAAAAATTCAACGCGCTGCCGGTGGAGGGCACCGGCTGCCGGTCCACCGGCAGAGAATCACAACCATTCGTTTTCAACTTGTTTTCACTCTCAAACTCAACAATACACTTCCAATTCCTATTCTTGCCCAATTTTTCGAGTTTTCAACTTTCAAACCAACGACTCGTGTCGGGATTTTGGGCGAGGCTAGGGATCCTACCTCCTAATTCAACTTCGCCAAGAATGTTCAATCCAAACTATCTCACACTCTATCTACATGCATGCTATTTACAAATGGTGGTTCTTGTGGAACTCCACCAAACCAATTCATTTTCAAGAGTTTCAACTTTCCCTTATCTCGGGGAGGGGTTCCCCGAGATAGAGTACTTCAATTGGACCTTTGTTGTCGCCGTCGTAGTAACGCTTTACTCTTTGACCATTCACCCGAAAGGTACCTCCCTCCTCGCTCCAAAGCTCAAAGGCGCCATAGGGGAATACCTTCATCACTTTGAAGGGTCCGGACCACCTTGACTTGAGCTTGCCCGGGAACACCTTTATCTTGGAGTTAAAAAGGAGAACAAGGTCCCCAACACTTATCTCTTTCTTCATGATTTTTCCATCATGCCATTTTTTCGTTTGGTCCTTGTAAATTTTGGAGCTTTCATAAGCCTCCAATCTCAATTCTTCAAGCTCATTCATTTGGAGAAACCGCACTTCTCCGGCGGCATCAAAGTCAAAATTCATTTCTTTAAGAGCCCACCAAGCCTTATGCTCCAACTCCACCGGCAAATGGCAAGCTTTTCCGTACACAAGTTTATACGGGGTGGTGCCAAGTGGTGTCTTGAAGGCGGTTCTCAATGCCCATAAGACATCCGGGAGCTTTTGGGACCAATCTTTCCGGCTCTTGTTGGTGACTTTCTCCAAAATGGCTTTAATTTGGCGGTTAGAAATCTCCACTTGCCCACTAGTTTGAGGGTGGTAGGCAAGTGCGGTTTTGTGCCGCACACCATGTGATTCAAGTAGAGCCTTGAAGGTAGTCTTGCGGAAATGAGATCCACCATCACTTATAACTACCCTTGGTGTTCCGAACCTTGGAAAAATCGTGCCTTTAAAAAGCTTCATTACAACCTTGCTATCATTGGTGGGGGAGGCAACCGCTTCAATCCATTTGGATACATAGTCCACCGCAACCAAGATGTATTCATTCCCACAAGAGTTGGGAAAGGGTCCCATGAAGTCTATGCCCCAACAATCAAAAAGCTCAATCTCTAATATGTTAGTCAAGGGCATCTCACTTCTCTTCCCAATGTTCCCAACTCTTTGGCAAGCATCACACGATTTAACCAAGTAGTGAATGTCTTTGAACATGGAGGGCCAATAAAACCCACCTTGGAGGATCTTGGCAATTGTTCTAGAAGTGGCCAAGTGCCCCCCGTAGGCGGAATTGTGAACCCGGTCAACAATCTCCAAGCCTTCTTCTCTTGAAACACATCTCCGGAACATTCCATCCCCACACTTGCGGAACAAGTGGGGATCATTCCAAAAGTATCTCCTAGCATCATTTCTCAACTTCCGCCTTTCTCTTGGTTCCATTTCATCCGGTAGGAAACCACTCACAATGTAGTTTGCGAGATCCGCAAACCAAGGTGTTTTGGCGGTAACTTGCATGAGTTCATCATCCCGCAACCACTCATTTATGGGTCCACTCTTGTCTTCTATCCCATGGTCTTCAACGGTCAATCTAGATAAGTGGTCGGCTACAACGTTTTCCGAACCGGCCTTATCCTTAATCTCTAAATCAAATTCTTGAAGAAGAAGGACCCATCTCAAGAGTCGGGGCTTTGCATCTTTCTTCACCATCAATTGTCTCAAGGCGGTGTGATCGGAGTAAACCACCACCTTAGACCCGATAAGGTATTGCCGAAATTTCTCCACGGCATGAACGATTGCCAACATTTCCTTTTCGGTAGTAGCATATCCACATTGAGTTTGATCAAGAGTCTTGCTTGTGTAATATATCACATGATGCTTCTTATCCACAACTTGCCCAAGTACCGCACCAACCGCAAAGTCCGAAGCATCACACATTATCTCAAAGGAAAGATTCCAATCCGGAGACCGGATTATTGGTGCCGTGACCAATGCTCTCTTCAACCTATTAAAAGCTTCAAGACAAGAATCATCAAACACAAAGGGGGAATCCTTGAGGAGTAAAGAGGTTAGGGGCTTTGCAATTTTTGAAAAATCCTTGATAAAACGCCGATAAAACCCGGCATGGCCTAGAAAACTTCTCACTCCCTTGACATTGGAAGGGGGTGACAAGTTCTCTATGACCGCAACTTTGGCACCATCAACCTCAATACCCCTACTAGAGACAATGTGACCGAGTACAACCCCTTCCTCTACCATAAAATGGCATTTTTCCCAATTGAGGACGAGGTTGTGCTCCTCACATCTCTTCAACGCACTAGTCAAGTTCTCTAGACCATGATCAAATGAGTCTCCATGGACACTAAAGTCGTCCATGAAGACTTCCATGCTTTTCTCTAGAAAGTCCGAAAAGATTGCCATCATGCACCTTTGAAAGGTACCGGGCGCATTACAAAGCCCGAATGGCATCCTACGGTAGGCATAAACTCCTATTGGACAAGTGAAGGTCGTCTTCTCTTGGTCATCCGGGTGGATGGGAATTTGGAAAAACCCGGAATAACCGTCTAAGAAGCAATAGTAAGCATGGCCCGCGAGTCTCTCTAGCATTTGGTCAATGAAGGGAATTGGGAAGTGGTCTTTAAGGGTGGCGGCATTGAGCTTGCGGTAGTCAATACACATTCGCCACCCGGTCACGGGTCTAGTGGGTAGAGTGGTGCCATCCTCTTGTTCAACCATTTGTATCCCCCCCTTTTTGGGTACCACGTGGACCGGACTAACCCATTTGCTATCGGTAATTTGGTATATAATACCGGCCTCTAGGAGTTTCAACACTTCATTTTTCACCACCTCGGCCATCTTTGGGTTAATCCTCCTAAGACCGTCAACCTTGGGTTGACTCCCCTCTTCCAAAACTATTCTATGCATGCACAAACTCGGACTTAAACCTTTGATGTCATCAATGCTATACCCAAGTGCTCCTCTATGAGTTTTCAAGATTTCCAAAAGCTTCTTTTCTTGGGATTCACTTAGGTTAGCATTAACGATCACCGGATAGGCCTCTCCCTCATCAAGGAAAGCATATTTGAGTGAGGGAGGCAAGGGTTTGAGTTGTACCTTTGGAGTGAGAAAGCCCTCCACTTTCTTTAATAGCTCCTCATCAACTTCGTGATCCTCTTTCATTGCCTCATCATGCAAAGAGATTTGAAAAACCTCTTCCATCTCCGCCTCTTCACGGGCTACTTCGTGCACTACTTCATCAATTACCTCGATTGTGCTCAATCTTTCTACACTTGGACCTTTCATCAAATTTGGCAAGTTAAATTCGATTTTGTTGCCCTCAATTTGGAAGGTTAGCCGCCCATTCTTCACATCAATGAGTACTCCTCCGGTAGCCAAAAATGGCCTACCTAGGATGATGGGAGTGTGGCTATCCTCCGGAATATCAAGGACAACAAAATCGGTGGGAATCAAAAACCTTCCAACCTTGACGGGCACGTCCTCAAGCACCCCCATAGGGCGTTTGACGGACCTATCCGCCAATTGGAGGGTCATGGTAGTGGGAGCCAAGTTTTGAATGCCAATCCTTTTTGCAACTTTCAAAGGAATAACACTAACACTTGCTCCCAAGTCACAAAGAGCTCTAGAGATAGGAACACCGCCAACTACACAAGGAATGGAAAAGCTTCCCGGGTCACCAAGTTTAGTGGGCAATTTGTTAAGGATATGAGCACTACATGCTTCTTCCATAGCCACTATTTCTTGGTCACCCAAGACTCTTTTCTTTGTCAAAATGTCTTTTAAAAATTTTGAGTAGGTTGGCATGTTCATTATCACCTCCGTAAAGGGTAGGGTAACCTCAAGTTTCTCGAGCATATCACAAAATTTGGCATACTTGAGGTTTTCCCTACTCTTTATGGCTCTTGAAGGGTAAGGAATTTTAGAAACAAGTTGGGAATTGGAAGATACCTTTGGAGGAGCCGAACTTTTTGTTACCTTTTTGGAATGTTGCAAAGGTATTTCTTCAATAGCTTCCTCCTCATAAGGGAGGTCTTCCACATATCCATCACCATCCTTGTCCACTTGAATTCCTCTTCTAGTCAAATCTTCACAAGCTTTCTTTCCTTTCTTGTCTTCATTAGCTTTACACGAAGCCTCAATGGGTGAGCTTCCCTCTTCATCATCCATTTCTACCTCATTCCCCTTGGGATCTTCATCAACTTCCAACTCAAGGTCTTTGTAAGGGTCCTCAAGCTCTAAACCACTCCTTAGCACTACCGCATGAGCATGGTGGCTATTTGAGGCATCTTTGGAGCTTTGTCCTTGAGCCAACAAACCACCGGGTGGCCTTTGAGGGTTAGCCATAGCATGAGAAGCCATCCTAGATTCCATTTCCCTCATGTCCTTAAGAAATGTAGCTCTCAAGTTTGCTTGTTCTTGTTGAGTAGCTTTTGCAAAGTTAGCTATCTCTTGGCTATGTTGAAGTTGCATGTTCTTAATCATCTTCAAAAGCTCCACTTGAGAGAGCTCACCTTGGGGTTCTTGATGAGGTTGGTTGGCTATGGGTAAAGGGAACCCATAGTCATATCTAGCATTGGGACCTTGGTTGTTGTTTTGCCCCACTTGGAGGTTACCTCTCGGACCATAGTTGTTGAAGTTTGATCCTTGACCTTGTTCTTGAGACCCTTGAACATACCCTTGCCCAAATCCTTGATTTGCTTGATTTACTTGATTCCCTTGGTAAAACCCTTGGTTGCTTTGGTTTCCACCAAACTCTTTGTACCCTTGTTGTTGGTTACCATAATTTTGGGGTTGATTGTTGCTTGACCATTGGTTTTGATTTCCAAAATTATTTCTTGGGTTTGGGAGAATTCCCCTTGGTTGAGCAAAACCGGGTGGATTGGTTTGGGTTTGTGGTTGGAGATGTTGGGGGTTTTGAACATTGGTGCTTTTGTAACTAAAGTTGGGGTGGTTCCTTAACCCGGGGTGGTAGAAATTAGTATTTGGATTGTAGGTGTTCGGGTTGTTGTAAGGAGGCCTTGGTGGTCTAGGATTGTTGTTGTAGCTTTGAAAAGCATTCACCTCTTGAGCATTTTCTTCATAGGCACCATTGTAATTGTTGCCACACAAGTCATATGTATGACCACTTCCTCCACAAAGTTCACAACTCGCGACTTGAGCAACTTCTTCCATGGGCGGCCCATATGAGGTCGCGGCTTGGTTCACTTGATTCTTTGAAAACTTCTCAAATTGCTTTGTGAGCAAGTCGAGCTTGGCATTTGTCTCGGAGTTGGAGGCATTTTCCTTAGGAAATTTCCCGTTCCTTCGTAGCATGTTCCCTCTAGAACCATAGTTTGCCTCCGAGTCTACCATTTTTTTGATCAATGCCGTGCCCTCTTCATCATTCAAGTGGTCAAAACCTCCCCCCGCGGAGGCATTTACCATCTCCTTAGTTCTTGGTAGTAAAGTTTGGAAGAATGTTTGAGTAATGTACCATTCCGGTATTCCATGGTGGGGGCAACTTGCTATCAAATCTTGATAACGGTCCCAAGCCTCACCTAAGGACTCCCCATCCTCTTGTTGGAACGTATGGATCTCGTTGCGGAGCATCGCGGTCTTTGAGGAAGGGTAGTACTTGGCCATAAATGCTTGGGCTAAGTCATCCCAAGTAGTGAAAGTATCCGGTGGGTGAATGTTCAACCACCGGTCCGCTTTGCCCGTCAATGAAAACGGAAACAACATCATTCTCAAGGTGTCTTCGGACACCCCATTCTTCTTCATCATTGAAACTTTCCTCTTAAACTTCCGGAGATGAGCATGGGCATCCTCCTCAAGATGACCTCCAAACAAGTCCTTCTCAACTAACCCGACTTGGGCGGGATGCATTTCAAAGTTGTTTGGGGCCAAGGTGCCAAAATTGATGGGATTACATGAATCATTATGGTTAGGCCGGTTGTGATCTCTAAGAGCCATTTGTGGTGGGTGGTTTGGTTCTTGATGTGGTGGTGTTTGAGGTGGACTATTGTAATTAAGGAAGTTATGAAAGGGGTTCTCTACTAAAGTCTCAATTGTGGTATTTGGTTGAATCGTAGTTGTTGTATCAAAATTTTGTGGGATGTGTGAGTTTGGTTGATCAATGTTTGCTTGGGTGGAATTATTCCTCACTCTTTCAAGAGTCCTAGTCCTCAAGGTCCTAAAAAGCCTCTCGGGGTCGGAGTTGAATGACAATTGGCAAATCGTAAGTCTCCTAGTGTTTTTACACACTAGGGAAAGGCAAAAATCACACACACTCTACAAACAACAATCAACTACTAAAGCAAAATGACAATTGAGACAAGATTAAAGCAAAGACTCTAAATGAAACTAAGCATAACCTAACGCCATCCCCGGCAACGGCGCCATTTGATAGTAGGAAATTTGTCGCGGTTTCCCTATATCAAAACTATTTGTAAAACCCGAAAAAGCGTAGTATTTAGTCGGGGTCGAACTCAAGGACGGCGGGGGTTGCTACAAAGTTCGATTAAGAGTCAAGTTTAATCAAAATTAAAAGTAAAGGTTTTGGTTATAATCACTAGAGCAAAAGATAAACAAGATGATGATAATGAATGCGGTTAATTAAAAGCTAGGGCTTTCGGGGTCATCAATATGGTCTAGGGGCAAACATGAAGATAAAAAAGGGTCAATGGTGAGAGATTAACCTAAGATGAAGAACCAATGTCTTGGGTATCTTAAGGGTGGCTACTAATTTTCATTAAGTATCCCTCCTCTCCTAACATACATCAAGACTCCCAAAAACTTTCATTCTAAGGGAGAATTAAGCAAAAAATGAAGAAAGGCAAAAGCTTTCACTTGAGCAAATCAACAAACACCTTGAGTGCAATGAATAGGAAAGTTAAACAATTTCACCAAAGACCAAAATATTCAAGGAATCATGCCCATAAATCCCATAAAGAATCACCCTAAACCCTAGAAGGGATCTACTCACTCATGTTAAGGGAAACTATGCTAAATAGAGAAGAAAAGCAAACAACACAAGGAGGAGACATAATGAAGGTTGTAACAAAATCAAAAGACAAGGAAAATGTAAACAAATGATAAACAAGTAAAAGAAAGGAGAGAAATTATACCAACAAAAGAAAAGATGGAAGCTTGATTGATTAATAGGAAGGAAAACCCTTCAAAATCCCCAATACAAACTTCAACAAACAAGTGTAAACAATTGACTATTACTAGAACTAACTAATTCTTGCTAAATATTAATAATAATTATTGAAAGATTAGAACTTGATTAAGGGGATATTACAATAAATATGGAATGTTTTTCAGATCTAGGGTTGTGTGCAAAAGGGTTTAAGGAGGGGGTATTTATAGGCTATCATTGGATTAAGGGAGGAAAGAGTGGAAAAGCCCATTTGCGTGTAAAGTGTTCTGTGCGGCGGCGGCGGGCTTGCCGGCCTCCTCTGCGGCAGCGCGTTCTTTCAAAAAGCGAGAAAAATGAAGGTTGGGTAATCCCTGCCCGGTGGGGCGGCTTGCCGAGAGATTTTCTCTTCTTGGGATTTTCTCTCAATTCTTCATGTCAGGTGCCTTCTGCCGGTGGGCCGGCTGCCGGCTACCTGTGCCGGTAGCGCGTCGCTTGAACTTTGGCCAAAAACTTCTTCAAAATTTGACTAAGTATGGGGATTGTGTCCCCTGCCGGTGGGGCATTTGCCGCCTGCAGCAGAGAACACTCTCTTAGCTGGTTTCCTCTTTTTCTCCATGTAGCCACATCCTCTGCCGGTGGGCCGGCTGCCGGCCTGCCGGCAGAGGATTTCTTCTTCAAAATCCTTCATCTCCCTTTTCTTCATGTAAAGGCATTAGGATGCCTTTTCTTGCCCCAATTCCTCCATACTCGACTCGGTTCCTACAAAAGGACACACAAAATGACAAGTACGGGGATCGGGCACAAATGCAAGGAAAGGCACACGAAACCGACTCGTTATGAGCCGGAATGCGTGAAAGAAAGAGGGAAATAAGGTGCAAATAATTCATATATCACTTACCTTATGAAGCGAAGGTTGGAGGACCTGTTCAATATCGATGGATGTATCCATTTGAGAGATTTCTTAATCATATAAAAAGAAAGATTGGCAACAAAGCTCGGGTGGAGGGTTCCATATGCAATTCTTTTTTGTTAGAGGAAATTGCAAATTTCTGTTCCCTATATTTTGAAAGTCACATTGACACAAAAGCGAAAGATTTAGATGTTGGTGTGAATTCCGATGACGACATAGATTCAATGAAATTACCCGAGTTATTCAATGCTGATATGGGAACTACAACTGGGAAATGTATTCATAGGCACTTGAGTCAGAAAGAGTATGAAGATTCTCATTTTTATGTGCTAAGGAATTGTGGAAAATTGTTAGATCCTTATGAAAAGTAAGTTATTATTTCGTCATCACTCAATACATTTTTAATTATCAAATTAGATCAAAATTATAGGTAATACATAATTAAACATTTTCCTGATATATATAGGGAATTTGAGACACATATCAAACTCACATTTCCTGATGTCATGTCCTCTGATAATGTTTGGAGCAAACATGACAAAAATTATCCGAAATGAAGTAAATAATACGTTTGACTCATACTATCATATATCAATCCATTTATTTTGTTTGTCCATATCATTAGTTATGGAGATTATGTATATATATATATATATATATATATATATATATATATATATATATATATAGAGAGAGAGAGAGAGAGAGAGAGAGAGAGAGAGAGAGAGATTGGATTTGGTGATTTTGGTTCTTATGGTGAGTTGTGAGTTGGGGGAATCTCAACCACTAGATTATAGTAGAGATGAGTGGTCAAGATCAAATCTTACATGTCATATAAAAATATTGTCATTTACTTATTTTCTCTTTTTTCTAATGTTACTTTTCCTTTTTACTTTAACTAGTTGTTGCTCCGCGCCCTACCGGGCGCGGTGCCCCAATTTGACTAATCGTCTACCAAACCTCATTAGCAGGCATCGAAGTAGAAACGCAAACCTCATTAGCAGGCATCAAAGTAGAAACGTAAATTGCCTTTCAACTGATAAAAAACATCTGTATAACAAAGTAGCGTAATAAATATATCTATGTACTACAATGCATTAAGTAATATGTTTGTTACTTGAAATTCTGGTGTACTACAAAAAGACCAATTCTCATGTCGCAGGTATTTGAGCTAATATCATAATAAGTGCCATTTAAAACCCAACTATGGTACCACAAATACTTGGCAAATAGAGTATTAATGATATTCATGCTCTGAAATCCAGGAGTAACAAAAACGACTTCTGCAATAGAAACAGCCCCTTCGGGTTATGGATGGCCGCCGAAACCGCCTGCACAGGAATAAAAAAAAGGGAAAACATTTTTTAGTCCAAGTCCTTTTGTGTAGTTGTCTTCATGAAAGCCGTAATGAACCCGGTATAAAGGATCTCCTGTACTTGATCTAACTACAATTCCGTAATAATAACTATGAAGTGGTAATTCTAGCTCCTAAATACAAAATCCACAAAAAAATCATCTATTCTGAACCTCTACCTCCATCCCGTACTCACGTCCACTTAATCAATCACGAAACTCAATATGAATATACAAGACGAACATTGGCGGTATCGATTTTTAGGGGAGAACGGGTTTAAAACCTATCAGTACACTGTGATTATTCAATCGAAATCGTAATCTTTTTACTTCAATTCTATCAAGTGAACACCAAAACCACACATGAAAATAATACCAATAAACTGGAGTTTGGGATTAAGTACCTTAACTGGATTTGAATAGGACTCAAGAGTAGAAACTAATGACTTGTTATCACAACCCTCATCAACTCACACATCTAGCATCCGCTTCTCCCCCGCGAGTCACTCTCAACACCGCCATCTTTAGTTGTGCTACCGCAACCAGCCTCACACCCTCTTTAAGAACTGCCAGAACCCGTCTGCAGCTCTCAGGACGAGTAAACAATAACAACAAAATGTCAACATGAAGCCTTTAAAAGCCCCAAAAATAAGGGTAAACTAATATTAACGATGAAGGGAGAATAGTTACGTCATTAGGGTTTCGGAATTAGGAGTAACATTAACTACATGAAGATATACTGCTTTACGGAGCTTATTGGCTCCTGGAAGGAATGTTGCAACTGTTTGTTTGACTGGTTCAAGATCAACAACTGAATCCACGAGTGCCATACGCTTGTGTTTCAATCCCCTCCCAGCCTCTTCTACAACAGTAGGAAAAAAAAACACACAGAATCAGAATATTTGAGACCAAAACAACTTAAACCTTCTATTAACATCAAAAGTCCATCATCCAACACCACCCGCCACCGCTGGTCGTGCCGTAATGTGTCTTAAGCTTTAAGACACAAAAAATAGTTAAAAAAAAAAAAGTAATGATATATCTTAATAACAGTACTATACAAATAACACTTATAGGAAATATTAGACATTAAAACAAGCAGAAAAAAACTTACAAATGAAGGGGAAAATCTCTCAGCTTAGTTTTTTTCCTTCTTAGGTGCTCCATGGCCGACAACCTGGTATTCGATAACCTTAAACTTTGGCATGGCCACAATTTGAGATCTGGAAAAAATCTGAATGTAGTAAGTAGTCTTTCTGGGAAGTAAAAAAAAAATGTAAAAAACACATCCAAAAATAATTTATTCATTCTTTTCAGATCAAGTTTATCGATAAAGTGAACGCTACGGATCACATCATACACACACCTCACCACCCTCTCCCCTTCAAGCCCACCCCCACAAATCTCCATCCTAAATTACCCCTACCTGGTCGTAAATTTACTAAAACTACCTCTTGTCCTTTCTGAAACCCGCTGCCAATTGTGGCCCTACTACCCCCTCCTCTAGTCCCCCATGAGCAATGATCTAAGAAAACATTTACCAATTTTCATTTCCTCATACCCATTCTTCCTTTTAGTTCATCAATGAATCCATCTTCCAATTTGGTTGTTCGTCATGTTTGGTTCCTTAGGCTAAAGTTCAAGCACCTTCCTTGGATTCCGGTTCTAAAGACAACGGCAACCAGGCCCTTTTATGCCAGGTGAAGTCATAGGCAAGCGGAGCTCGGTTATTACTAACTTGTTTGTTTTGACATGGTACTCTCCCAAGTATATCCTACCATATTATAGGCCCCTCTGAAGCTCCGACTATACCTAATAGGATATATTATAATTAACATGACAAAGCAATAAGCTAACCCATCGGGCTGCATAATGAACTATTCGAATCACTTAAATAATAAGCATCATCGGGACCTAATCCTACCTACCTATTCATAATTTTCTGGCGCATTACAAAACCAAGAGACAAATCCCAGGAACTCTTCAATTTGGGACGTTCATGTGAGTGACGACAAAAGCTCCAAACACCAAATCGTAAGAAATTTTTCAAAATATATATACAACAGGATAAAAATATCCATCAAACTGCAGCCACAAAATCATAATCATAATAATTACTTTATTTCGCAACTAAAAATGTACCAGATATGTGAGAGATTTATTGTCATTGTGTCATGTCAATGCCTCCCGCCCCCTCGCTTCCTATCTCCCATCTGCCTCTATCCATCTCACTTTTCTTCTTACTGTACAAAACATACGTGTCCGTATCTTGTCATCCTAGCACCGTGTAGGACCCGGTATAACTCAAAAAGGCAACACGCAACCTTATCTAAATTCGTGGAGGTTTACAAAACTACATTACAAATCAGTTTTAAAGAATGTTACGACCGTATTTTTTAAGAAACTACACTTGAACAATGTTGACACAACGTCTCTTAAGGCAACAAGTAGCTATTTTCCAGATGATAAGCAGCAAACAATAGACAACTCTCAAAAAAGCAAATAGCTTAATTGGAAATCAACCTCTAAAATGAGACCATGTTTGTGTATAGGCAACAACTCAACATTCATTTAACATGATATACCCGACCTTTAAAGTTTCACTATTTAAAGCTAAAACACAATAACCTTAAACTACAACAACCGGTCTTAAAAGACAAATCAATACGCTACCACATCAAAAACTTTTGTTCCTCAATTGACCATCAAAGCATCTCGGAATTTAACAATTAGACCCAAACCCAAAAACCAAACCCTAAAAATAACAGAAGATCAGAACATTCCATACATAACAAGATGAAACAAGAATTTCAGACACAAGACTTCTAAGAAATCAAAGATAATCTGAATGAAAAAGGCCCATCATCAGTCGTACATTGAAGACCCACTTCATTCAGTTTCAGATAGCCGTGTAGTTATATAAGTTGACCAACACTGCTGACAAGTTCTCTACTCGTCGCCCATTCTACAATCATTGAATTTCTCATACCTGAGTAGAGTAGATTCCACTGCTACCCAAATCAACCATAAAGCTCCATTTAAGAAGTCAATCATAAAAAATCCGTGTGACAATTATCATATCTTTATTTCAGAAAAGGAAAATATAAATTTTGATAAACTACCTGCCACAACGCTTCCTGCGTAATCTCCTCGTGACTACCTATAAGTTACTTGAGTACCTGCGAGTAAAAGTGACAAGAAAGTAAACATCCATAAGTCTCCTTAGAAAGACGGTTAAGAAAGTAAATTCCAAAGATCTTGACAAATAGAAAAGTATTGTATTACAAATTATGGAACATAAACACGATATTAGTCATCTACAGCCCCTTCAAATCAAACATCACCAAACATATACCAATCTACCATGAATACATGTATATCTTAATGTTACGGACACTAAGGCATTTGAGAAGATAAAACCTAGGTTCTTGGTTTATGTCAGGCTTTATTGGTTTACTCTGATATGCACAAATCCTAAACCCCAAATTAGAGTGATAAACTTGAAAGGAATATGAGAGTCCTAGTTTAAGACCTTATGCTTACGTTCACCATCATATCATATAAATAGAAAAGGAATCACCATATCAATTAAGATTCAATTTGATATGGGAAACTTATACGATACGATTCGATGTGGGAAAATTGTGTTGTCGTAAGCGTAGTCATCAATTCAACTAAATATTCGTGATAATCATCCAAAATGTCATTCATCTCCAAACATCATCAAGATCCTACTATGCTAAAACTTAATAATCAATATTTTGAATTCTATTAAAAACAAATCAGAGCTAAATCAAGACCCCAGATCAGAAAACATAAAAGCAGTTAAGTTTATTAATAAAAAAAAACTTTTAAGTATTTAATTCAGTGATTCAACAAGTCTCCTAATACTCAGCAAAACAATAAGCCAAAGATAAAAAGTAAAAGAATTAGATGAAATTCAGAAAGCAATAAGCATAATAATAGGGAAGTTAATAAACCACCAGAGCAGACCTAATTAATCATAAATATCTTTACAAAACCTATATGATTACCAACATCTAGTGCACTAATTAAACCATTTTTTGAACGCAATCAAAGAAAAAATCAAAGTAACAACAATATATCAACAAATAATTTTAATTAACGACCTCGGATTGTAATTCGTACCTTTTAAAACGCAGCTATCTGCATAAAGCAACCAAGTAAACCAGCCGCAGTAGTTCGGAAGTTCAATATATCCGCTCGGGTTGTACTTTGATAGGCTTACCTGAATGAATTTCCTCCCTGAACAGAAAAAGAGAAAAAAAAAACCATCGTGATGCTAGATTTACAGAGGGTGAACCTAAATGAAGTAGTAATTGATGAGGATATTCATCACTAAATGTAAATATGGTAATTAGAATCATATGGGGAAAGGCTAATTTGCCAGTGCTCCTTAATCAGAAGCACGAGATCAGAAAACAAATATCCTCGCTGTAGTATACTTACAGAGAAGTGTACAAGTCTCTAAAATCATAGTCATTCTATGTTTCACTTAGCTTTGAAAGCACTCAAGCAGCATGCAATCATTCACTCGAGCTATAAAGCATCAATACCTAATGCAGAAGTGATTCCATAATCTGATCCAAGACACCTTAAAAAAGGTTCCATCGCTGCGCCAAACCTGCCGCAAAGTAATACACCATCTAATGCCTGATCAGCAGCTGTCGGTCTCTCCCACATGATAATTGGTTTAAGAGCTGCAAACAGGTTTCAAAATGAAATTATAATCAAGAAGCATATAGGTCAGATTTTTTCTATGAATCAAAAGATTTAGCATACTGTACCATTGCACGCATCTGAAGACCAGCTTCAACCCAATCAAGTTCAGTACTCTGGAAAAACTTGGTAGCTGTAAGAGATCTGAAAAGATGTTTATTCTTCTACTTTAGGGGGTCTATGATCCAGTTCATTCAGCACAAAACACTTTGATAGTTTTTGATAGCTGACTCTCACTTTGATGGGGTACGACGGCGGGCTGCAAATTAAAACCAGAGTGATAAGCATCAGAACAGGAAACAAAAACAATACTCATCTCTGCATAGGAAGATATTCATCACTAAATATGAATATGGTAATTAGAATTATATGGGGAAAGGCTAACTTACCCGTGCTCCTTGAACCACTCTGAGCCAAGTGGTATATCTTCAGCACATCATGTTCAACCAGATCTCATATTAAATGGCCTTGGAGCATACAACAATGAAATCCCAGCAGCAATAGTGTCAGTGTATAGCCGTGTGTCAATGAGTAGTGGCTGGTGCAGAAAACACAAGCCATCGAACCAAACCGAGACTAAAATAATAAATAATAAGACGTAACAATGCAACGTAATTTTGTAGAAAACAATTAATTAGGGTTAGAATCAATACCTCGTCTTCTAAGGGCACGCTCCCACTCCCCAGCACGAGGCAATTGCAACCGCAACAATGACAATGTACTATATAAAAGCCATAAAAGGAAGCCCACGGCTTCGCTTAGGAGTCAAAAACCCTAGGAATACAGTAAGAAGGAAGATAACGATAATGAAAATACAAATAAACAAAAGAACAACTTTAGTGGAGAGTCAACTCATGCAAAGGCAATGTTAAATTGGCCTGGAAAGCAACAGTAACTGGGCCGCAAAACATGATAAGAGGTGGTAAAAAACTTGGACTTTAAAGTGACGCAAGAATCAACATAGCAAGTATCAACAAACCTGAAGCTGCTGTTAGTAGAGAAAGTGGTAGAGCACTGAAGTAGAGGGTTGGCCCCGAGTTTGAGCTCTTACTCCGCAGTCGCAAATAACTATAACCACAACAATCTACATATATGTAAAAGAAGTGGAAGGAGGCAACAACGTCGTAATACCTAAGATCAACACTCATAAAATAAAAAGACAAACGAAAAAGAGCTATGTAACCAAATCCACGAGATACAATAACAAACACTATACCTAAATTGTAAAGTGAGCGGAAGCGTCCGCTCTACAGCATTGCAAACACAACACGGGCAAGCTAACAAATATATAAAAGAGAGAAATAAAAGGAAGACAGGAACTCACATTACATCACCTACTGCAGGCAGCGAGCTAAAACCCCGAGGAATACAATAATAGGAGGCGTCCACTGCCACAGCCAACAAACCTGCAATCACAGCATTGTCAATCTAAAAAGCTGAAAATATCGAAAAGCAATAAAAGGAAGATAAGACCCGCAAAACCGCAGCCGCCACATGGACCACTTCAAGAACTGAAAATTCATAAAAGTAGTAAAGGAAAACAGAAGCTATAAAATGGCTCACCTATTGTAGGTGAAGGGGTCAACCCAAAACCCCAGTCAATCCAGAGGCGTAAAAAAAACAGCTAGGTATTTACCAAGAAATGGAAAACAGCCCTGCATGTGAGCATATGCAAACTGTAAGCAACCTAGCTAGAAAACCAACCTCAAAACTGTAAACCATAAGACGGGAATAAGCAAGAGGAACAGCGCTTTAATAAAAATCTAAAACCCAAATAATTAAATAGGGTTACAACCGATACCTCATGTTATGAGGTCAATCTCTAACTCCGTAGCCGAGACAATATAAAAAAACGATGACGACAACCTAGTTAACAAAGCCAGCTCTGATTAGCAACCAGAAACCCCAGGAATATAGCAATAATTATGTAGGGTTAGAACCAATACCTCCCGTTATGAGCTCAACCTCTACCTCAGTAGCGAAGACAATTTAAACCACAACGACAACAACCTATTTATCAAAGCCAGCTCCGATTAGCAACCAAAAACCCCACGAATAAAGCAATGATAGAAATAAAAATGAATTAAAAAAGGAATACAGTAATTAATTAGGGAATGGATTTAATACCAATACCTCCTGATATGAGCTCAATCTCTAACTCTGTAGCCGAGACAATTTAAACCACAACGACAACCACCTAGATATCAAACCCGGTTCCGATTAGCAACCAAAAACCCAGGGAATACAGCAATAATAGCAAAAAGAAATTAAAAAATATAAAAAATTGGCTAAAGTGTAGTGAGTGTAGAGCAAAAATCTCAAAATGAAGAAGACACAAAACCGTAAATTGATGAGAAATAGTAACGAAACGAAATACCTGAGATGGGAAAAGTAATCGTCATCTGAGGATGAAGCAGGGGATGGGGATTGAAAACGATGAGCCTTTGATTGACGCGCGGTGGATTGAGATGAGGTTTGTGGATGGTGAAGCCGTAAAGTAGTTTGGAAAGTGAGCAGCAAGATGAAAAAGGAGGAATGAAAAAAAATGAATGAAACATAGATTAAGTTAAGAAGGGAAGGATGGGATTGAAAGTGAGAGATCAACGATTGACAATGTGCAAGCACTATTCATTGCTACAGTACCGGAAGTTGTCTCTTTTTAAAGAGTAGGGATTTTTTTTCTCTTTTTTTACCTCGTGTTATTATGCTTTGTTTTTTACCACTTTGATTTTTGTCTTCTCTTATGTTTTTCTTTAATTTACTCATTATGTTACCTTTTTTTCTTTTTCTTTTTGTACCGGATTTTTTTTTACTTGAAATTTTTTTTACTCTTATTTTTTTACCTCGTGTTATTATTCTATTATTGTGCTTTTTTTTTACCTAGATTTTTTTTACGACTTTGATTTTTTTCTCTTTTTTTTTTTACCACATGTTATTGTGTTGTTATTGTTATTCCGCTGTTATTGTGATGTTATTCTGCTGTTACTTTGACTTTTTTTACGACTTTGATTTTTTTTTTCTCTTTTTTTTACCAGTGTTATTGTACTGTTATTCTACTGTTATTCTGCTGTTATTGTGATGTTATTCCGGTGTCACTTATTTTTTTTACTACTTTGATTTTTTTTTTTACTACTTTAGGTTTTTTACTCTTTTTTTGCCGCATGTTATTGTGCTGTTATTCTGGTATTATTGTGATGTTATTCCGGTGCTACTTTGATTTTTTTTTCGACCTTGACTTTTTTTTTTTTTTTTACCACGTGTTATTGTGCTGTTATTCTACTGTTATTCTGCTATTATTATGATGTTATTCCGGTGTCACTTTGAATTTTTTTACGACTTTGATTTTTTTTTACCACGTGTTATTGTGCTGTTATTCTACTGTTATTCTGCTGTTATTGTGACGTTATTCCGGTGTCACTTTGATGGAGATCACCAACAGTATTCTCATTCAACAGTGCATTTTGGGCAGTCAAAAATTGTTGAGCTTATATCATATATGGATGCCCTTTTGCCAGTATAATTTATAAATTAAGCCCCAACATTTTTCCTATCCAACCCATGCTAGGAGTAACCCTCAGCACTATGGTCCTGAAGGTTCCAGAAAAACTTTATTTCAGGCGGTGCTTTAAAGCACGAAAACCCACAATCAGTCATTTGAATCTTTCTGAGTGTATTTGGTGACATGTTTATAGTGCTCGTAACTGGGCATAACAAGGAAGTATAACTGTTTCCCAATATCCCTAATCTTAGGATGTAATCTGTCATACACAGTATGAACCTCCCAATACAACAGTAAGCAAGATTTTAACAACCAAAGAAAAGAGCTGTTGTTCGTTGAGTGGTTTGGTCATATGGAAATCCATGCTCGCTTCAGTGATCTTATTCCCGGTCTCTCCTGGTTCATCAGCTGTAAGGGCAATGACCGGAATGTGGATTCCGTACTTCCTTTCCTCTTGTCTAATTCTTCTTGTCGCTTCAAAACCATCCATTATAGGCATCTATCAAAAAGAAAAAAAAAATCACAAAACATCTAGCGTCAGCTAACACGAATCATCTGAGTCCCGCAGCACCATTAGATTCGTGAACCAAGCACCATAACCGAATTCATCACCATAACCGAATTCACCATCACACCAGCCAGCTGCCATCTTCATTCTCGCCACCACCAGCAGCAGCAGCGGTACCAACATCAGGTACCTTCACCAATTCGACTCTTCTGCTCCTCCGTGGACAAATCCGAGCATCATTATAGCTACCTACAGCCATCAAATCACCTCCATCTTTGTTCTCAATTCGAGCACCGTGAGAACCAACCACTCACCACCGTGCTCGCATAAACCGGCCACAAGAGCAGCGTCATTGAATTGAATCCGAGCACCACCATGACTCACTTTCGCCATGCCGAAAGCAGCTCCAATCCTCAATCACCTCTCTTTAGTAAACTTCTACAAGTAATCAGAAGTCGGGATTAACAACTGAAGATTTAGGAATTCTTATAATGACGACATTTACCCTTTTGAACAGCTTTTCGGCGACAACAATTATTCGGGAAATGAAATCGCTGCTGCTAACTGGCTCCCTTCATCCTCTGTCGCTCCCACATTGAATCTACCGCACTAAGCTCACCATTAAGTCTGCTTCTTTTTAAATTACTCGAGTCGACATCTGACGGGATTTCTGGCACCGATTTAGTGAAATTGGGATGATATCAATGTTACGGCATCGCAATCAAGCACGAAATTGCTGAAATTGAGACAATATCAATGTTACGGTATTTTTTTTGCGGGAATTTCTAGGTTTCTACGGTATTTTCCCAGTGATTTTTGGGTTTTTGGGTTTAGTGAGAGGTTAGAGGGGATTATAATTGATTTTGGTATGTGTTTGCAAAATTAGTGCATTATTGAACGGAAATACTAAGAGAAAAAGGGGACAATTTTTTTGGAGAGAGAAAGAAGTAGGCAGAATTGCACATGACTGGGAGTTGAGAAGATGGAGTAGTGGTCTGACTTTGTTGGGTTTATGGAGGGAGAGATAGTTTCAACGTGACTTTTGTTTTGTTTAAGGGTTGAATGTCAGCCGTGTATTTGTATTTATTCAATGGTCCAGATTTTTAAAACTCACAACTCACCGTAAGAACCAAACTCACGAGATCCCGCCTCTATATATATATATATATATATATATATATATATATATATATATAACACCTTAATTAACATATTATTTTATTGATAGTCTTATAGATTAAAGGGCCCTTTAATAGTAGCTCTAGCATTAGGTCCTAGTAGCAAGGTGAAGACATGGAGACGATATTCTATCAATGGCTATAAATTTCGAGCTTATAAGAATAGAGTTGATCTTTCGAAAACTACCTCAAGTAATGGGGTTTGTGTGAATTCTAAAGAAGGTTTGGACTACTATGGAACCCTAAATAAAGTAATTGAGCTTGATTATTATACCGAGAAAAGAGTTTATAGGGTGATATTATTTAAATGTGATTGGTTTGATAATTCTCAACTAGGACTTAATATCCATAAGGCATACGGACTTGTAGATGTAAATGAGAAAAAGAAGTTTCGCGGACATAACCCATTCGTGGCAGCTTTTCAAGTCGATCAAGTTTGTTATGCTCCTTATCCAACCACTAAGAAAGGTAATCCGCAATGGTCCGCGGTTTTTAAAATCAAGGCAAGATCACATGTTGATGCTCCTGTTGACGAAATTGTCTTCCAAGAGGATGTGGTTGTCGATGATCACACATCTTCACCAATTTTGGTGGAAGAGTCAGAAACTGAAGATGAATATGAAGTGGTTGTGGAAATGGGTGAAAGGGAATATGACGGGGATGTCGGAGAAGAAGAGGATAATGAAGTTGAAGTTGAAGAAAATAGAATAGAGGAAAATGGGGAAGAAGAAGAAGAAGTCGGAATGCTTTTTTCAGATGATGATGAGCCTCTTTTGATACATAGTGATAGTGATAGTGATGAGTGATGGGAGTTGTTGTAATTCTACTATATTAATGTATGAATTTTAATGAAATCATTTTTATGTATGAATTTTAATCATTGAATCAAATTGAAGCATTTTAATCATGACACTTCATTTTTGTTGGATTACCAATTTGCGGTGTTAATTATTTATTTATTATATTGTTCATGACACTCCAATTTGTACTAACGATTTTTATTCAACTGACAATTTCTGTTGTTTATGATTAGTATATGGCAGGTTTCATTCAAAAGTTGATAGGGAGCAGTAGTGGGGGAAGTCGCTGTAACGAGGAGAACGATGAGATTGATAATGATGATGACGAGGGTGTTGAGACTTTTAATCCGGAACAGGATAATATGCAGATAATTCTCTCACAAAACAAACTAGATGGTAAATGGTAAGTGTTCTAAAATTTATTTTTAGCTTTATGAAATATATATCATTCAAATCATTTTATTTAAATTTTGAATATATGTTTGTTTTAATTTTCAGGTGGAGTGACAAATGCATAAAAAAATATGTCAGTTGGTCGTTCACAAATAACATTTCAGATGAAGAGTACTTCACCAAATGGAGTGAGGCGAGCCACGCGCAGCGTTTGAAGATGTGGAATTGGTTTAGGGTAATTTAAAAGTTGCCTATTATTTAATTTACGTTAATAATTTTTTTTTTTTTTAATTAAAGTCATCTTCTATTACTAATTAAACACTTGTTTTTGAAATAGAAACATGTGAAATCCATCGATAAAGAGTATGACTCTAAGCATGATTGGCAAAAGGCGGTCACGAGGCGGATTACCAAGCTTATTAATGGACTCAAGTATCTAAATAACAAACCCGATTGGGTACCGCTCTCTTGGTGGGTGAATCTGAAGGAAAGAGAAGAAAAAGACCCTGAATTTGCCAAAAGTTCTAAGACAAATAAGGCAAATAGAATGTCGGGTGCTAAAGATGAAAAAGCACTAAGCACTCATACTCTAGGCCGTAAGAGTTGCTCCAATGCTTTCAAGGAATTGGTAAGTATTATACTCCCTCCAAATTTATTATTTTTCACAAATTGGTTACAAGTATTGATTGCCGAATATAATCAATTTACGTTTTTATGCTACTTTCAGGGTGAGTCGGCCACACCATACAAGTTGTTTACAAAGACCAAGAAAAACAAGAAGGAGGAGTGGGTTAATCCTCGAGCTGCAAAGACTGACGTAAGTTAATATTTATTGTATTTCTCTAATTCATAATGTTAATATTTATTATATTTTCCTCATTTTTAAATATAACATCATTTTTTCCTTATTTGTTTTTCTTTTAGGCCGTTTATCAAAAAGAGATGAGTCGACCAACGCCCCCGGAGAGGCTCCAGACGAGTACCGTTAGTTCTACACAGCGGTCGATGATTTTGACAATCGTGAAAGATTTTTCGGGCACGGTGATGTAGCGGCCGAACAATGGTATGAACATCCGTCTAACAAAGGTACTCGTCGATCATTCTCTTACACTCCTACCCAGTTTACTCAATTTGCCACCCAAATAAACAATGAGCGAGTCGCACGACAAAGTCTTGAGGAACAAATGCGCGCCACTCAAGAAACAGTCCGTCTCCAAGCTGAGCAAATGGCAGAAATGAAACAAGCAATGGCTGACATGCGTGCATCTCAACCCCCTCCCTTTTGCTCCGGTTTCGCCCGCCCTTTCCGTAGAGAAGACAATGAGGATGGCGGGCATGGCTTTGGTAATGACTTTATTGAGCCTCTAGGTAATTATTAGTACCGTCGTCTATGTTCTTATGTTGGTAGTTTAGTAGTGACTTATGATTATGGATTTTAGTAGTTTAGTTGGTATGTAAAAGACATTATTTTATGAGACATGTAAAAATTTGATCTTTAGCTTTTATGTAATAACTTCGGTCTTCCAATCGTGTTTGGTTTTCTATCGATGCTTTCGTTGTCTACTCTTGAGTCCCGCTCATGCGGTCGACATGATAATGGATTCCCGCTTGGCGGTCGACGGTTGTATTTGGTTTTTGCAGGTTTGGTGCGTAAAAACAATGCAAAATCCGTATTGTGGCTGGGCAGCAAGCTGCTGTTTCTAGCTATTGCCCAGATATGTCGTGACGGAAAAACCGTCAAGAGTGAGTCATTTCTGGCGGAAATACCATCACAATAGTCAACAATTTGTTGATCGATGTGACGGAAAAACCGTCACAATTGGGCAACTCCTGACGGAAATTCCGTCAGATAAGTCAAACAATTGTTTGACTTATCTGACGGAATTTCCGTCAGGAGTGCCTCATATCTGAAGGTTTTACCGTCACATTGGTCAACATTTTGTTGACTTGCTACGTCACCCTAAATATGATGTTTTGACGGAATAACCGTCAGAAGATTTATCTGTGACGGAAATACCGTCAGAAATTTATTTTCTGTGACCATTCATAGTGACGCTTCAATCCTGACGGAAATATCGTCAGGACTGACTGTTTCTGACGGAAAAGAGCTAGTCCTGACGGTTTTTTTCCGTCAGTTTACCGTGTTTATTTTGTAGTGAGGTAGATTTGGTAGATCATATAGACACAAGTTTTTTAAGAAGGATTTTGACAAGATTGTTGCCTTCATCAACTCTTGTAAAGATATTTGATACTTGTTCTTTGGAAATAATTTTTCTGAGTCACTTACGTGGCTAATTTGACATTGAGTAGAGTAATTTGAGCTTGGCTTGGAGTACTGTGGTTATACTATTTCCCACATTAAGTCCATGTTTCACGAAATCACCTTCTAGTATCACAAATTAAGCTGTAGGATTCACAAACTTTGCATTTTGCAAGTAAACAATTGGACAAATTTAAGTTCAAGTTTCACCAAAAAACCTTCTAGTATGACCAATTAAAGTCTAGCATACACAACATTGGAAACAAATAAACGTCATAAGTAAATGAGATTTCACACGCATTGAGGTCCAAATGTTGAAGTTCAAAGCCAAAATAAAACCAACATTTAACCAAATGCTTAGTTTAAAACCATAAATCAAACTAAACATAGATAAAACTTGTGCTTCTTCCATCGTTATCATGCTCACATCTACATCATTCTCTATACTCTTGTTCTTCTTCTTCTCCTGATGTATTTCCCTGTTAAGAGTTATAAACCTTAAATTAGATACTTTTTTTTTCAAAAAATTATAGTTTCATTTTGATCTAGTAGGACTAATCAACGATAGCTTTATAGAAATTTTGCAATTTGATTCACTAAACAAGCTTTGAGATTCACTAAACAAGGACTGAGATTTACAAAACAAGGTGAGCAAAAAAAGTGATTTTAACCACTATTGATGACCAAGTTTCACAAAACAAGTTCTAAGATTCACTGAACAAGGTTTGAGATTCACAAAACAAAGTCTGAGATTCACCAAATAAAGAAAAGAGCAAAATAGGTGATTTTAACCACTTATGATGACCAAATTTCACAAAACAAGCCCTAAGATTCGCTGAACAAGGTATGAGATTCACAAAATAAGATCTGAGATTCACCAAATAAGGAAAAGAGCAAAAAGGGTGATTTTAACCACTTATGATGACCAAGTTTCACAAAAGAAGCTCTAAAATTCAGTGAAAAAGGTCCGAGATTAACAAAATAAGGCCTGAGATTCACCAAATAAGGAAAAGAGCTAAAAAGTAACAGCAAAAAATTCTACTATAAAGTTCCTAAAATAGAAACTAAGCGGTAAAAAATCAAACATAGAATACCCTCATTCGCTAGCACATACGGAGTATTACCAAGGCTTTTGAAGTGAAATTATCAGCATCATCACAATATCATCTTCAAGTGTCAATCAACCAACTCTTACATTCACACAATTAGTTCCTAGATTCACAAAATCGACTCAATTCATAAACTAAACCTTGCAAAAAAAGTGAAATACAAAATCGAGCCATATATTCCATAAAATCGAGCAGAAATTTTGACAAATGCAAATTGAATCAGAAAACACTAATTTAAACATGAGATTTTACAATAATTACACAAAAAACGATATACCTGATTCAATAGCACTATTATCATCAATCATTGTGATATCTACAATCTCCATACCAATTAGAGCTGTCAAATCGTCAAAAACAATGTAACAAGTAGTACGAAATCGCAAGAAAAAGGAAATCACTCAAAATATTGATCAAATTCGAACGTTAGATTTACGAAATCGCTCAATTTGATCAAATTCGAACATTATATCATCAATTTATGAGTGAATTGACAGAATTATATGAATATAATCAATTTTGATCAAAATTATAAAATTACCTGAAAATTAATCGAAATTTTCTTCCGAAATTACTTGAATCGACGTTTTTGTATGTTGTTTTGATGAAGTCTACGAACAATCCCTGCAAATTGTTGAGTTTATGGACCAGATTTGCGTTGAACGATTTGCTTTGAAATCTGTAGATCGCACAAGCTTGTTGCTGAAGAATTTTGATAAAACGATTTTGTTTGCTATATTTTAGAGAGATATAATGTAATTGGGCTTTTGTATGTTTTATTATTTTAGAGAGAGAAAGTATTTGGGCTAAATGAAAAGATTTGGAATGACCCCTTAATTTCCAGCCCAATGAATAATAGGAAGTTAGTCCATAAATTTGCTTAATGAAGGAATTTGGTGAGGCCGGCCGCCTCGCCATAATTAACGGCCTCACCGGATCCGGACTCATTAGTATTAAACTTTATAAGTTATTTACTCTTTTAACTATTTAAAACACTTTTAAGTTACTAAAAAAACGACACTATCACACATAGAAAAGAAAAAAAATATATTAAATTACATAAGTGAGGCTGAAAACCGTATACCAGATATACGGTTTTTGGATATACGGAAAAACCGGGTATACGGTTTCCGTATATACGGAAAAATCGTATCAGATAAGGATACTAAAAAAGGAAAATTTAAAAAACCGGATATCCGATACGGTTTTGGAAACCGTATTAGATATCCGATTTTGCTCACCCCTAGTAAAGAGGATTAGAGGATCACTAATATGTTAAAACAATACGAGTAGTTATCTCTCGTACAAATAACAATATTATACTTAGTGCCTTAGACTCTCATATATAAGATCAGATCATATGTTTTTTTTTTTTTTTTTTTTTTTTTGCCAACCGTAACACCAACTAACTTACATACTTATGGCTCGTTTAGCTTGATTATGAGCCAACGAATTTAGAGTTCTAGGAATGAAACTAAAACTTATACAGTGAAAGAAAGGTAAAACATATTCAATATCAAGAAGGATTCCTTGCGTTTGATGATGACTTTTCTCCGCTCCTATAATCTGGGACAAGATCAGTAGACAGTCCGAAAAACATCTAAATGCAGGACATCATTATTCATAGCCCATATCAGCACTTCACGAATACCAGGAGCTTCCGCTTGTAAAGCAGACTCCGACCTAAAGCACTTACATCCTTCATACAAAACCACTCCATTAGGATCATAGACCACCCATCCTGCCGCTGATTTACCTGACTTTAGCCAGCTAGCATCCACTTTTACCTTAAAAGTCCGATATTTACCACCTTCACCAATCAAATAAACTGGAATGCTAGCTTTAATTTTATCCTTTAGCTCATTATCACTATCACGATTGAGAAGTGAATTAATGCAACCAGCTCTCTTGGCGCTTAAAAGACAAAGAAACCAAATTATCGCCGAAATACACAGTAACCAGAGGTAGAACGACGCGTGTCAGGGCAGCCACCCCAATCAGCATCAGTGTACGTCGTGAGAGCACGAGAGCTTCTAGGAGAAAGGTGTAAACCGAGGGAGATGGTGCCCTTGGCGTAACGGAGAACCCGTTTAAGAGCAGAGAAATTAGCTTCTCGAGGATCGTGCATGTATAAACAAACTTGTTGCAGGGCATATGAGATATCAGGACGGGTAAAAGTGAGATACTGAAGGGCGCTGGTACCGTCGTCAGGTACCAAAAATAAATACTTAAGTATTACTAACAGAAGTCAGCGGTAAGTAGCGTCGATCTCCACAGGGAGGCGATCACTATCTACTTGTCAACTCGGTCTGTCTACGGTCACAGTTAAGGGTGTTTAATTGTATAAACTAAACAAAGGGAGATTAGGGCAAGAGAAAAGGATAAGAGAAATTAATAAAAGAGAGAGAAAACTAGGATCGTTGGGTCATCAATGAATGTCAATTAATTGCAGCTAAGGTCACAGATCAGTCGATGTGTCGGTCTAAGGGGCAACGAATATCTCCTTCTGGTCTCAATCCGCCCTAAAATACTATTAGCTTAGCTTCCGCCCTCACTAAAGCATCCTATTGTTCATTGCGGGTCTCACCCCTTCCAACCTTCTAGTCTAGGTCAAGGTTTACCAAGGTTACAAAGGCTAAATGCATCGATTCAAATAGCTAGATACAGTTTAAGGCAGTGATTAACAACATAGACATAACAACAGCGAACGATCTGTAAACCTAATTATCAATTAACAACGATTCATCGACTCCCCTACATCCTAGCAGGGGAATTAGCTAGACATAATAAATAGAACAAAAGCAGCAGAAGAAGAAGAAATAAAGAACATTGTAAATTAAAGAGAGAATAAAGAAGAGAATTACTCGATAAGATCCGGAAAACTAGAGAAGAACAAAGTAGCAGTAGTAAAAGGAAAAAGTAACGTATGATGTGGTGTCTCGTCTAAAACCTAATTACCCCTTTTCTATTTATAGGAAAGGGATTTTATTATTCGACCTAAAACATAATAGAGAAAACAAAGGCCCGCGTCCAAAGCCCATCTGCTCGATCGAACAGTTTGAAACGCTTCGATCGAGTAAAGTCCAACAAAAATCGCTCGATCGAGTAAACAAGTAACTCGATCGAGGAACTCCTAAAAAGCACATTTTGATCGAACACCATAAGTACTCGATCGAGTCTTCTCATCCTCCAAAAGTACTCGATCGACCAAGAAAGCCTTCGATCGAGGTCTTTGACTTCAACCAGCCCATTATTTCGTTAGTTTCAGCATTGACTTGGTTATTTTAGCTCCCGAAATGACTTCACGCATCCCAAGGCAGCAACATTTCCGCTCCAAATTCACTCTTCCTCTAAATGCATGCAAAACGGACGATAAAAGGCTTGAATCTGCTATTTTCTGGTCCATTCCTGCAAATAAAGCAAAACAAACCAAAGTAGCATATTTGGGGCATTTCGTAGCATAAAACTACGACAATAGCATAGAAATACGTGCATAAAGAGGCTTAAAAAGACTATATAAAATGCATGTATCAGGCACCAGTAAGACTACGGTAGAGAGAAGCATCAGGAACAGGATGAGACAGGATGAGGAACTGAGCTTAGCTTTTGTGTCGACTGGCGTTTGAGTGGGTTTACAATCAGCCATATTGGCACTGGCCAAGATGTCAGTAGCAAATTTGGACTGAGAGAGAAAAAGACCCGTGTCATGACGAGTAACAGAGACACCCAGAAAATAGCTTATCTGCCCCAAACCAGTCATGGCGAACTCAGACCGAAGTTACGAGATTATGGAGTGACGGAGCGCATCTGTAGACGTGACAAGCACAATGTCATCAACATACAGTAACAGAAAAGCAGTATCAGTACCTCGACGAAGGATAAAAAGCGAGTGATCGCAGGAGCAGTGCAAGAAGCCGAGTTTAGAGACATAAGCTGAGAACCGATGGTACTAAGCACGGGGGGCATGTTTGAGCCCATACAACGACTTCCGGAGCAGGCATACATGATCGGGATGCGAGCTGTCCTTGTAGCCAGAGGGTTGGTACATATAAACGGTTTCAGCTAAATGCCCATGAAGAAAGGCGTTTTTGACATCTAGCTGGTGGATGGGCCACTTATTGGACACAACAAGGCTAAGAACCGTGCGAATAGTGGCGGGTTTGACCACTGGACTGAAAGTTTCATCGCAGTCGGGGACGGGGAATCGTTACCCATGTCTCATTCTTAATAAGAGCCGCATATTCGTCGTCCATGGCTTGTTTCTAATTAGGGTCATTTAAGGAATCAAAAGGGTTTTGGGGCAAGGGAGACGGTTGTGTTATGGCACTGAGGGCACTGAGGTTAAAGGGCTGCTTGGGGCAAACAATGTCGTGTTTACTCCGAGTCTGCATTTGAGGAAAGGCAGGGCAGGTTGAGAGCGAGGCCGGCGGGAGTAAACATATATGGGTGACAAGATGAGGTGACCGGTGTGGGTTGCTGTCGAGGCTGACCCGGGGACCCCGGAGGAGACCGGTTGGGAGTGGTGGCAGCACGTGGGGAGGAGAGTTGGCCGCGAAGGTGTGCGGCAACAAGAGGGCTCAACTCGTCATCTAAGAAGGAGTACGAGTGGGAAGAAGTGTTCAGTTTTTGAAAGGGAAAGACGGTTTCATCAAATGTGACATGTCGTGAGATGTAGACTTTATTCGAGCTAAGGTCGAGACACTAGTAATAGAATAGAATATGTAAATATTCTTTTTAGGATATATTTTGTATATCTTGTAATTATTTTTTTTCCCTTATACTACTTCTACTAGTTTAGACCCCGTGCAATATATGCACGGTGTATATGGAGATTTACTTTTTTTTAGTGTATTATTTATGAAATTTAAATCAACTAATATCATTTTTTTATGTTTCTCATCGTTATATTTTGATTTGAAAAATCACATTCAAAATCGTTATTTTTTTTTACCGATAGATTAATTGTGTTATTTTACAAAATTTTACTGTTAGTACATTTTTAACCGCAACTTTTTATCATAAGAAATCAATGAATTTTTATCGTATGAGTCTTTAAAAAATAAAATAAAATTCCTTTTTATATCATAAAAAAACTGGAGATAAATTTGTGTAGAATATGAAATACTAAATGACATAAATATATAAATCTAAAAGATTATGTGTATTATATAGCCTACCAATCTATCATACTTATAGAAGATGCTAAAAAAAACTAATCTTATTTTAGGAAATATGTTTAGGCGGGAAAACTTAGAGTTTCCTTTATTCTTTTAGTAAATAGAGGATTACAGGAATGTAATCGCTTGCGTTATCATTCATATAAACAATGTATATATACAAGTACAATCTCAATGCTTATGGAAAACTACCTAGGTTAGGAAAGCTAACAAAATAATTACAAGAATACATAATATATCCTAAAAGGAATATTTACATATTCTATTCTATTAGTAGTTTTCTCATTTATGGTTTTAACTTTTAAACTAGGTTTATGACCCGTGAAATTCACGGGTTTATCTGTTTTAGTTTTGATATTTTTATCGTGTTGTTAATATTTGTTCGAGCAATTAGTTGTTGATCTATTTAAAAATATACAATCTTAAAATACATAAAAAATTAGTTAGTTAATACCTTATTTCTTTGACAACTTTGGTTTATTTTTTTAAATTGGATCCTACAAGTGACAATATGGTAGCTACTAATTTTGAGAAACTTGACAACGGAGTAATGACAAAGACGACTCATTATATATACGTGTGTTTTACTCCGCAATAAAATAAAGTGAGTTTTTAAAATATTAAAAGTTGAAACCATCCGTATATAATAAATTCCGTATGAAAAAATCTTCAATGACGCCTTATAAGGTTGTAGACTCAATACCTCAGCATAGTCATTTCCAAATTATTTTCAGACCTCTCCATCAACCATCCCATAGAAATATCTTTGAAGTCTTATCACCACGTGCAAGCTTCAAATATTATTTACATCCGAAAAACATTTATTATATCGATAGAAAAATATTAGATACGATTCAACGGTATGGTCGGTATCTACTCTATGTATTACGAATTAAATTTTTATTTCAATTGCTCAATAATCTAAAAAACTATATTCCCTAAATTCGAATTCCAAAAGGCTCATAAATTTTTCAAGTTCCTTATTACTATTTCAAGAATTTGATTCATCTCTTGTTATACTTATGTCCACGATCCTATATAAAAATAAAAATAGTATTAAATACTATAAAATAATCTATTCCGGTTTTAAAAAAAAAACACATAAACTTAAAAATATACGGATTATAATGTAGAAACCATACTATTTAATATTTATCTGAAGGTTCACTTTCGCCTCCTTTTAGTACGCCTCCTTTTAGTACATGCCTTGATAATAGTTCATATGAAATAAAAAAAAGAAAAATATATGTTAGAGATGATTATACTCATGAATAAAAAAATATAAATTCAAATAGGTTGATCGAGAAAGCATAATAGTAAAATTGCACAACAATATACGCTTAATAACAAATTTAAAGAAATATTATAAGATCTCCATTTTGAGATCAACGATCATCTTACAATGGTTAAAAAAGCATAAACCACTTAAAAAAGTAAAGTAAATTTTATAGAAAAACAATCAAAAGGTTGGAGTTGGATAAAACTTAAATTGGAAGAGGAAATGACATAATTAAAATGATTAATTATTGTCATGATGGTTTAAAAAGTAAATTGTGAAATTTTAAAGATTTTTCATTCAATTATTTGTACTTATTTATTTACCATTAATTATGAGAGTAGTGTTTTTTTTAGGAAATTATAAGAGTAAGTTTTATGTATTATTCTTGTTTTGACAAAAAAAAAACACATAAACTTAAAAACATACGAAGTAGAATTTAGAAATCCTACTATTTAATATTTACCCAAAGGTTCACTTTCACTTCCTTTTATTACATGCCTTGATAATAGTTCATATAAAATGAAAAAGAAAAATATAAGTTAAAGATGATTATACCCGTGAATACAAAAATACAAATTCAAATAGGTTGATCAGGAAAGTATAATAGTAAAATTACACCACAATATACGTTTAATAACAAATTAAAAGAAATATTATAAGACTTCTATTTTGAGATCAACAATCATCCATTACTTATCAGTTTCTACCTTACGTTTTTTTACCTTTAATTTTACCTCGGTTTCATGCCTTTTGTATTTCTTCCCTCTTCAAGTTACCCACGTGGTGGTTTGCTTTATCTGCATTCACATACGTTTCATGACGCTTTAAAGTTATATAAAAAAATACATTGACCAAAAGATAAAACATCGACCTGCCAAAAACTTGACAAACGAATCAAAACATTCTCACATGTAAGTCACTTAAATTAAACCAACTGGAAAACATGAACTCAAATATAAAACAAACGATTCATAAAACCAACACCGTAAGAAATTAAAATATACTTTATTGGACACAACAACAACAACAATAATAATAATACTCAATATATTCAATATAATCAAATAAATAAATTAAACCATAAAATACAATCCGCAACTTAAATTAAACCATAATATATAAAATTATTTTAACAATAATGATAATATCCTTTATATAAGTGAATTAAATTAATTTATAGATAAATGATTTAAATTAATGTCATGTAATAATAAATTGATAATCCATGTCACATAAATTCGCCATGTCACATTTAAAATATGCAACATCATATTTAAATATGCCACGTCACATTAAATTTTAATCTAGGTGGCTTTTTGGATCCTACGTGACTTTGTATATGTGGCATTTATTTGTCATTTTAGGGTAGCCTTTTAATTATATTTTATAGATACGGACCACGAAAATCGATTGTGCCCCTTAGGTGAAGATCCTGCGTCCACCACTGATCACTACTGTTTTAAAACATACTTGTCTCTCCTTCAAATAACATCATTAATCTAGTGCCTTAAAATCTCATATGAGATAGGGGTTAAATACTTGAATGTATGCCGCTTTGTGTCATGCACATTAATTTGTTTTTAGTTGACTACGATGAAAATTCTATCAAAAATTATGAAGAAAATAATTTTCGTTTGTTTGGTAAGCATAATTGAGGGGAGTAGAAATGAAGAAATAAAACTTGACCCAAGATTGTTAACATGTTATATAATCTCGAAATTAGATTGTTAAGAGCACTGTTCAAATTTGATAGCATTTTGCACATGATACAATTGTAAATATTATTGTTCAGTTGGTCTTGTCTGTTGTCTGACTATGCCATTGTGTCCGTCTGAAGCTTCAGACAAAAAGTAGCGTCTGAAACAAAAATTTGTGATTAATGTTTATCACTACTACTAAATATGGGTCAGTGTCATAGAAATCTTATCATGAATCTGTGTGCTACGAAAATTGGTTGAAAGAAAAATGGGTGTAAATAATTCTTGGGAACTGCATAGCATTATTCTAGACCCAGATAGCTCCGGCCTCCTTCAACAATGGCATTAGTCTTCCTTGGACCTTTAAGCTGATCATTTCCTTAGCACCGCCGATAAATTGTTGGCCTATAAAAACAGCTGGAACGGTCGGGCTTAGCCCTAGTCGTTGAAGCGCCTTTTCAATTTCTCGACCATTTGATAAGTCCTCCAGCTCATAAACTGTCACATTAGCTCCATAGCTGCTCATAAGTTGCATGACTGAGTGACTCATGCAACAACTCCTCTTTGTGAACATTACCACAGGATGTTGATTTGCCAAATGATTCACAACTTCCATTGCTTGAAAGATTGAACTTGTTTGTGTTAATTAGGAATTGACAGCGAAGAATGAAATGTAAGAATTGTTGTTGTTGTTGTTGTTGTTGTTGTGTTGTAATGCAAGAATGTTGTGTGATACTGTAATATGAGCTCCCATACTCTATTTATAAGTAAGTGTTAAGGTGTGTCAACGATCTATGGTTGGCAATTTGCTTGAAAAAGGTAAGGAATGATGCTCACCCAATATCTTTATTATTCCCTTAGATCTTCTGACAGTGCCTGTATTCTCTGGAACTTTTCTCCAGTTTGCTCTGGAGTTTTAGACTAGACTCTTATCATATGCTATGCTATGTTACTTCAACTCGATTCGAAGGGTTGGACACGGGTGCGTACCCAAATGTCGGACTCGTCTATTTTATGAAAAATTGACGAGCTTTTGGTCTAAAATGAAGTGCCGTTGTGTTTTATACCAATGTCCGACATGGGTAAAGGAGCTCATTTGAAGTGTCGATGTAACATAGATCATATGTATGTGTGGGCATACTAGAAAACAGTATTATGTATGTATAGAATATACTCCGTAGATGATTAGCAAAAGTGTCTGTAGTTCCTTCTGCGGTAGTTAGCCAAGTTTTTAAATAAAACAAATATTTTTAGACTTATTTTTTGATTTTCACATTCCAACGCTGAAGAACATATTAGGATATTAGGCCCATTAGGGCGGACTATCATGAATACATGGTTGTATATATAATAAACCTACTAGCATAAACCTTAGACAATAGTCGTCACTATCAAACCCTAGATGATAGTCCGCCCTAATGGGCCTAATATCCTAATAGAACACATGGTAAATTGATTCATTCATGTGTCTTGTAGATCAGAATTTAGAAGATGAAAACTAATACTAATACTGTTTTAATTATTTATTGAAGAGTAGATGGCAACTGGCAAGGCGTTGCATAGTTCATCTTTAATCTTTGAATGTAGATGTCAGCTACTTAGTGTAAAGTCATGAAAGGTGGTACTCATGACCCGGGTTCAGCAACATATTTGCCCTTGTGGCTCCCTTTACACCAAAAAAAAAAAAAAAAATAGTTTAGTCTTTGAATGATGCAGATGTCTCTAGTTGGATTGCTCATTTCTCCAATTTTTTGAATTAGTGTGTTGTTTTTCCGCCTAACAATGGCGGAAAAAAGAGATCCCCAAATGAGGTAGTGGTTCTAGTCCTTCCTCAACCCAACCTTGGATAAGTTATTTCTATGTAGAGTTGTAGGCACCATATTGACAATTACTCACTTTATTTGTCTCGGTCATCTGTTTATTATTTATATTCTTTGTGAAGATATTTTAATCAAAGGCAAACAAATGATTGGGACAAAGGGAGTGAGTTTTAATCTAACCCATTGCACTAATATTTTTAATCATTGTGATCATATATTCATATACTCTATCTTAGCATACCAAAATGACGTGCACCAATGTCTAATTATGTATGGAGTATATTAATATACTCCATACGTTTCATTCATTTGTTTACATTTGATTAAAATTCCCCTCACAAAAAATATACAAGGTAAACAAATGATTGGGACGGAGGGAGTACATGTTATTCCTTTCAGCCAAATCTAAGTGAAATCAGCTCATGAGGTTACTAAAAGATGTGTTGCATGAATGTTTGCAACTGAACTGATTCTTTTCAGCTTATCCTGAAACATAAAAGTTTTCATTGTTCTTACTGAGGCCAGTTGTTTTGATTGATTCTCAGCATTCCTGATGAAATAAAACTGCTGCTTTTAAAAACAACCTTCTAAGAAGCCAAGAGCCAAGTTACATGAGCCGTCTTATGATCCTCTAAGGCTAGGAATTGCTGCAGGGTAAGAATTATGCCTGATGAAAGGAATAACCGAGCATACATCAAGTACGGTGAGAATCATGACGCTCACCTTTACCGTACCTTTTGTCCTTAAGATTAAGTAATGCAACTAGATATCGAGCATCTAACACTCTTGAAGCAATGAAGCCGCTGGTTTCCTGTGTTTCAGAAAACAACCCTTGTAGGAGCCAAGAGCTAAATTTTGTGTTGACAGACGAAGCTATTGAGGATCTACAGAAATCTTTTCTTATCAAGAAACTGTCAGGATAAAAACAACTTTGCCTGCTCTAAGGAATAAAATAAAGCGCCATAAGGTACGGCTAGAATCAGAATTTTCGAGTCATTTGCTTGCTAAGATTAGACATTGTTAAGAGGATCATTACTATGTTCGATACTTTCAGAAACTACGCATAAAAATAATGACAGTTAGTGCCGAATGCCTCAAAGTCTTAGGTCTAGACGTTATACTGGGGCTCATTGTACGCAGTCTTGAATTGGAAATACCTGTTTATCAAAATGAAAATTGGGTCAATTTCTATCTCCAGATAAAAAATGACTCTTAACCCACCTTCAAATAGACTTGGTAAACAGATTGGGTCGTGTCGGGTTCGTGTTTGTATCACATTTAAACGGGTCACGAACCCTTCAACCCAAACCCGACCGAATTAAATCTCTTATCATTTTCGTGCTGACCCACTTACATAAATGGGTCATCAAACCTCAACCTTAAGACGTTAATTTCGTGTCTTGTTCGTGTCATGTTAATATTTGGAAAGCTAAGTATATGTATGTGATTGAGGATCAACAAAAATCAGGATTAATTTAGCAAATATGTCATTCGTGTCGGGTTCGTGTCCTATTTTTTTTCATTTTTCCTTTTTTTCTCTCTTGTTATGGTGTTTTAAACTGAGTATTGCCACTGGTATCATTTTTCACTTTCCAACATACGTTTTCTTAATCACGATTTCGTATGCACTAATGGCCGTAGCAATTCTGTAAAACTGAACATATCCTTAAACCACATTCAAAAACAGCTGTACAACAGAACAAAATGTAGCATTGGAATTACTATAGTATTGTAGAAAAAAGTTCATTTGTTCTAAAGTTACAACTTACAAGGACAACAAAATCGAGTATCTGCTTACTCTAATGTACAATAGTACACATATATGATATATCTTCCCATCATACTAAAAATGAAGGATGAAGATTGGCAGCAGCAAAACAAACTAGCTTCTTCCAAGCTAAAACGATTAGTCATCTAAGAGATGGTCTCATATTATTACCCTATGAACCAACTTGATTAACTAAATTTCCTCGCCTTAATACTCATTAACCAACTAAAAACCGAAATCATGAAATAAGCAAGTAACCACTACTAAATATGGGTCAGTCTCGTAGCAATCTTATCATGAAACTGTATGTGCTATGAAAATTGGTTGAAGGAAAAATGGGTGTAAATATTTATTGGGAACCGTGTAGCATTATTCTAGACCCAGATAGCTCCGGCCTCCTTCAACAGTGGCATTAGTCTTTCTTGGACCTTTAAGCTGATCATTTCCTTAGCACCACCGATAAACTTTTGGCCTATAAAAACAGCTGGAACGGTCGGGCTTAGCCCTAGTTGTTGAAGCGCCTTCTCAACTTCTCGACTATTTGACAAGTCCTCCAGCTCATAAACTGTCACATTAGTTCCATAGCTGCTCATAAGTTGCATGACTGAGTGACTCATGCAACAATTCCTCTTTGTGAACATTACTACAGGATGTTGATTTGCCAAATGATTCACAATTTCCATTGCTTGAAAGATTGAACTTGTTTGTATTAATTAGGAATTGTTGTTGTTGTTGTTGTTGTTGTGTTGTAATGCAAGAATGTTGTGTGATACTCTAATATGAGCTCCCATGCTCTCTATTTATAAGATTGTGTAAGTGTTAAGTTTTGTCAACGATCTATGCTTGACAATTTGCTTGAAAAAGGTACGGAATGATGCTCACCCAATATCTTCATTATTCCCTTAGATTTGCTGACAGTGCCTTTATCCTGTGGTACTTTTTTCCAGTTTTGGACTCGAGTATAGCATTTGTTTGTGTGGGAAAAACTGTCCATTATTCCTTTAGTAAGCGTCGACTGTGTCTGAAGGTTAATTAGTACTCCGTACAAAAATGAGAGGATGCACCTAATTATGTACGGAGTACTAATTAATCTACATGTTATTCCTTTCAGGTAAGGCCAAATGAAGTCGGCTCATGATGTCAAATATGTGTTGACATGAACGTTTGCAACTGAACTGATTCTTTCCAGCTTTTCCCGAAACATAAAAAGTTTAATTTGATCTTATTGAAGCCATGTGTTTTGATTCTCAGCAGCATTTGTGATGAATATAAGCTGTTGTTGTTGTTGAAAAACAACCCACTGAGAAGCCAAGAGCCAAGTTAGATTGGCCATATTATGATCCTCAAAGGCAATGATCTGCTTATCAGGATACTGCTCAAAGGAATAATCGAACGTACAGCAAGTACTGTGAGAATCATAATTTGTAAGTTCCTGCATTTCTTATCATTAAATCAGTTATGGGCAAAACATCATGATGCTCAACTTTAACTTTGAGATATTATACGATTGCATTTTGCATTTTGGACATCAGATACACAGTATGAAACTATCATACTGTTAATCAGATTATTCTCGTGATTATCTCTCTACCCTCATTAACATGTTGGATATATGATATGAATTATGTACAAAAATCATGTCCGTTTGCTTATAAAGGCGTCTGGGAAACTGTCTAGGACGTCTTTCTGTTTTTGTATATTTGTCGCTACTTACCCTTTCACTTATGCCAAGTAAAATGGTTTTTGAGATCATCTTGACTATTAATCAGGAATTATGTCACAAATTATTGGTACTATTTCAAAATAGTCACCACATAATATTGTAATATTGGTATTGTTCCTACACTGCCATATATTCAAGTTCCGCGACCTTGACTGTGAGTTTTTGATTTGCCGGCCTGTCTCCTCCACGATGATCTTAGAACTGCTTAATGTGAGATGTCTAAACTTTGTCCAAGCTTCCCCGAGTCCAACTTAGGATGTTATACACGTACTGTAAAGAGAATAAGAAAAATCTTATCTGGAGAAACGGATGGTTGTGACGTGACGAGAAGCCACTGTCCTAAAGTCAAAAATGCCCCGTACTACACACGGCCTCAGTAGCACTTGACCCCCAGGATTAACACAACCGCTGCAACTTTGGTGTAGGCAAAGAGGCAGATGAGAGCAGCCAAGAACGTTGAGTCAATTCCGTAGACTGTTCCAATCAGTCTTGGGAATTGAGCCTTTGAAAACAGAAAAAATAATGTTCCGGAATTGAGCCTTTGAAAACAGAAAAAATAATGTTCCAAAAAATTAAAAGGAGCTGATAGCTCGCACCGCAGGTGCTCTACCCAGAGCCCCGGCCCGGCGTGGCGAGGCGAGGCGCGCGCGCACGTGTGTGGCCCAGCCCGAACTTGTCAACCTCCACAAAAGGTCTAATCACAAGTTCAAACAAGAAGGTAGAGAAGAACATTATAAACCCAACAAACTTGTTTCATTTTTCCAATGTGGGACAAGAGAAAAAAACTTAGCTAGTTTTTTTCAAAGTAAGGCAAATGACTTTTTGAGCCATTATTCCAACAATCCCCCACAATGGCGATAAAAAGAAAGAAGAAGAAAAATAAGATTGAGGTAATACAGGCAACGGGGATTTAACGTTTAGATGTTGGTGTCTTGTGGACTTTAACCAACATCCAGTGTCATACAAATTTTCTCAAACCGCCACTTTGGTGGATTAAGCCTTTAACCAGTACATGGAGTTGGTAAGAGAATTTTTGCGCACTTGCTAATCCCAAATCAGGGCTAGAACTCACATAATCCATGAACTCATCATGAACTTTAAGATTTAAGAACAAATGTTACTTGAGCTTGTCAAGTGCCCCTCACATAGTTCCTGGTTATTTTGATGAATGTCTCAAAAAAGTTCAAAACCTGAAGAACCTTTTTAGGGTTAGGGCGAGAACCCCCACATTCACATAGGTGAGTTCATCAGGTTTGTCGCAAACCATCCATAAGGACTATGAACTCATTAAGAGCTAATGCTCAACCTTCCACAATGATAATATATCCGTGAGTACAATAAATGTACATATAAAATAATACCACATCACTTTATTAAATAGGAATGGTAGTAGTATTACATCTCGAGTTCCTTGTGACTTAGTTTGACCCGTTGAACTTAGATGAACTAAGACGGGTATCCATCACAATTCACCCCTTTACAGGTTTTAAACCCATTCCTAGTGCCGACTCCAGCACTAATTTTTTACAAAGGCCTTTGGTGAGAGGATCCGCAATATTCCTCTCTGAACGTACGTATTCCAATGAAATCACATTGTCTCTGATCAGGTTTCTCACAATTCCATGTCTTAGACGAATATGCCTTTTCTTTCCATTGTAGGCTTGATTGTTGGCTACTCCTATAGCGACTTGTGAATCGCGAGTGCATGGATCTTGTGAGTCGGTTTCCCCACAACGGAATATCCGCCAAAAGACTTCTCACCATTCGGCTTCCTCTCCTGCCAAAGCTAAAGCAATAAATTCAGATTCCATGGTAGATTTAGCAAGACATGTTTGTTTACATGACTTCCATGATATGGCTCCAGAGGCTAGAGTAAAAATATAACCGCTAGTAGAGTGAATCTCATCATTTCCCAACACCCAATTAGCATCACAATACCCTTCTAGGACACTAGGTGTCCTAGAATAGTGTAGACCCCAATCCATGGTACCTTTCAAATATCTCAATAAACGAATCAAGGCATTCCAGTGGTCCTTACCAGGATTATGAGTATATCGACTCAATCTACTAACGGTATATGCGATGTCAGGTCTAGTGCAATTCATCAAAAACATAACACTACCAATGATTTTAGCATATTCCTCTTGAGATACACTATTACCTGGATTTTTGCACAAATGGACACCTGAATCGTAAGGAGTATGAAGAGGCGTGCTATCAAATTGATTGAACCTTCTTAGAATCTTCTCAACGTAATGAGACTGACTCAAACACATACTTGTAGGAGTCCTTGTGACCTTGATCCCAAGAATTATATCAGCCTCTCCCAAATCTTTCATGTCAAACCGAGAATGTAAGAAATTTTTGGTAATGTTGACAACATCCATATTTGTACCAAAAATAAGCATGTCGTCCACATACAAACATATAATTACGCAATCATTCCCGTTATGCTTAGAATATACACAAGCATCAGAATCGTTAACCATAAATCCATCAGATGTTATTGTTTTATGAAATTTGTCATACCATTGTTTTGGTGCTTGTTTTAAACCATACAAAGATCGAATTAGTTTACACACTTTGTCTTCCTGTCCGGGAACCACACATCCCTCAGGTTGACTCATGTAAATTTCTTCATGTAAGTCACCATTTAAAAAGGCAGTTTTAACATCCATTTGATGGACAAAAAGATTATGGATAGATGCAAGTGCAATCAAAGCCCTAATGGTAGCCACTTTTGTAACAGGTGAGTAAGTATCAAAAAAATCAATACCTTTTGTTTGACGGTTTCCACAAACTACCAACCTGTCTTTATATTTATCGATCGAACCGTCAGATTTCATTTTCTTTTTGAACACCCATTTGTTGCTCAAAGGTTTGCAACCTCTCGGCAAATCAGTCAGAATCCAGGTATTGTTACTCATGATGGAATCAATCTCGCTATTAATGGCCTCTAACCAGAAGGTAGAATCGATAGATTTCATGGCTTCCTTGTAATTTCTGGGATCTTCTTCGAGTACATAAGCACATACCTCGTGTTCACTCAAAGGTCCATGTTGTACGAGCCATGTAGTAGCGAAATTCGGTCCAAAACTCGTCGGAGGTCTCACGCGTTTACCTCTTCTAGGCTCAGCAT
The DNA here is from genome assembly GCF_048544455.1 of Silene latifolia. Taxonomy (NCBI): domain Eukaryota; kingdom Viridiplantae; phylum Streptophyta; class Magnoliopsida; order Caryophyllales; family Caryophyllaceae; genus Silene; species Silene latifolia. Next base: position 33,234,284 of record NC_133526.1, on the reverse strand, counting down.
TTTTATCTGCTTTATCAGAATTACCCAAAGATACAAGAGAGGGAGATGCGATAGACACATGTGATAAATTCACTTTCATAGGAAAAATATGCTCAAAAAATTCAACATCCCTAGACTCTTTAATTGGACCAAAACCAGATGAGTCTTTTAAGACAAAACGATAAGCAGCGCTGTTTGCAGCACGACCAATAAAAATTCCATCCGTGGTCTTAGGTCCGATTTTAGTCCTTTGAATATTTGGGATCCCAATTTTCCCTAAACACCCCCACACTTTGAGATAATTCAGATTAGGTACATAGCCTTTCCATAATTCATAAGGGGTCTTACCAGTTTTCTTGTGAGGCACGCGATTTAGGACATGACACGCATATAAAATAGCTTCACCCCAAAAATTATTAGGCATACCTAAACTGATCAGCATGGCGTTCATCATATTTTTAAGTGATCGGTTTTTCCTTTTGGCGACGCCATTTTGTTGGGGTGAAAAAGGAGCGGTATACTCATGGATAATGCCGTTAAGCTCACAATATTTTTTCAGAGGATTACCTTCATATTCTCCGCCTCTATCAGATCTGACTCTTTTAATTTTCCGGTCTAACTGATTTTCAACTTCAGTTTTAAATATCACAAATTTATCCTCGGCTTCATCTTTGGAGCTTAGCAAATAAACTCTAGTATATCTAGAAAAATCATCGACAAAGGTAATATAGTAATGCTTACCTCCTCTACTCATGATGGACTTGAAATCACTCAAGTCAGAGTGAATTAGCTAAAGAAGAGAGCTAGAGCGGTCAACACATTTGTTGAAGGTTGTTTTTGCATGTTTTTGCCTCAACACATACCTCACACTTGTCAAAACTGGTGCTACTGAACTGAGGAATTATATTTTGATGTTTCAGTCTTTTAATCGATGCGACATTCAAATGTCCAAGTCTAGCATGCCACAAAGAAACAGACTCAGCAATATAAACAGAAGCAGAATTATTATTAATAGTTTCCAGATCTAATACAAACAAACCGCCATTACAAAAGCCTTTTCCAATAAAATTTCCATTTTTTGTAAGCACAAGTTTATCAGATTCGAAAGTCAGCTTGATCCCAGCTTTGTTGAGTAAGGCACCCGAGATCAGATTCCTCCGAATATCAGGAACATGTAAAACATTGTTTAATTCAATGGTTTTGCCTGAAGTTAATTTAAGAAAGATCTTACCCTTTCCTAGGACTTTCACGGTGCTAGAATTTCCCATAAAAACACATTCACCTGTGGATACGGCAAGGTAGTCTTTGAACATCTCTTTACTGGAGCATATGTGTCGGGTTGCTCCAGTATCAACAACCCATTCAGATATATTGCTTACCAGATTAATCTCAGATACGACAGCAGCAATGATATCGTCAGATTCAACCAGATGTCCTTGTGATTTAACAAATTTACGCTTACCATTTGGTGAAAAACCTTGTGGACAATATTTTGATGAGTGACTTGGCTTCCCACAAGTATAACAATCGTCTTTGAATTCCCTTTTGGATTCTCTTTTAAAGTTTGCATTATTTCTTGTTCCGTGAACTTGATTAGAACTCTTTGAGAAATGCTTTGAATTTTTAGAAAAATTCTTTTTGGTTTCAACCAAGTTTGCGTTTGAAGAGGAGGGTTCGAAAACATATTTTCCTTTTGTTTGAATACGGTTTTGCTCCTCAACTTTGATATGAGAAATAAGTTCCAAAAGAGTAAAATCTTTTTGCTTATGTTTCATGCTAGAGACATAGTTTTGCCAAGAAGGAGGTAACTTGTCAAGTAAACAGTTTGCTTGAAAAATCTCACAGATATTCATACCTTCAGCAGTGATTTCCGCGCACAAGTTTTCGTACTCATGAACTTGATCCAGAACAGGTGAATTGTCAGCCATTTTGAAACTCAACCAACGGCTACAAACATATTTTTTAGTTCCAAAATCATCCGATCCATACTTAGTTTGTAAAGCTTCCCAGATTTCTTTTGCTGTTTTATACTTACCATAAATCGTATATAAAGCAGGACTCATGTAATGCAGAAGCATTCCTCTACAGGTTTTGTTGTCTTCTACATAATCCCTCCCGGAATTTTCAGGCGGGACATTACCAGTAAGTGTATAGTCTACTTTAATTTGACCAAGGAAGAATTCGATTCTATCAGACCACATTCTATAGTTTTTCCCGTTGAAAAGCTCGAATTTAGACATGTCAGGAATGATAGGTGAAGGTGCAGAAAAGGACGCAACAGAGATTGGAATTCCTCCCGTCATATTGTAGTGCGAGTAAAATTTTTTTTTTTTTTTTTTTTTTTAATTTTTGACTTTAGATTGTTATACACGTACTGTAAAGAGAATAAGAAAAATCTTATCTGGAGAAACGGATGGTTGTGACGTGACGAGAAGCCACTGTCCTAAAGTCAAAAATGCCCCGTACTACACACGGCCTCAGTAGCACTTGACCCCCAGGATTAACACAACCGCTGCAACTTTGGTGTAGGCAAAGAGGCAGATGAGAGCAGCCAAGAACGTTGCCAATAATAACCTCAGGGAAATATTTTAAGATAAAGATTGAACAGTATAAGAAAGAGAGAAGAGAGTAATTTTCTGATGCACAAACTGAGAATGAAAGGCTGTTTATATAGGGGAGAAAAGTGCATAAGATTTTCCGAAATTTGTTCAGAAACTATAAAACTTAAGAATTAACGACAATCAGTTTGGTAGACCGTAGCAGTCAATTCCGTAGACTGTTCCAATCAGTCTTGGGAATTGAGCCTTTGAAAACAGAAAAAATAATGTTCCAAAAAATTAAAAGGAGCTGATAGCTCGCACCACAGGTGCTCTGCCCAGAGCCCAGAGCCCAGAGCCCAGAGCCCGTGCCCGTGCCCGTGCCCGTGCCCGGCGTGGCGAGGCGCGCGCGCGCGCGTGTGGCCCAGCCCGAACTTGTCAACCTTCACAAAAGGTCTAATCACAAGTTCAAACAAGAAGGTAGAGAAGAACATTATAAACCCAACAAACTTGTTTCATTTTTCTAATGTGGGACAAGAGAAAAAAACTTAGCTAGTTTTTTTCAAAGTAAGGCAAAGGACTTTTTGAGCCATTATTCCAACATAGGATTCCCTTGTTTATCTTTCCCTCCACTTAGTTTTGAGTTAGCGTGCTTATCTCGGGACTGTCATAATAATAATAATAATGTATACGACTATACGCTATAGCTTTGTTGCTGACAATATGAATGGACTGTCAACTTGTATTCAAGTTATTCCTTTTTTTTTGGTAAGCTACTTCTCTCTCCACGTAGTTTCGAGCTAGTAATGCTTCTAGATCAATACTACTAGTGTTTCTGGTTCTGTACCACATAAGATTTTGATTCTACATTCTGAAGCCAAGTAGCAGCAGCAGCAGCCGCTGGTTTTCCGCGTTATAGAAAACAACCCTGGAAGGAGCCAAAAGCCAAAATTGTGTTGACAAGCTAAGCTTACGAGGAATGAGGATCTACAGAAATCTTGTGTTATCAAGAAACTGTCAGGATAAGAAGGTTGGCATGCTCTGCTCTAAGGAATAAAATCAAGCCTCATAAGGTACGATTAGAATCAGAATGTTTTTGAGTACCTTTTTCTTTTTTTGGTATGACATTAGACATTATGTCATTGTGACGAGGATTAGAGGATCACTAATATGTTAAAATAATACGGGTAGTTATTTCTCGTACAAATAACAATATTATACTTAGTGCCTTAAACTCTCATATATAAGATGACATCATATGTGGTTGAATAACCGTTTGCAGCTTTAATTTGTGTCACGCACATTATTTTGTATTTGCTTGAATATATATAATGAAAACTAGTTTTAAATCTGTGCAAAATTGCACGGGTATGTATTTGGGTCAGTATTAATGTTTTCAGATGTATATTTGTTTTTGCATTTTTATTGTATTTATCTAGTTGGTCTAAATCTACGATTTACATAATTTATGTTTAAATTTGTTACAAACACGTGTTCACATACACTGGGTTATAAGGAAATAACGTAATTTACTCTTGTAAATAAAAATTGCATACATAAAAAACTTTACATCCGGATAAAAGAAATATAATCTAATATAATCAACTTTAACATATGTATGTAATTCATTTGCGTTTTATGTTCGATCGCGTATATAAATGTTATTCCTTCTTGAAATTATGTAATTTTATTATTATGTAATTTTATTATTATGTAATTTTGTTTTAAAAATTATGTACTCCGTAATTCAATTTCATTTACTCGCATTTGTAATTCATTCTGTGTATATGTTATAAATTTTATTTACACGGAATGTATAAAACTATTTCATAATATTAATTCATAGAATTTTTTCATAATATTATTTCATAGAATTTGTTGTAAGACGGAATTTATCGCATGTTTGAAAAGACGGAAATCTGAAGAAATAAATACATTGCACACTCACGGGTCCCACCATAACATGAATTTCCAAAAAAAAAAAAAAAACTGCATTAATGACGTGGTGCGTTAAGGATTGAGTATTGTCTTTTGTATTAATATAGATAAGATTGCCTCAAAAATTATGAAGGAAACAATTTCCGTTTGTTGGGTTAGCGTAATTGAGGGGAGGAGAAACCAAGAAATAAAACTGAACCCAAAGTTGTTAATTTATGATATAACCTCGAAATTACATAGTTATCACGGTTCAGATATAATAGTATTTGACATGAATTTTTTTTCAAAATGGGGTTTTAACACAAACAAATTAACGAAATGGGCTGAGTTTCAAAGTATTTACCCAAAATGGGTCCACTTCATCACCGAAGCTAGGCTTGGATTTAAGTTGCTCTCCCGCACAACGACCTTACATAAAGTGTCACTTAATATGCACCCAAATCTCAGTATGCTAGTTCAAGGAAAGTCGCTCCGGGAATGAGCACAGGAACTTTGGTCTATGCAAAAAAAAAAAAAAAAGGAAAAAAAACGCTACTACAGAGATTCGAACACAGGAACTTCCACAAAACTAAAACCTTATTCTATTCTATATTACCTAACCATAAATGCAAGCAAGTTTTTATGGTAAAATTAAGTTATTAAAGGTAATATTGAGTTACTGTTGTTCAAATTCCAAAACGCATTTATTACTCTTACTATTAAATATGTAATTTTAATCCCCTAATCAATTATCACATTATTCTTGGTGTTATGGTAAAGGGTGTAAGGTGAATGTTAGATTGCGTGTTCTATTCCCATCAAATACACTTTTTTTTTTCCGGCTAAGTCGCTCAGGGGCTGAGCGTTTTGGCCTCAAGTCGCCCTCCCACTGAACGACCTTAATCCTGAATTTAGCATCGCTAAAACCGAGTCTATGTGAACCCATTTTTGGTAATTAGTTTCAAAGTCACCCTATTTGGTTAAATTGTTTATTATTAAACCCCATTTTGAAAAAAAAAATCATTTTACACATTGTAAAGTTTGTGGTGGGATTGGACATTCTTATGAAGGGAAGTTTGTGCTAACAAGTTATTCATCTTTCAAGATGTCCTAGATGTGAATGCCTTCCGATTCTACAACACTTCTTGTAATCGTCTCCCACAACTTACTTTCATCTAAAATTCCTACAACAATCCAAACACTTACAATCCATCTTTCCAGGCACAAACACTCGGAGTTAAGGAATCCATCTTACAATCCATACTTGGTTAGCTCACACCTAAGTCCACCCGTAGTCCATCAAGTTAGGTGGTTACTTATGTGAAGAAGTATCAAGGCCACCAAGACGGTAGTTTGGCATGAGTGGCACACGCCCATTTCATTACTTCAAAAAGTAAGGACGTGGCCACCGAACCCAAGTTATGATCGATAATGCTAATTTCCTATACGAAAGATATTCATTACTTTTTTGGGGTGTAGACGAACCCTATGTACGATGTACCCCCTAGAACCGCCTGTTAAAGATACATCTAAATCAAATAATATCTCAAGATTGGAATCCCTCAAGCAAGAAACAAATCATACGTGATTTGCTAGTATATAATATCTTATACTATATTGTTACAATTAGGTTATTTGTTACCTACTTTAGCTCCACCAATTATGGAATGTATCTTTTGTATCCTTGCTTAAACTCTTGTATATTAGTATATAAACTCCTCTATGTGATTAACCTAATCATCAATACAATTACCTTAATTCATATATTCTTTACATGGTATCAGGATTCACATCGATCCTTGTACTACTCACCATTTCCGCTGCCCTACACACCGTCGACGTACCCATGGCAACCACCAACACCCAAATTCCTAATTCAGCCGAACCAAATAAAGCCCTTATCTCGGTATCCTTTCCAACTTGCACGAAACTAACCCCGACCAACTACCGAGCTTGGCACTACCAGATCAGCCGACTCTTCCTAGGCTTCGGCCTCTTCTCTTACTTGGATGGTACAACCACGCCACCACCCAAAACCACAACCCCAGCCGCCACCACAGCCAAACCCGACCCTCAACCCGTACCCAATCCAGCCTATGAAACATGGTTTCGTCAAGACCAATTAATCCTAGGAGCACTAGCAGGCACCCTCGACGAAGCCATGGCACCCGTCCTCCTCGATGCTACCACATCTCACGAGGCTTGGACGACCCTAGCCACAACTTATGCCAACCCCTCCCGAGGACACATCCTCCAATTAAAGGACCGTCTTCGCACCATTTCCCACACCGGGAAAACCATTTCCGAATTTATGCTTGCCATTAAAGAATGCACCACCCAACTAGCACAACTAGGCAAACCCGTCGACGCCGAAGATATCACCTCTCATATTATTAGCGGCCTTGACTATAACCTCTACAAACCCGTCATCGATGTAGTTCGTGCTCTTGACTCACCCATTTCCTTTGAACTATTTCACGAAAAATTAATTCAACATGAACTTACCATCAAAAACCAGCCGCCTACTACCACTAACACCGTCTTTAACCCCTCCGCTCACGCAGCCGACACTCGGCCCTATCACAACACCCATAACAACAACTCACGACATTCATCCTCAACCAACAACAATCAGCCACGCTACAACCAACAACAACAAAACACCTACCAAAATAATTATCAAAACCGTAGCCAACCCACCAACAATTCGAACCCCAACCCGTTTCGAGGCCGTTGTCAATACTGTCGCGCCAACGGTCACGTTATCAGTTACTGTCCTGACTTCAAAAGGGACTACCCGAATGTTGTGTTCCCTCCACCCCCTACTCGACAACCCCGACCCACTGCCCATACCGCCACCACCTCCGCTGGTCCCTCCACCAACTATTTTATTGATAGTGGGGCCTCTAATCATATCACCAATGACCTCAACACCCTCGCTTTTCATACTCCTTATGATGGTCCAGACGACCTTGTGATGGGTGACGGCTCGTCCTTGTCCATCTCCCACCTTGGTTCTTTTTCTATCCCTACCTCTAATCATGTTTTAAGTTTTACCAATGTTTTTTTCGTTCCTCAAATATCTCGACCATTAATTTCTGTCTCGCAATTTTGCACCGATAACCATGATTATGCCTTATTTTCTGGTACCTCTTTTTGTTTTAAGGAAATCAAGACGGGGGAAACTTTGCTTGAAGGACCATTCGTTGATGGATCGTACCAATGGAACCCCTCCACCAAGCCGCCTCAAGCCCTAGCAGCCAATAAATCCTCGAGTATTTTGTGGCATACTCGTTTAGGACACCCTTCCAATTCCACTTTACGATTATTAAATTCTAGTTTTAATTTCAATATTTCCGACTTATCGCACTGTAACTCTTGCTTAATCAACAAAAGCCACAAGTTGCCCTTTTCAGTTTCTACTCTCAAGTCTCACGCACCATTTGATTTAATATACTCCGATGTATGGACGTCACCAATCGTCTCAGATGATTCATACAAATATTATGTCATATTCGTCGACCATTTCACTCACTATTTTTGGTTATACCCATTAAAAAATAAATCCGACACCGCCATCACCTTTCATCGATTCAAAGCTATTATTGAAAAATACTTTAATCGTCCCATCCGACAATTTTATTCGGATAATGGAGGCGAATACATTAAATTCAACCCCAACCTACTCGACAATGGCATCACTCACCTCACATCACCACCGCACACTCCCGAGCACAATGGATTCGCGGAGCGACGCCACCGTCACATTGTTGAGACCGGTCTAGCCTTACTTACTCAAGCCCAAATGCCAACCAAATATTGGCCCTATGCGTTCTCCACTGCCGCCTACCTCATAAATCGTCTTCCCTCTACCACACTCACCAACCAATCACCTTACAAACTACTCTTCGGCCAACACCCCAACTACCACAAATTACGCCCCTTCGGATGTCTTTGCTACCCATGGTTAAAACCTTACACTAGTCACAAACTTGAACCCAAATCGGCTCCTTGTGTTTTCGTTGGTTATTCCACCACTCAAAGTGCCTATCTTTGTCTTAATCCCACAACCAATAGACTATACACCTCGAGACATGTCCGTTTTGTCGAGTTGGAATTCCCGTATCTCACACTATCGAATTCTACTCTTGCACCATTACACACCCCAAGTCAATGGTGTACCCTTACTGTTCCTCTCCTACCACCAATCGAACCCCCTGCCCGTACCCTTGACCCCTCTCCACCCCACCCGGTTCCCCCACTCCCACAACCCCTGCCACAACCTCCCCTAATTCACCACCCTCATCCTCGCCACCTCATGTATCAACCCCTGCCACATCCCCACCGCCTCCACCCCCCACCTCCTCCGATCCACCCGTTCATCGAACTCGTCTCTCCAATAATATCATCATGCCCAATCCTAAATACTTCGATACCATCAAAACTGCCCACACTGCCACTCTCTCCCTCACTCACACTACACCCACTACCCCAAAACAAGCCCTCCTACACCCTCAATGGCGACAGGCCATGACCACCGAGTTTGAAGCTCTCACCCAAAATCAAACCTGGACTCTCGTCCCACCTCACCAAGCACCTAATGTTGTTGGTTGCAAATGGGTATATCGCATTAAATACAACCCCGATGGTAGTCTCAAGCAACACAAGGCTCGCCTCGTTGCTAAAGGTTTCCATCAACGTCCCGGAATTGACTATTCGGAAACGTTTAGTCCAGTTATCAAGCCGACTACAATCCGACTAATTCTAACCCTTGTTGTCACGAAAAAGTGGCATTTACACCAAATTGATATTAACAATGCTTTCTTGCAGGGTCACCTCACCGAGTCCGTCTTCATGAGTCAACCAGCTGGCTTTGTTGATCCTACTAACCCCTCTTATGTTTGCAGACTTAACAAGGCTATTTACGGTCTCAAACAAGCACCACGCGCCTGGTATACTGAGTTAAAGACCTACCTTATTACCTCAGGTTTTCGAAACTCTTTGTCTGACCCGTCCCTTTTTTATCCTCAACACCATTCACACAACCTTATTTGTTTTAATTTACGTTGACGATATAATAGTGACCGGACCAAATAAAATTCATGTCACCAATTTTATCACCCAAATTTCCCAGAAATTTTCTCTCAAGGACTTAGGACCACTCTCATATTTTTTAGGCATAGAGGTCACCCCAACCAAAACCGGCTTACATTTGAACCAAACCAAATATCTTTATGACCTTCTTGTTAAATTTAAAATGGAAAATTCAAAACCCGCGTTAACCTCTATGCTTACCCATCCACCTCTAATTAAAGACACCACTGTCCCAGTCGAAAAAGAGTCAGATTATCGCTCCATAGTTGGTAGTTTGCAATACCTCTCCCTCACCTGACCCGACATTGCCTTTTCCGTTAACAAATTAGCCCAATTTTTAACCCACCCCACCGCGTCTCATTGGGCCGCTCTAAAACGGCTTCTTCGTTACCTCAATGGCACGTTACATCTTGGTATTCAACTCACAGCCTCGACACCACTTTGCCTTCACGCGTTTTGCGACGCAGACTGGGGCGGTGATCCTCATGATTACCTCTCTACGACTGGCTACATTGTCTACTTAGGTAGTACTCCTATTTCATGGTCAGCTAAAAAGCAAAAGGCGGTTTCATGTTCCTCTACCGAAGCTGAGTTTAGAGCTGTTGCCAGCACCTCTGCCGAGCTTATATGGCTCCAAAACCTTTTACTCGAACTCGGCATTTCAACTACTACCCCGCCAACGATATATTGTGACAATCTCAGTACTACTACCTACTCGGCTAACCCAGTTTTCCATTCGAGAATGAAACACGTTGCACTTGCTTTCCACTTTGTCAAGGAACAGATTCGCAACGGCTTTATTCGGGTTCAACATATCAACGGGTCTGATCAGCTTGCGGATACTCTCACAAAGCCGCTCCATAAGCCACGGTTCTTATTGCTTTCTTCCAAGATTGGCCTTCGCTATCGCCCGTCCATCTTGAGCAGGAATGTTAAAGATACATCTAAATCAAATAATATCTCAAGATTGGAATCCCTCAAGCAAGAAACAAATCATACGTGATTTGCTAGTATATAATATCTTATACTATATTGTTACAATTAGGTTATTTGTTACCTACTTTAGCTCCACCAATTATGGAATGTATCTTTTGTATCCTTGCTTAAACTCTTGTATATTAGTATATAAACTCCTCTATGTAATTAACCTAATCATCAATACAATTACCTTAATTCATATATTCTTTACACCGCCTCGGCTTTAATAGGAATAAATATAATAGTTGGACCTCGATCATTACCTTAAGGTTTTGGTTGAGATATTCATTATCTATCAGACTTATCTCATAGGCCACACTTTGATAATTTAATGGAACCTCCTTTTAGACGGTCCTTTGACAACGTAAGACCAACCCTAACATAACATTTTGTTGACATATCGGGATTAGGAAAATATAGTTATATTATCTTGTACTCGCTCGTAACTATTGTTATCTGTTAGGAATACTCGTGCTCTTAACGAATTGCAATGCTCCCAAATGTACTTGGTTAAAAAGAAAAGTTTACTGTAAAAATAAACTACGATAAAAAGCTACATAAATAGGGAGTATAATTTATTGATATGAAGATTGTTCAAGCTATATATGCTTGGATTCACATTATACATACATGATTATACTCATACTCTTAACTAATTAATTGTTATTGTTCCAAACCCAAATGGCTCTTGCATTAATCAAGTTCTGCACGAGTTGTCCTCGTACCTGAAGACCAATAACCTCATTAGGACCACCTACAAATTGTCCTCCAATGAAGATGGCAGGCAAGTTTAAGATATGCCCTAATATCTCAAGGGCATTACCAACTTCCGCTCCGCTTTCTATCTCATCCATCTCGTAAACTAAAGGATTTGCACCATAGCTACTAAAGAGTTGTTTCATGGAGTGGGTTATTGGGTCAGTGTTTGTCCTACTGAAGATTACTACCGGTTTTTGGTCGACTAATGGCCTCAAGGTCTCCATTGTTAGTTTGAGTATGCTAAAAATTGAAGGATATGTGTGTGTTAAGAAGTGTTTGATTTGTTTGTTAGCTACCTCAGACGACAAGGTGTATTTATATACCTTGATGTGCATGCGTGGGGTAACTATTCCTAATCATCAAAGTATATATACAAGATTTATGTGATGATTCTGAAGATTTAGTTGATTGCTACATTACTTGGACAGTCGACACGACATACCTGGCCTGGGAATGTTCCGAGTTAGATATGATAATTGTTCGACAAGGAACGCATGCAATTACACTTCACGTTGGGTCGAAATTATTGAATTGGATGCTTTTAAGTTGAGTCTGAAATTTTGGTATACATCTACGTCCAACATTTGTAGTCGATATTGAGGAGCGTATTGGGTCATGAGTTATTGTTTCGACAACGCATTCTCAGACCTCAATATCTAATTTTATGTTCTATATATGCACAAGACCCATATATATAAGCAAGTGACACAAATAGTAGCCGAGTAAGGATTTAACGTTCGGGGGTGGGGTTTCAATAATTTTTTTTTTATTTTTTTTTTTTTGGAAGAGGACGCCCATAATAAAATCACTCATTCCATGGCACTTCGTGCAATGGAATGGGCAATCCTATTCAGCTGACGAGGACAATAACTTATCGAGATACAATGCGTAGTAGATTCACAACCTCATGGTGGAGCCAGAAGTTCCCGTTATTTGAAGAAACATTCACAACCACCTAAGTAAGATCACAAGCCAAGGTTGGTTGAATCCTAAGTTTAATTATTGGTGATCTGAAAAGAGTATAGCCCATGCATTCACGATGATTATCGATCTGTATGTCGAGCACATAACCTCATGAGGACTCTGATCATAGCCCATTCACGATAATATGGATGGACAATGATCATTGTCCATCCATATTATGTTTCGTTGCATCATATAACTAACTCGTAGATGAGACTTATAAGCTAGAATTTAGAGTCCACTTATTATGGACGCGAAACCTTAACAACTAATCTTGGTGACTAAAACTTGAATAATTCAATACCATGGCAAGTTAATTAAAGTGTTCACTCGAATATACACAAACCAATCCGGTATATAATAACAACTTGGTCGACGACGACAAAAGTATATGTGTCTAGGATGAGATAAATTATACAAAGTATAAACAGCTCAAATGGAAGAGAAGGGACAAGAACAAGAAGAATAACGTAACCTAAGGGCGGCATTATATTGTGGAAAGGGAAATTCGATAAGGATTTGGAGAATGTGTGTTGTTATTGTTGTTGTTGTTGTTGTTGTTGTACTGAGGAATATATGAAAACATTCTGGATTGTTATGGATGTTAAGAGTGTTGTTGACAGTACATACAAATGAACACCACAAGTTGAGAGATATTCCATTTATTTATAAAACCAAATATTATTATTGCAGCGCCTTCTCGTCGCGTCCATGTGATTTTGAATCATGGAATTTATTCATTTTTATCAATCTTTAAAGTTGCAACTTGAACTCGCTTCTTGTCGTCACTCAGCTCAAGTAATCCAATAAGGATACGAAGTGCCCTTTATCGGGACCAGAGCTGCCCACTTGCACGAGTTGGCACGGGTTGATCCGCCGTTTAGGTATGCATTTCACAGGCACGGCTGACCTGGCCATCGAGATAATCAACCCCCTTCCTCCGGCCATATGGTCCGTTAGAAAAAATGAAAAAAAAAAATTGAAAACTAGACTAGACCAGTGACCCGACCTACTCATGACCTGCTCAAGGGTCAGTTCGGGACTTCAGGGTCACCCTCCCCTTAAACCGGCCTGGCCTGGCCAGCTCGCCCACCCTCAAGGGTCGGATCAGGGTCGAATTAGGAAACAAACTCTCCATTTGCCACTCTTTTTTTGCACAACCACTGCAAAGGTCGGTTCAGGGTCGGTTCATGGTTGAACCGGCCTGGCCTGGCAAGTGCTTTGGCCTAAACGTCCTCGAAGGTGTGGTAGAGGTACTTTATTAGGTCATTGTAGAGTTCACTGTTGGCCAGGAACTCCTGCCTGAATGCCTCAAATGCGGTTCTAACATCGCATATGGGATAGATGCCTTATTCTTGTTGAACGCGTTGGGCCGTCGTCTGCCTTTTGGTTAATCCCGTAAAGGTTGCTAGATGTCTTTTCCAATTCCCTGCTGCTCGCAAACTGCTGGTTGAAGTTGTTAACCAAGTCAGCAAATGATTTGATTCTGTGATTAAGTAGATTATTATACCATTGGAGTGTTGGTCTAGTCAGGGTTGATCTGAATCATTTGCACATGGAAACCTACCTTGCATTCTTTGGAACTGATGCAGAGAGCATCTTCTACTTGTACAAGGCTACATGAATTTGCGGATCTGAATTCTCATTATAGGTTTTCATCTTCCAAGTCTTCATGGTTTTTGTATTTCTTTCCGAGGGTTGTGTAACACCCTCACATACCAAGGTGCCCTACCAAGGACCACTCTAGCATGAGAAGCTGTTACCATCTCGGTTGCCCGAGGATAGTATATCAAAAATAACCATTCAGAAACATTTATTAAAGTATAAAGTTTAAACGATTACATTATCTCAAAGAAATACCAAAAGCAAGTGTATATAAAATCTCAACATAACTGACAACCAAAACATCTATTCTTAACAGCGGAAGCAAGACTCGAAGTGATGACATTCCATCTCGTCCCCGTAGCTAAAGACAACCATCACCTGTCACAATCTGCTCACCATCCTCGAATGGATCACCACAGTTTTACAAAACAACAACAGGGTCAGTTCATTGTATAATTAAGATAAGCAAAATACAAGAATATCAATGACATCAACTCCACAAACATTCTCCATTCTTAATCATGTCTTAAAACTGACTACATAGTCTTGCTAGATTACTGCCGTGAGGCCCGTGACAGTTAATCTACACCACCGGTGGGGGATCGCAGCCTTGCACACCTAAGCCCCGCTCATCGCAACGAGCAACAACCCATGTTCCTTAATGTGCACATCCTCTTTTGTGGCGGGTTCCACAAGGGCCAAATCAAGAGCGTGAAGCCACTCCCGCAAGTGACTCCACTCAGCCGAGGAAGCACCTCACCAACATAGTCAATCCACCATAACTCCAATAATCAAGAATACAAATCAACAACAATACTTATCATGCCAATTAAATCACAATCATCATATCTTAAATTAATTATGTAATTAACTGAGTAGGGAAACCCTACCTTAGCACAGATCTGAATACGAGTCAACAAGCGGAAGCTAGAAACGTTCTTCTACAACTCTTTCACCTAACAACAGTCATAACAATCCAATCACAACATGCAATCATCCCTTTTTTCCAAAATTCCAATACTAGGGTAAAACCCTAAAAGACAAAACTAACAAAAGGTATAAGACTAGTGACTTACCGACACAACTGACACAAGAGAGAGATGAACAAGGACTCACGAACAATCAAAGATCTTGGGAGAGATTAGGGATGATTAGAGTACGTGGAAATGTTTTAAGTTTTGGTAAAAAGTGAAAAGTGAAATTGTTAAACGTAATTTATAACTCTAATCATCCTTAACCAAACAGTGGAAATAATTTCCGTCAGACCGGATACTCGGTCGAGTACCGAGAGTACTCGGCCGAGTACCCCTTACTCGGCCGAGTATTACCATACTCGGCCGAGTGTTCCTGGACAGTAGCCTGACCAGAAAACACACGACACATTACTCGGCCGAGTTAGCCCTATTCGGCCGAGTGATAGAACCCCGAAAACCGTGGTATTACAGTCTTCCCTTCTTAAAAAGAACTTCGTCCCCGAAGTTCATACCATACTCAAAACGAAACACCCAACACAACACCAATTGCTCAAAGACAACAACCACAACTACTCGAAGGTACCAACAACTCCAACTATACATGACAAAAAACTTAACTCAAACTCAAAAGATGACAAAACACAACTATGTTAACTCAACTAACCCCAAAACAAGCATACAACCATCTCCCACCCCCCTTAAAAGACAATGGTTATGTCCCCGTAACTAAACATACCTGATAAAAAAGGTGAGGAAACCGCTCTCTCATAGCTTCCTCTAGTTCCTATATGGCTTCTTCCACGTTGTGATTAGACCAAAGTATCTTTAGTAAGATGGTTTCACCGTTCCTTGTCTTGCGCACCTTTCGGTCTAAGATCTCCTTGAGAACCTCCGCATAAGTTAGAGACTCATCTAACTCTATGTTCTCAACCTCAAGCACATATGATGGATCGCTCACATACTTCCAGAGTTGCGAAACATGAAACACGTTGTGGACTCAATCCAGCGATGGTGATAAAGCCACCGTTCCTTGTCTTGCGCACCTTGTCACCTACTGCGAACTTAATGTCCCTGCGGTGCAAATCTGCATAAATCTTTTGGCGATCTTGAGCTGCTTTCATCTTTTGGCGAATCATGCGAACTTGCTCAATCATATCCTGCACCATCTGTGGTCCTAAAACCACGGTTTCAGCACTATCGTCCCAACAAACCGGACTCCTGCACTTCCTGCCATACAAAGCCTCAAACGGTGTCATCCCAATGCTGGTGTGATAACTGTTGTTGTATGAAAACTCAATCAAGTCCAGCCTATCTTCCCAACTTCCACCAAACTCCATGGCAGAAGCCCTCAACATATCTTCCAGAGTCTTGATAGTCCTTTCGGTCTGACCATCTGTCGCAGGATGAAAAGCTGTACTCATCTTCATGATAGTTCCCATCAAATCCTGCAACTCTTGCCAAAATCGTGATATGAACCTCGCATCTCTATCTGACACTATGTCCTTTGGCACCCCCATGTAACCGAACCATATGCTTTCTATAACCCAAAGTTAACTGTATCTTGGTCCAAGTATCCTTCATCGGAATAAAGTGAGCTGACTTTGTTAAACGGTCGACGATCACCTAAATCATATTGTTACCTTGCGGAGTCCTTGTTAACCCTACGATAAAGTCCATAGAGATCGACTCCCATTTCCACTCTGGTGCCTCAAGTGACTGAATTTTACCTTGTGGTCTGCGTTGTTCACCCTTTACTCTTTGACAAGTTAGACACTTAGCCACGAACTCGGCCACATTTTTCTTCATGTTAGGCCACCAAAACGTTTTCTTTAAGTCCTTGTAAAGCTTGTCACCACTCGGATGAACTGAGTAAGGAGTGCAATGAGCCTCGATCATGATCAACCTTTTCAAGTCCGTATCACTAGGAACACACCATCTCCCATAAAAATGAACACTCCCATCTGTGTGGATAGAAAACCTCGAAACTATGCCATTCTCTACCCTTGACTTCCACTCTTGAATCTTGGGATCATTTTCTTGTTTTCTCTTTATGTCATCATACAAATCAGGCTCGATAGTCAAGTACCCGATGGCATCCCCCTTTCGAATCATGTGGATCCCCATCTTAGACATCTCATCCCTCGGTTTCAGGAAAGATATAGTTGTACATAACGACTATACACTTTTCCTACTCAAAGCATCTGCCACCACATTAGCCTTACCCTCGTGATAGACTATCTCCATGTCATAGTCTCTAATCAACTCCATCCATCATCTCTGTCGCATGTTCAGCTCTTTCTGTGTGTAGATGTACTTTAGACTCTTGTGATCTGAAAACGCCTTAAAAGGTTGCCCCATAAAGATAGTGTCTCCAAATCCTTAGAGGGAAAACAACCGCACCCCGCTCCAAATAATGAGTAGGTTAGTTCTCCTCATACAGCTTCAGCTGGCTCGACGCATAAGCGATGACTTTCCCATTCTGCATCAACACAGAGCCCAAACCATTCTTTGAAGCATCGATGTATACTTCAAAGTTCTCACTTCCCTCAGGTAGAGCTATAATAGGAGCTGTGGTCAAACGCTCCTTTAAGATTTGGAACGCCGTCTCACAACTCTCATCCCAGCGAAATCTGGTCTCTTTCCGCATCAAAGCTGTCATAGATCTTGCGACCTTAGAAAAGTCTTTCACGAACCTTCTGTAGTAGCCAACTAAACCTAAGAAACTCTGAATCTTAACAACATTCTTTGGTGATTCCCACTTATTCACTGCCTCAATCTTGCTAGGATCCACCGACACACTCTCTTTTGATATCACATGACCCAGAAAGGCCACTTTCTCCAACCAAAACTCGCACTTAGATAGCTTGGCATACAACTGATTATCTCGCAAAGTCTGCAGATATAACCTCAGATGCTCCTCGTACTCCTCCTTAGTCTTATAGTAGACCAAGATGTCATCAATAAAGATGACCACAAACCTATCCAAGAACGGGCTGAAAATTCGGTTCATAAGATCCATGAAAACTGCTGGTGCATTCGTCAACCTAAAAGGCATCACTATGTACTCATAGTGACCATATCGTGACCGAAAAGCTGTCTTAGGAATATTCTCCTCTGCTATCCTCAGCTGATGATAACCCGACCTCAAATCGATCTTAGAAAACACCCATGTGCCACTCAGCTGATAAAAAAGATCATCAATCCTTGGCAAAGGATACCTGTTCTTCACCGTGACATGGTTCAGCTCCCTATAGTTGATGCATAGCCTCATACTCCCGTCTTTCTTATTCACAAACAACACTGGTGCTCCCCATGGTGACACACTATGCTGAATATGCCCTTTGTCTAATAGATCGTTCAGCTGTTTCTTCAACTCTTCCAAATCTTTAGGCCCCATTCGGTACGGTGCTTTAAATATAGGTCCCGTCCCCGATTTGAGCTCAATATTAAAGTTGATATCTCTCTTAGGTGGTAATCCTGGTATCTCATCTGGAAAAACATCACCAAACTCCCCAACCGCAGGTATGTCGGACGCTGACGGCTCCTCCACACGCATATCTCTTACTTGACAAAGAATTAAAGGACACTTCTTTCTTAAACATGATTTTAGAGTCATCACCGCGATAAACTTAAGCTTAGGCCTCCCCACGAACCCTCTATATGATACCTTAACTCCCTTAGGCCCCTTTAAAGACACCCTCTTTTGTCTGCAATCTATCTTAGCATCATATTTTCCCAACCAGTCCATCCCGACGATGACCTCAAACCCATCCATAGGAAACTCTAATAAGTTGACCGGTAAGTCTACGTCCCCCACCAATATGGACACATCTCTATACAACTTAGAACATGACACTGACTCCCCTGAAGGTATAAACACGCTATCTTTCACCGGCTCATACTCTCCTAAACCCATAGCTAAGGCATGACTTCTAGACACAAAAGAGTGGGTTACCCCCGAATCAAACAGGATAAAAGATGGCGTATTATGAACAAGAAAAGTACCGGTAACAACATGAGCATTGTTTTCTACCTTCTGCTTTCCCATCATAAAGAGCTTCCCACTGCTTTTCTAACGTCCACCCTGGACCGTGGTAGTCGAAGTAGTCGGCTTGGCTCTCGAGTTCTGTGTCACACTGTTGTTTGGACGCTGAGAGGACCCTCCATTATTGCGGTTGTAGCCGCCATTGATGTTGTTCTGCCCTGCGCGATTACCCCACGACCCAGTTGGCCTATTTCTAGCAAAGCTTTGGCTCGGAGCCTGAGAAAAGTTCCCCTGATAAGTCCCCGGAAAGCCTCCTCCTCCTCTAGCACTGGTGCACTCATGCCTCTTATGACTCACTCCGCCACACTTGAAGCAGGTAAGGTTGGAGTTATCACTAGCACTCCAACCGCCTCCTCTTCCCCAAGCCCGAGATCCCCCTGCATACCCACATCCTCCAGAAAAGGCCCTAGCCTGACTGTGATTGCCCCTCTTGTGGCCTGACTGGTTGCCACTCTCACTCTCCGTCTTCCTCTTCTCAGCATTCCTTTCCTTAGCCTCCTTGACTAAGTCCACTAACCTCTCAGCGTGCCCAACTCGTGCATATACCTCTTTCAGATCCGTGAGTACCCTAGATGGTAGTCTATCCATGATATTTGGTGCCAACCCCTTTTCAAAGCGAAGAACTAAACCCCGTTGACCCATCTGCTTATCCTCTACGTAGCGTGACATCTCTAGAAACCAGTGATATTACTCCGTGACGTTCATATCATCAGTCATGGTGAAAGAATCGAACTCATCTCTTAGCTTGTGACAGATGTGCTCTGGCACAAAATGCTCCCCCATAGCGCTCTTGAAGCCAGAACATGGGATAATATCATATCCTTGATCCTTATAGTATTGCCTAGCATCCTCCCTCACGTTCTGTCACCAGACCCCAGCCTCATTTCTGAGGTAGAACGCAACCTGTTCTACCATCATCTCTTCCGGATACTTCACGACCTCTAGAAGACTCTCCATCTCGCGGTGCCAATTATCAAGCAGATTTAGCTCACCGATGCCCTCATAAGTAGAGGGGTGGAAGCGAGAAATGGTGGTGCTTAGCTGGGATGCGTCCACCGGTTCCTCACCTCTCTTACCCACGTTCTTGAGTGCCTCCATGAGCGCATCTTGCTACTCATTCATCTGGGTAATCTCATCAACAATCATCTCAGTAGCTTGGATGTATGCAGCTGATCTCTTTGGCGGAATTTTGAGCTGATATAACCAAGAAATCCTAAGCACATACCCTACGACTCAAAATAAACAAACCATCCGCCAAAGAAGTACTCGGCCGAGTACCGTGAATTACTCGGTCGAGTAAGGACTACTCGGTCGAGTACTGAGACTACTCTGCCGAGTATTCCACTCCAGTAGTTAACCTCCAAATCACATAAAATGTACTCGGTCGAGTATACATGTCACTTGGTCAAGTATGCCTCACTCGGTCAAGTACCCCTCTTACTCGGCCGAGTGATCACAACCAGTAGCTACTGCCTCGTACACACAAACAAATACTCGGTCGAGTGGTCGGTCACTCGGCCGAGTATCCCTACTCGGTCGAGTACCTGCTCTGCTCGGCCGAATCATGCCAAAAACGAGCTAACTAATACGAGAAAACATACTTAATCATGCATACGATATATTCAACATATTACTACCCTTCCAAAGCCAATTACTAAAACATATATCATGTTCAAATACTACCATGTTTAAGATACGCAATTCACTTTTTTATTTCATCCAACAACTTCATAAGAATCACCGCTATAAATACAACACACATTACTTCAATCACATATTGATTCCCAAGACACCCTCATGTTGACCGGCTCGAAGTTGTAAGGGCCTCAATGCGACTTCGGGACGTCACCCAAGTCTTTGCGGTAGCTCTAAAAAAACTCCAACCCGGGTTCATTTTATTTAGACTCTCTATGTTCATTTGGTTAATTGGTTTTAGGTTCCAAAATCGTTGCTCTGATACAACTTTGTAACACCCCCTCATACCAAGATGCCCTACCAAGGACCACCCTAGCATGAGAAATTGTTACCATCTCGGTTACCCTAGGATAGTATATCAAAAGTAACCATTCAGAAACATTTATTAAAGTATAAAGTTTAAACGATTACATTGTCTCAAACAAATACCAAAAGCAAGTGTGTAACACCCCGGCCCAAACCGGATCGAGAGCATTTAGTTATGATAGCTCACCAGGCTGTGTACATGGCCCACAGATCAACACGGGTCCTTTATAGCGCATTTTGTCCTCACTCATGCGCATCCCGGGAACCTTCCCAGGAGGTCACCCATCCTAAGACTACTCCTTGCCAAGCACGCTTAACTGTGGAGTTCTTTTGCATGGATGACCATAAAAGAAAGTGTACTTTGTTGATATGAGTAGTACTTCAAATCCCTTTAAGCACTAATCATTTAAGCCTATCACTGGACTTCTTCAATTAACGTGGTGTGTTACAAAGTGTATATAAAATCTCAATACAACTGACAACCAAAATATCTATTCATAACAACGGAAGCTAGACTAGAAGTGATAACATACCATCTCGTCCCCATAGATAAAGACAACCACCTGTCATAATCTGCTCACCATCCTCGAATGGATCACCAAAGTTTTACAAAACAACAACGTGTTCAATTCACTGTATAATTAAGATAATCAAAATACAATAATATTAATGACAGCAACTCCACAAACATTCTCCATTCTCAATCATGTCTCATAACTGACTACACACCTAAGTGTGTAGTCCTGCCAGATTACTGCCGCGACAGTTAATCTATACTGCCAGTGGGGGGCCGCAGTCTTGCCCCAGCTAAGCCCCACTCATCATAACGAGTAACAACCCATGTTCTTTAATGTACACATCCCCTCTTGTGGTGGGTTCCACAAGGGGCGAATCAAGGGCATGAAGCCACTCCCGCAAGTGACTTCACTCAGCCGAAGACGCACCTCACCAACATAGTCAATCCACCACAACTCCAATAATCAAGAATACAAATCAACAATAATACTTATCATGCCAGTTAAATCACAATCATCATATCTTAAATTAATTATGCAATCAACTGAGTAGGGAAACCCTACCTTAGCACAGATCCGAATACGAGTCAACAAGCGGAAGCTAGAAACATTCTTCTACAAACCCTTCACCTAACAACAATAATAACAATCCAATCACAACATGCAATCATCCCTTTTTCCCCAAATTCCAATACTAGGGTAAAACCCTAAAAGACAAAACTAACAAAAGGTATAAAACTAGTGACTTACCAACGCAGCCGACGCGCGAGAGAGAGAGAGAGAGAGTGAGTGAGAGAGAGAGAGAGAGAGAGAGAGAGAGAGAGAGAGAGAGAGAGAGAGAGAGAGAGAGAGAGAGAGAGAGAGAGAGAGAGAGAGAGAGATGAACAAGGACTCACGAACAATCAAAGATCTTGGGAGAGATTAGGGATGATTAGAGTACGTAGAAATGTTTTTGGTTTTGGTAAAAAGTGAAAAGTGAAACTGTTAAACGTAATTTATAACTCTAATCATCCTTAACCAAACCGCGGAAATAATTCCCGTCAGACCGGATACTCGGTCGAGTACTGAGAGTATTCGGCCGAGTATTACCATACCCGACCGAGTGTTCTTGGACAGTAGCCTGACCAGAAAACACACGACACATTACTCGGCCGAGTTATCCCTATTCGGCCGGGTGACAGAACCCAGAAAACCGTGGTATTACAGGTTGGACTTCGAAAATCGGAAACTGGAAGATTGAGATTTGCTCTCTAATTGTTGTTTCAGGGTTGATTTTAACTCTTTTAGCCCTTTATATCTCATTTTTATATTGAGCAATCTTTTCTTTTAGGTTCTGCATTTACGCAAGTTGTTTCTTCTCATGCTCCAATTGTTGTTCAGTGGTTCGCTTTGTCATTTTGCAAGACTCTTAAATTGGGCATAAATTTTGTAGAAAAAAACAAAAATTTATGAACTAAATTCCCCACGGCAGGTGCCAAACTGTTTATAAATTTTTTTACGCATACCACCTAAAGCAGGCATTCCAGGTCTAGGCCCGGCCCGAAGCACTGTAACGAACCGGCACGAGCACCGCACGACGTGCTAGAAGGTGGAGTCTGCAGTGCGAATTTTCGAAAAAACTGGGACTTTGGCACGACACGGCCCGAAGGCACGGCGAGTAAGGCCAGCCAGGCAAGACGGGCCTGGCACGACACAAACCGATTTTTGGCCTGAAAAAAAAATGAGAAAATCGCTTATTTAATACATTAATTAAATATAATTTAACTTTACTTATTAAATACATTAATTAAATATACATTTAAATCAGTATGAAGAGTTAAGAACGATAAACACCTAAGAGGGGGAGGGGGGTGAATTAGGTGTACCTTTTAAAAATTCTCTCTTTTACTTGGTTAGAGACTAACACAAGTAAGATCTGTTGAGTACGAGTTTGAGAAACTTAATGGATTATAAGTTCACAAACGGTACAACAGGTCTATGCAACAGTATAAGAGACTATTGCACAGCACTAGCAGCGAGATTAATGTATGAAAGTGAAATGATAAGAAACGTAAAAGTAAATAAACAAACAAGACGATGTTTAAAAATTTGTTCAGCTCCTACTCCGGAGCCTACGTCCAACCGTTATTTTATTGCTTGTTTAGAAATTTACTCAAACTTAACTAAACCATTACAATGAAAATAACTCGCCAACCTACTCCGGTTGCAATTGCTTGAAGCTACTCCACTTCAAGACTTAAAGTTCTATCTCAACGGTTTATAGAGTCAGAATCTCAGTGGTTCACTTAAGAACATGGAGATTACAATTAAGACCTAAACATGAGAATAATTGAACATATTCTTTATGCAACAGTGAAGCGAACTGATACTTGGAGATTTTACAGGTTTAAAAAACAAATGAAGACTTTTGAAAAACAGAAAACGGTTTTGCAAATGATTGAAGAACAAAGCTTAAATGCTGAAAAGATTTGCAAAGTGTTTACAATGAATGCTCTTTCAAAGTCTTACAATAAATGATAAATGAGATGGCTATTTATAGAGAAAAGAAGTGTGTAAGAGAAGGATCTTAATACTTCTTTAATCTAATATCCATAGGTTTGTAATATGTATTCTCATTTAAAATTATATAAGAACAGTCAGATTTGTGAGGCTCAAGGTGGCTGCATTTTTCCAAAGCTAAGAAGTGTTTCTCATAAAATATGGGAACTCACAATTTCGCCCAAAATGGAAAAAGCAAAAGACCTATTTTTAGCATAAAAGTCCACTTGCATTAATAGGAATGACATCTTTAGTTTAGTTTGGAAGAATATCCTTTTTGTTCTCAATTGTTCTTCAGATTTGGAAAATAGTATCTTTTGGAAAACAATAAAGATTTTTGAAAGATTTTAAACACTTGTGAATTTTGCGAAAATTCTCCATACGTTAGTACCAGAAACCCTGGTGCAACAGTCACAGGAACTGTTGCATGGTTTTGCAATCACTTATGCATAAAGAGAATATGTTTAACTACCTCGTTTACAACATTCATTCTAGACAATGAGCATGCTTGACTTGTCTTTCATCTTGATCATCTTTGGGCTTCTTTGAACAATCATTGGATGCTTCAATTTGCTAAACATTTAACTAAGAAGGAAACAATTAAATGACAATGAGACTTGGCATCATCAACCAAGTGTGTTCTGACAAATTCCCCCTTTGATGATGGCAAGTTTTAAATATGTGTGTAGTTCCCTCTAAGCCCATGGTGACTCGGTCTTTGAACCAAATAATAAGGGGCATCAAATAAACATGATCAAGGTGAATGGGGATCAACATGCTTGGCCTAAGTAGAACATCTTTTCATCATAGCTAAGACATTTCCACGGTGAACGTTAGCCTAAGAGTTGTTAGTTAACACATAAACACATAATTTAACTACTTCCCCCTCTTGACATCATCAAGAGAAGGATATAAACATGTTCAAGTAGTACATAATTAAACCAAAGACAAATGTTCGAAATAAGAGAGAAAAACAGTCCATAATTTGCATAAGAGTTAAAAGCAAATAGCCAAAAGGTTAGGCGCGCAAGGGTAGGCACAGATGCCCTATTCATCATCGGGAGCATCACCTCCAAGAGCTTTCACACGCTCAATGAGATCTTCATTAATGGTTTTGAGCTCAGCTACTTCTTCCTTAAGTGTCCCATTATCGACAACCAACTTAGACACCATGTTCACAAGCTTGTCCAACTTTGCAAGTACAGCACCCATTTCAACAATTGAGCCAACTGTTGCACCAAACTTAATTTTTCCCGAGTACTTGCGAGTCAATTTCCCATTGCTAATAACCAAAGCCATTTGAGAAAGCAAACCCATGGTCAAGTCATCACTCAACTTCTCAATATCGGGGCTACCTTTCATGACTATCTTCTTTTTCATAAAGATAATGGATAACCACATACCATAGGGAATCACGGTTTTCTTGTCAAATTTCCCTTTTTGAAAGTCAGGGGCTATCTCATTGATACGGTGAAGGATGAGTTGGGGAAAGTTGATGGGACGGCGTTTGATAATGTGGTGGACAAGAAGCATCTCAAGGAGAGAGCATCTTCCCCTACTGTTGTTGCTCGGTAAAATTGCTCGATGAACAAGGTTAAAGGTGAAACGGTGGGGGCGGAAGTTCATGGGCATATATGTTGGTGGGTCCATTTTCATTGTCGGGTCGAAGGGTTATCACAACCTCACTAGCCATAGTTTCATCAACATCACCCCAAGTACTTTTGGGAAAGGAGGTAAGACCCACGGCTTCAACCTCAAGGTAAGAGGCAAGTTGGTCATTGGTCAAGACAAAGGGTTTTTGGTTAATAAATGCCGAGAGAGTTCCTTATGCAACATCAACCTTGACTGTTGTATAGAACTGAATGACCTCCGACATGTAAACCGGAGAGTATTTGTCGAGGAGATTAAACCAACCTTGACCAAAAATAGCAGCTTTGAAGAATGCAAAAGCCGGAGAAGAATCATACCATGTTTTCTTGTATCGTCTCCCACTATGGAAGCAACATGCAAGCATCCCATGACATAGCTTAAGGGTGTCATCCGGAAGGTCGAGAGAATTGAGATGAGCAAGGACATCATTTTTGAATGCCTCATCATGAGTGGTGACCATCAACTTCGTGCAAGTGTTGAGAGGAATTTTATCCTCAATGACATCATCATCTTTCGGTGGAAAAACCACCTCCTTCTTTCGTGGATACCTCGGCTTTTTGGCCGCCTTGGGTTTTGATTCCCTCTTTCTCTTGGTACCGGTATTAGATTTTGTTTTTGTTTTGGTGGGAGTCCCAATGATAATGTCATCATCATCACCACCAAACAGTTCGGTGATTTTGATTTGGGATTTGGTTTTGGGGGTTTCGGTGGAGAGAGGGTCAAATTCATCGACTACCATGTCTTCGTTGTTGGTTTCATCCGGATTTTCATTGTTGGGGATGAACTCTTCCTCATGCACGACTTCATTTTCGGGATTTTGAATTTGAGAATCGATTTTTTCAGCATCATCTTTCTCACTCACGGTTTCTTTTTCCTTTTCAAGCTCACTTTCTTTTTATTTTTCCTCATCTTTTTCACTCATTTTTTCTTCCTCATTCTTATCACCGTCATTTTCGATCTCATTTTCTTTTTCAGCTTCCTTTTCACTTCCTTTTTCTTTTTCTTTTTCTGATTCTTTTTCTTTCTCAACATCACTTTCAGTATTATTTCTTTTTCCTTTTCAGCATCAACATCATCTTCACCAACATCTTCAACAATCGCCTTTTTTTTTGTGATTTTGCTTGCTATTTGATTAAGTGTGGGTTCCTCTTCTTCAGAATCAACATCAACATTTGAGTCCAACATCAAGGAGATTGGAGGACTCCTTTTTAATCCACCATGGCCTCCTCTACCACAGCCTCTTCCCTTTGTAGCCATGGATTTCTTTCGTGCAACATTGGGCTTAACTGTTGGAGGCTTGGTAGGAGACGGGGTGGGTTTGTCGGATTTTTCAATGTTTGCAGCGGATTTGGTGACCATTTTTTGCTGGGCAATGTATTTTGGGTTGAAGGAGTTTCTAAGATTTTGAATTTCTCTATTGATTGGTTTTTTGGGAGCCATTTAAGGGTGTTGGGGTTGACGGTTTTAGGGAGATGAAAGAGGTTGGGTAGTTTTGAATTTTGAATGGAGGATTGTGGGTAAATGGGAAAGTGAGGTTATTACATGGGGTTTTAATGGGTGGACGGTTGGGTAATTGAGAGATTAGTTAATAGGTGAGGTAGAGTGTAAATGTGGGAAATGATGGTATAGGGGACGGCTAGAGTAGGATTAGCTTGATGGAACATAAAGTAGTTGTAAGGCTCAATGCAATAATTCAAGTGCAAAATGTGGAGTTTCAATGCAATTTTTTTGGTCCACTTGACACATGATAAATTTTGACAATCTTTAAACTTGAGAACATGTACATCCGTTTTCTCTAATCAATCATGTGGGAAAAATAATTTTAACTCGTGTTACATGTCGCCTAACAAACCAATTTCCAACCGAAGTTTTACGAATTGTTCCCTTTCTAACGGTTTCGTAAAAATGTCCGCAATTTGATTTTCAGTTCTACAAAAGGTTAGACATATATTTCCTTTTTAGACTTGATCCCATAAAAAGTGATGCCTTATATCAATGTGTTTCGTCCTAGAATGTTGTATTGGATTTTTCGAGATGTTAATTGCACTTGTATTATCACAAAATATGGGAGTAGTTTCGAAAATAAGACCGTAATCACGCAATTGTTGTCGTACCCAAAGAATTTGAGCACAACAAAGAGCGGCACTTACATACTCACTTTCGGCCATGGATAGAGCAACGGTATTTTGTTTCTTGGATGCCCATGAAATGAGGCACGGTCCTAAGAAGGTGGAAATACCCGAGGTGCTTTTCCTATCCAACGAGCTCCCGGAATAATCCGCATCCAAAAATCCTACAAGATCAATGTCATACTGAGTTGGGTAGCAAAGGTATAAACCTTGTGTTCCAATCAAATACCTAAAAATCCGTTTAACGGCTTTGAAATATGATTCCTTAGGATTTGATTGGAATCGAGAAAATACACACACACTAAATTGTATGTCGGGTTGACTAGCGGTTAAATAAAGAAATGAACCGATCATACCTCGATAAACCTTTTCGCTAACACTCTTACAATTTTCGTGTTTGTCAAGATTAAGCTTGACAATCATAGGTGTAGGCATAGGATTCGAGCTAGTTAACCCAAACTTACTTATCATTTCCTTTAGGTACTTTTGTTGGTGGATCATGGTTCCTTTTTAATCTTGCTTAATTTGGATACCAAGAAAGAATCCAAGTTCTCCCATCATGCTCATTTCAAACTCGGAAGTCATTAGATCCGAAAAGTACTTATAAAGAGTGTTTTTAGTTGCACCAAAAATAATGTCATCGGCATATACTTGCACAAGCAACAGTTCCTCTAACTGTGACTTGATAAACAATGTTTTATCAACCGAACCACGTAGAAAACCATTTTCCAACAGAAATTTTGAAAGCCTATCATACCAAGCTCTGGGAGCCTGTTTTAAACCATAAAGTGCTTTATCAAGTTTAAATATGTGATTAGGGAACTCATTTTTTATGAAACCCAGAGATTGTTCGACAAAAACTTCTTCCCCAAGATAGCCATTTAGGAAAGCGGTTTTAACATCCATTTGAAAAAGTTTTATGCCGAGGTGAGACGCAAATGTTATGAGCATTCGTATGGCTTCAAGCCTAGCTACTGGTGCAAAGGTTTCATTATAATTAATCCCTTCTTGTTGATTAAACCCTTGTACCACTAGTTTAGTTTTATTCCTTACGATTTCTGCAACATCATCGAGCTTATTGCGATAGACCCATCTTGAACCAATTACAGTACGTTGAGATGGTCTAGGGACCAGATGTCATAGCTTATTCCTCCCAAATTGCTCCAATTCTTCTTGCATAACCGTGACCCAATATTCGTCCGTTAATGCCATTGTGATATTAATGGGTTTAATTTGTGATATGAATGCTTCAAAAGCACAGTGGTTTTGGAGTGATGATCTGGTTTTGATTCCAGCGGTTAGGTCACTGGTTAGATTTGATAAAGGGTGGGAACCTTGATGTTTCCATTTCTTTAGAACAAGAGTGTTAGAGTCCTCGTTTGTTTCATTTGGTTCTGATGCAACAGTGGTTGTGACTGTTGCATGGGGGATATCTTGTGAGGGTGTTTGTGGATTAGTTTCGGTTTGGTTAGTGAGTGGGTCACAATAGTTCACATTTCCCTTGGATGAGCTAGCTCCATCTTCAGATGAGGGAGTGTTAGTTCCCCCTGAATTTTGGCCAGCTTCCTCAGGCAACAGTGGCTCCAACTGTTGCTCAGCCTCTTCCACTACTTGATCCATGTCATGACGCATCATTCCAATTTCGAAGTCGTCGTCTTCCATATCGTCCTCTTCATCATTAACCTGTATATTTGAAGCAAAGAGACTATATTCGTCAAAAATTATATGGACACTTTCCTCCATTTTCATGGTTCTTTTGTTATATACTTTGTAAGCTTTACTATGATCGGAATAACCAACGAAAACGCCTTCATCACTATGAGCATAAAATTTGCCAAGGTTGTCTTTTCCATTATTGTGCACAAAGCATTTTAAGTGTGAGATATTTAGGTTTTCTTCCTCGTAGTAATTCATAAGGAGTTTTATCAATGATTTTTCTAATCATGACACGATTTTAGATATAACAAGATGTGTTAACGGCTTCGGCCCAAAAGTTCCTTGGCACTTTAGAGCTAATGAGCATGGTCCTAGCCATATTTTCAAGAGTTTGGTTCATTCATTCCACAACCCCATTTTGTTGAGGGGTTCTTGCGGCCGAAAAATTATGGTTAATACCATGTTCATTGCAATAAGACTCAAATGACAAATTCTCAAATTCGGTTCCATGGTCGGATCTCAAGGAGACAAGTTTATAACCAAATTTGTTTTGCACCTTTTTGACCCAAATTAAGAACTCGTCAAAAGTTTGATCTTTAGAACTTAAGAAAAGAAGCCAAATATATCTTGTAAAATCATCAACAATGACACAAACGTAGCGACTTCCACCTCTACTAACAATACGCATGGGTCCGCATGAGTCTATGTGAATGAGTACAAGAGGCAATGAAGTGCTAACAACCTTTTTGGATTTAAAGGAGCATTTTACTTGTTTACCTTTAACACAATCGTCACAAAGTGATTTAAACTCAAATTTGATGTTAGGAATGCCATCAACTAGATCAAGCCTCTTTAGGGTATTAAGTGTTTTAGCATTTACATGACCAAGTCGTTTATGCCAAAGCCAAGGGTCATTCTTTTGAACACTCATGCATGATAATGTTTGACTCGACAATGAATATAAGTTAGTCATGTAACCATCTTTGACACGTTTACCTTCAAGAATAAGTTCTCTAGTCTTTCCATCAATTATTCTACACTCACTAGCAAAAAATTCAACGATGTTACCTCGATCACACAATTGTGATATGCTTAGAAGATTGTGTTTCAAACCTTTGACAAGCAACACTTTGTTGACACATAGTGACTTTGACTTACCAACTTTTCCAATACTAATGATTTCACCTCGTTTGTTGTCACCAAAAGTCACCATGCCACCATCGTAGGCTTCTAGCGAAAGAAATTGGCTTTCATCTCCCGTCATGTGACGAGAGCATCCACTGTCTAAGTACCAATTGCTGCTGCCTTTCACTAATGCCTATAAGAAATCAAACGTTTAGTTTAGGAACCCAAACAAGTTTGGGTTCCTTTTTGACAATGACTTTCTTGACTTCCTTCTTTTTAATCCAAACTTGTTTAGCCGCTTTAGTGCTTCTTTCTAAGGCAAGGACTCTCTTTTCACAACCATTGAATTCATGACCAGTTTTACCACAGTAGTTGCAAATAATGTATTCAGAAAGGCCAGCATACTTTCTTCTTCGAAAATCAGTCTCGCTTGGGTCTTGGTTTCGAGTGCAACAGTGCGTGGTACTGTTGGATTTGAAACCAAGTCCAGCATTTTTTGCACGGTTTTCGTATTCTTGAGACTGTTTTAGAAGAAACTCCAAGACATTCTGGCTTCTTTCCCATTTCAAATAGAACATCTTAGCCTCATCTAGCTCTTTGGTTAGTGTTTCAATTTTAGCAAGATGATTAAGATTTAGTTGACCTATTTTGTCGAAAGCATGTTTAGCATGTCTTACTTCATCACTAAGCAATAAGCCAATTTGCTCAAGTTGCTTGTTATCTCTTTTACACAAAGTAAGGTCAGCTAGCAGAGAGTCTCGTTCCTTAGTTAGTGAAGACACACGTTTTGTGAGAGTCTCAGTTTCCTTCATAGACTCAGATGCAACAGTTGCATCATCTGTTGCATGAGTTTGTTCAGCCTTTTTTAGAGTTTTAATTTGAACAAGAAGGTCATGGTTTGATTGTTGCATTCGATTTAAGGGACCTTTAACATGACTTGACTCGTCATTTAACATTTCAGCAATTTTGACAAGATCCCCTTTTTCACTTTCACATGTTGCTAGATCAATCAAAAGTTGGTTACGTTCTTTGGTTAGTGAGGACATAGTTTTGTCGAAGGACTCGTCTCCTTTGTTAGACACAGATGCAACATTGCAATGATCTGTTGCATGTATTTCATCAATCTTTTAGCAAGAAATAGATTCTGTTTTCGGAGCTTTTTAATCTCCTTCTCAAGACTCGATGATGAACTAGGTTGATCGACCTCATTTAGACATTCTTTTCAGCCAACATTTTCTTCGGCTATGTCTTCAATTTCAGTTTGCATAGCCTCTAATTTATCGTTTTGGACACGACACTTATTAATGAATTGGTCTAGGAGAAGACAAATTTGTCTTTAGAGAAAGATCAAACCTTTTTCCTGAGCTTATTTATCTCAATGTCTGAATCTGAATCTGAGTCCACAGAGTGAGCCATAAGACATTTGACATTTTCTTTCTTTGTTGACTTTGGAACATCATTGCTTAATTGAGAGGAGATGCTAAGTTTGGCGTCCAATTCTTCCTCAAGGACGTCGTCCTCCTCGGAATCAGACATTCCGATAATGGCAGTCATTACTTTGCTTTTGTATTCTCTTTTAGCAAACTCACGCTTTTATTTAGATTTAATGTCGTTCCACTTTGGGCATTCTTTGATTTGGTGACCTTTCTCACCACATTTGAAGCAACCAACAGTGGAACTAGACTTCCTTTTGGGAAAGCGTCGTTTGCTAATATAGTTATTGGACCTTTGTGAGTTTTGACCATTAATCATGCCAACAATGTTTTTAGTGAACATTGAAAACTCATCATCTTCATCCTCCTCATCACTTGAGAGAGCATAGAGAGCGAGTCCTTTCCCTTTAGAGTTTTCACCAGATCACTTCATGAGAGTTAACTCATGAGCCATGAGTGAGCCCATAAGTTCATCAAGAGACAGCAAGGAAAGGTCTTTAGCTTCCTCAATAGCCGTAACCTTCGGTTGCCATTTTTCAGATAGGCTGCGAAGGATTTTACGGACTAAATCCTCGGATTCGAAGTTTCTACCTAGACTCTTGAGGTCATTAACGATACTAGAGAAACGTGAAGACAAACTATTAATTGACTCATCTCTTCCCATGTTGAACATCTCATATTGTTGCATGAGAAGATCAACACGGTACTTTTTGACTTGTGACGTTCCCTCATAAGCAAGAT
Organism: Silene latifolia; assembly: GCF_048544455.1. Taxonomy (NCBI): domain Eukaryota; kingdom Viridiplantae; phylum Streptophyta; class Magnoliopsida; order Caryophyllales; family Caryophyllaceae; genus Silene; species Silene latifolia. Next base: position 33,201,645 of record NC_133526.1, on the reverse strand, counting down.
TTAGGGTATCCCAAATTTCCTTTGCCGAGTCACATCCGGATATCCGGTTAATCTCTTGTTTAGCGATGCCATATTGAAGGATGGACATGGCTTTAGAGTTTTTCTCGACTTTCCAATAATCGGCTTTAACATATTTGTCCTCACTTTTGAGAGACTTAGTGCCATCGGTATTAGTCACCTCAATTTTGAGGGGACCATTTTGAATGATCAACCAACATTCGTAGTGCTCCATGTGGTGTTTCCCCCAGGCATAGTTTTCTCCCTTAAAGATGGGATACTTAGTGTGTTTTGAATCGTCCATAACTACGGGATCAACTCCTTGGTTTTAACCAATATCAAGAGCACGAGGCTCTGATACCAATTCAAGAGTTAAGAACGATAAACACTTAAGAGGGGGAGGGGTGAATTAGGTGTACCTTTTAAAAATTCTCTCTTTTACTTAGTTAGAGACTAACACAAGTACGATCTGTTGAGTACGAGTATGAGAAACTTAATGGATTATAAGTTCACAAACGGTACAACAGGTCTATGCAACAGTATAAGAGACTATTGCACAACACTGGCAGCGAGATTAATGTATGAAAGTGAAATGATAAGAAACGTAAAAGTAAATAAACAAACAAGACGATGTTTAAAAATTGGTTCAGCTCCTACTCCGGAGCCTACGTCCAACTGTTATTTTATTGTTTGTTTAGAATTTTACTCAAACTTAACTAAACCATTACAATGAAAATAACTCGCCAACCTACTCCGGTTGCAATTGCTTGAAGCTACTCCGCTTCAAGACTTTCTCTTGCTCAAAGCTACTCCGCTTCAAGACTAAAAGTTCTATCTCAACGGTTTACAGAGTCAAAATCTCAGTGGTTCACTTAAGAACATGGAGATTACAATTAAGACCTAAACACGAGAATCATTGAACATATTCTTTATGCAACAGTGAATCGAACTGATACTTGGAGATTTTACAGCTTTGAAAAACAAATGAAGACTTTTGAAAAACAGAAAACGGTTTTGCAAATGATTGAAGAACAAAGCTTAAATGCTGCAAAGATTTGCAAAGTGTTTACAATGAATGCTCTTTCAAAGTCTTACAATAAATGATAAATGAGATGGCTATTTATAGAGAAAAGAAGTGTGTAAGAGAAGGATCTTAATACTTCTTTAATCTAATATCCATAGGTTTGTAATATGTATTCTAATTTAAAATTATATAAGAACAATCAGATTTGTGAGGCTTCTGGTGGCTACATTTTTCCAAAGCAAAGGAGTGTTTCCCATAAAATATGGGAACTCACAATTTCGCCCAAAATGGAAAAAGGAAAAGACCTATTTTTAGCATAAAAGTCCACTTGCATTAATAGGAATGGCATCTTTAGTTTAGCTTGGAAGAATATCCTTTTTGTTCTAAGTTGTTCTTCAGATTTGGAAAATAGTATCTTTTGGAAACAAATAAAGCTTTTTGAAAGATTTTAAACACTTGTGAATTTTGCGAAAATTCTCCATACGTTAGTACCAGAAACCCTGGTGCAACAGTCACAGGAACTGTTGCACGGTTTTGCAATCACTTATACATAAAGAGAATATCTTTAACTACCTCGTTTACAGCATTCATTCTAGACAATGGGCATGCTTGACTTGTCTTTCATCTTGATCATCTTTGGGCTTCTTTGAACAATCATTGGATGCTTCAATTTGCTAAAATTTTAACTAAGAAGCAAACAATTAAATGACAATGAAACTTGGCATCATCAACCGAGTGTGTTCTAACACAGTAATTATTAAATACATTAATTAAATATACATTTAAATCATTACTTATACATAGACCTGTCAAAACTCGACCCGACCTATAAAAAACCTGTAAATTACCCGCTATTTTAAACCCGAACCCGAAATTTACCCGACCGTAAATAACCCGACAAAAACGCGCCGGGTCGGGTTAGGTAACGGGTAACCCGCCAGGTTAAAAAATGAAATGCAGCCTTTTAAGTTTTAACTTATATTTTCACATAGAATGGAAACCATAATGTTAAAATCAAATTGTTAACGCTGCTTCCTCTTTCATCGCTCATCAAGTCTTCTACTCTTCTCTCATCGTGGATCGATTCAATTGCTAAGGGCTACCGGATTCGTTTGTGTGTGTATCTAACTTATATCTTCGTTTTTCGCTGATCTTTAGTCTTTAATCGTGTATGTAATCATTTGTTCAAGTCTATTACTTTTCATTTGTTTCAATCTTTAATCTCTAATCTAATTTTCTTTTTGGGATTTAATTCGTATATGTATATCTTTCGCTGATCTTTTTTATTTATATATTGTTAAGGGGTTGGGAGTTTTGGGATTTAATCCATTGTGTGATGTTCTGTTACACATTACTTTCTTATTATTGTCTCTAATTTGTTTGGCATCAGCTTGTAGTGAGAGAGGTTCATATTGAGTGTGTTAATATGTATATTCATTAGCTTTCACTCTATTTTCACTGTGTTTTGCTTAGTTTTTTTTCGATTTGTAGAAATGAAAAGGTGTGATTTAGCTATACTAGCTGAAAAACTGTAGTTGTACTTTGTAATTCAGACAAAATAAAGAGATTGTTTGGCATGAGTCATGACACAGGTGATTAGAGGGGTTAGAATTTGTGTGGAATTCTTTACTGGATATAACATTATTGTTGTTACAATCACTATATATGTATAACAATTATTATTACTAGATTATTCAAAGTTCTATCATAGAAAAAAAATGGATATTGGCCTTTTCTCCCAGCAACTAGTACATGTATACGTTATGTTAGGCTGTAATTTAAAAGTAGAAGTTAAGATTAATAACTTACTGGCTTGGTTTTACTTATGCCAAATTTTGTCATTGACCTTGAATAATCAAACACAATAGTTTAGTACTACATCCATTGAAAGGAATAATATCACTCTTGGCCAACTATGCACATCCCTTGTTCGGTTTCGTGTTCTATCCTGGCCAACTATGCACATCCCTTATTCTGTATCGTGTTCATACTCGATTCGAATACAATCCTAAATCAAACGACATAGGAAAATTACATCGTAGTACATCATTATTCATTAATAGCTAAAATAAATATAGGCTGTTGTAGCCTTGTATGCTTGTAGTGATGTTAATTGTTCCACAATGACAAATCCATTTGCTTTATGTTAAACAGAAAAAAACGTAGGTAAAAAATTATGTAAAATAACTTTACCATAACTGATACGAAAGCAATATGTTTAATATGGTTTATCAATGTGGTAGAAAGTAGAATGTTATTGTAAATTTGTTGTGGTAGCATTCATTCCCCTGCCTTTATCTTTCCAACAGTCATGGCACCACATCGACGACAACGTGCACGAAAGATTGAACAAATGCATTTCCATCTCCATTAGGTCGAAGTCAAGTTTCTTGCTCTTCATCCATGTCTCCAGGTGTGTGTATTTCTAACCAAAAGTTTGAATTTTGTTAAGTATGTAACAGGTTTTCATATTCTCTAATTGCACGTTCTTTCTCTTAACATTTAGGCAAATCTTCATCCCCTTGCTCGCCAATTGAAGATACTCAGAACTCTTTACTAGTTGGTAAAAATGCTGAAAATTCTGCGGTGTCTTCTGAGAGGAAAGAAAGAAAATGGACTTCCCCTGTTTGGAACCACTATAATAAGTATCTTGGCAGCAACTATGCAGATAGCATTCCAAGAGCAATTTGTTTGTATTGCAAAGGAGGGCCAATGCCGACCCATTCTGGTATGGGTACATCTAATTTTAAACGTCATACTGAAACTTGTGATGCACGTCCAACTGGAGAGGGTTATGAAATGGTTGCTGAAAAAAGATGGTTTCCTCGTAATGAAACTTAGTCATCTTATTTACAAAGAAAAGAGCTTCACTTGTATTTGAATGATAATGTGAGGTTCATTTCTAGGAATACTACTAAAACCTATTGCCTGCAAATCCACAAAAAAGATTAAATGATACTAAAGGAAGTGATGGCTGGGGTGAGTGGAAAAGTATGTTTAACTTGTGATATGTGGACTTATTGTGTTGATCAAGGTTACCTTTCCTTAACTGCTCATTATGTGGATGATGAATGGAATTTACAAGCTAAAATTCTGAATTTTTATCATTTGGAACCACCTCATGATGCTATGAGTATGCATGATAGACCTGTCAAACGGGTCAAACGAGCAGGTTACGGGTCGGGTGGATACGGGTTCGGGTAAAATACGGGTCGGGTAAAATACAGGTCAAGTACATACGGGTTACAGATCAGGTTAGGGTTTAAAAACGGGCCAACTAACGACTTTCGAGATAATTTTTAAAAAATTGTTTAATACATAATTTTTTGTATAATCGATATTTTAATTTTTAAAAAATTAGGTAATACATAATTTTTAGTATAATCGATATTATAATTTTAAAAAACATAATCCTTAGTATAATCTATATTTTAATAGAAAATATTTAGACAAATAATACATTAACGCGATTTTCCACGAAATTTCACTTTTGAAAGAGTTAACATGATGTCACACACTGTCATTATAATTTATAAATGTACAACACTTGACAAAATTTTTTAGCATCTCATTCCGGTTAAAGGTTGCCAATTGCAAGAAATGAAGAAATCCATAAGCAAAAACAAGCCATTGTTCGTTCAAAATACGTACAGAAATTGGTGGTTAAAAATTTAGAGTTCATTCAAACATTTCCAAGTTTCCATCCATCACAAATTCACATTAAGTCATCAACTTATAATATCCTACAAGTTTTACGTGTCTTCTGGTGGACGTAAATTACCACATGCCCACAAACCAAAAAGAGACCACGTCAAAAGATAGCAAAATATTCCACCAGTCTAATTATTACATAAAATAGCTAATTAAACACAATCATCTTCACTAATTCGCAATAGAATTTCCATCTATGATAAGAGATTAAGTGTCGTCTCGTCCTCCACGCCCTCATCATTTTCATTATCACCATCATCAACATCGGCATCAGCAGCAGTCTCTTTACTAATTCGCAATGCAGAAAACTGATACTCAAATCCATCAAGTAGTTTATTATCATTAGTTGCTGGAAAATAAGAAATATGTAAGTAAAGGATAAGGAAAAATCACATTAGCATTCTTTCTCAACAATAAAATTAAAAACCAAAAGAGTATAAGTATTTACGCACCTTCTTGGACATCAAACCCATACAACCAAGTACGAGTAGTGAGCAAAGCATCAGCAGTTTCAGGCTTGAGAGAAGCTCTCCATTTGGTGATTACTCTACTTCCCATGCTAAAAGCATATTCCGAGGCAACGGTAGTGATAGGAATTGCAAAAATATCTTTAGCCATTTTTGCAAAAGTATAAAACCATTTTCCATTCTCTTTCCACCATAAGAGAATGTTAATATCTAAAGTATGGTTCACTCGAGATTCATCTAGGTACATGTCAAGCTCTGTGCTAAACACTCGACTAGAATCATTGGCAAAAGCAGCAAAACCCTAAAAAAATAATTCACAAACAGTATTAAATTGGGGAAAGCAGCAGGTCGGCATAAAAATAATATATGATCAGATTTACTCAATGGCAGCTCGTCTTGAACTTCTGTTGGTGTTGAACATCTGTTGGTACAAGGATCCATTTTCACATACACTTCATACAATTTATAGAGCTCAAATTTCACAGCTTCAGACTTAGTTTTAGCAGTGTGAGCATCAAGTTCTCTGAAGCAGTACCTTACAAACTCAAACTTGAACCTCGGATCAAGAATTGCAGCAAAGGAAAGAATGAAACTGTAAGACTCCCAATACTTATCAAATTTCACCTTCATCTTTTTTGCTTATTCCTCATAAACTCGTCTTCACATGATTTATATTCCAACAAGAGAACCTCAGTTTTCCACACACTTTTCAAGTATAGATTTGTCGTTGGGTACTTTCGTCCCGACATGAGCGTAGTAATCTCATCAAATGGCTTTAAAAGAGCATATAACTTTCTAATTCTAACCCATTATTCATCAGTGGGTACAGGTGGAAATGTGGCATCAAACCTTGAAGACGACCTCATACTCACAAAAGCATTACGAAAATAAAGTGCCCTACACAACATTTTGAAGGTTGCATTCCATCTAGTAGGACAATCCGTATAACTCCCTTGGAACTATCAAGATTAGAACCACGAACAATTTCCTCAAATATTAAAGTACGGCGTTTAGAACAACCAAATATAAGTAACAAGTTTCTTAACTTTAGTCACTCCTCCGTCTATTAATTTCAAACCCTATTGCACAATCAAGTTGAGGATGTGAGCACAACAACGAACATGAAAATACTTTCCATCACGCAACAAAGGAGAGTGGACTTTAAGACTCTCAGCTAGCATGTTTTGCATGTTATCATTGGCTCTAGCATTGTCCAAAGTAATTGTAAAAACTTTCTTTGTAAGTCTCCACTCTTTGATAAATTCCTAAAGTTTATCATGCATACTCACATCATCATGAGGTGGTTCCAAATGATAAAAATTAAGAATTTTAGCTTGTAAATTCCATTCCTCATCCATATAATGAGCAATTAAGGAAAGGTAACCTTGATCAACACAAGAAGTCCACATATCACAAGTTAAGCATACTTTTCCACTTACCCCAGCCATCACTTCCTTTTATATCTTTTTCTCTTTTTTTTGTGGATTTGTAGGCAATAGGTCTTAGCAGTGTTCCTAGAAATGAAAATCACATTATCATACAAATACAAGTGAAGCTCTTTATTTCCTTCATGTTCAACATAAGTAAATGGGTATCCATGTCTTACGATGGCAAGTGCCACTTTTTCTTTGTAAATAAGATGAATAAGTTTCTTTACGAGCAAACCATCTTTTACATCAACCATTTCATAACCCTGTCCAGTTGGACGTTCATCACAAGTTTCAGTATGACGTTTAAAATTAGATGTACCCATACCAGAATCGGCCAGCATTGGCCCTCCTTTGCAATACAAACATATTGCTCTTGGAATGCCATCTGTATAGCTGCTGCCAAGATACTTATTATAGTGGTTCCAAATAAGGGGAGTCCATTTTCTTTTTTTCCTCTCGGAACACACAACAGAATTTTCAGCATTTTTACCAACTAGTAAAGAGTTCTGAGTATCTTCAATTGGCGAGAAAGGGGATGAAGAGTTGCCTAAATGTTAAGAGAAAGAACGTGTGATTAGAGAATATGAAAACCTGCTACATACTTAAAAAAATTCAAACTTTTAGTTAGAAATACACACACCTGGAGATATGGATGAAGAGGAAGAAACTTGACTTCGACCTAATGGAGATGGAAATGCATTTGTTCCACTCTTTCGTGCACGTTGTCGTAGATGCGGTGCCATGAATGCTGGAAAGATAAAGGCAGGGGAATGAATGCTACCACAACAAATTTACAATAACATTCTACTTTCTACCACATTGATAAACCATATTAAACATATTGTTTTCGTATCAGTTATGGTAAAGTTATTTTACATAATTTTTTACCTACGTTTTTTTTTAACATAAAGCAAATGGATTTGTCATTGTGGAACAGTTAACATCACTACAGGCATACAAGGCTATAACAGCCTATATTTATTTTAGCTATTAATGAATAATGATGTACTACGACGTAATTTTCCTATGTCGTTTGATTTAGGATTGTACTCGAATCGAGTATGAACACGAAATAGAACAAGGGATGTGTATAGTTGGCTAGGATAGAACACGAAACCGAACAAGGGATGTGCATAGTTAGCCAAGAGTGATATTATTCCTTTCAATGGATATAGTACTAAACTATTGTGTTTGATTATACAAGGTCAATGACAATAGTTGGCACAAGTAAAACCAAGCCAGTAAGTTATTAATCTTAACTTTTACTTTTAAATTAAAGCCTAACATAACGTATACATGTACTAGTTGCTGGGAGAAAAAGGCCAATATCCATTTTTTTTGTACGATAGAACTTTGAATAATCTAGTAATAATAATTGTTATACATATTTAGTGATTGTAACCACAATAATGTTACATTCAGCAAAGAATTCCACACAAATTCTAACCCCTCTAATCACCTGTGTCATGACTCATGCCAAACAATCTCTTTATTTTCCTAATAAAGCTTTTTTCTTTTTTTGTCTGAATTACAAAGTACAACTACAGCTTTTCAGCTAGTATCGCTAAATCATGCCTTTTCATTTCTACGAATCGGAAAAAAAAAACTAAGCAAAAGACAGTGAAAAGTGAGTGAAAGCTAATGAATATCCATATTAACACACTCAATATGAACCTCTCCCACTACAAGTTGATGCCAAACAAATTAGATACAATAATAAGAAAATAATGTGTAACAGAACATCACACAATGAATTAAATCCCAAAACTCCCAACCTCTTAACAATATATAAACGAAAAAGATCAGCGAAAAGATATACATATACGAATTAAATCCCAAAAATATAATTAGAATAGAGATTAAAGATTGAAACAAATGAAAAGTAATTGACTTGAACAAATGGTTACATACACGATTAAAGATTAAAGATCAGCGAAAAATAAAGACATAAGTTAATAGTTACATACACAAACGAATCTGGTAGCCTTTAGCAACTGAATCGATCCACAATGAGAGAAGAATAGAAGACTTGATGAGCGGATGAAAGAGGAAGCAGTGAAGAGGAAGCTACGGTAACAATTTGGTTTTGATTTTAGGTTTTTCATTCTATGTGAAAATATAAGTTAAAACTTAAAAGGTTGCATTTCATTTTTTAACCCGACGGGTTACTCGTTACTTAACCCGACCCGACCCGTTTTTATCGGGTTATTTACGGGTCGAGTAAATATCGGGTTCGGGTTTAAAATAGGGGTAATTTATGGGTTTTTTTTACGGATCGGGTTTCGGTTGGTTAACGGGTCGGGTTGAGTTGAGTTTTGACATGTCTAATGCATGATAAACTTTTGGAATTTATCAAAGAGTGGGGAATTACAAAGAAAGTTTTGACAATCACTTTGGACAATGCTAGATCCAATGATAACATGCAAAACATGCTAGCTGAGAGTCTTAAAGTTCACTCTCCTTTGTTGTGTGATGAAAAGTATTTTTATGTTCGTTGTTGTGCTCACATCCTCAACTTGATTGTGCAAGAGGGTTTGAAATTAATAGATGAAGGAGTTGCTAAAGTTAAGAAACGTGTTACTCATATTTGTTGTTCTGAACGCCGTACTTTAATATTTGACGAAAATGTTCGTGGTTCTAATCTTGATTGTTCCAAGAGGCTATAACAACCTTCAAAATGTTGTGTAGGGCACTTTATTTTCGTAATGCATTTGTGAGTATGAGTTTGTCTTTAAGGTTTGATGTCACATTTCCACCTTTGCCCACTGATGAATAATGGGTTAGAATTGGAAAGATATGTGCTCTTTTAAAACCATTTGATGAGATTACTATGCTCATGTCGGGACGAAAGTACCCAACGGCAAATCTATACTTGAAAAGTGTGTAGAAAATTGAGGTTCTCTTGTTGGAATATGAATCATGTGAAGATGAGTTTCTGAGGGATATGGCAAAAAAAATGAAGGTGAAATTTGATAAGTATTGGGGGTCTTACAGTTTCATTCTTTCCTTTGCTGCAATTCTTGATTCGAGGTTCAAGCTTGAGTTTGTAAGGTACTGCTTCATAGAACTTGATGCTCACAGTGCTCAAACTAAGTCTGAAGTTGTGAAATTTGAGTTCTATAAATTGTATGAAGAGTATGTGAAAATGGATCCTTCTATCAGTGGGAGTTCAACACCAACAGAAGTTCAAGACGAGCTGCCAGTAAGTAAATCTGATCATATATTATTTTTATGCTGACCTGCTGCTTTCTCCAATTTAATACTGTTTGTGAATTATTATTTTAGGGTTTTGCTGCTTTTGCCAATGATTCTAGTCGAGCGTTTAGCACAGAGTTGGACATGTACCTAGATGAATCTCGATTGAACCATACTTTAGATATTGACATTCTCTCATGGTGGATGAATCTCGATTGAACCATACTTTAGATATTGACATTCTCTCATGGTGGAAAGAGAATGGAAAACGATTTCGTACTGTGTCCAAAATGACTAGAGATATTTTTGCAATTCTTATCACTATTGTCGCCTTGGAATCTGCTTTTAGCATGGGAAGTAGAGTAATCACCAAATGGAGAGCTTCTCTTAAGCCTGAAACTGCTGATGCTTTGCTCACTACTCTTACTTGGTTGTATGGGTTTGATGTCCAAGAAGGTGCGTAAATACTTGTACCCTTTTGGTTTTCAATTTTATTGTTGAGAAAGAATGATGATGTGAATTTCCCTTATCCTTTACTTACATATTTCTTATTTTCCAGCAACTAATGATAATAAAGTACTTGATGGATTTGAGTATCAGTTTTCTGCATTGCGAATTAGTGAAGAGGCTGTTGCTACTGCTGATGCCGATGCTGATGATGGTGATAATGAAATGATAAGGGCGTGGAGGAGGAGACGACACTTAATCTTTTATCATAGATGGAAATTCTGTTGCGAATTAGTGAAGATGATTGTGTTTAATTAGCTATTTTATGTAATAACTAGACTGGTGGAATATTTTGCTATCTTTTGACGTGGTCTCTTTTTGGTTTGTTGGCATGTGGTAATTTACGTCCACAAGAAGACACGTAAAACTTATAGGATATGATAAGTTGATGACTTAATGTGAATTTGTGATGGATGGAAACTTGGAAATGATTGAATGAACTCTAAATTTTTTGCCACCAATTTCTGTAAGTATTTTGCACGAACAATGGCTTGTTTTTGCTTATGAATTTCTTCATTTCTTGCAATTGACAATCTTTAACCGGGATGAGATGCTAACAAATGTTGTCAAGTTTTGTACACTTATAGATTATAATGACAGTGTGTGACATCATGTTAACTCTCTCAAAAGTGAAATTTCGTGGAAAATCGCGTTAATGTATTATTTGTCTAAATATTTTCTATTAAAATATCGATTATACTAAAAATTATGTTTTTTAAAAATTATAATATCGATTATACTAAATATTATGTATTAAATAATTTTTTAAAAAATTAAAATATCGATTATACAAAAAATTATGTATTACATAATTTTTTAAAAATTATCTCGAAAGTTGTTAATTGGCCCGTTTTTAAACCCTAACCCGGCCTGTAACCCGTATTTACTTGACCCATATTTTAGCTGACCCAAAATAAACCCGACCCGTATTTTACCTGAACTCATATCTACCCGACCCGTAACCCGCCTGTTTGACAGGACTACTTATACATCTAAAATATTTTTTTTAAATAATAAAATTTATAGAAAATTCGGCTAGCCCATGGGCCAAGCACGGGCCGATCCCATGGTTGGACAGGCCAGGGACGGGTTATGGTGAGGGTATGTGAGTTCGGCCTTGGCACGTCACGACACGGCACGACAGCCAGATTATCCGTGTCTGGGCCATGGGAAATTTAGGGCTTGGCAAGATGGACAAGCACTACATGACCCATTACTTGCTCTAAAGGTATCCCCTTTCTTGTAGGTTGATTATTTAATTCACTAATGGTTTTATCTACACAGGATTAAATTTATAATGAGGACGATAAAGTAAAGTGAAATAAAAGAAAGAAAAATAAGGCACAATAATTTTTACGTGGACACCCTTAACTTGGAAGAAATCCACGGGCATCAAATCAGAATTGAATTTTAATAATATTTTGTTTGTGAGCAAAAAAGAATTGTATAATGTTCAATAAATTATTAATTCTTGTTGTAGACAGTTGTAGTTGAGTTACTTGTTGCGGAATGATCATTCTCTTTCCCTTATTCTTTGTATTTATACCTTAATTTTTTCACAACGGTTTTTACTTGTAAGTACGAAGTCGTTCGTCTAATGTAGAAGTTGTTACCTTGACTTCTCCTTCTTATCCGGTAGTTATTTCGTAGCTGACTAGGGTTTTTGATTGGTTTCTCAACGTATGCTAATGGGAAGACTTTGTCTCACTAAAACATAGGAACAAACTTGGACTACTTATAAGCATGAATTTAGGGATCGTTTTGGTTCAAAGTTGCGGAATAGATTGGAATGGAGTGTGATAATACCATGCAGGTATGAAGTTAGAACCTCATAGTTGTTTGGTTCGTTTTTAAAATAGAGAATAATAATACTATAGGGTGAAAAGAAGTTAAAAACTTGAGTGATGAGGTGGATTTGAGATTTCAAGGAGTTGTAATGGAGTAAGATATTTTGTAATACCCCGTAATTTGGTGGAATTTATATTTACGATTATTAGCATTCTTAATAATTAATTACGACATTTATAATTTATAATAAAGAATAAGACGGAATAATATAATAAAATAATAAATGAGTCGGGATTTTTTAATTGGGACGTGTGCTAGGTTACTTGTATAGCCTAATAAAGGTAATAATAGTATATGTAATTGTATAATAGTAATAATAAGAGTAATTGTATAATATTAATAATATGGTAAATTACATATTTCCTAATTAACTTCTTATAGCCTTAACCTACCTATATAAATAGATGGGAACATACAACTATAGACCTTATTCTTCATAAAAATCTGAATAATTCATAAGGGAGTAGATATAGAAAAAAAAAAGAAGGAGAATTAGATTTAATTATCGTCTCAAGGTAAGGCCATCTTATAATTTAATGTATTGGTTTTGTAATTATTACAACTCGTAAATTAGACCACCATATGACCAACTACTTCCGTGACATCAACCGTGGACCACATGGTTTGACCAGACCCACCGTTGATCACCTTTGACCGACAGGAGAGGGGCGTTTGAAGGGGGGCTTTCATGGGTGGTCGTGTATGTGGCTGCTAGTGGCGTATGGTGGCGGAATTGGCGGGTTGTGTGAGTTGTTGCTTGTGTTGTTTGTTGTTGGTCGTGGGTGTTAGGGCAAGGTGGTGAGCTTGTGTATGGTGGTTGATGCTGGTGTTTAGGCCGTGGCTAAGTTGGTGGTTTTGGTGTCTCACGGTGGGGCAGGTGGTAGAGATGGTTGTGTTGTGGTTGGGCGAGATTCATGGGTTGTTTAGGGAGGGTGTGAACACGGGTTAAACCGTGTTTGTTGGGTGTGATTATGGGTTTTTGTGGGTTTTTGACACGGGTTGGTGAACGGGTTTGGTTGATGATCGGGTTTGGTTTTAGTTTGAGACGGGTTTATAAATATTAATTTGCGTAATAATATAATTAACATAATTAATAAATAGTTAGTTTATTTATTTTGTAATTAGTTCGACTAGTAATTATAATTATTACTTTGCTAGGTGACGGATTCGTTGAGCATTATTATTAGTTTAAGTTCTCGGATTTGCATTGTTGGAGTTTTGCTTGTCAGGTAGGATAACTACTCAACTATAACTGTTATTGTGTTGATTATTACATGGATGTTCATATGTTGAATGGATGTTAGCTTCTGGTTTGTTATTGAATTGGCTGATTATTATTATCAGTTGCATGTTATGCATGTTCATATGGCTATATACTGGATTGGTTTGGTTTATGAACTGGAAGGCCCCATGCTTAGTCGCTCGTGGATAATGTGTGTATTGGAAGGCCCCAGACTTAGTCTCTGGTGCATAACGTGAGTAATGGAAGGCCCCAGACTTAGTCTATTGTGGATAACGTGGCTGTCTGTGGATATCTAGGAAGTTATATATATACCGTGGTTGTTTAAAGTTGTTTAATTATCCAACTTAACCGTTTGGTTGACCGTATATTCTGTAAACACCTGTGATGAACCAATTATTTGGGAGCAGATTGACTGAAAAGTGTTTGAGACTGTTGATCTGGGAGCATGGGACTGCGTGAGGATGATTTGGCCGTGACCTTACACGACTAGCTCACTTAGTAGACTGTTCCGTTTTATTTTATAAACTTATCTAATTTAATTCCGCTGCAACTTTGTACTTATTTATTATTCAGTTTGGTTTGGACAAATGTAATAAAACCAATATTCATTTAAAGTTTATTAATGTACTTTGGATTATTCTGTCTTTGTATCATTTACCTCGGGCAACCGAGATGGTAACGCTCTCATTTACTTGGGAGGCCTAGCTAAAGGCTCCTGAATGTTCCTCAGGCCTAACTAATGAATTTAATAATGAACTTAGGAGTTGTCTAATAACATGAACCCGGGTAGAAACTGTTATGTGCCCCTTAGGCTTGGGATGAGTAGGGCTCCTCACACAAAACTTCTGGCCCTTTTAGTTTTGAACCGGTTACCTTGAGAGAAAACTAGAGGAGTGGGGTAGTTAAAGTAAGTATTTTGTGCCTTAAGGGCCAATTGTGTGCTTAAGATGCAAATTTTCTACCCTTGGTTACAGGATGAGGCTGAGGTAAGTATCATGTCTAGTGATATGCGGAAACTGTTATCCCTGAACCATGTTATGATATCTAGATTTTCTTTTAAGATGTTCGAATTTTATTAAGCCAATACGCGGTGTAGTGTCTTCGTTGATGACCAAGGTTACGGGGACGTAACCTTAATTTTAAGGAGAGTAGAATGTGATAATAATTGCTAAAATAATGGGACATACTTCTTCACATATAGATTTTACTTTTTCACATACGATTTTTACAACATTACCCTTGGCATTTTCTCATTCCTCACCAAATTAATTTTTTTTCTTCTCCTCATCTCCAATCACCACTTCCTGACATTCTAGGCAGTACCTCCGATCAGTCACCACACGCCAGCAAACCTCACGCCGACCAACCTCCCCGCCGGTTGACATCACCACTAGCCTACTTCCCCACCAGCAGACATCACGCCGGCTTCCTTACGCCTGGCCCGCACTCCCCCTCCCTCTCCCGGACTCCCCTCTCCTCTCTCCATTCAGCAACTCCGTCGCTGTCATCCCTCCCTGTATCACCCCCATACTCCAAGTGCCTTACCAGGACCACTTAAGGGATGGAGGTGCTACCATCTCGATTACCCGAGACAAGGATAATCAAATGACAATAAGGAAACGTACTTAAATAGTACTCCCTCCTATTCACTATTTTCTTCCCTATTTCCTTATTCGGATTATTCGGGTTTTCTTCCCTATTTCCTTTTTTGGGTTGATTTGTGTGGTCCAAATTCATTTGCATGTGGGGTAGTGTGTTTTGTGTGGTCCAAATTCACTTTCTTATTTCTTGTGCAAAAACGAAAGGGGAAGAAAATGGTGAATAGGAGGGAGTAATAAAGTTTAAGTGATACAAGCCAAACTACAAAACTTGTTAAAAGGAAATACAAAGGTTCTCAAAACTGTCAACTACTAAATAACTACAAATGTTCGACACAGCGGAAGACTTCTAAAACTGCAACGTGGTGACTCATCCCAGCTATCCCATGCGCATCGTCTCATACCTGCTCAATAACTGCTCACCACCTCTGAATGGATCACCACAATTTTTAAAACATTTAAACGGGGTCAGTACTAATTAAATAAAAACAACAGCTGATATGAAACCACAATGTAAACAACTCAAACACACAATCTCAATCTCCACAACTCTACCCTATCTCCACATATTAGACTACACACTAAAGTGTGTAGCCCTTCCAGAGTACCCATCGCAACAAGTACTCCTCGCCGCCAGTGGGAGACCGCAACCGTTCCCACCTAAGCCCCACTCATCTCCATCGAGCGATATACCCATTTTCATTAATGTACACATCCCTTCTGTGGCGGATTCCACAGAAGGCGAATCAAGGGCGTGAAGCCACTCCCGTAAGTGACTCCACTCAGCCAGGGACGCACCCTGAAGATCACAGACAGTTATCAATCAATCATCGTATACAAACAACACTTACCAACAACCGATGCCAATACGATAAAATAATCAATCAACAACAACGACAACAACATCAACACCAACAATGCCATGTAATTAATACTGAGTAGGGAAACCCTACCTGGAATGCAAACACCACAGCAGTCTTAGCAGCTAATCAGAATCTTTCCTCAATGAAACCTCCTCCTATAACATACATACTTACAATTACTACCACATTCATACAAATCACCCTAAACCCCCAATATCACCCAATTAGGGTTTCAACCAACTTTAACCAAAACATTATAAAAATTATATAAAAAGCTTACCCTCGACACAAGGATCACAACGGCGTAAAGAATAAGATGATCCGACACTCCTAGCCTTGGGGATTTGTTAACAATGCGACGAAAACAACTTACGTAACTCCTCTTCTTCTCAAATAGGTTTTTAGAATGTTAAAAGAGATTAAGAAAAGTGACGATCATCTTTTTATATTAATCTCGCATCATTAACAAAACCCGTCAAACTCAGCCCGTCAAAATCACTTACTCGATCGAGTGGCCCTTACTCGATCGAGTCCCCAACTTACTCGATCGAGTATCCTACATGCAGTCTACTGTTTTGCGTCAAAAACTACTTACTCGACAGAGTAATCCCCACTCAATAGAGTACCCACAGACATAGAAAACCGTAGTATTACAGTCTTCCCTCCTTAAAAAGAACTTCGTCCCCGAAGTTCAACCTATAAACAAAAACAAAACATACTAACTTCCTCCCATTACAACAACATGACCGAAACTCAAAATAAAACTCAAAACAAAACTCAAAATGCACCTCCCAAACAACACTCAACCCGACTCAAAACAACTACTAATTGCACTAAACCAACATAAAACATGCAAAAACTCTATGCGACCATCTTCTACCCCCCTAAAAGAAACATGGTTACGTCCCCGTAACCACACATACCTGATCAAAAAGACACGGATACCGCTCCTTCATAGCCTCATCTGCCTCCCAAGTAGCCTCCTCAACCTCATGGTTAGACCAACGAACCTTAAGCAAGACCGTTTCCCCATGTCTAGTTTTCCTAACCTTGCGATCAAGAATCTGTTTCGGCACCTCAAGATAAGACAAGGACTCATCTAACTCGATGTTCTCTACATCTAACACATGTGAAGGATCACTCACATACTTCCGCAGCTGAGACACATGAAACACATTATGCACTCTGTCCAAAGCAGCTGGTAAAGCTAACCGATAAGCAACCTCACCCACACGATCCAAAATCTCATATGGTCCTATAAACTTCTGGCTCAGCTTCCCTTTCTTCCCAAATCTTATGACCCCACGCATAGGAGACACTTTCAAAAGAACCTTATCCCCAACCTGAAACTCTATGTCACGACGGTGTAAATCTGCATAACTCTTTTGTCGATCCTGGGCCGCTCTCATCTTTTGTCTGATCAGCTTAACCTGTTCAACCATTTCATGTACCATCTCTAAAGTCTTCATGGTCCTCTCTGTTTGGCCATCTATCGCAGGATAAAACACAGTACTCATGTTTAAGGTAGTTCCCATCAACTCCTGCAACTCTTTCCAAAATCGTTATATGAACCTCGCATCTCTATCGGACACTATATCCTTAGGCACCCCAAGCAAACGAACCACGTGCTTCCTATAAGTCAAAGCTAACTGTATCTTGGTCCATGTATCTTTCATCGCCACAAAATGAGCTGAGTTGCTCAAACGATCCACTATAAACCATATCATGTTGTTACCCTGCTGACTTCTCGGCAAAGCCACTATAAAATCCATAGAAATGGAGTCCCACTTCCACTCAGGTACCTCAAGAGATTGAATCTTACCTTGTGGTCGTCGCTGCTCTCCTTTAACTCTCTGACATGTCAAACAACGAGCCACAAACTCAGCTGTTTCCTTCTTCATCCCAGGCCACCAGAAAGTCTTTTTCAAATCTTTATATAGCTTGTCACCACCTGGATGTACCGAATATGGTGTGCAATGAGCCTCTATCATGATTATCTTTTTCAACTTCTCATCACTAGGAACACACCATCTCCCATCAAATCTGATGGTTATCAAATTATACCTCGCAAGTGCACGATTGTCGTTGTACACTATTTGAGGGTCGATCCCACGAGGAGCTAGGGAGAATATTAATCGTTCTAATTCCTATACTTAGCTAAGTCGGATAAAACAAGGATTAATTAATATCTAAAGGACTAAACTAAATAACAATTGAATAGAAATAAATAATTCAAAAGCTAAAGAATAAAAGCAAGCTAAAACAATGCGGCTTTACTCAATAAATAAGGACCTAGGGAGCGACTAAACCACCGACATTCGTAATAAATCATGAGTTCTGATGCGTGTCTATTATATAAGGTTTTCACCTCATTTTTACACGCATTTCTATGCTTTTTATGTAGCATCTGGCTACAAATACCCCCGAATATTCTACTTTGGCCCGTTTATTGTAATTTGCAGGAATTGACCGAGGAGGAGCTAAATCGAGCCTTAATTGTCCCAATTGTATGCATTTACGGGAAATAAGGAGCCGGAGTTTGGGAATCTCACACTTGGAGGACGTATGAGATTAGTTAAGGAATATGTTCAAGTCCTGGTGCGCATATATAGCTCGATCGAGTGCTTTAGTGCTCGATCGAATGCTTACACACTCAACACTGGTCGATCGACCAGTTCATAGAGTCGATCGAGGAGGTTCAGGAAGCAGTGCTCGATCGAGTAGATGTCCGACCTCGATCGAGGGGTTTTCGTGTGCCTTTAGTTTATTTTCCGCCTAATCTTTTATGGGCTTTTGTAATCAGTCCATGGATTAGGTTTAAGACAATTTTCAGTATAAGACTGAGGAGAACACTTCGTTACGCCCATCTCTTTCACTACGTACATTTCATCTGTTACTTTGTCACTGTTCTTTTGGGAATTCTACTCTCTACCTTGCTACTTTGATTCGGTATTATCAATTTGATTATTTCTCTACCATATTTATTGTCTTTAATTCCTTTTCTCTCTCTTGTTTTATAATAGTTCAATCGATTAGATCATTCATTATGTTTAGTTTGAATTGTTTGGTCACTGTAATTGTTAATCTGATAATTATGAGTAGCTAAATCCCTATGCTAAGACTATAGGGGACCCATGATTTGAAGGGAGAGTAATCGAATTACCAGGTTATTGCCGGTACCGTCTTAGTTGTTTAAATGCTACAAATAACTGTAATTGCCTAATTGAGTCGACGCAATTAGACCCTTATTCTTAGTGGACCTTGACCTGGACCGAAAGGTTGGAAGAGGGAGACTAGTAGCGAACAATAGAGTATTGCAGCGAGGGCGAAAGTTAAACTGTTTACGCTTTAGGGTGAATTAAGGACCGAAAGGTGACGTTCGCTACCCCTTAGACCATACTGCATTGACCTGGGACCTAGATTACTCGACCAGATAATTGTGGCGAACCGCTTGTCTTAGCTATTCCCTTTTATCTGTTAAACTCCTTCCTTTATTTTCTCTTTTCCTTGCTCTGTTAGTTTAGAATTCACAATTTAAAACCCCCAAATTTGGTTACTTAGACGAGCCTAGTTTAGCAAACAAATTCCTACCTCTCTGTGGATTCGACCCGACTTCCCTAGCTATATTAGTTAGTTGGAACCAGTTGGTTTATTTTTGACAGGTACGCGACAGACGTGTCAAATTTTGGCGCCGTTGCCGGGGAGGTGGCGCAATTTTGTTGCTTAAATTAAGTTTGTCTTTTATCTCAAGGAATTTATTCCTTGAGGCCGATCTCACTTTTCGCAAGTTTTGATAGTTTTGCAGATTAGTTTGTTTGCCAAGATGCCTACGATTACAGAGCATACAAAGCCATGTGGAAGATGTGGTGAAGAAGGGCACGATCTCTACGAATGTGTAGCGAGTATAGAGCGCGCTCTTGCATATAAGAAGTTCAAGCAGGGAGTTCCTTTCTCCCAGCTATATGAAGAGATAAAGAGCATTGCCGCCCCTTCTACGCCAGTATCACGACCGGCTTCCCCCTCTTCAAGAGAAGAAATTGCCGAGTTGAAGTCCATTATCTTTGAGTATGTCACGAAATCGATTGATTATATCGGAATTGAAGGAACAAGTCGCACAGTTGACACAGGCCACGGATCAAGCCAAGTTTTTTCCAATTTGTGACCCAGTCAGTGCAATGAACTTCCATCATGAAGAAGACAAAATATTGGCAGCTAATGATGATTCAGACGATGATTTAGACGAGTTCCTGCAGGAAATGCTTGCTGCGTGTGAAGTAACCACTCGATCGAGCAACTCAGCCACTCGATCGAGCGGTTCTAATCATCAAGTCACTCGATCGAGTGATAATGGCGGTCGATCGAGAAGTATAGAACTCCAAGTAGGTCGATCGAGTAACTACGCTGAAGAAGACACTCGATCGAGTGTCAAGACAGGTCGATCGAGTGATATTGAAGAAGAAACCGGTCGATCGACCAGTAAGGGTACTCGATCCAGTGCATTAAGTGGCGGAATTCCTAATTCAGTATCTAATACCGCCACCGTGTCATCTTCCCTTGCTGTGGAGACGTCACGCGTTGATAAGGGTAAAGGAAAGGTTGCGGGACCGCTCATCGCTACCAGGGTACCTTTCCCAAGTCGTCTGAAAGACGCAAGGATCGAGCAACAGTACGGTAAGTTCGTGGACATCGTGAAGAACCTTCAGGTAACTGTCCCCTTTTCTGAACTTGTTACTCAGGTACCCACTTACGCTAAGTTTATGAAGGATATTATAACACGTAAGAGAAATTTGAGTGAATTCGAGACAATTTCATTTATGGAAGAGTCTAGTAACCTGCTGTTAAATAAGGCCCCTCCAAAAATGAAAGACCCGGGCAGCTTTTCTATTACTTGTGTCATAGGTAATATGGTCATTGATAATGCCCTTTGCGATTTAGGTGCCAGTGTCAGTGTCATGCCCCTTCTTGTCTGCAAGAAATTGAAGATGAGTCACTTCAAGGTGACCAACATTACCCTACAGATGGCTGATAGATCTGTTAGGAGACCCTTAGGTGTCTTGGAGGATGTGCCTGTGAAAATAGACAAGCTTTACATCCCCGTAGATTTCATTGTTTTGGATATAGCTGAGGACACCCGGACCCAGATTATTTTAGGAAGACCGTTCCTTTGTACAATTTGGGGCCGTTATTGATGTCGACAAGGGCGTCGACTCTTGC
This sequence comes from Silene latifolia, assembly GCF_048544455.1. Classification (NCBI taxonomy): domain Eukaryota; kingdom Viridiplantae; phylum Streptophyta; class Magnoliopsida; order Caryophyllales; family Caryophyllaceae; genus Silene; species Silene latifolia. Next base: position 33,180,548 of record NC_133526.1, on the reverse strand, counting down.
GATAGGGGATGACGCTATCACATTCGTTTGCCAAGATTACTTTAGCCCACCCAATGATAGAGGACACTTGTTATTCGGTCGATATCATTGATGAGTCTATTTATGACTTCTGGTCGGGTTCTTTTATGAAGGACCCACCGGAAGCTCTCATGCTTTTTGATGAGTGTGCGAGATAGCCCGGAAGAACGATGATCTTTGCGTTGGATTTGCTTGTTGATGATTTAGATGAGCGTGAGGGAGAGCGAGGTGGAGCAGGATGATCGGCACTCTTTGCTCCATTGAGGTAAAGGTACCGGAACGTAAGCCTCTCCCATCTCATCTTAAATATGCTTTTTTAGACGATACGGAGCAAAGTATCCGGTCATTGTTAGTGCCAAGCTTAGTGATGATCGGTGACTTCTTTGTTAGTGTACTTAAGAAAAACGAGGGAAGGCAATGGGCTACTCACTGGATGATATCACGGGGATTAGTCCCGATATTTGTATGCACGGGATAGAGCTGGAGGAGGATCACAAACCTTGCGGGCGGGGGTCGGCGTCGGTGAACCGGAAGATGCGAGGATGTTGTGATGGTGAGGTAATGAAGCTGCTGGATGCGGGTATTATCTATTCGGTAGGTAATTCTAGATGGGTAAGCCCAAAGACGGGTAGTCCCAAAGAAAGGAGGGACAGCGTAGTTAAGAATGATAAAAATGAATTAATACCTACCCGAGTAGTGACTGGTTGGCGGATGTGCATAGACTACGAGATGACTAAATGCCGCCACTAAGAAAGATCACTTTCCCCTTCCTTTTATTGATCAAATGGTAGAGAGATTAGCTTCTCATAAATTTTTCTGCTATTTAGATGGGTATTCAGGGTTCTTTCAGATCCCTATCCACCAGAGACGATCAAGCCAAGACTACATTTACCGTCCTAAGGGCGTTTTTGCGTATCGCGAGAATGCCTTTTGGTTTGTGCAATGCCCCCGCCACCTTCCAAAGGTGCATGATGGGGATATTTTCAGAGTATATTGAGTCTATCATGGAAGTTTTTATGGATGACTTTAGTGTATATGGGAGTGATTTTTATTTGTCTGTCTAACCTTGAGAAAGTGTTGCGTATTTGTATTGAGGTTAATCTTGTCTTTGAATCGGGAGAAGTGCCACTTCATGGTCAACGAGGGAGTTGTCCTAGGGCACTTAGTTTCGATAGGGGAATAGAAGTTGACAAAGCAAAGGTTGAAGTGATTCAAACAATTACCACCTCTGTTAATGTTAAGGGGGTGAGGAGCTTCCTTAGTCACGCTGGCTTTTATCGCTTAGGTTTATCAAGGATTTCTCCAAAATTGCTAAACCACTTACAAATTGTTGCTTAAAGATGCCCCTTTTGTTTTTACTCGATGCTTGTCTTTCGCTTTTAACAGGTTAAAGCAGGCCTTAGTCTCCGCGCCGATCATACTGACCTCCCAACCGGGACTTGCCGTTCTAGATCATGTGCGACGCGAGTGACTATGCACTAGGAGCGGTGCTAGGCCGGAGGAGGAAAGACAAAGCCTTGAATGCTATTTACTATGCGAGCCGAACTCTGGATGAGGCTCAAGTGAAGTACACTACCACCGAGAAGGAGCATTGTTTGTAGTAGTTTATGCCTTAGAAAAGTTTCGTACTTATTTAGTTGGGTCGGAAGTCACTGTTTTTACTGACCATGCAGCTTTGAGGCACCTCCTTGCTAAGAAGGAGGCTAAACCGCGGCTCTATCGAGATGGATACTCCTTCTTCGGGAGTTTGACCTACGAGATCAAGGATAAGAAATGAGCCGAGAACGTTGTGGCGATCACTTGTCGCGATCGATGCGACAAGAAGGGGAAGATTCTCTACCTATTGATGATTCTTTTCCGGACGATACTTTAATTCTTTGTCATATCGTCTATTGTTGACCAGGAACCCTGGTATGCAGATATAGCTAACTTCGTTGTCGGTGGCAAGTCGCCACCCGACCTTTCTTCTCGCGGAAGAAGCGTTTTCTCTATAACGCTAAGCGGTAAAGATACGGGATGATCCTTACTTGTTTAAGGAATGTGCAGACGGTCTCTACGGACGGTGTATTCCGCAGTGGGAGACCAAAATAGTCCTGGAAGGCTGTCACTCCTCTTCATATGGTGGTCACCACGGTCCATCGCGCACCGTGGCTAAGGTACCGATCGGCTTTTTATTGGCCTTCTTTGTTTCGACGCCAAATCTTTTGTTTCGGACTTGTGATGCATGCCAACGATCGGGGAACATTTCGAAGAGACATGAGATGCCACAAAACGGCATCCTAGAGGTTGAGGTTTTCGATGTCTGGGGCATTGACTTCCAAGGACCGTTCCGTCGGTAAAGGTAACAGGTACATTTTAGTAGCTGTAGACTATGTGTCAAAGTGGGTTGAGGCAATTGCTTCACCTCATTGTGACGGTAAGACCGTGATAAAAATGTTCAAAAAGATCATATTCCCCCGTTTTGGTGTCCCTAGGGTCGTCATTAGTGATGGGGGGATGCATTTTAAGGAAAAGAAACTCACTTCCATCTTTGTCTAGAGTTGGTGTCCAACACGGCGTGGTTTGGGGTATCATCCCCAAACTAGTGGTCGAGTAGAGGTCTCTAATCGCGAGTGAAAGAGATCTTGTCTAAAGTAGTTTCTAAATCACGGAAAGACTGGAGTCTTAAGCTAGATGACACATTATGGGCTTATAGAACTGCCTTTAAGACACCAATTGGTGCATCACCTTATAGGTTAGTTTATGGGAAATCGTGTCACTTGCCTGTTGAGCTGGAATGTAAGGCCTGGTGGGCAATCCGTGAGCTTAATTATGATCCTAAATTGTGTGGTCAGAATCGTCTTTTGCAGCTTGATGAATTAGAGGAGTTTAGGCTTAATGCCTATGACAGCTCACGCATTTACAAGGAAAAGACGAAGAGATGGCATGACAAGAGGATCCTACCTCGGGAGTTTCATGTGGGGGCGAAGGTGTTCTTTGTTCAATGCCCGGTTGAGATCTGTTTTCTCGGCAAGTCAAGTCCAGATGGAGTGGTCCATACACGGTGACAGCTGTTACCAAATTTGGATCCGTAGAACTTGAAGACCCCGAGGGCCATAGATTCAAGGTGAATGGCCAATACGTGAAGCATTACCATGAGGCGAGTGAAGCGGACAACCGCGTTGAAGTCCTGCGCTTCGACGAGCTCGACGCGCCAGTAACTTGATACCAGAAAGGTCGTGCGGGACCTCTTAAACCAGCGCTCTCCGGGAGGCAGCCCAAACAGTTTTATTTATGCTTTTGTTAAACTTTTTGTCTTTTCCGTTTTATTTGTCTTTCTTTAGCTTTACGTCAACATTAGACGCTGTTTTATGAACAATTTCTGTACTTTCCTTGCTTTCATGCGTCCTTTGCAGGCTAAAAGTACTCGATCGAAGGGTTTTTGAGCTCGATCGAGCACTTTCTGATGCGGCTACCACTCGATCGAGGGATGATGTCCTCGATCGACCAGATCCATAACCAGACCTACTCGATCGAGTGGGTTATCAGTCGATCGATCCCTTCGTTACACCTGTTCACTCGATCGATCTGTTCCAGGCACTCGATCGAGCAGTTATGATCTCCAGCCGCTGTTTTACGTCTACAAAGCTACAGTTTGACTTTCTTTGACCTCCCATGTTCATGGTCGGTTTGGGGAGGTCCCGCTATATGACGTTTTGTAAGTTTTCCGACTCCAATCTTCCGTTCCCTTTCAGTTTGCATTTCTTTCCCTCTTTTTGGTACAATGAGGGCATTGTACGGTTTGGTTTGGGGAGGTATGCATCCATATCTGTGTCTGCATGTTTCTTGCATTTTTGCTTGTTTTAATTTATTTATCTCCGCATGCATTCAAAAAAAAAAAAAAAAAATTCAAAAATTCAAAAAAATTTCAAAATTTTCATGTTTTAACTGAGTCGGAACGTTTGAACATTGACGCTACTTTGAATCTTTACTTGAGCCTGGCATATTCTTGACATTTAGCTGGCATGTTTATGTGCATAATCTACGAGTTTTTGTTTCTCTCTTATCTGAACGAATAGACTTGATTCTTTATGTCGGCAAGCTACAATACATTCTGAGGTTAGAGCTTATTAAACTGGTGACATCCATGACCGGTTTCATTTAGGATGTGAGTAGTACTCTCTTTAAGACATGTAACATTAAATTGCATAAACATGAGTCTAGTCTTCTTAATACCTGTATGCATTCGGTCTGTGGATGGTGGCACGTGTTAGGAGAGGCAGTCCCCTTATTTCATTCTACCCATGAGCCTCACATAGCCAAATTGCCTTTTTGCCCATCAACTACTTTCTATAATATTTCCTACCCTAGCTGAGCTAGTAACGAGTAGTTCTTGGAATGTGTTATTGCAATATGGTTATTTCATCTGATTTCAGAAGATGGTGGAAGAATTGAAGGGAAAGAAAAAGAAAAAATGTGTGTTGAATTGTGGAAAAAATGGAACGAAAAAAGAAAGAAAGAAAAAAAGAAAAAGAGACAGAAAAATTCAAAAGAAAAAAAAAAGGGGAAATGAAAAAAAATGAATGAAAAGAATAAGAATTGCACAATGTCTCACACTCCCATGCCTTATTTATATTTTATGGGGAGTTGACGACTTTTTGGTGTTTGGTGAGTTTAGTGCATAATTTGCACAGTTTCATCTTGCTGTTATGAGTACGAAGTTGGGATGCAGTCTATGTTTGGATCCGTTGTTGCTAGCCTGGCTATTGACCCCACGTATCCAAATTCATTTTAGCCCCTTCTTACCCATTACCTCACTAACCCAAATGTAAGTCCTCGGCACGTGTCTTGGTCATTAGTATGGTTGGAATGCGTATGTACGGTTGTAGAGACTTTATTCATGTTAACTGCATGCATGTTCTTATAGGTCGAGTTAGGTGAGTGTCTTGCTTCTTCCTATCTTTCACATATATACTCACCCTATACCTGATTTTGAGTGACGAGCGACCCGTGAGAGTCCGACATCTTTGAATCTTGCAAGGTCGACGGTTCAGTAAGCTTGAAACATTAATTTAACTCGTTTGCACTTTTCAGTTGCCACTTTGTCATTTTGTTGCATTAAATTGGTTCTATTGGATGATTTGTAGCTGATGCGTTGGTCCCGTTCTATTGTTCACCCTTAGTTGCATTCATATTTGCTTGGGGACAAGCAAAGGTTTGGTTTGGGGAGATTTGATGCGTGTTTATTATATAAGGTTTTCACCTCATTTTTACACGCATTTCTATGCTTTTTATGTAGCATCTGGCTACAAATACCCCCGAATATTCTACTTTGGCCCGTTTATTGTAATTTGCAGGAATTGACCGAGGAGGAGCTAAATCGAGCCTTAATTGTCCCAATTGTATGCATTTACGGGAAATAAGGAGCCGGAGTTTGGGAATCTCACACTTGGAGGACGTATGAGATTAGTTAAGGAAGATGTTCAAGTCCTGGTGCGCATATATAGCTCGATCGAGTGCTTTAGTGCTCGATCGAATGCTTACACACTCAACACTGGTCGATCGACCAGTTCATAGAGTCGATCGAGGAGGTTCAGGAAGCAGTGCTCGATCGAGTAGATGTCCGACCTCGATCGAGGGGTTTTCGTGTGCCTTTAGTTTATTTTCCGCCTAATCTTTTATGGGCTTTTGTAATCAGTCCATGGATTAGGTTTAAGACAATTTTCAGTATAAGACTGAGGAGAACACTTCGTTACGCCCATCTCTTTCACTACGTACATTTCATCTGTTACTTTGTCACTGTTCTTTTGGGAATTCTACTCTCTACCTTGCTACTTTGATTCGGTATTATCAATTTGATTATTTCTCTACCATATTTATTGTCTTTAATTCCTTTTCTCTCTCTTGTTTTATAATAGTTCAATCGATTAGATCATTCATTATGTTTAGTTTGAATTGTTTGGTCACTGTAATTGTTAATCTGATAATTATGAGTAGCTAAATCCCTATGCTAAGACTATAGGGGACCCATGATTTGAAGGGAGAGTAATCGAATTACCAGGTTATTGCCGGTACCGTCTTAGTTGTTTAAATGCTACAAATAACTGTAATTGCCTAATTGAGTCGACGCAATTAGACCCTTATTCTTAGTGGACCTTGACCTGGACCGAAAGGTTGGAAGAGGGAGACTAGTAGCGAACAATAGAGTATTGCAGCGAGGGCGAAAGTTAAACTGTTTACGCTTTAGGGTGAATTAAGGACCGAAAGGTGACGTTCGCTACCCCTTAGACCATACTGCATTGACCTGGGACCTAGATTACTCGACCAGATAATTGTGGCGAACCGCTTGTCTTAGCTATTCCCTTTTATCTGTTAAACTCCTTCCTTTATTTTCTCTTTTCCTTGCTCTGTTAGTTTAGAATTCACAATTTAAAACCCCCAAATTTGGTTACTTAGACGAGCCTAGTTTAGCAAACAAATTCCTACCTCTCTGTGGATTCGACCCGACTTCCCTAGCTATATTAGTTAGTTGGAACCAGTTGGTTTATTTTTGACAGGTACGCGACAGACGTGTCAAGTTCCTTCAACTAGTTGTCAAGAGGGAAGTGTATTAGGTGGAGACGCCTCTAATTCGCCCAAAAACTCCCTCCCGGGCTCATGGTGGGACACTAGTGATACCGAATCAACTCCCTCCCGGGCTCATGACTCGATTTCCCCCGACTCAAGACTCAAGGCTCACCAAAGTGGGCCCACTCCACTCACCTCTCATCAAGATCAAGGGCTTAAGCCCGCGATAAACTCCCGGCCATCCCTACCCTTCTCCCGAAAGCGAACTTCAGACCGAAAAACAAAGGCACCCCACTTGGGTTCTCCCTCCCGGGCTCAACCCAAGTCGGCACACGACTAAAACAAGGTAATGTGATCAATCCCAACCTAACCAACTCCCGTTGGTGGACAAGGGTCAAAACCGACAATTACTCCCAAATAGACACAACAATTTGATTCCTTTGTTTAAACCCAACAACCCCTCCTCAACAACTAATTTAATGAACTTAATTAGATAAATTACTCATGTTAGGGTCTAATCGCACCCTAGTGAAAAGACTACTCACTATTCATGGTTAATTTAGCAAGACAAGCAATAAAGGAGGATTCTTTAAGTGTAAACATGATGTAAAATTGGATTCTACAATTAATCATGCTATAATTAAATAAGACTATGATAATAGACAAATTAAGCTGAGATGGGTTGAGATTAAACCAAAAGACACAATCTTTGACACAACAAACCCAAAGATTCAATCTTTGGGTAAAAACAACAAAAGAGAACAAGGAAAAGATGAACAAGAGAGAGAAAAGCAACAATCAAACAACTAGAAGAAGAATTATAATATAAACCACTTAACAAAACTAAAGAGTAAGCAAATGTAAACAAATGAAATTAAAGAGAGAGAGAGAGAGAGAGAGAGAGAGAGAGAGAGAAATTGAAATATACCAACAACAAGAACAATTGAAAAAACAATGAGGAACTTGGTGAAATAAAGCTTGAATCTTGTAAATTGTTTGAAGGATTGTCACAAATTACAAGGGTCTTTCTATTTCTCCCACTAAGATTTGTTATATGATGATGATCTCCTCAGAAAACTCAAGTTTTTTGCTTATATACTAGGTTACAAATCAAGTAAAAATGACTTAAAAGAATGTCGTTTAAGCTAATAAGAGTATTGCAAGAATCTGGAGATGCGCACTGCCAAGTTGAGATACGCACGGTCAGATGCGCACGGTTTGTGCTTTCCTGTAAGAGATGCGCATCTTAGAGATGAGGAAGGCACTGTTGGATGCGCACGGTTTGTGCTTTCCTGTAAGAGATGCCCATCTTGCTTCTGGATACGCGCTAGACTCAGCCGTTTGTTCTCTTAAGCCTTTTATTCCGTCTTGGGTTGGGCTTGTGGTCTTGTGTATCGCATATGGGCCTCCCTTAGTGGGTGTAGTATTGCTAAATCATCATCTTTCCTACAAAAAATGGATAAACACAACCAAAACCGAAACAAACTTTCAAAAGGACGGGATTTGAGCATTATATGGAATTAAAACCTTGAAATGCACATAAAATACATTCAAGTGAGCTATAAGCAAAGGTTCTTAGGCATAGAAAGAGCGTAAATAACGAAGTTAAAAAATCTCCCCACACTAAGCCTTTACTCGTCCCCGAGTAAACAAAAGAAGATGCTCAAAACTAGACAAAAGGAGGGCTCTCAGTGGGTGAGCAGAATGCACAATATAAGAAACACTCTCCATTATTTATATTAATAAGCCAAATGAGTATTAGCGCACTCTACGCCCTTTCAACTCACGTAGTTGTGCTTATGAGGTAAAGCACGACTCGCAAGGCAAGTGAGGTCTTGCAAGAAAAATTTTGACACATCCAACATTTAAACACGAATCAACATATAAGATGCATCACAATAAGTCAAACCGCTTTCCTCATCTAAGCGGCCGTTTTGCTTTCAAAAATCGAACAAAGAGAGTCATTAGTGGAGGATGTCGTCTCTGGGTCTTACTTAGGTGTCAAATCCCTAATTCTAGCTCAAGTAACCAATATTGACAACGTGGGGTGCCTAAGAAACAAATTCTATGCGGGAAAGGAAAAGTACGTCACTATACTCCCAAGAATGACACGATACACACACAAGATTCGACCTAACATTAAACCCTTGACCAAAAGGAGACCCAAGTCCGACTCTCACGGGTTTGACTAGTCACTCAAATGAAGGAACGGGGTGATTTTTGTGACAAAAAGTAGCCAAAATCACTCTCCTAACTCGACTTGTGAAGCATGCCCGCAATCTAATATGGTACTATATCCAATATCCGCAAGAGAAATGCCAAAAGATGTACATACAAGAGAGACAGCCGGGTTGTAATGGGGCTTGGGTTAGGTGAAAAGGGATCGGTGCAAGCACCGTTTTATGACATGTGAGGCTATCGGATCGAGTAGTCGCCACATCTAACCAATTCACTAAACTCAACCAATGCAAATGAATTCCTCCACAAAATATGGCAATATTGTCATTTCCAAAAATCATTCAATACTTCTTCAAAACAAACTCAATTTGCAAATTACCAACCCTTTATTAAACACAAAAATATACATTTTTTTTTTCATTTCATTTTTTTCTCTTTTTTCTATTTGTTTTTCTTCTTCATTTTTTATCTTTTCTATTTGATTTTCTTTATTGCATTTTTCACGACTTGTTCACCTCTTATTAAACAAAAGTAGCCAAAGTTGCATTTCACTCATGTGGCATTAAGATCATACACCTCAAGGTGAGTCAAAATTTCAACCCAAATATACTCCACAAAAGAACCACAATGACGAACTACTCAACCAAGGTGAGTTGTTTATGGGATGTAGTTATTTTGTTGGCAATAGAAATGATAAGGCTTAGGCTCAAAATGGGTTAACGAAAGGAAACAATTGACTCAAGGGTAAAACAAAAGCTTATTTGGCTATTGTGAGGTTACTTTATTTGAACAAAATTGTCTCAATATGGACACCGACACTTCTACGGTAAGGAATGAGCACCATACTTATGCGTTTTGACATGACATATCACGTAAGGAGAACTACTCTCATGACCTAAATGGGACCGGTTTGATGGACCGGCCATATGGAGGCTCTATCCTCACAATTTAGTAGCTATGTCGGTCCTAGGTCAAGTCTCGGGCCTAATACAGTCTCACAAGGTGGTCGCAACTTGGTTGTTAAGCTAGACTTCCGGGTTTTTGCAAGCAAAAACCCTAACATGTGTCATCAAGAGGCACGAGCTATCAAGAGGGAAATGACACGGGCAAAACAAATTATCATCATTGGCAACATATGCCCTCCACATTTAGACCCTCTAAGCAACTATTTACAAACAAGATGCAACGTGTATGAAATGCAACTAAACATATGATCAAGCTATGTGAATGCAAGAGTGAACACATATATACATTTCTAGTCTAAATGCATACAATATCTAGTCCTAACAGCACACCAACAACACAAGCATAACCAAAACGGTTCCCAAAGGGAACACCCACATTATATATCCCGTCCTCCTCCATGCTTATATATACAAAAAGAAAAGGAAGGATAAAGGAGAAATGATTGGAAGAATTTTACCACGCGTCTTCTCCGATGATTCATGTGTTGCCTATCAAAATGGTTAGGACAAATGCAATATATATATAATATAAACAATGCAATTTTTTGAAATTTTTGAAAATTTTCAATTTTTAGGGATTTTTGTAATTTTCTCAAATTAACAACTATATATACAAATATAAACAATATGCACAAAGTGATATTTTCCTCCCCACACTTGAAATTTACATTGTCCTCAATGGAACAAAGTATAGGGAGAGAATAGGAAAAATAAATAACATATTTTTGTGTTTTTCAAATTTTTCAAAATTAAAGACATGTTTTTGTATTTTTGATGTATTCGATTTTTTTGGATTTTTTGATTTTTTGAAAGAAAGGTGCAATAAAATATATAACATGTTTTTGAAATTTTTTGAAAATTTTCAATTTTTTATGGTTTTTTTTTATAATGAAATAAAGTGCAAGTAAAGTATAAGTAAGTAAGGGAAGAGAATATATACAATTTAGTGGTTCTTGAGGGACTCCACCAAACCTCTCATTCAAAATTTTGCTTCTTGACTCCTTTGGTGATGTAATCCATGTCATCCAAAGCACGTAGTAACCAGTCAAAAGCTTTATCAAAAGCTTCAAATAAGCACAAGCAGCACCAGGCTAAAGCATACCATAACCAACATCTTTTCCAACACTTCTTATCATAGTTCCTCTTACCCTTCTTGGCTCCCTTTGTTGAGTCCACTTGATGGCTAGAGGCCCTCATTTTGGAATGGTTGCTAGGCGGTAGAAGGAACGGAATATCGTAAGTTTCACTTGTTGGAATATCTTCATGGTCATCAAGGCAAGGAAATCGGTAAGGAATATTAGAGGAAGGGGTCAACTTCTCAACATTGAGGTTCATAATGCTATCATTCATATCCCAATTTTCTTGATCTTCCTTTTGAACCGAACCATTTCCATTGAGAGCCGCCTCCAAGGCATCAATTTGAGCTTCCCAATCACTTGAAGAGTTATCGAACCAAGGTGTACCTACAAGAGAGCCTAGATCAAAAGAATCCGGAGAGCTCAAATACAATTCAATCTCATCATCAATATGGTCTTCAAATTCATCCTTTCTTGAATCATATTCACCCAAATCTTCTTTCACATCAACTCTCAACATAAGATCACCTTTATTTCCCTTCTTATTTGTTGAGTAAGCTTCCAATGGGTCCAAAATTAAGGCTCTAAATTAGGTTCATCCAAGTTATCTTGCACCATATCCACCCTACAACAAGAGTTTCCCATAGGAGGAGACTTCATGGAATTGTTGAGTTCAAACTCAATCTTCTCATCACCTACTTGGAGTGAGAGTTTTCCACTCTTAACATCTATCATAGCACCTCCCGTGGCCAAGCAAGGCCTACCCAAAATGATTGGCACATGGCTATCTTCGGGCATGTCCATGACAAAGAAGTCACATGGGATCACAAGTTTTCCAACCTTCAAAGGAACATCTTCAATCACACCCAAGGGATACTTAAACGAATGATCGGCTAGTTGTAGGGAGATCTTTGAAGGCTTTAAATCTTCCAAGTGTAGCTTCTTAAATAAGGAAAGAGGCATTAAAATAACTGATACGTGCATTTTATATAGTCTTTTTAGCCTATTTTATGCACGTATTTCTATGCTTTTATCGTAGTTTATTGCTACGAAATGCCCCGAATATGCTACTTTGGGTTATTTTGTCTTATTTGCAGGAATGAACCAGAAAGTAGCGGAAATCAAGCCAATTACCGTCCGTTTAGCATGCATTTGGAGAAAGAGTAGATTTGGAGCGGGAATTATAGCTGTCTTGGGATGCGTGAAGGTGTTTCGGGAGCTAAAAGGACAAGTCAAAGGCAAACTAACAAGAATGACGAGCTGCTGAAGTCAAGTTTCACTTGATCGAGTGATTTATTACTCGATCGAGTGGTTTAGGAGTCAATAATCAGTCGATCGAGTAGACTATGTAGTCGATCGACCAGTTCCTTTATAGCCTTACTCGATCGAGCACTATTCTAGGTCGATCGAGCTGTTTCTGAGTCAAGTTCACTCGATCGAGTGATTTAAGTGGTCGATCGAGTGGACTTTGCTACGGGCTGGGCTTTTAAGCTTTAGTTCCGTCATTAGGTTTAGCTAATCCTATTTTCTTATAAATAGGAAGTCAGTTTGTCATTGTAAACGCTCTCACACTTCGGCTACGTTGCTTGTTACTGTTACTCTGTTCTTATTTCAGGATCTTTAATCTAGTAATTCCTTCTTCCCTTTTCTCTTCCTTTTTAATGTTTATTGTTATTATTTATTTTAAGTTTGTTTCCCTTATTTCCATGAGTAGCTAATTCCCCCTAGTATGTTAGGATTAGGGAAGCCGTGGTAGCATGTTTTAATTGTACTAAATAGATTAGCCTGCGATAAGAATTGTATTAGGCAATTTAATCGTTATCCGGTCGAATGAATGCATGCAGGAGACCATAAATTTAGTTAACCCCGACCTAGATCGAAAGATTGGAAGGAAAGGCTTGCTTAATTACAATAGGGTATTGCAGTGAGGGCGAAAGTTAAGTTTTTTTACACTCTAGGGCGGTTTAAGGACCGAAAGGTGACGACCATAGCTCTTCTTATCAATAGTCTAATCGTCTTAGTATTCCTGATAGTATAAGATCGATAGGCGCCACGGTGGACCGACTCCTAGCATACTCCCTTCCTCTTCTTTGTTAATTTCTTTCATTCATTTCCCTCGTTTTAGTCTTTAGCTTAGTTAACACAATCAATTCAACCCCCATCGTGACATTAGACAGATAAACGGACAAATAGATAGTACACCGCCTCCCTGTGGAGATCGACCCTACTTACTGCTGACTTCTGTTAGTTGTATTTAGGTATTTTATTTTTGGTACGAAACGACAGTACCAAATTAGCCCTGCGATAAGAATTGTATTAGGCAATTTAACTGTTATCCGGTCGAATGAATGCATGCAGGAGACCATAAATTTAGTTAACCCCGACCTAGATCGAAAGATTGGAAGGGAAGGCTTGCTTAATTACAATAGGGTATTGCAGTGAGGGCGAAAGTTAAGCTGTTTACACTCTAGGGCGGTTTAAGGACCGAAAGGTGACGACCATAGCTCTTCTTATCAATAGTCTAATCGTCTTAGTATTCCTGATAGTATAAGATCTGATAGCTGCCACGGTGGACCGACTCCTAGCATACTCCCTTCCCTCTTGCTGTTAATTTCTTTCATTCATTTCCCTCGTTTTAGTCTTTAGCTTAGTTAACACAATCAATTCAACCCCCATCGTGACATTAGACAGATAAACGGACAAATAGATAGTACACCGCCTCCCTGTGGAGATCGACCCTACTTACTGCTGACTTCTGTTAGTTGTATTTAGGTATTTTATTTTTGGTACGAAACGACAGTACCAAATTTTGGCGCCGTTGCCGGGGAGGCAATCTATTTATTTATTTGTTTAATTTTATCTGTTTTTAGCCTCAAGGGATTTTTCCCTTGAGGCCGTTTTAATATTTTTCCTTGAGTGCTGTTTTGATAGGCCTTACAGGTACTACCTAGACAGTTCTAGGTGAAAGACCGTCAAAGGGAAGGCTTGAGTACCTTTGACCCGTCACCGATGTCCCATTATATGGAACAATAGGTGATCCGCTTCGGGAGATGTGGTTCACGAGCACAATGCAACTGTAGTTATGCCGCCACATCCACCCTATCAATGGCCACCGCAACAAGATCCTCCCGATATACAAGAAGAAGAAATTGCGGAGCTGAAATCCTTCTGCAGATACTTGCATCTCAATTGCAAGATCGTGACCGAGAGAGGCAAGATCATGATAGACGCACTTCTTCGCGACTTGAAAAGCTCGAAACCGACATTGCTCGGTTTAGCACTGTGATACAAGAAGAAGAGGTTGCGAATCGAGGTCTTTAATGGAGATACTTGCATCTCAAATACAGAATTATGATCGAGTGAGGCAAGAGAGTGATAGACGTGCGGACGCTCTCAAATCATTGAGTCGGAGTCTAAAATTGCTCGATTAACGGTGAGTCGGATAATTGGCAACGGAAGAGGTATACCTTGCCGAGAACGGTTTTTCCCATGAAAAAACCGTGTTGCCCAATGCCGAGGATGACTTTTATGACTCGGACGACGAGTTTCTATCACATTTCATTGTCCCACACGAGGATTTCAACACAGACGGGAGGAATCACTCGATCGAGTGACTTATACTAGTCGATCGAGTGATTTTCCAGAGAAACACTCGATCGAGTGAAATTGCTTTGCTCGATCGAGTGGAATTCAGGAGGAAGTTGGTCGATCGAGTGATTATTCTGCTCGATCGACTGAGTTGGCCATTGGGAGCTTTGGTTCGTCATTTTGGTTTGATTTGGATGACGAGTCTGACGATGATGAAGGTTACGGTGAACCTCCCTATTCACAGTAAGTCGGATACACTTGAAGTGCGATCTACGGGATGGATTCGAGGAGGTTGATGAAGAAGCAAATGAGTCGAATTTGCTCCTAGCACAGATGAGGTATTACATTCCTTTGTCAGTGATTCCTTCGTTGAGAGCAACCAACCTGAGGTAGTAAACGGTAATTTTATTATTGTTTGTATATTACCTCGTCTGATTCATGCATGTCCTTTTAATGCTTTACCCCCTCCCATGTGGACATATAATTTAACTGATTTTCACCGTACATGTCATCTCAAAATTGCTAATTTGAATTTAAACCATAATGTATTGACGATCGCTCCCGCGCTCCTTTATTTTGTGGATAAATTTAGGAGCGCTCATAGGAAATTTGTTAGACTTAAATGTTTACATATCTTTATTTCCTACTTTGCTATTCCACTTTGGTGCTACTTACTCTTCTGTGTAGCACATGCGCAGCTATTTGACAGGTTGCTGCGCGCTTTGAGCTGTTTTGATCGTGATTAATTATAGAGGCTCAAAGAAAAAGAAGGTCGAGCTGGGACCTGACTGAAGCTAGCGCTACCCGGGAGGCAACCCGGCGATTTTATTTTACATTTTTATTCTATTTCAGTTGTCATAAATGGTTTTTATACCATAGACTTTCTCCGTATGCTTGTCTTGTTAGTTTGCGGGCTGTTTTTATTGCATTTTGCAGGAACACGCGGAGATCCACTCGATCGAGTAGTTTTTCTACTCGATCGAGCACCCTTGCTGATGAATCCACTCGATCGAGTGAAGATGTTACTCGATCGACCACCTGCAGGATGAGAAACCACTCGATCGACCTAGTTACCTTTCGATCGAGCAGTTTTTGAGCGCCCATGTCACTCGATCAGCTACTATCCCTTGCTATCGAGTGTATTTGACTTGGATTAGCTTCCTGAGACGATTTTCCGGGCCCTTAGCAACCTCCCATTTCATGGTCGGTTTGGGGAGGTCCCCTTATTTCGCGCATTTTGTGAGTTTTCCGTATTTACTCTCTTTCTCCTTCAGTTTGCATTTCCTTTCCATGTTTTGGTACAATGGGGGCATTGTATGGTTTGGTTTGGGGAGGTTATGCATCCATATCTGTGTCTGCATATTGTTTTTACTGCATTTCAGTTATCACATTTAATTTATGTATGCATTGTTGTTTATTTTCCATAAAATTCAAAAATTCAATAAAAATTTGAAAAATTGTTAAAATTCAAAAAAATTCATGTTTGTTTTAGCATATAGGTTGAGTCGGAACGGTAGATTTCAATGATGAATTTGCACTATATTTGTCTTTTTGCTTAAACCTTGCATTGAACTATTACCTTTTAGCTTTGTCTTTTGCATAATCTACGAGTTAATGTTTAAATTTAGCTGAACATATAGACTTGACCTGAAATTTTGGCAACCTACTTATAATTTCTAAGATTTAGAGCCTTATAAACTGGTGTCATTTGTGACCAGTTTCATGTAGGATTGTGAGTAGTTACTCCTTGCATAACATGTATCATCAATTTGCACATATATGAAATTCAATTGCTTTTTGCCGTCATACATTCGGGTTAGTGGTTGGTGTCACATGCAGGGAGGTGCTTACATTTCCCTTTCTTTCATTTTTACCCATAAACTCCACATTAGCCAAATTTGCCTGTTGACCCTTTAGCTACATCCAAATTTAGCCTGCCTTGTCAAGCTAGTTTAGATTGTTGTTTTGCGGTATATATTTCATTGTATCAAATATTGGCGCATAATCTATTGATTCGGAGTTGGTATTTTATGAAGAAAGGGAGGATGATGAAAAGAAAAAAAAACGTGATGAAAAGGGAAAAAAAAGAATCGAAAAAAGAAATGAAAAAATGAAAAAAAGGAATGAAAAAGAAGAAACCGAAAGAAATAGAAAAAGAAGGAAAAAGAAAAAAAAAGATGTTGTTTGTTAGTCGGTTTCTGCTCCTATGTTCTATCTTATATCATTTGAGGAGTATTATCAGTTTGGTTGGGTGAGATTTATGCCAATTGAAGGGCATTGTGTTTATTCATAATTGAGTTGGAATCGGACGTTTTCATATGGTTTTGTTTAGGTACTAGCTTGATCACCTATACCTCCACATTCCCATAAATGTTTTGCCTTTTCTTACCCATTGCCTCACTTTACCATATCTTTGTAAGCCCTCGGCTGTGACGGACCTTGTTTGGTTGGAATGTATGTACGGTAGCTAGAATTGTCTATCATATTAGTTGCATGCATGTTATGTGGGTCGTAGTCTAGGTGAGCGACTATTTTTCTTTCTCTCTTACATATATATGCTTACCCTTTGCTTCATGAGAGAAGAGTGACCCGTGAGAGTCCATTATTAAAGGTCTCGCAAGGTCGACGGTTCAGCTTTATTATAAACATCCTATAACTCGTTTGCATTTGACTGTCTTGCTATAAGTGTTAGTTTGCTTGCATTAAATTGGCTTAAGTGGGCATTTGTAGCTAGCTCTGAGTTATTTTTCCGTTCCATTAGCATATAGTTTTGAGTTTACTCGGGGACGAGTAAAGGTTTGGTTTGGGGAGATTTGATACGTGCATTTTATATAGTCTTTTTAGCCTATTTTATGCACGTATTTCTATGCTTTTATCGTAGTTTATTGCTACGAAATGCCCCGAATATGCTACTTTGGGTTATTTTGTCTTATTTGCAGGAATGAACCAGAAAGTAGCGGAAATCAAGCCAATTACCGTCCGTTTAGCATGCATTTGGAGAAAGAGTAGATTTGGAGCGGGAATTATAGCTGTCTTGGGATGCGTGAAGGTGTTTCGGGAGCTAAAAGGACAAGTCAAAGGCAAACTAACAAGAATGACGAGCTGCTGAAGTCAAGTTTCACTTGATCGAGTGATTTATTACTCGATCGAGTGGTTTAGGAGTCAATAATCAGTCGATCGAGTAGACTATGTAGTCGATCGACCAGTTCCTTTATAGCCTTACTCGATCGAGCACTATTCTAGGTCGATCGAGCTGTTTCTGAGTCAAGTTCACTCGATCGAGTGATTTAAGTGGTCGATCGAGTGGACTTTGCTACGGGCTGGGCTTTTAAGCTTTAGTTCCGTCATTAGGTTTAGCTAATCCTATTTTCTTATAAATAGGAAGTCAGTTTGTCATTGTAAACGCTCTCACACTTCGGCTACGTTGCTTGTTACTGTTACTCTGTTCTTATTTCCGGATCTTTAATCTAGTAATTCCTTCTTCCCTTTTCTCTTCCTTTTTAATGTTTATTGTTATTATTTATTTTAAGTTTGTTTCCCTTATTTCCATGAGTAGCTAATTCCCCCTAGTATGTTAGGATTAGGGAAGCCGTGGTAGCATGTTTTAATTGTACTAAATAGATTAGCCCTGCGATAAGAATTGTATTAGGCAATTTAACTGTTATCCGGTCGAATGAATGCATGCAGGAGACCATAAATTTAGTTAACCCCGACCTAGATCGAAAGATTGGAAGGGAAGGCTTGCTTAATTACAATAGGGTATTGCAGTGAGGGCGAAAGTTAAGCTGTTTACACTCTAGGGCGGTTTAAGGACCGAAAGGTGACGACCATAGCTCTTCTTATCAATAGTCTAATCGTCTTAGTATTCCTGATAGTATAAGATCTGATAGCTGCCACGGTGGACCGACTCCTAGCATACTCCCTTCCCTCTTGCTGTTAATTTCTTTCATTCATTTCCCTCGTTTTAGTCTTTAGCTTAGTTAACACAATCAATTCAACCCCCATCGTGACATTAGACAGATAAACGGACAAATAGATAGTACACCGCCTCCCTGTGGAGATCGACCCTACTTACTGCTGACTTCTGTTAGTTGTATTTAGGTATTTTATTTTTGGTACGAAACGACAGTACCAATAACACTAGCTCCCAAGTCACACAAAACTCTATTTATCTTTACCCCTTGGATAGAACAAGGAATAGAAAAGCTTCCCGGGTCTTCAAGTTTGTTAGGAAGTTTTCTAGTGAGGATTGCACTATATTCCCGAGAGAGGTTAACGGATTGTATCCCTTCACTCTTTCTCTTCATAGTGACAAGATCCTTTAGAAACTTTCCTTAGTTAAGGATTTCGGTGATCATGTCAAGAAATGGTATGGTGACATTCATACCCTTCAAAATATCAATGAGCTTCTCATATTTCTTCTCAAGTCTTGGCCTTACAAGCCTTTGTGGAAAGGGAATTGGTTCAACATACTCCCTTAGAGGTGGAGTAAGTTTTTTGACTTTTGATGGAACCGGTTCAACTTCCTTTGGTGGGTCTACCATTTCTACTTCTTTTGATTTTTCCACTTCAACTTCAACTTCAACTGGTTGCTCTTTCATTGATCCACTAGAATCCCTCTTACTTTTCAACTTTGGAGTCTTCACAACCTCCTCCAATTGCCTTCCACTTCTCAAGAATACCGCATTCATTTGCTTTGGCTTCACCGTGTTTCCCGGAAACTTGCCCGAATTTTGAGCCATTTGACTCAATTGTTGTGAAATTTGAGCAACATGAGTTTCCGTGGCCCTTTGAGAAGCTGTAATCTCATCATTAACATGACTTTGAAAAGCAATGTGGTTGTCAAGTTTGGAACCGGATTTTTGGTTGGCAATCACCAATTGCTCAAAGGCTTGCTCCCAAGATGGTTTTTGATTTTGTTGGACGTGAAAATTTTGGATCAAAGGACAATTAATTGGGGTATGTCCTTCTTCACCACAAATCTCACAAGATAACACTTGCCTCATGTTGGGGTTGAAGGGCTTGTTGGAGTTCAATAATGCTACTTGTTGAGTGAGGTCCTCAAGCATACTCTTCACTTCCACATTGAGCACCGCATTAGAGTCTTTACCCTTACCCTTTCTTCTTCGTCTTTCATTGTTCCAATCCATTGTCCTTGAGGCCATCTCTTCAATCAACTCTTTTGCCGAATTGTGACCCAAGATATCTAAGGCTCCCTTACCCGAACCCGAATCAAGAAATAGCCGTAGGTCTTGTGTCAAACCTTTGTAGAAATTATTGATCAACTCGGGCTCGGATATGCCATGGTGAGGGCATAACCGTTGGAGTCTCTTGTACCTCTCCCAAGCCTCGTACAAAGTCTCATCTTCCTCTTGAGTGAACCCTTGCAACTCACTCTTTACCTTAGCCGTTCTTGAAGGAGGAAAGTATTTTTTCAAGAAGGCCGAGGAGAGCTCATCCCAAGTCTTGAAAGAGTCGGGATCACAATTCTTTAGCCAATCCTTAGCCGCTCCCCTTAGTGATCTAGGGAACAACCTTAGACGGACTGCATCATCGGATATCCCATTCATCTTATACATGTCACAATTGTCAAGAAAATCATTGAGATGGTCATTAGGGTTCTCCAAGGGACCTCCCCAAAATTGGTTATCTTGCACTAGGTTAAGCAAAGCATTCTTAATTTCAAAATTGTTGTCTTGGATCCTAGGCCTTTGAACACTAGAATTCACAATATGCTTTAGGGCCCTGTAGTCCCTAATCGGAACCGATTCACTCATTGTTGTACTTTCCGGATTTTCAAATAGATTCTTAAAAACCACTACACACTCAAGTGAATAGATTAGCAAGATAGATGGCACACCAAGGTGTGCAAAAGCAACAATGACTTAGTCTAAACTAGAACAAAACAATTAATATCTATCTTTGCTCCCCGGCAACGGCGCCAAAAACTTGGTGGTTATCAAATTATACCTCGCAAGTGCATGATTGTCGTTGTACACTATTTGAGGGTCGATCCCACGAGGAGCTAGGGAGAATATTAATCGTTCTAATTCTTATGCTTAGCTAAGTCGGATAAAACAAGGATGAATTAATATCTAAAGGACTAAACTAAATAACAATTGAATAGAAATAAATAATGCAAAAGCTAAAGAATAAAAGCAAGCTAAAACAATGCGGCTTTACTCAATAAATAAGGACCTAGAGAGCGACTAAACCACCGGCATTCGTAATAAATCATGAGTTCCTTCAGCTAGTTGTCAAGGGGGAAGTGTATTGGGTGGAGACGCCTCTAATTCGCCCACCAACTCCCTCCCGGGCTCATGGTGGGACACTAGTGATAGCGAATCAACTCCCTCCCGGGCTCATGACTCGATTTCCCCCGACTCAAGACTCAAGGCTCACCAAAGTGGGCCCACTCCGCTCACCTGTCATCAAGATCAAGGGCTTAAGCCCGCGATAAACTCCCGGTCATCCCTACCCTTCTCCCGAAGGCGAACTTCAAACCGAAAAACAAAGGCACCCCACTTGGGTTCTCCCTCCTGGGCTCAACCCAAGTCGGCACACGACTAAAACAAGGTAATGTGATCAATCCCAACCTAACCAACTCCCGTTAGTGGACAAGGGTCAAAACCGACAATTACTCCCAAATAGACACAACAATTCGATTCCTTTGTTTAAACCCAACAACCCCTCCTCAACAACTAATTTAATGAACTCAATTAGATAAATTACTCATGTTAGGGTCTAATCGCACCCTAGTGAAAAGACTACTCATTATTCATGGTTAATGATGGGGCATATTCTGCACCCGCTGACCGAGTCAACATATTGAGCAAGGTCAAAGCCAAAAGACAGCAAGTCAACGTATTAGACAGCCTAACCGACGCAGCCTGTCGGCCTGTCACTTGGGTCTCGGTCTCGGCAACTAGCCGGCCGAGAGGCATATCCGCGTACTCACATCCAGTCCCCTCGGCATGGAGTCAACCAGGCCAGCCGGCCTGCCATGGGTCCCTCGGCCGAGGGTAGAACAGTCTTTCCACCTGCTAGCCACTTGGCCACTTGGCCACTACGTGACAAAAGGTGAAAGCCTATAAATACTCCACTTCTCTCATTGAGAAAAGGATCCCAAAACTATCTGAAAAACACCTATTAAACTGGTATAAGCTCCCTTATCTCTCTACAATATACTTTGCCAAGTAACACACAACTTATCTCTTTAAGTTTACTGACCTGAGCGTCGGAGTGAGTTCGCTCGGTACCAAGCCGAGCCCTCAGTTTGTTCATCTTTACAGGAGAGAGCGAAAGAAAGAGCCAAGCAAAGACGTCATTCTACAAGCTCACGTGGTCACAAATCCTGCTCCGGAATTACACCCGGAACAATTGGCGCCGCCTGTGGGAAATAGATACTAAAAGCTAGTCACCTCCCTTACAAAAAAAAAACAAAACAAACCAAAAACCATTCAAAGAGCTAAGAAGATGTCAAAACAACAAGAAATAATTGTGAGTGACGAAACTGCATTCTACCAGGATGACACGTTCCCTAATTCTGAGATCGGGCAGTCCCCCACCGGCCGAGTCATTGAGCCGGTGAAGTACGGGATGCCAAGAGAGCCAGAAACACCGTTGCCGACCGGCCAACTCACGGTCATGGGACATGTGGTCGATGCGGCCAAATTGAAGTTATTCCTGGACCTGATGGGTGGTACGTCGGTTACCCCTGTTCAAGCGACAGGGGCGGCAGCGCCCCCACAAGTGACCAGGGCCCATAAAGTGACTCCGAACAACTTGACCGGAGCAATACAAGGAGCTGGGCATGCTAGGACACCGGCGGAGCCCGTGGTGCCAGTGGCAGACCAAAGTCCTTCCCCCACTCGCGGGAGGACAGCGTCGCCGCGGCAACAACGAGGCCCGCCCCGAAAAAATGAAAGAAGTCCGACTCTCCAAAGTCGGACAACAAGAAGCCCTTCCCGCCAGATGGAGAGAAGCCAGACTAAGGTTGCGAGGAGCCGATCGCCGCGTGTCATTCGACACGTGGTCAGACAGCCCCTCAGTGCCTATGTCCTCGAAGTCTCTGTGTCGACTAAACTGAAGCTGCCGCCCCTATCATACAAAGGGGATAGCGAACAAACCGACCATGCCGAGGCTTTCGAGTCGTACATGTCGGTATGGGAGCAGCCTGATGAGGTATGGTGCCGAGTCTTCCCAACAACCCTTCATGGGATGGCCCAGAGTTGGTACAAGGGGCTACCTAATGGTTCGGTATACTGCTATGCCGACCTGAGAGACAACTTCATAGCCCAGTATGTTTGCAACAAGAGAAGGGCCGTGGAGACATCGGATCTACTCATTATCCGACAGGGGGAGGACGAGTCCCTCCGAAGCTATGTGAAGAGGTTCGACGCAAAAGTTCAGCAGATCCGTGAGCTGAACACCGAACTGGCGGCCTTCGCACTGATGAAAGGCCTCCCGAAGGGCGAGTTCAAAAACGAGCTGATCAAGTGTGAAGACCTCAACCTAGACACCGCCAGAAAGATGGCTGACCGAGCCGTAAAGGTGGAGGACTATCACAAGACCTGGGTAGGCCACAGCGAAGCTGAGCAGCCAGAAAGGAGGAGCCGCCGGGACAACATAGATGAAGGACGCCGTGACGGGAATCGGTTACGACCTGAGCGATTTAATAGGAAAAAGAACTCGGCGGGCGCCGGGGGGAGTTCGGGACCATACACCCAGAAGCGGTACAGCAGTCTCACCCCCCTGGTCAAATCACCGGCCGAGGTCTTTGCCCTAAGCAAGAATGAAGGGCAGAAATGGGCAAGACCCCCCAAGGCGAGGGGGGACGGCGACCTTAGCCAGTTTTGCGATTACCACGGCCAAGCCGGCCATAAGACCGACAACTGTCGGCATCTGAGGAACTTCATCGAGGAGCTGATCCGAAAGGGGGCCCTCAGCAAGTATGTAGCTGGAGGCCCAGAAACAAGCTCCGACGAGGCGAGTAGAAAATCAGTATTCCAGCAAATGGGAGTGATCCAGGTTGTCATCGGGGGGAACGAGAACGGTGGGTCAGCTAATGGGCACAAACGGCACCTGAATGAGCTATACCAAGCCATCAACTTTGTGCCCAAAACAGCGATCCCCGCTTCCACAATCCCCGATATAACCATTGGGAAGAAGGACTACGAGGGAGTCATCGCTCCGCACAGCGACCCGCTTGTAGTCCACCTAGACATAGCCAACCACTTGGTCAAAAGGTGCCTGATTGACACAGGCGCCTACACAAACATCATGTTCAGGGAGTGCTTTCTCAATCTCGGTCTGAAGATTGAAGACCTGAGCCCCTGCACCAACCCGCTATACAGCTTCTCCGGGGCCGGCCTGGTACCCCTGGGGTCAATCAGACTGCCGGTGATGTTTGGCCAAGCCGATGTGGCTAAAAATGTTTTATCTGAGTTCGTGGTTATTGATGGTTCGTCCGCCTACAATGTTCTCATAGGCCGGGTCACTTTGAGCGAGGCCGATGCAGTGATGTCCATCCGGGCCCTGACATTGATGTATGTCTCGGACCGGGGGGAAGCACAAAAGCTTGTCTCAAAGGACGAAAGAGACGAAATTGTCAATGTCCAAGTATCTGCCAGAGGGTGCAACATGCAATCCCTCAAAGTGGCGAAAAAATCAGAGAAGGGGAAGAGCCCATCCTTACAGCAGGAGGGCGATCCGATGCACACCAACGTCGGCATGGTCGAAGGAGCCGAGACCGAGGAAGTGGAAATTGACTCAGGGCGCACCGTAACTGTCGGTGTCGGCCTGGAGCCAAAATTCAGAGCCGATCTCCTAGACCTGCTGAGGAAGAACAAAGATGTCTTCGCATACTCAGCCGCCGAGATGCTAGGCGTGAGCCGAGAGGTGATCGTTCACAAGCTGAACGTACTCTCCACCGCCGCCGCCCGTCAGCGAGAAGATGAGGAACTCCTCGGCCGAGAAAGATGAGGCCATCAAAGCTGAAGTAGACAAACTATTAGAGGCAGGCTTTATCATGACTTGTACTTACCCTGAGTGTCTAGCCAATGTTGTAATGGTGAGGAAATCGTCAGGGGCGTGGAGGATGTGTGTTGATTTTACCAATATTAATAAAGCGTGCCCTAAAGATTGTTATCCCTTGCCTCGAATAGATAGTTTAATTGACGCAACGGAAGGCTACACCATGCTAAGCCTGCTAGACGCCTTCTCAGGATATCATCAGGTGTTTATGGCCGAAGAAGACATGCCTAAGTGCGCATTCATCACCGGTAACGGCACATACATGTATAAAATGATGCCGTTCGGTTTGAAGAACGCTGGCGCAACTTACACTAGGCTGGTGGACAAAGTGTTTCAAGATCAAAAAGGGCGAAACATCGAGGCTTACGTCGACGATGCTATTGTAAAAAGCAAGTCTGACAGCGAGCACTTGGCCGATTTGAGCGAGACATTTTGTTCACTAAGGAAATATAAGATGAAGCTTAACCCTATGAAATGCAACTTCGGTTTCCGGGCCGGCAAGTTCCTCGGCGTGCTTGTCAGCGCCAGGAGAATTGATGCCAATCCAGAGAAAGTCTAAGCAATACTAGACCTGCCGGAGCCGAGGAATCGAAAAGAGGTTATGATGCTGACCGGGAGGATGGCGGCTCTCGCCCGCTTCATCTCTCGGTCGGCCGACAAGAGCACCCCATTCTTTAAAGTGCTAAAGGGGAATAAAGACTTTAGCTGGGGGGAGGAACAGAGCACGGCTTTCAAGCAACTGAAAGCCCACCTTCTAACTCTCCCGACCCTGTCCAGGCCGACGCTGGGGGAGACGCTATATCTATACTTAGCAGTTACCTCGGCCACGGTCAGTGCCGTAATCGTCAGGGAAGAAAACAAGCAGCAACACCCAATCTACTTTATCAGCCATACACTGCTGGCCGCCGAAAGAAATTATCCACTTATCGAAAAAGCAGCCCTCGTTGTCGTCGTTGCCGCAAGGAAGTTAAAACCTTACTCCGACGCACATCCCGTGACGGTCTTAACCGACCAGCCATTGGAGAAAGCGTTGGAAAAATTCGAAAAATCCGGCAGACTTATCAAATGGGCGGTGGAGCTCTCCGGCTTTGGCATTCAGTACAAGCCGAGGCCTTCGATAAAGGGGCAAGCGCTTGCAGACTTCCTAGCCGAGTGCACATATCAAGAAGAATCACATCCCGACGTATGGGAAGTGTATACCGACGGGTCCTCCACGGCGAACAGCTCAGGAGCCGACATCCTTATCACCAGCCCTAACGGGGACGAGTTTGAGTACGCCTTGAAGTTTACCTTCTCGGCCTCAAACAACGAATCCGAATATGAGGCGGTGATAACTGGAGTCGAGTTAGCTAGAGCTGCCGGGGCGGAGCATATTGTGTTAAAGACAGAGTCACTCTTAGTGACTAATCAAATCAGAGGAGAGTATGAGGCTCGAGACGACGGGATGGTGAGGTACCTGGAAAGAGTAAAAGCCGACACCGCAAAATTGAAATCTTTCCAAATACAGTGCATCCCCAGGTCTGAGAACAACCGAGCCGACGCTCTCTCAAAACTTGCCAGTTCAAGCATCAAGAATGTCAGTCGAACCGTGCTGGTGGATATCAGAAATGCTAAAAGCATCACTGAGACCGTCGGCATGGTGGGCGACATCGAAGCCGAGACGACGTGGATGACTCCGATAATGAAATACAAACTAACAAAAGAGTTACCGGAGGACCGCAGTTTCTCTCAGAAGATAAGAAGGATTGCCGCAAGGTACTTGGTATTTGAAGGAGAATTGTACAGAAGGTCCGTAATAAGAGTAAGACCACTCTTGAAATGTGTCGGCCCAGCCGACGCGGAGCTCATACTGACAGAGATTCACGAAGGCATCTGTGGACATCATATGGGGGCGAGAACGCTAGCCCACAAAGCTCTCCGAGCCGGCTACTCTCGGCCTACCATGTTGAAAGATTCCAGAGCAAAGACCAAGAAGTGCAAGAATTGTCAGATGCATGCTCCGGTAATACATGCACCTTCCCGAGATCTGCAACCGGTACTTAGTCCCCTACCATTTGCACAATGGGGGATGGATTTACTAGGACCATTTCCGACGGCCTCCGGAGGAAGGAAGTACCTGATTGTCGCCGTTGACTACTTCACCAAATGGGTCGAAGCTGTCGCGGTACCTGCCAAGACCACGGTGGCCGTAAGAAAGGTGATTTGGGAGAACATCATAACTCGTTTTGGGTTACCCCAAGTCATGGTATTTGACCACGGCCGAGAGTTTTGGAGTGACATGGTGATGAACTGGCTGGAAGAGCTCGGTATCAAATTCGCATACTCCTCCGTCTGCCACCCTCAGAGCAACGGGCAGACGGAGGCGCTAATAAAACAATACTGAACGGGCTGAAAAAGAAGGTTGAAGATCTAAAGGGAAGATGGGCTGATAAACTACCCGGCGTCCTGTGGTCCCTTCGAACCACGGAGAAAGAAGCAACGGGGTACAGTCCATTCCACCTAGTCTATGGGTCTGAGGCCGTCCTGCCAATTGAAGCAGCGGTGCCGACATTCAGAACGCAAACTTTTGACCCAGTCGAAAATGAGGAAGGCCTGAGAGCCTCCCTAGACCTGGTCGAAGAAAGTCGAGACACGGCACGGCTCAACTTGGCAGTGTATCAAAACCGAATGAGAAGAGCATACAACCGTAGGGTCCACAAAAGGGACTTAAAAGTAGGAGATCTAGTCCTAAGAAAGTCGGCCGCAACAAACAAAGGAAATATCCATGGTAAAATGACGGCCAACTGGGAAGGACCCTACAAAGTGGTTGAGGAAATGAGGCCGGGGACGTACCGGCTGGCAGGCATGGAGGGAGTGCCTCTAATGAGCCACTGGAACACAGACAACCTTAGAAAATACTTCATATAGCGGCGGAGGTGTCCGAGACCGTTGTGGGCACCCCAAAGCGTGATTATATCTAATGAAGAGTGATCCAAGTTTTTCATCAAAATGAAGAGTCCCCTCCGTAGTCGTACCAAGGTAGACGCCACGGCCAAAGCTGGGCAGTCACCGCAATGGCAGTTGATACTCGCGAAAGCGACCAACATGCTTAGTAGACGCCAACTGGGCAGTCACTACCAATGCAGTTGATATTCGCGAAAGCGACCAACATGCTTAAGAACGTATAAGTACAGTTGAGAACGCAAATCTGATTGCCCCGGCCAATCCGGGAGTGGCAGAGGAAGCGATCAATATGTCTACAGATACGAACGCTGTCGAGCCGTAACCTCGATTGCCTCGGCCAAAGCCGGGAGTGGCGGGGAACAACGACCGATACGCTAACATGTTCACAACAGCAGTTGGGAAGCGCAAATCTGACCGCTTCGGCTAAGACCAGGAGTGGAGGAGGAAGTGACCGACATGCCAACATGTTTAAAAACGTTTAAGTACAGTTGAGATACGCAATCTAACAGCCTCGGCAAGGCCGAAGGTCAAAACGAAAAAGCGCTCAATATATTAAAAACGTAAGAAGACAATTTAATGGAGGATGAGATCAAAAGCCTCGGCCAAGCCGAAGGCAAATAGATAAACTTTATTAAAAATGTTTACAGGTGGGGCAAAACAAAGTCGATGGCCGTCCCCATAGGGATAGCCTAAACACAACCTACCAAAGTTTAACAAAAAAAAGAAGAACAACAAAAGATTACAGACATAAAGATTTGAAGCGCCAAAAGGATGGCAGGGAGGAAAGGCTCAATAGTTGGCCCCCGAACAGCTGAAACTATCTGAAGGGCCGGGTGAATCAGGTGACGACCGCCCGTCTCCCTATGCTTGTTGCTGCTCGCCACCGGCAGCAGTAGCAGCATCACCAACGGTGGGCGGCCCAGAGGGAAGCTTGGCAGCTTCACTTGCCTTTGCCCTCTCAGCCTCCTCTCTGGCCTCCTTCACCTTTGCATCTCGGGCCGCCTTCTCCGCAGCCTCCTGAGCGGCCTTCGCCGCCTTCGCCTCATCCGCGGCCTTGGCCTCCGCAGCAGCGGCCTTCTCATCCAGAAGCCGGTCAAAATCTTGCCACGGGAAGGAGCCTTCAGGAACGAGCTCTTTAATTGCATCCCTGGTAGCATCTTCAGCTTGGTCCCGGTACTAGGCACACATGTCAGGGAAGATGACGGTCTTCAGCGTCTCAATGTCCTTCTCCCTCTGAGCAAGGACAGCCTTGGTGTTCTTATGCTCCTTCGCCTCAGCCGAATGCAGAGTCTTCCATCTCTCCTTCTGCTCAACCACGACCTTATAGCCGCCCTCAAATTTGTCCCGCTCCTCCTGCAGCTTAGCGACGTCAGCCTCCGCAGTCTCAGCCTTAGCTCTCTCGGCCAGGACCGCCTTCTCAGCGTCCTCCCTAAGCTTTCGCTCAGCGAGGAAGTCCTTCATAGCGGCCTGGAAGTCCTCCTTCGACTTCTCGGCCTCCTTCTTAGCAGCGGCAAGATCGAGCCTAAGCCGTTCAAGCGCAGGGGCAGCTCGAGCCATGACCTTTTCTTGCTCCATAATATGAGCGCCGGCCAGTTCAGCCCACTTCACCAGCCTCTTGGACAACCTTATGCCTTCCGTCGTAAGCTGAGCGGGGGAAACCTTCTGGGATGAAGAGTCGACAGTGACATTTCTATCGCCCGTCTGCACAGGCTGCTTCTCCAATTGCCGTTCAGTGAGAACGACAGCTGGCGGCGGCTGATCTACAAAAAATTCAGACAAAGCATTCATGTCAACATTCATCGACATATCAGAAAGCCTGTCATCGGGGACGCCTAGGGAACCTGCTAAATCCGAGCCATGGGTTAGATCTGCACGGTCCTAGCCTTCTTGGGCGAGGGCCGGACCCGACTTCCCTTCTCTAGCCCCGCCTCAGAATGCAGAAGAAGCAGCGTCTTTTCCTTCCTCTTATTTGAAGGAGAAGGACCCTCCACAACGGTGACCTCCTCTTCAACATCGACGACCACCTGCTCCTTTTGGACTGCGGGGATTGAAGATTGAGCTGGAGTTGCCGCCGTGGACGTTGTTTTTGGTCTCCGGCGCGGCACGTTGCCGCCAATCTCCGCTTTAGCCGCCGCCACATCCATTGCCTTTATCGCCTGCTCTATAAGCTCGCGGGCGGGCGGCTCGCAATCACGTGGCGTGGCCTTAGGATGCAGCTCAACAACTCTCCCGCCCTCGTCGAGTCCCAACCTTTTTAGGATAGAGACGGAGAGATCCTGGCCGAATCGATCTGCAAGGAGCAAAGCAAGAGTTAAGTAAAAGAAGTAAACCAAGGCTCTAAAACGGAAGCATAAAAAGCAAAGGTGGGCCTCACACCGACCCCACTCACCCTGGCCGAGGGTCGGTATGAGGCCGACGTGGCAAAGGGACTCGTCCTGAAGAACGATCTGCGTCGGGGGCATCCATGCCTTCGGCGTGCCATCCATCTCAGCCTCAAACAGCCTCATTGCCCGCTCTTCGTCCTCCTTAAGATAGACCTTCTTGGCGTCCATCTTAAGCTTATTCCGGGAGACATATCTATCATGCTCCCCCTGATTCTCACACCGCAAGTTGACGCAGCTCTGAAAGGACCGGGGCAGTGGATAGTCCTCCGGCACCTCAATATATACCCACCGCCCCTTCCAGTCCTTGCAAGATGTCAGCTTGGAAACGGTGACGTAACCCAGCTCAGTCTGTACGCTGTACCACCCCGAGCCGCCTAGGGTAGTCTGCCGAAGATGGTGAAGCCGGCGGAAGAGGTTCACCATTGGGGCCTCCCCTTTAAAAAGACATAACCATACAAAGCCAATAATAGTCCTAATGGCCAACGGATGCAGTTGTGCCACAGCGACGTTCATAGCTTTGATTATGGCGGCGACGTGTTCATTAAGAGGAAATCGGAGCCCATACTCCAGATGTCTGATGTACACGCCGATACAGCCTTTGGAGGGACAACAAACTGCCTGATCACCCTCAGGGACAACAATTCTATACCCCCTGCCGAAGGAGTAATGGTCCTCAAAAATATCAGGACCGGAACAACTAGCGAACTTATTCGTCCAAACACGATCAGGATTGATCGAGCAGGCATCGCCGTGCCACGAATAACGCGGCCTCTCTTCGTCGTCATCATCATCAATACCCTCCAAAAATCTCTCATCAATTTCAGGAGAAGGAGACTTGGGGCCCCCGAACCCTATCGGGGTGACAACCGTGGCTCCCGCTCATCGAGCTGACAGTTCGCCCCGGCGTAGAGGTACTAGGCATAGCATCAGCAGAAGACATGGTGACAACAATTATTTCAACAAGTAAAAAGTTGGGAAAAGTTTGTTTGTTTACCTTGGAAGAAAGTGTTACGCCGAGTAACGCTTTGGAGACTAGAGAGAAATTTCTTCGAAAAAGCTAAGAGAGAGGAAATTTTTTGAGAAAATGAAGTTTGATGGCCAAAATGAGGGGGTAACTGCTCTATTTATAGAGCAAAGCCCATTCAGCGGACCAATCAGAGCAAAGCCCATGAAGCGTCCACCAATCAGCACCAGGCCACGTGTCGAGCATGCAGCCACGGAATGTCAATCGACACACAGTGACAAAACTTCTTCGACACGCTCCATGGTATCCACTTGCTAACGGCCAGCTGATCAACCAAGCTTGGCAGCACCGGCCGGGGGAAATCAAAAGCACACGGCACTCTCAACCTTGGTCTCGGCCAGCGCCATTTTCCTTTTCCACATTGGATGTCCATTACACAACCATGTGGAGGGGGGATATGGTACGGCCTGAACAGAACCAAGCCGAGGAAGAAGAAGCCGAGTAAGAAGCTCAATATATTGAGCAAGGTCAAAGCCAAAAGACAGCAAGTCAACGTATTAGACAGCCTAACCGACGCAGCCTGTCGGCCTGTCACTTGGGGCTCGGTCTCGGCAACTAGCCGGCCGAGAGGCATATCCGCGAACTCACATCCAGTCCCCTCGGCATGGAGTCAACCAGGCCAGCCGGCCAGCCATGGGTCCCTCGGCCGAGGGTAGAACAGTCTTTCCACCTGCTAGCCACTTGGCCACTACGTGACAAAAGGTGAAAGCCTATAAATACTCCACTTCTCTCATTGAGAAAAGGATCCCAAAACTATCTGAAAAACACCTATTAAATTGGTATAAGCTCCCTTATCTCTCTACAATATACTTTGCCAAGTAACACACAACTTATCTCTTTAAGTTTACTGACTTGAGCGTCGGAGTGAGTTCGCTCGGTACCATGCCGAGCCCTCAGTTTGTTCATCTTTACAGGAGAGAGCGAAAGAAAGAGACAAGCAAAGACAAGCAATAAAGGAGGATTCTTTAAGTGTAAACATGATGTAAAATTGGATTCTACAATTAATCATGCAATAATTAAATAAAACTATGATAATAGACAAATTAAGCTAAGATGGGTAGAGATTAAACCAAAAGACACAATCTTTGACACAACAAACCCAAAGATTCAATCTTTGGGTGAAAACAACAAAAGAGAACAAGGAAAAGATGAACAAGAGAGAGAAAAGCAACAATCTAACAACTAGAAGAAGAATTCTAACATAAACCACTTAACAAAACTAAAGAGTAAGCAAATGTAAACAAATGAAATTAAAGAGAAAGAGAGAGAGAGAAATTGAAATATATCAACAACAAGAACAATTGAGAAAACAATGAGGAACTTGGTGAAAGAAAGCTTGAATCTTGTAAATTGTTTGAAGGATTGTCACAAATTACAAGGGTTTTTCTATTTCTCCCACTAAGAGTTGTTATATGATGATGATCTCCTCAGAAAACTCAAGTTTTTTGCTTATATACTAGGTTACAAATCAAGTAAAAACGACTTAAAAGAATGTCGTTTAAGCTAATAAGCGTATTGCGCGAATCTGGAGATGCGCACTGCCAAGTTGAGATACGCACGGTCAGATGCGCACGGTTTGTGCTTTCCTGTAAGAGATGCGCATCTTGGAGATGAGGAAGGCACTGTTGGATGCGCACGGTTTGTGCTTTCCTGTAAGAGATGCGCATCTTGCTTCTGGATACGCGCTAGACTCAGCCTTTTGTTCTCTTAAGCCTTTTATTCCGTCTTGGGTTGGGCTTGTGGTCTTTTGTATCGCATATGGGCCTCCCTTAGTAGGTGTAGTATTGCTAAATCATCATCTTTCCTACAAAAAATGGATAAACACAACCAAAACCGAAACAAACTTTCAAAAGGACGGGATTTGAGCATTATATGGAATTAAAACCTTGAAATGCACATAAAATACATTCAAGTGAGCTATAACCAAAGGTTCTTAGGCATAGAAAGAGCATAAATAACGAAGTTAACAAAATCTCACACTGCCATCTGTATGAATAGAAAATCTAGACACTGTCCCTTTCTCTACTCCAGCTCTCCACTCCTCAATCTTAGGATCCAACACCTTTTTCCTGCGAATATCATCATAAAGATCTGGCTCCACTGTCAAATCCCCTATAGCATCCCCTTTCTGTATCATATGTATCCCCAACTTCCCCACCTCATCTCTCAACCTCATCAAAGACATAGCTGTGTAAAGAGAATGCACACTCTTCCTGCTCAAAGCATCTGCAACAACACTAGCTTTCCCTTCATGGTACATAATATCCATGTCATAATCCCCAATCAGCTCCATCCACCTCCTTTGTCTCATGTTCAACTCCTTTTGAGTGAAGATGTACTTGAGACCCTTGTGATCTGAAAACACCTTAAAGGTCGCCCCATAAAGATAGTGCCTCCAAATCTTGAGAGCAAACACAACTGCACCCAACTCCAGATCATGTGTCGGATAGTTCTCCTCATAAGGCTTCAGCTGTCTAGAAGCATAAGCAATCACTTTCCCATTCTGCATCAGCACACACCCAACCCATTCTTTGAAGCATCTGTATACACCTCAAAGTTCTCACTCCCTTCAGGTAAAACTAAGATTGGAGCTGTGGTCAAACGCTCCTTTAAGGTTTGGAACGCCGTCTCATAACTTTCATCCCAACGAAACCTGTTCTCTTTCCTCATCAAAGCTGTCATAGGTCTGGCTATCTTGGAGAAATCTTTCACGAACCGTCGACAGTACCCTGCCAAACCCAAGAAACTCCTGATCTCAGCCATATTCTTCGGTGCTTCTCACCGAGTAACTGCTTCTATCTTTGCAGGATCCACACCAACGCCCTTCTTAGAAATCACATGCCCCAGAAAAGCAATCTCCTCTAACCAAAACTCACACTTAGACAACTTTGCATACAGCTGATTGTCTCGCAAAGTTTGTAACACTATCCTCAAATGCTCTTCATGCTCCTCCTTATTCTTAAAGAAGACTAAGATATCATCGATAAAGACCACAACAAACCGATCCAAGAACTGACTGAAAACCCGGTTCATCAAATCCATAAACACTGTTGGTGCATTAGACAACCCAAACGGCATCACAACATACTCATAGTGACCATACCTTGATGTAAAAGCTGTCTTTGGTATGTCCTCCTCCTGAATCTTCACCTGATGATATCCCGACCTCAAATCGATCTTAGAAAAGACCGATCCACCGTTCAACTGGTCAAACAAATCATCTATCCTCAGCAAAGGATACTTGTTCTTCACTGTGACCCTGTTCAGCTCCCTATAATCGATGCATAACCTCAAACTCCCATCTTTATTTTTCACAAATAAGACGGGTGCTCCCCACGGTGATACACTAGGTCTAATGTATCCCTTCTCAATCAGATCATCCAGCTGTTTCTTCAGCTCTGCTAACTCCTTAGGACCCATATGGTACGGTGCCTTAGAGATTGACCCCGTCCCCGGTTTCAACTCAACACTGAAATATATCTCCCTCTTCGGTGGCAACCCCGGTATCTCCTCTAGAAAGACATCTGGAAACTCTCCCACCACTGGTATCTGTTCAACTGCCGGACTCTCCATACGATGATCCCTCACATGGCACAAGATCAACAGACAACCCTTCCTCAGTTAAGACTTCAAGGTCACTGTTGCAATCAACTTAACTTAGGGTTTGACGATAAACCCACGATAAGACACACTAATCCCCTTAGGACCTCTCAAAGAAACCCTCTTTTGATGAAAATCTATCTTAGCCTTGTACTTACCCAACCAATCCATACCAACTATCATCTCAAAACCCTCCAAAGGAAACTCTAAAAAGTCCACTGGTAGGTCAACCTGCCCAACTATCATAGACACACCTCTATACAACCGCCCACAAGATACTGACTCACCCGACGGTATAAAAACTTCCTCTTTTACAGACTCATATTCACTCAAACCCAACAGCTTAGCATGACTCGATGATACAAATGACTGTGACACTCCCGTATCAAACAAAACAAAGGTAACGACTCCATTAAAGAAAAGTACCGGTGATAACGTAAGTATCATCCTCAGCTGCCTTCTTCTCCATCATGAACAGCTTACCACTGGTCTTCTGTCCACCTCTCTGGACAGTACTAGCTGAGGTAGACGGCTTAGCAGCCGACCCCTGGTAGTTGTTGTTCGTTGCTGGTCTCTTATATGAATTACCGCCATTGCGGTTAGCCCCACCATTGTTGTTACTCTGACCACCCCGGTTATTCCACGACCCAGTCAGCCTGTTACTAGCATAACTCTGCGAAAGACCCTAAGAGAAACTCCCCTGCGACGGTCTCTGGAAACCCCCACTCACAGCACTGGTGCACTCATGCCTCTTGTGGCCCCATACCGCCACAGTTAAAACAAGTCATATCCCAACTTCTACTACCACCACCACGGGCACGCCCATAAGAAGCTCCAGAACTAAACCCCGAACCCGAAGCGTACGCTCTCGCCTGGTTATGGCCACCCTTCTTGTAACCAGACTGGCCACCACCCTCACTCTCAGCCTTCCTCTTCTCAGAGGCTCTCTCTCGGTTCTCCTTGGCCATCTCAACTAACGTCTCAGCCCTCCCAGCACGCTCATACACCTCCTTAACATCAGTAAGGGCTCCTACCGGTAACTTATCCATGATCTTAGGTGTCAACCCTTTCTCAAATCTCAATGCCAAATTCTCTTGGCTCAGCCCCATGTCCTCAGCATACCTAGATTTCTCGTTGAACTTATTATAGTACTCAGCAACTGTCATATCGGAAGTCATCTTAAAATCATCGAACTCCTCCCTCAGCTTACTACGCACATGCTCAGGTACAAACTCTCGCCTCATAGCTTTCTTAAACTCATCTCATGGTATCGCAGGTAATCCCTGTTTCACATATATCTCCAAAGCACTCACCTTAACCTTGTCCCACCACTCACCAGCTGCTTCCCTCAAGTAGAACGCAGCCTGTTCCACTCGAAGCTCCTCAGGACAATGTACCATATTGAGAATATTCTCCATCTCCCTATGCCAATTATCCAGCAGAATTGGCGCCACAGTTCGCAAGTACTCCTTGGGATTAAATCTCGCTATATGAACACTTATCTTGGAGTGATCCGGCCCTGTCTCCTTATCTTTTCCCACTCTCTTCAAAGCCTCAGTAAGAGCATCTTGGTGCTCCAACATCTTAACTATCTCATCAATGCTCATGTTTTCGGCCCTAGCATACAAAGCGTTTCTTTTCGGCGGCATCTTGGAACTATATAAGAAAAGGGTAAACATGAACACCAATCCCATATCTCAAAACATGAAAATTACCTGAACAGCACCTACTCGATCGAGTACCACAACCCACTCGATCGAGTTGAGGTCACTCGATTGAGTTGCCCACTTACTCGATCGAGTGCCTCGACTCCAGAACCTGGCCAGAAAGCTCCCAAAAACGTACTCGATCGAGCCAACCACACACTCGATCGAGTTGACCCCACTCGATCGAGTGCCCTATCCTACTCGATCGAGTGCCCAAAAACAGACTTCTGCCCAGAAACAGAAAACCACCTACTCGATCGAGTCAAACCCACTCGATCGAGTCACTCACCTACTCGATCGAGTCATGTAGACTCGTACACTACCCGCATGTTCAAACTCACACTTCCAACTATCTATTCTCTTATGCAAAACGACAAATAATATATATATATATATATATATATATATATATATATATATATATATATATATATATATATATATATATATATATATATATATATATATATATCTTTGTATACTCAAACAAAAGTAACTTTCTTCCGTATTTCTAACATGCCACGCTATAAATCAAATATCATGCTTTCATGCCTTCAACCAATCAACATATAAAATCACATCATCATTATGTTTCTCTACACATCTCCCATCCTCCACATGCATGCATCCACCAATTCATACCACACATTACTATATAGATACACAAATCACAAGATAAACACATAGCGATCCCGACACACACCCCAAGGTGACCGGTTCAAAACTGTAGGGCGAGTTCGCGACTTTAGGACGTCTCCCAAGCCTTTGCATTAGCTCCTACAACTTCTACCCCGAGTTCATTTTAGTTTGACTCCCTATGTTCATTAGGTTCATTGGTTACATGTTTCAAGATCGTCGCTCTGATACCACTTTGTAACACCCCCATACTCCAAGTGCCTTACCAGGTCCACTTAAGGCGTGGAGGTGCTACCATCTCGGTTACCCGAGGCAATGATAATCAAATGACAATAAGGAAACGTACTTAAATAGTAATAAAGTTTAAGTGATACAAGCCAAACTCCAAAACTTGTTAAAAGGAAATACAAAGGTTCTCAAAACTGTCAACTACTAAACAACTACAAATGTTCGACACAGCGGAAGACTTCTAAAACTGCAACGTAGTGACTCATTCCAGCTATCCCATGCGTATCGTCTCATACCTGCTCAATAACTGTTCACCACCCCCGAATGGATCACCACAGTTTTTAAAACATTTAAACGGGGTCAGTACTAATTACATAAAAACAACAGCTGATATGAAACCACAATGTAAACAACTCAAACACACAATCTCAATCTCCATAACTCCAACCTATCTCCACATATCTTACTGCACACTAAAGTGTGTAGCCCTGCCAGAGTACCCATCGCAACAAGTACTCCTCGCCGCCAGTGGGGGGGCCGCAGCCGTTCCCACCTAAGCCCCGCTCATCTCCATCGAGCGATAAACCCATGTTCATTAATGTGCACATCCCTTCTGTGGCGGGTTCCACAGAAGGAGAATCAAGGGCATGAAGCCACTCCCGCAAGTGACTCCACTCGGCCAGGAACGCACCCCGAAGATCACAGACAGTTATCAATCAATCATCGTATACAAACAACACTTACCAACAACCGATGCCAATATGATAAAAGAATCAATCAACAACAACAACAACGACAACAACATCAACACCAACAATGCCATGTAATTAATACCGAGTAGGGAAACCCTACCTGGAATGCAAACACCATAGACGGTCTTAGCAGCTAATCAGAATCTTTCCTCAACCAAACCACCTCCTATAACATACATACATACATACATACAATTACTACCACATTCATACAAATCACCCAAAACCCCCAATATCACCCAATTAGGGTTTCAAACAACTTTAACCAAAACATTATAAAAATTATATAAAAAGCTTACCCTCGACACAAGGATCACAACGGCGTAAAGAACAAGATGATCCGACACTCCTAGCCTTTGGGATTTGTTAACAATGCGACGAAAATAACTTACGTAACTCCTATTCTTCTCAAATAGGTTTTTAGAATGTTAAAAGAGATTAAGAAAAGTGACGGTCATCTTTTTATATCAATCTCGCATCATTAAAAAAATCCGTCAAACTCAACCCGTAAAACTCACTTACTCGATAGAGTAAGTGACTTACTCGATCGAGTGGCCTTTACTCGATCGAGTCTCCAACTTACTCGATCGAGTACCCTAGAGGCAGTACCCTACAGGCAGTCTACTGTTTTGCGTCAAAAACTACTTACTCGACAGAGTAAGCCCCACTCGATAGAGTACCCACAGACATAGAAAACCGTAGTATTACACTCCCCCTACCCCGCACTCTCCTCTCCTCTCTCCATTCACCAACTCCATCGCCAGCCTCTATCCACTGCTCCGCACTTCCCCTCCCTGTAACACCCCGGGTGGGGAGCGGTCACTTATGATAGCTCACCAGGCTGTGTACATGGCTCACAGATCAACACGTGTCCTTTATAGCGCATTTTGTCCTCACTCATACGCATCCCGGGAACCTTCCCAGAAGGTCACCCATCCTAAGACTACTCCCAGCCAAGCACGCTTAACTTTGGTGTTCTTTCGCATGGATGACCATAAAAGAAAGTGCACTTTGTTTATATGAGTAGTACTTCCAATCCCTTTAAGCACTAGTTATTTAAGCCTATCACTGGACCTCTTCAATTAACGTGGGGTGTTACAATCACTCCCACTTAAAGAACGCAATGTCCTCGTTGTGCCTGGGAGCATAACCGCTAACCCAAAATCCTCCCCCGTTAGGTGGGTGATCACAATGGAGCGTATAACAAATGCCTCCAGGAGCGTATAACAAATGTCTCACATCACCACACGGTCGCATGGTTGCTCTGATACCACTTGTAACACCCCTGCCCAAACTGGGTGGGGAGCGGTTACTTATGATAGCTCATCAGGCTGTGTACATGGCCCACATATCAACACGGGTCCTTTATAGCGCATTTTGTCCTCACTCACACGCATCCCGGGAACCTTCCCAGGAGGTCAGCCGTACTAAGACTACTCCCAGCCAAGCACGCTTAACTTTAGAGTTTTTTCGCATGTATGACCATAAAAGAAAGTACACTTTGTTTATATGAGTAGTACTTCCAATCCCTTTAAGCACTAGTCATTTAAGCTTATCACTGGACATCTTCAATTAACGTGAGGTGCTACCCTCCCTCTACATTATTCCCCTGCCCCGCACTCCCCCTGCTCCAACCAACACTGACCACCCTAGATACCGCCCTCCGACGACACATACCCGACTCTCCCTTCCCCAGATCTGCCTACCCCCAGCCACCACCGGCTACCACCACTGCCATGCCCTATTATTATTATTGTTGTTGTTGTTGTTGTTGTTGTTGTTGTTGTTGTTGTTGTTGTTGTTGTTGTTGTTGTTGTTGTTGTTGTTGTTGTTGTTGTTGTTATTATTATTTCCTTTCTATTATTTGTATTATTTCCTTACTATTGTTATTAATATTAAAATCAGTAATATTATTTCCTTAATATTATTGAAATATTATTATTATTATTATTATTATTATTAATCGTTAATAAACAAAATTACTTCACTAAATGCACATTTATAATCCATTTTTCAAGTTTTTAGAGTAAGTAGATACAATATTAGGGAAAAATGTATATGTAAGAGCTAATTTGATTATGTTTAGGGAAAAAGGGTTAGAGAGGGAAACTTTATGAAAAAATGTATGTGAAAGAGTAAAGTCCGTATGTGAAAAAGTAATTCCGAAAATAATTGCTAGAGCATAAATATTAAGTCGATGTGTTATATAATTATATTATTGTGAAGAATGTAAGCTTGATTAATTTCTCAGATTTTACCCTTATTTGTTTCAACTACCGTTTCTTGCTTGTTTATCATTTATGGACGAAATTTTAATGTGTGATAGCCGCATGGGTTAGATTTCATATGCCGCTAGTTTTGTGTTTAAATGATTTACGGTTTAAGAGTAATAAATGTTTTAGTGGACAGTGGTCAGAATGTTTCTGTATAGTCATGTTTTCGACCCATGTTTTTGTAAAATTTGCTATTAAAAATGTACTTATCGTTTATATATGACTCCAACTCCACTGTTTAAAAGATTCGTATATGTTTTCAAATTGATAAGCCACGTTAAATCTTGATGTCTCTATATTTAATGGATATTTTCGCAAATTGACCCAAGTTTCTGACAATCTACTGTTAAATTTCTGTTTGGACCAATCAAGTTTTAAAATTCATTATAAATTGACCTTATGAGCTTTGGACTTTATTATTTCTCTCATGATTTGTTGACTCTCTGTATTTTCTAAAAAGTATAAGTACTCAAAGA
The DNA here is from genome assembly GCF_048544455.1 of Silene latifolia. Lineage (NCBI taxonomy): Eukaryota > Viridiplantae > Streptophyta > Magnoliopsida > Caryophyllales > Caryophyllaceae > Silene > Silene latifolia. Next base: position 33,140,120 of record NC_133526.1, on the reverse strand, counting down.
ATAGTTAAGCGATTATTTATTAATGATTTTTGAAATTTGCAGCATATTTTTCTGATCCTTGAAAATGTAAGTTTTATGCAAAAGTTTTACAGAAATTGTTTATCATTCATTGGACCTTGTTAATATGCTTCCATGATGTTCTCACATGATGATAATAAGATGATCATTAGATATATGCCTTGACATGAGGTGAAAATAGTAGTTTTAGTTGGTAATCTTGTTAGCATGATGTAATATTTTCTCTTGTTTGGATGTTGTAAGTATGTGAAGTAGAATAACATGTCTAGAGATATGCGGCTTTGTGACCCCGAAACAATGTTTGATATGGATAATTGGTAAGGTGTATTGTGTTAGAATTTGTGGCGGGGGGTGTGGTTGCTCACGGTTTTTGGTCGTGGGGTAGTAGGGTCGTGATGGGGGTAGGATCACCGTGGTTGGCTGGTCTTTGGCCAGTCCAGTCAACCACATGTTGTTTTGTTTGCAGGAGTCTTATTTCAACCCTTATTCCACTTTCCCTAAGAAAAGCTTATATTCTACTTTATTTTATTTCTTATAGAAACATGCCTCCAAAGAAATCCACACCTACACCCACTGCCATGTCTCAAGAGGAGATTGACCATTTAATATCCATGAATGAGGCCTTAACTGCAGCACTGAAGGTTAAGGGGTCAGTTCAGGATCTAGCAAAGATGAGTGCTAATATCACAAGGCACAACCCGACGAAGTATGACGGATTAGGTGAACCATCTTTACTTGGGGATTGGCACAGAGAGTTTGACAACCTTTTTGAGCTACTAAATTGTCCTGCGGAGTTACAAGTAGATCAAGTTGCCTACTATTTGAGGGGGAAAGTTGGTTTGTGGTGGAATCGTGGTAACGAGGTCATGAGGGAATCTTGGAAGGAGAGTGGTGAATCTTTTGGAAGGGTTTCAAGGAGACTATGAGGGATGTAATACCAGAACATATTAGGAGTAATATGAGAGCTGAATTTGATTCTTTCAAGCTGAGTGATGAGATGACGGTGGAAAACTATCACAGTAGGTTTATGGAGTTGGCAGAATATGTGTCTGATGTGAACTTGAGTGAGGAGATACTAGCATTAAGGTTTAAGCAGGGGTTAACAATAACTATTAAGAAGAGGCTTGCAGCTGGTCAGCCAAGTACTATGGATGATGTTTATCAGCGAGCTGGGCACGTGATACCGTCGTCAGGTACCAAAAATAAAATACCTAGTTACACTAACAGAAGCTAGCAGTAAGTAGGGTCGATCTCCACAGGGAGGCGGTCACTATCCACTTGTCTACTCGGTCTGTCTAAGGTCACAGTGGGGGTTTTAATTGATTTCTAAACTACTGAAGATTAACGGAAAGAGAAATAAAGGCAGAAAATGTGATAAAGATAACAGATAAAGAGAGAATATGTCAGGATTTCGGTTCACCATGGTAGTCAATCGACTCAGTTGCAAATAGCCTAGACAATCTACTGTGAGAAGGATAATGGAAAGGTCCTTCCGGTCCACTTTCTATCCTAGAATTCCACTAACTTAACTTCCGTCCTCATTAGGGTAGTCTTGTTCATATGTGTCTGTTCATTCCAATCTTCCGATCCAGGAACGAAATTAACCAATTTAAAGGGTAACTTAGAAGCATGTATTCAACTAAATTGGTGTACAGTTATATTGCTATGGGACAGATTCTCACAAGTAAACCATCTAGTCTATTCGCTACATCGTCACAATCCTACCATGGATTCCCTAGTCCTAACATGAATGAATTTAGCTACTCATATTGCTAATGTTGTCAATAATAACAATAATGAAATAACTAATAAATGACATAATGAAATTGTAATAAAAATGCATAAACTAATTAGGGCAGAAATTAATTAAGGAAGAACAAAGGAATTAAAGCAAACAAAGTATAAGATTAAGATTAAAAGAGAGAAAGATTACAATCACGAGAACTCCGGCGTAAAGAGCGACAAGATCCAAGCGATAAAACCCGAAAAGCAAAAGTTACAGTGGAAAAATTTTGGGAAAAGAGAAGAGTAAAGAGTGGCGTCAGTAAAAAAAAGTGTGTTTATAACCTAATCCCGACTTCCTTTATATAGGGAAGTCATTATTAACATAAAATAAACCTAACACGGGTTAAAAATCCCGAGTATATAAGCTAATCACTCGATCGAGTAACTTTAGGTACTCGATCGAGCACTTATTAAATAGGCACTACTCGATCGAGTAGAAAAAGGGGTCGATCGAACACAATTGTACTCGATCGAGTATTTTCCAACGCACAATTCCTGCTTCGCACACTGAGTTTCAAACGGATGCCATTTCTTCGTTACTTGGGAAAACAGGGCGTTTCCGGTGGCGTTGGAAAGATAAAAGGACAAGCTTTAATCTCCAATTGGAATCACCTGAAAATATATTGTATAACCCGAGATATGTCTCTTCAAAGTAGGCACTAGCAATTTGAAGTTCTTCCTTTGCTCGCCTAGCTATTTTACTTCTTTGCGCATCTCAAAATAGTAGTTTGCAATCTCCGACTCAACTCATCTCCTAAATGCATGCATAGGGACATGTTTTAGGCTTGATTATGCTCATTTCCGGTTCATACCTGCAAATAGAACAAAACAAACCAAAGTAGCATATTTGGGGCATTTCGTAGCATAAAACTACGATAATAGTATAGAAATACGTGCATAAAAAGGCCAAAAAGGACTATATAAAATGCACGTATCAAATCTCCCCAAACCAAACCTTTACTCGTCCTCGAGTAAACTAAATGCAAACTAATGGAACGGAAAAGATAACTCAGAGCTAGCTACAAATGCCCACTTAAACCAATTTAGTGCAAGCAAACTGACACTTATAGCAAAACAGCCAAATGCAAACGAGTTATAAGATGTTTATAAAACAGCTGAACCATCGACCTTGCAAGACCTTTAATAATGGACTCTCACGGGTCACTCTTCTCTCATGAAGCAAAGGGTGAACATATATATGTAAGAGAGAAAGAAAAATAGTCGCTCACCTAAACTACGACCCACATAAACATGCATGCAACTAATATGATAGACAATTCTAACTACCATACACACATTTCACCCAAACAAGGTCCGTCACAGCCGAGGGCTTACAAAAATATGGTAAAGTGAGGCAATGGGTAAGAAAAGGCAAAATATTTATGGGAATGTGGAGGTATAGGTGGCCAAGCTAGTACCTAAACAATACCATATAACAACATCCATTTCCAACTCAATTATAGAATTAAGCACATATGCCCTTCATTTAGCACAAACTCACCAAACCGAATTGAAAATACTCCTCAATAAATGTAAATAAAGCATAGGAGCAGAAACCGTCTCATCAAACAACATCTTTTTTCTTTCTTTTTTTTGGTTTCTTTCTTTCATTTTTCGTCTTTTTTCTTCAATTCTTTCCTTTTTCTTCTTCTTCTTTTTCACGTTTTTTCCTTCTTCTTTTTTTCTTCATAAATTACCAACTCCAAATCAGTGGATACAAGCCAAACTCGGCACAATAAAATATATACCGCAAAACAATCTAAACTAGCTTGACAAGGCAGGCTAAATTTGGATGTAGCTAAGGGTCAACAGGCAAATTTGGCTAATGTGGAGTTAAATGGGTAAAAATGTAAGAAAGGGGAAATGTAAGCACCTCCCTGCATGTGACACCAACCACTAACCCGAATGTATGCAGGCAAAAAGCAATTGAATTTCATATACGTGCAAATTGGTGATACATGTTATGCAAGGAGTAACTACTCACAATCCTACATGAAACCGGTCATAGATGACACCAGTTTATACGGCTCTAAATCTTAGAAATTATAAGTAGCTTGCCAAAATCTTAGGTCAAGTCTATTCGTTCAGCTAAATTTTAACATTAACTCGTAGATATGCAAAAAGACAATGCTAAAAGATAACAGTTTAATGCAAGGCTTAAGCAAAAAGACAAATTGTAGTACAATATCATCATTGAAATCTACCGTTCTGACTCAACCTACATGCTAAAATAAACGTGAAATTTTTGAAATTTTTGAATTTTTTATTTTTATGGGATTTTTGATTTTTATAAAAATAAACAACAATGCATACCAAAAATTAAACGTGATAACAGAAATGCAATAAAAACAACAATGCAGACACAGATATGGATGCATAACCTCCCCAAACCAAACCGTACAATGCCCCCATTGTACCAAATCATGGAAAGGAAATGCAAACTAAAAGAGAAAAAGAGTAAATACGGAAAACTTACAAGATAACGCGAAGTCGGGACCTCCCCAAACCAGCCAACAACGTGGGAGGTCGCAAACAGCTGCCAAACACAGTCACATGAATCTAAGCAAGTCAAAAGCAACTCGATCAAGAGAGAATAACGGTCGATCGAGTGAACTGGGCATCCTAAACAGCTCGATCGAGGAAATGGGCACTCAATCGAGTGGTCATCTTTTAGCAGGTACTCGATCGAGTATAATTTGTGCTCGATCGAGTAAGAACAGCAGCAAAAGTTCTTGATCGAGTACAAAAAGTACTCGATCGAGTCATCATCAGTATGTTTCTGCAAAGACGCAACATAACAGCCCACAAAACTAACAAAGCAAGCATAACTGATATAGTCTATGGTATAAAGACCAATTATTACAACTAAAACTAAAATGAAATGTTTGAAAAACAACTAAAAAAAATCTCCGGGTTGCCTCCCGGGTAGCGCTAGTTTCAGACAGGTCCCAGCTCGACCTTCTTTTCTTCGAGCCTCTATTTAGTTAGCCTGGTCAAAATAGCTCAAAGCGCGCAGCAACCGATCAAACAGCTGCGCATGTGCTACACAAAAATGTAAGTAGCGCCACAGTGGAATAAAGATATAGGAAATAAAAATGCACAACTGTTTAAGCCTAACAAATTTCCTATGACAGCTCCTAGATTTGTCCACAAAATAAAGGAGCTCAGGAGCAATTAACAATAAATTAGGGTATCGTTTCAGATTAACAAGTTTGTGACGATAAGTACGGTGAAAAACTATTAAATTACTTGTCCAGTTAGGAGGGGGCATGGCATTAAAATATGAAGCATGAGTCAAATGAGGCAAAGTACTATTTAAACAAACAATAATATAATTATCGTTAACTACCTCGGTTTGGTCGCTCTTAGTGATGGAATTATTGACAAAGGAAGATATTACCTCTTCCGTGCTAGGAGCAATTACCGACTCAGCTGCCTCGTCATCCTCCTCTGTGGAAACCGTCCCGTAAATCGCAGCCTCAAGCGCATCCAGCTCGGCCTTAAAAAGGGGAGATTCACCGTAACCATTATCTTCAGCACAATCGTCATCTAGAACAAACCCACATGACGTTGTATTGCTCACACTGGCCAATTCAGTCGATCGAGTAGAAATGTTACTCGATCGAAGACTCTCTCCTCTTGATTTTCACTCGATCGAGTGCATGAAACAGCTCGATCGAGTAGTTCCTCTAAGTAGCAGTTCCATCGAGTGGAATAAAGTGCTCGATCGAACGATTCTTCAGGTATTTCACTCGATCGACTAATATATGTCACTCGATCGAGTGATTCTTGCTGTACAGTGCTGAAATCCTCGTGTAAGGCATCATTATCTGATAAACTTCGTAATCCGAGTCATAAAAATCATCATCAGCATTAGGCAACACGGTTTCTTCATGGGAAAAACCGCTCTCTGCGTAGGTAACGCAGGCTTCCTCTAGTTGCCTTATTTCTGACTCAGCAGCTAGCTGAGCTATGTCGGACTCAAGCTCATCAATTTGCGCAAAAAATCGTCTATCATGTTCTTTCACTTTGAATGCAAGTGCCTTCACCAAAGACTTCAACTCGGCAAACTCTTCTTTCCGCTTATCAGGAGGAGGAGCTTCTTGTCGCGGTGGCCAGATAAATGGAGGCTTTTGATAGCCTCGCTGATAGGGTGGATGTGGCGGCACAACTATGGAGGTTGACTAACTCGTCTATGCTGCTTGAATGCGTAGACCTCCTCGTTCTCTGCCATGAAAACAGCTGCATTGTGATCAACAGCACCACATCTCCCGCAGTAAATCACCTGATGTGCCATATAATGGAACATAGGTGACGGGTCAAAGGTACTCAAGCCTTCCCTTTGACGATCTTTTACCTAGAACTGTCTAGGTAGAATCTGTAGGACCTATCAAAATAGCACTAAAGAAAATGATTAGAACGGCCTCAAGGGATAAATCCCTTGAGGCTAAAGACAGACAAAAATAAACAAGCAAATAAAGTAGTTGCCTCCCCGGCAACGGCGCCAAAATTTGATACCGTCGTCAGGTACCAAAAATAAAATAACTAGTTACACTAATAGAAGCTAGCAGTAAGTAGGGTCGATCTCCACAGGGAGGCGGTCACAATCCACTTATCTACTCGGTCTGTCTAAGGTCACAGTGGGGGTTTTAATTGATTTCTAAACTACTGAAGATTAACGGAAAGAGAAATAAAGGCAGAAAATGTGATAAAGATAACAGATAAGAGAGAATATGTCAGGATTTCGGTTCACCATGGTAGTCAATCGACTCAGTTGCAAATAGCTTAGACAATCTACTGTGAGAAGGATAATGGAAAGGTCCTTCCGGTCCACTTTCTATCCTAGAATTCCACTAACTTAACTTCCGTCCTCATTAGGGTAGTCTATTGTTCATAGCAGGTCTGTTCATTCCAATCTTCCGATCCAGGAACGAAATTAACGAAATTAAAGGGTAACTTAGAAGCATGCATTCAACTAAATTGGTGTACAGTTATATTGCTATGGGACAGATTCTCACAAGTGAACCATCTAGTCTATTCGCTACATCGTCACAATCCTACCATGGATTCCCTAGTCCTAACATGAATGAATTTAGCTACTCATATTGCAAATGTTGTCAATAATAACAATAATGAAATAACTAATAAATGACATAATGAAATTGTAATAAAAATGCATAAACTAATTACGGCAGAAATTAATTAAGGAAGAACAAAGGAATTAAAGCAAACAAAGTATGAGATTAAGATTAAAAGAGAGAAACATTACAATCACGAGAATTCCGGCGTAAAGAGCGACAAGATCCAAGCGATAAAACCCGAAAAGCAAAAATTACAGTGGAAAAATTTTGGGAAAAGAGAAGAGTAAAGAGTGGCGTCAGTAAAAAAGTGTGTTTATAACCTAATCCCGACTTCCTTTATATAGGGAAGTCATTATTAACATAAAATAAACCTAACACGGGTTAAAAATCCCGAGTATATAAGCTAATCACTCGATCGAGTAACTTTAGGTACTCTATCGAGCACTTATTAAATAGGCACTACTCGATTGAGTAGAAAAAGGGGTCGATCGAACACAATTGTACTCGATCGAGTACTTTCCAGCGCACAATTCCTGCTTCGCGCACTGAACTTCAAACGGATGACATTTCTTCGTTACTTGGGAAAACAGGGCGTTTCCAGTGGCGTTGGAAAGCTAAGAGGACAAGATTTCATCTCTAATTAGAATCACCTAAAAATATATTGTATAACTCGAGATATGGCTCTTCAAAGTAGGCACTAGCAATTTGAAGTTCTTCCTTTGCTCGCCTAGCTATTTTACTTCTTTGCGCATCTCAAAATAGTAGTTTGCAAGCTCCGACTCAACTCATCTCCTAAATGCATACATAGGGACATGTTTTAGGCTTGATTATGCTCCTTTCTGGTTCATACCTACAAATAGAACAAAACAAACCAAAGTAGCATATTCGGGGCATTTTGTAGCATAAAACTACGATAATAGCATAGAAATACGTGCATAAAAAGGCCAAAAAGGACTATATAAAATGCACGTATCAGCACGCATAGAAAATTGCTGACATCTAAAGGAAGAGAAGAAGGAGAAGGAAGGAAAGGAGGAAAATGGGGAGAAGAGAAAGACTGAGACGGTAAGTGAATGAGGAAATAAGAGGTCATATAGTGGATTCGGATTTGATGGGAGCATGGGAGCCGGTAGTGGAGGTGGTATTGCGGGAAAGCAAGTATATTACACATGTGGCAAGTACGGACACAAGGCAAGAGAATGCAGAACACCAGCAAGGTACAACAATGGAAATAGAGGCTATAGAAATGAAAACCAAGGGAACTTTCAAACCCCGTTACCAAGTATTGGGAGCAATAGGAATCCAGGGCAATGGAGTACCTAGAGAAGCTACAACAATAGGCAAGGCAATGAAGGTGATCAGAGTAATGGTGGGAAGACATTTGGAACAGGTAGTACAGTACAGGGTAATGGGGAGAAGGGTAATTAGTCATTTGGGGGATCAATAATCTATAGGCATTTAAGATATTCGTAACTTTTAAATAAAGTATTGTTCGAAAACTTCGGGACGAAGTTTATTTCTAGGGGTAGAATGTGATACTACTATTATTTTTTGAGTTACTATAACTTTGCTTATGTGGTTTCATATGATTGTTTATCTATGCTTTATATATTATACCTGTGCGATCATCCTTATAATATAAGTTTGTGTTGATAGCATTTCTATTGGAATGTATGGAGTTAATGTTTTAAGTAGTTGAGGTGAACTTCAGGGACGAAGTTCTTTTCAAGGGGGGAAGACTGTAATACCCCGTAATTTGGTGGAATTTATATTTACGATTATTAGCATTCTTAATAATTAATTACGACATTTATAATTTATAATAAAGAATAAGACGGAATAATATAATAAAATAATGAATGAATCAGGATTTGTTAATTGGGTCGTGTGCTAGGTTACTCGTAGAGCCTAATAAAGATAATAATAGTATATGTAATTGTATAATAGTACTAATAAGAGTAATTGTATAATATTAATAATATGGTAAATTACATATTTCCTAATTAACTTCTTATAGCCTTAACCTACCTATATAAATAGATGAGAACATACAACTATAGACCATATTCTTCATAAAAATCTGAATAATTTATAAGGGAGGAGATATAGAAGAAAGAAGAAGGAGAATTAGATTTAATTATCGTCTCAAGGTAAGACCGTCTTATAATATAATGTATTGGTTTTATAATTATTATAACTCGTAAATTATACCACCATATGACCAACTACTACCGTGACATCAACCGTGGACCACCATGGTTAGACCAGACCCACCGTTGATCACCGTTGACCGACGGGAAAGGGGGGTTTTCATGGGTGGTCGTGTATGTGTTTTATATGGTTTCGAACCTGTATTTAGTCTTAAATTACCTGGACTTGTTTAGGGTTGTACCTAGGGTTGCGTCGACTACCGTGGATGGTCAGGGATGGGTAAAGGCGGTGGCTTTGGCGGTGGTTGGCCGGAATTACGAGAAAATGGATGGTTGTTCTTTAGCACGATGAAAACCGTTTTATACCGCTTCATGTGGCTTGTTTGACTTGAACTTGGGTTGGTTGGGTTCGTGGTGAATAAGCGGTTCTAGTGGTGGTGTTAGGATGGTCGGGGGTGGTGGTTTGCATAGGTGGTTGCCGGATTCCGAGGGTTGTCATTGTTTGTATTAAACCGTGTTGTGGGCCCTTCGTGTTTGACCAAGACCATGACCAGGGGAAGGGGATGCTGCTAGTGGACCACCGTGGGTCAGTAGAGACATGGTTAGTGGCTGTTGGTGGCGTGTGGTGGTGGAATTGGCGGGTTGTGTGAGTTGTTGCTTGTCTTGTTTATTGTTGGTCGTGGGTGTTAGGGCGAGGTAGTGAGCTTTTGTGTGGTGGTTGTTGCTGGTGTTTAGGCCGTGGCTAGGTTGGTGGCTGTGGTGTCTCACGGTGGGGTAGATGGCAGAGGTGGTTGTGTTGTGGTTGGGCGAGATTCATGGGTTGTTTAGGGAAAGTGTGAACATGGGTTAAATCGTGTTTCTTGGGTGTGATTATGAGTGTTTGTGGGTTTTTGACACAGGTTGGTGAACAGGTTTGGTTGATGATCGGGTTTGGTTTTAGTTTGAGACGGGTTTATAAATATTAATTTGCGTAATAATATAATTAACATAAATAATAAATAGTTAGTTTAATTATTTTGTAATTAGTTCAAGTAGTAATTATAATTATTACTTTGCTAGGCGACAGATTCGTTGAGCATTATTATTAGTTGAGTTGCTCGGATTTGCGTTGTTGGAGTTTTGCTTGCCAGGTAGGATAACTACTCAACTATAGTTGTTACTGTGTTGATTATTACATGGATGTTCATATGTTGAATGGATGTTAGCTTATGGCTGGTTATTGAATTGGATGATTATTAGTTGTATGTTATGCATGTTCATATGGCTATATGCTGGATTGGTTTGGTTTATGAATTGGAAGGCCCCGGGCTTAGTCTCTGGTGGATAATGTGTGTATTGGAAGGCCCATGCTTAGTCTCTGGTGGATAACGTGAGTAATGGAAGGCCCCAGGCTTAGTCTATGGTGGATAACGACATAACGTGGTTGTCTGTGGATATCTTGGAAGTTATATATATACCCTGGTTGTTTAATGTTGTTTAATTATCCTACTCAACCGTTTGGTTGCCCGTGTATTCTGTAACCACCTGTGATGAACCAATTATTATGGAGCAGATTGACTGACAGGTGTTGAGACTGTTTATCTGGGGGCATGGGACTGCGTGAGGATGATTTGGCCGTGAGCTTAGACGTCTAGCTCACTTAGTAGACTGTTCCATTTTATTTTATAAACTTATCTAATTTAATTCCGCTGCGAGTTTGTACTTATTTATTATTCAGTTTGGTTTGGACAAATGTAATCAAACCAATATTCATTTAAAGTTTATTAAAGTACTTTGGATTATTCTGTCTTTGTATCATTTACCTCGGACAACCGAGATGGTAACGCTCTCATTTATTTAGGAGGCCTAGCTAAAGGCTCCGGAATAAATGAAGGTGTTACATTATTAGGAATTTGGTGCCTTGAATTTGTGTCGAAGACGGACTAAGCTAAGACGAGGAAAAAGAAGCAACGCCGATGGAGACAAAGAAAGTCTCCGAGGGACTTACGAGTCGCATATGTAGCTGATAACGTCTAAGACCGCAAAGTGGGCGTGTTATTGCTACGTGAGTAGCTTCTTGGAGATTTGTGGTGTGGGCCCCACCTTGGACATTAGTCTTTGATGTTATCTTTGGTCTTTTACGTATGCTTCTCTTTGTTTGTTTCTAGGAAATTAGCTTAAGTTTTCTAATCGCATTTGTTTAGGAAATAAGTGTATTTTCTAAAGTCTTTAATTCCTAATTGGTCTAGATATTTTATATTGGGTGGAATAAGTATATAAAGACCCAAATATTATTCTAGGTTAATTAAGGAGAGGGAGATAGTATTTGTGAGCGCAATCTTATGAGAGTCGATTTGTGAGGTTCCCTTTGGAGAGGAAGCTTCAATTTGTTCCGGGCTCAAGTAGATTGATGTTCGTCTGAATTTGGAGATCGAAGGAGTCTGTTTGGATCTTGCTGAGCTCAAGATCGTTTGTCCTTCATCTCGTTTGGGTAGTCTCTTTTGTTCCCTTGAGATTACTATTTTGTTCGTAGAATAGGGTATACTTTTGGCTCATATTGAGCGCGTGTGTACCGGTCTACTTTTGTACTATTATCTCCACAATAGTGAATTTGCTCTCTTTCAGGGTGGAGGTAGCCAGTTATTTTACTGGTGAACCACGTATATCTGTGTGTCACTTTATTTGTTATTCGATATTATTTTGTTCTTATCACCCGAATCAACTAACTATAGGGTAACGGGACGCCTCCGTTACAACATACATATTTATGGAGTAAGATATTTGATAGACCATTCCAAAATATTTGAACCAAACATTGAAATGGATTGAAGCCATTTCGGTCCATTTCAAATAGCCCAACCAAAAACCCCTTTGATTGATAATAGCTTAGTTTCGTATATTATCTTTTTAATATTTGTCTTCAAATCCGCTTATCAATCATATACTACTATCGTAACGTGTAACACAATAACAAGCAATCCTGACCTGCAAGGTCAGTCCTATACATCGTGGAAATATGTGGCTTAACAATGGTGAAAACGTGGATTGTAAAGGCGGTGGAGAAGTTGGTGGTGCACGCTGATTGTGTTGTGCGGAAGCGTGAATACCTTGTGTTGGGCCTCTGCTGTACCTGTGTCCACAACCCATAATAGTACGATATTGTCCGCTTTGGGCCAAGCCCTCACGGATTTACTCTTGGGCTCCTTCCCAAAAGGCCCCGTACTATTATATTTTATGGACACGATGATCTTCCATCTTTATTCTACCGATGTGGGATAAGGGTTTGCACCCTAATAGATTGGTTGTAGTAGTGGTCGGGTTGATTGACGGAGAGTCGGAGAGTGTGTTTAGCAGTGAAAGAGGAGAGGGGGTTTCATTTTTCTTACGCTTGGTTTATATTTACCTTTTTTTATTGGGCTACTTTCTTCTATTAAGCTCGTCATAAATTTACTTAAATACATGTTCTCATTCCAAGATCATTAATTTGTGCTTAGTTCTAGTTAAGCCCCATATTCAAGTAAACTTATGAACATCTATTACTAATGTGTACTAGAGGTGATCAAAGTGGTCAAGCCTGATAAACTGGCCCAACCCAGCCTGCTATTTCTAAGGGCCTGAGCCTTTAAATAGGGCCATAAAAGCCCATAAATCAGTCCAAATAAACCCCACTCAAACTTGGACCGGGTATGAGCCGTGCATTGAACCCGGCACAGCAGAGAAACAAGTCATCGTTTAAAGTCCGATAACCCAATTAATAGTTTGTATAGAACCACGACCTGTGCAAAAAACTTTGTGCTCTACCAATTACCACCCGAGAGACCGAGACAAACTCATGTATATGTTATCCAGTCTATTTACTCTCTGAAAGTCGCTAATTAGATCTCCATTATAAAAAAAAAATTCTCGTATATACAAGTATGGCATATTGGCATATCATGAAACAAAACCGCATTGGATCAACGCATGCAAAGATTGATATCGTAGTATTTTGTATATCCATTATAAAAAAAAAGTTCTCGTATTTTTGGATCACATTGTCGAGGCCTGGCGCAAGTCCAATCCGACCCAGCCCATGATAAGCTCTAGTGTTCTCGACCTGGTATGCATTTACTTTCTGCAGTGCAATAAGAGTACTGATTTCAGAATAGTTGTTTACACCCACCCCATCAATGAAAATAAAAACATTAATCTGATGAGTCTCAGAAAAGCAAGGCACTGCAGAAAAACCAATTATATTTGTTTCCATCATACTATTAAAGTCGATAAAAGACTCAGATTTTGTTTTCAAACCAAGAAAAATGTTTTTACATATGACTGCATTTAGCAACCTGGAGCTTTCGAGACAATGGTGTAATATTGTCGATCATATTAAAACTATGAAGGCCTCAACACCCAAAACATTAAAACCTAGAGCTGCAACATCATTGCAATCCTTCCAACATTAGTTCATGATACATTTATTTAATAAATATAAGTCATATTATTAGCCCAGTCTGGTAAGAGTAAGCTAGTTCTTATTCCAGACCCAAATGGCGCCTGCATTCATGAGCATTCGTACAAGCCTGCCTTGCACCTGAAGGCTGATCAAATCGTTGGGTCCACCAACGAGATTTCCACCAATGAAAATAGACGGTACACTTGGTCTACGACCTAACATCTCCAGGGTTCGTTCAATGTCTCGACCATCTCCCATCTGATCGATCTCATAGACAGTCGGGTTAGCCCCAAAGCTGGTAATGAGCTGCCTCATTGAGTGGCTCACAGGGCACCCTGTCTTACTGAAAATGACCACTGGTCTTTCATGAACCAAACGCTTCACAGCATCCATGGTGTTGGTTGAGGATTCAAATAGGTAATTCGGAAAATTGATGTTGATAAGACTTGTGATTTGGAATGGGGTTCAAGCTATAGTGTGTCTATTTATAAGGCTCATCAAGGGTAACTCCTATCCGTATTGGGTAATAGACAAAGTTCTTTCTTCTAGATCGTGTACTGACACTGATAATGACCTAAGACATCGTCTGATTTCCGCATATGTCACAAAGTGCCAAGTACATAAATATCAAATAGGTTCTCTATAAATGAAGAATAACCTAACTTGTTTGCGACATGTGAGAGTGAAAAGAATAATGCACATGCAGATGAGCTGATATGCAGAAAATCTTTCGGTTGACACAGGACATGGACTAATCATCAAGCCTCATAACTTAGATGCACTTAAAAAGCCATAAATAAAAGACTTCAAAAATGTGGAAAATAGTTGGAATTCGATAACATTATTCTTTTGAGAAACGGTCTCGTGCTATTTTAACATAAAAAACAATTTAATAAAAAAATGCAACCATTCTTCACTATAGTAAAAATAATGGAAGTAGAAGTTATAACCGCCTCATTATACAGGTAATTTTCATGATAATCTTATCATAAGACAGTCTCATATGATTTGTCATTCGAAAAATCTAGTATGATAAGCTTCTGGTTTTCCAATTTTCAGAAATGGGCAGAATTCATAGAACAGAACATGTAGTATCAATGTATGACTTTTACACTCTTACGCATGGGAATCAATACTGTAAACTTTTTTCTCCAAATAAAGATAACAACGAATAGGCAGATGTATAGAATAAGCAGAAAAAATTAGGGAGTGAATCGTACCTGATGTTATCAGTAATCCTCTTGCTACCGACTGATCTTTGATGCATTTCAGGGATTGCAGTTGACTCTAGCCATTGTGTTTACAGTTGAACTAAACGAGTCTTGTTCACCAACTGATGCCTGGCCGACTCAGATACCAGGTTTCAGGGTGTAAACATAGCTACAGGTTAGTAAACATTACAGGAAGCTTGTGGTTACAAACTGCTGCACAAATTATCGCCGCAGTAACTCCTTCAGTTCAAAATTTCAGAGCATCAACTAGCCCGGAACCAGTAGTAAATCGAGATTTGTGAACATGGTAATAAATTAGGTACTGGTTGCGAGTCGCACTAGTGTATTGTTAGCGCTTTCAGTGTCCTGGTATATCTTCTAATTATATTTGTACTCCACATATATGGTACTGTTTAATATTGGACTACTGGTTTTATTCAATTAATTGTTGGCAAAATATCGCATATTTTACTATGAAAAAAATTGTATGCACGATGAAACATCAAAATCCAGTTCAGACGAAGCAAAATACTCACTGTGCTTTAGTTCAAAAGTTCGAACGGAATAAGGCAAAATGGGACGCTAAACTGCATGTGCTGCTTCTTATTGTGAAATGGTAGTCATTCAATGCAATACTCGACTCAATTGGTGCTCACAAATTCTTATTTGACAGGCTAAGTACATACCAAATCACATGACTAATTGCCTGGGAAAAACCAAAAGTTTTGTCCTTATTAGCACCATATGGTAATATTTGGAATCGTTTTATCTATAAAACGGATACTCCGTCCTAAGCAAGACTTACTCATTGGTGCTGGGGAAGAAATCAAATCTACATATGACCCAATTTCAACAATGGCCCCTCCTAAACAGCTCAGATTGGGTATCTCTCCGAATAGCTCGTTCCTAAACACTTACATAGGTCAACCAGCATGGGCACTGACTAGTCACTACTCACTACACTGCATTCCATCTGATGGGTTAAAGATCGAAGCGCTGACATATGAGAACAGACATCACTCTCCCTATAAGAATATGAAATTCCAAAATGGTGGATGTAACTTTCACACAAGTGGCTATTTTAAGAATATATGTCCCAATAAAATGTCAAATCTTCTCAAATCTTCAAAATTCTGATTTTTGATAAATACAGAAAATGACGCTAAATTCTTTTTTTTTTTTTTACGGGCATCTTTTATGCACGAAACGTAGCTCTTTCTTTTCCAAGTCACTCACGGGCAATGCACCCATATCACCCCTGCCTTTGAAACAATAAAAATCAAATAATAAACAAAAGGGAGGTGATCTTGCAATGAGACGGCTATCTAGTATCCTATGTTACTTTGACACTTCATATTACCTCGCGTACCCGTATCTGACACTCCACGCTCATACAAGAGTATGACCTTTGGATACCTCATTTAAAGCTAAAATAGAGATTTTTCACAAAAATAATGAAGTCCGACACTTGGACACACACCCGTGTCGAGTCTTCTAAACAAGTATGAGAAACATACTTAGAAACACAATCACTTTAATGAGTCTATCTATATACATATATGTATATTCCGGAATCAAAAGACGGTTTTCCCGAAGAAAGAAACACGTGGAGGTCGACTACCTAGACCACTAGTTCGTCAAAGTGTAAAACCATCCCATGGAAAGTTCACTTCCTATAAACCATCAAACAATTCTAGTAAACCTTTTCTAGGAGGAGTGGAAATTCACAGGCATTACAAATTCATGGGTTTTACAATTTCCTAGCTCTAACCAAAGGACTGCTTAGATATAGAACTGACTGCATATGTTTTACACCCCTCAAAAGCTGAACCAAACATTCCCCTACTAACAAAGAGGATGGCATAGCTTAAAGGCTTAAATATGGTCGGCTAAAAAAAACATCAATATACGATGGGGCAGAAAAATTTACAGGTATTACAAACCGTTGCAATCAGAGGTAAAATTGGATCCTATTGAATTAAAATAACAAAGGGAGGATTGCACTTTGAAGTGTAGTATGGGTATAAAAGAGAACTGTAATAGTCTACTGGACACTCCTAATGCTCAGGGTATCCCCATGAAAACATATTCAGGGTACATAAGAAAGTAACACTAAGATATTCGGGGTACACAAGGAAATAACACTTAGAAATTGAACATGCTGAGAAGGAAACACCAGTTTGTAAGTATTGCTAACCTATTTAACAGTTTTCGGAACCACAGAATTATAGTGCTCGCCCAGGCCAAAGGCATGCTTGTGATACGACAGCATGATGGAGGACTTCAATGCAACACCTTCATCATTACCCTTATACTCCTTGCCCATTTCAACATCAGGGTAAGACCCAGAAAATATCAGTATATGTTTTCTCAGGCAATGGGTCAAAGCTTCAAGCTCCAGTTGCCCGCCCCAAGCTGCTGTCGATTCTACCTCTCTGCAGTAGCATTCAAATCTCTGCAGAAGAGAATCATTGGATTCATCTTCAACTGAATTCTCAGGTGAGAAAAATGGCAGAAATTCAGAGGCATGATCGCGCATATATGAAGCCACCATCTCTCGAAGTTGCTGAAAATTATATGGTGAACAACCTTGGGATATTTGTGCTAACTGATCCTCAACCGCCCGGTATAGGCAGTGACCATCAGGTTTTACCTCGGAAATAGTTAATCCAAGTGGCTCTAGCTTTTTCTCCAATGCTTCACTCTCGATTACTCTGTCGCTAATAACATTGCTTTGTTCCTCTTTTATGCGCTGATCCCTAGCAGCTTCTTGCTGAGCTCTTTTCTCGCGTCTTTTATTGCTTTTACTAGGCTTAAAGTTATCAAGTTGACTAGAAACAGAAACCCCGGCTATGGCTTTGACGAGTGTATCAAGGTTTCCCTTGTCATTTTCACTGCCACTAGTAGCGTTGTACCCCAATGACGAAAGTTCCTGAGCATGTTTCTCCTTAAGTTTGGCTGAAAGTTTGGCTACTTCCTCTTCAACATGCTTCTTTTTTGCCTTCTGTTCAGCTTTGCTACCTTTCGCTGCTGCTTTTTTCATCTCAGTCTCTTTGTTCTGTAATTGTCCAATTTCCTTCCTGTTGAAAGGTTAAAGTATAAAACAACAAATACAGTGAGAAACTGAGAATATTGCTTGATCAGTTGATTGTCACTAAACGCCCGTGCATCTTGTGAATTAGTTCCAATAACTATAATCAGTTAATCACACAGCTGAATCGACTGTTGTGACAAAATTAATTTGCCTCGAAATTGTTTCTAGTAGAAATAACCCTGTTTACTGACACTAACAACTTTGTTAATTAGTTATCAAAGCTGGGCAGAACCAAGACATGAGTTTAGGTTTTCAAGTTTACTGCAACCACATATAGGCAGGCCACATTAACGGAGAAAAGACCGAGATTAGTCAATTAGAAGACCAGTAACTGAATAAGCACTTACAAGCATCCCTATGACACGTAGCCATGGTAGGATAGCAAGTTAAGAAATTTACATATGGCGCCATGGCGGAAAAGCTCAGACAGAGTGCCGATGGCCCTAAAGAGCAAAGGCAATATATGGCACATCTCAGTAAAGAAACAATGATGCTTAACGTTAAATTGTAATGTAATAACCACCTACTAAAAGATGTATTAGCTACCTAATAATATCAAATTTAATTTTTCTGACGAGGGCAGCTGTTGTAGCTCTGTTTCTTCTCGAGCATTGTCTATAATAAAAAAAATTAATGAATTGACAGGTCCTATTACATTTTATTAACAAAGTAAACACAAAGTTATACACGAATAAACAGCTATTTTAACACTTCAATAATAGATGATTAATTCCTTGTTTTCACATAACCTTTTGTCAGTGTTCTCTAATGCTAGATAAACTATATGACGTGAATTATTTTTGAAGTAGCATTATATAAGGAATATTTTCATTTATTGTCATTATGTAAGGAATACATCCTATTCATTGAAGCCAAGTAGCCAACAGTTAATGGGGGAGTGTGACAAACAATAAACTTCTTTTTATATGTGAGATCTAAAAAATGTGTAAATGAACTATCATCTTTTGCTTTATGGATGGTTTTTTATGTTTGGACAAACAAGATTTGAGGAAGCAACCAGCATGATTAGGAGGATCGATTAGAACGATTGAGGGCCGACAGGAAGGTATAACTAATGGAGAAGGCTAGTTCAACTTCAGAGCTCGTAATAGGGACATAATTGCTTCTTTTACACACGACTGCACTTGGTTTGGGTTCACTCCACAATGACAAAGAAACTTTGTTACCTTAATAATGAGGAGTCTAAGGGTGCAGAGATAGGAGGGATACGCGTAATCAAGGGAGAGTCAACGAGGCTCAAGATTCGGGCCAAGATGGATCGTTAACATGGTTGAGATTCTAAAAGACAAACTGGAGGAAAGTGCAAGGACAATAAATCAAAAAGAGTGACACAAGTACAAGGGGTACTCGTACGAAGGGATATTGCCATGGATACCAAACATCAGCACTAAAAAGGAGTCAAGTACGCTTACAACGTTGCCAGAGGCGAATGTCACTGGTGACTTTTTGTCCTACTGAAGGTGATACATTACTCGGGCATAGGCATTCATCATGAGCAACAACTTGTTACAGGCGGTCATGTTTAAGTGTTTAAAGAATAGTATGGATCAACTAGAGTATTGCAGGAATGTGGGGTATATTTAGGATAGTGTGAAGACATGTAGCTTATGACAAGCTGTTCTTTTACATGCTAGAAGTGTCCAAGAGGTTCTTGTATGTACTATCACATTCACGTATACTCAAGTCACGTCTAACAGGGATTACAGCACCCTTGACTGTACTAGGAGCATGTAGCAGTGTTGGGATATTCTAGGCGACTCTAGGCCGAATATGTCTAGGGCCCTCAAAAATGATTTTGTCTAGCATGCCTAGGATAGGAAGACCAATAACCACGATAGATATAGGTACTCCCTTCATTCTTTAGCATCCACCATCCTTAGTTTTACCCCAAAAAAAAAACACTTCGCAGTGTGGTCAGGCGTGTATTTTTGGATGGTTAGGCGAGTGTGGTGGCGCAAATAAGCACGAGGCTCAGTGAGGTACTAGCCTAAAGCCCTAAACGTCTCGATGCACCTTAAGTGCAGCTTGTAGATAAGGCCAGGCCACTCTGCAAACCAGCAAGCATATGCAATAGTATGCAACTTTCAACCCTTTTCTTTACCACATTATCTTTACTCTTTTGCATGTTATGCTCTTTAAAATCCGAAAAAGGTATTTATTCACAAAATTTTATTTATCAAAACCATATTTGTTTTGTCTCTATGAGGCGCATGCCCACGCCTTATCTTTTGTTGCCATGAGCCCTCATAGACTCAGTTTGCCCTGCGCCTTTAAAAACTATGCCACCATCCAAAAGATCATACATCATCAAAGCATCCGATACACACACTCACATAAGTTCTACATATCTCCAAGCCTTGTAATCTTTAGTTATACAATCTTTAAGGTAAACTTTCTGCATCATTGGGACTAGCAGTCTTGCGTTCGTGCCTTTATCGTACGACTTAAGCGTAGCGTAAATGTTTGGGGTTTGCCAGGCTTGAATCACAATGTTTTTGAGTCGGGTGGCATATGATTTCGTGAACAAGGGTGAAGAATCATCTCATTGACAAGCTGCTCAAAAAGAGGACTCTACCTACTAAATCATATTCTTAGCAAAAGAACGGTAAAAGCATTTGGCTGCAAGTAACAAATAAAATTGATCTTCTTGGATACTAATTTTAGGATTTTAAGATATCCAGGCCTTCAAGGTGCTTTACCAACAATTGACCACCTTAATGTGGGTAGGAGGCACATTGTCTCCGGTCTCAACGGTACCTTAAAGTGACATAGCCAAAACACAAGCAGGACGGAACTGAAAGCTTATCAGATGTCCATTTTTAGCAACAGACTATGAAATCCAACAATTTTCCAGAACATTACAGTGTGTCACTAGATTGGTGCTAAGAAGATCTTGTACGAATACAAGTTACCTATTTTATGATAGATAAGTGATAACCCAACATGTGAAATTCAATATCATGAAGATAATCAGTGGGTTAGCTATTTAGGGCAGCGTGTAAATCTGGTTATTTGTGCATGTTTCATCCTAAAAATAGTAATAATAGGGCAAGTCACTAATCCTCACATACATCATACACTAGACCTATGCCAAAGTAATCCAATTATAGTACACAGAAGTCTCTTCATCAGCAACCAACTATAAGATAATTGTGATCTACAGCAGACTAATGGCAATTTTAGGGAAAACAAATTACTTACGAGTTATGACCATCAACCCAAGCCCAACGGAGGTAAAAGGACAAAAGCAAGAAGTACTCCAAAAATCATAAACCAAATCAACAGAGGAATCAATAATACCTGTGTCTAGAGAGAACTTCATCACGTGTCTCCTGCTTAGTTGCAGGTGAACTCTCAGGATCAAGTTGAGCTTCCACAATCTCCTTTTCGTGAGTGTCCCCCATGCTTCCAGAACCTGAAATTAAACTCAATTAAATCTCTAAATGCACATCCATGTTTATTTATGAGGTCCTACTTTGAAGCACAGTCTAAGTCACCCCAAATATAACAGTCACACAAGTTTGGAACAATCAAATCTGAAAAGCTTTCCATTTATCTCTAATGTTTATCTATAGGTTTGTAGGTTCGACAGTTAAGAGGTATGACCTTTACAAACAAACAAAATTTCAAGTTCCGAATTCAAGGAAATATTCCAATCAGTGGTGAATCCAGAAAAAAATTTCTCTAACCCTTATACAGTCCCTTGAAGTATTACAAATACGAAGTATATGATTATGCAAAAATGACATATCAAGGTTAATCCACCAATGATTCCAACGTCATGTGAAAATATAAGAATGCCTTCATGCCATCACGATACCCCCGATGTTTGATTGAAATTAGAGGGTGTTATCACTACCCACAAACTATGGTAAATAATACTATACCTCCAGTTGTATTATAATTAGCATTGTACAACCACTGTACATTTATCCGAGCTTATGGGTAATTTTTCTGAGATTTTTTAAAGTTTTTTTTTTTTTTTTTTTTTTATGTTTAAGGGGATGAGTTCAGATACTTTACAGTAATAACTCAGATTCTTTTAAACAAAACTCAAAAACTTTAGTACATAGCTCGGATTCTACATCATACAACTGGTGGTGTAGTCTACTACTCCCCCCGTCCCGGTCATTTGTTGTCCTTTTATTTTGGCACAAAGACCAAGAAAACCACTAAAAATACCAATTTAACCTTCCACGCGGGAAACTAGCTCTCTAAAAAAAGTGGGGCCCTCCAAAGTATATTCCTATCTTGAATGAAACTAACCACCAGAATTGCTTCTAACAAATCCTCCCTCTGTAGGCCTCTATGTTGCATACCGTACATTAGTTCCAATGGAAAACATTCAGACTCTCCAAAGTATTTTCAAGGGGTAGTATAGTCATAGAACCATTTAAAAGCATCCTAAAATAGAAAGGACCATTATATGCAAATGGTGGAAGTACTAAGTACTAACTAAACATTTTGACTGATATACAAAGAAAAACACCTGCCAATCTCGGCAACTAGGCTTAAATTTTTTTGCTGAAATCATTGCAATTACTCTCTCTGTCCAAGTGAATAGTTTACATTTGCTTTATTTTATGAGCGGGAAATAAAGCAAATGTGAACTATTGACGGGAACGGCCGAATGGAGGGAGTACCAATCTAGAAACCTTATGGCGGCTTTCCGCTGCCGGATACTTCCGGATTATCGACATAATTATCAAACAAATTCTAGACCAAAATAATCAGGGCTACACCGTCAAAATATTGACATAATTATCAATCAAACCGACTATAATATAACTAATTCACATGAAAAAATTGCTTTTTTTCATTCAACTATCAATATTTGAGCAGATTTGATAATTGGTGTTAAATTCGACAATTAATTGTCTAAAAGGATACAGAAATTATATAATCGTCATGAATGAAAGGAGAGAAAAGCTAAGAAAAATTGAAAAATGTAGAAAAATGGGAAGAAATACATACATGAAATTGGGACAAGCTTTTTAGCTTCCGAGCTTGTTTGGAGAACAGGAAGCCATGAAAGAGACGCAGCAAAACCTTAGAAAAAAGAGTTCACAGTGAGACTTATTTTGGGCTTTGTTTTTTTCCTTGACGATGTCACAATGTCCAGCCCATCCAATTTAGGCACAACTCAACTTAGGCCCGGTTTTCTCGGCTGAAAATAGCTTAATCAAATTTAATGAAGTTGAATTGAACTTAAATGAACCGAGATGGGTGAAAGTTGAACTTGATCTAGTTCAGTTTCACTCACTTCAGTTTAGTTGAGCTTCGTTCAGTTGAGCTCATTTGTTCACAAATTAACTCTTATTTCAGTTTAGTTTAGTTCAGCTCAACTCCATTAAGTTAAGTTAAGTTCAGTTTAGCTCAGCTTCATATGTTAAGTTCAGTTCAGTTTAGACATTAAGTTCGGTATAGCTGAAAAGGGCCGAAGAAATTTAATCCCAGTAATTTGTGAAGAGATGAACTGAACTGAATAGAGCTAAGTTAAACTGAAATGAGCTGAAATTAAGCCAGAAAGAACAGAGCCTTAATTTGTGAGGAGATGAGCTGAATTTAATTGGATGAAGCGGAATTAAACTGAAATGAGCTGAAATTAAGAAGAAAGAACAGGGCCTTACAGAAAATGAAACCGTTTGTGACTAGTAAAATTGACAAACGAGTTAGTCGTGTTAGGTTTGAGGCCTTGAGTTAAGTCGGTCTAAGGGAGTGATATATTTTGGAATACCCCATGAGAAGTGAGGGAGTTGTTCCACATAAGAAAAATAAGGGGTTTGTGAGAAGTTTGTAAGAGATTTCACCCATCATTTAGTAACAAGACCTTCTATTTTTAAACTTAGGTAAAAACAAAGTAATGGGCTCAACGATGCACATCTCACCCTATTGAGGTTGTATTACGACGGTGAGGTGGATCGGGTTGTAACACCCCCATACACCAAGGTGTCTTACCAAGACCACCTAATGCATGGTAATGTTACCATCTGGATTATCCGAGGCAATGTATATCAAATAGACCATAAAGAAACGTACTTAATTAAGTAAATGAGTTTAAGTGATTACAAATCCAAAACCAAACTGTAAAGTAAATACAAATGTTCTCAAAACCAATCAACTGAAAAACAAACTAAGGGCACTAGCAATAGAGGTTTGTCAAGGGTTTGTAAGATGACATGTCAAGGTTTGTTAACAAACCTTCTATTGCTAGACAAAGGGGTTGAGGTTTGTTGATAGGAATTGTTACTAGATAGTATACGGGTTTGTTGAGTGACTTGTCCATAGATTCTGCAAGCAGTGGCCCCTACATTTTGTCTACTTCTATTACCGTGGCTTCTTAATTTACATTTAGTGCGGGAACAAATTTATTTGTGTGAGACGATCACGCAATAAATTTACTTTCGCACTTAATTTATTGTGAGACGGTCTCGTAATAAATTTATTTTGAGACGGTCTGACATTAGATTTAGTGTGAGACAATCTCTCAATAAATATAGTGTGAGACGGTCTATCGGATAAATTTAGTGTAAGACGGTCTCTCACAATAAATTTACTCTTGCAATAGATATTATTGTGAGACGGTCTCACAATAAATTTGGTACAATATTGCCGTCTCACAATAAATTTGGTACAATATTGATTAGAGGGTAGTTAATACATTTAGTATCATTAATTTGATGGTAGTTTGATACCATAAATCTGTTGGTAGTTTTATACAATAAATTAGATGGTAGTTTGATTCATTTATTGTAATTTAAGCAAAAACTCCTCCCACTATATACGTGATAATGAGATACATCACCAACTTCGAGCTGATTTGGTAAATCACATTTGGCAAAAATATGGAGGAAATGAAGACTAATTATTGATTTTATGAGGCAATTTTTATAATTATCATTAATCATATTTTCTTAATTTATATAATTTTTAATCTAATACTTAATTATGATGATGGATTTGTTTTAATGTTTAAAATTTGACAAAATGTATCCAACATATATATGAGGGAAAAAAATGGATAATTTTATGTGGGTCCTATGATATGAACCTTGAAAAGGTTTATCTATTGTTATGTATGGGTTTGTTAAATTGGTGATATGTCATGTGACAAACTTCTTTAGAGGTTTGTCTATTGTGAATGCCCTAAGTTCAAGACACAACGGAAGACTCTAATGACATGTGATGACTCCATCCCAGCTATCCCTCGCGCAAGCCACCTCATACCTGCTCAATAACTGCTCACAATCCCCGAATGGATCACCACAGTTTTCAAAACATTTAAAACGAGGTCAGTTACTAATTACATAAACAAGATACACAATATACAAACAACACACAACTCCCAACTCCATAATATCTCCACACATGACACACCTGAGTACACACTAAAGTGTGTAGTCCTGACAGAATACCCATCGCAACAGATATTCCACGCCGCCAATGGGGGACCGCAGTCGTACCCACCAAATTCCCGCTCATCTATCCCAAGCGATAACCCATGTTCCTTAATGTGCACATCCCCTCCTGTGGCGGGTTCCACCGAGGGCAGATCATGGGCGTGAAGCCACTCCCGCAAGTGACTCCACTCAGCCGAGGACACGCCTCGCGAACCACAGACAAACACAACACAACCAATTACACAACAACAACACCAATACAATCCAATACGATAAAGATCAATAATAAACACACCCATCACCAACAACTATGTAATCAATAACCGAGTAGGGAAACCCTACCTAGAATAAGCAAATCACCACGGCCGTCACAAAGCAGTTATTCAATATTGCTCCTCTACGAAACCACCTCCTATAATCACATAATCATACAATCACTATCTAATACAACATCATACTCCCAAAACCCCCAAATTACCCAATTAGGGTTTTAAACAAAATCAACTAAAAGGTATAAAACTATACAAGGATCTTACCCACGATACGACGAACTCAACGGCGTAAAGAACACGACGATCCAACGATCCTAGCCTTTGGGATTTGATAGCAACGCGAAGACGGAAGTAACGTAACTTGTTTTCTCTCTTGAAAAGTTTTAGAAAAGATAAAAGTGACAAAGGAACTGACGGAAAGCTTTAAATATCAATCACGCGTTACTAACAAAACCCGGCTAAAACAACCCGCAGAACCGACTTACTCGATCGAGTAAGTCACTTACTCGATCGAGTGACCTTTACTCGATCGAGTGCCACACTTACTCGTACCCATCAGCAAAACACTGTTTCTTAAACCAAACTTATTAACTCGACAAAGTAAGCCCCACTCGATAGAGTACCCAAAAGCATAGAAAACCGTAGTATTACACGGGTCGTTACAATTCGTGTCGGTTGGGATAATCATCTTTGGGCCCATAAATTTATCCTCATTTAGGCCATGTTCTCTTTAACTTAATTTCAGCTTTATTCAGTTTAGTTCAGGTTAGATCTATTCAATTCAATTCAGTTCAGTTCAGTTCAGCTCATCGTCATTCAGTTTAGTTCAGCTCCAGTAAATTCAGCTCGTTTCAGTTCAACCCATCTTAATCTTAATAGTTTTATTAATACCAAATTATTATTATTATTATTATTATTATTATTATTATTATTATTATTATTATTTAATAGCCACTATTATTAATATTATTAATATTGATATTATTATTGTTATTAATTAATCATCATCAGCATTATTGTTATTATAATGAATTTTTTGATTTTTAAAATAAATAATATTAACATAAATAATACTATTGCTAATATTATAATTAATATGAATATTAATATCAATTAATAATAATATTATTAATAATTTTGTTACTATTAATTTTAACATTTTAATATTAATATTATTAATACTATTATTATTGTTAATATTATTTATTTTATTATTAATAGTATTAATTATTATTATTATTATTAATAGTAAAAAAAATTTGCAAGAATTTTTCTCATTTTATTACTCCGAAACGGGGGAAAAAAAGGAGAATCAACAAATTATCCACTAAGGAGTACAATATGCATAAAGATAACGACTATAAAGGTTAACATCACAAATAATTGGGCATGGAAAAAAATCTGTTGGGTGAAGGATGTCATTAAGCCTTTTTTCCTTAATCAGGGGACAGGTGCCTATACTATTAAGCAGGGTTACCAATGGCTAGTTGAGGAGGGTATTGATAAGGAGTGGCATCCCTGGATCAGTAACTCCTTAATTATTCCAAGGCATAAGTTCAATATATGGCTGAATGCTCATAGGAGGTTGTTAACTATGGATAGGCTCATGAGGATGGGAATTGTGCAGGATAATGTTTGTTATCTTTGTGGAGTTGCTGCTGAATCAATGGAACATCTCTTCTTTCAATGTCCATTCAGCAGTAGATGTCAGGTTTTGATGCAGGACTGGCTGTTGATACCGCTGCCTAAGCAAGGATTTATTGAGTGGTGGGTTCACTATCGAACTCAATTACTTGTGATGAAGCAGGTGGTGGCCGTGGCTTTGTCAAGTTTATGTTATCAGATTTGAAATAGCAGAAACAAGTGTCGGTTTGATGGACTAGTACCACTTCCTCGTGTGCTAGTACTCAAATGTAAAGCAGAGATCATTATAAGACTACATGGGAGCAACATCAAGTCAAAAAATAGTCGAGTTCAAGGATGGATAGACATGATTTGTATGGGATGAATGTAGTAAGCAGTAGTGCAAAATAGTATATGAACAATTTGTGTGGGTGATTTTGTTTAATATATAATACTTACACTTTTCCCAAAAAAAAACATCACAAATAATTGTTATTAAGCATTGTCACTAGATCTCTATTTTGCTCCTCTAGATATCCAGTCAGAAGTCTCACTGCCAGTATGTATTTTATTTGTTGAGAAATGATCTTTGGTGCTGTTTTTGGGTGAAGAAAATTTTGTGGTTTCTCTCCATCTAGATGCTACGCATATGAATAGTAGCAGCTAGGCAGCATGGTACGTGTCGTTTGCGCATACAAATTAATAATTTATGAAACCTATCTTAACCTCAAAAATATAAACATAGTAAAGGATAAGTAGGGTCGATCCCACAGAGAGACTGGAAAAACTAATTAACTATATAGTACTATTATTCACTAACTTACATATATACCATTTATTTACATATTTACGGCTATTAACATTATGTATGATTAGGGGGGAGTGTGTTTATAGTTTTGATCTAATAACTAGTTGAACTAAAACTAAATACTAAGAAGCTAGCATGAAGCACGTGAAAGACAAGTTCCCAACATAATTCCAATTTAGTAAATCTAGTCCAATCTACTGACAGTTGGTACCCTAAAATCTTGAGACAATTAATAGGTTAACTGCGGAATTTAAG
This sequence comes from Silene latifolia, assembly GCF_048544455.1. Taxonomy (NCBI): domain Eukaryota; kingdom Viridiplantae; phylum Streptophyta; class Magnoliopsida; order Caryophyllales; family Caryophyllaceae; genus Silene; species Silene latifolia. Next base: position 33,111,988 of record NC_133526.1, on the reverse strand, counting down.
ATAACTAAAATTCCCTATATCCTCTTAGATTACAATCGTCCTGAACTAAGTGAAGGAAATGTAGATCTATATACATATTTAACATACTCATATATGTCTAATTAATTTGTCATAAATTAAAACGGATCTTATGCATGCAAACGATATAATAAAATAGAGGAGAAATCATGTCCTTACATAGTATATTTCGGCTATTAGGGCACAAGAGAGATCACCTTTCTCTTCTTGTTCTTGAGCTTTTCCAATGGAAGAACAAAGATCTAAGTGTAAGATCTCTCCCTATGTAATATACCCAAGGCTCCTCTTAATTTAATTAATATTACAAAACTAGTATAATATTAATTATAGAAGAAAATTGAACCAAAAATATTTATAAACACTTAAGTATTTTCGGTTTTGATGAGAGATAAAGAGAGGATTTTATTTCTCTAGAACTTGTATTTTTGGATGAGTTGAATGAAAAATGAATAATCTAAAACATTTTAGAGTATTATTAGGTAAAATTATAAGAGAAAACAATGATCATTTTCCCTTCCCAAAAACCGTGTAAGAGGGGCTTTAGGGTGAGCCAATGCATGGAGAAATTGTTCTTCACAAGGAACAATAGGCTTGCATGGCTAGGTGGCTTTATAATCATTGTGTTTTCCACTAATTACACACAACTTATAATTAGCTAAAACACCTTCTAATTTTCGGCCCTTTGCATAATATGGTGTCCATATTATTTTTGTCAATTGTCTATATGTTACATGTCATATGTCACATATATTTGTTATGTATTTTTATCATATTAAAAATCAACGTATTAATAAAAATACGTCACACACAAAAATTGACTTAGTAATTTCATAATTACTTATGCCAAAATTTTTACCAATTTATAAATCACAACTGATTGTATTTATAACAATTCATTCAATTTAATTGTTACATTAAACAATCTATTTCATCCGAGTAATTATACGATTTAATTACCTGCATCAGTATCTCATTTAATCACATTTCAATATGATACGTAAATTTTACTTCCAAAATCGTCCGTCAATTTTCAAGTAATTTAATTAACTCGTAACATTATACGATTAATTAAATAATCAATTAAGAGGGTTGCCCTTTAGGTATGACCTAGGGGGTCAACTGATCACCACCGTCACACGACAGTAATGTCAAACTCTAGTCACTCAATCATTACCGATATATGTTGACCGGTTGTGACAAGAACAATATTACTTCCCAATTGTATTCATTTTAATGAGACTTAAACATGTGATCATCATGATCAACGGTCGTGATCGCATTATTGTCGGAGGACACATATTCCAACAATCTCCCACTTGTCCTCGACAAGTGTGCGTCACCAATTCTCTTGTCCTATTACTATCTCCCACTCAATGCAAGGTGTCTTTGGGTCGTACTTGCAAGTGATCATATCGAGAGTGGTTTCCTCGATCCGGAGAATAAGCGATTGACCGGATTTATCCACGGATACCATCCGAGCGTGGCCACGCATTTCGATTCATTACTCCTCGAGTGGCCCCGAGATATTATTATAACCCCGACTAGGGGTAGACAATTCCTATCGCACTCATTCCCTTCGACTAGCCACACCATCATAACCCAAAATATGCCCATTTGACCCCATTTACGAAGGTCGTAGTAACACAAATCAAAGTTAATCGAAAACTGTGCCATCTTAGGTGAACAGTCTTTAGTCAAAAGAATCGACTCATTAGAATACTATAGTAGCTCTCGCCACGACCAGGCTATATAAATTTGCGAGAACTCTATAAGCGGTCATTAGGCCCGACAAAATGTTCCTAATAATCTGCCTATGTGATCGACTAGTCATCTCACATGACTGTATGACACTTGAACTTGCCATCAATCGCCTCACACTCTAGTCACTTCGAGACGTCACCTCATATAAGTAACTATGGGCAAAAACAATGTTAATCCATGTTCACTTTAACGGGGTTCAATTGTCTCCACAACCCGTTTGGATATAACAATGTACCAAGTGAGTTAATAATAACTCAAACGACAAATGTCGACATCACACTCGGGTAGTCAATATCATATTACAACCTTGTGATGTTTATCATAAGTGTAAACACTTATTGATTGCAATAGAAGTTTAACATCCCATGTGTCCATGTGTTCAAACTTCTTGCACTTGCAATTTCCTTCATATTCATGTTCTCATAGCATGAATCTTACCAAGTACACATTAAGGTTCTTGACCTTGGTTTTGGTTCTTTAACTTGAAAGAACTTTCTCATTGCTCATCTCATAACGAACGAATTTGCGATGAATAATATAACTTGTACCGATCAAGTATTCCATCCACACACAATGCACTAGGTATATGTTTTGTAGAATCTTGTAACAATTGACAAGATTATTAGCTTAGTACTTCTCACAAGTCCTAGCTTTATTAGGAAAGATTGTTTTGAATAACCTCTTACTCAACCAAGCATCTTTCCAAAACTTCTCATTTCTCTTTTCTGGGCTTGAAAGATTTGGGATTCTCATAAATCCTCATATGTGTTCGGATTTTCTACAATATGTGCAACCTCTTGACACACAATAGAACATTCCGTCAAACACTGAAATCGCTCATCGGATTCTACTTGAGAATTCATGACGTTTCTATTTTGGCTCACCAAGTCTATCATCATGCTCTTATGCATATGATTTATGATTGGACATGTACATGATTATTCTAATGGCGGAAACATTAGTTACTAATAATCATGAGATCAACCGTTCATAGGTTCAATGAACTACCATGACTGCTAATGGTAATCCCATTTTCATTCATACGAATAACCTACGTGTATGTTGATGTGATGTGTATCTCTTAATACTAATCCAACATCCCATGATGTAATTGGATTCATCATTGTCCATTTTCATCCAGAATTGAAAACTCAAAAGCTTCTTTATGAAAGAAGGTATTAGCTCGTCATTCTTTAATGAGTAATGGGTTTTATACATTCAAGGATGATAGCTCCCACTAAATTCCATGTCTACACATGAGAATTTCCTAACTCCCACTCAATTCTACATATTTCGAAATTGACTTCTCAATCGAAATTTGTCAAGAATATGAATATAAATCGCTTTGCCAAGTTACTAGGATAAAACCATATATGTTCCCATCATATCCTTTCAAAATGCCTATTTTGAAGTGGTCTCATCTCAACCTTACGGAAAGAGATTTTAAATCTCTAACACACTCATGTCATAATGATGTGTAGCAATGTCATTATTCAAATACAAATAATATTTAGAATAGGTCCTTCGGAATACCCTTTCGGAAGGAGGTTTAACCATTTCATAGCGAGGTTAAACAATGACATTTGCGTGGTTAAAACGTTGGCTATTGATCATAACTAGTATGTTACTATGTTTCATTTAGGCTCTTAAGTAAAACTCATGATTGAAACTATTGGTCAAATGATTCATAACCTTAGTCAAAAGCTTGTTAAGACTTTACATTAGTCATTTTTCTTCCAAAACTTCTTTTGGTCTCCTCGTGTAGTTATCTTGAGAATAAACTCTTATGATTACTTCACTTGGTCTCTTAAGTCATTTAGAACTAACTTGAGACTATAGATCTCATCTATTTGGTATACTATGTATATAGATATACCTTCATTCAAATCATTCTCTCTTGCGTAGATCTTCATTTACACAAGTACACAATTATATCTTGCCTTGTGTGTTGTGTCCTCATTTTTCTCCCACTCTATCTTTAGAATGAATACACTAAGCATTCAAAGATAGCATATGAGACACAATTTAATGATGTTGAAGTATAAGGAGGACTACCTCATAGGTTGACTAATTGTTATTGATTTCATATGTGTACTTGGTGGTTTACATACCTTTAAGAGAGTTCATAGACTCAAAATCACTTTATAAATGATCATACACAAGCCTTAAGCATGTGGACATATAATGAAACCCGTCATTATAATTGTCTATTAGATCACTTTTAGTGAAAAATCTTATGTTTCAAAACGCAAGCATTTAAAGATGAAATTTTAGAACATAAAGGATAAATGATAAAACGGGTGACTTGGGTTGCAAACCAAGTCACTATCATCCAAAATACAAACCATTATCCAAAATACCTTTCCATGTCGAACACGGAAACTTAAAGTTCTAAAAATTCAAAACATAACTTAAAATAAGACAATGAAAAATAAGGCTCCATAAAAGCTATCCTTAGCTTCTCCATGGTTTATCATGCTTGTTTTTCTTTTCCCTTGTCTTTGCTTGGTGGAGGCCCTATTTACAATAAAAAGGGAGATACATTATCACAACTTTGCATCATAATACCATAGTTGAATTTAGAAACATAAAAGAAGGTTAGTCATTTACCTACTGGAGTGATCTTTCCAGTTTTGATATCACCAAGGTACTTGGAACAATTCCTTTTCCAATGTCCCATGCCATTACAATAATGGCACTTATCAAGAGGACCCTTCTTGACATTGGAGGTGCTAGCTTCACAAGACTTAGCTTTGGTGAATGTGGGAGCTTGCTTCTTGCCCTTTCTCCCATTCTTCTTGAACTTCCCCTTACTCTTTGTGCTTATGTTAAGCACATCCTTGGGAGGGTTCACATTTAACCCCATGTCCCTCTCGGCTTGCACAAGTAACTTGTGCAACTCCTCAAGAGACACATCCTTGTCTTGCATATTGAAATTCACCCGGAATTGCACATATGCCTTGACTTTAGACAAGGAGTGTAGAATCCTATCTACGATGAGTTCTTTGGGAATTTCAACTTTTTGAATCTTCAAGGTCTCGACAAGCTCCATGAGTTTGAGCACATGAGGGCTAACTTTTTGGCCCTCTTTAAAGTCGAGATCAAAGAATGCCGCGGCCGCCTCATATTGGACGATCCGCGGAGTTTGTGAAAACATGGTCACAAGTTTGGAGTAAATCTCATTAGCATTGCCCATTTTGAAGGCTCTCCTTTGGAGTTCCGCCTCCATCGCAAATATTAAGACATTTTTCATTGCGGCGGACTCCTTTTGGTAAGCCTCATAGGCTTCCCTAGTGGCCGCGGTGGACCTAGTGGAGGGCTCGGGTGGAGAGGCCTCGGTGAGGTAACGAAGCTTGTCGTCACCTTCGGCGGCTAATTTGAGTTGGGCATCCCACTCGGAGAAATTTGACCCATTCTTTTCAAGTTTACATCGATCCATAAAGGATCGGAGCCATGATGAAGTAGCGAGTGGTGTAGCATTAGGAGTTGGTGTTGCCATTTGTTATGAATAAGAAGTGGTCTACAAAACAAAATATAAGGAGTAAAACATTTGTCGTTTTAAATATACTCGTAAAAAGATATGATTTAAACAAGTTTTATGCATTTTTCTAGTGACCTCTACCCAACTAGAATAAATGATTCCAAGACCCAAATTCATATCGACTTAGGCACGGGGTAGCCGATGAAACCCTCATCAATATAACTCGGTGGATTAACTTTTTAATCGATTCTACTTTTAGAACTCTTGGTCGATAAAATTACTCTAATATTTATCTATAGCCCAAAACACATCAACAAGGGCACGGGGTAGCCGATGAAACCCTTATCAATTACTTTTGTTGAGTTCAATCCAAATTTCGAATAAATGTGTCCATTATCCAAACCCACATTAACTTAGGCACGGGGTAGCCGATGAAACCCTCATCAACATGAATTCGGTGGATTAGACATTTATCACCCACTTCCCCTACGTAACAAGGTTTGTACCCCGGGGTAGCCGAGTGCACTCCCTCGCGAAATAGGTTTTCATGGTTTCTACTATTTGGTAAGGCTATGTCTCAATTAGTTGTTTTAGCGAGAGGTCATGTCAATTTATTATCTATCACGTTTTAAGTGAACTAAAGCGGTGAACTACGATAATTCGAATTGACACGGTCGATAAACTCGATAAAATAACAATGCATGTTTAGTTATGGCGATTTAGCGATGCATGTGACATAAAATAAAATGCAAGCATAAAGATAAATAAATCCTAGTATGGCCTTTCCTAAAATAGAAAAACTATTAATCTATTACATATTCGGAAACCAACTCCATTGGTCCCTTGAACTTCGGTTGTGGCACACATCTCGAGGTAACACCGTCTTTATGTATCGCCATTCTTGAAGAAATCCGTCTTTTGGAACTCCGGAATGAATAAAATTACATAATAAATTACATAATTTCCTATTATACATATGTAACTAAAATAAAATAAATCTATTAAATATTACAAAACGGTGATACGAGATCACAATAAAAATTACAACCGAATCGATATTCCCATACATTTCGGGAAATACCAATTAAAATCTAAGGCCATACTAAGTAAAATTACATAATACAAAATTACATAAATTAAAATTATGACAATCATAAAGAAAAATGCAGCATTATAATATGTATGAACATGCTCAAATTTTTATGCTAAATCGCCTTTTAAATAGCCAATATCGTATATTACTCGGTTTTTACGGATTTGCGTGATTTCAACATTTTATAATCACAAAAATACATAAACTCATATTTATGCATAAGTTAATTACCCTAACCTCTTAGGACTCAAAATATAGTCTTCACTAATAATTTGACCATAATTAACTTTTATTTACAAATTTGTTCATAAATGGACCAAAATTACAAAAATAAGCTATTAAACTTCAAATAAATTACAAAATTTCAAATAAATTCAAAATTTGAAATTTAAATTCATGAACATTCTGGAAAAATCCATGACACTCATAATGTTCAAAATCTTAGGTTAAAAATTTCGAAAATTTTTCGGAAAAACAATGTTGCGGTTTATCGATATTTAATAAAATAATCATAAAAACATGGAAAAATTATTTTCATTAACTTTTCAATTTTAGATCTGAAAAATATAATAAAATGCAACATTAGACGTTTTTCCTAAGTCATAGATTATATTTTATTAATTTTCACTAATAATGTCACTATTTATGTCATTTTTCTTCAAAAATTCATAAATCATGCTAAAAGACTTCTTTATAGCCAATTATTTTACACACATCTTGTAAAATTGCATGTGACAACATATAAATTTTCTATGACCAGATTCGAAATTTAACTCATATTAACCTATTTTTCTCTTAAATCCGAATTTAATAATGAAAAATTCATTTTTCGAGCATAACAAGTCCAAAAATTATGAAAATTTACAGGTTATCTCAAAATAATATATGTAACAACATATCCAAAAACCAAGTGAAAATTCGAAGTATAGCTATTTTTAGACCAAAAATGACATTTTTACTCATAAAATCACATTTAAATGCCATTATTGTAAATTATGAACAATAAAAATCCGAAAAATTAACCAAAATATCCTAAAACACTTTAGGACCAGAAATATTAACATGCATGTAATTATTTCGTGATATATCATAATAACACAAATTTTACAAGTTTTATTTTGTTATTCATATAACTCGGAAAAACTTTTAACCAATTTGCATACAAACAACCGTGGCTCTTGATACCGATTGAAGGAAATGTAGATATATATACATATTTAACATACTCATATATGTCTAATTAATTTGTCATAAATTAAAACGGATCTTATGCATGCAAACGATATAATAAAATAGAGGAGAAATCATGTCCTTACATAGTATATTTCGGCTATTAGGGCACAAGAGAGATCACCTTTCTCTTCTTGTTCTTGAGCTTTTCCAATGGAAGAACAAAGATCTAAGTGTAAGATCTCTCCCTATGTAATATACCCAAGGCTCCTCTTAATTTAATTAATATTACAAAACTAGTATAATATTAATTATAGAAGAAAATTGAACCAAAAATATTTATAAACACTTAAGTATTTTCGGTTTTGATGAGAGATAAAGAGAGGATTTTATTTCTCTAGAACTTGTATTTTTGGATGAGTTGAATGAAAAATGAATAATCTAAAACATTTTAGAGTATTATTAGGTAAAATTATAAGAGAAAACAATGATCATTTTCCCTTCCCAAAAACCGTGTAAGAGGGGCTTTAGGGTGAGCCAATGCATGGAGAAATTGTTCTTCACAAGGAACAATAGGCTTGCATGGCTAGGTGGCTTTATAATCATTGTGTTTTCCACTAATTACACACAACTTATAATTAGCTAAAACACCTTCTAATTTTCGGCCCTTTGCATAATATGGTGTCCATATTATTTTTGTCAATTGTCTATATGTTACATGTCACATGTCACATATATTTGTTCATGTATTTTTATCATATTAAAAATCAACGTATTAATAAAAATACGTCACACACAAAAATTGACTTAGTAATTTCATAATTACTTATGCCAAAATTTTTACCAATTTATAAATCACAACTGATTGTATTTATAACAATTCATTCAATTTAATTGTTACATTAAACAATCTATTTCATCCGAGTAATTATACGATTTAATTACCCAGACCGTATCTCATTTAATCACATTTCAATATGATACGTAAATTTTACTTCCAAAATCGTCCGTCAATTTTCAAGTAATTTAATTAACTCGTAACATTATACGATTAATTAAATAATCAATTAAGAGGGTTGCCCTTTAGGTATGACCTAGGGGTCAATGATCACCACCGTCACACGACAGTAATGTCAAACTCTAGTCAGCCAATCATTACCGATATATGTTGACCAGTTGACAGTAACAATATTACTTCCCAATTGTATTCATTTTAATGAGACTTAAACATGTGATCATCATGATCAACAGTCGTGATCGCATTATTGTCGGAGGACACATATTCCAACACTAAGCCTAAGCCGATTCTTAACTAACCAATCAATGTAAGTCTGTCGCACCTTACCAAAAACCGGATTAGTCGCATTACGAGCGAAGAATAATTAACCCTACTCGTCTCTGAGTATCGTCACTACCTAGAAATTAATAGACTAAGTTTTTACCCTCAACTTAAATCAATCCCAATTCGCAGAGACTAATTCAAATGAGTTGCTACTGGTACTACGCAAATTGAACTAAGCCTAACTTACGTAATTATCATACGATACAATCAAAAATCACAATAAGATAACAAATTATGAGAAAGATTGAATCTTGACATTAAAATAAGCAAAAACTTAAATACCAATAATCCAGATTCCAACGGATAACAGCGATCAGTTCAAGTACTAGAAATTATATAACGAATTTCTAACCATAAACTAGGTAAAAGAGTAGTAAAGAGAACTTATTTGTCGCCCGGAATCCGTCGCACAATCTTTGGATTTCGCACCTCCAATTGAACTAAGATCCGCCCTTACGCCGCCGTGTACTAAGACTACACCGGAGTACCTTCTCCTTCTAACTCTCATCTCCTGGTTTAGGTAGAAGATCGTCTCACTTTATCGTTCAATTTCTGGGAAATATGTGGGTAATTGCTTCCTCTCCTCATTCTGACGGAGAACATTGGTATTTATAGCTGATTTCGGGATTGAAATTGGGAACGATTTAGGATATATTTTGTAGGTAGAATTACGGCAAGAGGATAAATTTTGAAAATCCGAGACAGTTGGATTTTCCATTGACGAGCTTCGCGTAACCTTCTAATTTCCTGCAGCTTCTTGCCTTCTTGCTCTTGTTCACACGTGCAAATCCACTTAGTGCTCTTATTTTGGTTTCTTTCTTTCATTTGGCCCACTTTATTGCACAAAAGCTTAATGCTTCGTCTATCACCTGTTAATCCAAACTAGTTATAAGTAAAGTCATTTACGACAAAAATAATATTGGAGTGGTAAAATCTCGCGATTAGCAAATATTTAATAAGTACCTCAAATAATCTGATAGGCGACCATAAAAATATGTAATTACGGGGTATAAACACGGGCAATTATCGGCCTATCACAGCACTTGTACTGATGTCTTTATTTGCCATGGTGATGCATATTTCATGTTAAGACTCCTGTCTATTTCAGTTTGAAGGTCTTTTACCCTGTTTTTTAAGCTCGTCCATCTTTTCAGTGACAGCCATATTACTTTCTAAAAGGTACAAGAGAAGAAGAGTGCTCATGACTCTCTGCTGCATTTTTACACAATCCACATACATCTACTTACCTTTGTTATACCTAGTGCAGAAAGAGTATCCAAAGTGGCCAACTTCCCTTTTATTGTCATTGTTGCTATAACCCTATGCTTTGGAAGAATTGTACTGCTCTTTAAAGCTCTTGTCCAAAGCTACTCAGGGTGGTGTTATATGCTTTTTCTATAGAATATAGTCTATTAGTTATGCAACTTTTAATTGCAACTTTTAATTGCAACTTTTGCTTCTGCTAATCCCCATCTTAGATTGATGCAGTGATCTCTAACAGTCAGAACTCCTCTTAAACATTCTGAAAAACTATCCTTTACTACTTCATCCCAGATGCTAACAGAGTTAAGGCAGTATGTTTGAACCCATTGTGACCGTAGGCTTGAGTTAAGGCTGTCAAGTAACCAAACCCATTTCAGTAGCATTGCTTTATTCTAGGACATGAGTTCCTTCAAGCCACCCCCCATAGTGGACCAATAATGCATAGCGAGTCTTAGATTGATGCAGTGGACCAATAATGCATAGCGAGTCTTAGATTGATGCAGTGGACCAATAATGCATAGCCCCTTGTACCTTGTGCAACAACATGCCAAAACTTTCCATAGTGAGTCTTGAAGCATCTATCGGAATTCCCAGATATCTAAAGAAATGTTTCATCAGTGTATCCCGTGCTTTCCAGTATTTCTTTTTTGATTTTATCTTATACCTCTCCAAAGTATATGTTTGTTTTCTCTTGACAACCAATCCATAGTAGGTCTCAAATGATTTTACAAGTGTGTGTGACTATTATGACTGAAGGTACGTCTCTTCTTGTAAATATCACCAAGTCATCTGCAAAGATGAGATGTGTGAGTTTCAATTTTGAGCACTTTGGATGGTATACGACGTGTGGTTTACTGTATATTTTCTTTAGATACCTAGAAAGAATTTCCATGCTAAGGACAAATATGTCGGGGAAGAGAGGGTCTCTCTGTCTTATCCCACCCATATCTTTGAAGAATCCCTTAAGAGAACCATTTATCTTAAATTATCCTCTTTCATAAATAATGCCCAAAAAACAAATGCTAATTAACAATTGATCGGAACCGAGGAAATAATATCATTCATATATTATATTAAAGCAATAACCGGCTACCCTATCTTACGCCACGTGTCACAACACCTTTAAATGCCATGTGTCATACTCTAATTAAAAAAAATTATACAAAAGATGTGCAATCACGTTAACATGAAAAAAAACAGGAAGTTGTTAATTTTAAGTTGATTTGGGCGGAATTTTAGGAGATATTTTTGGTATAATCCCCCCTACTACTAAGAGAATAAAAATTCTCTTAGTTTTCCTCCAAAAAGCATATAGCTAAATAAGGTAATAAATAAAATTTTCTTTCATTACATTATTATCTTTTCAATGAATATATTCTTATAAATAAACTCTAATTTTTTAAATAAATTCATAATTATGATTTTTTTATTAAAATAAAATAGAATTGATATTAAATTATAAAGTATAAGTTGCTAAATTTTTCAGTAATGCAATAATTATTACTGTAGAAAATAACTTGACACATGCTTACTATTAGCTTCGTGACAAAAAAACATTCACTAAAAAAAATTCACAACTTAAATAATTTTTTTATTAGTTTTTCATTTCAATTTTTTTGTTTCGTATCAAAATACAATGAATTGAATTGATAAATATTAATGAGGTGCAAATTTTAAAAGTATAAATCCTCCTATATATTAAGAGAATACAACTTCTCTAAAGTTTTTCCTCCAAAGTGCTCAAACTTATATATGGAAACATATTAGATTTTCATTTATTAAAGTAATTTTCCATTTAAAATAATCTATACATAAAATCTGTATCTCTTATTATTAACTTCGTGACGAAAAAAAAATTTTTTTTAAAAAAAATGATGTAGTTAAAATATTTTCATAAAAAATATAATTCATGAAATTATTCAATTCTTTTGATTAATTTTAATATTAGTTATTTTTTTATAAAAATTCACGAGATATAAATCTAAATTCTATAACTAATACACTAAAAATTAAAGGCATATATTTACCACGCATTTGCGCAGGATCTACACTAGTATTTTAACAAATCAACTTAAAAAAATTTTAGGAGATATTTTCGGTATAATTTTTAACTTACCAAACTAATCTTGCTAATTTAAAGTTGATTTGGGCGCAGATTTAGGAAAGAATTTGGGTACAATATTAACGTACCAAGAACAATATTCTCAATGTAAATAAATATTCCAATTAATATGATCTTTCCTTCAGCTGTGATGGAATATACTGCAAAAATGGCAAATACGAAAATTAGTTTTATAACACTACACTTATTCGAAGTATATTACTAATGTAATCATTATAAAATATAAGTTACTAAATAAATTACTAATTACTAAATTATTATAAAATATAAATTACTAATATAATCACCTAAATTAAGTCCTATAATTTTGGTGCCTTATTGTAAAAAAAAGGCAACATCGTTAACTTATGCTAATCAATATTTCCGAGATTTGATATCTAAAAAAAGCTGTTCTCTAAACAATAAAAAAATGGAAAGATTTTCTACACAATATAAAAAAACTTGTCCGTACGTTAATCTGTTATCTTTATTTAAGTCAATCAAGTAATTATGTAAGGTGAAATCAATCACCAAAAAATCATATTAGTATTATCCAAAAATACAATTGCAATATATTTTGAGTAATTCAATTATCTATATATGTTTGGCAAATGAATTTCCAATCCGTTATGGAAAATTTTGAATAATTGCAAAAAATCATGTACGGGCGTACGGCTATTATAATTCATTTTGGTTACATTATATAGGCATGAATGAATGAAATCAACCCAAAATCTCGCTATATATACACATAATTTCTACATTTCTACATAAAATCTTGAAATAGTAACCAATATTAACATACATAGTTTTAATCCTCAATGCACTTTATCTACTAAAAATCTTAATAGAAACAGATTTGAAGGTGGTGTGATGTTAGGAAGACATAATAAGGGGGCGTGTTCGGAAAATATTATGGTAAGCAGAATTATTATTAATATCAATATTTCCGTAAGGGACGTGTTTTTTCACATACGAATTTTACTCTTTCACATACGGATTTTACGATTTTACCCTTATTATTTTTTTCATCCCCTCATCCAACTTTTTTTAATCCCTTCCGTGTCTCCCTTCACCACCAACACGACAACACCACCTCCATTCTACACCATCCTTGCTCCAGTCAACCTAGTCGCCGCCCGACGTTACTCCGGCCAACAGGATTTATCTTTTTCGGTTTTGTCAAGACAACTCTTAATTATTCAAACCGGTGCATCTGAAACCAATAATTTATAAATGGAGATCGATGGATTTGATCAATGAGGCTAAGATTGAATTTTGTATGGGCAAAGTTAAAGCATTTATTCTTTTTCTTTGTATTAGAAATGCACAAGATCCCCTCAATTGCAGAAATGCTTCAATTCTAGCACAATAACAGCCACAACATCTTTACCGTCGTCTGCCATTTGTTATTGATTTTAGGGAAAAGTATTTAACAAACCCTAATAGTTTCAACGAAAGATATTAATAATTGATAAACAACAAAATTATTTCATTAAATAATCCATTACTCAAGTTTTTAGAACAAATAAATTTGATTTTAGGAAAAGTATAGGCAAAAGTTGATTTGATTAGGTTTAGGGGGAAAAAGGTATGGTATAGAAATTTTATGAAAAATTGTATGTGAAAGAGTAAAATCCGTATGTGAAAGAGTAAATTCTTTGTAAGACTGACAACCATTATTACAACCATTACATCAGATGCTATTTCGTTTTTTCCATTTTCTATGTAAATTGGGATGACTGAATAAAGCCGACTAATTTGAGTTAATTGACATAAATTAAGTCGATCCTTTTTACTTACAGTTGTAATAGGATGAAATTACCTTAGAAGAATAAGTGAAGATGAAATGCATAGCATCGACCAAAATGGAGGTCCTAAAAGTAGTGGTGAATCAAATTAACGGTTACGATAAATTAACGAGTACAACATTGTGACTTTTTAAAACAAATAATCGACCAACATAGATTGATAAAATGGGAGTCGAAAAGATGATAGTGAAATCTAACTGTGAAGAGGGTTGAAAAATTTAAGGGAAATTCCCACTTGTACCCCTCTAGTATGAGTTAATCCCACTTGTACCCCTACTTTTCAGGAAAGCCTACTTGTACCCTCCAACTTCCTAGTTATTCTCACATATACCCCTTAAGTATAGTAAATGATGAATATTGAGATGAAGTGTGGTAAAAGGGTAAAAGATGAACGTTGAAGATGAAGTTGAGGCATATAAAAATGAATTTGTAGGGGAAAACGATGTTTGTTGGAGAGAAAACAAATATTTTCATTAAAGTATCATATTGTTTACATAGCCCTTAACATCGTACGTAAGGGTACTTAACACTTCTTCCCCGCTTCCTAATGACAAGCGAGAATTCACTTAACGTCTTAGTTGTTGGTGCTTAGTATTATGATGTGGGAGTGTGGACTTTCCTTAAAAGTAAGGGTACAAGTGAGACTAGTCTATACTTGAGGGGTATAAGTTAGAATAACTAGTAAATTGAAGGGTATAAGTGGGCTTTCCTGAAAAGTAGGGGTACAAGTGGGATTAGCCCATAGTAGAGGGGTACAAGTGAGAATTTCCCAAAATTTAAACAGTTGGTAACAGTGAATGAAAATTGTCTACCTATATGTACCAAAAAAAAAATTGTTTACCTTTGATTTTAGTACTCCTCACAAATAATAAAAATGTAAATATTTTCTTAAGTCAGAGAGAGTACTACGCATCATATATTATATTAAAGTTGAAATCGGATCGGTAGTTCATACGAGTGTCAAGGTCATAATCATGAGAAATTGACATATTTAAAATTTCATTTAGAACTAATTGCAGTCATGTTATTATCATATATTATAGTAAAACTGAAATCCATTAGTCATCATATATTATTATATTAAAGCTGAAATTAGACCGGTAATTCATACGAGTGTCAAGTGTCATAATCATGAGAAATTGACGTATTTAAAATTTCATTTAGAACTAATTGTAGTCATGTTATTATCATATATTATAGTAAAACTGAAATCTGTTAGTCATACAAGTGTCAGGTGTTATAAGAATGAGAAATTGACATATTTAATATTTGAGTTAGTAATAATCGTCATATTATTAATTTTATTATTAACATGCTTAAGTTTTAAATCAATTTTTTTTTTTTTTTAAATACAACCAGTCTTTCCTTACAAACTAATGAGTCACTGTCAAAATTGCATATCATAAACTACTACAATGAGTAAGTTTGCTACTAATCACAAATTTTGATTCTTTTTTTAAATTAAAGTGTGTCATTTAACGAAACAAGCGAAGCACAATATTTCATTACCTTGAAAATATCTTACTTTATTCTGCTATTGGGTTTTAGGAAAAATATAAAAATAAATATAAATTAACTAAAATTTCTCAAGTAACTCCATAAAACATATCAGATCACGAGTAATAGATAATATAGCGTTATAAAAAAAACAATTTAGATACTCAGTATCATTTTCAATTGTATAAGTTAGAGTGACTGATGAGTAGTATTTTAATCGCTTTTTACCCCGTATTTATAGCTTATTCCGACTCGATTTTACGTGCTTGAACGGTTAAAAAGCTCATTTATTAACTAATTTATAATAATTAGTCGTATTAGTTATATTTAATAATTAATCGTATTTAGATATAATATTAGTATTATTATTAATTTATTAATTTTATGCGCAGGTGAGACGGGAAAGCAAGACGGAAAAGCAAGGCGAAATTGCGAGTTGGGATCTTTAGACGGAATATCGGAAGGTGAAAATAAGCTAAGTATGGGAAACGAGCAAGAAACAACCTACATCGAGCATTTTTGTGACGGTCTTTGCTGAGCTTTTTTGACCACCTCCGGCCACCGTGGCAGCCACCACTCATCACCACTGATCACCCTCCACTTCCAACATCACATCCCAACCACCCATGACCACCATGGACCACCACAGCAGCGGCCACGACCTCGACTTCCACCCCCGTCAGCAAACAATACAAACAACACATTTTACGACCGCCTTTGCTGAGCCATTAAAGCCACCTTCGGCCACCGTAACAGCCACCACTCACCATCACTGACCCCCATTGACTGCCACCACCAAAAACCACTCACCCACGGCCACCACATCCACCACATCCACCACCAGCAGCCACCACGACCACATTTTCCCCCCACCATCAATAAAAAATTGCAATCAACAACACTCTGTTTCCCCTGCCGGCTTACCGGCAGAAGCCCTCACCACCGGCAGACAACACACAACCCATCTCAATTTCTGAAAGAGCTTGGTGTTGGTCTTGTCACCGGCGGCCGGCGTACCGGCACGCAGCACACCTCAATTCATCTCGCATCAACTCTCGTTTTCTGTACCGGTGCCCCGGCAGCTGACTAGCCGGCAACCACCATCCAGCATGCTTTCCTTCCCTTTTCATTAAGATGCTCGCTGCCGGGAGCCTAGCCGGCAGCCGGTTGGCCGGCATGGATCCTCTGCGTCCGTCGTTTTCCCCTTTCCCCTTTTCTTTTGTCTTCTTTTTGTTTGTCTTTTTTTTGTTGAGTCGTGTATTAGTATTAGGGTTAGGATTATTATTATTGTTATTATTAGAATTATTATTATTATTATTATTGGAATTATTATTATGATTAGAATTATTATTATTGTAATTAGCCCAATTAAGCTTGTAATTAGAAGGCCATATATAACTACTACATTAGACTACACACCACATTACATTAGACATTAGACTACCTTAGAATTAAAATAGACTAGTTTAGATTATTCTCTCAATATTTTGTAGAACCCTAATATTCCCTCTCTCATTTTTATTCAATAAAAGTTGTAATCTTTCTTTAATTATTAGTTTAATTCTTCTTTTGTTTATGCAAGTTCTTTAATTCTCAATAGTTTACAATTAGTCATTTGGGTTGTATTTGGAAGATAAGAAGAAATTCATCTTCCATTATTATCCAAGCTTGTTACTTTCCTCTTAGTTGGTATAATTCTCATCTTTTGTTTACATTTACTTCATTAGTTTACACCTTTTATGTTGGTTAATTGTTATTAACTCAAAGTTACAATCTTTATCATGTTTACCATGCTTGTTTGTATTTTGTTGGAAATTCACTACTACAAATACAGACAACTACAACGGCCCTTTAACAACGCTTATTCACGAAAATCATCAAAACACGTTGTAGAATTGATGCCGCGAATTTTACCAAACTTAATTACAACGGTTCTGTGTTGTTAACCGTTGTTATTGGTTTTAACAACGGGTCATACTTGAAAAACCGTTGTTAATATAAAAACTAATAACAACGGTTGAATCTGTAATACATTTTAACCGTTGTTAATAATTTGGCGCAAAATTAGTGAAAAGTAATCACAACGGTTATATTAGAACCCGTTTTTAATACTTTTTAACAACGGTTGTAGACTCAATAACCGTTGTTATTAATGTTATGAAAATATTAAGAACAACAGATTGCTTTATTCTGCTATACGCTACAAAACACAAACACAAGCTAATACTGCTACTATATCATCCTCCATTCCTCCCTGATCGTCTCTCTGTCTTCATCTCCGTCACTGTTGTCACCGTCTTCTCTCCCTCATCGTGTTTATCAATCAGGTATATATATGTTTCTTAGCAACGCTTATAGATATAGGATTTTTTGGGTTATTATCTAATTTGTTGATAATTTAGCTTAATTGCTTTCCTGAATTTCATTTATTTGTTTGCCTATTATTGTATTTTCTGAATTAGTTGCCTATTACTACGAATGTAGAATAATGACTCGAACTTGGATGATTGATGCAAATATGAGTGACCGCAACTATAAGGATGGTTCAGCTGAATTTTATGAATTCGTTTCGAACAATTTGAAAGATTCTTCTAGTATTGCATGTCCTTGTGAAAGATGTGGTAATATTAGCTATATGGCTTTTCCGGACGTTAAAATAAACCTAGAAAAGTGGAGATTTAGTCGATCATATACACGTTGGATTTTTCATGGGGAATCATTAGAGGAAGAGAATAACTCTGAAGAAGATGATGTTGAGGTACACGAAAGGCTAACTGATGATCCTGAGTTTGCCGAGTTTTTTGAGTTGGAAGAGTTGGAAGTAGAGAAGTTGAATGTTGGGTCTATATATAATGAAGAGAATGATGATGAGTCGATTGCTTTTGAAGATGTAGGTGATGACACTAGTAATTGGGATGACCTTAACAACATGTATGAGAAGTTGTGTGAGTCTGAAGCACCTCTGTATCCTGGTTGTAAGTTCACAAAAATGTCGGCTGTGGTGAAGTTGTATAATATCAAGGGGGCAAATGGGGTGAGTGACACGTGTTTCACTAGTTTTTTAGCTTTGATAAAGGAGTTGCTTCCTGATGGTAATGTTCTACCTGTTAAGACATATGAGACGAAAAAACTAATAAGAGGAGTGGGTATGAAATATGAGAAAATACATGCATGTCCAAATGATTGCATTTGTATCGGAAATTATATCAAAACTTAACCAATTGCCCTAAATGTTTGGAGTGGCGTTATAAGGATAAGGAAGGGATCCCGGCTAAGGTGTTGTGGTATTTTCCATTGATACCAAGAGTCATAAGGATTTATGCGAATCCTGATGATTCAAAAATGTTAACTTGGCATGAAACAGGAAGAATAAATGATGGAAAGCTAAGACACCAGGCAGATGGTATGCAATGGAAATCGTTCGACGCTAAGTATCCCGAGTTCGGCAATGAACCTAGAAACTTACGTCTAGCGCTGTCCACTGATAGAATGAACCCACACGGAAACATGAGTAGCCAACATAGTACTTGGCAAGTAGTGTTGGCTATTTATAACTTACCTCCATATGTGTGCATGAAAAGAAAGTATTTGATGTTATCGTTGTTAATTTCCGGCCCTAAACAACCTGGAAATGATATAGATGTATATTTGGAACCTCTTCTAGATGATTTGCGATTGTTGTGGGATAGTGGGATAGAAGTATTTGATGCATATAAGAACGAAACTTTCAATTTGAGAGCGATGTAATTGTGTACAATATCTGACTATCCGGCTTATGGCGACCTTTCTGGGCACACAGTTCATGGGAAAGAGGCTTGTCCATTGTGTGGGGAGGATATCGAGTCTGAATACTTGAAGTCTTCTCGTAAGTATGTGTATATGGGAAATAGGAGGTTCTTGTATCATGACCATTGTTATCGCAAGATGTAGAAAGCATTCAATGGAAGACAAGAACTTCGTCAACCTCCTAGAATTTTGAGTGGGCATGAAGTTTATCAGAAAGTAAAGCATATTGAGATAGATTATGGGAAGAAGAGCGGCTCTAAATTGTCTACTCGTGGGTATAAGAAAAGATCCATATTTTTTGATAAACTTCCATATTGGCCTGACCTGGAGGTCAGGCATTGCCTCGATTTCATGCACATTGAGAAAAAATGTCTGTGATAATATTATCAATACCCTTCTGAATGTTCCTGGTAAAACAAAGGATAACGCCGCAGTTAGGGAAGATATGAAAATGATGGGTATTAGGCTAGAGTTGGCACCACAGAAGAGAGGTAATCGTACATTTTTACCGCCAGCAGCTTATACCCTTTCACGGAATGAGAAAAAAGAGTTCTGTGCATGCTTGAATGGAATTAAAGTGCCACATGGTTATTCGTTGAACATCAAAAGCCCAGTGTCGATGCAAGACCTAAAACTCACCGGGTTAAAGTCACATGATTGTCACACTTTGATGCAACAATTACTACCTGTGGCTATTCGTTCCATTTTACCTGAAAAGGTAAGATATGCTATAACTAGATTTTGTCTCTTCTTCCAGTCCATATGCGAGAAAGTCATCGATCCCGATGACGCGGATTCATTGCAGGACCTCGTTGTAACCTCTCTTTGTCAGTTGGAAATGTATTTTCCACCCTCTTTCTTCACTATCATGATTCATCTGACCATTCACTTGGTTAAGGAGATTTTGTACCTTGGGCCCGTGTACTTGAGATACCAGTATCCTTTCGAAAGATTGATGAAAGTCTACAAGGACTATACATCTAATCGGTATTGTCCGGAAGGTTGTATTATTGAACGCGCTATTTTAGACGAAGCTCTTTCATATTGTTACGCTCATCTCTCCCCTGAGGAGTTGATTGGCGTTCCTAAGAATCGTCATAGTGAATGGATGACCGGAAAAGGTATTAGGGGCCGGGTTGAAAAAATTGTGACACGTGAAATGTTGCATTTAGCACATACGTATGTGCTAAACAACGAAGATGAGGTGCAACCTTATATTCAACAACACAAAGATGAGCTCAAATACGATCACCCAAACAAGACCGAGAAGTGGATTGCAAACGAGCATACGAAGACGTTTGCAGAGTGGTTTAGGAATATTGTCTTAGAGTGTACGAATCAAACTGGTGATGACATCTCTCCTAGGTTACTACGTCTTGGTTTAGGTCCAAATGACAGGGTCACCTTTTACAGCAGTTTTGCCATTAATGGATATACTTTTTTCACCCGCGAGCAAGATGAGTTGAGCACAATGCAAAATAGTGGTGTGAGTTCTGAATTTGAGGCAATGCACTTTGCTACTTCAAAAGATAAATAGCCTATTTGGGGAAAATGCCTTTATTATGGTGTTATTCAAGAAATATTGGTACTAGATTACATTGATTTCAAAATGCCTTTCTTTCGATGTAACTGGGTTGATAACAACCTCCATTGTGTCCGAAAGGATAAGATGGGATTTACGTTGGTCAATCTGGGTAAGGTTGGCAATAATAAGGATGATCCTTTCATAATGGCATCCCAAGCTAAACAAGTGTTCTATATCACCGATCCTATGGATAAGAAGTGGTCTGTTGTACTGTCTATAACGAGTAGAAGGAGTAGTCCATCCGATAATGGTGATGATGATCAGGATGTTGTTTTTGAGAGAATGGATCACTTTACCACTGTATCTTATTTCGACGATGTTGACACTGATCATGAGGACACTGAAAGCATCTATATGTGTGATGACCATGGTGAAGGTATTTGGGTTAACGAAGAAACTATGACATCCAAGAAACGTCCCCGATCCCGAGATGGTTCATCGGACACGTGATGATATGGACGACCAACATTTTGAGTCATTTTCGGACCAATAATTTGATGGTTTAATTTATTGGTAAATCAATAATGGTCATTGTTAAATAAAAATTCCCAAATTTGCATGGCATGGTAAATCCTGTAGCTTAGATATGCAAAGTATGCATGCATCTTTGGTGTTGTCTTATTTTCTTGCTCTTATTATTAGATGTGGATGTTGGTGTTGAAATTCTTTGAATAATCTTTGCAAAGTATATGGTGCTTCTCTTTGTTACGATGTATGTATTATTACAGTTTGGACTGTAATGGAATTACGATAATTTTTTTAAAAAAAAGGTTCAACAATAACAACGGTTATATTTAAATTACCCGTTGTTAATACTTTCAACAACGGTTATAGTTACATTACCCGTTGTTATTACAATCAACAACGGTTATAGTTACATTACCCGTTGTTATTACTTTCAACAACGGTTGTAGTACCCTTACCCGTTGTCATTGACTTTTTTGACATATTTCATTTTGGCGCAAATTTGGTGAAAATATATTACAACGGGTATATTTTAACCGTTGTAATAAAGTTTTGACAACGGTTGACTTTTATTGACCCGTTGTTATTAACATATAACAACGGTTTTGCTTTGAGCACCCGTTGTCAATAGTTTGTCTTAATAAAAACTAATTTACAAACACATACAGCATGCCACACAAACACAAACAACACCAGTTCAACCGTTGGTATCCTGAGTTTATTCTTCTCTTTTCCTCGCTTTCTACATTCTCGTTGCGGCCATTGCCGCCCGATTTCCGACGCCTTGATTCTGTTGCCTTCCCTTATCATCCTGCTCGTTCTCTTTATCATCATCATCATCAGGTATGTTCACTTTAATTTTGTGTTTCGTCATTAGGGTTTTAAGACGATCATCTTTTTTCTTTTTCATGCATCTGTTTGTTTTTCGTCTTCTTTGTTATCTTTATCATCCCGCATCATCTATTTCACTCCTCTTATTAGGGTTTAGGATTTTAGAAGCTCAATCTGTTGTTTTAAATTTTCATTCCTATTAGGGTTTAGGGTTTTAGATAATACTCTGCATGTACCTTGTTAAGTTGTTCATTTCCTATATCATTCATATTTGGGTTTTAGGATTATCATGGGTGAAAAACGGAAAAGAAGTCAAAAGAATAATAAGCCTGGTGATAATAATCCTGGTGAGAGGAGTGCTACGAAGTGCCAGAAAGCCCTTGCAGCTATAGCCGCTAAAGACCCGATGGAAATAACATGGAGCTCGAAGGGTTTCCCTACTGGTCCAAATGCGGGTTATTTATCCAGTTGGATTGGATGTTGCACAAGACAGTTTGTGCCTATCTATTTAGATGACATTAGAAATTTGAATCCAAAATTGGCGGAGTTATACTTGGCTCGTGTAAAGGAAGCCTTTATTATACCCGATGAATGCCATGATAAGTATTTAATGCATAAGGCAGCGGATGTCCTAAGGCAGTGGAAGTGTGACGTTGCTAGGGATTGGTTGTATGTGGACAAGGCAACGGGGAAGATGCGTAAGAACCCACCGGGAGACAATAAGTGTCCCACCATCAGTTAGGAACAATGGGATCTTTTCAAAGAGATGAGAACTACTGAGAAGTTTTAGGTTAAATATCTTCGCCTTTTAACGATTTACCTATCATTTTTTTAATTAATGAGTCCTTTATATAATCTTTTTATTATCTCATCTACTTGCGCTTTTATATAATTATTTGAAGGCCGTTAGCAGAAGAAATCGTGCTAACATTTCATGCAAGAAGGGGAAATGGTATGGTTCTCGAGGCGGATTCTGAGAAAGATAGAAGAGAACCTCGTAAGTAGCATGCATTATTCCCCTGTGAGACTTTATTTTTTTAATCACACTTGGACTTGCATTGATACACATTTACATGTATAAATGTTACCATGTTAATGTGTAGGTGGCAAAGGGAGTGAGCAACTTGGATCGGCATGTAACTTATAAAGAAGGGCACACGCCTAAAGGATCCCGTTCGCGTGACAAATATGATGAGGAAGTGTTGGCCAACATAATAAGCATTATTTTATTAAGACGAGTTCATTACTAACTTTATTATTTTAGTCACAAATATAATTTGAAGTTTATTTAATATATTATAGGACAACGTATTGAAGGAGGTAGAAGAAGGGAAATTCACTCCCAATGGTCGTAATGGCGTTCTTGCTAGAGCGATTGGCCGACCCGAACATCCAGGTCGATTGAGGGGCGTCCCGTTACAGGTTGGAGTAACGAAATATTATGGGACAACTGCCTCGATAAAGAAGAAAAGAAAGACTAAGTCTGAGAAGGCTGACATGGTACCATTTATTCTATTATTTTCATTTAAGTTCAATTCACATGTTATTGTTGGGATAAAAATTGCTGAAACATTACATTCTTGGCACGCAGCTTCAGTTAATGGCATCCGTACTACTAAAGTTGAATGCTAGAGGCAAGCATTCCGAAGAAGAAGTGAAGATGATGGAGGATGTCATTTATAAAGGGGGTAATAAGGTACAACAGATTGGTCAAGAGGCCGCTACTACCTTGGCAATACATGAGAAGGAAGTATCGGTCAACGAGATTCAGAAAGATCAGGTACCTAATGCTTCTGAAGTTGTAACAACTAAAGCCGATCAGGTACCTAATACTTCCTTATTTTTCTTTTCTTTTTTTATTTGGTAAGATCAGGGGGTGTGTTCCCTGCTAGCTCTAATGCTATAACTTCTGACATCATGCCATTGGTTAATTTTATTAGGTAAATAATGGGTCTGAAAAGGAGATGCAACTTGAGAAGACGGCTGATGGAAAACATCAGCATACATCCCCTTCAAGCCAGTTCACTATTTTCAGTTAGGTATGCATGAAGTGTTTAAGTAGTTAAATTTATATGAATTCTATTAAATTTTGGGATATAATAATGTATGTGTATATTCTTCAGGCCGTAAACAAGAGGCCAGTTATTCTTGCTGACCCTAAATTCGAAAATCCATATGTGCGTGTTGGCCGGGGTCTCGTAGAAATGCACACCAAATCAGCAGCGGAAACTTTAGTTCATGGCGAAAAACTTTTGCCGAATCATAGAAATGTAGAGATAACTATAGTCTTTCCAGGCCATGAAAACTTTCAACTACCTGTCCCAGTTCGTGACGACATTACCATTCTGGGAGATGCGGTTGGAAGTTTCATCCAATGGCCTGAAACTCACATCTACTTGGCTCGATCGTCTCCGCCTCAGCAGCCGAAAGCAGTTGGGGTTAGAAGAAATACCTTTATATATATGTTACATTTTTAATTGTTGAATGTTTTTATATGTTAAATTTATATGTTATTTTTTTTTTGTGTAGGGAACAAAAAAGCCGGCTTTGGCGGATAAGCCTAAGTCCAAAGACATGCCAACTACCTCGTCGAGACAACAACTTGATGAGGTATTTAATTAACTTCTCCATTTTTATGGAAACCTCCCTTTAATTTTTTTTTGTTTCTGTATTTCTAAAAAGCATGGAAATTTTTTGTATGTAGGGAACAGAAAAGCCGGCTAAGGCGGATAAGCCTAAGTCCCCGGACATGCCAACTACCTCGTCCAGACAACCAAGAAGTTGATTTTTGCCCATTATAATGAAAAAGGGTAATAAACAAATTAATATTACGTTTCCCCCTACAATTGCATTTTCATAACTAATATATGTACTTGTTAATAATGATGATGTCTCTTGATGCCACTCATTGGGTGCTAACAGCCATCATGCCGACAAAGAAGAAAGTTTTTTGGTTGGACTCTATACATAATCAACCAAGCGAGACTTTTAAGCGCTTGATTAATAAGTAAGTTTATAATACTGATTTATTTATAATAACATTAAGTTTCAATTTTTATTTATAGCAATAAGCTCATTTTTGCCCCTAAAAAAATGAGTTTCTGCCTCTTTTTTTTTTTTTTTTTTAAAAAAAGGGCCTTTGAGAAGAGAAGAGCTAACGAGCAGGATCAACCCACGAACGATTCTGATGATGGCCCTAATTTTATTACGATAACAGGGGTACGTGCTCAAATACAATATATTAAGTGCAAAAATCTGTGTTTAATACTAATACAATACCTAAAGTTCAAGATTCTGATGTGAGCCTTGTGACACCCCTCGATGAGGCAACTAAATATAACTAGTAAATCGTGGCGGAAACACGAGATTTTTAAAACTTTTAAGACTTCTAATGAAGTCCAACGCGAGGTATCACCAACACGATAAATAAGTTTAGATAGTTAGCTTTAAGTTTACAATACAAGTCTATTTATTGGGGAAAAGATATCCCACGAATTAACATAGATTCGAAAAGTAGGTGAGTCTATTATGTGATAACTAAATAAGGTCCAAGGTAAGAACTCGCTAGCTCACACGGTCTTGCCCACTTAAGCTTCATCACCAACCTGTCATTCATAATAAATATGAAAGCCACGGTCAGTGGGGAGTAACTCGGGAGTTCTCCCACCCACAATATGTCAAAATACAAGTAATCGGAAAGTAATTAAACAAACAAGCATGAGGATGAATACTTACGGTGACGAGAGGATCATGATTAGTATACAAAATGCAATAAGAGTAGTTATGCATAAATGTGAGGAGAATAATTAGGTCCAACGGTCAAATATTGACTCAACTCAAATGTAAGACAAATTACAAAGTATAGACTCAAACAAGACAACCCTCTAGACTCCAACCTCTTGGTAGGACGACGATCATAATACGGTCCTAGTCTAAACCTGGCCCGACTCTCGGGATGGACGACACCCGATTCGACAAACGATACCAAATCGTATCCAAGACTCGAAATATGGTACACCTAACCGTGCCCGAAAGTCGAGTAACCTCAAGCGGAACCTTGTCACCTAACCGTGACCCCCGGTCCGAAAAAGGCGGAAGGAAAAATAGCCCAACTCGGAAACAATGGCACCTAACCGTGACCCAATGTCCGAGGGCAAATAAATAGGGAAAGTCGAGTAGTCTCACAATGTAAAACGTCACACTCGGGTCACAAATACGAGTGGAAAAGATGGAACAATCATAACGTAAACAATTCATGTGAAACATGCATAAGTATAAAGGTATGAGAAACATCAGGTACTCTCTGCCGGTGTGGGCACCGGCTCGCAACTGCCCACCGGCGGAGGATTCATGCCATAGTGAAAAATGTCAAAATTAGGTGAGGGCGTATTCTCTGCCGGGTGGCGGCCACGGTCCACCGGCGATAGGGGATTCAAGCTAAAGGAAAATAAGGTCAAAAATATGCAATGTGTACTCTGTAGGGTGGCTTTCCGGTCCAGCAGAGGATTCAGAGCTATAGACAAATAACTTCAACATTTCACATTGTGTATTCTCTGCCGGTTGACCATTTGCCGCCCACCGGCAGGGGATACACCCTATTATAAAAAGACACCAAAATCTCAAATCTGTGCACTGCCGGTTGGGTAGGCGGCTGCCGCCCACCGGCAGAGGATTACAAAGACTTAAATTCCAATTTTTAACACCCAGAAATGCACAGACGCGCTAGGTTGGGTAGGCATTTCTGCCCACCCACCACCAGAGGATCTCTGTCTGCGAGAATGCATCAAACACTCATCTAAAGTCTTCCAAATTCAACCATCTTTCATTTAATCATTTCATACTTCTCCAATATGATGAATACTCATAAAATTACCACTTTTAAGATGTAATTAACATATGGGGTTGTTCATTAAGCATTAAAATGAAGTTTAATCATGTAATTATGAGAGGATTCCTCTAAGACAATCTCATATTTCACCATATTAGAACAAAGCATGAAATTACTCATTAAACATATGAGAATCATCATACAAGTCATCTACTCAACACCAAATCACCACAAGGCATGAAAGACACCAAATTTAACATTCATATGAGTTTAATACTACATAATTCACACAATTTTAACATAAAAGTCGAGTAACCCATCACCGTTACCTTTTTGCACTTCAATCTTCTAAAGACTCGTCAATGATGTAGCTATCCTCCTCCGGGTTGTCCAAGTTCTCCCTAAACACAAAAATAAAGGTATTAAGTCAAGAATCCACATCCTTGTAAGATGAGAATTTCGAAATAGAGGAAAAGATGGCAACTTTCTTACTTAGAAAGAAGGGAAATGAGAAAAGGAAGAGAATGGCGCGAAAAGGAACTAGATTGGTGAAGAATTGAGTGAGATATGGTGATTTTAGGGTTAGTAAGGGAAGGTTCAACAATGGTGGGGTGGTTGTTGGGAAATTTCAGAAATTACAAGTGAGGGAGATGAAGTTGTGAGGGTTTAGGTGAGGTTTTGTGTAGAGAAAAGAGGGGGAAAAGGCCCATGAGTCAAGTTAAGCCCAATAACTCAAAATGAGTCGGTATCCACTAGAATTTTCGTCCCAAGTCTACTATAACTCGAGTCGGAGAATAATATTATTAAAATCTACACTATTATTACCGTTACACGGCTACGGCTATATTTTATGAAAATAAGCTTTAAATAATAATTATTTAATAAAAATCGCTTAAAAGTTTATTTAAAAATATAAGGAAAGCGCGGGGTGTTACAATCATCCCACCTTTTAAAAAGTTTCGCCCTCGAAACTTGAAACGAAAAGGTATTACCTTAAGAAAACAAACTAGGGTACTTGACACGCATGGAAGCCTCCGGCTCCCAAGTCTCTTCTTCTACATCACCACACTTCCACAAAACCTTCACCAAGGGCACCACTTTGCTCCTTAGCTTCTTCTCCTTCTTATCCAAGATACGAATCGGTCTCTCCTCGAAAGAAAGACTAGGCTCAAGCTCGGGAATCTCATTTTGCAACACATGACTAGGGTCGCTAATGTACTTCCTAAGTTGAGAAACATGAAAGACATCATGAACTTTACCCAAACTCGGGGGCAAATCCAATCTATAAGCCACGGCACCAATCCTTTTTATCACTTCATACGGTCCAATGTACTTCGGACTCAACTTCCCTTTAACTCCAAATCTCTTTACTCCTTTCATCGGGGACACTTTCAAGAACACCTTATCTCCAACTTCAAACTCCAAGGGTCGACGGCGAACATCGGCATAAGATTTCTGTCGATCTTGGGCGGCTTTCATTCTTTCACGGATGAGCTTCACTTGATCAATCGTCTCGGCTAACTTGTCGGGTCCTAGATCACGAACATCACTTGCTTGGTCCCAACAAATTGGACTACGGCATTTCCTTCCATAAAGGGCTTCATAAGGGGCCATCCTGATAGAAGCATGATAACTATTGTTGTAAGAAAATTCCACCAAAGGTAAGCTCTTCTCCCAACTAGAATGAAAATCAAGGGCACAAGCACGCAACAGGTCTTCTAGAGTTTGAATTGTCCTCTCGGATTGTCCATCGGTAGCGGCATGAAAAGCGGTACTCATCAACAACTTACTACCCATAGCATCTTGCAAAGCTTTCCAAAATCTTGAACAAAACCTCGGGTCACGATCCGAAACGATCTCCTTAGGAACACCATGGTAACGAACGATCTCTTCAACATAAGCACTAGCAAGACGGTCTAAACTCCAAGTTTCTTTGATAGGGATGAACCTAGCACACTTGGTCAACCTATCCACAACAACCCATACGGCATCCTTTCCACCAACGGTCTTAGGCAAAGCCATCACAAAATCCATGGAAATGGACTCCCACTTCCATAAAGGAACATCCAACGGTTGTAGCAAACCACCGGGTCTCTTATGCTCAATCTTCACTTGTTGACAAGTAAGACATCTTCCAACATATGACACAATGTCATTCTTCATGTTAGGCCACCAAAACTGAAGCTTCAAATCTTTATACATCTTGTCTCCTCAGGGGTGAATCGAATAAGGCGATAGATGAGCTTCATCTAGAACTCTCTTCCTCAAGTCAACGGCATCGGGCACATACATGCGTCCTCGGTAACGGAGGTAACCTCTAGCGTCAATCCCACAATCCTTTGCTTTCCCTTCAAGAAGCTTGGCTTGAAAACTTTTAAATGTAGCATCGTCCACAAGGCTATCTAGAATCTCACGGTGAAGAACGGGCTCGGCAACCATAGCACCAAGATAATCAAAACCACTCTCCACAAGTTGCAAACTTAGCTTACGAAACTCGGCACAAAGGTCGTCGGGGAGCACACGAATGACACTCAAGGAATGAGTAGACTTCCTACTAAGGGCATCGGCAACCACATTTGCCTTACCTTCATGATACAACAACTCCATGTCGTAATCATTCACCAATTCCAACCATCGTCGTTGTCTCATATTCAAATCCTTTTGGGTGAAGATGTACCTCAAACTCTTATGGTCGGAGTAGATACGGCAATGGACTCCAATGAGGTAGTGTCTCCACATCTTCAAAGCATGAACAATGGCGGCTAACTCCAAATCATGAGTAGGATAGTTCACCTCATGAACTCTCAATTGTCGCGAAGCATAGGCAACAACCCTTCTATTTTGCATAAGAACACAACCCAAACCCATCTTAGAAGCATCACAAAACACATCAAAATCAACTCCATCCTCGGGCAAGGTCAACACGGGAGCGGTAGTCAACCTCTTCTTCAACTCTTGGAATGCACCTTCACAAGCTTCGGTCCACACAAACTTGGTCTCTTTCTTCAAAAGTTGAGTCATCGGTCTAGCAAGCTTGGAAAAATCTTTCACAAAGCGACGGTAGTAACCCGCCAAACCCAAGAAACTACGGATCTCACCAACATCGGTTGGACTCTTCCACTCAATCACGGCTTCAATCTTCGAAGGGTCTACCATGACACCATCCTTAGATATCACATGACCTAGAAAAGACACCTTAGACAACCAAAATTCACATTTGGAGAATTTGGCAAACCACTTTTGACGACGGAGGATTCCCAAAACGATACGGAGGTGATCGGCATGCTCTTCTTCGGACTTGGAAAAGATGAGGATATCGTCGATGAAGACCACAACACACTTGTCTAAGAACTCACTGAAAGTCCGGTTCATTTGGTCCATGAAGATAGAAGGGGCATTGGTTAAACCAAAGGGCATCACCTTAAACTCGAAATGTCCATATCTCGTGCTAAAGGCGGTCTTAGGGATATCGGACTCACGAACGGGGATTTGGTGATAACCGGATCTCAAATCAATCTTGGAGAAAGTAGAAGCACCTTTGAGTTGATCAAACAAATCTTCAATTCTTGGTAGAGGATACTTGTTCTTGATGGTAACACGGTTAAGCTCACGGTAGTCAATGCAAAGTCTCATGGATCCATCTTTCTTCTTCACAAAGAGAACGGGAGCACCCCAAGGCGAGGCACTAGGTCTAATGAATCCCTTCTCAATCATCTCATCAAGTTGCTTTCTCAACTCCTTCAACTCGGTTGGCGCCATACGGTACGGGGCTTTAGCAATCGGTCCGGTTCCGGGTACAAGGTCGATAGAAAACTCAACATCTCGCTCGGGAGGAATTCCGGGCAATTCTTCGGGAAAGACGTCGGCAAACTCACAAACCACGGGCACTTCTTCGATCTTCGGTAAGGGAGGAGAGGTAGAAGTCACCACACATAGAAAGATTTGGTAACCTTTCCTCTTCATACTCATCAACTTCAAAGCGGAAATCAACTTCACACCTTCTTGGGAACGGACTCCTCTATAGGACACACGAGTGCCTAACGGACTCTTGAGGCGAATCTTTTGGTCTCTACACTCGAATCTTGCATCATACTTTGACAACCAATCCATACCCAAAATTACATCGAATTCCTCAAGGGGAAAACGAAGTAGGTTAGCGGGGAATAAGGTTCCCGAAATAGAGATAGGAATGTCGGAGAAAGTGAGGGAACAAGAGAACATTTCTCCGGAAGGTAAGGATATAGAGGTTTCCTCACTAGGAATAGGCTCAATGGCTAGTTTTTCCGAGAACTTGGAAGATATAAAAGATAAAGATGCGCCGGTATCAAATAAAATGAGGCAAGGTTGATCAAAAATTGAGAACATACCCGTAATGATATCGGGATGAGCGGCGGCTTCGGCTCGACTCATGACAAAGATAGTTCCTCTTGGCCTAGCATTTGGAGTAGGAGCATTCTTCTTCTCGGGGCAATCGGCAACACGATGTCCGGGCTTCTTACAATGAAAGCAAGTCAAGGGCTTGCCATAGCATCCAACTCCGGGGTGTAGAGCTTGTCTACAATGGTAGCACTTACGGTCCTTCTCAAGTTCATTAGTTGGTGAGGGAACTTGTCCTCTAGGTTCTTGAACTCTTGGTCCTTGTCCTCCATGGTCTTGCATCCTTGGTACAAACCTCCTCTTGTTGGCATAGTTTGGAGTAGAAGGCACAAATGGTCTCTTGCCATGAAAGTTAGAACGGTAAGAATGAGAAGAGGAGTGGATTTTGGAATCTTCTTCAATGGCCTTCAAAGAGCTTTCGGCCCAAATGGCATCATCATAAACTTCCACAAAGGTAGTTGAGCTTCTTCTCACCATGCTTTCCACCTTAGGATTCAACTTGTTCTTGTAGAAGTAGACACGATCCTCTTCATCTTTCACGAACTTGGAGGCATAATGAGCAAGTTCATTAAACTTGTCGGTGTAGGCTTGAATTGATAGCTTCCCTTGCTTGAAGTCCATGAACTCCTTCAATCTTTGTTGTTTGAGCTCCTTAGGGTAGAAGCGAGTCTCCACAAGTGACTTGAAACGGCTCCAATCAAAGTTGGGGTCTTGAGTAGCGGTAGGACCTGTCAAAGTCCACCACCTATCGGCTTCTTTCACAAGAAAATGAGAGGCTAATCTCACCTTGTCCTCCTCTCGGGCATCAAAGAGAGAGAAGTTCTTCTCCATATCACGAAACCACTCCGAGAGAGCAACGGGATCCACTTCACCACCATAGGTCTTAGCCTTGTTCCTTGCTAGTTGACTTGCAATCCAAGCATAACTTCCTTGACGGTTAGCCTCGGGTGCAAGGGGAGCGGGTTGAGCATTTTGTTGATTAGCAAGTACTTGAGTGAGGGCTTGCATGATAGCATTTTCCACTTGGGTTGGT
The DNA here is from genome assembly GCF_048544455.1 of Silene latifolia. Lineage (NCBI taxonomy): Eukaryota > Viridiplantae > Streptophyta > Magnoliopsida > Caryophyllales > Caryophyllaceae > Silene > Silene latifolia. The sequence goes on along the minus strand of NC_133526.1, from coordinate 33,079,546 downwards.
CGTGCCATCTTGCACAAGAGCAAACAAGTTAGAACCTAACACAAAACATACACAAAAAGGCTACCAACTTAGGTCCTTAATTCTACCCATCTCTCATTCATTATTCAAGGTCAAGTGAGAATTTTAAGTTGGGGTACACGTGTGTGCGTCGGGAGCAATATTGCTCGATACCAATCGTGACACCCCTCGATGAGGCAACTAAATATAACTAGTAAATCGTGGCGGAAACACGAGATTTTTAAAACTTTTAAGACTTCTAATGAAGTCCAACGCGAGGTATCACCAACACGATAAATAAGTTTAGATAGTTAGCTTTAAGTTTACAATACAAGTCTATTTATTGGGGAAAAGATATCCCACGAATTAACATAGATTCGAAAAGTAGGTGAGTCTATTATGTGATAACTAAATAAGGTCCAAGGTAAGAACTCGCTAGCTCACACGGTCTTGCCCACTTAAGCTTCATCACCAACTTGTCATTCATAATAAATATGAAAGCCACGGTCGGTGGGGAGTAACTCGGGGTTCTCCCGGCCACAATATGTCAAAATACAAGTAATCGGAAAGTAATTAAACAAACAAGCATGAGGATGAATACTTACGGTGACGAGAGGATCATGATTAGTATACAAAATGCAATAAGAGTAGTTATGCATAAATGTGAGGAGAATAATTAGGTCCAACGGTCAAATATTGACTCAACTCAAATGTAAGACAAATTACAAAGTATAGACTCAAACAAGACAACCCTCTAGACTCCAACCTCTTGGTAGGACGACGATCATAATACGGTCCTAGTCTAAACCTGGCCAGACTCTCGGGATGGACGACACCCGATTCGACAAACGATACCAAATCGTATCCAAGACTCGAAATATGGTACACCTAACCGTGCCCGAAAGTCGAGTAACCTCAAGCGGAACCTTGTCACCTAACCGTGACCCCTGGTCCGAAAAAGGCGGAAGGAAAAATAGCCCAACTCGGAAACAATGGCACCTAACCGTGACCCAATGTCCGAGGGCAAATAAATAGGGAAAGTCGAGTAGTCTCACAATGTAAAACGTCACACTCGGGTCACAAATACGAGTGGAAAAGATGGAACAATCATAACGTAAACAATTCATGTGAAACATGCATAAGTATAAAGGTATGAGAAACATCAGGTACTCTCTGCCGGTGTGGGCACCGGCTGCCCACCGGCAGAGGATTCATGCCATAGTGAAAAATGTCAAAATTAGGTGAGGGCGTATTTCTGTAGGGTGGCGGTCTTGCCACGTCCACCGGCGAGGGGATTCAAGCTAAAGGAAAATAAGGTCAAAAATATGCAATGTGTACTCTCTGCCGGGTGGCCGGCTGCCGGTCCACCGGCAGAGGATTCAGGCTATAGACAAATAACTTCAACATTTCACATTGTGTATTCTCTGCCGGTTGACCTGTCTGCTGCCCACCGGCAGGGGATACACCCTATTATAAAAAGACACCAAAATCTCAAGTCTGTGCTATGCAGGTTGGGTAGTAAAGTGCTGCCTGCCCACCGGGCAGAGGATTACAAAGACTTAAATTCCAATTTTTAACACCCAGAAATGCACAGACTTGCTGCCGGTTGGGTAGGCCATTTGCTGCCCACCGGCAGAGGATCTCTGTCGTGAGAATGCATCAAACACTCATCTAAAGTCTTCCAAATTCAACCATCTTTCATTTAATCATTTCATACTTCTCCAATATGATGAATACTCATAAAATTACCACTTTTAAGATGTAATTAACATATGGGGTTGTTCATTAAGCATTAAAATGAAGTTTAATCATGTAATTATGAGAGGATTCCTCTAAGACAATCTCATATTTCACCATATTAGAACAAAGCATGAAATTACTCATTAAACATATGAGAATCATCATACAAGTCATCTACTCAACACCAAATCACCACAAGGCATGAAAGACACCAAATTTAACATTCATATGAGTTTAATACTACATAATTCACACAATTTTAACATAAAAGTCGAGTAACCCATCACCGTTACCTTTTTGCACTTCAATCTTCTAAAGACTCGTCAATGATGTAGCTATCCTCCTCCGGGTTGTCCAAGTTCTCCCCTAAACACAAAAATAAAGGTATTAAGTCAAGAATCCACATCCTTGTAAGATGAGAATTTCGAAATAGAGGAAAAGATGGCAACTTTCTTACTTAGAAAGAAGGGAAATGAGAAAAGGAAGAGAATGGCGCGAAAAGGAACTAGATTGGTGAAGAATTGAGTGAGATATGGTGATTTTAGGGTTAGTAAGGGAAGGTTCAACAATGGTGGGGTGGTTGTTGGGAAATTTCAGAAATTACAAGTGAGGGAGATGAAGTTGTGAGGGTTTAGGTGAGGTTTTGTGTAGAGAAAAGAGGGGGAAAAGGCCCATGAGTCAAGTTAAGCCCAATAACTCAAAATGAGTCGGTATCCACTAGAATTTTCGTCCCAAGTCTACTATAACTCGAGTCGGAGAATAATATTATTAAAATCTACACTATTATTACCGTTACACGGCTACGGCTATATTTTATGAAAATAAGCTTTAAATAATAATTATTTAATAAAAATCGCTTAAAAGTTTATTTAAAAATATAAGGAAAGCGCGGGGTGTTACAAGCCTTCTCTCGTCTGTTTGTTTTTATGTAATAATAGGCCCCTCGCCAGCCGGATAGCATACAATGTGGATACTACGTTTGTCGGTTCATGTTGGAGATTATTAGGCGACGATATATCCTTATTCCAGAAAAGGTTAGTAATTTATTAATGTGTTTATTACTTTTTTTAAATTAGAGCTGATGTTGTCTTGCTTGCTGCTATACCATGATGTTGCTATACAGTATTTGATGTTGCATTGTTACAATAATGTCTTATCTTTGTTTTTTCCGCAGTATGTAATCAACCCGTCACAAGAGATTCAGCCGTACAAAAGTTTAGATATAAACGAGGTAAGGGACATGTTGGGCAAATACGTCTTAGAAAATAGAAATGCATGATACTCAGAGCTTAGATCAGCTTATTAGTAAATTTTTTGTTGAAGTTAGGGAATGATTAGTTCATGTAAATTTAACTCCTTGTAAGTATATATATATATATATATATATATATATATATATATATATATATATATATATATATATATATATATATATATATATATATATATATATATATATATATATATATATATATATGATCTTTCTTTGTTGTGGTTGAATTGAATCTATTGAGTTCGATGAACTTCATTTGTGATTTATCTTTGGTCTTTGGTATATGGTCTTTCTTTGATATATACGGGTTTTGAATGGCATGAAACAAATTTAATTTTTAAAAATATTAGGAGTTCGTAATAAAAACGGTTACTAAAAAACCCGTTGTGAATACCTTTCACAACGGTTACTAAAAAAAACCGTTGTGAATACCTTTCACAAATACCGCGCATAATATTCAACAACAGGTTTTAAACGAAGAACCGTTGTTAAAAGTCTTCACAATTTTGGAGGGAAAGTTACAACAACGAATTTTTAACAAAGAACCGTTGTTACTATGAATTGCAACAACGGGTATGTAACATATACCCGTTGTTAAAAGTCTTCACAATTTTGGAGGGAAAGTTACAACAACGGTTATACATATGACAACCGTTGTTATATTATTCCCACCAAATTTTTGAAACACTTTCCACAACGGCTTACACGCAACAACAACGGTTTTTAACCGTGGTGAATACTTTCGACAACGGTTTAAGTAAATAATCTAACCGTTGTAAATACGTTTTACAACGGCCGCTTTAACAACGTCCGCTTTTTGTTTTTACAACGGTTTTTACCCGTTGTTATAGCCTGTATCTGTAGTAGTGATTGTTGGTAATTTCTCATCCATGAACATGTGTGAGTAGTCTCATCTAGAGTTTAGGGGGATCTTGGGTCATTAATGGGTGTAAAATTGGGTTATTAACATTTGGAATTGGGTGATTACTTGGTATTTATTTTCATGCATATGAAGTCTTTGTTGAAATGTTTGAGTGAAAGATTGAACATTTCTTTGACATGTTTGGCCTATCTTGGGGCTTAAGCTATTGGATGGTCTTTATGCTATGATTAGTAGATCGATCGGTTTTGTTCTCATGCATATTAAGTGTTCGTAGAATCGTTTGAATTCAAGTTTGAACCTTTCTTTGACATGTTTGGCTTGTCTTGGTGCTTATGCTATTGGAAGGTCTATATGCCATGTCAGTGTTGAGTTCATCTCAATTAAGTGACAACTTGTTAATGAACTTAAGGTGACTAGGAAATTAGTCTTAATTGCTTGACTATTGTCATCACCCATATCTTGTTTTAATCTTGTTTTATGCCCTCCTACCCAAGTGAACCCAAAGACTCTAGTTCTCCCATTAATTGAATACAACTCCGTTTAGTTTAATTTTATTTAACTCGTTTGCATCTTAGTTTACAGTTAATCAACCTCTTTCATTTGTTTGACTAAACTAAGGACTTAAACAAACCAAGTATCTAACCCCCACCATCTTTGTGTTCGACCCCGATTAAATACTACTTTTTAATTGGGTTTTATAAATTGTTTTTGATAAGGGTGTGACGACAAATCCGTACAATCAGTGACTTTAGAAAAATTTCTAACAACTAATGCATAGCACTATGATATTGAAAGATAATGAATAAATAAGGTGTTAGCAACAAAAATACTTTATCCATTTTAATTTTATTGCTCAATTGCTCATTTTAAATTCCAAATTAAATGTTTTGTATGATAAAATGATATACAATGTTGAGAGGCAAGTGATAACATGACTCCATAAACAAAAGAAATAAAAAAGTTATTCTTTGGCGACTTGAAAGGCGAATGAATGGACAGTGTTGATGGTGGGAGGTCGTGATAGGGGAGGAGTCACGATGGGTAGGTAATGACGGGGTATTGGGAAGTCACATAAGGTTACGAGAAGGGTTAAGGGTCATACATGGTGTGGACATGGGCCACAGGCCGGTCTATGGATTTGGGCCACCTACCGATCTGCGGTCACGGGCCACCTGCACGCCAAGCCAATCTATGGACATTACCTTAGAAGAATAAGTACAACAAATTAAATTACCTTTTTACTTACAGTTGTAATAGGATGAAATTACCTTAGAAGAATAAGTGAAGATGAAATGCATAGCATCGACCAAAATGGAGGTCCTAAAAGTAGTGGTGAATCAAATTAACGGTTACGATAAATTAACGAGTACAACATTGTGACTTTTTAAAACAAATAATCGACCAACATAGATTGATAAAATGGGAGTCGAAAAGATGATAGTGAAATCTAACTGTGAAGAGGGTTGAAAAATTTAAACAGTTGGTAACAGTGAATGAAAATTGTCTACCTATATGTACCAAAAAAAAAAATTGTTTACCTTTGATTTTAGTACTCCTCACAAATAATAAAAATGTAAATATTTTCTTAAGTCAAAGAGAGTACTACGCATCATATATTATATTAAAGTTGAAATCGGATCGGTAGTTCATACGAGTGTCAAGGTCATAATCATGAGAAATTGACATATTTAAAATTTCATTTAGAACTAATTGCAGTCATGTTATTATCATATATTATAGTAAAACTGAAATCCATTAGTCATCATATATTATTATATTAAAGCTGAAATTAGACCGGTAATTCATACGAGTGTCAAGTGTCATAATCATGAGAAATTGACGTATTTAAAATTTCATTTAGAACTAATTGTAGTCATGTTATTATCATATATTATAGTAAAACTGAAATCTGTTAGTCATACAAGTGTCAGGTGTTATAAGAATGAGAAATTGACATATTTAATATTTGAGTTAGTAATAATCGTCATATTATTAATTTTATTATTAACATGCTTAAGTTTTAAATCAATTTTTTTTTTTTTTTAAATACAACCAGTCTTTCCTTACAAACTAATGAGTCACTGTCAAAATTGCATATCATAAACTACTACAATGAGTAAGTTTGCTACTAATCACAAATTTTGATTCTTTTTTTAAATTAAAGTGTGTCATTTAACGAAACAAGCGAAGCACAATATTTCATTACCTTGAAAATATCTTACTTTATTCTGCTATTGGGTTTTAGGAAAAATATAAAAATAAATATAAATTAACTAAAATTTCTCAAGTAACTCCATAAAACATATCAGATCACGAGTAATAGATAATATAGCGTTATAAAAAAAACAATTTAGATACTCAGTATTATTTTTAATTGTATAAGTTAGAGTGACTGATGAGTAGAATTTTAGTCGCTTTTTACCCCGCATTTATAGCTTATTCCGACTCGATTTTACGTGCTTGAACGGTTAAAAAGCTCATTTATTAACTAATTTATAATAATTAGTCGTATTAGTTATATTTAATAATTAATCGTATTTAGATATAATATTAGTATTATTATTAATTTATTAATTTTATGCGCAGGTGAGACGGGAAAGCAAGACGGAAAAGCAAGGCGAAATTGCCAGTTGGGATCTTTAGACGGAATATCGGAAGGTGAAAATAAGCTAAGTATGGGAAACGAGCAAGAAACAACCTACATCGAGCATTTTTGTGACGGTCTTTGCTGAGCTTTTTTGACCACCTCCGGCCACCGTGGCAGCCACCACTCATCACCACTGATCACCCTCCACTTCCAACATCACATCCCAACCACCCATGACCACCATGGACCACCACAGCAGCGGCCACAGCCTCGACTTCCACCCCCGTCAGCAAACAATACAAACAACACATTTTACGACCGTCTTTGCTGATCCATTAAAGCCACCTTCGGCCACCATAACAGCCACCACTCACCATCACTGACCCCCATTGACTGCCACCACCATAAACCACTCACCCACGGCCACCACATCCACCACCAGCAGCCACCACGACCACATTTTCCCCCACCATCCATCAAAATTGCAATCAACAACACTCTGTTTCCCCTGCCGGCTTACCGGCAGAAGCCCTCACCACCGGCAGACAACACGCAACCCATCTCAATTTCTGAAAGAGCTTGGTGTCGGTCTTGTCGGCGCCCGCGCATCGCAAGACGCAAAGACACCTCAATTCATCTCGCATCAACTCTCGTTCTCTATACTGGTGCCCCGGCAGCTGACTAGCCGGCAACCACCATCCAGCATGCTTTCCTTCCCTTTTCATTGAGATGCTCGCTGCCGGGAGCCTAGCCGGCAGCCGGTTGGCCGGCATGGATCCTCTGTGTCCGTCGTTTTCCTCTTTCCCTTTTTCTTTTGTCTTCTTTTTGTTTGTCTTTTTTTTTTGTTGAGTCGTGTATTAGTATTAGGGTTAGGATTATTGTTATTGTTATTATTATTATTATTATTATTATTATTATTATTATTATTTTTATTATTATTATTATTATTATTATTATTATTATTATTATTATTATTATTATTATTATTATTATTATTATTATTATTATTATTATTATTATTATTATTATTATTATTATTATTATTGGAATTATTATTATGATTAGAATTATTATTATTGTAATTAGCCCAATTAAGCTTGTAATTAGAAGGCTATATATAACTACTACATTAGACTACACAACACATTACATTAGACATTAGACTGCCTTAGAATTTAAATAGACTAGTTTAGATTATTCTCTCAATATTTTGTAGAACCCTAATATTCCCTCTCTCATTTTTATTCAATAAAGGTTGTAATCTTTCTTTAATTATTAGTTTAATTCTTCTTTTGTTTATGCAAGTTCTTCAATTCTCAATAGTTTACAATTAGTCATTTGGGTTGTATTTGGAAGATAAGAAGAAATTTATCTTCCATTATTATCCAAGCTTGTTATTTTCCTCTTAGTTGGTATAATTCTCATCTTTTGTTTACATTTACTTCATTAGTTTACACCTTTTATGTTGGTTAATTGTTATTCACTCAAAGTTACAATCTTTATCATGTTTACCATGCTTGTTTGTATTTTGTTGGAAATTAATTGTTGGTAATTTCTCTTCCATGAACATGTGTGAGTAGTCTCATCTAGAGTTTAGGGGGATCTTGGGTCATTAATGGGTGTAAAATTGGGTTATTAACATTTGGAATTGGGTGATTACCTCGTATTTATTTTCATGCATATGAAGTGTTTGTTGAAATGTTTGAGTGAAAGATTGAACATTTCTTTGACATGTTTGGCCTATCTTGGGGCTTAAGCTATTGGATGGTCTTTATGCTATGATTAGTAGATCGATCGGTTTTGTTCTCATGCATATTAAGTGTTCGTAGAATCGTTTGAATTCAAGTTTGAACCTTTCTTTGACATGTTTGGCTTTTCTTGGTGCTTATGCTATTGGAAGGTCTATATGCCATGTCAGTGTTGAGTTCATCTCAATTAAGTGACAACTTGTTAATGAACTTAAGGTGACTAGGAAATTAGTCTTAATTGCTTGACCATTGTCATCACCCATATCTTGTTATAATCTTGTTTTATGCCCTCCTACCCAAGTGAACCCAAAGACTCTAGTTCTCCCATTAATTGAATACAACTCCGTTTAGTTTAATTTTATTTAACTCGTTTGCATCTTAGTTTACAGTTAATCAACCTCTTTCATTTGTTTGACTAAACTAAAGACTTAAACAAACCAAGTATCTAACCCCCACCATCTTTGTGTTCGACCCCGATTAAATACTACTTTTTAATTGGGTTTTATAAATTGTTTTTGATAAGGGTGTGACGACAAATCCGTACAATCAGTGACTTTAGAAAAATTTCTAACAACTAATGCATAGCACTATGATATTGAAAGATAATGAATAAATAAGGTGTTAGCAACAAAAATACTTTATCCATTTTAATTTTATTGCTCAATTGCTCATTTTAAATTCCAAATTAAATGTTTTGTATGATAAAATGATATACAATGTTGAGAGGCAAGTGATAACATGACTCCATAAACAAAAGAAATAAAAAAGTTATTCTTTGGCGACTTGAAAGGCGAATGAATGAACAGTGTTGATGGTGGGAGGTCGTGATAGGGGAGGAGTCACGATGGGTAGGTAATGACGGGGTACTGGGAAGTCACATAAGGTTACGAGAAGGGTTAAGGGTCATACATGGTGTGGACATGGGCCACAGGCCGGTCTATGGATTTGGGCCACCTACCGATCTGCGGTCACGGGCCACCTGCATGCCAAGCCAATCTATGGACATTACCTTAGAAGAATAAGTACAACAAATTAAATTACCTTTTTACTTACAGTTGTAATAGGATGAAATTACCTTAGAAGAATAAGTGAAGATGAAATGCATAGCATCGACCAAAATGGAGGTCCTAAAAGTAGTGGTGAATCAAATTAACGGTTACGATAAATTAACGAGTACAACATTGTGACTTTTTAAAACAAATAATCGACCAACATAGATTGATAAAATGGGAGTCGAAAAGATGATAGTGAAATCTAACTGTGAAGAGGGTTGAAAAATTTAAACAGTTGGTAACAGTGAATGAAAATTGTCTACCTATATGTACCCAAAAAAAAAAATTGTTTACCTTTGATTTTAGTACTCCTCACAAATAATAAAAATGTAAATATTTTCTTAAGTCAGAGAGAGTACTACGCATCATATATTATATTAAAGTTGAAATCGGATCGGTAGTTCATACGAGTGTCAAGGTCATAATCATGAGAAATTGACATATTTAAAATTTCATTTAGAACTAATTGCAGTCATGTTATTATCATATATTATAGTAAAACTGAAATCCATTAGTCATCATATATTATTATATTAAAGCTGAAATTAGACCGGTAATTCATACGAGTGTCAAGTGTCATAATCATGAGAAATTGACGTATTTAAAATTTCATTTAGAACTAATTGTAGTCATGTTATTATCATATATTATAGTAAAACTGAAATCTGTTAGTCATACAAGTGTCAGGTGTTATAAGAATGAGAAATTGACATATTTAATATTTGAGTAAGTAATAATCGTCATATTACTAATTTTATTATTAACATGCTTAAGTTTTAAATCAATTTTTTTTTTTTTTTTTTTTAAATACAACCAGTCTTTCCTTACAAACTAATGAGTCACTTTCAAAATTGCATATCATAAACTACTACAATGAGTAAGTTTGCTACTAATCACAAATTTTGATTCTTTTTTTAAATTAAAGTGTGTCATTTAACGAAACAAGCGAAGCACAATATTTCATTACCTTGAAAATATCTTACTTTATTCTGCTATTGGGTTTTAGGAAAAATATAAAAATAAATATAAATTAACTAAAATTTCTCAAGTAACTCCATAAAACATATCAGATCACGAGTAATAGATAATATAGCGTTATAAAAAAAAACAATTTAGATACTCAGTATTATTTTCAATTGTATAAGTTAGAGTGACTGATGAGTAGAATTTTAGTCGCTTTTTACCCCGCATTTATAGCTTATTCCGACTCGATTTTACGTGCTTGAACGGTTAAAAAGCTCATTTATTAACTAATTTATAATAATTAGTCGTATTAGTTATATTTAATAATTAATCGTATTTAGATATAATATTAGTATTATTATTAATTTATTAATTTTATGCGCAGGTGAGACGGGAAAGCAAGACGGAAAAGCAAGGCGAAATTGCGAGTTGGGATCTTTAGACGGAATATCGGAAGGTGAAAATAAGCTAAGTATGGGAAACGAGCAAGAAACAACCTACATCGAGCATTTTTGTGACGGTCTTTGCTGAGCTTTTTTGACCACCTCCGGCCACCGTGGCAGCCACCACTCATCACCACTGATCACCCTCCACTTCCAACATCACATCCCAACCACCCATGACCACCATGGACCACCACAGCAGCGGCCACAGCCTCGACTTCCACCCCCGTCAGCAAACAATACAAACAACACATTTTACGACCGTCTTTGCTGAGCCATTAAAGCCACCTTCGGCCACCATAACAGCCACCACTCACCATCACTGACCCCCATTGACTGCCACCACCATAAACCACTCACCCACGGCCACCACATCCACCACCAGCAGCCACCACGACCACATTTTCCCCCACCATCCATCAAAATTGCAATCAACAACACTCTGTTTCCCCTGCCGGCTTACCGGCAGAAGCCCTCACCACCGGCAGACAACACGCAACCCATCTCAATTTCTGAAAGAGCTTGGTGTCGGTCTTGTCACCGGCGCTCGGCGTACCGGCACGCAGCACACCTCAATTCATCTCGCATCAACTCTCGTTCTCTATACTGGTGCCCCGGCAGCTGACTAGCCGGCAACCACCATCCAGCATGCTTTCCTTCCCTTTTCATTGAGATGCTCGCTGCCGGGAGCCTAGCCGGCAGCCGGTTGGCCGGCATGGATCCTCTGTGTCCGTCGTTTTCCTCTTTCCCCTTTTCTTTTGTCTTCTTTTTGTTTGTCTTTTTTTTTTGTTGAGTCGTGTATTAGTATTAGGGTTAGGATTATTATTATTGTTATTATTATTATTATTATTATTATTATTTTTATTTTTAATTTTATTTTTATTATTATTATTATTATTATTATTATTATTATTATTATTATTATTATTATTATTATTATTATTATTATTATTATTATTGGAATTATTATTATGATTAGAATTATTATTATTGTAATTAGCCCTATTAAGCTTGTAATTAGAAGGCTATATATAACTACTACATTAGACTACACAACACATTACATTAGACATTAGACTACCTTAGAATTAAAATAGACTAGTTTAGATTATTCTCTCAATATTTTGTAGAACCCTAATATTCCCTCTCTCATTTTTATTCAATAAAGGTTGTAATCTTTCTTTAATTATTAGTTTAATTCTTCTTTTGTTTATGCAAGTTCTTCAATTCTCAATAGTTTACAATTAGTCATTTGGGTTGTATTTGGAAGATAAGAAGAAATTTATCTTCCATTATTATCCAAGCTTGTTACTTTCCTCTTAGTAGGTTGATTCTCATCTTTTGTTTACATTTACTTCATTAGTTTAAACCTTTTATGTTGGTTAATTGTTATTCACTCAAAGTTACAATCTTTATCATGTTTACCATGCTTGTTTGTATTTTGTTGGAAATTAATTGTTGGTAATTTCTCATCCATGAACATGTGTGAGTAGTCTCATCTAGAGTTTAGAGGGATCTTGGGTCATTAATGGGTGTAAAATTGGGTTATTAACATTTGGAATTGGGTGATTACCTCGTATTTATTTTCATGCATATGAAGTGTTTGTTGAAATGTTTGAGTGAAAGATTGAACATTTCTTTGACATGGTTGGCCTATCTTGGGGCTTAAGCTATTGGATGGTCTTTATGCTATGATTAGTAGATTGATCGGTTTTGTTCTCATGCATATTAAGTGTTCGTAGAATCGTTTGAATTCAAGTTTGAACCTTTCTTTGACATGTTTGGCTTGTCTTGGTGCTTATGCTATTGGAAGGTCTATATGCCATGTCAGTGTTGAGTTCATCTCAATTAAGTGACAACTTGTTAATGAACTTAAGGTGACTAGGAAATTAGTCTTAATTGCTTGACCATTGTCATCACCCATATCTTGTTATAATCTTGTTTTATGCCTTCCTACCCAAGTGAACCCAAAGACTCTAGTTCTCCCATTAATTGAATACAACTCCGTTTAGTTTAATTTTATTTAACTCGTTTGCATCTTAGTTTACAGTTAATCAACCTCTTTCATTTGTTTGACTAAACTAAAGACTTAAACAAACCAAGTATCTAACCCCCACCATCTTTGTGTTCGACCCCGATTAAATACTACTTTTTAATTGGGTTTTATAAATTGTTTTTGATAAGGGTGTGACGACAAATCCGTACAATCAGTGACTTTAGAAAAATTTCTAACAACTAATGCATAGCACTATGATATTGAAAGATAGTGAATAAATAAGGTGTTAGCAACAAAAATACTTTATCCATTTTAATTTTATTGCTCAATTGCTCATTTTAAATTCCAAATTAAATGTTTTGTATGATAAAATGATATACAATGTTGAGAGGCAAGTGATAACATGACTCCATAAACAAAAGAAATAAAAAAGTTATTCTTTGGCGACTTGAAAGGCGAATGAATGGACAGTGTTGATGGTGGGAGGTCGTGATAGGGGATGAGTCACGATGGTAGGTAATGACGGGGTACTGGGAAGTCACATAAGGTTACGAGAAGGGTTAAGGGTCATACATGGTGTGGACATGGGCCACAGGCCGGTCTATGGATTTGGGCCACCTACCGATCTGTGGTCACGGGCCACCTGCACGCCAAACCAATCTATGGACATTACCTTAGAAGAATATGTACAACAAATTAAATTACCTTTTTACTTACAGTTGTAATAGGATGAAATTACCTTAGAAGAATAAGTGAAGATGAAATGCATAGCATCGACCAAAATGGAGGTCCTAAAAGTAGTGGTGAATCAAATTAACGGTTACGATAAATTAACGAGTACAACATTGTGACTTTTTAAAACAAATAATCGACCAACATAGATTGATAAAATGGGAGTCGAAAAGATGATAGTGAAATCTAACTGCGAAGAGGGTTGAAAAATTTAAACAGTTAGTAACAGTGAATGAAAATTGTCTACCTATATGTACCAAAAAAAAAAATTGTTTACCTTTGATTTTAGTACTCCTCACAAATAATAAAAATGTAAATATTTTCTTAAGTCAGAGAGAGTACTACGCATCATATATTATATTAAAGCTGAAATCGGATCGGTAGTTCATACGAGTGTCAAGGTCATAATCATGAGAAATTGACATATTTAAAATTTCATTTAGAACTAATTGTAGTCATGTTATTATCATATATTATAGTAAAACTGAAATCCATTAGTCATCATATATTATTATATTAAAGCTGAAATTAGACAGGTAATTCATACGAGTGTCAAGTGTCATAATCATGAGAAATTGACGTATTTAAAATTTCATTTAGAACTAATTGTAGTCATGTTATTATCATATATTATAGTAAACCGAAATCATTAGTCATACAAGTGTCAGGTGTTATAAGAATGAGAAATTGACATATTTAATATTTGAGTTAGTAATAGTCGTCATATTATTAATTTTATTATTAACATGCTTAAGTTTTAAATCAAGTTTTTTTTTTTTTTTTTTTTTTAAATACAACCAGTCTTTCCTTACAAACTAATGAGTCACTGTCAAAATTGCATATCATAAACTACTACAATGAGTAAGTTTGCTACTAATCACAAATTTTGATTCTTTTTTTAAATTAAAGTGTGTCATTTAACGAAACAAGCGAAGCACAATATTTCATTACCTTGAAAATATCTTACTTTATTCTGCTATTGGGTTTTAGGAAAAATATAAAAATAAATATAAATTAACTAAAATTTCTCAAGTAACTCCATAAAACATATCAGATCACGAGTAATAGATAATATAGCGTTATAAAAAAAACAATTTCGATACTCAGAATTATTTTCAATTGTATAAGTTAGAGTGACTGATGAGTAGTATTTTAGTCGCTTTTTACCCCGCATTTATAGCTTATTCCGACTCGATTTTACGTGCTTGAACGGTTAAAAAGCTCATTTATTAACTAATTTATAATAATTAGACTTATTAGTTATATTTAATAATTAATCGTATTTATATATAATATTAATATTATTATTAATTTATTAATTTTATGCGCAGGTGAGACGGGAAAGCAAGACGGAAAAGCAAGGCGAAATTGCGAGTTGGGATCTTTAGACGGAATATCGGAAGGTGAAAATAAGCTAAGTATGGGAAACGAGCAAGAAACAACCTACATCGAGCATTTTTGTGACGGTCTTTGCTGAGCTTTTTTTACCACCTCCGGCCACCGTGGCAGCCACCACTCATCACCACTGATCACCCTCCACTTCCAACATCACATCCCAACAACCCATGACCACCATGGACCACCACAGCGGCGGCCACGACCTCGACTTCCACCCCCGTCAGCAAACAATACAAACAACACATTTTACGACCGTCTTTGCTGAGCCATTAAAGCCACCTTCGGCCACCATAACAGCCACCACTCACCATCACTGACCCCCATTGACTGCCACCACCAAAAACCACTCACCCACGACCACCACATCCACCACCAGCAGCCACCACGACCACATTTTCCCTCACCATCCATCAACATTGCAATCAACAACACTATGTTTCCCCTGCCGGCTTACCGGCAGAAGCCCTCACCACCGGCAGACAACACGCAACCCATCTTAATTTCTGAAAGGGCTTGGTGTCGGTCTTATCACCGGCGGCCGACGTACCGGCACGCAGCACACCTCAATTCATCTCGCATCAACTCTCGTTCTCTATACTGGTGCCCCGGCAGCTGACTAGCCGGCAACCACCATCCAGCATGCTTTCCTTCCCTTTTCATTGAGATGCTCGCTGCCGGGAGCCTAGCCGGCAGCCGGTTGGCCGGCATGGATCCTCTGCGTCCGTCGTTTTCCCCTTTCCCCTTTTCTTTTGTCTTCTTTTTGTTTGTCGTTTTTTTTGTTGAGTCGTGTATTAGTATTAGGGTTAGGATTATTATTATTGTTATTATTATTATTATTATTATTATTATTATTATTATTATTATTATTGTAATTATTATTATGATTAGAATTATTATTATTGTAATTAGCCCAATTAAGCTTGTAATTAGAAGGTTATATATAACTACTACATTAGACTACACACCACATTACATTAGACATTAGACTACCTTAGAATTAAAATAGACTAGTTTAGATTATTCTCTCAATATTTAGTAGAACCCTAATATTCCCTCTCTCATTTTTATTCAATAAAAGTTGTAATCTTTCTTTAATTATTAGTTTAATTCTTCTTTTGTTTATGCAAGTTCTTCAATTCTCAATAGTTTACAATTAGTCATTTGGGTTGTATTTGGAAGATAAGAAGAAATTTATCTTCCATTATTATCCAAGCTTGTTACTTTCCTCTTAGTTGGTTGATTCTCATCTTTTGTTTACATTTACTTCATTAGTTTAAACCTTTTATGTTGGTTAATTGTTATTCACTCAAAGTTACAATCTTTATCATGTTTACCATGCTTGTTTGTATTTTGTTGGAAATTAATTGTTGGTAATTTCTCATCCATGAACATGTGTGAGTAGTCTCATATAGAGTTTAGGGGGATCTTGGGTCATTAATGGGTGTAAAATTGGGTTATTAACATTTGGAATTGGGTGATTACTTGGTATTTATTTTCATGCATACGAAGTGTTTGTTGAAATGTTTGAGTGAAAGATTGAACATTTCTTTGACATGTTTGGCCTATCTTGGGGCTTAAGCTATTGGATGGTCTTTATGTTATGATTAGTAGATCGATCGGTTTTGTTCTCATGCATATTAAGTGTTCGTAGAATCGTTTGAATGCAAGTTTGAACCTTTCTTTGACATGTTTGGCTTGTCTTGGTGCTTATGCTATTGGAAGGTCTATTTGCCATGTTAGTGTTGAGTTCATCTCAATTAAGTGACAACTTGTTAATGAACTTAAGGTGACTAGGAAATTAGTCTTAATTGCTTGACCATTGTCATCACCCATATCTTGTTTTAATCTTGTGTTCGTAGAATTGTTTGAATGCAAGTTTGAACCTTTCGGGGATGGTGAGCAGATATTGAGCAGGTATTGAGATGAGTACTGGGATAGCTGGGATGGCCA
Source organism: Silene latifolia (assembly GCF_048544455.1). Lineage (NCBI taxonomy): Eukaryota > Viridiplantae > Streptophyta > Magnoliopsida > Caryophyllales > Caryophyllaceae > Silene > Silene latifolia. The sequence goes on along the minus strand of NC_133526.1, from coordinate 33,062,784 downwards.
CGACGTGATGATAGAAGTCTTCCGCTGTAGCTTATAGTTATTTACATTTCAGTTAGAACAGTCAGTTTGAGGACATGTATTGCATTTTGGTTTGGTTTTGAGAATTGTACTCTTCACTAAGTACTTATATTTAAATGTTGTTTCTTCATTGTTTATTTGAATATCATTGCCTCGGGTAACCGAGATGGTAATGTCTTCATACCTGAGTGGTCCTGGTAAGGCACTTGGCGTATGGGGGTGTGACAAATGGTATCAGAGCGACGATCCTGAAACCTGTAACCAATGAACCTATTGAACGTAGGGAGTCAATTAAAATGAACCCGGGGTAAAAGTTGTAGGAGCTAATGCAAAGGCTTGGGAGACGTCCTAAAGTCGCGAAGTCGCCCTACAATTTTGAACCGGTTACATGGGGGGAGTGTTTGTCGAGTCGTATGTGTGTTTGGTTAACTTGTGTAAGAATGTGATGAAATGTGTGATTGTTGGATGTTGAAGTACAAAGTTAAGAATGTGAAAGAAAAATTGGAGATGTGTGGAAACTGTTAATGGTATGATAGCATGTTGAATGTTTTACAATGTGGCATTTAATAACATGATGAAGTGATCTCGTAGATCGTATGAAAAGATGCGTAGCATGTTTAGTTATGATATAATGTGGTTTTATAAAGTTTAGCATGTTAGCATATGACGTAGCATGCGGGTAGCTTTTATGAGTTGGCATGACTCGATCGAGTGGGACTGACTCGATCGGGTGGGTTTTTGACGATTTTGAGTCCAGAATCGTGTTTTTGGGTACTCGATCGAGTAACTAGGGGTACTCGATCGAGTAGGGGGTCACTCGATCGAGTAGCCTAGCTACTCGGTCGAGTATGTTAGAGATCAGAAGGTCTGTTTGGGGTCTGATGTTTGGGTACTCGATCGAGTATGTTGGGCACTCGATCGAGTAGCCCGTTACTCGATCGAGTGTGTTTGGGAACTCGATCGAGTAGGTTCTGGGCAGCGTGTTTTCATGTTTTGAGGTTTAGTACGTGTGTTTATGTCTACCCTTTCTTATATATAGTTTCAAGATGCCGCCCAAGAAGACTGCTTTGTACGCGAGAGCCGAGCTTATGAACATAGATGACATCGTTAAGATGTTGGAGCATCAGGATGCTCTCACCGAGGCTTTAAAGGCGTGGGGAAGGATAAGGATAAGGAGAAGGAGAAGGAGGTTGATCATTCTAAAATCAGCCTCTATATCGCGAGGTTTAACCCGAAAGAGTACAAGGGAGTTGGGGAGCCTAACCTTCTTGATAGTTAGCTGAGAGAGATGGAGAACATATTAGATTTGGTTCACTGTCTTGATGAGATGAGGTGGAACAGTGCGTTCTATCCGAGGGAGGCGGTGGCAAGTGGTGGGATACGGTGAAAGTGAGTGCTAAGGAGATATATACAAAACAAGGGTTACCTGCTATACCTTGGGAGGAGTTCCGTAGGGTTGTGAGGAAGGAGTTTGTACTTAGGAACATGTGAGGAGTAAGTTGAGGAAAGAGTTTGACTTTAAGATGACCGCCGAGATGTCGTGGCCGAGTACTACAGGCAATTCAATGAGAAGTCTAGGTATGTTGAGGATATGGGTTTGAGTGAGGAGAACTCGGCGTTGAGGTTTGAGAGGGGTTGACCCCTAAGATTATGGATAAGTTACCCGTGGGGATCCTTGCGATGTTAAGGAAGCTTATGAGAGGGCCGGGAGAGCCGAGAGGTTGGTGGAGATGGCTCGGGAGAGGTTAGGTGGTGAGAAGAGGAAGTCTGAGAGCGAGGGTGGTGGCCAATCTAATCACAAGAAAGGCAACCACAATCGGTCTAAGGGGTTTTCTTCCGGGTCGGGGTTGATCTTTGGGGCTTCCTTTGGGCGTGGCCGTGGAAGTGTGAGTAATAGTTGGGGAGTGACTTGCTATAGCTGTGGTGGTGTAGGCCACAAGAGACATGAGTGCACAAGTGCACCAGGATCTTTCGGAGACTGCGTGAGCTTCGCGAGCAATGACCGGGCTGGATCATGGCCAAACCGGGAAGTCGAGTTACAGAGTGGAGGCAACCGCAATGGCGGTAATTCTTATCGAAACCACCAACGAACAACAACAACAATCAAGGGTCGGGTGCTAAGCCGACCACATCACCAAGATCTTGTCCGGGGAGGTGGGCGGAAGACCGATGGCAAGTTATTCATGATGGAGAAGAAAGCGGTGAGGAAGATGCGCACGTTATCACCGGTACTTTTCTTGTAAATGGTATTCCTACCTTTATTTTGTTTGATTTGGGGCTTCTCGGTCATTTGTGTCTTCGAGTCATGTTAAAAGTTGGGTTTGAGGGTATATGAGTGTTAGTGAGCGAGTTTTTATACCTTCGGGTGAGTCTGTATCATGTGGGAGATTGTTTAGAGATGTATCTATGATAGTTGGGCAAGTTGATCTGCCCATAGACTTGCTAGAGTTTCCTTTTGACGGTTTTGAGATGATAGTCGGGATGGATTGGTTAGGAAAGTATAAAGCTAAAATAGACTGTCATCAAAAGAAAGTGTCTTTAAGAGGTCCTAAGGGTGTTAGTGTGTCTTATCGTGGGTTTCTAGTCAAACCCAAAGTTAAGTTGATTGCAGCTGTCACCTTGAAGTCTTATCTGAGGAAGGGATGTCCTTTGATCTTGTGCCATGTGAGAGATGACCGGATAGAGAGTCCGACAGTTGATGAGATACCGGTGGTGGGAGAGTTTGCAGATGTTTTTCCAGAGGAGATTCCGGGGTTGCCACCAAAGAGGGAGATAGATTTCACCGTTGAGTTGAAACCAGGGACGGGGCCAATCTCTAAGGCACCGTACCGTATGGGTCCTAAGGAGATGGAGGAGCTTAGGAAGCAGTTGGATGATCTGATAGAGAATGGATACATTAGACCTAGTGTATCGCCGTGGGGAGCACCAGTTCTTTTCGTGAAGAGGAAAGATGGGAGTTTGAGGTTATGCATAGATTACAGGGAGCTGAACCGAGTGACGATAAAGAACAAGTATCCTTTGCCAAGGATAGATGACCTGTTTGATCAGTTGAGTGGTGCATCAGTCTTTTCTAAGATCGATTTGAGGTCGGGGTACCATCAGGTGAAGATTAGAGAGGTGGACATACCAAAGACAACTTTCACGTCGAGGTATGGCCATTATGAGTATGTGGTGATGCCGTTTGGGTTGTCTAATGCACCGGCAGTGTTTATGGATTTGATGAATATAATCTTCAGACAGTTCTTGGACCAGTTTGTAGTGGTATTTATCGATGACATCTTAGTCTACTCTAAGACTAAGGAGGAGCATGAGGAGCATCTGAGGATCGTGTTGCAAACTTTGAGGGATCATGAGTTGTATGCTAAGCTATCCAAGTGTGAGTTCTGGTTAGAGAAAGTTGCTTTTTGGGCCATGTGATCTCTAAAGATGGGGTAGCTGTGGATTCGGCGAAGATAGAAGCAGTGACAAAGTGGGAAGCACCAAAGAATGTTGCCGAGGTTAGGAGTTTCTTGGGTTTAGCGGGATACTACAGACGGTTCGTGAAGGATTTCTCCAAGATAGCTAGACCTATGACAGCGTTGATGAGGAAAGAGAACAGGTTTCGTTGGGATGAGAGTTGTGAGACGGCGTTCCAAACATTAAAGAAGCGTTTGACCACAGCTCCTGTCTTAGCATTGCCTGAAGGGACCGAGAACTTTGAGGTTTATACAGATGCCTCGAAGAATGGGTTGGGATGTGTGTTGATGCATAATGGTAAAGTGATTGCCTATGCTTCTAGGCAATTGAAGCCTTATGAGGAGAACTACCCTACTCATGATCTGGAGTTGGGGGCTGTGGTGTTTGCTCTCAAGATTTGGAGACATTACCTTTATGGAGCAATCTTTAAGGTATTTTCTGATCACAAGAGTCTCAAGTACATCTTCACTCAGAAGGAGTTGAACATGAGACAGAGGAGGTGGATGGAGTTGATTGGCGATTATGACATGGAAATCATCTACCATGAAGGGAAGGCCAATGTTGTAGCTGATGCTTTGAGTAGGAAGAGTGTACATTCTCTGTGTACAGCTCTATCTTTGATGAGGCTGAGAGATGAGGTAGCGAGCTTTGGGATACATATGATGCAGAAAGGAGATGCCATGGGTGATATGGTAGTACAGCTTGAGTTTTATGATGATATTCGAGGTAAGCAGGCGTTGGACCCTAAGATAGTGGAGTGGAGAGCTGGAGTAGAGAAAGGGACAGTGTCCCGGTTTTCTATTCATACAGATGGTAGTTTGAGGTTTAATGGTAGGTGGTGTGTTCCTAATGATGACGAGTTGAAAAAGACTATCATGACAGAGGCGCATTGTACACCATACTCAGTACATCCAGGTGGTGACAAACTGTACAAGGATTTGAAGAAAACGTTTTGGTGGCCTGGGATGAAGAAAGAGACAGCTGAGTTTGTGTCCCGTTGTTTGACATGCCAGAGAGTTAAAGGGGAACAGCGACGACCACAAGGTAAGATTCAGTCTTTAGAGGTACCTGAGTGGAAGTGGGAATCCATTTCCATGGATTTCATTGTGGGTTTGCCAAAGAGTCAACAAGGTAACAACATGATTTGGGTAATAGTGGATCGATCGACCAAGTCACTCACTTTGTTCCAATGAAAGATACATGGACTAAGGCACAATTGGCTATGGCCTATCGAAAGAACGTGTTTAAGTTACATGGAGTCCCTAAGGACATAGTGTCTGACAGAGATGCGAGGTTTATATCGAGGTTTTGGAAGGAGTTGCAGGAATCGTTGGGAACAACTTTGAAGATGAGTACAGCATTTCATCATGCGACAGACGGGCAGACTGAGAGAACAATCAAGACTCTTGAGGATATGTTGCGAGCTTGTGTGATGGACTTTGGTGGTAGCTGGGAGCAGAGGTTGGACTTGATAGAATTTTCTTACAATAACAGCTATCACACTACTATTGGTATGGCACCGTTCGAGGCTTTGTATGGGAGAAGATGTAGGAGTCCAATCTGTTGGGACGATGGTCCGAGGCAAAGTGGTTTTAGGACAGAGAGATGGTGCATGAGATGGTGGAACAGATTAAGATGATCGGGGAACGGATGAGAGTAGCTCGGGATCGACAAAAGAGTTATGCGGATCTACATCCGGGATATAGAGTTTCGGGTTGGGGATAAGGTTCTTCCGAAAGTGTCTCCTATGCGTGGGGTTATGAGATTTGGGAAGAAAGGCAAGCTAAGTCAGAAGTTTATAGGGCCGTATGAGATCTTAGAGCGGGTTGGGGAAGTTGCATATCGTCTGGCTTTACCAGCTGCATTAGAGAGAGTGCATAATGTGTTTTATGTATTGCAGCTGCGGAAGTATGTGAGTGACCCGTCCCATGTGTTAGAGGCCGAGACCTTAGAGCTAGATGAGTCCTTATCATATCTTGAGGTGCCTAAACAGATCCTAGACCGAAAGGTTAGAAAGACTAGGAGTGGTGAGACAGATTCGCTCAAGATCCTTTGGTCTAACCACGAGACCGAGGAAGCTACATGGGAGCGAGAGGAGGCTATGAAAGAGCGTTACCCTTTCCTTTTGATCAGGTATGTATGGTTACGGGGACGTAACCTTGTTTTTTTTAGGGGGTAGGAGATGATCGCGAACAGTTTTGAAGAGTTTTATACCCCTTTTATATGTTGTGTCGGGATGTTTGTCGGGATGAGTTGGGTTAGTAACATGTTTTATGTTGAATTTTGTTGTGGTTGTTGAGTCGGGAATGTTATAGGAGTACCTTTGTTTAGTAGTGGCTTGAACTTCGGGGACGAAGTTCCTTTTGCTGTGGAAGACCGTAATACTCCGTATTTATAAGTCTTGGGGTACTCTATCGAGTAGGCCTTACTCTGTCGAGTAAGGGTAAGTTGCGTTTTAGAAAAGTTTCTGACCTGTTGGGTACTCGATCGAGTAGCTGGGGCACTCGATCGAGTAAGGGGGTACTCGATCGAGTACCTCGGGTACTCGATCGAGTAGCTGGTTTTACGGGGAGTTTTCTCGGGTTTTGTTAATTATGCGATTAAGGTATATAAGCTTTGTCGTCATTATTCTAAATCACTTTTACAAAACCTAAATTACTGTTTAAGAGAGAAAGCAAGCAAGTTCTTCATCCTAATCGCATTATTAGCAATACCCGGAGTTTTGAAGGTCAGTTCTTAGCGTTGACTATACCGTTGAGTTCCTTGCGTCGAGGGTAAGATCTATGTACCCTTTTTATTGTCTTTCCTTTAATTTGGTTAAACCCTAATTTAGAGATTTGGGGGTTTTATGTGTAGTATGTGATTTGGTAGCCTTTATGTGTTGTATGATAGGAGGAGGGTTCATAGAAGAAGCTTTTTGATTCAAAGAAAGAGAGACCGTCGATTGTGTGCTTACCAGGTAGGATTTCTACTCGTATTAGTCCCATAATGGGATATTGGTTGATGTGTTGTGTTTGGTTGTTTGATATAGTAATTGTATTGTGATTGTGGTTGTGATCGTTGTTGATGGTTCGCGAGGCGTGGCCTCGGCTGAGTGGGGTCACTTGCGGGAGTGGCTTCACGCCCTAGTTTCGCTCTTCGTGGAACCCGCCACGAAAGGGGATGTGCACATTAATGGACAGGGTTATCGCTCACTATGTGAGCGGGGATTTGGTGGGTACGGCTGCGGTCCCCCATCTGGCGTGGGGTCCAGTGGGCGATCGATGATTGAGATGATTGGATTTGGCGTGATTTGTGTGTGTGTGAGTTAGGTCAGTGCTCTGTTTATCTTATTGTTGGTATATATTGAATTGTGTGATTAGTAATCGACCCGGTGTTGTTTTGTAAACTGCGGTGATCTATTCGGGGATGGTGAGCAGATATTGAGCAGGTATTGAGATGAGTATCGGGATATTTGGGATGGCCACGACGTGATGATAGGAGTCTTCCATCGTAGCTTATAGTTATTTACATTTCGATTAGAAAGATCGGTTTGAGGACATGTATTGCATTTTGGTTTGGTTTTGAGAATTGTACTCTTCACTAAGTACTTATATTTAAATGTTGTTTCTTCATTGTTTATTTGAATATCATTGCCTCGGGTAACCGAGATGGTAATGTCTTCATACCTGAGTGGTCCTGGTAAGGCACTTGGAGTATGGGGGTGTTACAATAGAAATTTTCAAAAAGATTCATTTGTCGTTCTATGGACGGCTTCCAAAGAATAGGGATGTTTAAAAGGTCGGCCAGTTGAAAGGGTTGTCTTAGGTTTGTTTTCAAAAGACAGTTTGAGTTGAAATTACGGCGGCTCTGAAAACAATGTGTTGTTTTCGAATAAGGTTTTTGAAATTCCGAATCACGGATTTGAAAATTGTGAATCGAATAATTTGGATCGTCATCACAATGGCCATGAAAACGGTTAAGTTTGTTTTCAAAGGATTTAAAATTGGGTTAAAAATTTGAAAACGGTTAGATTTGTTTTCAAATGATTTGAGATTTGAATTGAAACTTGAAAACGGTTAAATTTGTTTTCAAAGATTTGAAGTTGGATTTGAAATTTGAAAACGGTTAAGTTTGTTTTCAAAGATTGAGTTTTGATTTGAAATCTGAAAACGGTTAAATTGGTTTTCAAAGATTTGATTTTGAATTTGAAATTTGAAAATGGTTAGATTTGTTTTCAAAGATTTGAAATTTGAAAACGGTTAAATTTGTTTTCAAATGATTTGAATATGGAAATTATGAGGATAGGATTCGTCATTACGACAGGTTAGAAAACCGTTTTAACCTTTGAAATAAGGTATGCAAATCGAAAATTGTGAGAATTGAAATCGTCATTACGACGGCTTAGAAAAGCCAAATTTGAATTTGAACGAGATTGGAAATTCGGAAAGTAGCACGGGTTGAAATTGTCATTACGACGGTTTGAAAAACATTTTTGTTTGAAAATTGATTTCAAATTTTGAAAATCCGAGGATAGAATTTGTCATTAAGACGGCATAAAAGGGTGCTTTGAGAATGCAACGGTCAGCGAGAGACCGAGGTTTGAAATGGCCATTATGACGACGTAAAAGGGTATTTTGAAATAGTTTGTGAAAACCAAGGTTTGAAATCGTCATTACAACGGTATAAAAATGTGCATTTGAAATGGTTATAAAAACCGGGTTTTGAAATGGCCATTATAACGGCATAAAAAGGTGTGTTGAAAGGGTTATAGAAAACCGCGTTTGAAAATCGTCATTATGACGGCCTAGAAAGGCGTGTTGAAGGGGTTATAGAAAACCGCATTTGAAAATCGTCATTACGACGGCCTAGAAAGGTGTGTTGTTTGAAAAACAACGACCGGCGAAATACCGAGGTTTGAAATGGCCATTATAATGGCGCAGAAAGGTGTTTTTGAAAGTTTGAAATGACACGGAAGGACTTATGATCAAGTAGCACATAAGCACTCACAGTTCATTATATTATGCATAATGCTGACACGGATTTTGGCTTAGAAGGGTGGGTTACACACCAAGCAATCAAACCCCGATTTACGAGAGGGATACCAATCCAAACAAAATGTGTAAGAAGGGTGCCCTAGCATCGTGCTCGAAAGTGATGAAAGCTGTTTGACGAAACATAAATGTGTAACGTCAATGGTATGCTTGACTCAATCGGGATTCGAAACGCAGGGATGAGAAAACTCACGCCGACGAGACGAGCTAACTGGTCGAAAAGGGTTAGGTTGTGGGCCCGGACAAGGAACCCGACTTATGACCGTAATATCAATTAATGCACTTTAACCACGACCTCGTTCGAGTTTCACCTCTAAGGATCACAAAGACACAAGTGTGACATGGGCCACAAGCCGGTCTGTGGATTTGGGCCACCTACCGATCTGCGGTCACGGGCCACCTGCACGCCGAGCCAATCTGTGGACATGCAGCGGTCTATTGAAAGCCACGCTCGGTGGCGTAAAGATGCTTTCGACCGGATCGTTTTATATCGGTCGGTTTCGTCTCGGTAAAAGTCTCGAAACGATTAGAGATGTTCAGAGTCGCCACCAAGCATTTGTGGGATGCCTGGAACCCGTTCGAGTCCACTTTATACCTAGGTCAACCAAGGCAAAAAGAGGTGTTTGACATAGGTACTAAAGATAAGGACTCGTCCCTCTTTTAGCATTCTATGCCTAAAATGACTCTCGTACGCCCTGGATAAGGCCATCCACTACCCAAAGGTTCTGAGTAAGGGGTGAGGGTACGTATTGGGAAGCCCTTTAATCGGACACCCAATCCCGCCCGCGTTAGCGGCCTCTACTGATCGATCGTGGTTGTTTAAGTGTAAAAGTTGATAAAGCGGTGTAAATGCATGAATGCACATCCAAAAGTGTTAACCTAATATGTGAGCTTTCTAAGTCGGTTAGTTAATCCAAATATTAAGCATAAGATGTCAAGTTGGATTTATGGTTGATTTGCATGTGAGAACGGAAATTAAACATCCATTTACCAAGTTTGGGTTATGATGCTTAACATGATCCATTTATTTGAAAAAGTGTGTTTAAAAGACAAAGTATGAAATGCAAACTCGTCAATCTGATCCGTCACGTATTCGGATTAACCGTCATCGGGATCGTCCTAGACAAGTGCTAAAAACGAGGCAGAACATTGTCAGGCAGCCCCGTTAAGGCGCGAGCCTATTGGCGAGGTAAGGGGCTCTGCCCAGGTTTTGAAATATGAAAGCAGATGACCTCTTGAGGCGCGAGCCATGGGGCGAACCAAGGGGCGTCTCCTGGTTGTTAAAAAGTTTAATTAAAACCGTTTTTGTGAATAAATGATTTGCAAGCATGATTTGCATGACTCGGAATAATTACTATAATATTAGTAATATTCGTTGTCGGATTTGCATATTTGAAAAGTATAGTTTACAAATAAAAACGTAAAATGTTTGATTTGAACTAATTATGTTAAGTTCATTTCTTTGTAATTAGTCAAGTTAATCATCGTACTCGGATTAAACCGACATGGTATAAGGAACCAAGGATGATTATGCGTTATGACTAATATGCTTACAAATGTAAACAAATGAGAAAAATGCTAAATAAAGAAAAAGGGTGTTAGGATACCCATTAAAATGTAATTAACCAATAATATCATCGAGTCATGGAATAAACCGTCATGGTATAAGAAACAAAGGATGATTTTTGTAATGGTCAAAAAGTTTGTCATAAAAATGATTTGAAACATTTGAAATGGTAAAAATCGATTACAAATAGAAAATGAAATAAAGAGGAAAGGCGAGAACAAACACGGTTGCGTCTGACCTGGACACCTACAAGAGGCGCGAGCCTCCTTGCATAGCAAGGAGCTCCTGTCTCAAGCCAAAACTCGGTTTTGGCTCGTCTAACCTATATTTGAATAGTGTTATGCATTGTTCATGCATATAAACTCATAAAAACAGTAAAGACATGAAATAAATGAGTTATTTACACCCTCAAACTTACATGTATTGATGTTTGCGAAGTAGACGACTTAAGAGACGATTTTCTCGTTGTGACTAATCGCGATCAAAGAAGTTTAAAAAGGTGCCTTAAAAAAGGATTTGGTTTTGAAAATATGTTAATTAAAACATGTTGATTAATGAATGGTGTTGGTCAAATAGGTCGGTCGAATGCACGGCGAAGGTACCAAACAAAATGTGTAAGGCTTGTGTTTACGATCGGTAGGTCGTAAACACGTATCGATTTTGTGACTTAGGAAGTCGAGTATAGAAGTTTAAGGGAGATGTGAGGGGGCGGACACTCGCGTGAGTATTGTGGTGTGTGATGGTGGGTATTTATATAGAAATGGGGGATGGTAGGTCGGTTGTGTTTGCTTGGAGGCTAAGCAGACACCCCATTGAGGCGCGAGCTACCTCGTGATATAATGGGGTGTATTGTCCCTTTCAATTTGGACGTGGCCTATTCTATCCATTATTGATTTGTGGTAATCAAATAGGATATCGTGTAATAATATGGGCATCTAATAAGATGATTTTAGGTGTTACTTGAGGTAGGTGTTTTGTGTGCTTGACTCGGGTTTGACCCGTGTGAGTCGGGATTTGAATTTTGAGTTGGTTTTTGGCCCAGTGTCAGTTTTGACTCTAATTAGGGTCATTTTAATGGAAATGACATGATAAAGACATTCATGGCATTATTTTTGACATTCGGGATTTGGGTTGACTCGGGTTGACTCGAGTTGCGGGTTTTTGAGTCGGTTTTGGGTCCGAAGACAGTTTTAACTCTGAATATTGTTATTTTAATGTAAATGAAGTTAGAAAACTTTTGAAATCGTTTTTCATATCCGAGTAGTGCATTAAACCGTCTCATGTATAGCCAATCCATGCACGCATATCAAAAACACGTTATAGTCCGATCATCATCGGGTGGTTTTTGGAAGGTGCAGATACTGGGTATCTACACATGGGGTGGGGTCGGGATGGTGGTTATGCTCGAGGTATGAGAGATGGGGGGGGGGGGATGCATGGCAAGAGGGAGAAGAGTAGTTGGAGGACGTAGGATATGGATTGTAGGGTGGCGAATAGTTGTGGGGGAGGGGAGGCGGTTGAGATAGGGTTGAGAGGGATGTCGTGATCTGAGGTGCGGTCACCACTGCGTCAGAGGGTCTACTGGTGGGTCTCGAGGTAGTCGGTCAGTGATGCCGAACCTCGCTTCCAAACGACTAGGCGATGGTGGGTGGGAGAAGAAATGAGAGAAACGGTAGAGAATTGAGAGAAGAACAAACAAAGGGGTATTATGACAAAAATGTACCACAATGAGTAAAATTAAATGTATACTGCGTAAATAAACATGGTATGAAATATCCAATAATTTTATATCTACTTTTCATATTTCACATTTCATAAGTTAAAAAGTCGAGGGGAAAAAAAAAAAGCAAAGTACTTCAAATAAAATTAAGCAATAACTTATCAAAAGTGTATGGGTAGACTATTTTCTAAAATTAAGTAATTTACGAAATCCAATAAAATACGTAAGTTTTTACTTTTAATAATAACTAGTATTGGTGCTCGGCTTCGCTCGGGCTACCTCTACTTACCATTAATTTTTTTTCATTAAATAAAAAAAACTTAAAGTTGCATAACCCATAAATTTATCATTAATATATTTTTCTATGACATATCCTAAAATTACGATGAAATAAATTTTGAGACAAATTCACTACTCCCGCTATTAATATTTTACTCTTATTAATGAAACAATAGTAATAACATTTCACTACTTGCCCGTAATCATTGTTACTTTCACTACTTCCGCCGTAATTATTGTTATTGTCACTACTGCCGCATTAATATTGATAATTCCACTACTACCGCCGTAATTATTGTTACTTTCACTATTGCCGCATTAATATTGATTATTTCACTACTCCCGTTGTTTCTACCACTTTCACTAATCTCGCTGATAATATTGTTAATTTTACTATTCAAATGAGTGATTACTATCATATAACTATATTCAATGTTACTACAATTATTTTCTTTACTGACGAACTTACTTTTACTACTTAGGCATGCAATTTAAAGAGGATTATATATTTATATAAATATATTACATATACGCATTAAATCAAATCGAAAGAATTATGCAATATTATATATTTTGGAATCTAACTTGAATTATTTATAACCTACTTATTATATTTTTGTATGTTAAATAATTAACATCTCTATACATCTAATAAACTATAAAGTTTAATAAAATTGCATAGATTTTAAATTTAATATATAATTTTATGATGATAATAATTAATACCATAAGTGTGCATGTTTATACTAATTAATTATTTTATTTTAAGGAAACTGACAATCTTCTAGCCTTCTATAAATATTTAGGAAAATTATCAAGCATCTTCTTTCTTTTAGTCTCCTTGAAATTGACCATCTTAATTAATTATTTTATTTTAAGGAAATCGACCATGTTTTAGTCTCTTACAAATGTTTAGGAAAATTACCAAGTTTCTATATAATTTAATTTTAACCCAAACTATATAATATTTGCATTGAGATATCTTAATCGGGTCCATCACACGGTATTATTGATTTAAAACTATATAATATAATTAATTTGTATAACTTTCTTTAATTACATTAAAGTCCCTTGGTTTCTGAATTTAATATATAGTACTAGTATTGGTGCCCGGCTTCGCCCGGTCTACCTCTACTTACGATTAATTTTTTTTTTCATTAAATAAATTAAAATTACTTAAAGTTTCATAACCCATAAATTTATCATTAATATATTTTTCTATGACAAATTTTAAAATTACGATGAAATAAATTTTGAGACAAATTTACTACTACTGCTATTAATATTTTACTCTTATTAATGAAACAATAGTAATAACATTTCACTACTTCTCCGTAATCATTGGTACTTTCACTACTCCCGCCGTAATTATTATTACTGTTACTACTGCCACATTAATATTGATAATTTCACTACTCCCGCCGTAATTATTGTTACTTTCACTATTGCCGCATTTATTGATTATTTCACTACTCCCGTTGTTGTTTCTGCCACTTTCACTAATCTCGCTGATAATATTGTTACTTTTACTCTTCAAATGAGTGATTACTATCATATAACTATATCCAGTGTTACTACAATTCTTTTCTTTACTAACGAAATTGCTTTTACTACTTAGACATGCAATTTTAATAGGATTGTATATATTTATATAAATATATTACATATATGCATTAAATCAAATCGAAAGAATTATGTAATATTATGGAAATTGACTACTTAGACATGCAATATTATGGAATCTAACTTGAATTATTTATAACCTAATTATTATATTTTTATATGTTAAATAATTAACATCTCTATACATATAATAAACTATAAAGTTTAATAAAATTGCATAGATTTTAAATTTAATAAATAATTTTATGATGATAATAAATAATACCATAAGTGTGCATGTTTATACTAATTAATTATTTTATTTTAAGAAAATTCACCATCTTTTAGTCTTCTATAAATATTTAGAAAAATTACCAAACATTTTCTCTCTTTTAGTCTCCTTGAAAGTGACCATCTTAATTAATTATTTTATTTTAAGGAAATTGACCATCTTAATTAATTATTTTATTTTAAGGAAATTGACTATATTTTAATCTCTTACAAATGTTTAGAAAAATTACCAAGCTTCTATATAATTTAATTTTGACCCAAACTATATAATATTTGCATTGAGATCCCTTAATCGGGTCCATCAAACGGTGCTATTGATTTAAAACTATATAGTATAATGAATTTGTATAATTTTCTTTAATTACATTGAAGTCTATTGGTTTCTGGATTTAATATATAGTATTGATTGATTTCCGTCACCACCCCGTGCAGTGCATGGGTTTAAAAACTAGTTTTAGACTATGCTTTAACAACGTTGAAGGAATATGTTCTACCTCCACAACTTTTCTAGATAAGTTTAGCACTTTAGCTTAAAATTGCAGCGTCGCCGGCCGAGAGATGTTCTTTCTAAACAACAAATATATATTTTAATGATTGTACCAATTTCATTCAATGGCACATGATCTTTACATGATTCAGTTTATATTCATGATCATCTTGAATATATGAAAAGTAGAAGAAGCCAAACAAAGAAGGCTTAGAGAGACTTATATACCGTATTTAATAGTCTCTTTAATTATTCCATTTAATTATATATATTTGATTAAAATATACTCCATACTTTACATATACTCCTTGTATATATTTTTCCTTACATGGTCGTGTTAGCCCAATTCAACCCAGCCATCGGGTCATCATTTTCAATATCTAACCTGGCTAACCCACAACTTTGATTTGCCAAAAAGCAAAAAAAATAAAAAAAAATAAAAAATTAGTAGTCCACGCGAGACAGTCAGCTTGACCACACAAAAGTAGTTTTTCAAATGCTATATCGAAAATGTTCTTTCTGTTGAGATATATGAATATAATATCTTACCTATTTTTTAGATCTGTCACTAAAATATAATGAAATATAAATAATATTTAAATCCGCTATCAACTTAAAACTTTAAAGATCACTAAGTATATGGATGGCGATAGGGCGCCACCGGGTGGTACCGAATCTCGGCGCCATCATAATTAAAAAATTAAAAAAATTAAAAATAAAAGTATTAGTTTTTGTTTTTGCGCCATATGTTTTAGGGTAGGTTTGTAATTTTATCTATTCAATATCTATTATATTCAATTAAATTTATTAAACACTAATTAAACTAAATTTTATCAATAATATTTTTCACGGAAACAATTTATTTAACATTAATCTAATGTACAGTAAAATCTTGAACCGTAAATACGTATTTTCATTATTGTATTGTGTTCTTCATCTTTTTTGTTTTCCATCAACTCGATTGTTCATCAATAATTATATTTCTTGATCTTCATGCTTTCTTTTTGAGGAAAAAACAAATCTTCATCACAATTGAACAATCAACTTAAAATTTGAAAACGAAATGTAGTCCATCGATTAAGGTAGTACTAAAATTTAGACTGAATTAGTCTATTTGGCAAAAACACACGATAGAGCCATGGAGGAATTGAAAGCTCAATGTTTCATTGTTTCCCACGCACTAGACATTAAAGGAATATTTTTTACTGTAAAATTCATGAGTCTTGCTATGCTTTTAATTGATGATAAAATATCGGGATCTTCATATTGTAACAAACAAATTTGCAGATGATATTAAAAATTTGGTGTGAGAATATTTGCAATTATTCTAAAAAAAAGTTGTTATTAATTGTAAACTTCGAAGTTCCTAAATTACCCTTCACCATTAATTTGGTTGAAACTGAAAAATTATTGGAGGGAAACGAAAATAATGAATGAAAATACGATTTTGCCCCGGGTGGCACTCAAAATGAGTGTCACCCGCATGCACATATCCATTACCCATGCAAATAATATCTATAGGAATATGAATATCTACCAAGTCTTCCCATATTTTTTTCAATAATATTTTATGATATACCTACATTCCCATACTTTTTCCTTTTTTAGGTCAAACAATCCCTATCTCTTCATCATCCACTCCCTATAAATTAGATTTCAAACCTCCAATCTCCTTCACGATTCACAATTCACAATTACACAAACACATTCTTAGCCTTATCAGAATACTTCCTTATACAAATTACCATAAAATGGAAAGAGTCAACGAACTTGCAAAGTCAAAGGCAATAGTAATATTTGCCAAGAGCTCAGATTGTATGTGCCACAGCATCAAAACTTTGTTCTATGACCTCGGAGCGAGCCCGGCCGTTTACGAGATCGACCGAGACCCATCGGGTCGGGATCTCGAGTGGGCCCTACAAAAACTAGGGTGCAAACCCACTGTCCCTGCCGTATTCATTGGTGGCAAATTTGTAGGGTCAGCTAAGGAAATTCTTGGTGCACACCTCACTGGCTCCCTTAAAGAAATGCTTATTGAAGCCAAGGCTATCTGGTTCTAGCCACAATGTTTTCCCCCTGATTCTTCGGAATTGCAACATTTCATTAAAATATTACTCGCATATATCAACCAATGTTATAATTTCGGGAGGGAGTAAAACAACAAAATTAACAAAATCAACTAACTCTTTTTCTGAAACATTTTTCTTTTGTCTTTCAAGTATTACTCCAATGGTGAAATAGTGCACAACTGTCAAGGGCTTTTGTTTTTATATACGCCTTTGATAGCTGCATTATTACTATTTTACTAATTTACTATGAACAATGTAACAACTACTGAATATATCAGTAAAAAAAGGTTGCGTTCTTATTAATTAGTTGAAGTTTATGGGTTTAGCTATGGTTAAATGACTCTGTTTTATTTAGAATAGTATTAATACTAAAAACTCACTATCACTGATAAAATTAAAACGATATAGAGAGGATTGGCACGACTCTGATAATACGCATACAAATCCATGGACTAATGTAGGATGAATAAGATAAAAGTAAAGTGCATTTTAAAAAGCAAAAAATGCTATATATAATATTAAGAGACATACCTACTAGCTGCTAAAACAAGGCTTGTTTTAGGTTACGTTCCCTACTTTGTTGCCTCAAAACATATTGAGGTTGACCAGTGAATCATTTCAGTGACATTGTTCTTGTCATTGTTAAACGACGACATGCCAAACTCCTCAAAAATTGGTTTGGTCAAAGTTGATTTAGATAGATTATGTAAATACTCGTAATTGTTAGAGCATGCATGCACATTGAAAGGAATATTGTAAATATGTTCCTTTCGGTTATTTTTTACCTTCTTTTATTATTTATATTATAAATAAAATAATTTTAATAAAATGTAAATAAATAATTAAGACCGAAACACTAGCATGTATTTACCATAATCTCCTTACTACTAAAAAAATTAACAATTATCTAAATTTTCCGTCTAAATGATATACTACTATAAAATATTTTCTTTCTAATTAATTGATCTTACTATCTATATCTACTACAACATTTGCATACTAATTAATTATGGGACTTGCTAAATCCCGCACACAATTTTACTTAATCGCGCACATTTTTACTCATTATTCCTACTCTACCCCTCTCATTTCACCCATCCACCAAGAGAGATAAATCAAAAACCCTAAAAAAAAAAAAGAAATTTCCCCAAAAATACTTGGATGGACCACCGGTCTCCCACCCTCTCCTACCCCAAAATGTTTGCACCACCAGCCGCCAAACCAACTAATCGGCGATAGAGAAGGACGAAGGTCTAAGAAGACGGAATAAGAGGAAGGTTGTCGGCGTCGGAGAAGGGAGAAGATGTTTGGATCAACGGCGGCGTTCACAGGGCTGGGGTCGACGGGCACGGGAAGGGTGGTCGGCGCTCGGTGAGGAGGTTAGGGCTGGGAACAGTGGTCAGAGCAAGCCAGCAAGGGGAAGATGAAGTTGGGGCGGGAGGGTGTCGGGGATGGCCTGGGATTGTATCTTTTTTTTTTGTATAATTTTTTTTGTTTCTAAATTAAAGGGTAGAAGTGGAAAAAAAAGGGCAGTTTTTCTAACCTATGCCCACTAGGCATAGGATAAAAGAATAAAATAGGAAAGTATTATTATTATTATTATTATTATTATTATTATTATTATTATTAATAAACCAAAAAAGGAATGTATTAATGAGATTTTCATGGGAAATTGTAATATCTCATCACTTTTACTTTTCTTCACAAAAAAATACATTTAATACTTTCCTATTTTAGTTTCTTATCCTATGCCTAGTGGGCATAGGTTAGAAAACCCATAATAATAATACCATTATTGATTTACTGTATAACTAGTGTAGATTCCCATGCTACAGCAAGGTATTTTTTAATTTTATTTTATAAAGAGACATTCTCATTAAATTAATTGCATAAATTAACTGTACCTTTATTTAATGTTATAATGTACAAATATAATCTTAGTAAGAGGTAGAAAATGAAAGTTTATTACTATCAAAAGACACTTAAAGTTAAATTATTTTTGTCTTAAACCATTTTTACTTTACTATAAAAATCAACTCTATAATGTTATATCATTGCATGAAACTAATTTATGACATTAAATTACAATTAAGTGATGTAAAAATGTAAAAACTAATTAAAATACGTATAAACCTTATAACAAAAACAGGTAAAAACAGTATACCACACACTTAAAAAGACGATTTACGAATAATTAGACTAATATATTTTTAGTTTTAATTAAAAAAATACATATAAATTGAATTGTTGCGTCCTTTAAAATATACATCATATTTAGAGTGTAACTGATGAAGGATAATATAAGAAACAGATTTACGTAATTTTAGGGTGTAAGTGATGACAATAATTATGTTAAAGACCACATAAGAAGCAGGTTTGCGTAATTTTAGAGTGTAACTGATAAAGAATAATATCTATGAAATGGAAATAATTGCATAATAAATTATGAATTTTAATGAAACAGTCATAAATATGAATTTTAATTAAAAGATTATAGTTTAATTATAAGATAATTAAAAAGATAATAATATAATGAATTTTATTTTTACTTGTTACCTTATTTAGTTAGATACCTTTTGGAAGGAAAACTGAGAGAATTTTTATTCTCATAATAGTAGGGGGATTTAATGGTAATGAATTACTTACTCAAATATAATTTTTTGTAATTGAGCAGCATAGGGAGCCTCGGACGTGAATCGGATGACGGTGTGTTGGTACGAAATGTGACGGTAAAATCCGTAACTTTTATGGGTACGGATAATGGATTGAGGATAAAGACTTTTGCAACCCTAGTAAAAGGGGTAGTAAAAGATATTTACTTCCTTGGAGCAACTATGACCAACGTCCGCAATCCAATTATAATCGATCAAAACTATTGTCCAAGTAATAGGTGCCCTGATTGTCAAAAAAAGTAATAGGTGCCCTAATGGCAAGGTATATCCTTCTACCTTACAATTCCCATAAATTCGTGTTAACAATTAATTTTATTACGTGTAAAACCACTTTATATTTAACTAATGTATTCTTTAAAAACTAAAAATTTATCTTAAAAGCTCTCCAGATCGAAAGTGTATGTATCCATCAGTTCATGTTATCAAGAAAATGTTGTTTTTGATCGAAAGTGTATGTCACCGTTTTAACTTAAGACCTCTCAAATCAGAAGCTCATGTTATTTCCACCTTATTATAATCGGGAGTGAGAAATGTCTTAAGTTAAGACGGTTTTAAATAAAAATTGGTGCAAAATGCTAGATTATAACTTGATTCTATTATTATTATTATTATTATTATTATTATTATTATTATTATTATTATTATTATTATTATTATTATTATTATTATTATTATTATTATTATTATTATTATTATTATTATTATTATTTGATGGGGCATATTCTGCACCGCTGACCAAGTCAACACACTGAGCAAGGTCAAAGATATCCACAGCAAGTCAACGACTCAGCAATGACCCTAGCCGATGCGGCCCCCATCGGCATTCAACTGGTCTCGGCATGGCAACCTGCCAGCCGGGACACATACCCACGTACTCACATCCAAGACCCCTCGGCGGTGAGTCAACATAGCCCGCCGGCCCGCCATAGGTCCCCTCGGCCGAGGGGTAGATCGATCTTTCCACCCTAGCCACTTGGCCTACCTACGTGACAAAAGGTGAAGGCCTATAAATACTCCTCAATCTTCATTGAGGAAAGGATCGAACAACTAAACCTAAATACACTATTCATCTGGTAATATCTCCCTTATCTCTCTACAATACATACCTAGCCAAGTTACACAACTTAATCCCTTGAGTTTACTGACTTGAGCGTCGGAGTGAGTACGCTTGGCACAAAGCCAAGCCCTCAGTTCGTTCATTGTTGCAGGAGAGGCCGAGAGGGACGATAGAAGCAAGAAGGGATCAACCCAAGACATCATTCTACAGGCCACGGGTGGTAACGATACTTGCTCTGGAATTACACTCGGAACAATTGGCGCCGTCTGTGGGGAGAGACACTAGAAGCTAGTCACATTCATTCCCAAACAAAAAATACACACAAAAAACCCACCCAAAAAGCTAAGAAGATGTCGAAGCAACAAGACGCAGTCGTAACCGACGAAACCGCATTTTACCAAGATGATACTTTCAACAACTCCGGAGTCATACAGCCCTCCACCGGCGGTGTAATCCAACCGGAGTTCGGGATGCCATCAATACCCGACACGCCGCTGCCAGCCAACCAGGTCACCATCATGGGACATGTGGTTGATGTAGCAAAACTGAAAATGCTCCTAGACCTAATTAGTGGTACGCCCGCTCACACTGTCACGCCGACAAGAGCGGCGGAAAGCGTCCAGAGACCGGGGCCCAAAATGTGACTCCAAGAAATTTGAACGGAGCACTAGGAGAAGCCGACCCGTCAAGACGCTGGGGAGCCCAAAGTGGGCGCGGTAGACCTAAGTCCTTCCCGCACTCGTGGGAGGACAGCGTCCCCGCCACACGAACGAGGCTCACCCCGAAGGAGCCAGAGGAGTCCGACTCAGCAGAGTTGGAGAAGAAGTCCGAGTCGAAGAAGGAGCCCCTCCCGCTACGGGGGAAGGAGCCAGGTTAGGGACGCAAGGAGCCGATCGCCGCGTGTCGTTCGACACGTGGTTAGGCAGCCCCTCAACGCCTACGTCCTAGAAGTCCCGGTGCCGAATAAGCTCAAGTTGCCACCTCTGTCATACAAGGGAGATAGTGATCCAGCCGACCACGCTGAGGCTTTCGAGTCTTACATGTCGGTATGGGAGCAGCCCGATGAGGTCTGGTGCCGAATTTTCCCAACAACTTTGCATGGGATGGCTCAGAGCTGGTACAAAGGGCTTCCCGATGGCTCGGTGTACTATTACGCCGACCTGAAGGGCGCTTTCCTAGCCCAGTACTCCTGCAATAAGAGAAAGGCCGTAGAGACATCTGACCTCCTGACTATCAGACAGGAGGGGGGCGAGTCTCTCCGGAGCTATGTGAAGAGGTTCGATGGAAAGGTCCAGCAGATTCGGGAAATCAATCCCGAACTAGCGGCCTTCGCGCTGATGAAGGGCCTCCCAAGGGGAGCCTTAAAAAACGAGCTCATCAAGAGCGGAGGCCTGGGCCTGGACGCCGCCAGAAAGTTGGCCGACCAAGCCATCAAGGTGGAAGACTACCACAAGACCTGGGAAGATCCCCGCGAAGCCGAGCACTCAGAAAAGAAGAGTCACAGGCAGGACAGTCAGGACGAAGGACGCCGCGACAACAACGGCTCGCGGTCCGATGGAAGACGCCTCGGCAAGTATGTTGCAAAAGGCCAAAAGACTGACGCCGGCAGCTCAGATAAGAAGTCCGTCTTCGAGCGGATAGGAGTGATTCATGTTGTCATCGGAGGCAACGAGAACGGAGGGTCCGCTCATGGGCACAAACGACACCTAAACGAGCTATATCAGGCCATCAACTTTGTGCCCAAATCAGGGATCCCCTCTGCAAGCATCCCCGATATGACTATTGGAAGAAAGGACTACGAAGGGGTCATCGCCCCTCACAGCGACCCGCTTGTAGTCAATTTGGACATATCCAACCACCTGGTCAAGAGGTGCCTGGTTGACACAGGCGCATACACGAACATCATGTTTAGAGAGTGCTTTCTCGGCCTCGGCCTGAAGATCAAGGACTTGAGTCCCTGCACCAACCCCCTATACAGCTTCTCTGGGGCCGGCCTGGTGCCGCTGGGATCAATCAGACTCCCGGTGACGTTCGGCGAAAAGAACGCGGCTAAAAACGTCCTAGCTGAGTTCGTGGTCATTGACGGCTCGTCCGCCTACAATGTCCTCATAGGTCGAGTCACCCTGAGCGAGGCCAACGCAGTGATGTCCATCCGGGCCCTAACACTGATGTATGTCTCGGACCGGGGGGAAGCGCATAAGCTCGTCTCCAAAGACGAGAAGGATGAGGTGGTCAACGTCCAGATAGCCGCCCGAGGTTGCAACATGCAATCCCTCAAAGAGGCGAAGAAATCCGAAAAAGGAAAAAGCCCGTCCTTACAGCAGGAGGGCGACCTCATGGATACAACTAGTGGCTGACTGGGGAGGTGTGCCTGTGATGAGCCGTTAGGGCATTGGTAATCTCGTAAAAATTTATGTAGCTGCGGAGGTGTCCAAAATAGCTGTGGACACCCCAACGCATGTTTTTACCTAATGAAAAACCATCCAAGCCTTCCATCAAAGCAAAATTTTCCCATCAGTTATTTATCGAGAGATAGACACCGGCTCACACTGTCATACCGACAAGAGCGGCAGTCTCCATCAAGAAATTAGCGCCGTCGCAGTCACCCCAAGTAGTAGACGCCACGGCAGTCACCCCAAGAGGTTTGACGCCGTCACAGTCACTCCAAGTGGTAGACGCCACGTAACACGCTATCGAGAAATAGACGCCGGCTCACACTGTCATACCGACAAGAGCGGCAGTCTCCATCAAGAAATTAGCGTCGTCGCAGTCACCCCAAGTAGTAGACGCCACGGCAGTCACCCCAAGAGGTTTGACGCCGTCGCAGTCACTCCAAGTGGTAGACGCCACGTAACACGCTATCGAGAAATAGACGCCGGCTCACACTGTCATACCGACAAGAGCGGCAGTCTCCATCAAGAAATTAGCGCCGTCGCAGTCACCCCAAGTAGTAGACGCCACGGCAGTCACCCCAAGAGGTTTGACGCCGTCGCAGTCACTCCAAGTGGTAGACGCCACGTAACACGCTATCGAGAAATAGACGCCGGCTCACACTGTCATACCGACAAGAGCGGCAACCTCTGTCAAGAAACCAACGCCGGCTCCCACGGTCAATCCGACAAAAGCGGCAATCACCCTCGTAAAGCGGATACCACGACAGTAACGGCCATCGCACACTACACTCGCAAAAACAAACGAAGTGTCTTGGAAGCGTTGAAACAAAGTTGAGATACGCACTCTAAAACGGCCCCGGCCAAGCCGAGGCGGAAACAAAAAGGGCGCTCAATTAGGAATACCGGAAGACAACTCTGACAAAGATGAGATAAAGACCTCGGCCAGGCCGAAGGCGAAAGAAACGAACTATTATTAGAAGATAAGTTACAAGTAAGATTACAAGTGAAAAGAATACAGACGACGGCCGTCCCCACAGGGATAAGTCGAAAAACTACCATTATGTTCATGTACCAAGAGATAGCGGGGAGGAAGGGCTGAGTAATTGGCCCCCGGACGGCTGAAGCAGATCTGCTGTAAACTTGTTCTCATCAAGCAGCACATGGAAGCATGTGAGGAGCTGAAACAGATCTGCTGTAAACTTGTTCTCATCAAGCCGCATCTTCTTCAGTGGGCAACCCAGCAGCTTTTCTAGCAGCCTCAGCCTTGGCCTCGGCAGCCTCAGCTGCCCTCATCCTTTCGGCTTCTTCCTTAGCCACCCTAGCCCTCTCAGCAAGAGGTGCTTTCTCCGCGGCCGCCTCCCTCTCCATCTTCGCCTTCACCGCCTCCTTGGCCTTCTCCACCGCGACTTTCTCCTTAGCCTCGAGCTTTTCATCAAGCAGCACGTCGAACCTGTCCCACGGGAAGGAACCATCAAGAGGGAAAAGCTCCCCGATAACTTCCCTAGCAGCATCTTCGGCCAAATCCCGGAACTCGGCGCACAGTTTGGGAAGCATGCCGGTTTGCAGCATCTCGATGTCCGCCTCCTTTTGCTTGATGATGGCCTCTTTGCCCCGAACCACCACCGCCTGAGCCTTAAACAGGTCCCAGGACTCGTTCCTCTGCTGGAGGTAGAGGTCGGCGCGCCCCTGAGCGAGCTCACATTTCCTCAGCAGTTTCGCAGCTTCGGCAGCCGCAGCCTCGGCCTTAGCCCTCTCAGCAAGGACCTCCTTTTCAGCGTCCTCCCTAAGTTTTCTCTCAGCCGAGAGCGCCTTCTCAGCTTCTCCCCTGAGCCTCTGCTCATTGAGGAGACCCAACTTCGCCGACGCAGCCACCTGCTTAGTGGCATTACGCTCATGAACAGCCCGAGCCACGGCCTTCTCTTGCTCCATGAGACGAGCACTGGTAACCACGTTCCACTTCGCCAGCTCCCTAATTAGCTTCGTGCCCTCCTCTATAAGCTCGGAGACGGAAGCCTTCCGGGATGAAGGGACGGTGGTGACAATTTGACCACTAGCTGCGGTTTGGGAGACGAAAGCCTTCTGGGATGAAGGGTTGACGGTGGTGCCTTGATCACCAACCTGTGCAGAGGACCCCACCGCCTGCTGCCCAACGTGAGCAATAGCCGACTGCGGCTGGTCTGCAGAAATCCAATTAAAACATCAGTATCAACATTGACTTATCAGGAACACCTAATGGTTCGGCTAAATTTAAGCCACAAGCTAGGTAGGTACCATGTTTGGGCTTCTTGACCGGAGGAGGCACTTCCTTGCCAGCGGTAGAAGCTGCTCTCTTCCTCCTACAGATAAGAGGAGATCCCTCCGCATCAGAGTCCCCCTCATCAGGAATATCAACAATCTCCACCTTCTTAGGGGAGGGGATGGGAGCTGGAACCGGTGTCGACGCTGTCGCCGCTGAAGACTTTGTTTTCCGCGTCCGACGCACTACGCCGCTAACAACCCTCGCCTGCGCCTCCTCCCTGCTCAAGACCTTCAGCCGCTGTTCCATAAGATCATTCGGCGACGCCCTGCGGTCATGGGCTAGAGCCTTGGGATGCAAGTTAGCAACGGTTTTATCTTTGTGCGGACCCCATTCTCCGAAGAAGATCCTCGATAGGTCCGGTCCAAAGTGGTCTGCAAAAGGAACAAAGCAAGAGTCAAGCAGAAGAAATACATCGAAGTTCGAAAATAAAGAAACATTGAGAGCGTCGATGGGCCTCACACCGACCCCACTCACCCCGTGCTAGGGCCGGTATGAGGCCGACATAGCAGAGCGGCTCATCCTGAAGAATGATCTGCGTCGGGGGAATCCATCTTTTCGGCATCCCACTCTTGTCCACCTCGAAGAGCCTCATTGCCAGCCTCTCATCCTCCTTGAGAACGACCCTGCTAGCATCCATTTTAAGATGCTTCCGAGTGACCCATCTGTCATGCTCCGCCCTAGTCTCACACCGCAAGTTAACCCGATCTTTGGAAGGAGCGGGGCGTGGTAGTCATCCGGCACTTTAACGTACACCCACCGACCTTGCCAGTCCTTGCAAGAAGAGGGTTTGTCAACAGAGACATAACCCTGCTCCGTTTGTACAATCGTACCATCCAACGCGCGAGAGAGAGTGACGGTTTGAGATGATGAAGTCGGCGGAATAAATTCACCGTCGGAGCCTCTCCCTTAAAAAGACAAAGCCAGACAAAACCAATTATGGTCCTCATGGCCAGCGGGTGCAGTTGGGCAACAGCAACGTTCATGGCCCTAATTATGGCCATAACGTACCCATTCAGCGGAAACCGGAGCCCGTACTCCAAATGCCGCAGGTATACGCCAGTACAGCCCGGCGGAGGGCAGCATACGGCCTGACCCTCCTCAGGGATAACAATTTCGTATCCCCTACCAAAGAAAAAATGATCCTCAAAAAGTTTCCCGCCGGAACAACGGGCAAGCTTACGGGACCAAGCACTATCAAGACGGATCTTACAGACATAGCCGTGATCCATGACGTACTGTCTCCCCTCACTCGGACGAGACCTTTCCGCATCATCACCAAGATCACCAAAAGAGTCAGAATCCTCCCATTCCTCCAGAAT
Source organism: Silene latifolia (assembly GCF_048544455.1). Lineage (NCBI taxonomy): Eukaryota > Viridiplantae > Streptophyta > Magnoliopsida > Caryophyllales > Caryophyllaceae > Silene > Silene latifolia. Next base: position 33,036,522 of record NC_133526.1, on the reverse strand, counting down.
TTGAGGATCAACTTCAGGAGAAGGAGACCTAGGGCCCCCCGACGCAGGTTTACTAGGTCCAGCATCAGCAGAAGACATGATTCACAACAAATTACTAGCAAGAAAAATAAAAAGTTTGCTTGTTTACCTTAAAGAATAACACTCGCCGGATCAAATATTCCGAAGATTAAGAAGAAGGCAACCCTTGAAAGTTTGGAGAGATGAAGATTTTAGAGAAAATTTTCGAAAATAAAATGGAGGCCAAAATCACGGAATAACTGCCCTATTTATAGAGAAAAGCCCATGAAGAAGGACCAATCAGGGCACAGCCCATGAAGCGTCAGCCAATCAGCGAACACACACGTGTCAAGCATGCAACCGCGGGATGTCAATCGTTGCAACAGTTGAATGTCAATCAATGCAACAGTGACAAAGCGTCTTCAACAAGCCCATTCACATCTCTTCGACTGTTCATCTCCCTCAACAAACTCCTAAGTATCTAGTCTCCGCCGGCTACCGATAAACCAAGCCAGGAAGCACCGGCCGGGGGCAATCAAAGTCAACCTAAGACTCTCACGGTCTCGGCCAACGTCATGTTCTTTTCCACATCGGATACCCTTTACGCATCCATGTGGAGGGGGGATATGGTATATGGTACGGCCTAACAAGAGCCACGCCGATACACAAGAAGACACCGATACAGAAAATTTGCGAAATTTACTTAGTGCAGAATATATGCTCAGTATACATCGGAGCCCATACCACGGCATAGACTACGCTGGGGGCAAATTGATGGGGCATATTCTGCACCGCTGACCAAGTCAACACACTGAGCAAGGTCAAAGATATCCACAAAGAAGTCAACGACTCGGCTGGCCTTAGCCGATCACCCATCTACTGTCAACTCGGGTCTCGGCATGGCAACCTGCCAGCCGGGACACATACCCACGTACTCACATCCAAGACCCCTCGGCGGTGAGTCAACATAGCCCGCCGGCCCGCCATAGGTCCCCTCGGCCGAGGGGTAGATCAGTCTTTCCACCTGCTAGCCACTTGGCCACTTGGCCACTACGTGACAAAAGGTGAAGGCCTATAAATACTCCTCAATCTTCATTGAGGAAAGGATCGAACAACTAAACCTAAATACACTATTCATCTGGTAATATCTCCCTTATCTCTCTACAATACATACCTAGCCAAGTTACACAACTTAATCCCTTGAATTTACTGACTTGAGCGTCGGAGTGAGTACGCTTGGCACAAAGCCAAGCCCTCAGTTCGTTCATTGTTGCAGGAGAGGCCGAGAGGGACGATAGAAGCAAGAAGGGATCAACCCAAGACATCATTCTACAGGCCACGGGTGGTAACGATACTTGCTCTGGAATTACACTCGGAACATTATTATTATTATTATTATTATTATTATTATTATTATTATTATTATTATTATTATTATTATTATTATCAGGGTTCAGGCATACAAATTACCAACATTATGTACAAGGGAATTCATGGAACATCATCTTCAGAAGAGATAATGATATTTGATTGTAGTCCATTGAAGCCATGTTATGGAATAACATTACAAGACATCAAGCTTTCATATCAATCAAAGACTCCTAAATGTGAATGTAACAATTGCTACGTAAAAGTGGGAAGGTTTCATACAACCTTCTAAGTGCCTTGGGAACTAGTTGACTTATATTATGATAAGAGGCGTTTTTACACTTATATAGTTGTAAAATGGATCAAAACACAACCCTGACCTATTAATAGGTAAAAGTGGTTACTAAAAGAACCTGTTTTACAATAAATTTGTGTAAAATCGTCTTATACAGATATTTGTGTTATAGTAATTTTAGGAAGATTTGTTTTGGGGTTTATGTTAGAAGAGGTTAATTAATCCCTATTTTTGTTTAGGGTATTAGCTTAGTAAAATTGATGCAAGTTTGGGCACACAAGAAAAAGGTTGTAGGACTATTGAGGTGTTGCTAAAAGCTTCATTTCTCATGATGGTTAATTAATGAAAGCCTTTTTTCTTTGGTGTGATAATAATGACTCCTCCATCTATTTTGTTACATGTATTATTTTCTCATTTCAAGATACTTGCTACTCAGTAAATGTCAATTAGTTTAATTATTAAAGTTATGGGAGGCGGTAGTTATGATGAATTGGAACTCCGTCATCATTAAATTCGCTCTTGTGATTGGCTTTACCAAAAAAAGAAAAAAAGACATTTGCTACTATGGCTCGACGCATCACGAGCAGCCAACACCTTCTCCTTCACCGAAGATTCGCGAGCCCAGCAACTAGGGGCGAGCAGGATTTTCCTTTAAGGGGCACAATTTTTTTCTCATCAAGACAAATATTCTTGAAGGATAATTAATCTCGAAAAATTCAAACTAAACCATGAATTTCATGGTCGGTTTTTAAAATCCTTAGGCAAAATTAGTAATTTTTAGTATCAAATGAGTCACAACTCACCAGAGTGGTACTTGGCCCACAAAACCATTTTGCGTGTTTTTACCAGGTACCACAAATACAAATATACAATTGGAAAAAGTCTAACATATCATCTAAAAATAGGAGCTGCAGAATAAAGTTGATATATACAAAAAAAAGGTCAACTGCAGCACAAGTTACACATAGCAGAGGAGAAGGAAGAAATGTATGTAGGGTGAAATTATTGATAAAGACATATTAGGATGTTAGGCCCATTAGGGCCGGCTATTATCTAGGTTTTGGTAGTGACGGCTACGTCCTAGGGTTTTACTAATGCTTAGGGTTTCTTGTAAGGTATTATAAATACCGATCATCTACAGATATCAAGAACACAATTCAATAATACGATTCCCTTATGCAATCTCCCCTCTAAAATCTATCATGGTATCAGAGCCTCACGCTCTTGAGGCCTAAAACAAAAACTCCGCTGCCCTGCCGGTGGGCTAATAATTTACATCGCTCACCGGCGGGATTGATGATCTACTAATTATTCTGAAAAAAAAAAAAAACAAATTTGCGATTGATCTCAGATTGTTTAGCGGGATTGATGATCTACTAATTATTCTGAAAAAAAAAAAAAACAAATTTGCGATTGATCTCAGATTGTTTAGCGAAGGCAGGAGTAATAATGAGAAGTGACTCCAACGCTCAACTACCCCAAGAAATTAAAAGAAAAAAAAAACAGTACTCTAATCTCATCGTTTTTTTAGAAATCTTCAAATTTGTTTTAAGTGGTATAAAATATACTGGCGAGTTACGCATAAAAATTACTGGCGAGTTACGCATGAAGAAAATTTGTCTGGCGAGTCCTATACGCAATGAAAATTGTCTGGCGAGTCCTATACGCAATGAAAATTGTCTGGCGAGTCCTATACGCACTTTTTCATACCAACTTGCGGTGAAGATGAAGACGGATAAAGAAGACGATGAAGACGATTGAAGATTTTGTTTTTTTTTTCCTTTGTATTTCTCCAATCGTAAAGTTCGTACTATGTACTGCCTTTACGATTGCGGGAGGGTATTAGGATGTTAGGCCCATTAGGGCCGGCTATTATCTAGGTTTTGGTAGTGACGGCTACGTCCTAGGGTTTTACTAATGCTTAGGGTTTCTTGTAAGGTATTATAAATACCGATCATCTACAGATATCAAGAACACAATTCAATAATACGATTCCCTTATGCAATCTCCCCTCTAAAATCTATCAAGACATAAGCCACTTAAACGCAGACATTCTGCAAGTAAAATTAAATTAAATGGGGGAATAATATGTGTAGGGAAAAAAAAAGGTAATTCAGTAACTTGAGTATGTAAGAGTCATTGAACAAATGCCACCTTACCATGTTTGCTTTGTTGCAAAAATAAAGTTTATTCTCATTTTTGTATTAGAATCTTAACTTGTCTCCCTTGATGATGGGTGTTGAATTCGACATGCAAATTTCTGATGCTCATCCTTAAAGCAAGTTTACTTTTTCTACGATAAGTAATTTGGTTATTTGAATGGTGTGAAATCAAGGAAATATTGTTACTATAACATTACCTGATATCTTAATTTCACAGATTTATATAAACTATCAGAAGAAAAAAGTACGCAGTAGTATAACACATAATTAATTCCTTCATCGACTATAAATTCTATTGGATTTCCTGGTTTTCTCGAATTATTCTAAAAGCCATTTATCAAAAAAATTGTTGACAATTGAAATTCAATTAATTTGATATGGTTAGTACACTTTACCTAAACCGTAGGGTAATGTAGTTATTGTACACAAATAGGGTATTTTTCTTTCTGGCTTTTCAACTCATTTCAAAGCAGCTTACTTCAGGTCAACTCCATTTAGTTCAGTTCAGTTGAGCTTCATTCAGTTCAATCTAGATCGTCCTTGGTTCTCGAGCTATGCTTGTGTGGCCTCATAATTTGGAACATGAATCACAACATTTCCAAAGGTAATCGGAAAGTGTATTAACACAACTTTGTTTTATCAAAAATTGAAGTATTTGAACTTATATGATTCAAAAATCTTAAGCTGTTGAACAAGTTCTTCATTCGAAACGTTAATGCATATCAATCAATGAATGTGTGATTCTGCGCATTGTTCGAGCTGACCTCTACTGCTCCAAGTGACCTTAGAAGGCCTAAAAAAAAAGGTACTTGAAGCTTCTGCATTACAGTTTGGATAGCGAATGTCCTGACCTCAGAAATAAGGTCCCTGTCATTTCTCAGTTGTAGTTTGACATTCCTTCCCATTATCTTGCTACAATGTTGCTTTTTCTTGCATCCCTACAACTCCAATCATCCAGTAAATTATTCTCTTATACATATGGATATGATAATGCTGATGAAATTATTCATAGATCTTCCAAGCAAGTTCTATGCATTATTGTTTACAACATTTGTGTGGAGAGAGCGTTTGCACCAAAGCATCGACATTGCTGCAGAGAATCGATGAATCTTTTGATGTGTGTAGACGGGAAGAATAAGAATAAACGGCCCATGTCGTCATCGATACTGCAGGGTAGCCTATCTTATCCAAATTGACTCACATTCATATGTAAGCAATTACAGTGACTTCTCTTTTCCTCAAAGGCCAAAACTTAGGATCCTTATGCCTTAGCACCTTAACTTGCAGATGTCACATGATATAGACTATTAACCACTTACTATGTTTTCGATTCTTATTTTTCGCCTCCTACTCTCTAAACAACATTAATACCCTGACAGCCTGTCTCTAAGCTACTTTAATCTTACAATTTGCTGCTACAAATAGTCATTAACTGGCTGGTGATACTGATACGAAAACAGAAGCAAATAACTTAAGCACCTATTATTCGAGATATAGGTCTATTTCGAGCAAATATCCCATTGATTCGATTTCTAGCCAGATTTCGGACCAAACATCCCTTCAGGCGCCTTTTCCCTCAAAAAAAAATAAAAAAAAATATAACATTAGTATCAGATACTCATAACCTCGGTTCTAACCCATCGGCAACAAAATTTTACTCTTTTTGACATAATAAAACAAAAACAAAATCAAGTCCCTGCTAAAAATTTTCTGAAAACAAGTTTCGTTAAATTTAGGTTCGCTAAATGGTAAACTGGCATTTAATCTTCTTATAACCAGGACACAGTGACATCAGGAAGATCCTTAATTGTATTCTCCATCTAATCATGCTTGCATCGACAATTCGACATGTAAATCAGGAATATATTCTTACTAACCCAATCTATATTACACTTTAATTAAACATCAGAAACTCGGTAATTAACCAACTTAACTAACTTGGCGAATTTGCATATCCTCTTAACAAGTGGTTGATCTCTTGAAAGATTTCGGACATTCCTGAGACTTAAATAATTGCTCAAAAGTTGATTCTTTGAACTCAACTTGATCATAAAACAAAGGTCATTTTTAAAGCAAATCAAGGATCGAAAGAATTTATGTGCCTTATCCTTACTAATTTAGCTTTTCAAGCACCTATAAATTAGGGTCAAAATGACAGTATTCAACCACAACACAAAATCACAGTAAACCTCATTTCCATACTTGAAAATATCTCGTTTTGTTTTGAGCGCGATACCGAGTAATATAATGGAAAGAGTAAGCGAGTTAGCAAGGACTAAGGCAGCGGTGATCTTCACCAACAGCTCATGTTGTATGTGCCACAGCATAAAGACACTGTTCTATGATCTTGGAGCTAGCCCTGCGGTCTATGAACTAGACCGAGAGCCTAAAGGCCGTGAGATGGAGTGGGCATTACAGCGCTTAGGGTGCAACCCGACTGTCCCTGCTGTTTTCATAGGCGGAAATTATGTGGGGTCCGCTAAGGACGTGCTAGGAGCCCACCTTAATGGATCTCTTAGAGATATGCTTATTGAAGCCAAAGCTATTTGGTTTTAGCAGTATTAATTATTAAATCGGAATTTTATGAATTGTTAAATCGTATCATGAGCTTGTGTTTTTTTACGAGCTTTTGATAACCACCTTGTAACATTGTGCTCTGTAATACGAGTATTAATCTCTTTAGCTTCATCTTGCACATTATCAAATTATATTTTACAGTCTGAAGACAGGAATTTACGACTTAACTGCTAACATAAAAAGCTCCAACAAACTCACAATCTTAAGATTTGGTTTCTATCGTCAGTGTACTTGAACCAACCTTATCGAAAGACCACAAATACTTGTCTAGGACGGTTTTTACAAGTATTTGGGTAAAAAAACAAATGCAATTGGCCAAAATATCGCAAAAAGTAACTATAGTACCTTACATAAATTTGCCGCGTAAGGGATCAAATGTACGCAGTCTTTCCCAATCATAACAAAGTAGGTAATTCATGCTCATGAGTCATGACTCATGTTATATTCCTAGAAAATGCTTTATGGCAAGTCAAGTAGTCAACCGTCATAATTTATTTTGTGTTTCGCAACCAGAACCGTCTGGTTTCAGTCTTTGTGATACTAAGATTCTGATACCGTTGTTAGGCATGGATACGTATCAAATGTAGTTGAAAAAAAAATGTAGTTGTGAGTTAATCTTCGCAATTCAACAGATTTAGATCCTGAAATGAGGATACGAATTTAGGAATACGTTACAACATATTTTATTTTTCGTTACAAATATTTGGAATTTTGTCAAGTCAAGTGCTAGAGATGGACTAGGGAGAATCGTGCAATTTTTGTACTCGTATTCAGGAGTGTCAAGTCGAAGCAACACAGTTCGGTCCTCAAAATGTTAAGGCCAACAGTTGTATAAATGGTACATGCTCACAAAACAATTTGCGTGTTGTATATCTAACTCTGTCCCCGTTCCCAATCAACAACGTTACCTCAATATCTATAGGGTTCCCGCAAATGGTAGAGTAACCGGGTTGGATGCTTATAGCCTTGACCCTCTGACAACAATACAGAGATGCTCTTTCTAATTAAGGATTGCATCAAATCTACTTTAAATAAAAATAACCAAAGAATATCGAGTCTTTGGCTTCATACCAAATAAAAATCCAAAGCACCAATAAGCAATAATCATGACAAAAAGTAAAAGAAATTAGAGCATGCAGATGAATCTTTAGACCTTAGTCATCCACTTCTCATTCTTAATATATGCATATTCAATGACCATATGATCCTGAACTAAATCTAAGCTGATCTGCACAAAAAAGACGGTAAAAAATTTGAATTGGATAAACAAGAATGGTTCTACAGATCAGCAGAAGCCGCCCTTAGGGGAAGTATGGTATCAGGCATCTTGTTAAAGTAGCAAATGGCCATGTTGTGGCAAAACAAGGTTCATTGATGATGAATTTTAGATTATATTCCCTTCCCTACATAGAGTACATTATTATGGAATTCATTATTTAGCATTCTTTCTATAATCAGGAATAGAATCCAATTGGTTTACTTTCATACTACACAAACTTATTCAAAAACAGTTAATTAATGACTATTAGAAAGGAATTAGCATCTTATGATCTATTTCTGATTTTCATAACCGGCCTATTGCTTCCGACATTCTTAAGCATCTTTTTGTCTCAAAGAAATTAATCGAATATTTCATTTCCATTCTGAACGGAACCAAAGACTCGGTATTATTATAGTTCTTAATTACAATGAAAAGTAGCGAAAATGGCTCACTAAATGTGTGTCACTACTTTTCAGGTCACGGGTACCATCCCTTAAAACTTTAGGAGTCTACCAGATATGCTAGCTAACATCTGGATGTGTTACTACTTTTATAATACTAGATTAAAGTTGTGTACATCCGACTATGCCTTACATTGCATTCCGCTTACGACAACTCTTCCAATTCCACGGCAATCCTGTGTTAGACACTTGACATTTAGACATGGATATGACACTAGTACACTTTATTTTAAGCCAAAATACGCAGATTAATCATAAAAATAGTCAAATCCAGCCCTTGGTCACACACCCGTATCAAATACTTCTACATGAGTCCGGGAAACATACATTTGACAGGTACCCGATTCTAGTAGAGTTCACTTGACATGTACTACAAGATATACTATTCTTGCAAAAATTCTGGGTAATTTCTATATTTGAGATTATTCTCACTCAGCTCTGTCTAAGACAAGCATTCTGGAAGATAATCCTGCAAACCTCGATCGCGACGACACAACTCTTAGAATGCCAATCCTCAATTAGTAGCAGAACATTTTAGACAATGTCATTGACTTATGCCAGTTATGATCATTCTCAGGCAACTTGTTCATACAATCCACAATCCACAATCCACAATAGGTCAATGTCATGCAAATTCATCAGAAATGGAGCATTTTCTTATCCTCACTGACATCTAAAGCATCAAAATATCTATTTATCCATTAGACAATTTCCCTTTTTTTAATTTTAAATTATTTTTCTGGAAATTGTCAACTCCTTATAAATTGGTAGCCAACCCTAACACAAAACACAACATCTAGCATTTTCAACCTAGCTACATTGTCTTCTAGCCAATCACAAATCATCTCAAAAAATGAAATTTTTTATGTTTTTGACTTTCATTATCATTTTCAACTCCTTTTAACTTTTTTCCTAGTGTGGTATACACAGTTTATCTTACGAGTTTTTTTTTGTCAAACACTACCTGTAATAACGAAATTTCAAAAACAACCATCCAAGTATCCAACTCTTTTTAACTTCTTCACATTGTGATATACACGGTTTATCTTGCGAGTTTTTTTGTCAGACACTACCTGTAACAACGATATATCAGAAATGGAGAGGATAAATGAATTGGCAAAGACAAAGGCAGCAGTAATATTCAGCAAGAGTACATGTTGCATGTGTCATAGTATAGTGACATTATTTCATGAACTTGGTGCAAATCCAGCAATTTATGAGTTGGATAATGATCCAAGAGGACATGAAATGGAGTGGGCTTTACAACAATTGGGCTGTAAGCCCACTGTGCCTGCTGTTTTTGTTGGTGGAAACTATGTGGGCTCAGCTAAAGATGTGCTTGCTGCTCACCTTAATGGTTCCTTGAAAGATTGGCTTCTTCAAGCTAAAGCTGATAAGCGGGGTTTGTCGCACTCCCCCGATCAAACAATTTACTCAACTAATGTAGTAGGGTAGTCGAGGTCGAATCCACAGGGAGCATGGGTGATTACTAATCGTTTTAAATCTTTGTTTAGCTAAGTCGGAAATAATTGGATGAGGTTAAAAACTAAACAACTAAACTAGATAAAATAAAATGCAATTTAACTAGAGAATGTAAAATGAGCAAGAAGGACTAAGTTGTAATTCAAATAATTAAAAGGCCTAGAACTCGGTTCTCCCACAACAATCCGTAATTCTACATACTAATTCCCTAGGCTAATCGTTTAGGTAAACGGGCAAGGAGGAGATGGCTCTAATTCGCCTAAGACCCCCCTCTCGGGTTCGAAGTAGGACACTAGCACTACCCACCAACCCCCCTCTCGGGTTCGAAGGTCGGAATCCTTAACTCAACACCCAACAACCCCAAAAACGTGCACTTTTCCAAGGAGGTCAAGAAATCGGTCAAGGTCATTAAGCCCCCATCGTATTCCGGGTCATCCCACTCCCTCTCTCGAGGGTCGATTTCAAACGCTAGTCTAGAGGTACCCTCCCTTAGTTCTCCCTTTCGGTCTCAACCAAGGTTAGCGATAAGACCAAATTCCGGGTACCCGATTTACAACCTAACCAACTCTCGTTGGTGGACAAGGGTTACAAGTCGACACTACCCAAAATCGATCCTTAAACCATGTAATTCCTCTAAACTACCCTCACCAATTTCCCCAAATAATTAGCCTTTATGTGAATCAATTAATGAAATTACTCATGTTGGGTCAAACCGAGTCCTAGTAAAAGACTACTCACAAATCATGGTACCAAGAGAAATAAAAATAACAAAGATGGTTTCTTTATGCATAATCATGATGGAAGTGTAAATTCTATTACTAATCATGCAAATACCCAACTCAAATTACAAGGAAAGACAATTTAATTCAAGAGACAATGAAGATTAAACTTAAAGGCACAAGCTTTAACTCAATAAACACAAAGACTCAATCTTTAACATGAGAAATCAAAGATTCAATATCTTGTAAACAACAATGGTGAGAAGAGAAAAGATGAACAAGAGAGAGAATAACAACAATCTAACATAAACAATTAAGATTAAACTTGAAAGAAAAACAAATGTAAACAAATGAAATTAGGAAGAGAAATTATACCCACTCAATAGCAAGAAAGGAACTTGGATTGAAATATGGAAGGATTCTTCAATTCTCCAAATACAACCCAAAATTACTAATTGTAAACTAATGAAAAGGGAAGAACTTGAATGAACAAAAGAAGAATTAAACTTATAATTAAAGAAAGATAACAACTTTTTATTGAATGAAAATAAGAGAGGAAATATGAGGGGTTTCAATCTTGAGAGAATAAGATAAGATTTAACTAGTCTAATTTCTAAGGTGGTGATGTGTTAGGTGTGTAGTGTGGTCTCCTTATATACTACTCCTCCTAATTACTACTAATAATTATAATTATAATAATAATATGTTAATAATAGTTATAATAATAATACTAACTTTACAAAAACACACGACTCAATGGGAAAAGGGGATTTGCTTTTACTGAGAGAACCAAAAGCAAATCAGGCCAAAAGTGAAACAATGAAAAACGCGAAAGTGGGTCTGGGAGCCGGCTGACCGGCCACCGGTCAAGTGACCGTCTGGGAATCCCCTGGAAACTTCAAGTGAATTTAATGGTTCTCCCAGCCGGTGGGGGTGTCGGCGGTCGGTGACCCGGCTGGGGATGCAATTTGAGTTGTGAGCCGGTTGACCGGCCACCGGTGACAAGGCCGGCTGGGAGTTCTCTGGAAAATGGAGTCAATTCTTTGCGTATTCCCAGCCGGTTGGGGGGCGGCAGCCGGTGGGCCGGCTAGGAATGCACTTGCCGTTAATCAACTCGGTTTCGAGTTTGGTAACATGGTTGCAGCTTGGGCGAAATGAGGAGCCATGGTCATGGAGTTGTAGTTGGTGGTTGATGGAGTGATGCAGGGGAAACTGACGGTCCGTTGTAGCTGGTGATTGGCGTGGGAGGTGACGATGATGGTGGAGTGGTTATGATGGTGGGCGAGTTGTATGGCGAGGATGATGGTGATGATGATGAATGTGGGTCTAATGGCGAAGTTGTTGATCGGAGGTGGAGGAGTGCAATGGTGCCAAGCTCGAATGTCGGGTTTTCGGTGAAAAGACATGGAAATTGGTGGAGGTAATAGTGGAGATGGTGATATGAGTGCATTTTGTAGTGTTGATATTTGGTAATGGTGAAGACTTGGGTTTGCTGTTGATGCGAGAGAAGACAAAGAGAGTTGTAAAATTGGGCTATTGGTTTGATAAGGGTCAAATGTTGACCTTACAACTATTTTAAATCTCCATTGGCTTCACCATGAGTCCATGACCCGTCTTGATCCACTTAACTCCTCGATTTCCGTCTCATTACACTTCCTTACCTACATATTATTAAAATAAAGTGATATTAATATTAATATTAAATAAAAATTCCGACTAATTAATAAATATAACGACGACGACTATTATTATAAATTAGTAAATAAATGAGCTAATTAGACAATTAAGCACGCAAAAATCGAGTCGTAATAAGATATAAATGCGGGGTAAAAAGTGACTAAAATGCTATTCATCAAACCTCCCCACACTTAAACCTTACTCGTCCTCGAGTAAGCTTATTAATTAAACTAAGACCCTTAATTTAAAATGGCTAACTAAACTACTAATAACCGATGAGAGGCAATTAACGGGCCTTCTCCGTCCCTTCAACTCACACCGAAACACAATGAGGTATGCATTCCGATGCAAGGCAAGTAGGGGCTTGCGGAAAATTTTGACACATCCAACATTTAAGCACGAATCAACATATAAGATGCATCACAAAAAGTCAAACCGCTTTCCTCATCTAAGCGGCCGTTTTTCTTTCAAAAATTGAACAAAGAGAATCGTTAGTGGAGGATGTCGTCTCCGGGTCTTACCAAGGTGTCGACTCCCTAATTCTAGCTCAAGTAACCAAAATAGACAACACGGGGTGCCTAAGAAACAAATTCTAGGCGGGAGAGAGGAAATACTTCGCTATACTCCCAAGAATGACACGACACACGCAAGATTCGACTCCATATCAAACCTTTGACCAAAAGGAGACCAAAGACCGACTCTCACGGGTTTCACTAGTCACTCAAATGAAAGAACGGGGTGATTTTTGTGACAAAAAGTAACCAAAATCACTCTCCTAACTCGACTTGCGAAGCATGCCCGCAATCTAATATGGTACTCCATCCAATATCCGCAAGAGAAATGTCAAATTGATGCACATACAAGAGAGACAACCGGGTTGTAATGGGGCTTGGGTTAGGTGAAAAGGGGTTGGTGCAAACACCATTTTTAGGAAATGTGAGGCTAAAGATCGAGTAGTCGCCACATCTAACCAATCCGCTAAACTCTACCCATGCAAATGAATTCTTCCACACAATATGGCAAGATTGCTATTTCCAAAAATTATTCAATACTCTTCAAAACAAACTCAATTTGCAAACTACCAACCCTTTATTTGAAACAAAAATGTACATTCTTTTCTTTTTGCTTTTTCATTTCATTTTTCTCTTTTTCTATTTGTTTTTCTTCTTCATTTTTTTTCTTTTCTATTTGATTTCCTTTCTTGCATTTTTTTTTTCACGACTTGTTCACCTCTTATTAGACAAAAGTAGCCAAAGTTGCATTTCACTCATGTGGCATTAAGATCATACACCTCAAGGAGAGTCAAAATTTCAACCCAAATATACTACACAAAAGAACCACAATGACGAACTACTCAACCAAGGTGAGTTGTTTATGGGATGTAGTTAATTTGTTGGCAATAGAAATGATAAGGCTTAGGCTCAAAATGGGTTAACAAAAGGAAACAATTGACTCAAGGGCATAAAAAAAAACTTATTTGGCTATTGTGAGGTTACTTTATTTGAACAAATATGTCTCAATATGCACACCGACACTTCTACGGTAAGGAATGAGCACCATACTTGTGCGTTTTAACATGACATACCACGTAAGGAGAACTACTCTCATAACCTAAACGGGACCGGTTTGATGGACCGGCCATAAAGAGGCTCTATCCTCACATTTTAGTAGCTATATCGGACCTAGGTCAAGTCTCGGGCCTAATACGGTCTCACAAGGTGGTCGTTACTTGGTTGTTAAGCTAGACTTCCGGGTTTTTGCAAGCAAAAACCCTAACATGTGTCATCAAAAGGCACGAGCTATCAAGAGGGAAATGACACGGGCAAAACAATTATCATCATTGACGACATATACCCTCCACATTTAGACCATCTATGCAACTATTTACATACGAGATGCAACGTGTATGAAATGCAACTAAACATATGAACAAACTACGTGAATGCAAGAGTGAACACATATATACATGTCTAATCTAAATGCATACAAGTTCTAGTCCTAACAACACATCAACAACACACGCATATCCAAAACGGTTCCCAAAAGGAACACCCACATCACATATCCCGTCCTCCTCCATGCTTATATACAAAAAGAAAAAGGAAGGATAAAGGAGAAAAGAATTGGAAGAATTTTACCAAGCGTCTTCTCCGATGATTCATGTGTTGCCTATCAAAATGGTTAGGACAAATGCAATATATATAATATAAACAATGCAATATTTTTGAAATTTTTCAATTTTTAGGCATTTTTTTGTATTTTTCTCAAATTAACAAGCAAATATATACAAATATAAACAATATGCACAAAGTGGATATTTCCCTCCCCACACTTGAAATTTACATTGTCCTCAATGGAACAAAGCATAGGGAGAGAATAGGAAAAATAAATAACATATTTTTGTTGGTTTTTGAATTTTCCAAAATGTAAGAACGTGTTTTTGATTTTTTTGAATATTTGAAAATAAATAACATGTTTTTGGTATTTTTAAATGATGGAATTTCCTCCCCACACTTATTTATTTACATATTTCAAATGGAAATAAATGTGTGGAGGAAATTTCGAAATGAAATACATGTTTTTGAATTTTTTGAATTTTTTGAATTTTTCAAATTTTTAGTGGTTTTTGGTTAATGAATGTTATGCATGAATTATTCTATATGCTAAATTTAAAGGACAATGCAAACTACACTACATGAATGCAAAGAGAGCTAATTTAGATTAACTCCAATTCGGTTAAGTAAACTAAATGCAAATGCAAGCAAAACATAAATAAATGAAGCAAAGGAAGAGAATTTATACTATGCGATGGTTCTTAAGGGACTCCACCAAACCTCTCATCCAAAATTTTGTTGCTTGAATTCTTTGGTGATGCAATCCATGTCACACAAGGCACGTAGTAACCGGTCAAAAACTCTAGCAAAAGCCTCAAACAAGCACAAGTAGCACCAAGCTATAGCATACCACAACCAACTTCTTTTCCAACGCTTCCTCCCATTCTTCCTCTTGCTCCTCTCGGTATTGTTTCTAGGATCCTCTTGGTGTATAGGATCCTCAATTTCAATGTAGTGGCTAGAAGGAGAGAGAGACGGAATCTCATAGACCTCATAGAATGAGGAAACCTCCTCATGCAAATCAAGACAGGGAGAGTGGTGAAGAATAAGAGGTGGAGGAGTCAACCTCTCAACATTGAGGTTCATAATATTATCATTTTTATCCAATTTCTTTTGACTCTTCAATTGAACCGAATCACTACCAAATATGAGAGCTTCAATTTCCTCCAAGCTAGAGTCAAAACTACAAATGTCGTAGTTTTTCTCATGACTCCTCAACTCTCCCAATATGGCAAGTTCGAATTCATCAACCTCCATTTCCCAACTTTTTCCTTCTTCCCCACACTTGTCATTGACAATCACTTCCTCTTCAAAGATTTCGGTAGGAGGTGGTAATGGGGAGTCTTCCTCATTATCATAATCATCCCAAATAGGGGCACCAAACTCTTCATAACTTCCCTCCCCACACTTATCATTGTGCAAGGAGTCTTCATAAGTGTCCCATATGGGAGGGCCAAGTTTATCTTCCTCACAACTCTTGGTATACTCCATTCCACCTCCATTAAGAGCCACCTCTAAGGCATCAATTTGAGCCTCCCAAGAATCATTTGAAGAGTCATCTAACCAAAACCCAACATCAAGTAATGATTTTGGGGAGTTCAAATACAATTCAATTTCCTTCATAATTTGAGGTTCAAACTCACTTTCCCTCAAATCATCTTCATTCAAATCTTCTTTCATATCAACATCCAACACATCCGCTCTATAACAAGAGTCACTCATAGAGGGAAACTTCATGGACTTGTTGATTTCAAAACTCAAATCTTCTCATGAAATAAGCTTACACACTTGAAGGAGAGAGTTAGCAAAACAAATGGCACACCAATGTGTGCAAAAACAAGAAAGACTTAGTCTAAACTAGAACAAAACAACTAATATCATGCCAATGCTCCCCGGCAACGGCGCCATTTTGATAAGCGGGGTTTGTCGCACTCCCCCGATCAAACAATTTACTCAACTAATGTAGTAGGGTAGTCGAGGTCGAATCCACAGGGAGCATGGGTGATTACTAATCGTTTTAAATCTTTGTTTAGCTAAGTCGGAAATAATTGGATGAGGTTAAAAACTAAACAACTAAACTAGATAAAATAAAATGCAATTTAACTAGAGAATGTAAAATGAGCAAGAAGGACTAAGTTGTAATTCAAATAATTAAAAGGCCTAGAACTCGGTTCTCCCACAACAATCCGTAATTCTACATACTAATTCCCTAGGCTAATCGTTTAGGTAAACGGGCAAGGAGGAGATGGCTCTAATTCGCCTAAGACCCCCCTCTCGGGTTCGAAGTAGGACACTAGCACTACCCACCAACCCCCCTCTCGGGTTCGAAGGTCGGAATCCTTAACTCAACACCCAACAACCCCAAAAACGTGCACTTTTCCAAGGAGGTCAAGAAATCGGTCAAGGTCATTAAGCCCCCATCGTATTCCGGGTCATCCCACTCCCTCTCTCGAGGGTCGATTTCAAACGCTAGTCTAGAGGTACCCTCCCTTAGTTCTCCCTTTCGGTCTCAACCAAGGTTAGCGATAAGACCAAATTCCGGCACCGATTTACAACCTAACCAACTCTCGTTGGTGGACAAGGGTTACAAGTCGACACTACCCAAAATCGATCCTTAAACCATGTAATTCCTCTAAACTACCCTCACCAATTTCCCCAAATAATTAGCCTTTATGTGAATCAATTAATGAAATTACTCATGTTGGGTCAAACCGAGTCCTAGTAAAAGACTACTCACAAATCATGGTACCAAGAGAAATAAAAATAACAAAGATGGTTTCTTTATGCATAATCATGATGGAAGTGTAAATTCTATTACTAATCATGCAAATACCCAACTCAAATTACAAGGAAAGACAATTTAATTCAAGAGACAATGAAGATTAAACTTAAAGGCACAAGCTTTAACTCAATAAACACAAAGACTCAATCTTTAACATGAGAAATCAAAGATTCAATATCTTGTAAACAACAATGGTGAGAAGAGAAAAGATGAACAAGAGAGAGAATAACAACAATCTAACATAAACAATTAAGATTAAACTTGAAAGAAAAACAAATGTAAACAAATGAAATTAGGAAGAGAAATTATACCCACTCAATAGCAAGAAAGGAACTTGGATTGAAATATGGAAGGATTCTTCAATTCTCCAAATACAACCCAAAATTACTAATTGTAAACTAATGAAAAGGGAAGAACTTGAATGAACAAAAGAAGAATTAAACTTATAATTAAAGAAAGATAACAACTTTTTATTGAATGAAAATAAGAGAGGAAATATGAGGGTTTTACAATCTTGAGAGAGAATAAGATGAACTAGTCTAATTTCTAAGGTGGTGATGTGTTAGGTGTGTAGTGTGGTCTCCTTATATACTACTCCTCCTAATTACTACTAATAATTATAATTATAATAATAATATGTTAATAATAGTTATAATAATAATACTAACTTTACAAAAACACACGACTCAATGGGAAAAGGGGATTTGCTTTTACTGAGAGAACCAAAAGCAAATCAGGCCAAAAGTGAAACAATGAAAAACGCGAAAGTGGGTCTGGGAGCCGGCTGACCGGCCACCGGTCAAGTGACCGTCTGGGAATCCCCTGGAAACTTCAAGTGAATTTAATGGTTCTCCCAGCCGGTGGGGGTGTCGGCGGTCGGTGACCCGGCTGGGGATGCAATTTGAGTTGTGAGCCGGTTGACCGGCCACCGGTGACAAGGCCGGCTGGGAGTTCTCTGGAAAATGGAGTCAATTCTTT
Organism: Silene latifolia; assembly: GCF_048544455.1. Taxonomy (NCBI): domain Eukaryota; kingdom Viridiplantae; phylum Streptophyta; class Magnoliopsida; order Caryophyllales; family Caryophyllaceae; genus Silene; species Silene latifolia. The sequence goes on along the minus strand of NC_133526.1, from coordinate 33,018,649 downwards.
GCGTATTCCCAGCCGGTTGGGGGGCGGCAGCCGGTGGGCCGGCTAGGAATGCACTTGCCGTTAATCAACTCGGTTTCGAGTTTGGTAACATGGTTGCAGCTTGGGCGAAATGAGGAGCCATGGTCATGGAGTTGTAGTTGGTGGTTGATGGAGTGATGCAGGGGAAACTGACGGTCCGTTGTAGCTGGTGATTGGCGTGGGAGGTGACGATGATGGTGGAGTGGTTATGATGGTGGGCGAGTTGTATGGCGAGGATGATGGTGATGATGATGAATGTGGGTCTAATGGCGAAGTTGTTGATCGGAGGTGGAGGAGTGCAATGGTGCCAAGCTCGAATGTCGGGTTTTCGGTGAAAAGACATGGAAATTGGTGGAGGTAATAGTGGAGATGGTGATATGAGTGCATTTTGTAGTGTTGATATTTGGTAATGGTGAAGACTTGGGTTTGCTGTTGATGCGAGAGAAGACAAAGAGAGTTGTAAAATTGGGCTATTGGTTTGATAAGGGTCAAATGTTGACCTTACAACTATTTTAAATCTCCATTGGCTTCACCATGAGTCCATGACCCGTCTTGATCCACTTAACTCCTCGATTTCCGTCTCATTACACTTCCTTACCTACATATTATTAAAATAAAGTGATATTAATATTAATATTAAATAAAAATTCCGACTAATTAATAAATATAACGACGACGACTATTATTATAAATTAGTAAATAAATGAGCTAATTAGACAATTAAGCACGCAAAAATCGAGTCGTAATAAGATATAAATGCGGGGTAAAAAGTGACTAAAATGCTATTCATCAAAAGCTATTTGGTTTTAATACAAAGCCATAAAGTTATGTATTTTGTGTTTACTCAGTCATGGTCGATGTACTATATGATATAACGGACCATAAAAAAAGATATGATAGTTATGTAATGATTCAGGATGTCTAAGATGAACTGGTTTGCTTGTCATTTGGAATCGCTACTGTTATGAGTTATTCTATAGAAAATAATAGAAGGATAAAGACGGAGGGACGACATTTTAGGAAATATAAGGATCGTGAATTTAGAAAGCCTTGTCCAAGGACAAATGATAAAAGATGAAAAATGGAAGAAGTGATTTAAAAGCCTGGTGAATAAACAGCGCGAAGAGAGGACTAAACGAGAAAAGTTACCGAGTATAAAAATTAAAAGAGATGAAGATAAATTAAACTGACTTTTAATTATTGATTCAATATCATAAGCTCATGTCCAAGATGTGATCGTCATTTTGTTTAGACTGATCTCATCTTTAGGCAGAGTGTAAGGAAAAGCTGATAGTGTCTCGCAATAATGCTCATATTGAATGTCCAAGATAATTGGCAACAATATCAATGGTTACTAATCTGCCAGTTACTGATCGACCAGGCGGTGAAGTCCATATATGGGAGTTCAGTTTGTAACCAGTCAGCTAGCAGCGCAGCTCAACACACCTGCGACTGTGCCTACACGAGAAAAAGAGATCGCTATGACCCCCGGTTCCTATTAACGATATATCCATATCTCCCGTATCTTCCTCGAAGATCCATATTGAGCCGTCTACAGCAACAAATCAACCGAGCAAATAATGTATAATATAGTTTCCATATTTTGTGAATAATATCTTTCTTGTACAAAGAGTTATCTAACCTAGGTCATTGATTGTATATATATACCAACCTCATTGTACATTCAATTCATTCAATATAATTCCAATTCACATAAACCTCTAGTCTTATATGGTATCTAGGAGCTCAAATCGATCCATCAAAAAACACCTCCAACCCCGCCGTTCAACCTTCAAACGCCACACCAAAATCCAATTCAAACCCACTGCCACCATGACAAACAACCTTGATACAACCGTCCCAAACCCTCACGAGAATACCACGCCACTCACCTCGCTAAACCTCAACCACTGTGTGAAGTTAACCCCATGAACTATACTTCATGGCACTTCCAGTTAACTCACATCCTTTTTGGATACAGTTTACTAGGATTCCTAGACGGTTCCCACCCAACCCCGTCACCAACCATTGTAGGTGACGACAAAATCGAAAAACCGAACCCGTCCTACTTTACCTGGCTCAAACAGGACGGCCTCATACTTGGTGCCCTCATGGGAATCTTGTCCTCGGCTGTTCAAGCCCTTATAGTCCGGGCAAAAACCTCGAAAGAGGCCTGGGATATACTAGCGCAAACCTACGCAAACCCTTCGCGTGCGCACATACTACAATTAAAAGACCGCCTCGAATCGATTGTTAAAACCACTGACCAATCGATAACCGATTATATGAATTCTATTAAAGCAATAATTGACCAACTTGCCTTAATGGACAAAGTACTCGGCCCGGAAGACATCGTCTTCAATGTTTTAAAAGGTCTTGACTATAAACTTTATAAACCTGTCCTAGACACCGTCCGTGCTCGAGACAACCCAATAACTTTCGAAGCACTACACGAAAAACTACTATAACACAATTACTCCTAAAACAACAACAATCCGAAACTGAAATATTCAACCCATCTGCCAATCCCGCCTTTCGCCAAAACCGTGACTATGGCAACCAAAGGCAATACACCAACTACTACCAAAACCGTGCACCCAACACCAACACCCCGCACTCTTATCTCAACCAACGACAACTTACCACTAACCCCAACCCACGACCCTTCAAAGGCCGTTGTCAGTGGTGTAGACAAACGGGACACGTCATTGCCGATTGTCCTTTCTTTCGCAAGCTATTTCCCAACATCGTGTTCCCTGCCCCACCCTCTCGGCAGCCACAACCACAGGCCCACACTGTCTCAACCGGAGCCATGCCCAACCCTAACTACCTCCTTGACAGTGGGGCATCCCACCATGTGATCCACGACCTCGACACCCTTGCCCTTTACTCACCATACTTCGGTCCAGATGACCTCATAATTGGCGATGGTTCCGCTCTCGACATCGCCAATATAGGTAATTTTTCCTTATCGTCTTTACAATTAAATGATGTTTTACATGTGCCAAAAATCTCACGCAATATATTATCGATTTCTAAGCTTTGTCGAGATAATAATGCCTATGTCATATTCTCATCTAATTCTTTTATTATAAAGGACATGATGACGGGAGCACCAATCCACCAGGGCCGAGTTAAAAACGGCGTGTACGAGTTGAGCATCAATCCACCAACGGCGAACCTTATGAAGAAAAGCTCAACTCCAATCTCATGGCATCATCGTTTAGGCCATCCAACCTTTGATGTAATGAGAATTATCAATAAAAGTTTACCATTTAAAATTCCAAATTTCTTATCTTGCGAATCATGTCAAATAAGCAAAAGTACGAAACAACCATTCGGCAACTCAACATTCAAAACCCACGCACCACTTGAGTTGATTTTTTCAGACTTATGAACAAGTCTCGTACATTCTCGCGAAAATTATAAATATTACGTAATTTTTGTCGACCATTATAGTAAATATATTTGGCTATTTCCATTAAAGCGTAAATCCGACACATTACAAGTATTTCTCCGATTCAAAGCACTCGTAGAAAAATATTTTCAAAAACCCATAAAACAATTTTTTTCCGACAATGGTGGTGAATTTCAAAAAATGATACCCACCTTGCTCGACAATGGAATTAGTCACTTTACCACCCCACCTCACACACCCGAGCATAATGGGTACTCCGAAAGACGACATCGTCACATAGTAGAAACCGGGCTCGCTCTCTTGCACACGCCAAACTACCCACCTCGTTTTGGCCACTTACATTTAGCACGGCCACGTACCTTATCAATCGACTTCCGACACCTACGTTACAAGGACAAACCCCTTACTACAAATTAAATAATAAACTCCCTGTATATACAATACTACATAATTTTGGATGCCTTTGCTATCCATGGCTACGACCGTATACAAAACACAAGCTCGAATATCGATCCGTTCCATGCATCTTTGTTGGATACTCTTCCACTCAAAGTGCCTTTAATTGCCTAGAACCCCAAACAAATAGGCTATATACTTCGCGTCATGTAAAATTTGTTGAGGACGAATTCCCGTACTCTCGACTTCTTAATAAAACCCCTCCCACCGATGACACCACTAACCCCAACGAATAATGTCCTCTAATTGTACCCATCCTATCTCCTGCTACTCCGTCCTCGTCGCATCCACAATCGAACACCACTCCCACCTCTCAACCCATTCCTCACTCACGTCATCCCATCATCATTGTATATACCCGACGCCAAACTCCCGCTGCCACTCCAACAATGACCACCTCACCCATTTCCTCGCCTGTCGAACCCAGCCAACCCACCCCGTCCTCTTCCTCTTCTCCTGTTATCACTCACGAACCCCAACCACAAACCTCTAAACAACATACAATTGTAACCCGATTGGATAATAACATTCGTAAATCCAATCCAAGATATGCTAATTTAGCCATCGCTTCCGCTACACCAAATGCCTTACCAACCACTGTAAAACAAGCCCTTATTTCGTCCCAGTGGCGCGCGGCTATGCAAGCAGAATTCGACGCCCTTGAACGCAATCAAACATGGACTCTAGTCCCCACTAACTCGTCCCAAAATATAATAGGATGTAAATGGGTCTATCTAATTAAATATAACCCCGATGGTTCCCTCAAACAACACAAAGCACGCTTAGTTGCAAAAGGTTTTCATCAACGACCAGGACTAGACTACACTGAGACCTTTAGTCCGGTTGTAAAACCCACTACGGTGCGTCTCATCCTTTCGCTCGCAGTCACACATTCTTGGTCTCTGCGTCAGCTAGATGTCAACAATGCATTCCTACAAGGCACCCTTACAGACGATGTATACATGGCTCAACCACAAGGCTTCGTCGATGAGACGAAACCAACCTATGTTTGTAAACTAAATAAAGCGATTTACGGTTTAAAACAAGCTCCTCGAGCTTGGCACACTGAGCTAAAATCGTATCTTATTAAATATGGTTTCACACAATCAATATCCGACTCCTCTTTATTTATATTTAAAACAAAATCTACATGTATATACATGCTTGTCTATGTCGACGATATCATTGTCACTGGACCAAGCCACGATCATTTACAAACCTTTATAAACCACTTAGCCACACGATTTTCAATTAAAGATCTTGGACCACTCTCGTACTTCCTCGGTATCGAGGTCACACCAAACAAGCTTGGTCTTCATCTCAACCAATCAAAATATGTTCATGACTTACTTGTAAAATATAAAATGTCTAATGCCAAACCAAACTCGACCCCTATGGCAGCCGAGTGTACTCTACTTCGTGAAGATCATAAACCCCTGCACGATCACTCGGACTATCGAGCCATCATTGGTAGCTTACAATACTTGTCCTTAACGCGACCTGACATTGCCTTCACCACGAACAGGCTAGCACAATTTCTTCATCACCCCACTGCTTCTCATTGGACAGCCCTAAAACGGTTACTTCGCTATCTTCAAGGAACACAAGCATATGGCATACAACTCCATCGAACCTCCCCTATGTGTCTACATGCCTTCTGCGATGCTGATTTTGCAGGAGACAAAGACCAATACCTCTCTACAACCGGCTATATCATCTACCTTGGTCGCAACCCCATCTCTTGGTCTTCAAAAAAGCAAAGAGGTCTTGCGTTGTCAACCACTGAAGCTGAATTTCGAGCTGTCGCAGCTGTCACCACCGATGTCCTATGGCTTCGAAACCTCCTTACTGAGCTGCACATCCAAACCACCAAATCACCGGCTATTTATTGTGACAATCTATCTGCTACTCTCTACGCCAAGAACCCTGTCTTTCATTCCCGGATGAAGCACATGGCGCTTTCCTTCCACTTTGTTCGAGAACAACTTCAGCTTGGCCACATTCGCATTCAACACGTCGCTAGCAAAGATCAACTGGCCGATGCTCTTACAAAACCTCTACCCAAGCCTCGTTTTCATGAGCTGCGAAACAAGATTGGACTTCTTCCTCCTCTCCATCTTGCGGGGGCGTATTAACGATATATCCATATCTCCCGTATCTTCCTCGAAGATCCATATTGAGCCGTCTACAGCAACAAATCAACCGAGCAAATAATGTATAATATAGTTTCCATATTTTGTGAATAATATCTTTCTTGTACAAAGAGTTATCTAACCTAGGTCATTGATTGTATATATATACCAACCTCATTGTACATTCAATTCATTCAATATAATTCCAATTCACATAAACCTCTAGTCTTATAGTTCCCTCATCACACATAGCACATGTTATCTCTGCAAATGTTTAGGCAGACTGATCCTATTCTGTTAATAGCCTTTCAGGAACAGCTAGCCATCCTATAAAGTAATGCTTAGGCAGACTGATCCTATTCTGAATAAAAGGATGCGAATTAGTTTCTCTGCAAATGTTCATTTCGGGTACTTGGCTTATTCATACACTGACATGATATGAGAAATAGTTTCATCAGTTCCTGCTCGCTTTTTATGTTCATATTATTCATTGAATTAACATTATTGTTATCAGAGAATTAAAATTTCATTTCTGAAACATGTCATTTGGATTGAAAAATGCGAATTGTAACTCCCGAATCTCTACAACAACAACATTCCCAGTGCCTCAAGGGCTCTTTCAAATTAGGGTATAGGGGACGAATGTACACAGCCAAAGTCTGTTAACACAGAGATGCTGCTTATAAATGACAAACAAAAAATTGCGTTTACAGTTGCGCTGAATGACTGCTATTTGTAAATTTAAAAAAAGCGCAATTAGTTTAGTAAATCATTTGGGTCCGAAGAAAATGCGAGTAGGAAGGGATAAGGTCGAAGAGCAGAGTAGTTTGGTTAGGTTAGGTTTATCAAGCACAGAAGTTACAGGTAGATTTCAAGATCTGATGCTAATGGCAAGCATTCGAAATATTCTGTGTTACGAAAAAAATCCATGAGAAGGCATAAACTTAAAGAATGGCTGTTGTGTAAATGTACAGAATCTTGCAGGCCTGACATATATGAAGGAATCAAGCCCAAGTTGGTGGGCACTGCACAGAACAAGGCCCACTCAAATCTCTTCCTGATATTCTTCTTTCTCTGAATTTAAAGCAGTCAGATTTTGAAGAATCTGAGTGAAACATACAGTTCATAAGTATTCTTTTTAAGTAATCTTCTCCTTAATCTGTCATTAGCTGACACTTACTATATAAAAACACATCTATTTTGTGTATTAGACTGTTTCGAACATTGTTGTGTTTTCCAGACCGCCTTTTCAACTAATTTCGGAAAATATCAAGCTACTGATCTCCAGAAAAGTACAGACTTGTTCTGAAACTGAGAGCAACATGTAGATGGAGATATCAACATAATTTGAATAATGATTTCATTCAGCATAATACAGCTGATAATCTTCTTCTTTCGAGTTCAAAACTGGCAGATTATACAGAACCTGAGTGAAAACATACAGTACAGATTAGAGAACATATTTTCAGTAATCTCGACAATTAGTATATACTCCTCTGTGATTACAGCTGAAAATACGCCTTTTTTCGTGTTGATGAGAAGACAGTCATGTTCTACAGATTGCGATTTCTGAAGTTTTAACTTTGTGAGTAGCTAATCTCTTTAGTTTTCCGAAAATACTGTCTAAATTGTGTCTGCCAACCAACTACCAAGTTGTAAATTTGAAGAGAAGACACACACTAGTTCCAATCTCTTGGAAAGTCACTTTAAAACCTTTCTAAGCATCTTTTCTTGAATGCTTTCCTCTCAAGCATAGTAGTCCTATTCTAAAACTACCCTTATAAATAGTTCTCACTTGCGAAACCAAAATTTCCAACAATCTAAGCTCCATAACATTAGGTCTAGCGGCCTAACCCATAACCTACCCTTAACTTGGGCCACAAACCTTAGACATTCAATGGATAAGGTAAGCAGGGTGGCCTCGGAGAAGGGGGTGGTGATCTTCAGCAAGAGTTCATGTTGCCTATGCTACACGGTCAACATTTTGTTCCAAGAACTCGGGATAACCCCGTTCACCTATGAGATTGACCAGGACCCAGATGGCAAAGAAATGGAAAAGGCAATCATGAAGCTGGGGTGCAACCCGCCTGTCCCAGCCGTGTTCATTGGAGGGAAACTCATGGGGTCGACCAACGAGATAATGTCGCTCCACCTTAGGGGAGCTTTGATCCCGATGCTCCAGCCTTACCATGGGTTTAATTGATTGTTCATTATTGTTCGTAATGTTGTCGATCAATGCAGGGTAATACACATGGTGTTAGATGAATAAGAATCAGTTAGTACTGGTTGCCATGTATGTTTTGTGTGATATTTTCGCCGTTGATCATCTAAGTAGCAAGTTCTGTTAAGAAGTAGCTATAACATCTAATATGTTTGTATTTTGTTTGATTTAATGTAATTTCAGCTTATTATGAAGTACGGAGTACAATGTAATCGTCATTCAGCTTGTTGTGTGTACTCGTTACAAGCCGTTAGGTCGATTATTTTAAATACAGACGACAGCAAAGTCGTAATCCCAAAATCTGAACACACATAGGGAGATAACACCAAGTAATGTCACAATTCGTAAGTGTCTCGATAATTAACGACTAGCAATGCAACCCGAAACAATCAAACCAGTAAACCGGAATGCAATTAAAAGTGCTTCTAAAATAGTTTCTAAGTAATTGGCTCCCAGTTCTCATTGCTAATCCACTCGAAGACCTTAAGTAAAGGACTGGAGTAGACTTAATTTCCTTCACGCAGTCTGACTCTTACAGATGAGTTTTTCTTTGAGGTGTCCCATACAATGTGCAGTCGCAGCAACAACAACAATTGTTAGAGGATTATGAGAGTCAATCATCAGCTAAAACACTTTTGGTTGAGTTGGTTTCCTAACATGGTATTTGAGCAACGTGACCACAAGGTTACAGGTTCAAATATCATTTAACCAAAGTGAAATATTAGCACCAGGTATGGTGGAAAGGCCAAATTATGTTTCCTTACCCAAAAAAAAAAAAAAAAAAAAAAAAAAAAAAAAAAAAAAAAAAAAAAAAAACTTGAGAAACGATCAAAATTATCTGAATTGAACCAAAAGTGAACTAAATTCGATATTTCTAAAAGATACCCGAACATGAATACATCTAAACCAATCTTTATATGAACTGAATTGAACACTTTCAATTTACGAGGCTTTTTATAAATATTATTTTCGCATAAAAACACTTTCACTTTGCGAGGTTTTTTATTGATTCATTTTTTCTATTAATAGTATTTTGAATATTACATTCCAATTGAAGAATATAAAGAATGAAAATCATGATCCGAATTCACCTAAAGTGATATTGCCCCAACCTTATACGTACACGACTTGAAATATCACAAACTTATTTGAGTGACTAACAAAAATAAACCCGGCCAAATCGAGCAAAATAAAATTGAATCAATTTAACCCAACTGAAAACTGCGTTAAATCTTTTTTTGGGTGTAAAGGGAGACTAAGGCTCTGTCTGAAAAGGTAGCTGAAACTTAAAAAAAGTAACTGAAACCTGAAAAGGTAACCGATAAGGTAACTGAAAATTAGGAGCTAATAAAGCAACTGATTATATAAAAATGTGTTTGACAAACTCATTAAAAAGGTAGCTGATTTTGGTAAAATGACATAAAAGGATATTAAAATTATTTAATATTATAGGATAAAGGGGTACAAAATGGATAATAAGTCATTTCAGGTACCTGATTTCTCAAATGCAACCTGAGGTAGTATTTCATTTCAGGTGCTACTTGTCAAACACCTGCAAAAAATCAGGTAGCTGAATTTTGGTCAAATAAGCTATTTTGGTCAAATAAACTACCTGAAATATCGTGTCAACGAAGCCTAAAGGCGATTTAATACTTAACGGTTTTGAACCAAATGTGTTGGTGTGCATACGGGTAAAACTTAAGAGGTCCAAATTGAGGCAAGTCTAGGTAAGGGGGATAACATAACAAGGTTAAGATTCACATGAAAAGAGATCCTCCACTATCTCCCATATTTGAGGACAAAGCGATCTGAAAGGTATAAAGGGTAAAACCTCTCTCATTTATCTGAACTAAATTCTCAAGTATGTGGATGAAGACTGGTAAAACTAAATGTGTTCCAAATTGAACAGCATCTATTTATCTTTGATCATCTACGTCTCTGCATAGCTTGTTGGAGTATGATGTTGCTCCAAACTAAAATGTGGTATCCTTATATATGAATGTTCACTATCAAGTGACACGTGACACATGAGCGTTGTGCGGTGTACGGTGTACCCCTTTTACTTTTGGTCTAAATATTTTTCGTCAGATTCTAACTGTTGGAATTCTAGTCGTTAAAGCATAATCACACAATAATATCTGCTCTTAATGTATAGTTTTATTATCATTCATTGCCGGTTTAATGGCCATTAACTTGGTGATATTTTGGCATCTCTATGTGGTTGTTGGAACCTTTTCTTCGCTATAAAAGCTTCCATTCTCCAGAAGTTTTACATACACAAAAATACAGAAACATTATCTCTATATCTTTTATAAACTATATTCTAAGAAGAGTTCCCACTTCCGTCTTTGGTGTGCAACAATGTGCGGAAGGAGGCGTTAACCCTGGAATCGGTGACCACGGAATCCAAGGAGCACCTATGTGGGGGTCTAACTTATTTAGGGCAGTGTCTTACACGGCGTCTCGATTAAGGTTACATCGATCAGATAAGTTCATATTTCCTACAATCTAAATCAGTTATTCGAACTTTCTGATCTTTGTTTTTGTTTGTTATTTTCGTTTGTTTTTCAACAATTGAGAAACGAAATTTTGTCACTATTATCGTTATTGTGTTATCATTCTTGTCATTGCAGATTATTTCTATAGGCAAAATTATTGTGTTTTCGTGTCTAAAATTATGTCCGCGGAAGGTGAGACAACTCTTCTGCATTTTGGCCATAACTCGATCTCTAGGCCTTCGTTTGAGGCGTGTAATATGGCGCTGGAAAGCTAATGAGAAGCGCTACAACTTTGTAGTTAGAGCGAGGAGCAGATTAAGTCATATACCATTCTTAAAATGGGCTACAATGTCATGGTTGTGGTAGAAAATTTATAAAAGAATGGTATAAAACTATTCTCGCAAGGTATGGTCTTACCCTTTATCTTATAAGTACTCATATTGAGTGAATACCCATCATCTTTTATGGGTGATGATATTTTTGTATAAGTACATGTTAGCTATGGTGATTTACTATATAAGTAAATACAATATTTTATCCTGGTTAATACGGGTGTAATTGATCATTGTTGCCATATTAATTGGTTTGGACTTTCAATGCAGGTTAACCAAAGTGCTAATCAATATGTATTATTGTGTTTACTCCATTTTTTTTAAATTTAAAATCAAAGTATCGGGCACAAGTGTTTGTTGAAGTGTCGGACTCGGCTATATCTATGACAATATGGACACTTTGATTTAAAATAAGGTATTTAAGTGTCATATATTTATTTCAAGTGTCAAAAAAATATGAGGAGTCGAAGTAATATAGGATATAAGTATCGTTCTTACTTGTCCAATTATATAACTTAGAGTTCATATGTTTGAGTGCTGGTATTAATTTGCAAATTGCAAATTGAGCACTAATTGGTAATAAAGTACGTGAACTTCAAAAACCATGTGTTTCACTTGATTGAAGTTGTTTTCACTAGTGTATATTGAGAAAACCTGTTTATCATACAAATTGCTATGAAATAAGAATTCGTTGATTTTAGACTTTTGTTTTGTGCATAATGTATAATATGCAAGAAGTTGTGTGCCTATGTTGTTTGTACACGAGTGTGGGGTTCAATATTTTGTTCTCACTTGATCTACAGCTAGTCTTGCTTGTGACGGGTTAATCCCGTCACAAGCTTGTGACCTCTCACAAAAAGGGAGAGGGGACAAGGTGGGACACTCCCCATGTGCTTCTCACTCACCTCTTAATGGGCAATTTGTGAGAGGAAACGGTATCCGTCACAAGCTTGTGACGGATATCGCCCGTCTTCAATGAGATTTTGTGCTTGATCTATTATCTTGGATATATTTGCGTGACTAATAATTGAAAGTGTTTATTTGTCAATTTTCATAAGGTTAGATTATGGAGATTTAAATTGTCGTATACGATTATATGATATCTAAAAAGTTGAGATGATTAATTAAATAAATAATGTGTATAGCTTGTTTGAACGATTATGTTTGTCGCTAGTTTGTGGCGTGACAACATGTGGGGAAAGACGTTCAACTTATTATTTGATAAAATTATGTTGGAATATGTGTCCTCCGACAATAATGCGATCACAACTTTTGATCATGATGATCACATGTTTAAATCTCATTTTAAGAATACATGTGGGATGTAATATTTTACAGTCAACTGGTCCACACTTATCGGTAATGATTGGCTGACTAGAGTTTGACATTGACATTCGTCGTGCGGACGGTGGTGATCAGTTGATCCCCTTAGGTCATACCTAAAGGGTAACACTCTTAATTGAATATTTAATTGATCGTATGACGATACGAGTCAATTAAATTACTTAAAATTGACGGACGATTTTGGAAATAATATTTACGTGTCTCGTTGTAATTTGATTAAATTAGACACGGTCTAAGTAATCGAATTGTTTTATTGCTTAGATGAAATTGTTGTTTGCAGAAACAATTGAAACTGAATGAATAATTTATTATAAATACAAGATGTTGTAATTTATAATTGGTAAACCGTTTTGGTACAAGTAATTATAAATTACTAAGTCGATTTTGTACATGACGTATTTTTATTAATTCGTTGATTTTTAATATGATAAAAATGCATGACAATTTTACATGACTTGTGACATGTGACAAATTGATAAATTGACAAAGATAAAATGGAACCCATTTTTATCTTAAATGGACCGAAATTGGGAGGGAGCATGGTGTTTAAATTATGTTAAATTATTTGAGTGGAAACCACATGATTACACACCTAGCTAGTAGCCATGCAAGCCTATGTTTTCTTGAGAAGAATAACTTGCCCATGCATTGGCTCTCCTTCTCCCCCCCTCCAGGACGCTCGACTTGAAGCCTTGTGATCCGAGCGTCTCGTGCTCACGACGCTCGTCTTGAGGCCTTGTGATCCGAGCGTCCCGAGACCAATCCGCTCGGATTCCTCTCCAGTGCCAACCGTCCCTTGGCGTAGACGCTCGGGATGAGCATATTTTCTGGAGACCACCAGAAAGGAGACTAGCATCCCCCTTCGAGAGGAGCATTTCCTCAACTCAACAATTAGCATTGTTATTTACTAATCTACCCTTGTTTAACCTAATGATGCACTACTATATATACTCCATTTGTAATAATCAAACCATCAAGTTTCCTTAGATTAGTAGGAAATTCTCTTAGATTAGATTAGAAGTAGATTAGAATAGATTACTCTTTAATCTTTCCACAAATCACACATTAATCTTTCCTTAATTATTGTTCAAGTTTATTATTGAGTAATTCAAGTTTATTATTGGGTAATTGAAGATTATTGGGTTATTATTGGAGAATTGACAACTCTTCATCAATCAATCAAGTTCTCTTCTTTTATTCTTTGCTTTATATTTGGATCATTCCTAAGTTGGTATAATTCCTTTACTCTTTACTCTTTATTGTTCATTTCTTCATTCTATTATCATGTTTATACTTGTGATGATTGACACCATTAATGACATGTTTTCCATGATAATGAGTGATTAGTTTCTTTGGCTAGGATTAATGGGTAATTAGGGGAAACCAACATGTGGATTGATTTATGCTTAATCTAATATGTTTCCATAATTAATTCGCTTGCTTATTGTGATATCAACCTATGCACATGTTATGTTTGATGAAATGCTAAGCCTATGAATCCTTGCATTTACAACCATCTTTTATCTACTCAACTTGACTTGTAAGATATAAACCAACTCGAGTCTAGTTAGACCTTGCATAGAAGTGATTAGGGGGAAAGTAAGTCGACTTGTAGGTGTTGTATAATCTAATTGATTCAGCTCCGGGACCCAACTCTTCCTAATAACCGTAAGACATACACCAACTCGGTTCCTTTACAACATTAATAGCTTGCAACTTTGTGAACATGTTTGTATGGTTAACTCCCATGAACCCCCTATGAACCCATGATATCCTAGTACTTTTAAGCATTTTTTTACATCCTTCCTTTTATTGCTTGTTTTACTTTATTGCTTGTATTAGTCTAGAATACAACTACAAACCCAAACAAATTGTGACACTAGCATAAATTAAGATAGATAGACTTAGAACCCAAAGCACACCATTCCATGGATCGACCTCGACTTAACCACTAACTAGTTGTTTGTTGAGAATATAAATGTGTTTGATTGAGAGCCCCAACGACACTCTCATCAGAGGTTGATGTCATTATTGGTTTAAGAGTTCTAAAGACTAGTAAAGGTTATTGTCTTAGTCAAGCTCACTATGTTGAGAAAATTTTAAAGAAGTTTGGTTATTTTGATATTGAGCCTGCAAGAACACCTTTTGACGCTAGTTTACATTTAAAGAAGAATCTGCTCGATAGTGTGGATCAAGCTGGATATGCTAAGATTCTTGGTAGTGTCATGTATCTTAGGTGTTTATCTCGTCCTGATATTGCATATTGTGTTGGGAGATTGAGTAGATATACTCGTAACCCTGGTCACGATCATTGGGGTGCATTAGTTCGTTTGCTTAGATATCTTAAAGGTACTACTGATTTTGGATTATCTTATTGTGGTTATCCTCAAATTTTGGAGGGATATTGTGACGTTAACAGGATCTCAGAGAGTAATGATATACACTATACTTGTAGTTATGTTTTCACTTTAGCAGGAGCAACGGTATCTTGGAGATCATCCAAGCAAACATGTATTGCGAGATCTACAATGGAATCGGAATTTATAGCTCTCGTATTGGCTGGTCGAGAAGCTGAGTGGTTGAAAAGTTTAGTAGTGGACATTCCTCTTTGGCCAAAGCATGTGCCATCCGTGCCGCTACATTGTAACTCGCAAGCTGCCATTCATGTAGCCAAGAATAAGGAATATAATGGCAAGAGTAGACATATATGCCCAAGGTATAATATTGTTTGTAACTTGATCAAGTTTGGAATAATCTCTTTAGATTATGAAAGGTCGGAAAGTAATATTGTCGATCCGTTGACAAAGGTTTTAAACAGGAAACTAGTTTCAGAAACTGCTAAAAAGATCGGTTTGTGCCCATGCACCTACGTAGTGCTTTTACGATGGATACCCAATCTGGTTAACCAGATTCAATGCGGTCAAACGAAATCGTATGGCATTGCTTGAATATTATTTATTTTGATGAATAAAGGATGTTATTCAGTTTATCCCTTTTAGCATGTTTATTTACTGCAGAGTTAGGTTGGACAGGTGGTAGTCCTTAATGAGTTCCATACCTCAAAGGTTTGAGTGGTGTGTACAGTACACACTTGATGGACTCACCTACGTGATTGTGGAGTGTTGGCTACCTCCTGTGAGAATAGATGTGGACTATTCTCTAATGCAACCATGAGACAGGGTTTTTATGGGGCCTTATGTTACTCGAGGGAGCTGTTCTCATATTCCGGTTATTGTCAGGTTCAAGACTATGTTCACCTGATAATAGCTACTCTCCTTTCTTTTCTATCTATTAGTTTAGTTTGGACCAAGTGGGGAATTGTTGGAGTATGATGTTGCTCCAAACTAAAATGTGGTAATATTGTCCCACATAGGATGAATAGTGGGGGAGTCTTATCCTTATATATGAATGTTCACTATCAAGTGACACGTGGCACATGAGCGTTGTGCGGTGTACCCCTTTTACTTTTGGTCTAAATATTTTTCTTCGGATTCTAACTGTTGGAATTCTAGTCGTTAAAGCATAATCACACAATAATATCTGCTCTTAATGTATGGTTTTATTACTATCCATTGCCGGTTTAATGGCCATTAACTTGGTGATTTTTTGGCATCTCTATGTGGTTGTTTGAACCTTTTCTTCGCTATAAAAGCTTCCATTCTCCAACAGTTTTACATACACAAAAATACAGAAACATTATCTCTATATCTTTTATAAACTATATTCTGAGAACAGTTCCCACTTCCGTCTTTGGTGTGCAACAATGTGCGGAAGGAGGCGTTAACTCTGGAATCGGTGACCACGGAACCCAAGGAGCACCTGTGTGGGGGTCTAACTGATTTAGGGCAGTGTCTTACATGGCGTCTCGATTAAGGTTACATCAATCAGATAAGTTGATATTTCCTACAACTCACCCTCATTATTTACCCTTTCGTCTTGTTCCCATCATCTAAGCATCCACACGATCAATATCGATACGAACTTTCAAGGTTTTTATTCTAAAACCATTTTAATTTTGAGATAACTTGGTGTTGGTGATTTTGATCACAAGGACATCTAAGTGCATTGGGGTTTCTTATGTCAAATCGGTTTGAGCTCGTAATGGATATAATGTGAGTCGGGAATATGGAGTGTATGCTCATATAATCATATATCGAGTTCATATATGAAATGGATATGTTTATGATAATGTAATTTATCATGTTTCGAAGAATTTTCTAAGTATTAATGTTGATTATTGTGTCCCCTATTGGGGTTGGATGATCGGGGTTGTGTTTATTCACACTAATCAAAATTCGAATAAGCAAAAAAGGGAAATAGTTACATCCCCGAATGGGGTTGGATTCCCCGATCGGGGTTGACTTCTCATTTGCGCGCGTGACTTTGCATGGATGCATGTGTTGGCAATTATGTTTGTGATTGTTTGATATGTTACAAACATGTTTATCCATTTCTTTTAACAGATAATATATACATATTTATTATGTGTATATAAGAGACTTGTATTTGCATTCATTTTTCACACACATTGTTTCTGAATTCGTATTTGACAAAAACAAAGTAAAACCAAAATCTCTTATTGTTCTTTGTTCTTTGCTCTTTGCCTTAAGACAAAGGAATCGTCTTATCCTACAGAGATTTTGTGATACCCAAAGGCTATAGGGTCAAAATACTCTAAGGAAAGTGTGTTCAACACGATTCGATTGGGTGTAATAAACCGTCTTATATTGTTTTCATTTCTGTTTTAGTGCCTTTGTTTGTATAATTTACTTGTTTGTAATCTTTGTAATACAAAAACTATAACATTCTTAGAGTATTTTCTGCATTTGGAAATAGATTCAATCAAGGACATGACTACCAAGTTTGGAAAGTTGGAGAAATTCGTGGATGTCGATTTCCTTCGTTGGCAAAAGAAGATGCACTTCCTTCTCACCGCTTTGAAGGTTGTGTATGTGTTGAGTACTCCAATGCCGAAGATTGTGGGGGATGAAACTCTTGCGGAAATTCAATGAAAGAGAAGCAAGCGGGAGAATGATGATTATATTTGTCGTGGTCACATCTTAAATGGTATGTCCGACTCTCTTTTTGACATTTATCAAAATGTTGAGTCCGCTAAAGATTTATGGGATCAACTTGAGTCTAAATATATGGATGATGATGCTTCTAATAAGAAGTTCCTTGTTGGAAATTTCATGAATTATAAAATGGTTGATTCTAGACCGGTAATGGAACAATATAATGAATTGCTCCGGATTTTGGGGCAATTTGCACAACATAAGATGGAGATGGATGAACCTATCTCGGTGTCTATTATAATAGACAAATTGCCTCCCTCTTGGAAGGATTTTAAACATATGCTTAAACACAAAAAGGAAGCGTTGAGTCTTGTTCAACTTGGTAGCCACTTGCGCATAGAGGAATCTCTAAGGGCGCAAGATGCAAGTAAAGGAAAAGGTAAGGATGTCATGGGATCCTCTTCCATCAATATGATGGAAAAGGGATATGGTTTCAAGAACAAATATAAGGGGAAGAAACGACCTTTTAACAACACCAATGACGAGTCTAACAAGACACTGAAAGGTGCTTGTTGGATTTGTGGAAAGACCGGGCATTTGAAAGCAAATTGCAAGGTTGGAAAGCACAAAAAGAAAAAGGGTGCAAGTACTAGCCAAGGAGGACAAGGGTCTAATGACCAAGGTCCACCCACTAATCAAGGTCAGATTTTAGACATTGGTTTTAATTCGGTTGTGAATTATGTACCATTAATTTCTGAGGCATTTTATATGCATAATGATGTAGTGGCATGGTGGATAGACTCGGGTGCAACCAATCATGTTTGCAAGGATCGACATTGGTTCAAGGATTATGAACTAGTGAAGGATGGATCCGTTCTATTTATGGGCAACGAGCCTACCGCTCCTATTGTTGGTCGTGGGATGGTGGTGTTGGAATTTAGTTCCGGAAATGTTGTAAAATTAAATAATGTATTACATGTACCCGGAATTAGAAAGAACCTTGTATCCGGTAGTTGTTTAAGTAAACTTGCTTATAAACAAGTATATGAATCTAATAAGTATGTTTTATCTAAACATGATGTATTTATTGGATTTGGTTATTATTGTAATGAAATGTTTATGTTGAATGTTGTTCCAAATGAAAGTTTCATTTTTATTGCTTCCTCTATAAATGATACTTCATATCTTTGGCATGTGAGACTAGGACATGTACATTATAAAAGATTAGAAACTATGTCTAAAGATGGTTTAATTCCATCATTTAACATGAACATAAATAAGTGTAATACTTGTATGTTGACAAAAATTACAAGGCAATCATTTGGTAATGTGTCTAGGATCTCACATGTGATTGAACTTATTCATAGTGATTTATGTGATTTTCGCAATTATCCGTCTTTAGGTGCTAAAAAATATGTAGTGACTTTTATTGATGATTTTATTCGGTTTTGTTGCATATATTTAATTCACAATAAAGACGAGGCAATTGATAAGTTTAAGGTCTTTAAAAATGAAGTGGAATTGCAACAATCGGTTTTGATTAAAAGGTTGTGTTCCGATAGAGGTGGTGAATATTATGACCCATTGTATTTTGAGTCAAGTGGTATCATTCATGAAGTATCTCCTCCCTTTACACCACAATTAAATGGTGTAGCGGAAAGGAAAAATAGAGTCCTAAAAGAAATGGTTAATTCTATGTTGTCTTACTCGGGTTTGAGTGACGGATTTTGGGGGGTGAAGCCATGTTGACAGCTTGCTATTTATTAAATAGGATTCCTAACAAAAGGAATAAAGACACTCCATATGAACTTTGGTACAAAAAGAAACCAAGCTTGAATTATCTTCGAGTTTGGGGTTGTCGGGCTGTTGTAAGACTACCCCATCCCAAGATTAAAACATTGGGGGAAAGGGGCATCGATAGCATATTCACTGGATATGCTGCGTATTCAAAGGCTTATAGGTTCTATGTAATTGAACCTAATGATTCTATTTCGGTTCACACTGTAATTGAGTCAAGGGATGCAATATTTGATGAGAGTCGTTTCTCATCAGTGCCGAAGCCAAAGGATCTAGTACCTAGTTCTAGTGGAGCTATTGAGGGAAATGACAATGCCACAACTCAAGAAGCAACACCTGAAATTCGTAGGAGTAAGAGAAAAAGGATTGTTAAATCCTTTGGTCCCGATTTTTATACCTATTTGGTTGAAGGTTCAAGGGATGGATGTGAAAACTATTATCCATATTGTTTTCACATTGATGAGGACCCTAAGACATTTGATGAGGCAATGAGGTCTCATGACTCTTCTTTTTGGAAAGAGGCGGTGAACGATGAAATGGATTCTATAATGGGCAATAACACTTGGGTGCTTGTGGATTTACCTCGTGGTTGTAAACCATTAGGTTGCAAGTGGATTTTCAAAAAGAAGATGAAAGTTGATGGTTCTATCGACAAGTTTAAAGCTAGATTAGTTATCCAAGGCTTTAGACAAAAGGAAGGGATTGATTATTTCGATACCTATGCTCCCGTAGCTCGCATTACTACTATTAGGTTGTTGATTGCACTTGCTGCAATTAATAATCTAGTGATCCATCAAATGGATGTCAAGACGGCGTTCTTGAATGGTGAGCTTAAAGAGAAGGTGTATATGAAACAACCGGAAGGATTTATTATGCCCGGTAATGAGCATAAAGTTTGTAAATTAATTAAATCATTGTATGGACTTAAACAAGCTCCTAAACAATGGCATCATAAGTTTGATGAGGTTGTTCTATCTAATGGGTATAGACTAAATCAGTTGGATAAATGTTTGTATAACAAATTTGATGACAACAGTAATGGAGTCATTATTTGTCTATATGTTGATGACATGTTGATCTTTGGTACTGATCAAAATCAAGTAGACTTTACTAAGGCCTTTTTGTCATCAAGTTTTGCCATGAAAGACATGGGTGAGGTGGATGTGATACTTGGTATAAATATCATGCGTGAGAACAAGAGATTCTCTTTGACACAATCTCATTACATTGAGAAAGTGTTACAGAAATTCAATCATGGAAATTGTTCTCCGGTTAACACTCCAATGAATCCTAGTGTTAAGCTTATGCCTAATAAAGGTGAAGCTATTTCACAACTTGAGTACTCTCAAGTGATTGGGTGTTTGATGTATGCTATGACAAGCACAAGACCCGACATCGCCTTTGCCGTTGGCAAGTTGAGTAGATACACAAGTAATCCTAGTCTTGAACATTGGGTTGCGGTAAAACGTGTATTGAGATACTTGAAGCAAACCATGGATTATGGTTTGAACTATGACGGATTTCCTTTAGTTTTAGAAGGATATTCCGATGCTAATTGGATAACCAACATGGAGGATCATTCATCTACTAGTGGATGGGTCTTCTTGCTTGGTGGAGGAGCTATCTCATGGGCCTCTAAGAAGCAAACTTGTATAACAAGTTCGACTATGGAGTCGGAATTCATTGCTTTAGCTGCTGCCGGTAAAGAGGTGGAATGGTTAAGGAATTTGTTTTATGAAATTCCGGTTTGGCCAAGACCTATTCCTCCTATCTCTATCCATTGTGATAGTTCAATGACTTTGGCTAAGGCCTATAGTAAAGTTTACAATGGAAAGTCTAGACACCTTGGTGTTAGACATAGCGCGGTTCATGAGTTGATTACTCAAGGAGTTATTTCCGTTGATTTCATGAGGAAACATCATAATTTGGCTGATCACTTGACGAAGGGATTATCTAAGGACTTGGTTATAAATTCGGTAATCAGGATGGGTTTAAATTCCGTCTAGATCTTTATGATAAGATACCCAACTTCCCTCTAACAAATTTTAGAGGCTAAGTTTAATGTGGATGGCTTATTGCGTAAGATTGAAGCACATGTTATAATCCCGAAAGGTATGTGCATGGCCTGCATGACAAGAGGTTGAAGTTTAATACTTCTTAATGAAATCTTTGACAAAGTGCATTTTGCAGGTGCACGACGAAAGACTCACCTATGTGAGTGTGAAGTGTAGCCGCTTCAAGAGGCTTGGACTTGGCTTCCTATACTCTCATGAAAGGATATGGACACAAGGCGGTCAATAGTGTCAAGTTTTAACTTTAAGAGTTTATTGAGTCTATGTGTATGTTATCTTCATGTATTCAATATGGGTTGAAAGGTTCAATCCGTGGGACACCTTGATTATCGAATATTTGGAATGTGTAATATACTAATGTGGAAGTTCAATCCTTGGGACACTTTCATTTATGCCTAGACTTGTTTGCTTTGTTCTTTTATTTTGAAATAAGGGATACACTTAAATAGGGGAGGAATGTTGGTGATTTTGATCACAAGGACATTTAATTGCATTCGAGTTTCTTATGTCAAATCGGTTTGAGCTCGTAATGGATATAATGTGAGTCGGGAATACGAAGTGTATGCTCATATAATCATATATCGAGTTCATGTATGAAATGGATACGTTTATGATAATGTAATTTATCATGTTTCGAAGAATTTTCTAAGTATTAATGTCGATTATTGCGTCCCTTATCGGGGTTGGATGATCGGAGTTGTGTTTATTCATACTAATCAAAATTCGAATAAGCAAAAAAGGGAAATAGTTACTTCCCCGAACGGGGTTGGATTCCCCGATCGGGGTTGACTTCTCATTTGCGCACGTGACTTTGCATGGATGCATGTGTTGGCAGTTATGTTTGTGGTTGTTTGATACGTTACAAACATGTTTATCCATTTCTTTTAACAAATAATATATACATATTTATTATGTGTATATAAGAGACATGTATGTGCATTAATTTTTCACACACATTGTTTCTGAATTCGTATTTCACAAAAACAAAGTAAAACCAAACTCTCTTATTGTTCTTTGTTCTTTGCTCTTTGCCTTAAGACAAAGGAATCGTCTTATCCTACAGAGATTTCGTGATACCCAAAGGCTATAGGGTCGAAATACTCTAAGGAAAGTGATACGTGCATTTTGTATAGTATTTTTAGCCTATTTTAGCACGTATTTCCAGTTACTTTTGTACTGTTTATATCGCATTATGCCCCGGATTGGCTACTTTGGTTCGTTTTGTCCATTTTGTAGAAATGAACGTGAAAGTAGTGGAATCGTACCACTTTCGTCCTACTTTGCATGCATTTTGAGGAGACGGGATTTTCAGAGTGAGATCTTGCATTGGGATGCGTGAAGGAACGGTCTACGAAGTAGTCGGTTACGAGTTGAAGCTGTTTTAGAGGAAGAACACTCGATCGAGCCCTTTTATTGGTCGAACGAGTGGTTTCTATGGCTGGGGGTGGTCGATCGAGTTGTTTGTTTACTCGATCGACAAGGCTGGAATTGAAGGTTACTCGTTTGAGTACTATTTCTACTCGATCGAGTAGATTTCCTGGAGAATTACTCGATCGAGTTGTTTCAGATTGCTCGATCGAGTGGTTTTGTCTTTCATGGGCTTTAATTAATCCGTGAACTTGTTTTTAGTTATTGGACTTAGCGTTTTTCTATTTAAACGCTCGTTAACTAGGTCATTAGGATCTATTCTATCTAATAATCTTTTCATCTATCATTTTATACTGCAAAAAGACTGCGTTGCTTTTCCTCTCTACTGTAACTTTTGCTTTTGGATTTTCTCGCTCGGATTTAGTTGTTCTTTACGCCGGATTCTTGCGATTGTAATCTCTACTCTCTTTTAATCTTAATTCTTCATTTTTTTTACTTTAATCACTTGTTTTGTTCTTTCTTAATTTCTGCCCTAATCCTTATTTATGCAATTTCATTTTTATTTCATTATGTTTAATGTTAGTTATTTCATTGTTATTAGTTTTGACGATATTAATAGCATGAGTAGCTAAATCATTTCATGTTGGGATGAGGAGATCTATGTTAGAAATGTGACGATGTAGTGAGTAGGTTAGATGAATTATTAGTGAGATTCTGTCCCCGTGGCAATATAACTGTATTTACCGACTTAGTTAAGTGCACGCTTCTGAGTCATCTTTTAATCTGGTTAAATTTAATCTTGGATCGGAAGATTTGACTAAATAGACCTGCTATGAACAGTAGACTACCCTGACGAGGACGGAAGTCAAGTTAGTGGAAATTTATGATAGAAAGTGGACCGGAAGGACCTTTCCATATCCGTCTCACATGTAATTTATCTAAGTTATTTACAGTCGAGTCACTGGACTACCGTAGTGAACCGAAATCCTGACACGTCTCTTCTTTATTGATAGTTTATCTCTACTTTCTGCCTTTACTGCTCTTTCCTTGCTTCTCTTTCTTTTACACCTTTAGTTTAGAAAATAAATTATCAACCCCCCCCCCCCCCCCATTTGTGACCAAATAGACGGACCCTTTACAGATATCTTGTCTCCCTGAGGAGATCGACCTGACTTCCCTAGCTATATAGTTAGTTTAGTTAGTTATTTTTGATAGGTATACGACTGCCCTGTCAGAAAGTGTGTTCAACACGATTCGATTGGGTGTAATAAACCGTCTTATATTGTTTTCATTTCTGTTTTAGGGCATTTGTTTGTATAAGTTACTTGTTTGTAATCTTTGTAATACAAAAACTACAACACTTGGTTAATTATTTCGGATTCAAATTTGATAAGATATATCTAGAGAAAATTGTTGATTACAGCCTTATAAAAACCACTTTTTGAAAATTACAGCTTTAAATAATTTTTTTTGAAAATTACAGCCATAATATTACTTCTGATCATAAATTACAATCAAAACATTAACTCCGACGGGAAATTGATGCCAATTTGAATTTTTGTGACTTAAGTTCATATTTTAAGACCAAAATACCCTTACCTTCAACCTTATAACCAACCTTGTTCATCCCCAAAATCAGATTTCACAACTCATTTTCTCTTTAATTCTCCATTTCTTCAATAATATCACTAATCTAATTCACCCCCTTTATTCAAATTCTACCCTAGTCAATTTAATTTAATTGAATTTTAATTCTATTATTTCATTTTTCTCTTAAAATTAATTAGTATTCTTCATCATCAATTTTTCCTAAATTGAAAATAATTAGGGTTCATCATCAATTTTCCCCAAACTAATTTTAGACATAAACCCTAAAATTTGATTTAATCAATTGAAAAACAACAAATCGGGTGTACGAATAATTACTCTTCGAAATAGAACCGTCAGACGATGGCACAACTTTGCCACTCATGATCTGGAATCGTTATTTGACAATGGGAATGAATTACACTAGAAATTAGAAAAAGATTTGGGGAAATTTTTGGGAAATTTTTAGAGAATATGGGTGAGGAAGATGGGAGGGTTTGGGGTGAAATGAAAGAGGTAAATGATAGGTAAAGTGAAAAAAATCTGCGTAAGTAAGCAAACAAATAAGCAAGGGTATATCGGTCATTTTTTGACAAGATTAACCGGAAACGTCATCATGGTGCAATTTTCAAAGAAATGTGATATTATGGCTGTAATTTTCAAAAAAAAATTATATACGGCTGTAATTTTCAAAAAGTGGTTTTTATAAGGCTGTAATTAACAATTTTTTCATATATATAATCATCCACAATATTACTATTCAACTTTGTATATCCATCATTTAGCATAGTGGAATGGAGGGGTAGAAGCAGGATTTTTTCTTTGGAAGGGCATAATTGTTTTTTCCCCGTAATTAGTAGAAAAATATCTATCCCACAAAAACTTCTTATACCTTTTATTCCTCAAACCTCGCCAAACTTCTAATACAAAGTCTGTCACTTTTAACCACTGAGCCCAACACAATTTGTGAAATATATGTTCAGAAATTATACTTATCTTTGTGTTGCGTGATGGCACTTGCCTACCTACCCATTCCACCCCGAGATCCGCCCCGGCCGAATGCATGTAATGATATAACGCCTCACATAAGACATACTTCGTCTCTACTTCTAGGCACACTTCATTAAGGCTCATTGATTTTGCAATGTTTTAACTGATATAGGAGTACTAAACTGGAGTCCTCACTTTCATATCTCTCACGGTAGGGTCTAGTCCAGAAATAGGCCAAACACATACAAATTTGCCTAAGGAAAGGTTCAACTACCATACCCACCTTGGATTTTGGCCAAGTGAAACTACATATAATTAGCTACAAATTACTCTAGGAAATCCAAGGGAAATTCAGACCAGGAGTTGATCAAAATTAAGCCAGAAAAAGCAAACAGCTAGAATAGCAAGTTACTCTTTTGGACAAGCAAGCTGAACTTTTGTCAAGAAGGCTTTGTCAGTTTTGCCTAAAGCTCAAGGCAATGAGGACGGGTTGCATTTAATGCTCTTGTTCTTAATTTACCTTCTCCTTCGAGGTTTCCAGCAATGAAACAAGAAGTGTTAGTCATAAGACTCCAAACAACTACATTTTGCATCAGAATTACTTGTTTTATTTCAGAATATAGATGTTGTTTTCTTACTGTTATTTTTTTTATTACCATTGTAAGTCTATCCCTTGGATGTAACTTTAGATGTGTGGACTGTAATCAAGGAAGGACCCTATATATGGGAGTCTTTGTAATACTACGGTTTTCTGGTCTTAGCTTACTCGGTCGAGTAGGCCATAATCGGCCGAGTAAGTCGTTGAGTGCTTTTAGACAGGCTACTGTTTTGGGTGCACTCGGCCGAGTAGTGAGAAACTCAGTCGAGTAGGGCGTACTCGGCCGAGTACTTCAGGTACTCGACCGAGTACCCGGTCTGACTGGTTGTTTTCCGCGGTTTGATTAAGATAATTGTAGAAGTATATATAAGTCGTGTTATCGGTTTTAATCGCTTTATAATCATTTCTTAAGCAAACTCACAAACTCTAAACTACGTAACACTGCTCTCTAACTATCTTAATCATTTCTAAGGCTAGGGTTCATAGTTTTTGGGTTTTTATTTCATCTCCACGTCGATTTGATCAGTAAGTATTTTTACCCTTTGTTTATTGATATTTTGGTTATAGATATACAAACCCTAATTGGGTGATTTGGGGGTTTTGGGGTGATTAGTCATATTATGTGTGGTATTTTGATTGATTGTCGCTATAATAGGTGAGGACTTCGTAGAAGAGGCGTTCCAGCTTGTTTTGCTGTGCTTTTACTTTGATCTTGATAAGATAGGGTTTCCCTATTCAGTCGTTCGTTAAATTGATTATAAGATGTAATTGAGGTTGATTGTTGGATATTGTTATCTTTGTGATTAAGATTGTATTGTGATTAGTTGTTGTGGGACCATTTTTGGGAGATGGTTCCAATCCCATGTTCACCCCTTGTGGCTCCCGTCACAAGGGGGATGTGCAAATTAATGATCTGGGTTCGCTCGTTGCAATGAGCGGGGATTAGGTGGCAAGGCTGAGGTCCCCACTAGCGGTGTGGGTTTCCTATTACGATGAGAACCTGGTAGGGCTACACATTTCGGTGTGTAGCCGGTTACTGATGACTGTTGGAGTTTGGAGGATTATTTGATTACAGTTTGATTGGATTGTGTTACTGATGTGACTCATATTTGAGCACATTTAGTCCCCGAATTAACCTCGTTCCTATGCTTTATAGCTCATAATTGGGCCATTTACTATTTTTAGTTCCCCATTTTGCATATTCTTTGAGGTTTTGTTTCCTTGGTAGGAAAGGATGGCTAATCTTGCATTTACATGGCGAAATGGAGCTAAATGGATCACATCTAATGACCAAGCATCAAAGAGAAGACAACACTAGAAGGCCTAAGTAGACAATAAAATGAAATGGGCAATGATGAAAGGATCCTTGCATCCCCGAGATGATCCTTGCGGATTGTGAAGGAGGAAAAGAAGAGAAGCTGTCTGCCCAGGGATCCGAGCGGATCAGACACGATCCAACCATCTCCCATTATCAACATCCGGGCGTCTTTCGGCCAAGACGAGCAGATTGCAGCCCATGGAGCCGAGCGTCTTCTCCTAGGATCCGCTCGAATCGCAGGTCAGAGAGCTCGTGTCATAGCTCAAGACGCATGGATCGTGGCAGGACTAGCACATGGATATGCTCATTTCCTTCGAAAGGAGCATTTCCTCAACTTTTCTTAAGGGTCTTAATAGTCATTTAAGCCCTTAGTAACCCTAATCTTGGTACCTAATCTTTAGTATAAATACCTCTTTGTACTACCTAGATTATCATCAAGCTTGAATTAAGTTTTAATCAAGTTGTAATCTCATCCTAATACTCTCTAATTAGTCCTAATTTAGTTGTAATACAATTTATCAATATTAATCACATCTTAATCTTTCCTTCAATTCTCTATTGTTCTTCCTTTATTTTGAGTAATTAGAAGATTATTTGGGTTTATTTGGGAGATTGACAACCTTCCATCAATCATCAAGTACTTCTATTATTCTTTGCATTATTATTTGGAATTATCTTCATAGGTATAATTCCTTTTACCCTTGTTTTAATCATTGTTAATTACTTTCATTTATTCACCATGTTTAGCTTTGTTAGTTTGATTGACAATCTTATTAGCATGTTAAACTTGATAATGAGTGAGTAGTCTTCTAGCTAGGGTTAATGGGGAATTAGGGGAAACAAACATGGGGAATGATCTATGCTTAATCTAATGTGTTTTCATAATTAAATTGCTTGCTTGTTGTGATTTCAACTTATGCACATGTTATGTTTGATGAAATGCGAGCCTATGAATCCTTGCATTTTTTTACCCATCACTTATCTCTTCAATGAGGCTTGTAAGCTTATACACCAACTCGAGCCTCATTAGACCATGCATGTAGTTGAATAGGAAGGATTAAGTCGACTTGTAGGTGTTGTACAATATAATCGATTCGGCTCCGGGACCCAAACCTTCTTAGGGATTGTAAGCTTATACACCAACTCGATCCCATCACAACAATAAGTGCTTACTATATAATTGAGAACATGTTTGTATGATCAACTCCCATGAATCCCCTATGAACCCATGACACCCTAGTGCTTTTAATCAATTGTTTACATCTCATTTTAATCGCCTTGCTTGTTTTCATTAATCTACTTTTACCTTGTTAATTAGTTTAGACCAATCTCATCTCAACCCAAATTGTGACACCCTAAGACACAACCATTTACGATTGAGAATCCTACATCAATACCCGTCCCTTGGGATCCAACCTTTACTTACCTCTTTACTAAGAGTAGTTAGTGAAGTTATAAATATTGTTTTGGTTGGTAACTTTATGGGCTTATAGGACGGCCTATAAGACTCCCATAGGAGCCTCCCCTTACAAGCTAGTCTATAGAAAGGCGTGTCATTTACCAATAGAATTAGAGTACAAAGTCTTTTGGGCGACAAAAGCTCTTAACCTTAAGTGGTCAAAAGAGGATAATGCAAATTCAAGAGTTGGAGGAATTCCGACTACAATCCTACGAAAATGCCAAGATCTACAAGGAAAGGACAAAATTGATTCATGACAAGAGGATTAGGCAAAAAGCTTTGCACAAGGAAGACAAAGTCCTTCTATTTAACTCCCGATATCGACTCTTTCCCGGGAAGTTAAATTCAAGATGGATGGGGCCCTATGTGATCACCGAAGTGGGGAGATATGGCGACTTCGAGATAAAGTCGGAATATGGGAATAAGTTCAAAGTCAACGGTCAACGATTGAAACCGTATTATGAAGGAGCATTTATCGGAGAAGTCGAGGTCATCAGCCTCGAGCCTCTCCCGCCATGAAGAAACCATCAATGAGAGAGTTTGGTGGAGTCCTCTCCAAACCACCACTTGTAAATATACTAACTCTATTCACTTGTATTTTTAACTTTATTGCATTTCCATAAAAGCATGATTTTGACATGAGAGTTGGTGAGGGAGTGTCACTAATCTTGCTTGATGAATGAAGGATCTAGCAATTCAAGTGTGGGGTAGCACTCTTATCAAATAAGGAGGGAGAAAAGCAAAAAGGAAGAGGCCCCCGTGGGCAGACCTGAGACCGTGGGAATTGCAGGTGATCCTAGCGTCCCAAGGGAACCCGCTCGTCCTGGGCATGATCCGAGCGTCCTGGCATCGGGACGCAGGTCTTGGGAGTGCTGAGACTGAAGAACTGGGACTGTCGCAAAATCTGAGCAGATTATACTGAAGACGCCCGTGGCAGTCCAGGATCTGCTCGTCCTGTGAGAAATCCGCGCATCCTGACCTTCTTCAAAATAATGGTCTCACTCTGTTTATAAATCTGCCCGTCTTGAGAAGGATCTGAGCGTCTCCATTTTGCATCCGCTCGTCTCCAACAAAATTCGCGCGTCTCAGCACGGGTTGAAAATTTCAGAATGCACTGACTGTGGATCCGAGCGTCCTGACCTCTATCCGCCCGTCTCCTGAAGCACTGATCCGCTCGTCCTGGACACGGCCCGCGCGTCTCCCTAACTTGTTGCTATCCTATTTTCGACAAATGAAATTTCCTTCCCACCACACATTTCATGACACCTTATCCTTCTTTCCTCTATAAAACATAAAGTCCCCTCCCATATGACTCAAATCACACCAAAAGCACTCATTCACCTATCTAAATTAAAAGCCCCCAAAACCTAGGGTTTCAAGAAGGTTCTCAATTACAAAGAATATCTTCATCTTCAACAAGCCAAATTTCAAGATCTACTTTTAAAGATGAGACCAAGAGGGTCCTTGCCTAGAGAAAGAAGAAAACCAAGAGTAATTGGAAGCTCCTCCACATCTCACCTCAACACATTGAGGAGAGAGAATGAAGAAATAGTTGATCTCTCAAGACTTAATGAATTCTCCAATATAGAATTCGTCAATGATGTCCAAAGACTCATCTTTCATCGTCTACTTGTAAGAACATTCTTCCTACTTCATGTGCCATGAGACCTTGAGAAAGCTAGGAATTTTTCATCAAACCGAGGCACTCTTTAAGTTATTTGGCCCTTAGTCCTTGAATTTCTGAGTTTTCTGAAAATTTCTACCTTGAACAAGACGATTTATGTGGAGTTTAGACTAGAGAACACAACCCGAACCATGACTCTTGTGGAATTTGCTAATGTGTTGGATCTTGATGTATCGCCTACCCGTACATCAAGACCGCAGAATTATAGCATAACACCTCTATGGCGAGCTTTGACGGGTCACGATTTCTCCTCGATCAAGGAATGCTCGGCCTACTACATTCAAAACCCCATTATTAGGCTCACTTACCGATTTATCGCAAGTACTCTTCTAGCTCGCCGCGATCCTGCGGTTGTCAATGAACTTGATCTAGTCTTCATGGAATCTTATTTGAAAGTACAAGGGAGGAGCGGTTACCACTTCAACGCTCCCCTAGTTCTTCTTAAAAAATGGGCAAAGTTCCGGAACGGGGATGATGATGGTATGATCCACATCGTCAATGGGGGACTAATAACAAGGCTTGCAAAATTCTTCAATCCCAATTTCAACAACAACAATGCTTATACACCTCTTCCGGGCATCACCAAGATTGATGAAATTTGTTGATTCTCCGACAACACCATTGGATAGCCCTTGTGAGCTATGAGAAAAGGATTAAGTGGTTAACGAAAGGGAGCGCCCCCATTTTTCTTCCAATTGAAGGTTTAACAAGGATATCACCAAGAAGGGGTCCCTTCTCTCCAATACCATCTTATATCACCCCAACTCATGCAAACCAAGCAAATCAAGCCCCACCTCCTACTCAACTGCAACAAGATGAACCCCAAGCTAACAATCAAGGAAAAATTGTTATCCCGCCTTACCCATTCCTATATCAACCGTATAATCACCCAAATCCCTTCATTCTCTCGAGAGACGACTTTGTCACGGGTCTACTTCAAGACATGCATCAAAAGCAATATGAAAGGGTGGACAATTACTACGCTCTTTATCCACAATTTCACCGGTTGGCCCAATAAGGGCATATTAGTGAAGAGGGAATTCTTCCCTCTTGGGCACAAATGGATATCCTTTTTCCAAACTCGGAGAATGCCAACGGTGGAACACATGAAGTAGGAGAAGAAGGAGGGTCAAGCGGCGATGATAGAGTGGAGGTCAATAGCGAGGGGGATGAGTTCATGGACTTTTATGAGAGTGATGAAGTACAAGGAGATAGTGATTTTGGAGGGGATGATGATTGGAGAATATTCATGAGCTAGGTGGAGCGGGCATGAGGCACCCACCATGGCCAAGGTGAAGTTTTTATTTCCCCTCTCATTTTTCATGACAAGAATTTCATGTCTTTTATAACTTGGTTAACATTTGATTGTTTCAATTTTGTGTGGTGATCTCGTAAAAAGAAGGACTATTATTCCACCTTGGCAACATCAAGGTGATGATAAATTAATTGCTCCCACTTTTAAAAATCCAAAATGACAAACTAGTTTCATGCATTGCATACTTATGCATGAACTCCCCCATTTTTACACTAGCAATAGTGTCCTACTTGGTTTGGGGAAGTTTAAGCACAAGAAATGGGAGTTAATTCAAATTAGCTATTCAACCAATAAATTCATGCATCACATAGTGTAGTTTAGAATGCATCACTCTTGTATATATGCCATGTAGTTTGCATAATAGTGTAGAAATCATGCATTCTCATATAGCTTGCATAATTCCCTATCGTATTGGCCATTGAGGATAATGCTCATACTAGTGTGGGGATGGGGAATTCTAACTTGACTTTTAAATCAAAAAATGATAAAAATTGAAATTTTTTGAAAAATACAAAAATATGTTCTTTTGTTTCATAAAATCAAAAACCATAAAATATTTGAAAAATTGAAAAACCCAAAAACATGTTCATTCCTTTATAGTGTAGTATTGTATATATTGTATATACTTGTTTGTTTGTTTGTCTATCCTTTTTCACATTGATCGACTACGCCATATCCGAGACATAAGGATCATGAAGACCGCATGGTATGATCTTTCCAATCTCCTTTTTCCTCTTTATGTTAATGACTATGTGACTTTATTTTGATTGATGTGGTATGAAACAATGTGATTATAAGAATTGCATGTAGTTTATATGACATACTAGTTGGTAGAAGCATATGCATTAAGTTGTATAAATGATAGTTGCATCATGGCATGTAGTTGCATTTAGGAAAATTTTTGTGAAAACATCTATTTGGGAAACTTGACAAGTGTATATAAGGCCCTTGTAGATACTTTTTCTTCTTGAGACTTTGCTCATTAGAATGTTTCTAAAACACCCTAGGATGTGTCATGCTAGTATCCTTTGACCCATGGATTAAGGCATAGTCAAGAGTTCCTTGTGGTGTGATAACTCCTTGGCTACCGTTTATTCCAAGGTGACCCTTGAAACCATGCAACCATCTTCCACATCCATCACATTTTGTTAACAAAAAGGGAATGTGCACAAAAAATTATCAAATTTGAGTTCAAGCATTGAAATGAAAAGAAATGAAAAAGTTTGCAATTTGCATCAAAGAAAAGAGGAGTACAAAAATAGACTCATATGCTTCAAATACAAGTACCCTCGTTACTAATTGGGGTGACTTTGAAAATGTTCAAAAGAAAATGCAAAAAGTTGAAATTGTCAAGCATCAAAATGGCAAACATCAAGAAATGGCAAAAAGAAATTGTTCTCAAAAATGTCAAATGCGACAAGAAATTTGGGAGGGGGGGGATAACAACAACATCAAAAGCAAACTCCCACATGAAACTCAAAACACATTGATCCCTTTTATCCATCGAATCCACTTTTGTGCATGGTAGAGAGGGGACGACCCTTCTTCTTGTCTAGGCAAGAAGGGGAATTCCACGATCATCCAGTGTTTCTAATGCCATAAGGAGTCTACTCTTGACAAAAACATTTAACGATTGAGGACAAAGGTACCCTGGCTTGACACAACTTGGAGGTGATTTATTGGTATCCTCTTAGGCTTAGTAGCTTGAAGAAACGGTATCTATAATGGAGCGTGTACCCTTAGATTGCTTCTCTTGTAGATAATTTCCGCCACTTAGATGAGGAAAGTGGCTATTCATTTTTGTAGATGCATCCATTACTTGTTTTTGTGTGCTTAATGCTTGGATGTATCGCCATTTTGGCAAGCCCCACCTTACCTTGCAAAAATGCATCCTACCTCATGGTTGTCTTGTTGTGAGTTGAAGGGGTGGAGTGAGACCCGTTACTTGTCTCACATCGGCTATATTAGTAGGTTAGTTCTAGTCACTTCTTTACTCGGGACGAGCAAATTTCCGGTTTGGGGATGTTTGATGTGACTCATATTTGAGCACATTTAGTCCCTGAATTAACCTCGTTCTTATGCTTTATAGCTCAAAATTGGGTCATTTACTATCTTTAGTTCCCCACTTTGCATATTCTTTGAGGTTTTGTCTCCTTGGTAGGAAAGGATGGATAATCTTGCATTTACATGGCGAAATGGAGCTAAATGGATCACATCTAATGACCAAGCATCAAAGAGAAGACAACACTAGAAGGCCTAAGTAGACAATAAAGTGAAATGGGCAGTGATGAAAGGATCCTTGCATCCCGAGATGATCCTTGCGGATTGTTGATGTATCACTTTTATATATACTTTTATAGCTCCCTTTATACCATTTTACATACCGTTTCGTGCCTATTATATCATTTGTATGCCTTATTTCAATGAATTGTCGACACTGCCGCTATTTTTTGTTTTGATGCATGGCGAAGACGGCATAGTAGAATACGCGAAGCATGGCACGAGGAACGAGGAAGCACGAAGGCTAAGAAGTGAAAGGAGAGAGGAAGCAGTCTGTGAAGCAAGATCCTCGATCGAGTCATCTCTGGCTCGATCGAGCAACTGTCCTCGATCGAGTCACCTCTAGCTCGATCGAGGAACCTCTCTTGCATATTTATTTCCGAACTTTCCTAAAATGATTATCTTTGGTTATAAATTAGAAACCCGTACTTTTATGATAGACTACGTTTTATTTTACCTTCATACTGCTGGATACTCTCTTAGAACCCTAATATTTCCTTTGTAACGGTACTAATCTTTCCTCATTAATTAATCGTTCATCGTTTATGTTAATTAATTGTTGTCTCATGCTTTTAATTATGTTTTCATTCTTAATCATTGTTGTTATTGTTATCATTATGAGTAGCTAATCTCCTCATCTAGGATGAAGGGGATCTAGGTTAAATTAAAAGGGGAAAATAATTAATTGCTAGTGATATCGCGTAAGTTGTTGTTTGATTATTGTTCTTCTTCTAGTTGATTAACTTAAGGCCTGAGTTATTAATTAGTGTAGCGAATTAATCCTTTCGCCGACCGGATTAGAATTAATATAGGCTGCGATAATCAAATAGATTGTATCTAATTATAGCGACCGCATGTTAGAATCGATCTAAAGGGCATAATTGAGTCGACCGATCTTATGACCTTAAACAGCTTGGTAGATCTAGCAATTGAGTAAAAGACCCCGAATAAATTGACCTAGTGAACCGGAAATCCTAGACTTTTAATATTATCGTTTAAACCTCTTTTTAATTACTTGCAATTAGTTGATTAGATCAAAACAAAACAAACCCCCCAGAAATCGGTTACCTTTAGACAACTTAAATATTTACAGACTTAGCTTTTACCGCCTCCCTGTGGATTCGATACCTGTCTTACTGCTAGCTATTCTTGTTAGTCCTGAGATAGATTTACTTTGGTTTGGTGATACGACTTTTGCCACATCAATTGTGAAGGAGGAAAAGAAGAGAAGCTGTCTGCCCAGGGATCCGAGCGGATCAGACACGATCCGGGCGTCTCCCATCATCAATATCAGGGCGTCTTTCGGCCAAGACGAGCGGATTGCAGCCCATGGAGCCGAGCGTCTTCTCCTAGGATCCGCTCGGATAGCAGGTCAGAGAGCCCGTGTCATAGTTCAAGATGCACGGATCATGGCAGGACTAGCACATGGACATGCTCATTTCCTTCGAGAGGAGCATTTCCTCAACTTTTCTTAAGGGTCTTAATAGTCATTTAAGCCCTTAGTAAACCTAATCTTGGTACCTAATCTTTAGTATAAATACCCCTTTGTACTACCTAGATTATGATCAAGCTTGAATTAAGTTTTAATCAAGTTGTAATCTCATCCTAATACTCTCAAATTAGTCCTAATTTAGTTGTAATACAATTTATCAATATTAATCACATCTTAATCTTTCCTTAAATTCTCTATTGTTCTTCCTTTATTTTGGGTAATTAGAAGATTATTTGGGAGATTGGCAACCTTCCATCAATCATTATGTACTTCTAATATTCTTTGCATTATTATTTGGAATCATCTTCATAGGTATAATTCCTTTTACCCTTGTTTTAATCATTTTTAGTTACTTTCATTTATTCACTGTGTTTAGCTTTGTTAATTTGATTAACAATCTTATTAGCATGTTGAACTTGATAATGAGTGAGTAACCTTCTAGCTAGGGTTAATGGGGAATTAGGGGAAACAAACATGGGGAATGATCTATGCTTAATCTAATGTGTTTTCATAATTAAATTGCTTGCTTGTTGTGATTTCAACTTATGCACATGTTATGTTTGATGAAATGCGAGCCTATGAATCCCTGCATTTTTTACCCATCACCTATCTCTTCAATGAGGCTTGTAAGCTTATACACCAACTCGAGCCTCATTAGACCATGCATATAGTTGAATAGGAAGGATTAAGTTGACTTGTAGGTGTTGTACAATCTAATCGATTCGGCTCCGGGACCTAAACCTTGTTAGGGATTGTAAGCTTATACACCAACTCAATCCCATCACAACAATAAGTGCTTGCTATATAATTGAGAACATGTTTGTATGATCAACTCCCATGAATCCCCTATGAACCCATGACACCCTAATGCTTTTAATCAATTGTTTACATCTCATTTTAATCGTCTTGCTTGTTTTCATTACTTTACTTTTACCTTGTTAATTAGTTTAGACCAATCTCATCTCAACCCAAATTGTGACACCCTAAGACACAACCATTTACGATTGAGAATCCTACATCAATACTCGTCTCTTGGGATCCGACCTTTACTTACATCTTTACTAAGAGTAGTTTGTGAAGTTATAAATATTGTTTTGGTCGGTAACTTTTGACGACGGGTTTAAAGCCGCACCAGTTACTGTGAGTTCTTATTTTGGTTGTGCAGTTGACTGACCCCGTTTATTATTTTCAAATCTGTGGTGATCCATTTGGGGATGGTGAGCGGTTGGCTTAGCAGACAATGGATATTGATATAGAATGCGGGATACGGATGGGGCAGATTCATCACACTGTCTTTATGTGATACTACGGTTTTCTGGCCCTTAGTTACTCGGTAGAGTAGGTAGTACTCGACTGAGTGAGTCGTCGTGTGACTTCTGGTCAGGTTACTATCCAAGAGCACTCGGCCAGGTGTGAGATACTCAGCCGAGTACCCCAGGTACTCGACCGAGTACCCGGTCTGACAGGATTAATTTCCGTGGTTTGATTAAGGTGATTAGAGGTTATAAATATTTCGTTTAACAGTTACTATTGAGTTGCTTGGATGCTGTTTTTGTTGTATTTCTTATTTTGGTTAATCAGATGACTGACCCCGTTGTTGTTTTTAAAAAACTGTGGTGATCCATTCGGGAATGGTGAGCAGTTGATTAGCAGGTGTTGGGTTCATTTGATTGATGATGACCTATGAATAGTTGATTGATGATGATATGCCCATTTAACATGTGCTTTCATAGTTTCCCTTTCAGGAATAATCGATCATTTGCAAAGTCTTAATCAAGAAGCATCGAACAGTTGCTACCCAAGATTTAGAGTCGTTTGTGTCAATTATTGTAAGGGTCAAAGAGTAGAATACTTGAAATATTAACAGTCAAGTCCACTGTTACACTCGCTAGTAACAGTAAACTTGATTGTCACTTTTGGCCTGTTATACTTGAAGCAAAACTTTCAATTTCGAAATTCCTTTTATAATCAAAATGGCATTTTCGTAAATCAGTTTTGAAAGATGTTTCTCAGCTTGAAATAATGAAGGGTGGTCCTTTGGAGAGAGGTTATAATATTTTCCACTTCAAAAGCTTTCCTTAATTGTGCTAAAACATACCTTTGGTTTTTTTGTAAAACAAAGTTTGATCTTTTCTCTTTTCTCTTTTCTCTTTCAAGAGTTGTTCTCTTGTGATTGTTTCACTCCTTTGTTTCTGAAAAACCATCAACCATTTAAGGATAGTTACAAACTTCTCTTTTCTTCTTTTTGATTCTTAGAAGCTTGCTCTTGTTGGTACAAACATGGGAAGGTCAAAGCTTTTGTTCCTTATCAAAAGCTTTGACTTATAAACCCTAGTTTGATCATCTTGATTGCCTTCTCTATAAAAGGAGCACTTCCCTTCATTCACAAAGCAAGACTTTTTCTAAGAAATCAAAGAGTTTTTACAAAATCAGTTTTAAGAACTCAAAGCATTTTCTTTTCAAAAATCTTCTAAGTCTTCAAGAGTCACAGTCCTCACCACTGTTGCTTTAATGTATTGTACTATCTCATCTAGAATTGTTTGATCCAATAAGCTGTCCTTCTCAATTCTTTTAAAGAATCAGATTGAGGAAACATGATCTTGTAAACATTCTAGTTAGAGTGTCAATTTCTTAGACGGAATAGTCTTTGAATTCTTGTCGCAACCGGAGTAGGTTGTTGGTCCTTTTTATTGTAAGGGTTTCAAGTAGTCAAAGTAGATCACTTAACTAATCAATTAAGAAAATATTAGACGTATGCCCATAGAGCGTGGGCTGAACCACTTTAAAAATAGTTGTGTTGATCTCTCGTCGCTTTTAATTCTGCTGCAATTTATTTACTTGTTCTTCATTTGCGTTTTTAGTAAGCAACAGTCCCGAATACTGTTACTTTTGGTCTGTAGCCTTTAATCCACTTGCTAAGACAAATAAGTAACAGTCAGAACAACTGACGCTTCCAGATTTCAGCAACTTCATTTGGCAATCGTGATACACTCTTAATTACTCAATTTATTTGATGTATCCATTTGTTCTTCATTTTGTTAATCAACTTACTTTAAAACAATAAAGATTAAGTTGAAATTTAAAAATAGTACCTAATTCACCCCCTCCCCCCTCTTAGGTACTTAGAATCCTTAACTCTTCAATTGGTATCAGAGCCTCGTGCTCTTGATCGAGGCTAATCGCCTTAGAGTTTGATTCTTGGGATATGGATTCCTCAAAATACTCCAAGATCCCGGTCTTTACCGGTGAGAATTTTGGATGGTGGAAGCTCAAAATGGAGCACTATATCAAAAGTATCGATTATCAATGTTTGAAAATTATTGAGGACGGACCTCTCGCTATTGAGGAACCAACATCTTGACGGGTTTTTCTAAGGTTTAGGCCGAAAGGATTATAATGAAGATGACTTAAAATTGGCCGAGAAAAACTCGAAAGCGATGTCGATTCTTCAACGATGTGTAGGTGAGGCCTAAGTGAGTCGAAATTCCGGATCTCCTACGGCTAAACTAATTTGGGACTCCCTTGTACTCGCCTATGAAGGGACGTCTCAAGTTAAAAAACATCGTATTGACCTTCTCATGCAACAATAGGGGATGTTTCGTATGTCAAAGGACGAATCCATAAATAAATTTTCATCTCGTTTTTCTTGTATTATTAATGAACTAAAAGGTCTAGGAAGAGATTTCGAGTCCGAGGACATTGTTCAAAAAATTCGTCGTAGCCTTACGCCCAAGTGGCAACCTAAGGTCACCACCATTGAGGAAACCCGAGACCTATCGATCTTAACTCTTCATGAACTAATTTGATCACTAATGGCTCACGAGTTTAACCTTGAGAAGAATTCTAGTGAATCCTCAGAGGGAAAGAGTCTAGCTCTAATGTCCTCTCCAAGCGATGAGGAGGACGAAGAGGAAGATGAATTTGTCATGTTCTCAAGGAACATAGTGGGAATGGTAAATGGTCAAGAAAATAGAAGGTTCAATAATAGTTACTCGAAAAAACGATTTCCTAAGAAACGATCTACTTTCACTATTGGATGCTTCAAATGTGGTGATAAAACTCACCAAATCAAAGAATGCCTAAAGTGGGAGGAAATCAAATCAAAGGATAAGCGTGAAAAAGCTAAGAAGGAATACAAGTATAAGGTCATGACCGCCATTTGGGGAATGTCTGACTCTGAGGACGATGAACCCATCTAGGAGGAACTAGAGGCAAAAACGTGTCTTACACATCATCTAAAAAACAAAGTCTCTAAACCCTCAAAAATTGAACATCTTAGATATCTTATGGCTCATCCCGATAATTCCGACTCGGATTCCGGCAACGAGGTAAAACATCTAAAAGCCAAGGTTATGACTTACTCCAAAAATAAAGTATGTAAACTTCTTGACAAACTCGTTGATAAGTGTCGTTCACAAACTGAAAAGTTAGATGTCACGCAAGATGAGATAGAAGAAATTGTTCAAGAAACTTTCACCTCAAAAATAAACTAAAATCAACAGATAGTGTCACTGTTACTTCTGAAGCATATGATGAAGTAAAAAGAGTAAACATATTGAACAAAGAGTTGTCCAAAGAACTAAAGTGTCTTAAGTCGACGACTCCCAATGATGTTTCTGATCTTGAGAATGTCAACACTACTCTAATTATGCAAATCTCCATGATAACCAAGGAACGTGATGAGCTTCTAAAAGAACAATCTATGTTTAAAGATGTGATTGATGACTTAGTTGATGAGGTGGAAGAACTTAAAGTAACAGTGTCTCAGACTATTACTTCTGACAGTACTAAGGAAATCTCAAAAGAACTAGTCACTAACTTAACAAATGAGAATGAGTGTCTTAAAGTCAACATAGATGCCTACAAAAGGGAGATTAGAATGCTTCATGAAAAGTTTGTCAAATTTCAAAATGAATCTCCCGAATGTAGTTCTTCTAGATCCATGATCATTCACCTAGATAGATGCATCTCTATTCTTAAGATTAATGTTCAACAAAAATCTGAAACTTTCAAGGAGCTAAAATCCGAATATGTCATAATGAAGAAAGAGTTTAAAAGTTCTAAAGAGAAGAACAAGTATCTCATTTTTAAAGTCGATGAACTAAGCAAGGAACTTATCGAGGCTAAGAATGTATCGAAAAAATGGGAAGAAAGTCAAACCATCTTAAATTTCCTCACACATCAATCTAAGAGATGTGATAGAGTTGCCGGTCTCGGTTTTAAATGGAACAGTCAGTCAGACTGTTACATTCAAAAGCCGGACCTAACTAAAACCGATTTTCGAAGAAGGAAATATGTTGGTCTTCCCGAGTACATCATTTGCAACTATTGTGGTAAAACCGGTCATGTCTTCAATGCTTGCAAGAAGAGACATAATGAGATTAACAAGAACATTAAAATTGTAAAACAAATATAGATTATAAAAGATATCTTGAAAAATATAAATGATAAGAAAGGACCCAAATTTATTTGGGTTCCTAAACTCAAAGTCTAATCTTGTGTAGGGCTTGGTGAGAGGTGACCGCATAATTGGTACTTGGATAGTGGATGTTCACATCACATGACGGGAGATAGAACTCAATTCCTCTCACTAGAAGTGTATAATGGTGGCATGGTAATGTTTGGTGACAACAAGAAAGGTGAAGTAATAGGCATGGGAAAGGTTGGTAAGTCATCGTTACATTGTCTCGACAACGTGTGGCTTGTCAAAGGTTTGAAATATAATTTCCTTAACATTTCTCAACTATGTGATAAAAGTAATATTATGGAGTTTAGTGCTAACTTGTATCAAATAATTGATGCCACAACTCATGATATTATTCTCGAAGGAAAACGTGTTAGAGATGTATGCCTGACCGATTTAAACATGTTATCCGGTCATACCATGTCATGCATGAGTGTAATGAAAAATGATCCTTGGTTGTGGCACAAATGGTTTGGACATGTTAGTACTAAAACTCTTAATACAGTTAAAAGACTTGACTTAGTTGAAGGCTTTCCTAACATGAAGTTTGATTTTGATAAAGTATGTGATGAATGTGCAAGATGCAAACATGTTAGAAGCTCTTTTAAACCCAAAAGAATTGTTAGCACTCTTCGTCCATTACAACTTTTGCATATCGACTTATGTGGACCAATGAGAACCAGAAGTAGAGGTAGTAGTCGTTATGTGTGTGTTATTGTTGATGATTATTCTAGATTTGTTTGGGGACTTTTCTTAAGTTTCAGGATGAGGCATTTGATGAGTTTTTAATTTGGTTGAAAAAGATTCAAAATAAACTTGATTTCAAACTTGTTTCCACAAGAACGGATCATGGAACCGAATTTGAAAACTCATTATTTAGTGCTTATTGTAATGAAAATGGTGTGGATCATAACTTCTCGACCCCTAGAACTCCACAACAAAACGGAGTGGTTGAACGAATGAATAGGACCCTTGAAAGTATGGCTAGAACCATGTTGTTATGTAGTCAATTGCCTAGGAACTTTTGGGCCGAAGCGGTAAACACCGCTTGCTACATTCATAATCGAGTCATGATAAGGAGCATAATCAATAAAACACCCTATGAAATACTACGTGGAGGAAAGCCTAATATTTCATATTTTAGATGCTTTGGGAGCAAATATTTTGTTCACAACAATGGTAAAGATAACTTGGGAAAATTCGATCCACGTAGTGATGAAGCAGTTTTTATTGGTTACTCTGACCATAGCAAGGCCTATAAAATCTACAATAAACAAACCATGCTTATTGAGGAAAGTGTCCATGTCATATTTGATGAATCTAGTGTTCTTGGACAGGTACAAAATGAGGATGAAGATGATGAATTTGAAATTGGTCTTATGTAAAAAGATTTCGTGTTTGAAGATGAGGAAGTTCCAAACAATGACGCCATATAACAATCACAGGGACTGTTACCTACTGATATAAGCAACAACTCGGGGGAACAACCAGTAACACTACTACTGCCAGTTCCTCCTCCCAATCAGTAATATTCCCAACCACTATTGTATCCACTTCCAGAGCAGCAATAGTCCAAGACACTGTTACTCCAGGAGAGTCCTCAAACCCTAATGTGGAGCCATCTCCTAACCAGCAAACAATAGTCACCGAGACTGTTACATCTGAGGGGGAACAAACCACCATTGTTCCAAGAAAGTGGAAACATCAAAGCTCATACCCACTTTAAAACCTTACAAGTGACTTGAACTCTGGAATAAAAATAAGAGCCTCTCTTAACAACTTTGCCTCTCTCAATAAATATTATGCTCACAATGCCTTTCTCTCTCAAATCGAACCCGCCAAAGTAACGGTCGCTGATGTTGGCTGGTTAATTGCAATCCAAGAAGAACTAAATCAATTCAAGAGAAATGAGGTATGACATTTAGTCCCTTGACCACCTAATCGTACCGTCATTGGTACTAAGTGGGTCTTTCGCAATAAGCTTGATGATTCCGGTGAAATCGTAAGGAATAAAGCTAGACTAGTGGTGCAAGGTTACAATCAACAAGAAGGAATCGATTATGACGAAACCTATGCACCGGTAGCTAGGTTTGAAGCCATACAATTATTAATAGCTTTTGCGGCTCACAAAGTCATTAAGCTTTTCCAAATGGATGTCAAAATCGCTTTCTTAAATGGATATTTGGAAGAGGATGTCCTTGTAGAGCAACCTCCGAGCTTTTTAAACAATGACTTTCCTAAACACGTTTTCAAATTAGACAAAGATCTTTATGGTTTAAAACAAGCACCTAGGTTTTGGTATGATAGATTGTCTAAATTTCTCATTGAAAATGGTTTTAGAAGAGATTCCTTAGATAAAACATTGTTTTTGAAGCAGCAGTCGGACGGACTATTGGTTGTCCAAGTATATGTCGATGACATTATATTTGGAGCAACAAATGAGATACTTTATGCTTACTTTTCGGAAATAATGAAATCGGAATTCGAAATGAGTATGATGGGTGAGATAGGATTTTTCCTTGAACTCCAAATCAAGCAATCCAAAGATGGAATCATGATCCATCAACAAAAGTACATTAAAGAGATACTTAAGAAAATTAGGATGACTAATGGAAACTCATTCCCCACATCTATGGTATCTAAGTCCAAATCGGACAAAGATGAGAAAGGTAAGAGCATTAGCGAAAAGGTGTATCGAGGTATGATTGGATCGCTTCTTTACTTAACTGCAAGTCGTCCCAACATTCTTTTTAGTGTTTGTTTATGTGTTAGATTCCAATTAATTCCGAAAGAATATCACTTTAAAGCGGTTAAACGTATTCTTCGATATTTGATTGGAACACAAGATCTTTATTTGTGGTACCCCTTACATTGTCCCTTTGATCTTATAGGGTATGCGACGTGTGGTGTTGATCGAAAGAGCACTTCCAGAATTACAACGTTCTTGGGTCCATGCCTAATCTCATGGAGCTCAAAGAAACAAAACATTGTTGCTCTTTCAACGGCCGAAAATGAGTACGTTAGTGCCGCACATTGTTGCTCACAACTTCTTTGGGTAAA
Organism: Silene latifolia; assembly: GCF_048544455.1. Lineage (NCBI taxonomy): Eukaryota > Viridiplantae > Streptophyta > Magnoliopsida > Caryophyllales > Caryophyllaceae > Silene > Silene latifolia. The sequence goes on along the minus strand of NC_133526.1, from coordinate 32,974,731 downwards.
GCAACAACTCCTTGATTTTGGTATTATTTATAACTCCGTTCCAATCACGTGTGATAATACGAGTGCAATAAATATATCAAAAAATCCAATTCAACATTCTAAGACTAAGCATATTGAAATACGTCATCATTTCATTCGAGACCATGTAGAGAAAGGGCATGTTAAACTTATTTTTTCCAAAATCGAAGATCAAATAGCCGACATTTTTACTAGACCACTTGAAAGGAAATAATCTGAGAAACTTAGGCTATATATTGGTCTAATTAATTGCTTATGATTCTTGAATATGATCTTATTTATTCTCCTAAATGATTGACTAAAAGGGACATGTTAGTATAGTATTGTTCACTCTAGTGTATGCATATCGTGTCATGACCGTAAATCGACACCGTATTTGTGACTCAATAATCACTCAACCTTATATCTAAATCTATGTTTATAATACACTCACCATATTAAATCTGGGTTGTTACAGTTCATTCAATTGGGCCAACTACCTCCTACTTTCTTTTTTATTGGGCTCATTAATCCATCCCTTCTCAAAACCCTTATCCACTGTCGTCTTCACAATTCACACCTAACTATCCACCTTCCCTCTTCTTACCTACCATAAATCCAATCTTACCACTCTTACTATGGTAAAAACCTCTTTCAATACTAAACTTCTCATCAAATCAACCTCCATGACCTCTCAGATTTCCCAACCAAACAAAACTCCTAGTCCTTCTTTTTCCCCAAAGGATACCTCTACCAAAATGACCGGAAAAAAGAAGGGCTCATATGCTTTCCCGACTAACCCTAACCCAGAAACACCCATTGAACCTGAACCGATAGCCACCTTATCCCCATAAAAACTGATGCCCGATGAAACTCCGATGTCTTTCATGATTGGAAATAGAACCAGAGGTGCGAAGAAAAAGGCTGTTCCATCTTCCGAATCGTCCTCGGAAACCGTCACCATTGTTGATGGGGACAACGAAGAAGTGGACACCTTAGATCAACCTCTTTATTCCGTGGAATAGGTGGATCAAAGCGCTAATCCGGTGAAGCTACCGGAGAAATCAAAACGGGCTCCAAAGAGAAAGGGAAAGGCGACCTCGTCTCTCTCGGATATTGAGGAAGAAAGGGACGGTGAAGAAGCAAGCTTTGAGAAAGAAAAATCTGAATATGAAAAATTCTCACAACAAAGTGGTGGTACCAAAAGGGGAAATCCACAAAAGAACCTCCCCTAAAGAAAGCAAAAACGACAAATGTGACCGGAAAGGGTAATGCGGTTTATCTTGGTCCCACTGACTCGGTACCGCTTGTTTCAAAATGGAATGTGATAAGTCTCTGGCAACAGATCGAAGATCTAGACCTTCCTCCTTCGATCTATAAAAATTGTGAACGGTTAATCTCAAAGGACGCCATCCACTCGTCTCGGGTCTATGACCAATCATGGTATGAGAGATCGGCTTTTCACAAGGTCAGGAATGCCATGGTTGCTCAAGGGTGGAAAAAGTTGATGGAACTCCGGGAACCGGTATTTGTGAGTGAAGTGATTCAGTTTTATGCGTCGGTACGGGTGGACAAGTCAAGAACTTCTCTCATTGCTAAAGTTAATGGTAAGCCTATGACCCTCACTCAAAGTGACTTTACCTCCCTCCTCCAAATCCCCAATGAGGGATATGACGACATACCCAAAGAAACTTGATTGGCCCGCTCTTGCATATGTTTCCCCTTTGACAGTCGCTAAAGTTGTCTACCCTAAGGCTATCACCTATGGACCCGTCAGCAACACCAAAATACCTTCCCCATTTCGCCTTATTTTTAACATGCTTTGTCGTACCTTGTATCCCTCTGGTAACCGTTCCAAACTCTCCATTGGTCAACAATACCTTATCTACCAAATCGCCACCCACAAAAAGGTTAACTAACCTGGTCTTATGTTCCGCTGATTTGCTGCTATTTATGCCAATCTCCGTGACTTTGATGACACAAGCATCATCCGTTTACCTTATGGCAGGTGTCTATGGTCCTCAAGGCCAAGGGTATCTTGCTCTCAAGAAGTGTGGGGTGTCAAGAACGTTTTGACACTATGAGTGATGGTCAATTTGGTAAAATGCTCGTAAGAAATGGTGATGACAAACTTACCGCTGTGAAATCCCGTGGGTCTCGCATTCGTGAGGTTGGGTCCTCTAACAAGGGTATGAGTCTGGATAATGGTCCGAATATGAGAGCCATTCTTCAAGCCATCCATGACTTGAGTGAGTGGATGAAGGCAGATTCTGATAAAAAGAAGGTCGTCATCACTAAACTTGAGAACTCGGTTGATGCGCTAAGAGGAGAGGTGGATATAATCTCCACTCTTCTTCAAGCCAAGAATGAGGATATGGATGATCCCTTGGATGGTGCGAATTCAGATGGTGAACAACCTTCCTCCCTTTAGTGCCTATCCCTTCTAATGGCCCGAATATGTTGCCTTTTACTTTCACCCCTTGTCCTTCACTCTTATTTAAACTTGGTGGTGTAACTTTAAACTCCTTTTAGTTTTGGTGAACTTTGTTTGAACAATGTTTAAACTTATGTTTATGTTGACCTTGTTATTGTGTCACGACTATGTGTGTCTTTATGTGTCATTTCATGTGTGTTTTCTCTTGACCGACGGTAGCACCCAGCTAAGCTCCACATATCAACACCTGCTAAGACTGGCTGCTTATCATAATGGATCACGAGAGAAAAGATAAACAACACCACACAAGGTCAGTAACTGAGGAGCAACAGATCAACCAAGATACAATATACACACACCCATCTCTAACACCAATCATCTAATAATCATCTGACTAACCCGAAGGTAAAATCCTGCTAGAATATCCATCGCAACAGATATTCCACACCGCCAGTAGGGGACCGCAGCCGTTCCCATGTAAGCCCCGCTCATCTCTATCGAGTGAATAACCCATGTCCATTAATGTGCACATCCCCTTGTGGCGGGAACCACAAGGGTCGAATCAAGGGCGTGAAGCCATTCCCGAGACGGCTCCACTCAGCCAGGGACGCACCCCGTATACAAACACATCATTACTGTTACACAATCAACAATACTATAACCACACAAGACAATCAATCAACAGTACTGAGTAGAAAAACCTACCTTAGCAATCGGCATCAACACCACATACAACTATACGAAGACAACGCAACCACCATAGACACCTATCAAAACAGTAGGGAAAACCTTATTACTAACAACCATAACCATAAACAAATCTAAATTTGATGATGATGATGACTTACCTATACTCGGCATTCCGGCGACAAGACCGCTACCCGACTCAAGTATCCATCCCCAAGGTATCTTCAAGTGAAAAGGAATCTCAAGGGTTGAAGGTGGGTGAAGGAGAGAAGTGTCGTCGATTAAGTTTAGGAAGAAAAGAAATGAAAAAGATGATTTGGGGTTTAAACTTCACGATATATAACTTACCGCTGAAACCACCATACTCGATCGAGTATGTAGCTTACTCGATCGAGTGGCCTTTACTCGATCGAGTAGCCTGCTCTAGATCGAGTTCTCCAAGTCTAAAGGTCATCAAGTGCTAAGTCTGTCTGTATAAAAGTGTGGACAGCGGGCCGCCCACGGGGGCGCTTGGTGAAGGGGCTCGAAAAACAAGCGTTTGCATTTTGTAAGGAGTCGCCACCAATTTTTATGGGAAATTGGAACCGTTCGAATACCTCGTGTCATGTCAAGACACAAAGTAGCGACATGAACACTAAGCAATCGTTACCCTTAGCATTCTATGTCTAGAATGACTCTCGTGGATGCCAATGAACACGGGTGCTCACGGAGATCTGGAGTAAGGGGTGAGGGTACGTATTAGGAAGCTCTTTTGATCGAACACCTAATCCCGCCCGCCTCGATAGCGGCCTCTACTAATGATTAGGGAAGTTATTCGTACTTGATATATCGTCGGCTATATGCATGCAATGCAACATCCATAGATTAATCCTAACATGCGAGAATTTACTAAGTCGGTAAACACGTAATTTAGCAAACAATTGATGTCGAAGTTGGATTTAATATTCAATTACATGTGAAAACATACAAGCAATGAAAGAAATACAATAACGATAAATTACTATAAAGGAAATCACAATAATTACATCGGAATAGGCGATTTATGTCGAAAATACCTCTAAAACGGATAATTTGATAAAAAAGAATAAAAGAATAAAAGACAGAATTAGAAGGTGATAATACGAATATTAGTTGATTAATACGTAGCTAATTAAACTATGTCAAAGCAGAAAAGGAGTTCAGAGACGAGCTCAACTGGAACAGCGCAGAGCATCACTGCGCCCTTTGGAAGAGCGCGCGATTCTTGCGTCTGTTCCAAGGGTGAGTTCTGGCTGTGAAGCCGGAACTGCAAACCGTTAATGTTAATTGGTAATTTTATGGATTGATTAAAATTATTTACTCGGATGAAAGTTATTGATGAATTATTTACACATGATTAAAGTCATAAAAGCAATAAACATGAATGAGACGGAAACAAGACAGATTAATTATGTGAAGGGTCGATGTTAATGAACGATTAATTAGTGACATCGGTGAATGGAACAAACTAACTAACTAATTATTAACTAAACATGATGAATGAAGGATAAATTAATGAACAAACAGGTGAAAGTATATCAACAATGAATCCTTAAACTCAACGTGAACGAATTGAATCTCTAAAACTCGAATTGAATTTAATGACGAGAAACCCGCAAATATTGATTATTAGGGATTTGAGTCGGACTTATGACGATTAAAACATGTTAATGATGACGGTTAATATACATATGAATTATTAAACTATTATGATGAATGAATTAACAGAAAACAAAACAAAGGAAATAAAATTTGATACGAATTACAGAGGACGGAGGAAGAAGAAAAGAAGCAGGAACTGCGGCAGCCTCACGAAGAGCGCGCGAGAGTGCTGCGCTCCTTTGAAGAGGCGCAACGATTCTTTGCGTCTTTTCTCGACGTCATCTCACGGAAATCCGCAAAAAGATTTTAAAGACGGTTTTAGAAATCGGTTTTAATGGTATATTCGACATAAACTTTACAATAGATACAATAAGATAAATACAATAAATAAAAGAGAGATTAATACACCCTCAGACTTACATGTTGTTTAACGAGAAGAACTAAGAAAATCGATTAGTGATGCTCGACGCGAATGCAAGGAAAGAGTGCCCTCGAAAGAGGAAAACGATTTAACAAATTGATTAATTAGATTGATTGAGTGTAGTGGTCAAATTGGTCGGTCATGCAACGGAGAGGTGGTACCGGAAGGATCCGAGCTTACGTGGTCGAATGTTCAAGCACGTAGGCGCCAATTAGTAAGAACGAAGTCTAGAATGCAAAGGGAGAAGAGAAGGGCGGACACTCGCGTGAGAAATATGAGGAGCGAAGGCTCCTATTTATACTAATCACGTGAAGGAATAGGGTTTCAAGACTCTTTGGAAGTGAATCTCGGAAAGATATAAAAAAGATACGTAAATCATGCAAAGAAGGGCTTGGGAAGAGGCGCAGCGCCCACTGCGTCTCTTGGAAGAGGCGCAAAGACTCTTGCGTCTATTCCCAGGAGGTTTCCTCTGTTTAAGAAAGATTTCCGTGTTTAAGTTATGGTAGGACGGAATTAATTCGATTATCTTTAATATCTTATGTAAATATTACGGGATATTATTTGCCAAAAGATAAAATTTGAGAAATATGGAATAGAAATATCCGGAACATTCCAGAACATTCAGACTCGGGATTTAACGAGTTATCGAGAAAATGGAGACGGTTTTTGACCCGGACTCCGAATGTACTCTAATTTGTCACAAAACGACCGTATCGGGACGTAGGTGACAACTAAGAGGTTGACATTAATATTTGAGCAATCACTTGACGATAATCTTACGAATTGTCACAAATCGTTCGCGTATCAAACATGCGGCCCAATCATCACCGGGTGGTTTGCGAGGGGTGCGGAAACGAGGTGTCTCTGAGCCCCCACTTTGACCGAGGCTTGGACAAGGCGAAAGTCAAAGTATAGCCATCAGGTCAATCGAAGATTACAACCTGACGACTATGGCGACGCGAGGCGGCTCAAGGGGTCTGAGCCAAGGACCTGTCGTCGGGAACATTTTAGAGTTTGTCGACTATCGGGGAGGGTCGTTTAAAGTCCATTAGACTACGTAAGGAGGCCCGCCAGCCATAAGAAGAGACCATACCTGAGACTTCTTCTCGAGATGCTTATGGAGGTGCATAGGAGCTAAGGTTAAGCGTAGGAGCTAAGGGTAAGACCTAAAGGATATGTAAGGATTTGTGCTAGGGTGTGGGGCCCTAAAGGAAAGCATCAATGGGAAGGAGGCCTGAATATAGGTTCAACTTAAAGGGGTAACTAAGGTTTAGGTGTAGGAACTCTAAGGAAAGGTGATCCTAATGGAATATGATCCTAAAAGGAAAAGGTGATTCTAAAGGAATATGATCCTAAGGGTAGAAGGTGATCCTAAGGAATATGATCCTAAGGAAAAAGGTGATTTTAAAGGAATATGATCCTAAGGGTAGAAGTGTATGAACTCTAGGGAGTTTGGGAACTTAAAAGAAGTTATGTGTGTGAACCTGGGTGTACGAACCTAAAAGGACGGCTGGTATGGGAACTTAAAGGCTTATGAACCTAAAAGGAATGGGGATCCTAGGGTTAAGTTCAGGAACTTACTGGGTTACTAATTCTTGTTTTAAACGCGTGCGCTTAAGCTTTTTGAGGTATGGAACTCCAAAAGGATTTATGGGTTTATGAACCTAAGGATGTTGGTGTGGGAGCTTAAAAGCTTATGAACCTAAGGAATGAGGCTTTGGGATCTAAGAATCTAGGGGGTAAGAATCCTAACTTCGGGTTTACGAACCTAAGGAAGGAGGCTCTGGTTTGAGAACTTCTGGAGAACGACACCTTTGCCGAACTCCGTGAGGAAATAATAATATTGAGGGTAGCCGGACGTCGGTAGAAACTGCTGGGGAACCTGCTTGCGTCGGTCTCAAGCGAACTCTGGCAAAAACTTGAGGTTGAATCTGCTTGCGTCGGTCTCAAGCGAACTCTTGTTGGGGAATATATTGACGATTAGGAACATCTTGATCGCCATGGAAGAAATCTTGAGTGAGCAGCATATCGCAAAAATATCTTCTACTGGGACAAATATTTTGACGACTAGGAACATCTTGATCGTCATAGAAGAAATCTTGAGTGAGCAATATTGCAAAATACTGCTGCGCTGGGGACAAATGAAGACTTGGGTGAAGCCCCCAGTCGGAGCGAGCACTGCTTCTGATACTTACCTGCATGGATATTAGCCACACAAGAATGCAATCTAATATGCAAATAGAACATAAACACATATGCACGTAAGCAATTATCACGTGGACCTCGAATGAGGAAACACATAGGTTTTGCAAAAGTTGTTTCTTTATAAAAGTCGTTTAAAACTTGTTCAAAGAAGTTTGTCGTTTGTAATACGTTATGCATATTCAATGGGCTTTAGACATAGGACTTGACATGACACAAACCTTATATGGACTTAGGTTGGGCTGACGCGACACTAACTTAGATTTGACGCGACACAGGGATGACCTTGACAGACTTTGCTTAAGCATGCGCAACCCCTAGCCAAGTGTGGGTAACAATGCGTATCAGTTCCAAAGGTATAAGAATTGCAAGAATGATGAAGGCATATAAAGGTAAGGCATGAGCCATGGACCATTTGTCTAGTAGGACTTCTTTCACCACCGTTTGCTGTAAAAGAGACCCCTCTTGAGGCACGATGACTTGGAGAATTGATCTAAGATTTTTGTCATTGTCCGGACCGAGCACTAGCTAGGCTCAAAGGAACAAAGGAAGGGTGGCATCTCGGAAGAGAAGCCCCCAGGATGAGAAAATGGCTCTGGACTTTGGTAAAAAGGAGGCTGGGCGACAATAAGGAGCCCCCAGTATAGAGGTGTTGGTTGTAGAAGGGATGTTAATTTGAAAATTGGGATGGTTGTGTCCTTGAGGACTGCCTACGTATTCACGTGAAGTGAAATCAAACCAGATCGTAGTTCTGAGGTTTGGTTAATTTTTGTTTGGGTGTTGTGGTTGTATCCTTCTTGTGTAAGAAAGACTGCCTACGTATCCACCTGGAGAGGTGAAATCAAACCAGATCGTAGTTCAGGTGTGTGCCTAAGCTATGCTATTAGGACCTTAAAGTGCAGGGGTCACAAGGGTAATATTCCTTTGGTGACTCAAAGAATCGATTTGAGATAACTCCCTCTGATCATAGACCAAAGAGGTATAATTAAGTTTGTAAAAAATCCTTGTCATGTGAGCACACTTAAAAGATGGACCCTAAGGATGAATATGGGTATGTCCCATTCTGGGTTGCAAAGTATTGAAGACTCCGTGTCTGGGTCAAGGTGAAACTGGATTGGATATTTGGAATGTGGAGCTCGGTAATAAGAGGCTTTGATGAGCAAATCTCTGGAGCTTGATTTTGTGGTGTTAAGGCTTGATGGGGTTATGGCTTGTAATGTGGCTTGGAAATGGAGTCTCTTGGCTTGATGTAGCCTGAGCACATAAAGGTAGGTTAAAATGATGTGGGATCAAGTTTCCATGTCTCGGCCTTAAAGGATGGGTATACTTGACGAGCTTGAGAGGATTCTCAAAATTCCTAACTATCTCCCCGTAACGGTCTCGAGAAGGACTTAGGGTGTGTGATGTGTGAAGGCTAAGTGAGGGTGCTAGCTGACCATCTTCATTGATGTCTTGATTCTATACTGTAACTTGATTCTATATAGACTTCAGGAGTATTTCGTTTGGCACTTGGATTTCAGACTCAGGTTCTTGGTCTGGAATATATCTCGGCTTCTTGCTCAGATTTTTGATTCGGTTTTTTGAGGATAACATTGACTTTTGATATTGACTTGTTTGATTGAGCCTTCTTCTTTTGACTCTTTTGTCTTGGATTACGGGCATAATTGTGGCCTTAGATATTGACCTCAGTTTCTCTTGATTGAGCCTTTTGTCTTTCATCATGGCTCGTATCGTCTTGGATGGACTTGGGTCAGACTAGCACCTTTAGTGTGAAACGGGTTGGTCTTTTAGTAACACGGGTTGTTTATTGTGGGGAATGGGCTTGCCTTCCGTCATGGATCGCTAACAAGGGAGATGGTCTGGATTCGTCCTAGAATCTCTTGAGATAGGCTCGTCCTAAACTGGGGTTATATTGTGGTTTCTATTGCCAGACATGGAATAGGTAAGAAAAGAACACGGAGTTTCAGGTCCTCTACAACATAGAACGGAACATCATTTAAGTGTACTCACATCGACTGTCATGTGCTGTTGTTCGTTTTAAAATGTCTCAAACCAATTCTTGTTGTCACAGGAAAAGGGTAAAGGAAGAGACAGGATATAATATGTGGATTAAAAAATGTGCTTTTATTGAAATGGATAATAAATGGATTTAACATAGATATGAGAAGACACGTGACTCATGGGACAGCCCCCAGGTTGTCACTAGGAATGAAAAATGGAGAAAGAAAGACGCTTAGAAAAATTATGGGATAGAAAGCCTAAGACTCGGACTCGGACTCAGACTTTGACGCGATCTTAGACCTAGACTCGTAGTCATCGGCCCATGCTTGAACATTTTCTTTTCCAGCGATTGGCTTCGGCATCTGACTTTGAGCATTCACCCATTTGAGCACCTCGTCCTCATCATTGGGAACATTGGAAGGATAACAGTCAAGAAGAGTTTCTTGATAAGTGGTATATCCATGAGGATTGCCTAAGCTACCTTGTGGGTTAAAGGTTGAGAGGGACAACCTCCCACTTTCAATCATATCCTGAATGACATGTTTTAATTTGTAACATTTCTCTGTATCATGCCCTTTGCCTCTATGGTATTTGCAGTAGGAATTCCCATCCCAGAACTTGGACTTCCTTTCGGGTTCGGGAGTAGGTCCTATAGGCTTTAACATTCGTCGCTCCATGAGTCTCTGAAGGGCATCGGTGTATGTAATACCAATGTTGGTAAATTTCCTAGGAGGTGTGCCTCTATTTTCGGAAGCCTTTGTAAATGACCTTGGAGGGTTGTTAGGTTTCTTTGATGAAGGCTCCATGAGGTTGCCTTTGTTGATTTTGATGCTTGGATTAGAAGAACTAGAGACAAGTGGCTCGTTTGTTGCTTTAGGACCGTCAGGTTGAGGCTTTGTCTGGACACTTTTCATCTTGAGAGGTTGGGCATCAAGCTTCTTACCCATTTCAGCAGACTGGTTTTCAATGTTGGAAAGCCGAGAGTGTAGGCTATCAATAGCTCCCTCTATTTTGGAAAATTTGTTGTTGAAGGCAATGGAAAGCATGAGCATTCCATTTTGGATATTGTCGTCTTCAAGCACGTTGATCTCTCCGTCGTCACGAGGATCGAGGAGGTGAGAACAGTCTAGGAATGATTCTTCGTCATGTTTAATAATATTAGACCCAAGAGGGTCGATCTTCTTGGATTTCCCGACAGAAGGTGGCTTAGGAAGCTTGCCCTCTTCGATCATATCTTGGATAACGTGTTTCAAGAGAAAACACTCTTCAATATCATGGCCTCTACCTTGGTGATATAAGCAATATTTGTTGCCCTTCCAGAGGTTCACCTGTTTCTCTAAAGGTGGATCCGGAGTCGGTCCTATTGGATGTAGCTTGCCTTGGGCAGAAAGTCTCTTCAAAGCATCGGCATAAGACATGCCTAAATCGGTAAGCACCCTTTGATGCCTCCCAGGTTTCCTTTCAGCTGTTTTCGGCTTTCTAGGACGATGGTTATTACAAGAGGTAAGCTTTGGATGACCTAGACTAGAGGTTTCTCTAGGTGGTGTGTTCTTTTCCACCATTCCATTTTCAAGGGTGAGGACGCGAATGCTCAGATTTTCCACTGTAGCTTGAACTCCTAGGACCATGGCGTAAACATCTTGGAGAGACACGGTGATTGTGGCTTGAACTCCTTCGTGACTTTGCTGACTGACAGAACTTGCTGGATTCCTACTCGACAGAAATGACACGCATTACAACTCGATTCGACATGGGATCACGCATACTAAGGCAACAAACAAAGGAAGAGACAAGATGACAAATCTAGACTTGACTTGTGAATTCATGAAATGTCGTGAGCGACTTCTCGTGCTTGAATTCACGGTGCTTGACTATAATTTCGACGGAGTGACATTTATACAGTTGACCTTATTGACGGGATTGATGACACGTGTTGATTCTAATTCGAGGTTTGCTTATAGGTGTTAAGAAGACTGTTGTAGTTTAGACTCAAATATGAGGCCCATTGAGACTCGTGTGTTGAGCGTGTGACTCGAGTGTTTAGATCCTAACTGAATTGGGGTAGGGGGTCCGAAATGACGGCGTGACGCCCTAGGACTTGACTTGAATTTGAAAAGACCCAAAATGTAAATGGAAGACGGGTTCATGACTTGACGGAGTTCGGACTAGGACACAGTCCGTTTGAACTTTGACTCTAACTTAGCCCAATTGAATTTACATACTTACATTTACACGATTTGAAAATCTTTTGATTTAAGAAAATGTTTTTGGTTTTTTTTTGTTTGTTTTTTTTTTTCGTTTTTTTTTTGAAATGGGTTTTAGGCCCGACGTTTGACTCGACATATGGACAGAGTTTTGACTGGGTTTTGCGCTAATCAATGGCCTATATTTTTTTCGAAATTTTCATTAAAAGAAGGTTTTGATTTTTGCAAAATCGTCATGGTTTTGTTTAGAAATGGTGATCACGTAAGGTACAAACATTCATACAAGCATTATAACGGGATGCTGAGTGCATTTAGAAGGGTTTTGGTTTAAAGGGTGGGTTGCCATACCGAACCATCAAACCCGAAGTCTGTGGAGAGGCTCGTACCAAACAAGAGTAAGGCCGATTCCTAGTCCATTTCCTCAAGTAGTGAAGGCCCTTGACACAAACAGGAGTAAGCATCATGGTATGGATGACGTCAATCGCTATTCATCCTTAGGCCCAAATAAGAATTAGGACCGTTTAGACGGGACGATTGGTCGAATGGGTTGGGTTGGGCCTAGGAAGGCCGAATTAAACGATCTAGGAAGACCGAGTTATGAAAACCGACAATTGTCTTGTACAAACTTATTCCCTAACCTTGTTCAAGTTTCACCCTTGGCTACACGTAAGTGTATATTCCCCAGCGGAGTCGCCAAACTGTGGACAGCGGGCCGCCCACGGGGGCGCTTGGTGAAGGGGCTCGAAAAACAAGCGTTTGCATTTTGTAAGGAGTCGCCACCAATTTTTATGGGAAATTGGAACCGTTCGAATACCTCGTGTCATGTCAAGACACAAAGTAGCGACATGAACACTAAGCAATCGTTACCCTTAGCATTCTATGTCTAGAATGACTCTCGTGGATGCCAATGAACACGGGTGCTCACGGAGATCTGGAGTAAGGGGTGAGGGTACGTATTAGGAAGCTCTTTTGATCGAACACCTAATCCCGCCCGCCTCGATAGCGGCCTCTACTAATGATTAGGGAAGTTATTCGTACTTGATATATCGTCGGCTATATGCATGCAATGCAACATCCATAGATTAATCCTAACATGCGAGAATTTACTAAGTCGGTAAACACGTAATTTAGCAAACAATTGATGTCGAAGTTGGATTTAATATTCAATTACATGTGAAAACATACAAGCAATGAAAGAAATACAATAACGATAAATTACTATAAAGGAAATCACAATAATTACATCGGAATAGGCGATTTATGTCGAAAATACCTCTAAAACGGATAATTTGATAAAAAAGAATAAAAGAATAAAAGACAGAATTAGAAGGTGATAATACGAATATTAGTTGATTAATACGTAGCTAATTAAACTATGTCAAAGCAGAAAAGGAGTTCAGAGACAGAGCTCAACCTGGAACAGGCGCAGCAGGCACTGCGCCCTTTGGAAGAGGCGCAGCAGTTGCTGCGTCTGTTCCAAGGGTGAGTTCTGGCTGTGAAGCCGGAACTGCAAACCGTTAATGTTAATTGGTAATTTTATGGATTGATTAAAATTATTTACTCGGATGAAAGTTATTGATGAATTATTTACACATGATTAAAGTCATAAAAGCAATAAACATGAATGAGACGGAAACAAGACAGATTAATTATGTGAAGGGTCGATGTTAATGAACGATTAATTAGTGACATCGGTGAATGGAACAAACTAACTAACTAATTATTAACTAAACATGATAAATGAAGGATAAATTAATGAACAAACAGGTGAAAGTATATCAACAATGAATCCCAGAAACTCAACGTGAACGAATTGAATCTCTAAAACTCGAATTGAATTTAATGACGAGAAACCCGCAAATATTGATTATTAGGGATTTGAGTCGGACTTATGACGATTAAAACATGTTAATGATGACGGTTAATATACATATGAATTATTAAACTATTATGATGAATGAATTAACAGAAAACAAAACAAAGGAAATAAAATTTGATACGAATTACAGAGGACGGAGGAAGAAGAAAAGAAGCAGGAACTGCGGCAGCCTCACGAAGAGGCGCAGCAGGTGCTGCGCTCCTTTGAAGAGGCGCAACAGTTGCTGCGTCTTTTCTCGACGTCTGTCTACTGGAAATCCGCAAAAAAGATTTTAAAGACGGTTTTAGAAATCGGTTTTAATGGTATATTCGACATAAACTTTACAATAGATACAATAAGATAAATACAATAAATAAAAGAGAGATTAATACACCCTCAGACTTACATGTTGACGGAACGAGAAGAACTAAGAAAATCGATTAGTGATGCTCGAAGCGAATGCAAGGAAAGAGTGCCCTCGAAAGAGGAAAACGATTTAACAAATTGATTAATTAGATTGATTGAGTGTAGTGGTCAAATTGGTCGGTCATGCAACGGAGAGGCTGGTACCCGGAAGGATCCGAGCTTACGTGGTCGAATGTTCAAGCACGTAGGCGCCAATTAGTAAGAACGAAGTCTAGAATGCAAAGGGAGAAGAGAAGGGCGGACACTCGCGTGAGAAATATGAGGAGCGAAGGCTCCTATTTATACTAATCACGTGAAGGAATAGGGTTTCGGAGACTCTTTGGAAGTGAATCTCGGAAAGATATAAAAAAGATACGTAAATCATGCAAAGAAGGGCCTGGGAAGAGGCGCAGCAGCCACTGCGTCTCTTGGAAGAGGCGCAGCACCTGCTGCGTCTATTCCCAGGAGGTTTCCTCCTGTTTAAGAAAGATTTCCGTGTTTAAGTTATGGTAGGACGGAATTAATTCGATTATCTTTAATATCTTATGTAAATATTACGGGATATTATTTGCCAAAAGATAAAATTTGAGAAATATGGAATAGAAATATCCGGAACATTCCAGAACATTCTGACTCGGGATTTAACAGTTATCAGAAAATGGAGACGGTTTTTGACCCGGACTCCGAATGTACTCTAATTACTGTCAAAACGACCGTATCGGGACGTAGGTGACAACTAAGAGGTTGACATTAATATTTGAGCAATCACTTGACGATAATCTTACGAACTGTCACAAATCGTTCCGCGAATCAAACATGCGGCCCAATCATCACCGGGTGGTTTGCGAGGGGTGCAGAAACGAGGTGTCTACAAAAAGGTTCCCAAGGGTCTACCATATGTCTAAGGTCAGTCAACTACTAGTCAACGGGTCCCTAACGGGGCGGGTATTACAGTCTTCCCCCCCATAAAAAGAACTACGTCCCCAAAGTTCAACTCATCGTCTCCCGCAACCCAAGGTGTATACTAAGTCAAGACAACTAACACAACTTACCCTGACGAGGACTCTTATAGCCATACCCAACATATTACTCACTTCCCGAGCCGACTAATCACTACGGCAAATAATCGGTGCAACAACGGTTAGATAAGGTGATATACCGTTGTAATACAAAATACGGAACCATTATTACATCGACCGTTGTTATTTCGTGACCACGGTTGTTTAAAAGGCGGAACCGTTATGAAATGTAAATAACGGGTTCAGATAACCGTAATACAATATTAAGAACGGTTCAAAAACCGTTGTCTATAATATTAAAACCGTGGTAGTATTAGTCTGAATGCTCTACGGAAACCTATGACAACGGTTTTTCTGAAACACAACCGTTGTAAGATAGTAAATATGACAACGGTTTATGCTTATTAAACCGTTTTAAATGTCATGAATTCGACAACGGTTTGTGATTTTTAAACCGTTATATTATGGATGAATATGTCAACGGATTTCTATTTAAATTAGAGGTGTGTAGACACCTCGTTTCTGCACCTCCCGCCAAACACCCAGTGATGATTGGGCCGCATGTTTAGTATATGTCGCGATTTTATGACGTTTCATAAATAGGTTAATAAAAGGTAACTCAAACACTTGTGTCTACCTCATGTTCGTCATCTAGGTGTCATTACGGTCGTTTTGGCAGTAATTAGAGTACATTTGGAGTCCGGGTAAAAAAACCGTCTTCATTTCCTAAAACCGTCAAATCCCGAGTCAAAAGCAATGTGCTTGTCTACCTAAGGTTAGGATGTCATAAAATGTCATGAGTATCTCTCATTTTGAGTCTCATGTCACTTCTTTAGGCTAAACTTAAAGTTTACATTACAAAATGTGCATTTCATTTAGTTAAAATGACAACCCGACTTTTAGTCCCGTTTTACAAGATGATAACGGATTTTTTGGGTCAGGCCTATTTCACAGAAAGTTCTAAATATTTATTTTAGCTTTCCAACGCCACCGAAATCACCTTAATCCGAGTCTTTTAGAGAAAGTTATGCCTAAAATACGACAGGCTATCAAACGCGCTTTCTTGCGCAGGAGGAACCCGCTGAGGAAAGGACGCAGCAAGTGTTGCGCCTCTTTCAAGGGACGCAGCACCTGATGCACCTTTTCCTCAAGGGTTTCTTTTTGTCCAAGTTTCCGTGTTTAACCTAAGTCGGTTATTTCCGGATCTTTCTCTCCTTTCCTAATTTCCGCCGTGTGATTAGTATAAATAGAGACCTTCGGTCTCACATATTTCTCACGCGAGTGTACGCCCTTCTCTTCTCCCTTTGCATTCTAAGACCATGCTTTTGCTTATTGGCGCCTACGTGCTTGAACTTTCGACCACGTAAACTCGGATCCTTCCGAGTACCAGCCTCGTTTTGCATGACCGACCAATTTGACCAACTCCACTACACCGTAATCAATTAATCAATTCAATTTGCTTTTAAATCCTTTTTCAAGGGCACTTTCATATTTGCATTATAGATCGAGTCGAGTTACCACTAAAAACCGATTTAGTTAAATCTCGCGACGCTAACATGTAAGTCTGAGGGTGTAAAATCCCAATTTTATTTAATGTATTTATTTTCTGTATTATAATTAATGTAAGAATTTATGTCATAAGCATGCTCGAAACCGTCTCTTAAAACCCTTTTTAACGGAAGTAACAAAGATCTGACGTGGGGAAGAATCGCATCAATCGATGCGCCGCCTCGAAAGGGAGCAAAGATCTGCTGCGCCTCTTCCAGGGGCTGCTTTCAGTTGATGCACTTCTTCTTCTTCCTCGGGTTTTTGTTCCTTTCGTCTTTTATTTTTCTTTCTTCGTTCTTTCTCTTATTTCACCTAATAATTTTCAAATTAGTTTTTATGAATCCATTTCAATAATTTTCGACTTAAATCCCTTATAATTAATATTTGTGGGTTTTCGTCACAAATTCAAACCCGGATTTTAGAGACTCGATTCGTTCATATCAAGTCCCTTGATTTCGTCTTTGATACATGTTTTAAATATGTTTTCTTCATCAATTCGTAATCTTTTGTTTCCACCATTAACTTCAAGTTTGTAAATAAATCAATTCCAACATCGTAAATAATATCTAACTTATAATAATTCGTTTTAAATTGCTTTCTTTCACTTCATGACGATCCCAGATGCATGTAAATCAATTAATCACTTCTACTCGAGTTACCAATCAATAAATCAATGTAAATTAACCAACGAACATTAAAAAACCGCGAGTCTGACTTTTACAGTCAGAACTCAACTCAAGAACAGACGCAGGAAGTGCTGCGCCTCTTCCAGAGGACGCAGCATATGCTGCGCCTGTTCTGAGGTGGTTTCTGCCTCTGAACTCTTCTCGTTTTGACGTAGGGTTTCTAATTAGGATTTTAATTAACCATTATTCTTATTATCACCATATTTTCCATATTTTCCTTATTTTCCATAATTTCCAAATTCCATATTTCCATATTTTCCATATTTTCCTTATTTTCCAAATTTCCATATTTTCCATAATTTCCATATTTTCCTTTTTCCATATTTTCCTTTTTCCATATTTTCCAAATTTTCCTTTTCTTCAAATTTCCTTATTTTCCAATTTTCCTAATTTAAATCAATTTCCAATTTCCTTATTTTTTCCAATTTTCTAATTTTCATTTATTCTTTTATTTTATTTCTAAAACTCTTTTGGGCATGTTTATGACGTAAATTCAAGTTTATCATTGTAATTTATTTCGTATTTGTATTTATTATGTATGATTTATTTACTTGGCATTCACATGTAATTAATCTAACATTCACTTCGACCCCAATTTATGTGCTAATTACTTGTTCACCGACTTAGTATTAATTCTCACATGCTAGGATTATGTTATTGGATGTTGCATTGCATGTATATAAATCGACAACATATCGAGTATTCCCTAATCATTAGTAGAGGCCGCTATCGAGGCGGACTGGATTAGGTGTTCGATCAAAAGAGCTTTCTAATACGTACCATCACCCCTTACTCCAGATCTCTTGAACATCCGTGTTCATTGGCATCCATGAGAGTCATTCTAGACATACTTTATGTCTTGACATGGCACGAGGTATTCAAACGGTTTCCAATTTTCCACAATAAATTGGTGGCGACTCCACAAATGCAAACGCTTGCTCCCAAGCGCCCCCGTGGCCCATGTCCACAATTTGGCGACTCCACTGGGGATTAATACACTTACGTGTAGCCAAAAGGGTGAAACTTGAACAAGGTTAGGGAATAGTTTGTACAAGATAATTGTCGGTTTTCATAACTCGGTCTTCCTAGATCGTTTCATTCGGCCTTCCTAGGCCCAACCCAACCCATTCGACCAATCGTCCCGTCTGGACGGTCCAAATTCTTATTTGGGCCTAAGGATGGATAACGATTGACGTCAACCATACCATGATGCTTACTCCTGTTTGTATTAAGGGCTTTCACTACTCGAGGAAATGGACTAGGAATCGACCTTACTCTTATTTGGCACGAGCCTCTCCACAGACCCCGGGTTTGATTGCTTGGTATGGCAACCCACCTTTTTAAGCCAAAACCCTTCTAAATGCACTTAGCATACCGTTATAATGCCCATATGTATGTTTGTATACGTGATCGCCATTTTGTAAACAAAGCCATAAAATCCTTTTCAAAATGTACACACTTTCAAAATAGCGCAAAATAAGCCGAAACTCTGTCCAAATGTCGAGTCAAACTTCGGGCCTCATACCCATTTCAAAACCCTGTAAAAAAGAAAAGAAAAAAAAGAGTCCAACGAAAAAAAACGTAAACAAAAAGAAACAAAAAAAATCCAAAAAAAACAAAATATTTTCCAACATGTAAATGTAAATGTGTAAATTCAATTGGGCTAAGTTAGAGTCAAAGTTAAAACCGACTATGTCCTAGTCGGAACTCTGTCGAGTCATAAACTCGTCTTCCTTTACATTTTGGGTCTTTTCAAAATTCAAGTCAAGTCCTGAGGCGTCACGCCGTCATTTTGGACTCCCTACCCCAACTCAATTAGGATCTAAACATTTCCACACCTCGACTCACACACTCGAGGCTAACACATCGAGTCATTCCAATATCAGTTTCTTGAATTCTCCTAATGACACGTTCGGGACACACATACCCAAACCTCGAGTCAAGTCTGTCTTAAACAACACAAATTAGAATTAACATGTGTCATCAATCCCGTCAATAAGGTCAATCATATGAGGGTCACTCCGTCAAAGTTAACACTCAAGTCTAAAATTAAAAGTCAAGCACCGTGAATTCAAACACGAGAAGTCGCTCACGACATTTCACGAATTCACAAGTCAAGTCTGGATTTGTCATCTTGTCCCTTCCTTTGTTTGTTGCCTTAGTATACGTGATCCTATGTCGAATCGAGTTGTAATGCGCGTCATTTCTGTCGAGTAGGAATCCAGCAAGTTCTGTCAGTCAGCAGAGTCACGAGGCAGATCAAGCCACAATCACCGTGTCTCTCCAAGACGTTTATGCCATGGTCTTAGGAGTTCAAGCTACAGTGGAAAATTTGAGCATTCGCATCCTCACCCTCGAGAATAGAATGGTGGAAAAGAACACACCACCTAGAGAAACCTCTATTCTAGGTCGTCCAAAGCTTACCTCTTGCAATAACCATCGTCCTAGAAAGCCGAAAACAACTTAAAGGAAACCTAGGAGGCATCAAAGGGTGCTTACCGATTTAGGTATGTCTTATGCCGATGCTTTGAAGAGACTCTCTGCCCAAGGCAAGCTACATCCAATAGGACCGACTCCGGATCCACCTTTAGAGAAACAGATGAACCTCTGGAAGGGCAACAAATACTGCTTATATCACCAAGGTAGAGGTCATGATATTGAAGAGTGTTTTCTCTTGAAACACACCATCCAAGATATGATCCAAGAGGGCAAGCTTCCTAAGCCACCTTCTGTCGAGCGATCCAAGAAGATCAACCCTCTTGGGTCTAATATCATTAAATATGACGAAAAATCATCTCTAGACTATTCTCATCTCCTCAATCCTCGTGACGATGAAGAAATCAATGTACTCGAAGATGACGATATCCAAAGTGAAATGCTCATGCTTTCCATTGCCTTCAACAAAAAAATTTCCAAAATAGAGGGAGCTATTGGTAGCCTAAACTCTCGGCTTTCCAACATAGAAAACCAGTTCGCCAAAATGGGTAAGAAGCTTGATGCCCAACCTCTCAAAATGAAAAGTGTCCAGATAAACCCTCAACTTGACAGTCTTAAGGAGAAAGCAAAAAGCGAGCAATCTATTCCTAGTTCTTCTCATCCAGGAATCAAAATCAACAAAGGCAACCTCATGGAGCCTTCGTCAAAGAAACCTAACAACTCTCCAAGATCACTCACAAAGGCTTTCGAGAAGAAGGATACACCCCCTAGGAATTTTACCAACATTGGTATTACATACACGGATGCCCTTCATAGACTCATGGAGCGACGAATATTGAAGCCTATCGGTCCTACACCAGATCCAGAAAAGAAGTCTAGGTTCTGGGATGAGAATGCTTATTGCCAATATCACAGGGGAGGGGGACACGATAATGAGATGTGCTATAAGCTCAAGCATGTGATTCAGGATATGATCGAAAGCGGGAAGTTATCCCTCTCAACTTTTAATCCACGTGGCAAGTTAGGCAATCCTCATGGACATGCCACTTATCAGGAAACTCTTCTTGACTGTAATCCTTCCAGTGTTCCCAATGATGAGGATGAGGTGCTCAAATGGGTGAATTCTCAAAGTCAGATGGCAAAGCGAGTTGCTGGAAGAGAAAATGTTCAAGCATGGACCGATGATTACGAGTCTGGATCTAAGATCGCGTCAAAGTCCGAGTCCGAGTCTTAGGCTTTCTATCTCATATTTGTTCTAGTGTCTTTCTTCTTGTCCCTTTCCATTCCTAGTGACAACCTGGGGGCTGTCCCACGAGTCACGTGTCTTCTCGAGTCTATGTTAAATATATTCATTATTCATTTCAATAAAAGTACAATTCTCAATCCACATATTCTTCATATCTTTTATCCTTTTCCTGTGACAACAAGAATTGATTTGAGATATTTTAAAACGAACAACATCCCAATTCGATGTGAGTGCACTTAGATGATGTTCCGTTCTATGTTGTAGAGGACATGAAACTCCGTGTTCTTTTCTTACCTATTCCATGTCTGGCAATAGAAACCTTGTTATACCCTAGTTTAGGATGAGCCTATCTCAAGAGATTCTAGGACGAATCCAGACCGTCTCCCTTGTTAACAATCCATGACGTAAGGCAAGCCCATTCCCCACAATAAACAACCCGTGTTACTAAAAGACCAACCCGTTTCACACTAAAGGTGCTAGTCTGACCCAAGTCCATCCAAGGAGCCATGATCAAATACAAAGGCTCAATCAAGAGAAACTGAGGTCAATATCCAAGGCCACAATTATGCCCGTAATCCAAGACAAAAGAGTCAAAAGAAGAAAGCTCAATCAAACAAGTCAATATCGAAAGTCAATGTTATCCTCAAAAAACCGAATCAAAAATCTGAGCAAGAAGCCGAGATATATTCTAGACCAAGAATCTGAATCTGAATCAAGAACAAGTCTGAAATCAAATACTAAACGAAATACTGCTGAAGTCTATATAGAATCAAGTTACAATATAGAATCAAGACATCAATGAATATGGTTAGCTAGCACCCTCACTTAGCCTTTCACACGTCACACAACCTAAGTCCTTCTCGAGACCGTTACAGGGAGATGGTTAGGAATTTTGAGAATCCGCTCAAGCTTGTCAAATATACCCATCCTTTAGGGCCAAGACATGGAAACTTGATCCCGCATCAATTAACCTACCTTTATGTGCTCAGGCTACATCAAGCCAAGAGACTCAATTTCCAAGCCACATTACAAGCCATAGCCCCATAAAGCCTTAACTCCACAAAATCAAGCTCCAGAGATTTGTTTCATCAAAGCCTCTTATGTCCAAGCTCCACATTCCAAATATCCAATCCAGTTTCACCTTGACCCATACACGGAGTCTTCAAATACTTTGCTAGCTAGAATGAGACATACCCATATCATCCTTAAGGTCCACTAAATGTGCTCACACGACAAGGAATTTTTTTTTTACAAACTTAATTATACCTCTTTGGTCTATGATCAGAGGGAGTTATCTCAAATCGATTCTTCGAGTCACCAAAGGAATATTACCCTTGTGACCCCTGCACTTTAAGTTTCTAACAACATAGCTTAGGCACACACTTGAACTACGAGCATGGTTTGATTTCACCTTTTCAGGTGGATACGTAGGCAGTCTTTTCTTACACAAGAAGGATATAACCACAACACCCAAATAAAATTAACCAAACCTCAGAACTACGATCTGGTTTGATTTCACTTCGCGTGGATACGTAGGCAGTCCTCAAGGACACAACCATCCCAACTTTCAACCTCTATTTCAACCTTCCAGCCTCAATTAACATCCCTTCCACAACAAACACCTCTTTACTGGGGGCTCCTTCTTGTCGCCCAATCTCCTTTTTACCAAATTCCAGAGTCATCTTCTCATCCTGGGGGCTTCTCTTCCAAGATGTCACCCTTCCTTTATTCCTCTAAGTCTAGCTAGTACTCGGTCCGGACAATGACAAAGATCTTAGATCAATTCTCCAAGTCATCGTGCCTCAAGAGGGGTCTCTTTTACAGCAAACGGTGGTGAAAGAAGTCCTAGTAGACAGATGATCCATGGCTCATGCCTTGCCTTTATATGCCTTCACCATTCTTGCAATTCTTATACCTTTGGAACTGATACGTATTGTCACCCACACTTGGCTAGGGGTTGCGCATACTTAAACAAAGTCTGTCAAAGTCATCCCTGTGTCGCGTCAAATCTAAGTTAGTGTCGTGTCAGTCCAACCTAAGTCTATATTTCATGTCCGTATAAGGTCTGTGTCATGTCAAGAACTATGTCTAAAGCCCATTAAATATGCATAGCGCATTACAAACGACAAACTTCTTTGAATAAGTTTTAAATGACTTTTGCAAAACCTATGTGTTTCCTCATTCGAGGTCCATGTGATAATCGCTTACGTGCATATATTAGATTGCATTCTTGTGTGGCTACTAACCATGCAGGTAAGTATCAGAAGCAGTACTTTATCTAGACCTCACTTGCCACAACGAGCGAATATTCTTTGACAGGTGTTTCGACACACCTCTATTCTGTTCACCCAGCGAGAGTACACGGACAGCCAATCGCCCCTCTCGAGACATGGAGATCAATTCCCGATTATGTTCCCCCAGCGAGAATACACGGACAGACAATCCCTCTCGAGACATGGAGATCAGTTCCCGATTATGTTCCCCCAGCGAGAGTACACGGACAGACAATCATCCCTCTCGAGACATGGAGATCAACATCAACCCCAAGACTTATCGAAGTTTGTTTGAAGACGACCCAAGCAGATTTCTCCCGGCAGTTTTTACCGACGTCATGCTACCCTTGACATTTTTGTTTCCTCACAGAGTTCGGCAAAGGTGTTGTTCTCCAGAAGTTCCCAAACCAGTGCCTACTTCCTTAGGTTCGTAAACCCAAAGTTAGGATTCTTACTCCTAGATTCTTAGATCCCAAAATGGCTTCCTTTAGGTTCATAAACCTTTAAAGCTCCCACAACAACGTCTTTAGGTTCATAAACCCATAAATCCTTTTGAAGTTCTCATACCCCAGAAAGCTTAAACGCACGCGTTTAAAACAAGAATTAGTAACCCAGTAGTTCCTAAACTTAACCCTAGGATCCCAATTCCTCTTAGGTTCATAAGCCTTTAAGTTCCCATACCAGCCTTTCCTTTTAGGTTCATATACCCATGTTCATACACCTAACTCTTTACGTTCCCAAACTCCCTAGAGTTCATATAATTTTCCCCTTAAGATCATAATCCTTTAAGATTGTATCCCTTAGAGTTTCTACACTCAAACCTTGGTTACCCCTTAAGTTGAACTTATATTTGGCCTCCTTCCCGTTGATATTTTCTTTTAGGTTCCCACACCCTAGCACAATCCTTATATATCTTTTAGGTCTTAACCTTAGCTCCTACGCTTACCCTTAGCTCCTATGCACCTCCGGAAACATCTCGAGAAAGAAGTCTCAGGTATGGTCTCTTCTTATGGCTGGCGAGCTTCCTTACGTAGTCTAATGGACTTTAAACAACCCTCCCCGATAGTCGACAGACTCTAAAATGTTCCCGGCGACAGGTCATTGGCTCAGACCCCTTGAGCCGCCTCGCGTCGCCATAGTCGCCAGGTTGTAATCTTCGATTGACCTGAGGACTATACTTTGACTTTCGCCTTTTCCAAGCCTCAGTCAAAGTGGGGGCTCTGTAGACACCTCGTTTCTGCACCTCCCGCCAAACACCCAGTGATGATTGGGCCGCATGTTTAGCATATGTCGCGATTTTATGACGTTTCGTAAATCGGTTAATAAAAGGTAACTCAAACACTTATGTCTACCTCATGGTCATCATCTAGGTGTCATTACAGTCGTTTTGGCAGTAATTAGAGTACATTTGGAGTCCGGGTCAAAAACCGTCTTCATTTCCTAAAACCGTCAAATCCCGAGTCAAAAGCAATGTGCTTGTCTACCTAAGGTTAGGATGTCATAAAATGTCATGAGTATATCTCATTTTGAGTCTCATGTCACTTTTTAGGCTAAACTTAAAGTTTACATTACAAAATGTGCATTTCATTTAGTTAAAATGACAATCCGACCTTTAGTCCCGTTTTACAAGGTGATAACGGATTTCTTGGGTCAGGCCTATTTCACAGAAATTTCTAGATATTTCTTTTAGCTTTCCAATGCCACCGAAATAACCTTAATCCGAGTCTTGTAGAGAAAGTTATGCCTAAAATACGACAGGCTATCAAACGCGCTTTCTTGCGCAGGAGGAACCCGCTGAGGAAAGGACGCAGCAAGTGCTGCGCCTCTTCCAAGGGACGCAGCACCTGCTGCGCCTTTTCCTCAAGATTTTCTTTTTGTCCAAGTTTCCGTGTTTAACCTAAGTCGGTTATTTCCGGATCTTTCTCTCCTTTCCTAATTTCCGTCGTGTGATTAGTATAAATAGAGACCTTCGGTCTCACATATTTCTCACGCGAGTGTCCGCCCTTCTCTTCTCCCTTTGCATTCTAAGACCACGCTTTTGCTTATTGGCGCCTACGTGCTTGAACTTTCGACCACGTAAACTTGGATCCTTCCGAGTACCAGCCTCGTTTTGCATGGCCGACCAATTTGACCAACTCCACTACACCGTAATCAATTAATCAATTCAATTTGCTTTTAAATCCTTTTTCAAGGGCACTTTCATATTTGCATTATAGATCGAGTCGAGTTACCACTAAAAACCGATTTAGTTAAATCTCGCGACGCTAACATGTAAGTCTGAGGGTGTAAAATCCCAATTTTATTTAATGTATTTTATTTAATGTATTTATTTTCTGTATTATAATTAATGTAAGAATGTATGTCATAAGCATGCTCGAAACCGTCTTTTAAAACCCTTTTTAACGGAAGTAACACAGATCTGACGTGGGGAAGAATCGCATCAACTGATGCGCCTTCTGGAAAGGGCGCAGCATCTGCTGCGCCTCTTCCAGGGGATGCTTTCAGTTGATGCACTTCTTCTTCTTCTTCCTCGGATTTTTGTTCCTTTCGTCTTTTATTTTTCTTTCTTCGTTCTTTCCCTTATTTCACCTAATAATTTTCAAATTAGTTTTTATGAATCCATTTCAATAATTTTCGACTTAAATCCCTTATAATTAATATTTGTGGGTTTTCGTCACAAATTCAAACCCGGATTTTAGAGACTCGATTCGTTCATATCAAGTCCATTGATTTCGTCTTTGATACATGTTTTAAATCTGTTTTCTTCATCAATTCGTAATCTTTTGTTTCCACCATTAACTTCAAGTTTGTAAATAAATCAATTCCAACATCGTAAATAATATCTAACTTATAATAATTCGTTTTAAATTGTTTTCTTTCACTTCATGACGATCCCAGATGCATGTAAATCAATTAATCACTTCTACTCGAGTTACCAATCAATAAATCAATGTAAATTAACCAACGAACATTAAAAAATCGCGAGTCGACTTTCACGGTGAACCCAACTCAAGAACAGAGACGCAGGAAGTCTTTGCGCCTCTTCCAAAGGACGCAGCATATGCTACGCCTGTTCTGAGGTGGTTTCTGCCTCTGAACTCTTCTCGTTTTGACGTAGGGTTTCTAATTAGGATTTTAATTAACCATTATTCTTATTATCGCCATATTTTCCATATTTTCCATATTTTCCATAATTTCCAAATTCTATATTTCCATATTTTCCTTATTTTCCAAATTTCCATATTTTCCATATTTTTCATATTTTCTTTTTTTCCATATTTTCCAAATTTCCATATTTTCCATATTCTTCATATTTTCCTTATTTTCCAAATTTTCCTTTTCTTCAAATTTCCTTATTTTCCAATTTTCCTAATTTAAATCAATTTCCAATTTCCTTATTTTTTCCAATTTTCCAATTTTCATTTATTCTTTTATTTTATTTCTAAAACTCTTTTGGGCATGTTTATGACGTAAATTCAAGTTTATCAATTGTAATTTATTTCGTATTCGTATTTATTATGTATGATTTATTTACTTGGCATTCACATGTAATTAATCTAACATTCACTTCGACCCCAATTTATGTGCTAATTACTTGTTCACCGACTTAGTATTAATTCTCACATGCTAGGATTAATTTATTGGATGTTGCATTGCATGTATATAAATCGACAACATATCGAGTATAGACAACTTCCCTATTCATTAGTAGAGGCCGCTATCGAGGCGGGCGGGATTAGGTGTTCGATCAAAAGAGCTTTCTAATACGTACCCTCACCCCTTACTCCAGATCTCTGTGAACATCCGTGTTCATTGGCATCCACGAGAGTCATTCTAGACATAGAATGCTAAGGGTAACGAGTTCTTGGTGTTCATGTCACTACTTTGTGTCTTGACATGGCACAAGGTATTCGAACGGTTTCCAATTTTCCACAAAAAATTGGTGGCGACTCCACAAATGCAAACGCTTGTTCCCAAGCGCCCTCGTGGCCCGCGTCCACAAGGTGATCATGGGCCGGGCCGGGTTTGGGGCGGGTCCAAGCATTAAATTAAGCCCATGTGTGCGGGTCGGGCTACCAGTGCGGGCCTATTTTTATCGGCCCAAACCCGGCCCATGCGGGCATAAAGCGGGCTTTCGGGCCGATTCGGGCCAATTCGGGCTAAATATTTTTCCTCTTGAAATAAGTTTAGTAATCTACATTATGAAGTTAGATACTTTGTGTATTTATTATCAACAATTTCGTATAGAATTATGTGATTTTTTTCGACTATTGTCAATTAAAAAGTAGTAACCTAATGTAGCTTTTATGAATCGCTTGAGGTGACTCATAAAAACTAAATGCACAATTTTTAATAGTGTAATAATATATTTTAGTGCGGCGCTCACTCATGTATGTTATTTTAGTTTTGTAATTGATTTAATATTTGTTGTTCTTTAGGCTCAAAAACATTGACTTAGCAAACCGATAATGGTAAACAATTTATCGGCACTAGTGTAATACAAAATCATTAGCTCATTTTTTATAATATAAATACTGCTAACGGAAAATACTAAGCCTTATCAAACTAATACATGTAAACAAGTGACTACGGCTTATTTACAATACAACAATTAATTGGTTAATTATTTTACTAAATGCTTATTAATATTCTTCAATTGTACATATTCGTAAATTTTGCATAAGTTCGGGCCGGGCCGGGCCAAAATTCGGGCCGTAAAGGCGGACCAAACCCGTCCCTATTATATTAAATCGGGCCATGGGCTTCGGGCCATGGGCTTTTCAGGCCTAAAATCGAGGCCCAAGCCCGGAGAAAAATCGGGCCTGGGCCGGGTCGGGCT
Source organism: Silene latifolia (assembly GCF_048544455.1). Classification (NCBI taxonomy): domain Eukaryota; kingdom Viridiplantae; phylum Streptophyta; class Magnoliopsida; order Caryophyllales; family Caryophyllaceae; genus Silene; species Silene latifolia. The sequence continues at coordinate 32,946,854 of NC_133526.1, read as the reverse complement.
AGCGGGTCTGGGCCATATGATCAACTCTAATTTAAATGCGACCGTTTTCAATAGATTTATTGACAACGGTTTTATTTTTAACTGTAATTGAATTTATAAATATTTTTTGAAAAAAATTGTTTTAGCGAGTTCAAAGAATTTCTTTGAAATGCTAATTTTTGCGATGGCGAGTTCATTTGAAATGCTACCGCAAAATAGCATTTCAAAGAAATTACAAGATTACAAAATTTCAATCCTGCAACATCAGAATATTACACAGATTGATCTATTCAACCCAACATCAAAATATTATAAACAGGGTGACCAAAACTAAATATCCAGCATCAAAATATTCAACCCAGCATCAAAATATTATAAACAGAATATATACAAACATTCATAATGAGCGAACTATTGACACTCGGGTAATGAAAGAAAATAAGTGGCCCACTTATTTCTCATGTCGTCGAGGTCTTCCTTCGAATAAGTTGGGTCTTTGTTGTTGATTGTAGGTGGGAACTACAAATAAAAATATACTTAATCAAAATAGACAGAATAAGTGAAATATTACACAGAATTAAACCCAAGTTACGTTTGAAATAGTTATTAAAACCACTAACCGGTGAGGGTATGTCGATATACTTTCGGGTGATTATCTCCCACATGTACCGACAACAGAAAAAGGCGCAGTTTTTGCTGCCTGGTTGTTGTACAGGAGACTATTATATAAATCACATACAAATAAGCTAAATTAGATCAACCTCTGGCATAAACATAAATTAAATGATAGGAGTAATTATTAAGAATACACTTACATTTATCGTGACAAAAGTTGGACTTGATGCTCCAATTGTTTCAAACACGCTAATTCATAAATATACACAGGAAATTATAATTAGCATTTGGCTCAGTAATACTGATGGGACATTAAAAGGATCCTAGTCTTAAAAGGTCATACAATAACAATTGACATTATAATGTAAGGTTTTACACTTACTCAGTCATCATCTTTACAAATCTCTCAGTGGGACTATGTCCACAAGAGTCAATCCAGTACACTATGCCTTTTTGCACAATGATTGCCATTAGCAGCCAATGCTTGCTATGAAATATTGAAAATTGAACTGTTAGTTCATATACATTGCATGCATGTAAGCGTGTTAATAAATGAATAGAATCGTGATTCATTATAATAAACTACTATACATACCGATTCTCATTGTATGGGGCAAACCATAGGCTTTTAGGCGTCATCAACCGTTCAGCAATTCTCTCGTTGTACTCTTTGTATGTGTATCCAAAGGACTTATGAGAGAACAATTCAGGTGACACGAATCCGTAGTCATGAGAAACATAGTTCCTCTCAGCCATGTGTGTACACAGGTACCTATTACGTCAAATGGAACGAAGAATGTTATTTTCATTAATGATTTAAATGTGCATAGCATCTAACTCGTCAAGGTCGAGAAACTGATACAGTGATTCCCCATCCATATAAATAATGAAACCGAAACCCATAACATTCTCTTCGATGTCAATCATGAGTACTTCCCCGACAGCTAGCTTCCTTTCAGCCAGCTGGTGCAAAGCTACGAACGCTGGAGTACTCAATTTTTGCTTATAATCATCGGTCTGATATTTAGCTTTAAGAGGAACACCAACGTTGGGTGTTCCTACAACCCCGGTCTACAATTTAGAAAAAAAATATATACATTACACGAGACGTCATATATAATTTAAATAACCAAAAAAAAAGGAAAAACTCACAATCTATTTTTCAAATTATCACTACCTCTTGAATTTTGGGTGGAGAGGCAGTCGAATCAGTGACTTTGGGTGTTGACGTAGTACTCCTAATTTCAGCCATAATGGCTTCGTGTAACTCCTGAAAATGTAAAAATCTAAATACTTACTATATGTTAGATAAGGTTACCCTAATAAATTTAAAGGCGTTCATTATATAAAATGCGTTCGCTTTAGCATAACTACCCCGGAAGTGTTAACACTAATGAATTCTTCAGGCCATTGCACAATAGAACCCACGGCATCTTGCAAAAGCCAATTATCACTACATGATACTCTTAGAATACCATACTTCTCCAGATATAACTCGGTCACTTCCACTTCCCTCCATCCCTCACGGGGGGCAATGCCTTCAACCTCAACTCCCCTAGCAACAGAAATTATGCCCGATGCCACTGTAGAGGTTTGGTAGTAAAGAACACAAGGCTTCTTGCAAACGACCTTCACGATCGAGTATGCTCGGCATTCCGTCGACAAGACCGCTACCCGACTCAAGTCTCCATCCCCATGGTGTCTCTAAGTGGAAAGGATCTCAAAGTTTGAAGGATGGTGAAGGAGAAGAAGTGTCGTCGATTAGGTTTAGGAAGAAAGAAATAAAAAACTGATTTGGGGTTTACGACTACACGATTTATAACTTACCACTGAAACTGCCATACTCGATCGAGTATGGGACTTACTCGATTGAATGGCCTCTACTCGATCTAGTTACTAGACTACTCAATCAAGTAGCCTGCGCTAGATCGAGTTCTCTACTTCTAAAGGTCACCAAGTACTAATTCCGTTTGTAAGAAAGGTTCTCTAGGGTCTACCATGTGTCTAAGGTCAGTCAACGGCTAGTCAACGGGTCCCTAACGGGGTAGGTATTACACTTTTGTTATTTTGTTTTATTTAACATATTTTGTGGGAAAGAAGCCAAACTTGACGGAATTACCTCATTTCACGTGCAAATAGGAGCAAATTGACGTTTTACAAGTCATAGCACGTGGAAACAAGAGAGATGGTTAATGATAAAGGGCTTTTAAGCTTCAATTACAAGATTAGGGGTGATCACCAAGAATTTAGGGCGAGTTATGGTGATCTCCTATGAGTTGGTGAGCAGAATTGTTGAGCAAAAGCGGACAGCTACAGACCATCTCGGCCCATATGGCCCAGCTCATCCGAGTTAGGTATATCGATGAAACTAGAAACCGTCTAAGATAGCTCCGGCTAGCCCGAGACAAACTACGACGGAGATATTTTCTAACGTAATTTCTAAATCCCGCGCATGATTTTACTACATACCATGCACTTTGTCCCTCTTTTCCATAGTTACCCTTCATTTAAAAAAAAAGAAAAAAAAATGTTGATTCACGACATCCTGCCATCTCCAACCACCCCTCCTACCTTCCCCCCACCTTCCTCGTCCACTCCTCTACCAGCACCGACCACCCCGATCTCTATGCCGTCGACTAACCTGGCCCTGCGTCATCCACCCCAATCCACCATATTCGATTAATTTATGTCCCATTTAACCTCCGCAACCGCTTCTCTGTCGACAAAACCTTTCCATTCCCGACCACCCATCCACCAGCCCCGACCACCCATTCCCTAGTCCCGGCGACCACCCTACGCCGTCGTCCCACTCCTTCCCCAGACTCGTCGTGGTCTATCTTGTCCTCTTATCCCTTTTCCATTCCTCAACACCCACAAACCCAATAAACCTCCATCGTCGTCTATTTTTCGTCGTCGTCGACCTAATTCTCTGCTCCTTCTCCGTCGTCAGTAAGTGGGGGTGGTTGGTGGGACGCGGGTGGAGCGGCTGGTGGGAAGCTAGGGTTTTGTTTGGGGATTTCTTGAAGTTTTGATTAGTTGTATTTTTTGTGGGTGAGAAATGAGAGGGGTAATTTCGGAATAAGGGAGATAAATACGCGGGATTTAGTAAGATTGTGCGCGAGATTTAGCACGTCCCTTTTCTAATCTCCACTTAACCTAATCTTGTAATCGTATAAATAGCCAGCTTTGTAATTAAATTAGGGATCTATCTTTTATCATCCTAAACCCTAGATTAGATTAGCTTAATAATTCCTTAATTAGATTAGTCATTCCATAATTACTCTTTAATTACTTGTTAATCTAGCTTTGTTATTGGATCTCTTGGGTTTGTATTTGAAGATTCGTGACAAGTCTTCATCTTTATTCAAGGTTTCCTATTTTAATGTTCATATATTTCCTCATTAGTTGGTATTATCTTTAATCTCCTTTTAATTTCCTATTAATCCTTGCTTTAATTACTACTTATTACTTGTCTTAAATCATCATGTTTAATCTTAATCTCTTGTCTTTTTCATTCATGTTTGTTATGTTTACCAATAGCATGAGTTAGTAGTGATTAGGTTAGGGTTAATATGGAATTATGGGGGATGATTAGGGATACAACTAAAGGACTCTCATCTATTGTATTTTTTTACTTTAATCAGACACGTTACCTATTCATTGGTTATGAAAAATAATTAGTAACCATTACAAATTTAAATATGAGTAATTGATTGTGATAAAAAAAATACAGTTAATGATTTATGTTATGTGAGTAAGTGTGTTGATAATAGTCATATTTAAACTGTCTATTAACCGATCCCAATTTTCTTATTTAGTATAAAATTTTCTTATTTAGTATGAAATAACAAATAAAAAAAGAAGGGGGATGCAAATTCTTCTTACTTTCATGGTTTGCTGAAAAGGAGAAGGAATATGAACAAGGTTGCTATGATTGAGGATATGACTGGCAAGGTGTGTGAGACTCAGGAGCAGATCCAGGAGGCTTTCATTGTCTATTACCAAACTCTGCTTGGATCAAGTAAAGAGACTAAGAAGATTCATAGAAGGATCATTGCTCAAGGGCCTGTGTGTACTGCTGACCATTGGCTTATGCTAAGGAAACCTGTGACTGGGAAGGAAATTAAAGATGCTCTCTTTAGTATTCCTGATATTAAATCACCAGGGCCAGATGGATACACGAGCAAATTTTTCAAAGATGCCTGGGGGGAGATAGGAGGAGATGTTATAAGAGCAGTCCAAGACTTTTTCCAGAACAGGCAACTCCTTAAGCAAATCAACTCCACAACTGTTACACTAATTCCTAAATGTGACAGACCAAAAAGTGTCCTTCAATTCAGGCCAATTGCCTGTTGCAATGTTGTTTACAAAGTCATTTCAAAGCTGATGTGTTCCAGATTAGCTGAAGTTTTACCTCACATTGTAGGACAGAACCAGGGAGCCTTTATTCAACAAAGAAGCATCCAAGAGAACATCTTAATATGTCAAGATTTGATCAGACTATATGAAAGGGCTCATGCTTCACCAAGATGTATGTTCAAAATAGACTTGCAGAAAGCATATGATACTGTAGAATGGTGTTTTGTTGAGAATCTCTTGGAGGAGCTCCAGTTCCCATCTGATTTTAAAGCAATGATAATGCAGTGCATTTCTACAACTACATACTCCTTCTCTTTAAATGGAGAAATGTTTGGTTATTTCCAGGGGAAGAGAGGATTGAGACAGGGGGATCCTCTCTCTCCCTTGATTTTCACACTGTGTATGGAGTATTTGACTCGGTCCTTGCAGTATGCCTCCTCAAAGCCTGCTTTTCACTACCATCCTATGTGCAAGAAACAAAGACTCACTAGTCTTATGTTTTTGCGATGATGTGTTACTCTTGACAAGGGGGATGCCACCTCTATGATCTTTCTTTATTACAGTCATTTTCTACATTTTCAAATGCTTCTGGATTGCAAATTAGTGCCTCAAAATCTAATGCATATTTCGGGAATGTGCTGAGCAGTGAAATCGAGATATTGCGAGATATCGGGGTTCAGTGAAGGGAGTATCCCATTTAAATATCTTGGAATGCCAATCCAGACAACAAGACTCAGGAAGCAAGATTGTGAGTGTCTTGTGGACAAAATTTGTGCAAGGATACATGGGTATGGGGCAAGAAAATTTTCTTATGCAGGTAGGTTAGTCATAGTAAAGAGTGTCTTTGAATTCTTTACACTCCTACTGGGCATCAATGTTTGTTCTCCCCAAAGGAATCATCAAGAGGATTGAAGCTGTGTGTAGAAATTTCCTCTGGGATAATTCAGCAGACTACGGGAGGGCTCCCTAGTGGGATGGGACACAATCTGCAGACCTAAGGAGGAAGGTGGTTTGGGGATCAAAGACCAGGAATGTTGGAATAAGGCAATGGTGGGAAGGCGGTGGTGGGTTGCTACACACAGAGACTCTATTTGGGTGAATTGGGTGCAAAGCAACTATCTTAAAGGTCAGGAGTGGATGGACTACAGGCCTAGCTCGAACTCAAGTTGGGTATGGAGGAGAATATGCAAGGTTAAGGAAGAAATGAGAAATGGTTATGTCAATGGAGAGTGGAGTATTCAACCAGGAGGGTACTCTCATTGGGTGCTATGTGGTTCGGAGGTGCAAGGCCACGAACACGGTGGGTAAAAGTAGTTTGGAATGGATGGACTCTCCCTAAACATCAATTTTTGGGATGGTTGGTTGCTCATAAGGCACTGAATACGGTAGAAAGGCTAACTAAGTTTGGGGTGATCACCGAGGAGAAATGCTACTGTGTGGCTCGGTGATGAAAACATAGAGCACTGTTACGTGAGTGTGCTTACGAGCAGAGAGTGGTGATGGAACCGAACAAGAACACTGCTGGACTTTCCCTACAAGGGATTTGGTTGAGTGGTGCAGTAGTAGAACAGGCACGGGGCTTGAGGAAGGGAGTCCAATATGCCATAGTGTTGAGCTTGATGTATCGATTATGGCAACAAATGGAATAGAAGTAGGAATGACATGAATTTACTTAGGCACGAAAGGGTGGTGGTGTTATTTTGGAAACTATGAGATCAAGAGTTCGAACCAGGAAAAAAAGATCGACTCTTCTTTGAACGAGATTGGCTGACTAGATTGAGTCTTATAGAATGATATTCTTTGTATGATCATCATAATGTAATTATTTCGTATTTAATATATTTCTCACATTTCACCAAAAAAAAAAAATAAAAAATAAAAAATAAAAAAAGAAATCTTAATAAATATAGATGAAAATCAATATAAATTTTCCACAAAAGGGTCAATCATGTCCATATAAGTAAACAACAATGCATAATGTCCACATATGCCCCAAGAAAAAGACACATCTAAATATATAATGTCTCAAACCTTCCTTTTATTTCTACCCCTTTTAATTATAATCGCCACTTCAAAAATTAATGGCTTAACAATAGAGATGGTCCCAATTGACTATAAGAAACTGAACATACTACCGAAAAATCTCACAAACAAAGAACGACAAGTATTCCTCGCAAATATATCCAGATCGCGTGTCTTTAGTAGCCAAACCGGTTTTTCAAAAATAAACAGTAATTCTTTCACACCGGATATTCATCTCGCCAGAAGAGGTTATTATGTAACTCCTCTTGAATTTGGTACCCAAGGCGGAGCTTTTAAGAGTTTTTTCGTTCTAGACACAGCGGGAGATAACACTTGGGTTCAGTGCGAAGGTTGTAATCCTTGTTTTAACTTAAAAACTAAGGGTTTTAGATACAAAAAGTCACCCACTTTTGAAAAAATGAGTATTCAACACCAATTGTGTGAACCACCACTAGGCTTTATGGGCTCTTGTGGGTTTGAAAACATTTATAAACTAGCTCATATAACAGGCTTTTTAGGATTTGATACATTCTATTTCAAAGACTCTAGAACACAAGAGCTAGACAGATACCCAGGTATAGCATTTGGATGTGGATTAATAAACAGAGATTTTCCATTTAGTGATAGTTATGGGCCTAAAAATATGGTAGCTGGTGTAACTGGGTTAGCTCCGGGCCCGTTATCGTTATTATCCCAATTTGGAGCCCAAATCAAAGGTCGCTTTGCTTATTGCTTAACACCACGAAGTTCGAAACGTACAACAAATATTTACTTCGGAGATGATGCCCAAATTAGCGGAGATGCTTCTAGGACGGTCCAAGTGATCTCAATGGCATCCAACGTAGTAAGATATCATCTGTTCTTGAATGGTATTAGTGTGGATGACAATAGACTAGCAATAGACCCGACAGTCTTTGAGTTAGATGAAAAAGGTTACACTAAAGGTTTTTTAATCGACTCAGGCTCACCTCATACGTCCCTTGTTCGAGCGGCTTACAATCCTCTAAGAGATGCAATGGTTCACTATTTTAGGGATAAGTATCAAATGCAACCTATATCGCCTTCCGGATTGGGTTTTGATCTGTGTTACTCTTGGAACTCTAGCGACGAAATAAGATTTCCATCCGTGGTACTTCATTTTTTGTTTAAGGGCCAACAACAAGAGATTAACATGGTGTTGGGTAAAAATAATTTATTTGAAGTATATCCAGAAGATAAAGAATTTTGTTTAATGATTTTACCCATTGATGATGATCCTGGACTTTCCATTTTAGGAGCTTACCAACAAACCAATTTTAAGATTCTATATGATGTAAATGATTGGTTCCTCTATTTTGTGCCTCAGAATTGCTTACAGAGTTAAAAATAAAAATAAAAAATAAAAATAAAAATAAAAAACTTTAAATGCATATACGCTTTTTACTTAATAGAGTACTTTTCGTAAAATATTTTCCATTATGATACTCTTGGTAAAAAAAACCTCACAACCAAATTATCTCACTTTCAAATAATCAAACTACTCATATTCATCAAATTTCTCTTATTGTACTATTTAATTTGAACGTAAAACAAGTATTAGACTTTTTAAATGTAAAGTATTGAACAAATCCCCATCACAATTCACAAAGCCATGGCAACAAAGATTGAGGCGCTAGGAGCCTTAGAACATATCTTTTGAAATTAATTTCAGCTCATTAGTCAGTTCAATTCAATTATATTTAGTTCAGTTTCGTTAGCTTCATTTCAACTCATTTATTAACAAATTAATTCTTACTTCAATTTAGTTCAGCTCCATTCAATTCAATTCAAATTAGCTCGATTAAGTTCAGGTTAGCTCGATTAAATCAATTGGTCTCCCTTGTGACGGGTTACCATTTGTGACGGATATTTTGTGAGATAAAATGGTAACAAAATGGGTTAGTGGAGAAAGGGGACCACATGAATAGTGTTGCAGAGAGAGAAAAAGTGGATACTTTGTGAGGTAAAATGGTATCCGTCACTCAAGAGCGACGGATATGTACCGTCATAAACAAGAATTTGTGCGGTTAAATTAATGTGAAGTTTTGTTCCGTTCTTTTGAGTGGAGTTGGAAGAGTGACGAAGTAATTACGACATAAATCGTCACATAAACAAGCCGAAACAAGTCTTTTGAGTCTCCTACACACGTGAATTCCACAACCTTCTTCACTCAACTACCTAACTCCTCCTTTGTGTCCTTCTTTCTCCCTTCTCCAAGCAATACCTTATCCCCATTTTATTGGATCACATTCAATTTCATTTTGTCTCTTTCTAACTCTTATTTCTCGTCAAATATCTACTCCCACAGCAATCACTCAATCTACCTAAAACCCTAAATTATAACTCCAAAACCCAGAAAAAATCACCATTTAAAACCCTAAAAAGATGCCAAATTCACCCATAAACACCCAAATCACAAATACCCAGAAACGGTTATGTGATTTTTGTGGAGAAAAATCAGCACTTGTATATTGCAGAGCTGATTCTGCTAAGTTATGTTTATCATGTGATCGTGAAGTTCATTGCACAAACCAGCTTTTTACTAAACACATACGATTTCAGCTCTGTGATTCTTGTGATTCTTCACCTGCTTCAATTTTCTGTTGTACTGAACAATCTGTGTTTTGTCAGAATTGTGATTATGAGGTCCATAATTTACCTAAGTGTATGGATAATCATGACAGGAGACCTCTTGAGGGGTTTACCGGCCGCCCTTCCGCTGTCGAAATGGCGGCCATTATTGGGTTTGAGGGTTTTGATTGTAAGAATATATTGGTTGATGAGAAGGGTGATGATGATCATGATCATGATAATTTTGGGGATTTGTTAGGTGGGTTTGAGGAAGGGGAAGATGGGTTTTGTGATTATTTTGTTTGGGATACTCCTGCTGTTGTTAATCTTGATGATTTGATTGTTTCTACTGATAAAACTCATAACTTTCATGCTATGGTTGTGCCTCCTTTGCCTAAGGTTCGCTTTGTTTGAAATTTCGACGGTTTTTTCAATGTTTTTACTGTTTTTTTTTTTTTGTTGTTGTCGTAATTATTAGTATTGTTTTTCCTCTATATTGTTAGTCTCTCCGTCCAGGTCAATTGTTTACCAATTCCGTTTTGGGGGTGTATCAGTCAATTGTTTACGTTTCTATTCTAGGAATGACTTTGATGAGTAACTCGATACTCCACACCCAATTTGGTCCACTTGTCATCACATAATTGGTCTACTCCATTTTCCTTGGTCTTTGTGCCAAGACCAAAAGTAAACAAATGACCGGGATCGAGGGAGTATAGTCTTAACGCAAGGGTAAGACTGTAGTATCTGAACACCCTACCCTTCAATTTGTGGGAGCCATTGAGGCATTTGTTGTTGATATTTTTTCTAGTGATTTAGGCTAAGGTTTGGTGCATATGAAATTATGAATCTTTGGACACATTGTGGTAGCTGAACTTTTTACTGGTTTGTTGTTGTTGTTTAGATATGTTTGTGTTTTGTTATCATTTGATTTTGCTTGATGGTAAAGACTAAAAGAGTTAGTATTTGTAGTAGCATCAAAGGAATCATGTGCTTGCGTAGGTTGCTGACTGGTGAGTTGAAGGTTTGTTTAGTGAAGGCAGGTCTTTTGACTTCTACACATACTCCCTCTGTCTGGTCCCAGACTCCCATTTAAGTTTTCTACATATTCTATTTTGGGGTTTCAGTGACTTCGTTCAGTTCGTTGTATTAACATGTTTTCACTGTATGTGCTAGTAGGACTCTAAAAAGCATAAGAGAGAAAAGAAGAGGCAACCTTGTACATTTGTTTCATATCTTGGTCTTTTCTGCGTCAAACAAATGTACAGAATTCACTAGGACAGAAGGAGTACTAGTTTCATATATGTCCTTATAGCTTGTAGGAACATGTGTGTCTTAGGCACTATGAGGTTTACTTGGGAGGAACTTGTTCGGGATATAAAACTCATTTCTATGTCAAGTTTTTTTCCCGCGTGATTTAGGAATGAACTGGGACACGGGTTTTCTTTGCATTTGGACGAAGTAAGTGGGTCATTTGATGCAAAATCCCTTTTGTAATGTAATACTCACCCCTCTAAAAACACAAAGAGGTTATTTCGGTGTTGGGATGACCAATAAGGCAATAAGCGGAAATTTTGTGATGAATTCATTGAAGGACAGTTACTTCAGTATTATAGATGCACAACTTGCTTAGTTACTTGATTGCTTCATTCCATCATAATTTGGAAAAAAAGTGAGTGATTGGCTCCATTGAAAATGGACATAATAGGAAGGTTGGTAGTTGATCTCCTCGGAAAGACATAATTTGAAATAGGATTAACGTATTCTTGAATAAATTTGAATAATGATTCTGAGCATTAAGGGGATGATTTTGTTATGGCCACCCATGGCAAATATTAATGCTGTAATAGTTGATACTTATTTGATGTGAATATATCTTAATGTTTCAGGACAGGAACTTGTCGTGTGGACAGCATAAGCAAGAAATGCTACGGCAGCTTTGTGAGTTAGCCAAGTTGGAGCCTGATATAAAACAAGGTTCAAATCCATTTATCAACCACCATCTTGAAGCTGATGAGAATCAGGACTTCAGAGTACAGGATCAGGTGCAAGCTTACAAGCGTGATGAGGAGCACCCCATATTTCTAGGAAGCGAGGTATAATATGCTTCTGTCATTATATTCTTCGATTTCTTTTTGTAAAGCTGATTAATACTCTCATGTACCACGTGGTGGTACAAAGAGTAACATTAGGCGAACACTTCCCCTATAAAAGCTGGTCGGTCACGTTATGAGAAACCTGTTAATTTATATATCCGTTACATGTTTCATGTTCTGTCAGATTTTATAAACCAAGTTACTAGAATTCGGTGGCATTCTGTCTTCCTGGAAACATTGTTCCATTTTTGCCTATTCTTTTGTTTCTATTTCTAACAGTCTAAAACTCGCCATTTATTTCATCCTGGTATGTGATTGGATAAACTAAAATGACGCACTAAACTGACTACACTTCTTTTTATTGTTACGTACCTGTCGTTCAATGCAATTCTGTACCTAATTGTCATTAGGCATTCTGTGAAAACAGTCTTTAGTGTTATTAAGAGGTAAGGCTTTGTGTTACCTACTCCCTTACCCCGCCATTTGAGGATGCCCCAGAGGGAGTGAAGGGACTAAGGAAATGTTGTAGTTGTTGTAGTGTATTTGTTTCCCTGATTGAGATGTACTGTTTCATGAAAGGAATTGCTCCGAAGATATATTTTGTCTACCATTACCCAAATTTTTGGGAAATTGTGGTAATCGGTAAATTGTGGTAATCATTTTCATCAACAAAACAAATAACAAGACCTTACTTAAAAACTTACAGTACATCCTAACTTATAGACTAGAAAATACTCCTAAATCGCCAAATAAAAGTGGGGACTTATCCCCATGATTTGTTACTGCCACGTAGCCGACAATGCTAGACACGATCCTAAATAATCTCATAGCTTACTAAGAATTACGAGTATTATTCTACTAATTAAAAATATAAATATTATGAGCAATATTTCTGCCATTGAGCCATTGGTTTGTAATGCAGGCAAGAGAATGTAGTAGGGACAATGACGGCTTTGAGGCTGTTAATGATGATTTTCAATCGCCATGGTTATCGGAGATCAATGTTGAAGAATGTGCGTTGTTTTCTGATGCAAAATCTGGAATCTGTAGCAGTGTAAGCCACACCACAACAGGATGGAATTCACAGACTGTTGGAACTGAGTCGACAAGTGTCCCTCCAAAAGTTCCCTCGCATGAATTTACTGCTGCCGACCGTGTCTCTGCAGTTACACGTTACAAAGAAAAGAAGAGGACTCGGAGGTATGTCTTTGATTTGAGTAGCTGTGATTATGGTTCAAAGACTAGTATTAGATTCCCTAAATACTGAATGAATGAATGAATGAATGATGGAATGATCTACAATATACAGTAGCTAAAATAGTTTTTGTTTGGTAAGCCATGAAGGGTTTTTTGAAGCGGATCTTGAGTTACATCGAAACAGTAGTATTGTGACTTATAACCTACTATTATTTTATAGTGTTTCGCGTTCATCTAGTTAGTCTAAACATTCTTAACTATTTATATAGCTGTTGTTTTGAGGACCGAGATTTTGTAATCTGAGTGCTTTCATAACAATAAAACGGGACTTGCTGGAAATTTTAGTATGACGCAGTGACTTAATACTTGCAATGGGATTGCACAGGTTTGAGAAGCACATCAGATACGAATCAAGGAAGCTCCAAGCAGAAAACCGAACTAGAGTTAAAGGTCGTTTTGCCAAGATGGATAACCGTGCCGTGTAAATGCCGCCATATGTGAAGACAAAGCATGTTGCTCCGTTTCAGGCAAGAAGCTTAAACCACGGATAGGGACAATATAAAGGGTCATTTGACACCATAGTTGAACAAAGGAGTATTAAGATTCTATAAATTCGCCGTAGATGTACAGGTACTGTTGTATCATTAGATAAGATATTAATGGTTTTATGTTGAACTAGTTTAGACCCCGTGCAAATGCACGGTATATAGAATTTTTTATTTTTAAATAAATTACTTAAATAATAGTGTCAATAATTGTTCGTATTTCTTGTCAGTATGTTTTGTATAATTATAAGGAAAAAAAAAATTAAAACTAAAATTGATTAAGAAAATTTAGTTATGGGCTGAAACTTAATATAAATAAAGTATTTTTTATACCTTAAAACAAATTATTTCAATTTATCTCAATTTTTTTTTCGCGAAAATAAAATTAGTGATTTATAGTTTTGTTTGATACGTGGTATGGGTCAAGTCCTTCTGAAGTTAATAGCATCAGTAAAATATTTAACAATTTATAGTTTTGTATAAATTTTATTAATATTTAATTAAAAGATTATAGTTTAAAGTTTAGTAAAAATAATATAATTTGATGAAAAGTTATATTTTAATGAAAAGTTATAAATTAATGAAATAAATGATTATATATAAGTAGATTCCTTATTTAGTGAATACATTTAATTGTGATTAACTTCCGTATTTAAGATGGGGGTGATTATTTGTAATCATAAGATCACCTCATCTTACGGTAATCTTTCGATGTGGAACAATTCTAGTATTTATACGGAGTATATTCACCACACATATATTATTTTTCAATGTGGGACAAATAACATACTGAGAAATAAACCATCTTAATATTCTCACTTTTTTTTCTACTTTTTATCATAATTAAAATATGTGCAAATAATATGAAATTTATACTATACTAAAAAGTACCCCATAATAATAATAATAATAATAATAATAATAATAATAATAATAATAATAATAATAAACGATATTTCAAATGTCATTTTTTAAATTTTCACTTCCTAATACACTAATTATAATAACTAAAATATGAGCAAATAATAATACTTCCTTCATACTAGGGATGGCAATGGGTAGGGTCTGGGTCGGGTCCACCCAGGTCCAGACCCGGTCCCGGACCCGAGATTTTCCCTTTGGACCCATACCCGACCTAGACCCGCAAGGGTCTAAAATTTGAGGACCCATACCCTGACCCTATGGGTAAGGGTCGGATCCGGGTCTACCCGCGGGTCTGAGTTTCAGCCACTTTAAGAGCGGGATTAACAGCTAGGAGTCTATAATATAAAAAAAAAAATGCATACTACTTTAACATTATGAGTTTATTAATCTCTATTGTACACTACCAAATCCAATATACATACTAATGAGATTAAGAAAGACAAATAAGACATAAATTAATTTTACCTCCAAATACATGTGAAAGAATCAAACTCAGAACCCTAAAATCAATACCGTACTTGATATCCCTCTCCATCTGACCGTCGCTGGCCGCCGTCAATGGTGGTTGTCGGTCGCCGCCTATTAGAGAGGTGGTTGTCAGTCACGTATCAGTGTTGTGGTGATGGTTTTCTTGTGTCAGTGGTGGAGTGGTGATATCTACATAATATAAAAGCTGGGTTTTTTAAAGATTTCTTATTGGTTGATGGATTTTTATATGTGGGTCCCCCCATGTTTATTCTACGTATTTAATTACCCTCTCTCCTCAACCCAATTCTTATTTTTATTTCATATTCCTATTTTAATTACCTATGTTAAAACATAAGTTAAAATGTCAAAATTTACATAAAATGTTGCAATTTACATACCTTCAACGGGTCTAATATGTCAAATACCTTTAATATAATTCTAATAAAATACGGTTGTATATTATCTGATATTCATCTAATATTTATCAAATATTCGAATCTCCAAATATGCCTATTTATATTGTTACGGTATTGAACACTTAATCACGCTCAATTATATGCTCATGTATCTAATGATAGCGCCTGTTATAATCCGTACATTTTTTGTACGGGTATAAAACTAGTTGTCAGAAGAGTTTGGTTGGGTTTTATCACTTTACTAGGTAGTATCTCGCGTTTCGCGCGGCCTGTTTTAAAATATTATGTTTATAATAGAAGAAAAATTATATAATTCATATATGACCTTCAATAATTTCTCTTATAAATAATTTTTTCTCAATTTTTTTTAGGTTTAACTTCAATGTTTTAAAATAAAATACATAACATATTTAATTAAAACTAATAAGTGATAATTAATTATGCATGATCAACGTTTTATAAATAAATTTGTAACTGGTGAAATATCATATTAATCAAAATAAAAGTTATTCGAATAATACAAAAATCAACAATAAGTTCTCAAATTATATCATTTCATGATACTTTATGTCTCAAATCAATTAATATTTATTCAAAATGTTGTGAACATAATTTTATGTAATTTTTAATTTTTTATGTATAACATGTGACATTTTTCTATCAAACATATAGAGTTCAAACTCAACTATTCAAATTTTTTGATTGTATCTTGCATGCGATATGAGTCAACATATCAATGAGAAATTTGCACCTTTTATTTTTTTAAACAACTATATAATGATGTTTAAGAGTTTACCTCTAAATGTAAATATAATAGGTTGAACTTTCTCAAATATTATTTTTTGATGTTTAACTTCAAAGTATTTAAAAGATAACATATAAAATATTTAATAAAAGTAATACGGAGTATTTGGATAGTCATAATCAATATTTTATATTTGACTTATACATATTTAATTAAAGATATTAAATAAAAATGTAACGTGTTTTCTACTTTTTCATGTCGTTACGTTTATAATATACTATATTACTTAATAATCATTACTTTTGTTTTGATTATTCAAATGCACTCGCGATCAATATGTACATACACACTCGTACACATACTCGTTATCACACTATTGAAACTTATCAAAATCTCATATGTATTCAATTTGTCCAATATAATTTTTTCATTCTCAGACTATAAAAACTTATCTCTTAGTAGTTTTTTTTTAAAGTTGTGTTTTTAATATATACAATGACTCTTCTAAATATATTTTTCTTAATGGATTTAATAGTCTAAGTTTTATAACTTTCTCAAAATATTTTTTTTACGTAAATGTAAAACATTGTGAGACACTCAGTTTAATCATATCTACATATCAAAATAAATATTTTAATAAACATAATGAAAATTATACTCAATTGAAAGCATTTTTCACAATAAACGTAATTATTTACATTTTAGAATTTGTATCAAAATAACTTTTTAGTAAATTTAGAATCAAACAACCGTAATTATTTAATATCATTTTATAATAAAATTTATTAAACTATAATTAATATTTTGCTGAGATTTATACAACATTTATTATGTTTGTATTTAATTTCAGCTGTAATTAATACGTGTATTTAAGGCTGGGTTGACACGCGACATGTTTTAAAATTTTATTATTATAATTGAAGAAAATAATATAATTCATATATAATCTTTAATATTTTTATCTATAAATAAAAATAAATTAATTTTTTTCTCAAATTTTATTTTTTTAGGTTTAAGTTTAGTGTTTTAAAATAAAATACATATAATTTTAATTAAAACTAATACTAAGTTATAGTTAATTACGCATGATCAACGTTTTACAAAAAAAAAATTGTAACTGATCAAATATCACATTAATTAAAATAAAATTTATTCGAATAATTCAACATTCAACATTAAGGTATCAAATTATATCATTTCATGATACGTTATGTTCCAAATCAGTTAAAATATTTGTTGAAAATGACGTGAATATAATTTTATGCAATTTATAATTTTGTATGTATAGCGTATATGGCCCAAACTAAACTTATTCAAATGTTTTGGTTGTGTCTTACATGTACTATGTGTTAAATATATCTATAAGAAATTTGCACCTTTTGTTTTTTTAACAACTATATATAACGATGTTTAAGAGTTTACCGTAAATAAAATAGGTTGAACTTTCTCAAATATCATTTTTATAAGATAACATATAAAATATTTAAATAAAAGTAATATCTAGTTAGTCCTAACTAAGGTTTTATTCTTGACGTATACATATTTAACTAAAGATATTAAAGGAAAATATAATGTGTATTCTACTTTTTCATATTATTTATATAATAGGGTTTTTCTACATGATACCCTTGTATTTATTCGAATTTTACGTGATACCCCTTGCTTTTCAAAAGTACCCGTGGTACCCCTAAACATGATAAAAACATCTTAAAATACCCAAAATGCTCTAATCCGCCTCTTTAAAATGTTTAATTTATACATTTTTTATTAATTTTTTTGCAATAATTTGTCATGTCATTAACATAAACATCGTCTACTCAATTGTAAACATATTTTATTTACAAAATCTAACATATTAAAAACGTGATTTTTAGTAGATTAGGTATTTTTAGAACATTTTACTAAATTTAGGGACACCACTTATATTTTCAAAAATATAGGGATGCCACGTAGAATGCGAAGAAACACGGGGTACCACGTAGAAAAACCCTATATAATACTGCATTATATTACTTAATAATCATTACTTTTCTTTTAATTATTCAAACCCACTCGTTATCACAGTATTTAAACTTCTCAAAATCTCATATGTATTCATTTTGTCGCAATATAATTTTTTCGTTCCCACACTATAAAAACTTATATCTTAGTATTTTTTTAAAGTTTTATTTTTAATAAATACAATAACTCTTCAAAATATATTTTTCTTGATAAAATTAATGGTCTAAGTTTTATAAATTTCTCAAAATGTTCTTTTACGTAAATGTAAAAGATACTCACTTCAATCATCTGTACATATCAAAATATGTTAATAAATATAATGAAAATTATACTCGATTGAAAGCATTTTTCGCAATGAATGTTTTTATTTACAATTTAGAATTTTTATCAAAATATTTTTTTAATAAATTTAGAATCAAATCAACATAATTATTTAATGTAATTTTATAATAAAATTTATTAAATTATAATTAATATTTACTGAGATTTATACTACATTTATTATATTCATATTAAATGATTAGGAGTAATAAATCCTTGTCATTAAGGCTGTATGAGATACGTGACACATCCACAACGTTACAACCCAGTTTTATATATATAAATATATAAAATGGGATGGGGAAGATAAAAAGACTTTAGTTGCTTTGTTTCTACGGTGTGCTAGTATGAATTCAGAAAAGTTGTGATTTTGATTTTTTTTTAAATAAAGGGTCTAAGGGTCGGGTATAGGTCTCATAACTTAGACCCGGACTCGGATTCGAAATATTTTCTTAAGACCCATTCCCGACCCATACTCGACCCATACCCATTGGGTCTGAAAAAATGAGACTCATACCCGACCCATTAGGGTCCGACCTTCAGGGTCTAGATCAGGTCCCCGACCCACTGCCATCCCTACTTCATACCATTGAATTGTTTACATTTTCTATTTTAGTCTGTTCCGCTTAATTGTCTACGTTTCTGTATATGGATATTTTTTGATCAACTAAATAATGATTCTACATACCCTTGTTACATTTTGGTGGGTGAGTGCCAAAATATGAGGGGGCTTACATGAGAGTATGAAAAGTAGAGATAGCCCCACTTTCTTAATATTTGTGCAAAAAAGTAAATGTAAACAATTCAATGGAAGAGAGGAAGTAGTAAATAATACAACATTTATACTCAAATGAAAGCATTTTTCGCTACGAATCCTAATATATAAGTTTCGAAATGTTATGCATTATACTTTTTGATAATCAAACAATTCTTTATCTAAAATATAGATATGATATTAAAAATATGAGTAAGTAATTATACATCTGGTGTAGTACATTAGATGGTATAGTTTTTGAGCATTAAGATAAAGTTTTTGAGTTTTAATCTAAAATTTTTGAGTTTTATTATAAAGTTTTTGAGTTTATTTACTTAAACTTTAATCTCAAAAAATTACATTATAACTCAAAAAAATTACATATAAGCTCAAAAAAATTTGATTTTTGACATCATAAAACTAAAATGTAATTTATAAACTCTATACTACTCGAAAAAAATACACAAAAACTCAAAAAGTCATTAAGTATGATGTAGTACATCTGATGTACAATCCTTTTTCTCTAAAAATATTACATAATATCTTTACCATAGTGATAACATTTTTTACCACCAATCTAATTATATTATTTTCATAATTTTTTTTTGACGCTTTTGTCAAATGAAATGTAAAAGTTTATATATAAAAATTATAAAAATCACTTGAATATAATATAGAAAATATATATTATATTATACTTTAATAATTAAAAGATTATCCAATATATTTTTATATCAAAATTTTTTTTTAGGATACTTTCCTAAATTAATTTTTAATAATATACTTTTAAGATCTCTCTAAAACAATATTTAAGAGACTCAAAATTTTTTGGCTTAATACCTAAGTTTCAAGATGCCTCCTATTTATAATCATAGGATCACCCACCTAATGGTAATCTTCCGATGTGGGACAATTCTACTATTTATACGTAATATATTCACCACACCTACATAGTTTTTCAATGTGAGACAAATAACATGTAATACCCGTCCTTTTAGGGACCCGTTTACCGACGTTGACCGACCTTAGACACCCATCTTGACCTTCGGTAACCTTACGAGTGATGGCTGGTGACGATGTAAGCTTTGGTTTGTATGATACTCGATCTAGCTGAGGCTACTCGATCGAGTAGCTTGGGAGCTCGATCGAGTAGGGGTCACTCGATCGAGTAAGTCAGTTAATCGATCGAGTAACGAGTTTACAGCGGGGAATTATAAATCGATAATCGTGAAACCCCAAATTATTTCCGCATCTTCTTCCTAAACCTAGATGTCGTCACCTCTTTTCTCCTTCACCATAATACTTTCCTTGAGGTCTTTGAGGATGCTTACACCATGAGGATGGGATGCTTGAGTTGGGTAGCGGTCTTGACGCCGGATTGCTATTATAGGTATGTTATCGTCATCATCATCGTCATCGTTGTTTTTAGTTAGGTTTGTAGTGGTAGTGATAGATGGTTGTACTGTTTGTATAGGTGTGTTGCTTGGTTGATTGGTATCTTGTGATCGGATGCGGAATCACTGCGGTTTGCTAAAGGTAGGTTCGCCTACTCAGTACTGTTGATTGTCTAGAGAGTTTGTTGATGTTGTTTGGTTGGTTTAGTGTCGGTATTGTTGATTGGTTGTGGTAGCTGGTTTGACTTGTGTTGTTTTGATAATCGTTGTTGTGGTACAGCTGATTGTGATTGTTTGTCTGTGGTTCTCGAGGTGCGCCCTCGGCTGAGTGGAGTCACTTGCGGGAGTGGCTTCACGCCCTTAGTTCGCCCTCCGTGAAATCCGCCACGGGAGGGGATGTGCACATTAAAGAACATGGGTTTATCGCTCGGATTGATGAGCGGGGCTTAGGTGGGAATGGTTGCGGTCCCCCACTGGAAGGACTGGACCTTCGGTCAGTCAGAGATGGTGGATGGAGGAGGTGTGGTGTGTGTGTTGTTGTACTTGTGTTGTGTCTGTTTTGCATGTCTGTTGTATCAGTTGCTGACCTTGTGTGGTTTTGTTTTGTTGTTTGTTTCTGTTGTGTCTGCCGTGATCCACTATGGTGAGCATTCAGTCTTAGCAGGTGGTTGTTTGGATCATAGCTGGGTGCTTGGAGGGACGAGTCTGTCACGAGTCACCACAGAAGTAGTTCACATAGTAGATAGTGGTTTTGAGTTGTATCTTTCATATCGTCTGTTGTTTGTAATCACTTGTAATATAACTTAAACGTTCTTTTATCGACATTTGATTATTACTGTCATCGGGCAACCGAGATGGTAACGCCCTTATATGCTAGGGAAGGTCATGTTAAGGCTCCTGAGTATATGGGGAGTGTTACAAAGTGGTATCAGAGCGACGATTTTGGAACCTGTAACAAATGAGCCTAATGAACGTAGAGAGTCTAATAAAATGAACCTGGTGTATGTATGTTGGGAGCCCAGCTAATGCTTGATTTTGGGTGAGTAGGTGCCTTCATCTCAAAATCATGGCTCCATTATGCTTAAGCCAGTCACCGGTTATGGGAATATTGAGTCGGGAATTGTGTGCCTAGTGTGTATAATGGTTACGTTAGAAATATCTGTGATGGAGTCTCTATTAATGTTAGTATGTGTAATTGTGATGGGGAACCGTGTAAGTCTATGGTTGAGTAGAAGTTTGTATGGAAGTAGTGCAAGTGGTGGAGTGTTTATAATACGTGACAGTCTTGTGTGATGTGGTGATAATAATGTTTTCTAAATCTTTCTATGCGTGCTAGTTTATAAAGGAATTGCGAGTCTTGAATGTGTGATAATAAGGAGTTGTAAGTCTTGGTATGCGTGTGAGTACATCAAGGGATGGTAAGTTTTGATACCGTCGTTTTAGTATCAAAAATAAATACCCAATACTTCCAAAAGAAGTCAGCGGTAAGTAGGGTCGATCTCCACAGGGAAGCTAAAGTATCTATCTGTCAATTACCTCTGTATAGTAACAATTGGGGGTTTTAAAGTTGTTTTCTAAACTACAAAAGGTCTAAGGCACGAGAAATAAAGTAAGGAACAATAAAGGCAAGAAAAGCAAAGAATGTGATCAGATAAGGAGAGATATGTCAGGATTTCGGTTCGCCATGGCAGTTCACTAACTCAGTCATAAATAGTCCAGACAATCTACTGTGAGAAGGGCAAGGGAAAGGTCCTTCCGGTCCGCTATCCACCCTAGATTACAACTAACTTAACTTCCGTCCTCATTAGGGTAGTCTACTGTTCATAGCAGGTCTGTTCATTCCAATCTTCCGATCTAGGAATGAATTTAACCAGATTAAAGGGATTAGAATCGTGCACTCAACTAAACATATTACAGTTATATTGCTAATGGCACAGGTTCTCACAATCAATTGTCTAGCCTATTTACGACTTCATCAATTCTCTACCATGGCTCCCCTAATACTAACATAAGGAGAATTAGCTACTCATGCTATCGGAGTAATCAACAACAATAACAATGAATTCACTAAGGAAAGACATGATAAAAAGACAATAAAGATGAAGCATAAACAATAATGATAACAAAGATATTAAGTAAGAGAACAATGATTAAGAACAAGCAAAGTATTAAATTGAGATTAAGAGAAAGAGAATGATTACAAAGTTGAATTCCGAGTAAAGAGAAGCAAAGCAAAGTAGCAGTAGTGATTAAGAGTAAAGTCTGATTAAGATCATAAGAAGATGTTTATAACCTAATTACGACTTCCTTTATATAGGGAAACGTTTTATTAACACAAATAAACCTAACACGGATTAATTATCCCGTGTATATAAGCTATCCACTCGATCGAGCAACTTGAAACCACTCGATCGAGTGATTCTCCATAAAAACCTTTCGATCGAGCAACAAAAGCTCTCGATCGAACACTCCCAAAATAGCCTTATTCGATCGAGTACAACAGGGACTCGATCGAACACTTCCAACTGCCAATTCCACTCGATCGAACATCAAACCTCTCGATCGAGTGTCTTCCACTGAAAAACAGCCTTGACTCGTTTGGTTAGCTTCCAAAGACCACCTTCACGCTTCCCGAGGTACGACATTCTGCTCTAAATCTCCATCTCCTCAAAATGCATGCTAAAAGGAGCGAAAAAGGTACGATATCGCCACTCTAAGGGTTCATTCCTGCAAATGAGACAAAACGAACCAAAGTAGCCAATTCGGGGCATTTTGCAATATAAAGCAATATAAATGATACAGAAATGCGTGCAATAAAAGGCTAAAAAGACTATATAAATTGCACGTATCGAATCTCCCCAAACCAAACCTTTACTCGTCCTCGAGTAAACTAAATGCAAACTAATGGAACGGATATGAAAACTCAGAGCTAGCTATAACTTGTCCACTTAAACCATTTAATGCAATCAAAACTAACAGGTATAGCTACAACAGTCAGCGTAAACGAGTTGTAGGACGTCTATAAATAAGTTGACATGTCGACCTTGCAAGACCTTTAGAATCGGACTCTCACGGGTCACTCTTCTCTCATGAACAAAGGTTGAATGTAAATGTGTAAAAGAAGAAGAGAAAACAGTCACTCACCTAAACTACGACCCACATAACATGCATGCAACAAAAATGATAGACTATTCTAGTCACCATACACACATTCCAACCAACAATGTCCGTCATAACCGAGGGCTTACAATAGTTATGGGAAAGTGAGGTTACAAGTAAGAAATGGCATAATGATTATGGGATATGTGGAGGTAGAGCGTCAAGCTAGCACCTAAACAAGACCATATAGGAACATCCAATTCTCAGCTGACTAGAAAATAAAGCACATACGCCCTTCACTGGCACAAAACTCACTAACCAAGAAACAACAACTCCTCAAATGATATTGAGTAAAACATAGGAGTAAGACCGTCACAAACTTCCCTTTTTTAAACGGTCCATCTTTTTCATTTTCCTGCCCAACTCTTTTTCTTTTCTTTCTTCTGTTTCTCACACGTTTTTTCTTTTTTTTTTCTTTTTCATTTCATTTTTTCCATGCTTTTCTCATTTTCTTGCCCAACTTTCTTTCTTTTCTACCAACTCCATATGAATTAGAACAGATCAACTCGCATAAAAGAGAAATATACAACAAAAAGTACACTAAACTAGCTTGACATGCAGGCTTAATTTGGGTGTAGTTAATGGGTCAAAAGGCTAAGTTTGGCAAATGTGGAGCTAAATGGGTGAAAATAAAAGAAAGGGGAAAATTGCAAGCACCTCCCCGCATGTGACACCGACCACAAACCCGAATGTATGCAAGCAAAAAGCAATCGAATTTCATAAAAGTGCAAAGTGATGAACATGTTATGAAAGGAGTATACTACTCTCAATTCCTACATGAACTGGTCATGAATGACACCAGTTATTTGGCTCTAATAACTTCGAAATTTTAAAGTAGTTCGCCAATTTTTCAGGTCAAATCTATATGATCAGCTGTATTTTTAACATTAACTCGTAGACTATGCGCATGACTAAGCTAATAACTGCCAATTAGATGCAAGGCTTAAGTGAAATGACAAGTTACAGTGTAAAATCATCACATAAATCTACAGTTCCGACTCAACCTATATGCTAAATGAGACGTGATTTTTTTTATTTTTTTGAATTTTCTATTTTTTGCGATTTTTTTCAATTTTTTTGAAATAAAGTACGATGCAAACAAGAAAATAAACATGAATGCAAAACAAATGCAAATGCAGACTCAAAGGATGCAATACCCTCCCCAAACCAAAATGGACAACGCCCTCGTTGTCCTCCAGCATACACCAGCAGTATATATACGGGAATGGGATAAAACAACCAATAAATGAATACAATAAATAAATAAGGAGATGAAAAATAAAAAGAAAGAGTAGAAATACATACAAAATATACGAACTTCCCCAAACCAGCCAGAAAACTGGGGAAGTGAGTAGACCAGCAGCTACTCGTCAACAGCCTCCTCCTCCTCCTCCACCGTGTAGTCAGGATCTCGCTCCTGCTCCGGTCTCCTCCTCTCGTCAGCTCTAGCTCTCTCCTCCTGCTCGGCTGTGTCTGCCTCGCTCTCTGGCTGCAAGTACCCCTCTACCGGCAACCGTTAGAAAGAAGGGTGTGACTAACCCTCAAGAATGGGACGTCATCTCCTCATGTGATACTCGTACAGAGGGAACAAGGCGAGTGCCTGATCCCGCTCCATACAAGCCTGCCTGGTGAGCAACTCAAGAAGAAAACTGTCATGACGCCCTTGGTCCAAGACCTCAGGCGCCTCAAAGGGTGGAGGAAGAACAAAGTTAGCTGGTAAGACTGGTTGTGTAACAGAAGGAGTAGGGATAGGGGTCGGTATAGGCGTGGGCGTGGAAGTCTGCCCAGCCTCAGTCGGTGTGGACCCATCTCCAGTCTCAGGTCTCTTCCGCTTCTTAGGAGCGGAAGTAGTGGGAGGAGCAAGTGTGAGGTGGTAGAAAGGTAGAGGTGGAGGCAACCTACCCGTCACAGTGGTCAAAGGTATAAGACGGGGCAGGTTGGAAAACGGTAAGGTCATGGACTCGGAACCACAGATCTTCCAAGTCCGCTGATCCTTAGCTAACTAAAACATCGCCTGAAGGGCGTTAATATCTAAGTCTGCTTCCTTATCTAAGTGTGGCAGGCCACTGGGGAAAGTCAGTGAAGAGAGAACGAGCGAGGTAAGAGGCTATGTGGCACGGTCCGGTACTTTTGACGGATCGTGGCGCGCACTCTTGCCCGTCTCAAGCCAAGATGCAAGTGATAAGGATCTTCGTACCAGTGAAGGATCGCTCACTAGCACGATACTCGGGTCTCGGCAACACTCGAGAGGATTGCAACGAGAGCGTCAAGCACTAGTGTTTGTCAAGCACTAGGCATTCGTAATCGGTCTCGGGTGTGTAAGTCGGGATCCTAATGTCGATCCCACAAACACGGCTTGTTAGAAAAGTGAAGGCAAAGAGTCGTTCACAACAAAGCAACAACAAGCAATACGAAGGCACAAGGTAGGAAGCAGATTTTCATTCACTAGTACTTTCTAAAGAGGGAAATTTGATATTTACATCCTGGTAGCAGGAAATATTGAAAGTGTAGAATAGCGATATACCTATTTATGGAAAGAAAAGCAATTCTAAAACTATGCTAACCTATGAAAATATTTACTAAAAATATACAAGGGAGAAATTACATAAGAATGAATAAATCTCAGGGTTCGAAGTGTGCGGATCATCACACTCTCACCCACCTAATCTTGTTGCCGCCCTCGGCAACGCCATAGTCTTGAATGATACTCCAGTGAGACATCGTGCTTGAGCCCTGGTTGTCCATGTTGTGTTGGGATTTGGCTTTCTCTGCACTTCAGCTTGTAGGCGAGCTTCTGACCACACAATGATCGGCATCATCGTCCCTTCAAGGATAGCCTGAAGCTCCTTGACATAGAAGTTGCCGAACATCATGTTCTCCAAGTCCACTCCTCACCTCTTATCTTCCAGGAGATGCCACTTTGTCGTCGTCCGAGTAAATATCTCTCGGAGTCTCTCCAAAAACTTGCTCCCATGGACCTTCCCCTTGTCTATCTTCACCGCGGTACCTGCATTCAAGGATATGTGAGATCTCCAGGACGCCGAATCAGCATTTCGGCGCGGCCCCCTAATGGTACGAGGCCATATCTCTTGGGTCGACTGACCGGCAAACCAGGACGTCGATTCAGCATATCGACGCGGCCTCCTGATGGTACGAGGCCTACTTCTTTGGGCATCTCAGCCCTCATTCCCTACTCCTCAATGAGGTGGTAGACTCTTCTTTCGTCCCCCAGGACACTTAGCAGCGTAGTTAGCCTGGGTCTTGTTCGCCCTCGGCTGCACCAAACCTTTAGGCATTCTCCAAGGTCGCATCCCTTGTTTCGGCATCGGTATCATCCTCATAGCCAAAATGTGATGCTTCCCCTTGTCTTCGTCGCCGTCTACCGTATTCACTACGATAGACCCTATTAGTAGCATCGATCGGTCACTCAGTTTTAATACTACCAATGCTTTCTGAAAGAACTGCATCCCGAGTACTAATTTAAAGTCATCCAGCGGAATGGTGGTGAAGTCGAGCTCCCCTGCCCACTCACCCACTTGGACCGCGACCTTCTTAGTCACTCCTTGGACGCGTCTCACTTTTCCATTGAGCGGCTTCAGGAAGCTGTTAGCATACCGCAGAACTAGCCCCAACCGATCAGCTTCCTCTTTAGTAACAAAGTAGTGGGAGGCACCCGAGTTAATCAAGGCTCGTGCTTGCCTCCCATTCACCGTCAAGTCCACGTACATGAGCCCGGCGGATTTCTTGGCGAGGGGTTCGTCCAACTTCCCCATCGCGCTTATCCTCTGAAGTGAGCTCATACACGGCTGGCTTTCCTCATCACCCGAGTCTTCATCATACTCTTGGTGATAATCAGCCAACGCTCCGTCAAGACGCTCTTGAGCCCCCTTTGGTATCTTCTGAATTATTGCATTGAACTCGGCCTTAGTGGGACATTCGGCCATCCTATGAGGACCCTTGCACACAAAGCACACGAACGGTTTATTTGTTGTAGACGCAGTTGAGTTTCCCACCTTTGAAGATGAGCTTGTGGCCAAGTTCGAACTGCTCGCCTCTTGAGCTTGGCTCCCCTTTGAGCGAAACCGACTGTTCCCAATCGAAATCGAACTTGCTTGTGGCTTTATTCCGTTGAACCCAATTTGAGGCGCACCCGTATTCTCCGTTGGTGCCACCTCTCGAGGTACATTTTGCTCCCCGTGGAAATCGAGAAGACGCTCCGTAGCCGATATGGCGGAATACAGAGTCTTGGGGTTCTGTCTCATTACCTCCTGTTGAGCCCACCTCTTCAATCTGTTGACGAACTTGAAGGTCCTATCCGTCTCGGTCATTTCCGTAATCTCGAGCATGCACGCTGAGAATTCCCTCACATAATCCCGGATTGATTTGGTGTGCTTGATTTCGTTCAACTTCTTCCGAGCAACAAACTCCGTGTTCTCGGGGTAGAAGTGATCCTTCAAGATCCTCTTGAAGTCAGCCCACGTGTGGACAGCGGGCCGCCCACGGGGGCGCTTGGTGAGAAACGAAGACAAGCGTTTGCATTTTGTAAGGAGTCGCCACCAATTTTTATGGGAAATTGGAACCGTTCGAATACCTCATGTCATGTCAAGACACAAAGTAAAGACATGAACACTAAGCAATCGTTACCCTTAGCATTCTATGTCTAGAATGACTCTCGTGGATGCCAATGAACACGGGTGCTCACGGAGATCTGGAGTAAGGGGTGAGGGTACGTATTAGGAAGCTCTTTTGATCGAACACCTAATCCCGCCCGCCTCGATAGCGGCCTCTACTAATGATTAGGGAAGTTATTCGTACTTGATATACCGTCGGCTATATGCATGCAATGCAACATCCATTGATTAATCCTAACATGTGAGAATTTAACTAAGTCGGTTGACACGTAATTAGCAAGCAATTGGGTCGAAGTAGGATTTAATGCTGATTTACATGTGGAAACATACAAACAATAAAAGAAATACAATAATTATAAATTACAATAATGGAAATTACATTAATTACAACGGATAGGCGATTTATGTCGAAAATACCTTTAAAACGGATAGATTGAGAAAAAAAGAATAAAAGAACAAAAGAAAGAATTAAATAAATCAACGAACAGGAATTAGCGTGATATTATGGATAATAGTTGATTAAACGTAGACTAATTAAACTAGGTCAAGGCAGAAACGGAGTTCAGGGACAGAACTCAACCAGGAATAGGCGCAGCAGAGCTGCGTCCTTTGGAATAGGCGCAGCAGACGCTGCGTCTGTTCCCTGGCTCAGTTCTGGTTGTGAAGCCGTAATTGCAAGCCGTTAATGTCGATTGGTGATTTAAAGGATTAATTGATGATATTACTCGGATGAAAGTGATTAACAGGTTAATTACATGTGAATGATGGTTATAAAAGCGATAAACATGAATGAGACGGATGTAGACGGATTAATTACATGAAATTATGATGAAAACATTAATGAGTCCTCTGTTGGAATAAGTCAATTAGGCTAAATATGACGGATATACAACGAATATGCAAATAAGCAGATGAAAACTATATCGATGGCGAATTCCAGAAACTCAATATGAACAAATTGAATCTCTAAAATCCGGGTTTGAATTTAATGACGAAAACCCGCAAATATGAATTATAAGGGATTTAAGTCGGATTTATGATAAACAAAACATATTAATGAATGATGATTAAAATATACATGTGAATTATCAGTGACGATTATATCAAAGAATTAACGGACGAACAAATAACAAATAAAAAGAAGCGAATTACAGAGGACGAGGAAGAAGAAAAGAAGCAGGAACTGCGGCAGCCTCACGAAGAGGCGCAGCAGAAGGCTGCGCTCCTTCAAGAGGCGCGGCGATTCTTTGCGTCTTTTCTCGACGTCTGTCTACTGGAAATCCGCAAAAACAGAGTTTTAAAGCACGGTTTTAGAAATCGGTTTTAATGGTGTTTTCGACATAAATCTTACAATGGTGATACGATAAATAAAATACAATAAATAAAAGAGGAATTATACACCCTCAGACTTACATGTTGACGGAACGAGATGAACTAAGATATCGACTAGTGAATGCTCGACGCGAATGCAAAGAGAGTGCCCTCGTAAGAGGAAAACGATTGATTAATTAAGTTGATTGAGTGTAGTTGGTCAAATTGGTCGGTCATGCAACGGAGAGGCTGGTACCCGGAAAGATCCGAGCTTACGTGGTCGAAAGTTCAAGCACGTAGGCGCCAATTAGTAAGAACAAAGTCTAGAATGCAAAGGGAGAAGAGAAGGGCGGACACTCGCGTGAGAAATATGAGGAGCGAAGGCTCCTATTTATACTAATCACACGACGGAATTAGGGTTTCGGAGACTCTTTGGAAGTGAATCTCGGAAAGATATGAAAAAGATACGTAAGACATGCAAAGAAGGGCCTGGGAAGAGGCGCAGCAGCCACTGCGTCTCTTGGAAGAGGCGCAGCACCTGCTGCGTCTATTCCCAGGAGGTTTTCCTCTCTTTGAAGAAAGATTTCGCGTTTTGAGTTATGGTAGGACGGAAATAATTCGATTATCTTATGAATATTACGGGATATTATTTGCCAAAAGATAAAATTTATGAAATATGGAATAGAAATATCCGGAACATTCCGGAATATTCCGACTCGGGATTTAACAGTTATCAGAAAATGGAGACGGTTTTTGACCCGGACTCCGAATGTACTCTAATTACTGCCAAAACGACCGTATCGGGACGTAGATGACAACTAAGAGGTCGACATTTAATATTTGAGCAATCACTTGACGATAATCTTACGAACTGTCACAAATCGTTCCGCGTATCAAACATGCGGCCCAATCATCACCGGGTGGTTTGCGGGAGGTGCAGAAACGAGGTATCTACAGAGCCCCCACTTTGACTGAGGCTTGGACAAGGCGAAAGTCAAAGTATAGCCATCAGGTCAATCGAAGATTACAACCTGACGACTATGGCGACGCGAGGCGGTTCAAGGGGTCTGAACCATGGACCTGTCGTCGGGAACATTTTAGAGTCTGTCGACTATCGGGGAGGGTCGTTTAAAGTCCATTAGACTACGTAAGGAAGCTCGCCAGCCATAAGAAGAGACCATACCTGAGATTTCTTCTCGAGAACGACACCCTGGCCGATCTCCGCAGGGAAACAAGAAATATTGAAAGGCAGCAGGACGTCGGTAGAAACTGCTGGGGAATCCGCTTGCGTCAGTCTCAAGCGAACTCTTGCTGGGGAAATATATTGACGACTAGGAACATCTTGATCGTCGTGAGAGGAATCTTGAGTGAGCGATCGCAAAATACTCTGCTATTTGGATAAAATGGATTTGGACAATCGCAAAATTCTCTTTGTCTTTGGATAAAATGGATTTGGACAATCGCAAAAAATACTGTGTCTTTGGATAAAATGGATTTGGTCAATCTTGCAAAAATCTTTCTTTGTCTTTGGATAAAATGGATTTGGACAATACCGCAAAATATTCTTTGTCTTTGGATAAAATGGATTTGGACAATCGCAAAATATCTGCTGTGACGGATCTTTGGCTTAGATGATCAAAAGATCGATTCGGAGGGTAAGTCTCCGACTTGTATGACTTTTGTGTAAGAACACATTTGATTGAGTTTGCTGAGAATTTCTTTTGAAAATGCAGGTCGCACCCTCCGGTTCGTGGCATTATGGAGGGTGGCCAACCGGCTACGAGCTACTGCCATCGAGGCACTCGTCGGTGGTCGAGGTCGTCAGGTATGAACCTTATTTGATTTTTGATTTTGATTTTTTTGATTTCCAATTTTGCTTGAACCGATTGACATGAGCCAATTTGTTCTTTGTTTACTGAGGCGACCGCGAGCTGGAGCGAGAGTTGTCCCAGTCTCGGAAGGAGACCGCTCGCTTGTTGAGGGAGCTCGAGGTTCGGGACGCCGAGATCGCCGTTCTGGTGGCGAGAGTTGCCGAGTTGGAGGGCGCCCAGCAGTAGCCTTGCGTAGTTTTGTAGACTTGTACATTTTGGACATTTGATTTTGAAACATTTTTGGACTCTGTTTGGGGCGCAAGCCCCCAGTTTGCTTGGACTTTTGGACTTTATTCGGGCGCAAGCCCCGGCTTTGCTTGTAAATTTGTATATACGATGGCCCGAGTGCCTTTCTTTCTTTGGGTTGTGTTGCTTGTACTGCAGAGTTAGTTCTTGAACAGGTTTGGTAGACAACGGTTTGCGCCGTCATGCTGCCGAAATTTACATGGAAATTACGCAAAACATACATTTTATATATATGGCCTTTAACCAGCGCAAAATGAGACTCGAAAGAGCACAAAAATGCAAAAATGCAAAAATTTTGTCGGAAATGACCGGACGGTAGGGAGGGTTACCCCCTAAAAAAAGAAAAAAGAGAAATCTGTAAGTGTAGAAATGAAATGTTGAAATGAAAACAAAAGAAAATTATTTCCCAAAAAGAAAATGAAATTTACTTCCTAAAAAAAAAAAAAAAAAAAAATGAAATTCATTTCCTAAGAATAAAAAGTTTGAGTGTCATGAAATGGCGAAGGTGTCGATGTCGCCTCGAAATGCGTGCCCGCGAAAATAGGAAACTTGAAACATGGTAAACTGCTCGTATTTACCAAAGTAAAATCCCGTAGGAATAGGAAATTATTCGTTATAGAATTAGGAAAGATCCAAACGCGGAAATCACAGAAAGTGAGCCTGGGGAAGAGGCGCAGCATGAGCAACGTCCCTTTGAAGAGGCGCAGCAGGCGCTGCGCCTGTTCCCAAGCCGGTCCGTTCTGGCGGATTTTTGGAAACAACAATTAGTATAAATAGAAGCGTCGACGGGGCGTTAATTTACACAATTCTTCCGTCTCTTCCTCGTCTATTCACATAAAACTCTCAAAATAAATCTTCAAGAGAAAATTGTCATCATGAATACTTTGGAGATCCGCTTGAAGGAATGGACCAACGAGTTTTCGAATGTGGAGAAGCACGACATGGGTGCTTATAACCTTGGGTCTTTGTTGAGTTTGAAACTCATTAAGGTAGTAAAACCGTTCTTGGATGCTTGCCTTGACTATTGGGACCCGAATTATCATGTTTTCGCGTTCCCGGGAGGTGATATTTGTCCGTTTCCTGAAGAAATTGCTGCTATTGGTGGGTGGGACCCCGAACATTTACCTGCCATTCCTTCCACTTCACAAGGGTATAAGAGCAAATTCAGAGACTTGCTTGGACTGACTAGACTTGAGGTGGATCGCTTAGTTACCCCGAAAGGCGTGAGAATGTTGGACTTTGTAGACCGATTCATTAACAGGGCCGACCCTACTGTTTCCCATGTTGCCAGGAGGAGGGCATTTGGCTTTTGTTTGCTGCACGTGTATGTCTTCCAAGGACACGTCGATGAAGATTTGAGAGGTGATCCCCGTCTTTTGGGTCTTATTGAGCAAATGGAGCTGCGCAGGAGCCCAGCTTGCTTGTGCTTAGGAGAGATTATCTTGGGTTTGGATAACAGGAAATCCAACCGCGATCTGCCGTTCTTGGGGAGTCCCGTCATTTTGCAGGTAAGAGACATCATTTTTTTTCTTTTCTCTCTTTTTTTTTTCTTTTTCTTTTTTTTGTTTTTTTTTTCGTTTTTTCGTTTTTTTTTTTGTTTGGTGTCTAATACCTGCTCTTGGTAGGTTTGGCTTATGGAGCGGCTCCGATTGATCGAGCCCCCGGTTCATGCACTTTCCTATCATTCCCGTATGATTGCGATGAGGACGCGGTTGTACATGGTGGACTTCACCCGGGTCTGCGATTATTGGAAGAACAAGCTGAAAAGTGATGATGGCCCGTTGATTAGGTGGGTTGTACCGTGGTGGCACCTCAAGTCTGTCACTGGAGTGTCTTCTTTGGATCCCACTAGGTCCGTGCGCATTCCAGGATTGGAGTTCATGGTATGCATCTTTCCGGAAAGATTGATGAGGCAAGTTGGGTTGAAGCAGACGATCCCTAGGCTTGATACCGTCCCCTTGATGCTATGGCGCTTACTACAGAGAGCCGAAGAGAGTGGGCTATCAAATGGGCCCAAAGAAACATGTGGTTCTTGAGTTTCTCCGCCAATGCTTTGTGGGTGTCGGACTCTTATCTGAGGTGGAGAAAGGCTGCAACTCCGGAAGAACGCGAAAGACTGAGGAAACGCGAGCCTGTTGACTACAAGGTGCGCGAGGGAGAGAAAGAGAAGGAGAAGCATCTGACAGAGGGAGAAGAAGAAGCCGGGTTTCAGGTCATTCACCCTTCAAAGAAATCAAAGACTACTCCTGTTGCGGAAATGGTGGTTAGCAAGAATGGTAGAGTCAGGCCTCGAGAAAGACCGTTGGTGATTAGGTCTGAAGTGGTGCAAGAGCGCCCGGCTCGAGGTCGTGACAAGAAATATGACAAGAGTGACAAGGGCAAGGGGAAGATGGAGGAATAGCCCGAGTCCTTATTTATTATTTGATTATTATTATTATTGTTGTTGTAATAAAAAGGAGGGTTTTTTAGAATCCTAGCCTATTCTATTTTTATTATGTAACGTACTATTATTATTTAGAAATTGAATGAAATAAAAAGGTTAAATGGTTATGAAACCGTTGAGATTTTCCACTTATTATTCTTGTCGAATTTCAAATGCAATGCAGATGTCCTTCTATTTACATTTTTTTTTTTAGATATAATGGGTTGAATCCCGTGAAGGATTGCCTACGTATTCACTTAAAAAGCGAAATCAAACCCTTGCGCGTAGTTCAATTAAATGTAAAAGAATAATTGTTCGAAGCAAGAGCTTGTAATGAACATAGAAAATAAGCATGAGCTTTTGCTTACTCGAGAGGTGCGAATTTAGTTTATTTGATGATATGAGGATGACCAACTTGTCAAAATGCAAGAGCACAGTGACATTTAGCTTATTTCAGCTTGGCCAGGGGCCGTTTATTTAGTACCACAAGAGCGACACATGGGTTTACGCGAGGCGCGTTTTTTGTCCTATTCTAGGCATAGTACCGTTTCAATTGGTCGAGGTTTGTGGGGTTTGAAAACTCAGTCCCATCTAGGTCTGTGATTCTAACCGCACCCCCTGGGAGTATGGATTTGACTAAATATGGTCCGGCCCAATTAGGTTTGAATTTTCCCCTTGGGTCGACAGGTAAAAGAGCTCTAACCGATTTGAGTACTAAGTCTCCTTCTTTGATGTTTCTTGGCCTAACCCTTTTGTTGAAAGCTCGTTTGATACGGGCTTGATATGTTTGGACATTATGTAAGGCGCGTAGCCTACGTTCATCCAGGAGGATGAGTTCTTCATACCTATCCTTCTTCCAATCGGCCTCCGGGATTTGGCTTTCTAGTAGAATACGCAAGGATGGTATTTCTAGCTCGACTGGTTGTACGGCTTCCATGCCGTAGGTCAAATAGAAAGGAGTAGCCCCAGTGGGCGTCCTGACAGATGTACGGTATCCCCATAAAGCAAAGGGTATCTTGCTTGGCCAATCTCTATAGTTGTCGGTCATTTTCTTGAGAATTGTGACAACGTTCTTGTTTCTTTGCCTCTACCACGCCGTTAGTCCGTGGTCTATAGGCGAAGAGTGGTGATGCTTAATCTTGTATTTGGCTAGCAATTGCTCGATTTCGGCTTGGAAGTGTGACCCGTTATCGCTAATGATCTCATGTGGGCAACCGTATCGATAGATGATGTTGTTTTGTATGAATTTGGCCACATTTTTAGCCGTAAGACCGGTGTAGGAAGCCGCTTCTATCCATTTGGTGAAATAGTCAATCGCCACTAGAATGAAACAGTGACCTCTGTTAAATTTGGGGTTATTTTCCGATTATGTCAATTCCCCATGCGAGAGAATGGCCAAGGAGATGTCATCGTGTATAGCAACGAAGGAGGGACATGTTGTACATTCCCGAAGATTTGGCAATTGTGGCAGTGTCTCACGTATTTGATGCAATCGGATTCCATTGTGGTCCAATAATACCCTAAACGTGTGATTTTCTTTGCCATCATGGGCCCACTCATGTGAGGACCGCATTCTCCATCGTGGACTTCTTCCATCACCTTTCGTGCCTGTGAATGATCGAGGCAACGTAGAACTACACCAAGAGGTGTTCTTTTGTATAGTTCTCCTTGCATCAGAATGTATTGGGAAGCTAATAGGCGTATAGCACGTTGTCCCCTTTTGTCCATATCTGGTGGATAGGTACCATTAAGTTTGAAATTCAGGATTGCTTGGAACCAGGGTTCCTGTGCGATTTCCTCTTCATCGGTGATTTGATGGACGTAAGCCGGCTCTGACCGTCGTTCGATACACAAGGGCATTTCCACCATGTGATCTGGCATATTTATTAGAGATGCAAGTTTCGCAAGAGCGTCTGCAAATTGATTTTCCTCCTGAGGTAGGTGTAGGTATGTTACATGATCAAAGAATTGAGCGACTTGGTCTATCCTAGCCTGATAGGGTGCGAGGCTTTCACTTCGGATTTTCCAGGATCCTGTAACTTGGTTGATGATTAGCGATGAGTCCCCATGTACTCGGAGGTTTTTGATGCCCAAGCTTACTGCCGCTTGTAGTCCAATGAGACAAGCTTCGTATTCGGCAGCATTGTTTGTCACCTCGAAGTCGAGTTTGACAAAGAATCGGTGTATGCTCACCTTCGGGAGAAATGAGCAACACTCCTATTCCGAATCCTCTTAAGTTTGATGCTCCATCAAAGTACAGATCCCAGGAGTCTACATCTGTTTGAAGTATATCCTCGTCGGGAAATGACCAAGTATCTATGGTTTGTGCGTCGTTGATAGGGTTTTCTGCGAAGAATTCGGCGACGGCGCGACCTTTTATGACTTTCAATGGCACATATTTAAGGTCAAATTCTGAGAGCATCAGAGTCCATCTTGCCAGACGTCCGTTGAGGACGGGTTTCTCGAAGAGGTATTTGACTGGATCCATTTTGGAGTATATCTTGACGGAGTAGCTAAGCATGTAGTGACGTAGCTTCTTCGTTGCCCACACAAGAGCGAGGCATGTCTTTTCGAGTTGTGAGTATTTGCACTCATATTCCAGGAACTTCTTACTTAGATAGTAAATAACTCTTTCTTCGCTTCCTACAGTTTGAGCCAACATGGCACCCATGGCGGTTTCAGTTACTGTGAGATATAAACCAAGAGGTTGATCTTGTTGTGGCGGCATGAGCACTGGTGGTTTAGCCAATATCTCCTTGATTCGGTCAAACGCCTTTTGACAATCATTATCCCACATGGTGTGGTCTGTTTTCTTGAGTTTCTTGAAGATAGGCTCGCAAATCATCGTGAGTTTCGATATGAATCGACTTATGTATTGTACTTTTCCCGGGAATCCTCGACTTCTTTTTTGTTTGAGGTTGTGGCATTTCGATCGAGCTTTGATTTTGGAAGGATCTATTTCTATACCGCGTTGGCTAACGACATATCCCAGGAGTTTCCCAGATGTTACCCCAAATGTGCATTTCTGGGGGTTGAGTCTCATGTTGTACTTTCGTAGCCTTGCGAAGAATTTGCGAAGGTTTGCAATATGTCCCTCTCTTTCCTTGGATTTGACGATCATGTCATCTACATATACCTCAACTTCTTTGTGCATCATGTCATGTAGGAGTGTAGTTGCGGTGCGTTGGTATGTAGCTCCGGCGTTAATCAATCCGAATGGCATTACCGTGTAGCAATATGTTCCCCATTGGGTGACGAATGCGGTCTTGTGCATATCTTCCATGGCCATCTTGATTTGGTTATAACCCGCATATCCATCCATGAAGGATAGTAATGCGTGGTCTGCAGTATTGTCTACCAATATGTCAATGTGAGGTAGAGGGAAGTCATCTTTCGGACTTGCTTTGTTCAAGTCCCTGAAATCAACACAAACACGGATTCTCCCATCCTTTTTGGGCACGGGTACTATGTTAGCTACCCAGTCAGAATACTCGGAAACTTTGATGAACCCGGCTTTGAATTGCTTGTCCACTTCTTCCTTAATCTTTAGAGCCCATTCTGTTCTCATTCGTCGAAGCTTCTGTTTCACAGGTTTGAAACCCGCTTAATTGGAATCCTATGTTCGGCGATATCCCTGTCGATCCCTGGCATGTCTTTGTAGGACCAAGCGAACACGTCTTTGAATTCATTTAGGAGGTCTATGAAATCGGCCCGTTCGGTAGAGCTCAAGGTAGTCCCTATCCTAAGTTCTTTGGGTTCTAGTTCGGTTCCAACATTGATGGGTTCGGTGTCCTCTATTACTGGTCCCCCTTCCCCTTCCTGTAGTATTTCTTTGGCTACGTAGGGAGGTATTTCAGTCAAGTCTGGGTCTTGGTCATCCTCAGTATCATCGTAAACAGAATTGCACTCAAGATAACGCAAAGAGTAAGCGTAACTCGATTTATTCATATTAAGATTTGAGTAAAGTTGAAACAAAGAAGCCAACCGATCCATGGTCGGTGGCGACAAAGGGACGATGAATTGGGGCATTTCCCGAACTACCGTGACTACTCGAGGCTAAGCTAGGAGAAACAAAGGGAGTGGGGATGACAACAGGAGTAGATTCTCTAATGACTCCTCTAGACTCTGACTCTGACTCCGACTCCGACTCGAACTCGTCATCTTCTGGTTCTCCTTTGAACATCTCTCCTTCTCCAGTAGTGATCTTGAAGAGTCTTCCTTGGTTGTTGGTCCATTTGATAGATTTTCTCCATCCTTTCTGCTGCTTTATGTCGGTTTCTGTGGTCCCAAGCATAGCAATGATCTCATCTATGATGCTTTCGGCGCTTTGGATTAAGGGGAGATCTTGGAGATAGACGTCCTCCTCACTATCCGTCCATATCCCATTAATGACCTCTTCTTTCGGGGAGATAAGATGCGAGCAATCTAAGGTAGATTCGTCACTTGTAATCACTAGAACTCCAAGAGGATTCTGAGTGTTGTTGGGCTTACCTCCTGGTGGAATTGAGAGTCGACCATCTTCAATCATATCTTGAAGCACGTGTTTCAACTTGTAGCATTTTTCTGTGTCGTGTCCTTTGCCCCTATGGTATTCACAGTACGAATTTTCATCCCAAAACTTGGACTTCTTTTCGGGTTCGGGAGTAGGTCCAATGGGTTGGAGTTTACCTTGCTTCATTAACCTTTTTAGAGCGTTGGAGTACGTATCCCCAAGGTTTGTGAATTTCCTTGGTGGAGTAGTTTTCTTGGATGGCTCGAGAAGGTTAACTTCGTCGGTCTTGCTAGTAGAGCCGTATGAACGACTTGTGGACCCTTGATATCCTCGACCTACCGTTTTGGACAAGAGTCCTTTGCGGATGTCATCTTCAATTCGTGTCCCTAATACGGTTAAGTCCTTGAAAGTCTTGATGTTTTGATATCTCAAATGGTTGGCATATATGGGCTTGAGATTATCCACAAACTTTTCCACAAGAGTAGCCTCATCCGGGCGTTCAACTAGTTGAGTACTAGTCTTCCTCCACCTACTTAGGAAGTCAGTGAATCCTTCTTTGTCATTTTGGGTAAGAACCTCTAGAGTACGCATGTTGACTTGGATCTCGGCATTATCCGCGTATTGTTTCGAGAACTCGATTGCGGCGTCTTCCCAAGTGGCGACCTTCTTGTGATCTAAAGTGTAGAACCATTGCTTCGGAATGGTGTCAAGAGATGAAGGAAAGATCCTTAAGAACATCTCGGGTTTGATGCCTTTGATAGACATGTAATCCTTGAAGGCATGGATGTGGTTCAAAGGGTTCTCATGTCCTTTAAACTTAGGGATATCCGTCATGCTAAAGTTAATTGGCAATTTGGAATTGACGGCTTCATACTTGCGATTGTTTTCCCTATAAATGTCATCCCCCTTAAGGTACATCAATTGCTCCTCTAGGTATTGGAGTCTCTTCTCGGCTGCAGTTGTCCCTATGATAGGATTCTCATCCCCAGACTCGTCATCGGAGAAACGTAGTACTTCACCTTTAAGGGGAGGCAAACTTCCCTCTACATCAAAGATACGGCCTTCGATGAGCTCAAGGCGGTCATAGGTTTGGTTTTGGGTAACTTGCATTTGGGCTAGCGCGGCTAGGATTCGATCATTACTATCTTGAATTTGCTGGAGATTTGTTTCTTCACTTGATCCGGGCATCTTGGAAACTGGATAAGAGATCGGCGACGAATCAAAACACGATCGACCATTCTATCACACTTGCTAAAAGAGGAAAAGTTTTGACTCGTGAAGTGGGTGTGTGCCACTTGTGTTGAGTGGATTTTGAAGAAAGACAAGGTCTTTGAAAATGTGTGTTCTAGTCAACTGTAGTGTAGTTGTAGGAGTGGACTCGAAGTGAGGTTTGAAATGGGCTTGTGGCCCGAATTTTGACACGACGAACGGACAGGGTTTTGACCGGATTTTGCGCTAATTGAAGGCCTCTTTTTTTTCGAAATTTTTGTTTTGAAATTGGGTTTTGATTTTTGAAAATTCGTCATGATTTGTTTAGAAATGGTGATCACGTAAGGTTTACATATTTATACAAGCATTATAAC
Source organism: Silene latifolia (assembly GCF_048544455.1). Lineage (NCBI taxonomy): Eukaryota > Viridiplantae > Streptophyta > Magnoliopsida > Caryophyllales > Caryophyllaceae > Silene > Silene latifolia. The sequence goes on along the minus strand of NC_133526.1, from coordinate 32,906,717 downwards.
GGGATGCTGAGTGCATTTAAAAGGGTTTTGGTTTAAAGGGTAGGTTGCCATACCGAACCATCAAACCCGAAGTCTGTGGAGAGGCTCGTGCCAAACAAGAGTAAGGCCGATTCCTAGTCCATTTCCTCAAGTAGTGAAGGCCCTTGATACAAACAAGAGTAAGCATCATGGTATGGATGACTGTTGGAGCTTGTGTCCTCCAGTTAGTGCGGATAACGTCATTGCACATACACTTGTACGGACAAGTGGGAGCTTGTTGGGGTTGGTGTCCTTAACAGTTAGTGCAAGGACTTATAAACCTCTAAAAGGATCAAAGGGCATACTTTTGGTATTATTATCAGTTGATCCACGTTTATCAATAACGGTTGGCTTGCTAGATAAGTTTGACGTTATTGTCATACAGATGGCGGTGATCAACTGGTCCCTAAAAGTCACACCTATAGGATACGTTCGAGAGACGTGACCGTATGAAAATACAGTCATGTAGATGCCAAATTTGACTAACCAGTTAGTCTGAGTTATTTGACTAATATTTAGTCAAAATGTGATGTTGAGATATTTATATTTAATACGGATTAAATAATATGGGCTAAGGCGAATTAACCAGTTAATTCGTAAAATTAAATATAAGCGTTTTATATTTAATTAAATGTATATTGAATATAATTATACAATATCGTTTTGTCGGACATGTATTAATACTTCAGCTAACCCGTGTTATTAGTTGATGTTTTTTAATAGCCGATAACCGATGACGATTTATAATAAACCGTGTCATATACATTTAGCAATTTTCGAGCCAGTCCACGAGGTAAAATTAAGAGGAAGTGGAAGCCCACTTCCCCATGCATACCTACGGTCCAGCCGAAACACACAAAAGGGGAGCTCCTCTCCTTTTGTGACCTAGACAATTCATTTTACAAAAAAAACTAGGGTTTTGGAGACTTTTTCTCTCTGAAACCTAGATCTCACATCTCGAAAACCTCACAACAGTTCTCCCAATATTGCAAGGCAATCGGAGAACACCATCTAGCACAAGGGCATATCTCGGACAAGTCTTGGGTGCAACAATTAGGAGGGAATCTCGTTTGATTTCTGTTCTTTACGCCGTGCATCAAAGGACCCGAGGTTGATTCTTTATACTTATCGTTTCATTGCTGTATTTACGTTTTATGACAATAATTCACATGCTAAATTTACGTTATAGTCCTAAATTTAGAGGGTCTTATATGAAGGAAATGTAGATTCATATACATTATAACATAGTCTTATATGTCAAATAATTTGTCATAAAATAAAACGGATCTTATGCATGCAAACAATAATATAAATAGAGGAGAAATCATGTCCTTACGTAATTAATTTCGGATATTTGGGCACAAAAGAGATCACCTTTCTCTTTTGTTCTTGAGCTTATTCCAATGGAAGAACAAAGATCTAAGAGCAAGATCTCTCCCTAAGCTTAATACCCAAGGCTTTCACTTAATCTAATTAATATTACAATACTAGTATAATATTAATCTATGAGAAAATTGAACCAAAAATATTGTTAACACTTTGAATATTTTCGGTTTTGTTGAGAGATAAAGAGAGGATTTTATTTCTCTAGAAAACTTATATTTTGGATGAGTTGAATGAATGAATACACTAACACCTTTTAGTGTAATATTAGGTAAAATTAGATGAAAAACCAATGATGGTTTTCTTCATAAAAAACCGGGTATAGGGGGGGTTTATTGGGTAGCCAATGCATGAACACTTTTGTCTTCACAAGAATATTAGGGTTGCATGGCTAGGAATTTAGGTAATGATTATGTTTACTTAATAAATTAATCAACATAATTATTAACTTAATAGCCCAATTTTTCGGTACAATCATAATATGGAATCCATATTATTTTTGTCAATTGTCTATATGTAACATGTCATATGTCACATATATTTGTTATGTAATTTTTAACATATTAAAAATCAACGTATTGATAAAATACGTCACATACAAAAATCGACTTAGTAATATCATAATTACTTGTGCCAAAATATTTTACCAATTTATAAATCACAACTGATTGTATTTATAACAATTCATTCGATTTAATTGTTACATTAAACAATTCATTTCATCCGAGTAACTATACAATTTAATTACTCAGACCGTATCTCATTTAATCACATTTCAATATGATACGTAAATTTTACTTCCAAAATCGTCCGTCAATTTTCAAGTAATTTAATTAACTCGTAATATTATACGATTAATTAAATAATCAATTAAGAGGGTTGCCCTTTAGGTATGACCTAGGGGGTCAACTGATCACCACCGTCACACGACAGTAATGTCAAACTCTAGTAAGCCAATCATTCCCGATATATGTTGACCTTGATTTGATAACAATATTACTTCCCAATTGTATTCCTTTTAATGAGACTTAAACATGTGATCATCATGATCAACAGTCGTGATCGCATTATTGTCGGAGGACACATATTCCAACAATCTCCCACTTGTCCTCGACAAGTGTGCGTCACCAATTCTCTTGTCCTATTACTATCTCCCACTCAATGCAAGGTGTCTTTCAGGTCGTACTTGCAAGTGATCATATCTAGAGTGGTTTCCTCGATCTGGAGAATAACTGATTGACCGGATTTATCCACTCTGGATACCATCCGAGCGTGGCCACGCATTTCCAGTTCATTACTCCTCGAGTGGCCCTGAGATATTGTTATAACCCTGACTAGGGGTGGACAATTCCTATCGCACTCATTCCCTTCGACTAGCCACAGCCATCATAACCCAAAATATGCCCATTTGACCCCATTTACGAAGGTCGTAGTAACACAAATCAAAGTTAATCTGAAATTGTGCCATCTTAGGCGAATAGTCTTTAGTCAAAAGAATCGACTCATTTGAATACTATAGTAGCTCTCGCCACGACCAGGCTATATAAATTTGCCAGAACTCTATAAGCGGTCATTAGGCCCGACAAAAAGTTCCTAACAGTCTGCCTATGTGATCGACTAGTCATCTCACATGACTCTATGGCACTTGAACTTGCCATCAATCGCATCACACTCTAGTCACTTCGAGACGTCACCTCATATAAGTAACTATGGGCAAAAACAATGTTAATCCATGTTCACTTTAACGGGGTTCAATTGTCTCCACAACCCGTTTGGATATAACAATGTACCAAGTGAGTTAATAATAACTCAAACGACAAATGTTGACATCACACTCGGGTAGTCAATATCATATTACAACCTTGTGATGTTTATTATAAGTGTAAACACTTATTGATTGCAATAGAAGTTTAACATCCCATGTGTCCATGTGTTCAAACTTCTTACACTTGCAATTTCCTTCACATTCATGTTCTCATAGCATGAATCTTACCAAGTACACATTAAGGTTCTTGACCTTGTTTTTGGTTCTTTAACTTGAAAGAACTTTCTTATCGCTCATCTCATAATGAACGAATTTGCGATGAATAATACAACTTGCACCGATCAAGTATTTCATCCATACACAATGCACTAGGTATATGTCTTGTAGAATCTTGTAACAATTGACAAGATTATTAGCTTAGTACTTCTCACAAGTCCTAGCTTTATTAGGAAAGATTGTTTTGAATAACCTCTTATTTAACCAAGTATCTTTCCAAAACTTCTCATTTTTCTTTCTAGGCTTGAAAGATTTGGGATTCTCATAAATCCTCATATGTGCTCGGATTTTCTACAGTATGTGCAACCTCTTAACACACAATAGAACATTCCGTTAATCACCGAAATCGCTCATTGGATTCTACTCGAGAATTCATGACGTTTCTGTTATGGCTCACCAACCAATCATCATGCTCTTATGCATACGATTCAAAATTGGACATGTACATGATTTTTCTAATGGCGGAAACATTAGTCATTAATAATCATGAGATCAACCGTTCTCAGGTTCAATGAACTACCATGACTGCTAATGGTAATTCCATTTTCATTCATACGAATAACCTACGCGAACGTTGATGTGATGTGTATCTCTTAATACTTAATCCAACATCCCATGATGTATTTGGATTCATCATTGTCCATTTTCATCCAGAATTGAAAACTCAAAAGCTTCTTTATGAAAGAAGGTATTAGCTCGTCATTCTTTAATGAGTAATGGGTTTTATACATTCAAGGATGATAGCTCCCACTAAATTCCATGTCTTCACATGAGAATATCCTAGCTCCCACTCAATTCAACATATTTCGAAATTGATTTCTCAATCGAAATTTGTCAAGAATATAAATATAAATCGCTTTGCCAAGTTACTAGGATAAAACCATATATGTTCCCATCATATCCTTTCAAAATGCCTATTTTGAAGTGGTCTCATCTCAACCTTACGGAAAAAGATTTTAAATCTCTAACACACTCATGTCATAATGATGTGTAGCAATGTCATTATTCAAATACAAATAATATTTAGAATAGGTCCTTCGGAATACCCTTTCGGAAGGAGGTTTAACCATTTCATAGCGAGGTTAAACAATGACATTTGCGTGGTTAAAACATTGGCCATTGAAGATATCGGAATATCAATCTTTGCAACTTGATCATAACTAGTATGTTATTTTGATTCATTTTAGGCTCTTAAGTAAAACTCATGATTGAAACTATTGGTCAAATGATTCATAACCTTAGTCAAAAGCTTGTTAAGACTTTACATTAGTCATTTTTCTTCAAAAACTTCTTTTGGTCTCCTCGTGTAGTTATCTTGAGAATAGACTCTTATGATTACTTCACTTAGTCTCTTAAGTCATTTAGAACTAACTTGAGACTCTAGATCTCATCTATTTGGTATACTATGTATATAGATATACCTTCATTCAAATCATTCTCTCTTGCGTAGATCTTCATTTACACAAGCACACAATAATATCTTGCCTTGTGTGTTGTGTCCTCATTTTTCTCCCACTCTATCTTTAGAATAAGTACACTAATCATTCAAAGATAGCATATGAGACACAAATTAATGATGTTGAATTATAAGGAGAACTACCTCATAGGTAGACTAATAGATATTGATTTCATATGAGTTCTTGGTGATTGACATTCCTTTAAGAGAGTTCATAGACTCAAAATCGCTTCATAAATGATCATACACAAGCCTTAAGCATGTGGACATATAATGAAACCGGTCATTATATTTGTCTATTAGATCATTTTAAGTAATTAATCTTATGTTTCAAAACGCAAGCAATTTAAAGATGAAATTTTAGAACATAAAGGATAAATGATAAAACGTGTGACTTGGGTTGCAAACCAAGTCACTATCGTCCAAAATACAAACCATTATCCAAAATACCTTTCCATGTCGAACACGGAAACTTAAAGTTCTAAAAATTCAAAACATGACTTAAAATAAGACAATGAAAAACAAAGCTCCATAAAAGCTAATCCTTAGCTTCTTCATGGTTTCTTATGCTTGCTTTTCTTTTCCTTTGTCTTTGCTTGGTGGAGGCCCTATTTACAATAAAAGGGAAGATACATTATCACAACTTTGCATCATAATACCTTAGTTGAAATTGAAACATAAAAGAAGGTTAGTCATTTACCTACTGGAGTGATCTTTCCAGCTTTGATATCACCAAGGTATTTGGAACAATTTCTTTTCCAATGTCCCATGCCATTACAATAATGGCATTTGTCAAGAGGACCCTTCTTGACTTTGGAAGTGCTAGTTTCACAAGACTTAGCTTTGGTGAATGTGGGAGCTTGTTTCTTGCCTTTTCTCCCATTCTTCTTGAACTTTCCCTTACTCTTTGTGCTTATGTTAAGCACATCCTTGGGAGGGTTCACATTTAACCCCATGTCCCTCTCGGCTTGCACAAGTAACTTGTGCAACTCTTCAAGAGACACATCCTTGTCTTGCATATTGAAATTCACCCGGAATTGTACATATGCCTTGACCTTAGACAAGGAGTGTAGAATCCTATCTACGATGAGTTCTTTGGGGATTTCAACTTTTTGAATCTTCAAGGTCTCGACAAGCTCCATGAGTTTGAGCACATGAGGGCTAACCTTTTGGCCCTCTTTGAAGTCGAGATCAAAGAATGCCGCGGCCGCCTCATATTGGACGATCCGCGGGGTTTGTGAAAACATGGTCACAAGTTTGGAGTAAATCTCATTAGCATTGCCCATTTTGAAGGCTCTCCTTTGGAGTTCCGCCTCCATCGCAAATATTAAGACATTTTTCATTGCGGCGGACTCCTTTTGGTAAGCCTCATAGGCTTCCCTAGTGGCGCGGTGGACCTAGTGGAGGGTTCGGGTGGAGAGGCCTCGGTAAGGTAACGAAGCTTGTCGTCACCTTCGGCGGCTAATTTGAGTTGGGCATCCCACTCGGAGAAATTTGACCCATTCTTTTCAAGTTTACATCGATCCATAAAGGATCGGAGCCATGATGAAGTAGCGAGTGGTGTAGCATTAGGAGTTGGTGTTGCCATTTGTTATGAATAAGAAGTGGTCTACAAAACAAAATATAAGGAGTAAAACATTTTGTCGTTTTAAATAAAACTCGAAAAATGAATGATTTAAACAAGTTTTATGCATTTTTCTAGTGACCTCTACCCAACTAGAATAAATGATTCCAAGACCCAAATTCATATTAACTTAGGGCACGGTGTGCCGAAATACCCCTTATTAACATAACTCGGTGGATTAACCTTTTAATCGATTCTACTTTTAGAATTCTTGGTCGATGATGTTTACATTAATATTCATCTCTAGCCCGAAACACATCCGGAAATCGTCGTGAATACTTTCGTTGAGTACAACCCAAATTTCGAATAAATGTGTCCATTATCCAAACCCATATCAACTTAGGGCACGGTGTGCCGAAATACCCCTTATTAACATGAATTCGGTGGATAGACATTTATCACCCACTTCCCCTACGTAACAAGGTTTGTACCCCGGTGTGGCCGAGTGCACTCCCTCACGAAATAGGTTTTCATGGTTTCTACTATTTGGTAAGGCTATGTCTCAATTGATTGTTTTAGCGAGAGGTCATGTCAATTTATTATCTATCACGTTTTAAGTGAACTAAAGCGGTGAACTACGATAATTCTAATTGACACGGTCGATAAACTCGATAAAAGACAATGCATGTTTAGTTATGGCGATTTAGCGATGCATGTAACATAAAATAAAATGCAAGCATAAAAGATAAATAAATCCTAGTATGGCCTTTCCTAAAATAGAAAAACTATTAATCTATTACATATTCGGAAACCAACTCCATTGGTCCCTTGAACTTCGGTTGTGGCACGCATCTCGAGGTAACACCGTCTTTATGTATCGCCATTCTTGAAGTAATCCGTCTTTTGGAACTCCGGAATGAATAAAATTACATAATAAATTACATAATTTCCTATTATACATTTGTAACTAAAATAAAATAAATCTATTAAATATTACAAAACGGTGATACGAGATCACAATAAAAATTACAACCGAATCGATATTCCCATACATTTCGGGAAATACCAATTAAAATCTAAGGCCATACTAAGTAAAATTACATAATTCAAAATTACATAAATTAAAAATATGACAATCATAAAGAAAATGCAGCATTATAATATGTATGAACATGCTCAATTTTTATGCTAAATCGCCTTTTAATTAGCCAATATCGTATATTACTCGGTTTTTACGGATTTGCGTGATTTCAACATTTTTATAATCACAAAAATACATAAACTCATATTTATGCATAAGTTAATTACCCTAACCTCTTAGGACTCAAAATATAGTCTTCACTAATAATTTGACCATAATTAACCTTTATTTACACAATTGTTCATAAATAGGCCAAAAATACAAAATTAAGCTATTAAACTTCAAATAAATCCAAAATTCCAAATAAATTCAAAATTTGAAATTTAAATTCATGAACATTCTGGAAAAATTCCATGACACTCATAATGTTCAAAATCTTAGGTTAAAAATTTCGAAATTTTATTTCCGGAAAAACAATGTTGCGGTTTATCGATATTTAATAAAATAATCATAAAAACATGGAAAAATTATTTTCATTAACTTTTCAATTTTAGATCTGAAAAATATAATAAAATGCAACATTAGACGTTTTTCCTAAGTCATAGATTATATTTTATTAATTTTCATTAATAATGTCATTATTTATGCCATTTTTCTTCAAAAATTCATAAATCATGCTAAAAGACTTCTTTATAGCCAATTATTTTACACACATCTTGTAAAATTGCATGTGACAACATATAAATTTTCTATGACCAGATTCGAAATTTAACTCTTATTAACCTATTTTTCTCTTAAATCCGCATTTAATAATGAAAAATTCATTTTTCGAGCATAACAAGTGCAAAAATTATGAAAATTTACAGGTTATCTCAAAATAATATATGTAACATCATATCCAAAAACCAAGTGAAAATTCGAAGTATAGCTAATTTTCGACCAAAAATGACATTTTTACTCATAAAATCACATTTAAATGTCATTATTATTAAATATGAACAATAAAAATCCGAAAAATTAACCCAAAAATCCTAAAACACTTTAGGACCAGAAATATTAACATGCATGTAATTATTTCGTGATATATCACAATAACACAAATTTTACAAGTTTTATTTTGTTATTCATATAACTCGGAAAAACTTTTAACCAATTTGCATGCAAACAACCGTGGCTCATGATACCGATTGAAGGAAATGTAGATTCATATACATTATAACATAGTCTTATATGTCAAATAATTTGTCATAAAATAAAACGGATCTTATGCATGCAAACAATAATATAAATAGAGGAGAAATCATGTCCTTACGTAATTAATTTCGGATATTTGGGCACAAAAGAGATCACCTTTCTCTTTTGTTCTTGAGCTTATTCCAATGGAAGAACAAAGATCTAAGAGCAAGATCTCTCCCTAAGCTTAATACCCAAGGCTTTCACTTAATCTAATTAATATTACAATACTAGTATAATATTAATCTATGAGAAAATTGAACCAAAAATATTGTTAACACTTTGAATATTTTCGGTTTTGTTGAGAGATAAAGAGAGGATTTTATTTCTCTAGAAAACTTATATTTTGGATGAGTTGAATGAATGAATACACTAACACCTTTTAGTGTAATATTAGGTAAAATTAGATGAAAAACCAATGATGGTTTTCTTCATCAAAAACCGGGTATAGGGGGGGGTTTATTGGGTAGCCAATGCATGAACACTTTTGTCTTCACAAGAATATTAGGGTTGCATGGCTAGGAATTTAGGTAATGATTATGTTTACTTAATAAATTAATCAACATAATTATTAACTTAATAGCCCAATTTTTCGGTACAATCATAATATGGAATCCATATTATTTTTGTCAATTGTCTATATGTAACATGTCATATGTCACATATATTTGTTATGTAATTTTTAACATATTAAAAATCAACGTATTGATAAAATACGTCACATACAAAAATCGACTTAGTAATATCATAATTACTTGTGCCAAAATATTTTACCAATTTATAAATCACAACTGATTGTATTTATAACAATTCATTCGATTTAATTGTTACATTAAACAATTCATTTCATCCGAGTAACTATACAATTTAATTACTCGCATCAGTATCTCATTTAATCACATTTCAATATGATACGTAAATTTTACTTCCAAAATCGTCCGTCAATTTTCAAGTAATTTAATTAACTCGTAACATTATACGATTAATTAAATAATCAATTAAGAGGGTTGCCCTTTAGGTATGACCTAGGGGGTCAACTGATCACCACCGTCACACGACAGTAATGTCAAACTCTAGTAAGCCAATCATTACCGATATATGTTGACCGATTGTGATAACAATATTACTTCCCAATTGTATTCCTTTTAATGAGACTTAAACATGTGATCATCATGATCAACAGTCGTGATCGCATTATTGTCGGAGGACACATATTCCAACATTATACGGATATTACCCCACAAGTGGTATCAGAGCGAGGCCACGTAAATTTTCATTGTGATTTTTCATAAAAAACGATTTTGAAACGACTGTTGTGTCTCGAATACCGTGCCATGTATACACGGCTTGTTTTTTTTTATACCGTGACATGATTTTACACGGTTGTTTTGTGTGATTTTCGATTTGTTCTTTTACATATTGTTGTTTTATACAGAGATTATAACAATATGTCAAGTTTTGTCAATTATAAAATTGATTTTATGCGTTTTTGATCAAAATTGTTTTGGTTTTGTATCATAAAACTTGTTTCACGAGGGTTTGGAGTTTTTCAGAAAGTTTTGTACTCGATCGAACAAGTTTTTAATCGATCGAGTGTTTTTTCTGTCATGTTTTTACTCGATCGAGTCCTTGCTGCACTCGATCGACCCTTTTCAAAACCCCTCTGCTCGATCGAGATGTCCTCGTACTCGATCGAGCAGCTTTGCTGATAAAAGTACTCGATCGACCACCAGTTTAGTCGATCGAGCACCTTCTGTTTGGCAATCCTCTCGATCGACTTGCAGTTCAGTCGATCGAGCCCTTTTGTTCCTCGATCGAGCACCTGTGTCCCTGGATCGAGGGATTTTGTTTTGGCAGCTTTGAAAATTTATTCTTTTTGCTTTAAATTTTCTTTTGGCTTCAATATGTACTTTATACGGATATTGTACACTCGCTATGATTGTGAAACGGTTCACACACGTACCATTAAGTTATTTTAACGTGTATTTAAAGTAACGGACTGTATGAGATTAAAATTAAATTGATAGAAGCAGTTTTATCACATGAATTTTAATCATTAAAAGGTGGTTTGGATAATTTAACATAATTACAGAATTATGTCACGAATGAATTTGTTTTTAGTTGATGCATTTTATTATCGTTTTGTTGAATGCCTTGAATGCCTTTTATTACGTATTTATTTATTTTTGCAAACGGTTGTAACTTAGTGTGGCCTTAGTAGAACGTGTTACCGTAATGATGGAACACGGTCTTGGTTGTATATTGAGATCTCGTATCTCCGTTTTGGATTTTTCACTTGTAATTACAGTTTTAATTAGAATGTAAATAGGTTTATATTTTGTAATTTTAAATGTAATTTTTGAGAAGACCAAAGATGGAGACCGGATGCTCACTCCCGCTGCTTGGATCAAGATGGAACATCAAGACAAGCTTCTCGGGTCCAACGGTGGATTCCAAAGTTGTTTTATGTTTTGTTTTACTAGGATAGGCCACACTAGGAATTTTTATTTACGTATTGCATTCTTTTATTTATTTTTCGTAACGATAATATGCATCATATTCCACCTAAAAACCAAACCACCTAATTATTGCATGAAAACTGACACATATAGAGGTCACGAGTTAGTTTTCATTGACATTCTCATGTCACACGTTTTTTAAGCCATCATCCAAATTAATTCATTCACGCAGACGCTAGTTATTCGTTCACTTAATATGAATTATAATTTAGTTGATGGGATCTTCCTCGTATAAACAAAAATTGAGAACGGTCTTTATAGGTCAAACTCCAATGAGTCCCTTCTTCGTCGGTAGGCATAATATGACCCCTTCTACGTCGGGTAAGTTGGAACCGATTGACCTATTTTATCTCAACACTATGGTCACTCGTACGATCCTGTGACTATGGTGGACTATAGATAGGATTTACGGAAATCTATCGACCAAGAGTTCTTCCGGAAGAATTAGCTAAACAGTTGGCTTATCAATTTACAGAAATTGAGTCTTGGGATCACTTGTATCATTCTTGAGGGAGATCAATAATGCAAGTGCGAGAGTCTACATGTTTAAAATGAATTTTAAAATAGACTTAAATCACCTCGATGAGTTGCTTATTTCGTTTTGTTTTTCTTTCTTTTTCAAAGTGTAGATCACGTACTTTTAAACCGCTTAATAACAAATGGCTGGTTCTCGATAACCCAATGCCAAGTGCCACATTGGACCGTGAGTCCCGGCTTCGGATCTTCATGAATCGGATGAATCGGCCTCTACTCGATCAAGAATGATGGATCAAACTTCGCGGACCGGGAGGCGGCATTACGGAATGCTGCCGCTGCGACGGAAGCTCAAATATCTCTTGGAGCCCATCCCGGCAAACCCAGGTCCCACGGCTAGAGCTGCTGAAATCACCAAGTTTAATGATTTCGGTATGGAAGCGGGTGCGATTAAAAACGTACTCATTTTTGCAATGGAACCCAATTTGCATAAACGCTTCATAGCCCATGGTGCAAACAAGATTTTCACCACGCTCACTAAGGAATTCTCGAAAGCACCGAGAATCGTGACCTATGAGCATACCACTCGCTTTTTGATGCGAGACTCCAGAAGGGCCAACCGGTTAGCCCACACATTCTCAAAGATGATTGAGAATGTCGAGAAACCGGAGACCTTTAATCGTAACATCAGCGAGAACATTGTTATCGACCGCATACTTCACTCACTCCACGATGGTTATTCGCAATTTAGAGCGAATTACTATATGAATGATTTGAAGAAAACTCCGCATGAACTGCACTCCCTCCTCGTACGGCACCGAGAAGGACATGAAGTTCGGTGGGAGCATGAAACAGGATGTTCTCGTTGTGTCAAACAAAGGGAAGGGTAAGGGCAAAGCTCAGGCAAACCTAGCAGTAGGTAAGGCGAAGTTCAAGAAGTCGAGGTTCGGGTAAGAGTGGGCCTGGTGAGTCGAGCACCTCATCAGGCGTGACAAAGAGCAAGAATGAAAACATGGAATGCCATCATTGCCACAAGACTGGGCATTGGAGACGCACATGTCCTGTTTATCATGAGGACTTAAAGGCGGTCGTGTTAAACCCGTTGGTATGTCTTCCTCTTCTTCTACTTTTATTCATATGATTGAGATTAACCACGCAAGTTACGGAACTTGGGTACTTGATCCTGGTTGTGGTTCTCATCTGTGTAATCATGTGCGGGGGCTCCGAAACATCGAACCCCTCGTAAAGGGTGAGGTGGACTGCGTGTCGGGAATGGAGCAAGAGTGGCTGCCATCTCAAAGGGGACATATGTGATCCAGCTTCCTAGCGGATTTGAGTTGTCATTATATGACTGCTATTATGTACCTAGTCTTTCGAAAAACATTATTTCGGTTTCGCACTTGATAAACTTGGTTTTTCATTTGTAATAGAAAATAATTCTTGCATTTTCTCATTACACGATATGATTTCTGACAAAGGCGAGTCTCCATGAACGGAATTTATGTTTTAGATCGACCACGGAAATATTACACGTAATGAATAAAAAGTTAAAGGTTGGTGACAAAGATCAAACGTATCTATGGCACTGCCGTATGGGACACATTAATGAGAAACGCGTAAAACAGCTCATCAAACATGGAGCTATCTCGGCCTTTGATTTTCAATCATTTGGCACGTGTGAATCATGTCTCTTCGGTAAGATGACTCGTATTTCCTTCAAAGGTGTTGGAATGCGCGCTGCTGACCTATTAGGACTCATACACACGGATGTATGTGGCCCTATGTCAATCACCGCACGAGAAGGCTATAGGTATTTCATCACTTTCACGGACGATTTAAGTAGATATGGCTATGTCTACTTAATGAAGCACAAAAGTGAATCCTTTGAGAAATTCAAAGAATACCGAGAATAGGGTACTGAGAACCTATTGGGTAGAAAGATTAAAAACACTGCGTTCGGATCGTGGTGGCGAGTATCTTTCTCACGAGTTTGATCAACACCTAAAGGACTGTGGGATTGCCCTACAGTTAACTCCACCTGGAACACCTCAATTGAATGGTGTGTCCGAACGGAGAAATCGAACACTACTTGATATGGTTCGATCCATGATGAGTCACACGATACTACCTGATTCATTATGGGGTTATGCTCTTTTGTCAGCCGCTCTAATACTTAACCGAAGTCCGTCTAAAGCTGTTGACAAGACTCCATATGAACTATGGAAGGGAACGGTCCCTAACTTGTCCTTTATACGGGTTTGGGGCTGCGAGGCTTAGGTCAAGTGGAGACACGAGGATAAGCTCGGCCCGCGATCGGTCAAGACATACTTTATAGGTTATCCTAAAGGAACACTTGGTCATTACTTTTATTCGCCAACCGAACAACGCGTTTTTGTTGCGGCTAGTGCGACATTCTTAGAGAAGGAATTTCTCGAGAATGCAAAGAGTGATAGAACCTTCGACCTGTCGGAGATTCCAGAACCAAACACCGAGCAACCATTGGAGGAACCTGTTCCTTCAATCACGGCTGCGGTGAATATTCCTGAGGAACCTAGGAGGTCGGGAAGAGTCTCTATTCCTCCGGACAGATACATTGGTATGGTCGAGGAACATGACATAGCTGACGTTCTACTCTTAACGAGTAGTGAACCCGCAACCTATAAAGGTGCCATGACTAGTTCTGACTCAAAGCTATGGCTTGAGGCCATGCAATCCGAGATGGACTCCATGTATGAGAACAACGTATGGGATCTTGTTGACTTACCTGCTAAGGTTCGTCCCCTTCAATGCAAATGGCTTTACAAGATAAAGCATTCTGTGGAAGGTCAACAAGATATCTATAAAGCACGACTAGTTGCTAAAGGTTTCACCCAAGTGCCAGGTTTGCACTACGATGAGATTTTTGCACCCGTAGTCATGCTGCGTTCCATTCGGATTATCTTAGCGATCGCCGCTTTTCATGACTATGAAATTTGGCAAATGGATGTGAAAACCGCCTTCTTAAGCGGCTTTTTGGAGGAAGAGTTGTACATGGTACAACCCGAAGGTTTCATCGATCCAGTACATCCTAAGAAAGTGTGCAAGCTTAAGCGTTCCATTTATGGACTTAAGCAAGCATCAAGGAGTTGGAATCATCGCTTCGACCAAGTGATTAAAGAAAATGGATTCACTCGATCTGTCGAAGAACCATGTCTATATATCAAGTCGAGTGGGAGCAAGATTGTCTTCCTAATATTGTATGTTGACGACATACTCCTGATTGGGAATGACATACCTCTCTTAACTTCGGTGAAAGTATGGTTGAAAAACCATTTCCAGATGAAAGATCTGGGAGAGGCACAAAGAATTCTAGGCATCCGTATCTATCGAGATAGATCACGACGGATGTTATCTCTCAGTCAGGAGTCTTACATAGACAAAGTCCTGGAGAGATTCAGCATGACTAACTCCAAGAAGGGGTTCCTTCCTATGGCTCCAGGGGTGCATTTGAGCAAGTCTCAGGCACCAGAGACACCGGAAGAGAAAGAGCGCATGACACGGATTCCTTATGCTTCGGCTATAGGATCAATCATGTATGCCATGATATGCACACGTCCGGACGTGGCATATGCATTGAGTATGACAAGTCGATTCCAACATCAACCAGGTGAATCACATTGGCTGGCTGTCAAGAACATTCTTAAGTACCTACGGAGGACTAAAGATTGGGCATTGACTTATGGAGGCTCTCAAAAGCTATGCGCAACCGGTTACGCAGATGCTAGCTTCCAAACGGATCGAGATGACTCGAAATCTCAGTCTGGATTCGTTTTTACTCTTTAATGGCGCTGATCACCTGGAAGAGTTCGAAACAAACTGTTACAAAGAGATTCTACGATCGAGTCCGAGTACTATGCCGCGTGCGAAGCTACAAAGGAAGCGATATGGATGCGTCAATTCTTACATGGGCTATCTGTAGTGCCTAGTTCGAATGACCCGATCACCATCTATTGCGACAATAGTGGTGCCATCTTCCAAGCTAAGGAGCCAAAGTCTAGCAACAAGTCTAGACATGTACAACGGAAAGCTCATCTAATCCGAGATTACGTGGAGCAAAAGGAAGTAGTGATAGAAAAGATTGCTACAGATGATAACATAGCAGATCCTCTCACTAAAGCATTACGACAAGATAAGCATGAAGGGCATGTTAATTCCATGGGAATTAAACGTGTTCCTAAGTTGTAGTACTCTTTTATGGATTAGATTCATTCGCTTTTGTACTCTATACAACATCATCGTTTTGATATTTTATATATATTTTGTTTTTTCATGTGGATTTGTACGACAAATTTTGAACACCACAAAGTGAACTGAACGAACATTATATTTTTCAGTCCTTAATTGCCCACATGAGCTGATAACTCTGGCAATTATTTTGTGACGTTGGTTGATGGTGGGTTCAACGAGCCATAAGTCAACCGGTTGACTGACCAATCACAGAGGCGATTTATACGGATATTTCGTAGGACACAATTGTGACATCGACGTGGAGTCCTAAATGTTTTATAACATTCGTTGCCCGGTCGTGGATAGGACTTCCATGGTGATCCTAAGAGTCGATTCTTTTGACTTTCGATTTGTCTCTTGAGACTAAGGCGATTTTGGGTGACTTTGGTTTCTTTCTCACGGTCATCCGTAACAGGGGGCCAAGTAGATTTTTTCTGGTCATTTCATGCCTGTGCTTAGATCGGAAGGAGTCGAGTTGAAGGAAATATTCAGCCTTTATCGGGTACTCGATATTTCTCAGGGCCACTCGAGGAGTCAGAATCGAAATGCATGGCCATGCTCGGATACGGATTCGTTTTATCGGTTAAGTTACTCTCTAGTCGGGGAAACCACTCTAGATACAGATCGATTGTAAAATACGACCTTTGTGGATCCAGATCTGCAAATTGTTTTACATTGAGTGGGAGAAATTTTAAATGAATATGAGAATCGGTTATCGCACATACACTTGTACGGACAAGTGGGAGATTGTTGGAGCTTGTGTCCTCCAGTTAGTGCGGATAACGTCATTGCACATACACTTGTACGGACAAGTGGGAGCTTGTTGGGGTTGGTGTCCTTAACAGTTAGTGCAAGGACTTATAAACCTCTAAAAGGATCAAAGGGCATACTTTTGGTATTATTATCAGTTGATCCACGTTTATCAATAACGGTTGGCTTGCTAGATAAGTTTGACGTTATTGTCATACAGATGGCGGTGATCAACTGGTCCCTAAAAGTCACACCTATAGGATACGTTCGAGAGACGTGACCGTATGAAAATACAGTCATGTAGATGCCAAATTTGACTAACCAGTTAGTCTGAGTTATTTGACTAATATTTAGTCAAAATGTGATGTTGAGATATTTATATTTAATACGGATTAAATAATATGGGCTAAGGCGAATTAACCAGTTAATTCGTAAAATTAAATATAAGCGTTTTATATTTAATTAAATGTATATTGAATATAATTATACAATATCGTTTTGTCGGACATGTATTAATACTTCAGCTAACCCGTGTTATTAGTTGATGTTTTTTAATAGCCGATAACCGATGACGATTTATAATAAACCGTGTCATATACATTTAGCAATTTTCGAGCCAGTCCACGAGGTAAAATTAAGAGGAAGTGGAAGCCCACTTCCCCATGCATACCTACGGTCCAGCCGAAACACACAAAAGGGGAGCTCCTCTCCTTTTGTGACCTAGACAATTCATTTTACAAAAAAAACTAGGGTTTTGGAGACTTTTTCTCTCTGAAACCTAGATCTCACATCTCGAAAACCTCACAACAGTTCTCCCAATATTGCAAGGCAATCGGAGAACACCATCTAGCACAAGGGCATATCTCGGACAAGTCTTGGGTGCAACAATTAGGAGGGAATCTCGTTTGATTTCTGTTCTTTACGCCGTGCATCAAAGGACCCGAGGTTGATTCTTTATACTTATCGTTTCATTGCTGTATTTACGTTTTATGACAATAATTCACATGCTAAATTTACGTTATAGTCCTAAATTTAGAGGGTCTTATACGGATATTACCCCACAATGACGTCAATCGCTATCCATCCTTAGGCCCAAATAAGAATTAGGACCGTTTAGACGGGACGATTGGTCGAATGGGTTGGGTTGGGCCTAGGAAGGCCGAATAAACGATCTAGGAAGACCGAGTTATGAAAACCGACAATTGTCTTGTACAAACTTATTCCCTAACCTTGTTCAAGTTTCACCCTTGCTACACGTAAGTGTATTATCCCCAATGAGTCGCCAAAGCGTGGACAGCGGGCCGCCCACGGGGGCGCTTGGTGAGAAACGAAGACAAGCGTTTGCATTTTGTAAGGAGTCGCCACCAATTTTTATGGGAAATTGGAACCGTTCGAATACCTCATGTCATGTCAAGACACAAAGTAAAGACATGAACACTAAGCAATCGTTACCCTTAGCATTCTATGTCTAGAATGACTCTCGTGGATGCCAATGAACACGGGTGCTCACGGATATCTGGAGTAAGGGGTGAGGGTACGTATTAGGAAGCTCTTTTGATCGAACACCTAATCCCGCCCGCCTCGATAGCGGCCTCTACTAATGATTAGGGAAGTTATTCGTACTTGATATACCGTCGGCTATATGCATGCAATGCAACATCCATTGATTAATCCTAACATGTGAGAATTTAACTAAGTCGGTTGACACGTAATTAGCAAGCAATTGGGTCGAAGTAGGATTTAATGCTGATTTACATGTGGAAACATACAAACAATAAAAGAAATACAATAATTATAAATTACAATAATGGAAATTACATTAATTACAACGGATAGGCGATTTATGTCGAAAATACCTTTAAAACGGATAGATTGAGAAAAAAGAATAAAAGAACAAAAGAAAGAATTAAATAAATCAACGAACAGGAATTAGCGTGATATTATGGATAATAGTTGATTAAACGTAGACTAATTAAACTAGGTCAAGGCAGAAACGGAGTTCAGGGACAGAACTCAACCAGGAATAGGCGCAGCAGAGCTGCGTCCTTTGGAATAGGCGCAGCAGACGCTGCGTCTGTTCCCTGGCTCAGTTCTGGCTGTGAAGCCGTAATTGCAAGCCGTTAATGTCGATTGGTGATTTAAAGGATTAATTGATGATATTACTCGGATGAAAGTGATTAACAGGTTAATTACATGTGAATGATGGTTATAAAAGCGATAAACATGAATGAGACGGATGTAGACGGATTAATTACATGAAATTATGATGAAAACATTAATGAGTCCTCTGTTGGAATAAGTCAATTAGGCTAAATATGACGGATATACAACGAATATGCAAATAAGCAGATGAAAACTATATCGATGGCGAATTCCAGAAACTCAATATGAACAAATTGAATCTCTAAAATCCGGGTTTGAATTTAATGACGAAAACCCGCAAATATGAATTATAAGGGATTTAAGTCGGATTTATGATAAACAAAACATATTAATGAATGATGATTAAAATATACATGTGAATTATCAGTGACGATTATATCAAAGAATTAACGGACGAACAAATAACAAATAAAAAGAAGCGAATTACAGAGGACGAGGAAGAAGAAAAGAAGCAGGAACTGCGGCAGCCTCACGAAGAGGCGCAGCAGGAACTGCGCTCCTTCGAAGAGGCGCAGCGATTCTTTTGCGTCTTTTCTCGACGCCTCTCTCGGAAATCCGCAAAAACAGAGTTTTAAAGCACGGTTTTAGAAATCGGTTTTAATGGTGTTTTCGACATAAATCTTACAATGGTGATACGATAAATAAAATACAATAAATAAAAGAGGAATTATACACCCTCAGACTTACATGTTGACGGAACGAGATGAACTAAGATATCGACTAGTGAATGCTCGACGCGAATGCAAAGAGAGTGCCCTCGTAAGAGGAAAACGATTGATTAATTAAGTTGATTGAGTGTAGTTGGTCAAATTGGTCAGTCATGCAACGGAGAGGTTGGTACCGGAAAGATCCGAGCTTACGTGGTCGAAAGTTCAAGCACGTAGGCGCCAATTAGTAAGAACAAAGTCTAGAATGCAAAGGGAGAAGAGAAGGGCGGACACTCGCGTGAGAAATATGAGGAGCGAAGGCTCCTATTTATACTAATCACACGACGGAATTAGGGTTTCGGAGACTCTTTGGAAGTGAATCTCGGAAAGATATGAAAAAGATACGTAAGACATGCAAAGAAGGGCTCTGGGAAGAGCGCGCAGCAGCCCACTGCGTCTCTTGGAAGAGGCGCAAAGACTGCCTGCGTCTATTCCCCGGAGGTTTCCTCCGTGAAGAAAGATTTCGCGTTTTGAGTTATGGTAGGACGGAAATAATTCGATTATCTTATGAATATTACGGGATATTATTTGCCAAAAGATAAAATTTATGAAATATGGAATAGAAATATCCGGAACATTCCAGAATATTCCGACTCGGGATTTGATTATCGAGAAAATGGAGACGGTTTTTGACCCGGACTCCGAATGTACTCTAATTACTGCCAAAACGACCGTATCGGGACGTAGATGACAACTAAGAGGTCGACATTTAATATTTGAGCAATCACTTGACGATAATCTTATGAACTGTCACAAATCGTTCCGCGTATCAAACATGCGGCCCAATCATCACCGGGTGGTTTGCGGGAGGTGCAGAAACGAGGTATCTACACCACGATGTCACCGTAATCGTGCCCGCATCAATTTCCTTGTACCTATCCCTCCACCACATCTTGGCCTCGTCGACTAGATACATGCTTGTCGTGACAACTTCCGCGTCTTCGTCGAGCCCACTTACTCGGAAGTATTGCTCCATATCGAAGATAAAGTTGTCGACTGCTTTCGAATCCCTCGCCCCATCGTAGGGACGAGGTGGAGGTGCCTTCACCTTATGGCCCCCCAAAGATTTCCCGTCATTGGCCACCGCTTTCACGAGCGTGGCGCAAGTGTTCTCTAACATCTCGACCTTTCGGTGGAGATGATTGATCTCTTCCTCCCGATCATCAGGGATCGCATCACTGATCGCTTGGATGCGGGTGTTCATCCCTTGCACCTTCGTCTCGAGTTCATAAACCGTCTTCTGCAACTCCTCGAGGCTTGCGGCCATCCGCATAACGACGCCCTCGAGTTTGGGAAGCTTGACGTCGAATGATTCCTCTAAGCCATCCACTCGGTCCTCGATTGTTCCGCCTATTTTCTCGATCTCGATAAACAAATGCGGCGTGCAGAAACCCGTCCGAAGACCGGGCTATGATAACAAATGTCACGGTCCGGTACTTTTGCCGGATCGTTGCGCGCACCCTTGCCTGTCTCAAGGCAAGATACAAGCGACAAGTATCTTCGTACTAGTGAAGGATAGCTCACTAGCACGATACTCGGTTCTCGGCAACACTCGACAAGATTGTAACGAGAGCGTCAAGCACTAGTGTTTGTCAAGCACTAGGCATTTGTAATCGGTCTCGGGTGTGTGAGTCGGGATCCTAGTGTCGATCCCACAAACACGGCTTGTTAGAAAAGTGAAGGCAAAGAGTCGTTCACAACAAAACAACAACAAGCAATATGAAGGCACAAGGTAGGAAGTAGATTTTCATTCACTAGTACTCCCTAAAGAGGGAAATTTGATATTTACATCCTGATAGCAGAAAACATTGAAAATGTAGAATAGCGATATACCTATTTATGGAAAGAAAAGCTATTCTAAAACTATGCTAACCTATGAAAGTATTTACTAAAAATATACAAGGGATAAATTACATAATAATGAATAAATCTAAGGGTTCGAAGTGTGCGGATCATCACACTATGCCTCCACAGGAAATCGTGCCCGTCGTCTTCTGCCCGACAGCATTAAAATGCTGAGCCGTCAAGTAGGCAATGTTAAGAACAAAGGGGTCAGCGCTATCAATGTTTAAATAACCCCCTAAAATCGACAACTCAACATTGTTAATGTTGTTAGGCTCTTTACGGCCAAAAATCGGCCCGCCAAGGAGACGCAAAAAGTAACGGGCCGGGGGAAGGTGAATGTGAGCCAACCTACGCTGCTCAAAGGGGGTCTATGCCAAGGTAGGTAAAAGTAAACGCAAGACCTTCCGAGGAGGGTCCTGATCACCGTGGGAAGACAAACATAACCACCTCCTAAACTCAGCTAAGGTCCAAGAAGTGGTCCGCTTAAACAGCCTAAAGGAGACACAAGAGCTCTCCGGGTCAGTGTCATATGCACCAGCTGAAAAGGTAAAAGAGCTGAAAAACTCAAGGGTTAGCTGTTCATAGGCAGTGCATGCATGGTGGTCAACCCGGTCATCCCCGTCCCGATAAACAACTCAGCAACAGGCTCGTAAATCCCCAGTCTCTCAAGTGTGGTCCGACACAAAAACTTAGTAGAAGTGATGTCGCAGCGCATTAAATTTTTAAAATGTTTACGATGAAGCGAGTTCACGAAACGTACCTCAGGATAGTCAGGGAGCGGGTCCAAAGAGTCATCAGCATGGAACGTGGTAGCTGCACGTCCAGCAGCAGGAGTACCTCGTCCTCGACCTCGTCCTCATCCAGCAGTACCCAAAGAAGAAGAAGCCAGCCCAAGAGCGCGGCCTGGGACTGGTTGGGGCACTAAAGCTGATGAGAAAGCAGCTGCAACAGCAGGTGACGACGCAGCAGGGGTCGTCACCGTGGAAGGGACAGTACCAGCAGTGGTAGCAGCGGCAGTAACAGTAGTCGAAAAAGAGCTAGTGACGGTGGCAGTAGTAGGGACCACCGTCTCAGAAAAGGATGGGGTAACAGTAGAACTAGTAGAGGGATAGTGTTATTATCCATCCTATCAAGCAAATAAATCCCTAAATTAATCAATTAAGCAACAGCAACACGATTTTCCCCAATTTAATCAAAAATTTTCGAAACCCTAGCCCTAATTAAGGTTGAAAATAAGCAATTAAACAACAAGAATAAAAGGGAAACTACTTACTCGATTGAATACCCACATAAAGATACAAAACAATCGACAAAATCGCAAGAAATTAGGCGGATTAAAACCCGACTCGAGCAAACCCTAAATCCCCAATTAAACCACAAAGAGAGTGAATTTGAAGGGTAAATTAGAGGGCTAATGTTGATATAGGCACTAGAAACACAATGTGGGCGTTGAATTTGGCAAAGGGAAGAAAAATTGGAGGTTTTGGGGGACTTTTCGTGGTTTTATCGCATAAAGGGGAAGTTGAACAATTAGAATGAAAAATAGAAGAGAAAAAGAAGACTCCCTGCGTGATATAAGGCGTAGTCACTCGATCGAGTGATTTGAAACCACTCGATCGAGTACTTCTTCATTCAAACTGCTCAATCAAGTAAAGTGCCTCTCGATCGAGTACTCCCCTTTTTTTACCATTCGATCGAGAGCTTTAACCTGCTCGATCGAGTATTATTCCTGGGCATTCCTCTCGATTGAGTACAAAAAGTACTCAATCGAGTTGTTTTCCTTTGGCACGCATCCCAATGCAATAAATCTTCCTCAAACCTGCATAAAAACACATAAAAAATACTTCCCGCAAATACCAAATTCAAAAATACGCAGTCTATATTCGGTCATATGCTAAACTAACAACGCTATTGTCTAACAGTCTAAAATGCAAAGTAAATTGTCTAACGGAAATTCAAATTTCAAAGTTTTACAACGAGGCATTCCCCGCTCATCTTCCAAGACACTGTAGTAGCCCAAAAGAGGGCTTATGACCGGAGGAGGTCCCTTTAGCATCGCAGACCGTCCTCTTGGATCGCCATTAGCTTGAACTTGAACTGATAGAGGAAGAGTAGTTTGCGTCCACATACGCCTTCACTTTCTTCTTCCCTTTGGCAGTCTTGTTGGCATTAGCAATTGCAGCATTCCCATCACTTAACTTGACTTTTACTGTACCATGACCGACGACATCTCCAGTATCCATTATGTTTGTACCTGCAGTAAGGAAAACAGCAGAATGGTCCTCCATATTGCTCTCAGTCTGAGGCAGAGGTGTCACTATAACAGCACAATACTCAATGTCATTAGCTGGAGAATCTATGACTGGGTATCTAGAGGGTAGGGCATTGCAAGGTTGAACTTGCATAGGGGCCCTACGAGCTTTGGACTGATAAAATGTGAGCTCCTCATCACCTACCTGGAAAGTGGAAAGTAAGGGTCTTCCCCCCGACATCAATTACCGCGCGAGCAGTGAATAAGAATGGTCGTCCTAATATAATAGGAGTATAAGAGTCTTCGGGTATGTCTAAAACCACAAAATCAACGAGAATAAAGAATCTCCTAATCTTCACAGGTATGTCCTCTAAGACACTTAGTGGCCGTGACATAATACAGTCGGTCATCTGAACAGTCATGTTAGTACAGTGAAATTTGGTCAAACCCAGTCTCTTAGCGAGAGACAATGGTAAGACACTTACGCTAGCACCTAAGTCACATAGCGCATTATCAATTAAGTGGGTTCCTATATGACATAGAATTGAAAAGCTACCCGGGTCAGATTGTTTGGGTGGTGTCTTATTCTGAACTTAGGCGGACCCTATTTCAGTCAAAGCTATCGTTTCATGGTCACTAATATGTCTCTTACGCGTTAATATTTCCTTCATGAATTTCATGTAAGAGGGTACCTGGGTAAGCAGTTCGGCGAAAGGAACGTTGACGTGAAGGCTCTTCAGGATATCAGCAAATTTCTCGAACTTTTATTCGGCCTTCTTGTTCTTCAATCGCCTCGGAAAGGGAACCGTGATAGGAATTTCCAACCCCTTATTTCTTTCTGCCAACGTCTCAACACAATCTTTATCTTTCTTACTCAATCGACCCCTTTTTCCTCTCGATCGAGTACTTTCAGCAGCAATTTCCTTCGATCGAGCACAATCACCCACTCGATCGAAGTCCTCATTTTCAGCATCAATCGATCGAGTAATGGGTACACTCGATCGAACAATTTCCTCAGCAATGTTCTTCGATCGAGGACTTTCCTCTACTAGATCTAAATCTTCAATATCAGCATTACTCGATCGACCTACAACTTCACTCGATCGAGTAACTTTTTCAGCATTTCCTCTTGATCGACCACCAGAAATGAGTCGATCGAGGACTTTCCTCGGGTTCAGCATAGTTTCATCCAATGACGACTGTTCACGGCCTGCAACAGTGTCTTCCTGGTCTGATATGTCTTCATCAGTTGACATTTTGTGTCCTTCGTAGGAAAGACCGCTTCTCAAATTATTCAGATTTACCGTCTCATGTTTGTTCTTGTCAGGTAGAGATGGTAAATGACCCGGCTTCCTTGAAGATTGGTTAGCAGCAAAATGAGCTATCTAGGACTCGAGTGACTTGATCGACGCATCCTTTTGTTGGTCACTCTTTTGCTACTGAATGGTCAATGCTTGTATCATTGATTTCAACTCAGTCATCTCACTAACTCCACTTGAGGAAGCACCTTGTTGCGGCGGTGGAAAGGATGGAGGCTTTTAAAAGCCTTGTTGAGCTTTGTGAGGAGGAATGTAAGCTTGTTGCTGCTGTGGTGGAGGTGTAGGATTCAACACATTCTGACTAGTCCATCTCATATTAGGATGGACTCCACTCTGATTATTATAATAAGAGCCTCCTTGCCTATATTGCTGAAAGGCAAGCACCTGCTCCTTCTCAGTTAGACAGTCAACAGCAGTGTGATCGTCATTACTACCGCACCTCTCATATGAAACGACTTCTTGTCTAGTCAACAAGTGAACCGTCTGTTGATCACCAGCATTCTGCAACTCCAGCTTATCAAAACAGGCATGCATGGCTTCCAGCTGAGCCACAACTGCACTATCAATAGAAGAAACTGTTCGAATACCTCATCTCGGGTTCCCATACTTAGGACAATGGGTAGCCATATCCTCTATGATTCCCCATCCATTATCATCATCATTATTCTTCTACAATCGCCCATTTGATGAGGCGTCCAAAATAGCATGGTGGTCATCATACAACCCATTATAAAACTGGTTGCACAAGAACCACTGATCGAACCCATGATGAGGAAGAGACTGCACCAACTTCTTAAACCGGCACCATGTTTCATACAAGTTTTCATCTGGTGTTTGCTTGAAACTTGTAATTTTTCCTCTCATATGATTAGTCCGTTGTGGAGGAAAATACCCTTTATAGAAGGCAAGGGCCAGGGTCTCCCATTTAGTAATACCGGCTGCAATTCGATAAAGATCAGTGAGCCACTCTCGAGCTCCATCGGTCAAAGAAAAAGGAAATAGGACCTCCTTAATCTTGTCCTGAGTTACTCCCTTAGTAGCGGGAATGGTAGAGCAATAGTCTGTGAAAACCTCCATATGCTTCCGCGGATCCTCACCAGCTACTCCACGGTATAAATTCCTTTCGACCAGATTGATGTAGGAAGGCCGAATGTTAAATGTGTTCCCATCCCCGGTCACTGATGAGTGATATGTAGGTAGGGTCGAGTCTCTTATCACCAACAATAATTTTAACCCAATTTAGTAGTATAAATCGGGGTCGAACCACGAGGATGGAGGGGTTTGTACTTAGCTTAATTGGGAGTCTAGTCTAGTCAAAAATGAAAGGAAAGGAGTTGATTTGAACTACTAGATGTAACTAAAACAAACAATTGAGAGGAAACATATACGATTGATTAAAGGTTAGGGCTTTCGGGTTCATCTAAATAGTTTAAGGGCAAACATGATGATTTAAGGGGTCTATGGTAAGAGTCTATCCTAGGATGTAAAATCAATCTCTTGATTATCCTAAAGGTGACCACTAACTTTCATTAAGGATCACACCTTTCTTAAGCAAACAACAAGACCACCACAAACTTTCATTCAATGGAGGAATTAAGCAACAATGAAAAAAGGCACAAGCTTTCACTCATGCAAATCATCAAACACCTTGTGTATAAGATTAAGAAAGATAAACAATTTCACCAAAGACTCAAATAATCACACAATCAAGCCCATCAATTCCATTAAGACTCCCCCTAAGCCCTAGAAAGATTACTACTCACTCATGTTCAAATTGTTCAAACAAACAAATGAAAAAGAACAAACAATCAAAGGAGACGACATGGTAAGGATTCTAACAATGATAAAAGACAAGTTTAAAATGTAAATAATTGATTAAGCAAGTAAATAAGAGAACATATGTACCAACAAAGAGTAAAGATGATTGCTTTGATTGAATTAATGAAGAGAATCCTTCAATATCTCCCAATACAATCCAAAAACCAAATGTAAACAATTGACAATAACAACTACTAAGCTAATTTTACTAAATAATTAGTATTAATTATGGAAAGATTAGTGCTTTGATTAAGGAAAGATTACATAAATTAGGGAAAGTTTTCAGATCTAGGGTTGTGTGTACAATTGATTAAAGGAGGGGGTATTTATAGGTTGCACTCTAATTAGGGTAGAATTACAAATGGGCTTTTGAAATGCGGAGATGCGCTCCCGGCCGGGCAACCGGTCGCCGGTCCCATAACCGGCTGGGAGTCTTCTGGAAGATTTTAATCAAATTCAACTCATCAGGTGGTCACGGCCGGTCGACCGGCTGCCGATGCTTGACCGGCTGGGGACGCGCTTGACTTCTTCTTCTTTTGTTGACTTTTGATCTCTTGAGTGTGCTCCCAGCCGGCTGACTGGCTGGGAAGCTCCTGTAACTTTTGTCAACTTTTTCTTCACTTCTTGTTCTCCCAGCCGGCTGGCCGGCTGCCGGTTAAGTGACCGGTTGGGAGTCTTCTGTAACTCCTTTGCAAAAGTAGTTTGTATACATTTGAGGTCTCCCAGCTGGCTGACCGGCTGCCGGCCAGCTTATTTTCCTCTTTCTCCCATGCTTAGTCTAATAAGCTTGTTTCCTGGCTTCAATTCTCCCGTTCCCGCCTCAATTCTTGCAAGGATGACACAATGTCATATGCACGGGAATCGGGGAATGGATTGCAAGCAAGAACACATAAAACCGACTCAAATGGAGTCGGAAAGCATGAAAATAGAGAGGAAAAAGGGTGCAAATAAATCCTATATCAAACCTCCCCACACTTGAGCATTACTCGTCCCCGAGTAAGTCCTCAATCAACGTACAAGGCACTACTATGATAAGTATGGAGAGTGGACGCACAATATAAGCATCACTCAACCATTCTACTACCTAAGCCGATCGAGTATTAGTGCACTCAACGCCCCTTTAACTCACAATTTGACACTCATGAGGGAAAAGTACCCTATTGCAAGGCAAGTTGGGTCTTGCTACAAAATTACGATGCATCCATCATGAAAGCACATAGTCAAGCAATAGAATGCATCTAACAAAAATGGACTACTTTCCTCATCTAAGTGGCCGGATTTTCAAGCAACAAAACATGGTCTTGGTCGGGAGTACCGTCTCAGAAGTTCCAACGGAGGTGCCAAACCCCTAAGCATGGCTCAAGCAACCCTAGTGTGACCAATACTCAAGAAACACATTCAAGAGCGGGGTAAGGGGAAGTAGGCAAGTCCGCCAAGAATTACAAAGCCGACATGAGATTCAAATAAAAGACCCATGACTAAGGGGACCTAGGCCAATGACATCCTCCCGGTTTTCACTCGTCACTCAATGAAAGAACAAGGTGATTTTTTTGACAATTAGTAACCAAAATCACTCTCCTAACTCGACTAGTGAAAACGTGCCCGCAATCTAATATGTAAGATCATCCTATATCCAATGAAATGCAAACAATGGTACAATGCACACACTATGAAATAAGGTTTGTAACGGGGCTAGGGAGTAGGACAAAACGGGATTGGTGCAAGCACCGTTTGGACATGTGGAGTTCAAATCAAGAATTAGCGACACATCGTAACCCATTTCTTATTGTAACATATGAGACACGTCTATGCCCTAACATAGCATGGATGACCACAACTATACAAAAATTGCATAAACCCAACTCAAATTGGAAAAATTTGAAAAATTGCTCCTCTTATTTCAACAAATGGTAACGTCTATACCCTAACAAGAACTCGGTTTTCCGAGTTCAAGCAAAAATTGTGTAAACCCGACTCATTT
The DNA here is from genome assembly GCF_048544455.1 of Silene latifolia. NCBI lineage: Eukaryota > Viridiplantae > Streptophyta > Magnoliopsida > Caryophyllales > Caryophyllaceae > Silene > Silene latifolia. The sequence continues at coordinate 32,877,848 of NC_133526.1, read as the reverse complement.
TGGAAAAACATTAATTTGCCCCATTATTTAGCAACGACATTTTCTACCCCTTTAAATGATGAGTAGCGGTGTTGCTTGCCTTTTTCTTTTCTTGGCAATATATACAACACAAGTAACTCATTTTTTGAATTTTTCATTACTTTTTCACTTTTCTATTTTGTTTTTCATTTCTTTTTCAAAGCCTCTTATTTATATACAACACCAAAAGTAGACTAAATTTTGACCCAATGGACTTATACTTCGTCTATCACCAAATTCCGACTCCACCACCTAGACACTTCTACAATCATGACCCATTCTTGATCGAGGGGGCATTTTTGGGATATAGGTCTTTTAGTGGGTATGCCAAAAAGGAATAGGCTAAGGCTCAGAGGGGTGAATAAAAAAGGAATTCAATGCAAGGGACGAAACTAAGCTACTTTGGCTACGTGAGGTTCATGTAAACAGATTTCGTTTCATATGATATGCACAAAAATGAAATGCAATTCACGGTCTAAGGACGAAATGACACACTTATGCGTCTTGATGTGACACGCCTTGCGAGGAGGTCTACTCACGAACCTAGATGAGGTTGGGGTATGTATGTACCCACCCTAGGAGGCTCTATCCTTACTTTTGAGTGGCTAAGTCGAGGTTTAGGTCTAGTCTACGGCCCTTGGTCTCACAAGGTCGGTCTAAACTCATTGGTCAAGCCCGCCTCCCTCGGCTAACTAAGAGGCCATGGGTGCGAGTCACGGGGAGGGGAAAGGCACAATTGGACATATAGCTTATCATGGGGGTACTTGATTCCCTTCCTCGACCATGTTCATGCAAAACATTTATTTACAAACCAAGTGCAACTAAGTCCAACAACAACACATATACACATGTGACAAAATGCATGCGGAAAAACAAAAGAACATGAAAATAAACGTGCAACCAATGTCTAATCCTATCAGCACACATCACCACCAAAGAATCCGCAGGTCTCCCAAGGAGACACCCAAGGCAAGAAAATTCCCATTCTCCTTCAAAATATCCAAGATACCAAAAAGAAAGAATAATAAAAGGAGTAAGAGATAGGAAGGATTATACCAAGCGGTCTTCTAGCTCCTTTTTGCCTCAAGTGGTCAATGTGCTATGCCAAGGGTTAGACAAAACATATATATACAATGCAAAAATATTTGTAATATTTCTGAAATTTTTCAATTTTTTTGGCATTTTCTTGAAATTTTATCAAATTTACAAGTATTTACAAATATATACAAATATTCACAAGAGTGGATATTTCCCTCCCCACACTTGAAATGTGCATTGTCCTCAATGGACAAAGGCATAGGGAGAGAATAAGGAAAATAAATAACATATTTTGGATTGTTAAATTTGTTTTTGAAATGAAATAACATATTTTTGGATTTTTAAATTTGTTTCTGAAATGAAATAACAATTTTTTGTTGTTTTTGAATTTGTGGAAAAGTGAAAAACTTGTTTTTGTCTTTTTTTTGGGCCTCCTCCCCACACTTATTATTTACAACATCCAATGACGGATGAAGTGTGGTTACGAGGCAAATTTTATTCATAACAAAAAGAACATGTTTTTGATTGGTTTTATCATTTTTTTTTGTGATTTTTAAATAAAATGCAATGCATGATCTATTCTATATGCAATATTGAATTACAATGCATAGTATACTACGTGAATGCAATGCCTATATATGACGATATATTACAAATTTTAAAGCTAATGCAAGCCTAGATGGATGCAACTATATGAGTTTCTAAGCTAAATGCATGCGAAAAATTAAATATGAATGAGAAAATTTGGATTAAGGGAGAGATCATACTTGAATTTTGGATTGAAAGGGAGAGAATAGAGCCCTCATTACTAAGCTCTACTCAAAGTCAGTCTCATCACCATCACCATCGCCATCATCATCACCATCATCATTGTCCGTTCCAAACTCGGACTCACGAATAAAATCTTTCGTATTCAATGGAGCATCCGAGTCAAACTCCTCTGTCATGTCAATAAAGGGCTCTTGGCTTCCTCCGGCCCCGCTAGAACCCCCCTCTCCAAAGATGGAAGGGGCACCCCCAAACCACCGAGTGTCATGTCCCTCCCCTTGGTTGGAAGGTGGGGTAGGGAAGACCGGGGCACTATAATAGTCGGGACGGAGGTTAATGTCACCATAAAGGATCCTCCCGTCCTTCAGATGTCCGCCATCCGGGAATAGATAGTAAGAGGGGTGTAGGTTGGAGGGGTGCTTGTATTGTCGCCTCATCATGTCGTCATAGACCGGGAATTGACCAAGAGAGTGGTCGTAGTAAATCCGATCCATGCGCTGTTGGAGACCGAAGCCCTCACTAGCGGCGGAGGCCATGCTAATCCTCATCTCATCCATGAAGGAGACGAGGTCATTGTGAAGAGGAGGAGGTTGTTGTGGTTGGAACGGTTGATGGCTAGAGGAGCCTTCCTCTTGTTGGAAGGTTCCGGCAACAAAAGGGGAAGAGGGCATAGCATACCGCATGGTGGGTCTTGCGAGGATGATTGGCCGATCACGGGCGTGGAGAAGATTGGGATTTTGTTGTTGGGGAATGGTGGGATCCTCGGGGTCCTCAATTTCTAGCAAATAATGTGGTGAATTAGGCACCACTTTCATTTTCTCGGGGTTGGGAAGGGCAATGAAATTCTTATCAACACCGTTCACTTGGATTTGCCAATAGTCTTGGTTATCATTCGGGTTGGTCTTTAACCAACCGAGGTTATGGTGGATGTAATTCTTGAAAAACATTGTGTCCCCCACAACGTACCGCATCCCACTCAAATTCAATTTGCGGTTCAATCTCTTGGCTAGATGGGTGATGAGTCCACCCACCACAATGGTTGTCTTTTGGCTGGGGAAATTGCTAAGGCGGTGAAGATTCAATGCCATATGATGAGCAATGTCAATTTTAAAGGTAGTGGGGTTGGAGCAAAGATAGGACCCGAGAATTTCCAACTCCTCCGTGCGGAAGTTGTGATTTTCCTCTCGGCTGAAAACGGTCCACCCCATATACCGGTGCCAAACCCGAATAGCCGCATTATGGACTGTATTGGCGGCTCTCTTGAGGCGAATGTGATCGTCTAAACTGGTAATGGCCTTCCATAAGGCCCCAATATCAAGGTCTCGGGGGCCTTGTGAGGAAGGCTAGTGCCAAGCCCGAAATGAGAGGCGAATGTCGGTAAAGTCAAGGAATGGTCCTTGTTCATCAAACGGAAATGTAAAAACGCGACCTTTTGGCTTTGGCGATGTTTGTCAATTCTAAGGAAGCTCAAAAATTCCCATGTGAGACGGGCATAGGTTTTTTCATGAATGCCGTACATAAACCTCATCTCTACTCCGTCAAACAAGTCTAAGGTAAGTTGATCAAGCCCTAATTCCCTCATAGATTGTGTATCAATGAATCGGGTCGGGATAAGGGCGCGTTGTTTAAAGAGAACGAATTTACCTTTCATCGTTAAGGAGACGAACTTGAGGTCCGGGAAATCCGGGTCGGAGCTCATGTCATTGGCCGCAGCCGCCACCATTTTGGCTTGTTGAAGAGCCAAATCACCCTTTCTCACCCTCTTTTTTGGAGCCATTTGTTGTGTTTGAGAGAGGGTTAATGAAGGGGAAGGTTGTTGTGGTGCTTTGCTGGTGGTGGATTGGTTGTTGGAGGTGGTAGGAGGTGGGGGTTGGTGATTTGGGGAAGGGGTTAGGGTTTAGAGGGAGAAGGAGGGTTAGGTTGCTTGTCGAAATAATGAAAGGAATGGGTGTTGTTTTGTGTTTAATTCACGATAAGGGGGCTCCCAGCCGGTCAACCGGCTGGGAGAACAGGCATTTTCGAAAAAAAATCTAAACTTTACAGAACACTCCCAGCCGGTCAAAGGACTAGCGTCCGGTCACCCGGCTGGGAGAATACCCTTACTTCCATTTCTTTACATATGCATTCACAGCCGGTGGACCGGCTGCCGGCCGACTGGCTGGGACTCCTCTTTAGTCCTTTTTCCACCATTTTTTCTCGTATATGCATGCCCAGCCGGCCGACCGGCTGCCGGCCGACCGGCTGGGACTCACCCTTCCTTAGAATTTCAAATTTTCCAACAACTTTACAAGAACTTCCCAGCCGGTCACCCGGCTGGGAGTTTATTTATACTTCAATTTCTTTAAAAATCTTCCAGGAGCTTCCCAGCCGGTCAGGAGACCGGTGGTCGGTCACCCGGTTGGGAGTACAAGCAAGCTCATTTTTATTTGTTATGCCCCTAGGTTCACATCCCATCATCAATTGGCCTTGGTTTGCGTGTTTTCGTCTTTCAAAGCCGACTCATCATGTCGGGAAAAAGCCAATTGATGGTCATACACTTGTTCTTCATCCAAAATCTCAATTCCTTCAAGATAACAACCGTCATCATTCAAAATGTCAAGTATCATCGGTCCAAGAAAATTCTCATAGACTACCTAAATGCATGCTATGTACAAATGGTGGTTCTTGAGGAACTCCACCAAACCAAATCTTGTTCAACAATTTCAATTTGCCCTCTCCTCGGGGAGAGGTTCCCCGAGGTAGAGCACCTCAATCGGTCCTTTGTTGTCACCATCATAATAACGCTTGAAGCGTTGACCATTGACCCTAAAGGTTCCACCTTCTTCACTCCAAACTTCAAATACGCCATAAGAGAAAACTTGCATCACTTTGAAGGGTCCCGACCACCTTGATTTGAGCTTGCCCGGGAACACCTTAACCTTGGAGTTGAAAAGGAGAACAAGGTCTCCCACATTAATATCTTTCTCCTTGATCTTGCCATCATCCCATTTCTTTGTTTGGTCCTTGTAAATTTTAGAACTCTCATAAGCTTCCATCCTTAATTCTTCAAGCTCACTCATTTGGAGAAATCGCACCTCTCCGGCGACATCAAAGTCAAAGTTCATCTCCTTGAGAGCCCACCAAGCCTTGTGTTCTAGTTCAACGAGCAAGTGACAAGCTTTCCCGTACACAAGCTTATAGGGGGTGGTACCAAGGGGTGTCTTGTAGGCGGTTCTCAATGCCCATAGCACATCCGGAAGCTTTTGCGACCAATCCTTCCGGCTCTTATTTGTGACTTTCTCCAATATGGCCTTGATTTGGCGGTTAGAAACCTCCACTTGCCCACTAGTTTGAGGGTGGTAGGCAAGGGCTATTTTATGCCTCACTCCATGTGATCCAAGTAGAGCTTTGAAAGTACTTTTGCGGAAGTGTGATCCGCCATCGCTTATGACTACTCTTGGGGTCCCAAACCTTGGAAAGATCGTGCCCATGAAAAGCTTCATCACAACTTTGATATAATTGGTGGGTGAGGCCACCGCTTTAATCCATTTGGACATGTAGTTCACCGCCACCAAGATGTATTCATTTCCACAAGAGTTGGGAAACGGTCCCATGAAGTCGATTCCCCAACAATCAAAGAGCTCAATCTCCAATATGTTGGTGAGGGGAATTTCATTTCTTTTCCCAATGTTCCCAACCCTTTGGCAAGCATCACACGATTTCACTAAGTAGTGGATGTCCTTAAACATGGAGGGTCAATAAAATCCACCTTGGAGGATCTTGGCAATGGTTCTTGAGGTGGCCAAGTGTCCCCCATAAGCGGAATTGTGGACCCGGTCAACAATCTCCAAGCCCTCCTCTCTAGAAACACATCTTCGGAACATTCAATCTGCACACTTGCGAAACAAGTGGGGATCATTCCAAAAGTACCGCTTGGCATCATGCCTCAATTTCCTCCTTTCCCTTGGTTCCATCTCATCCGGTATGAAACCACTCACAATGTAATTTGCAAGATCCGCAAACTAAGGAGTTTTGGTGCTAACTTCCATGAGCCCATCATTCTTTAGCCACTAATTGATAGGTCCACTCTTGTCTTGAATTCCATGATCCTCAATGGTCAATCTTGATAAATGGTCGGCCACAACGTTTTTTGACCCGGCCTTGTCTTTGATCTCTAAATCGAATTCTTGGAGAAGTAGGACCCATCTCAAAAGTATGGGTTTTGCATCTTTCTTCACCATTAATTGTCTCAAGGCGGTGTGATCGGAGTAAACCACTACCTTAGACCCAACGAGATATTGCCGAAACTTTTCAACGGCATGCACAATTGCCAACATCTCCTTTTCGGTCATAGAATAGCCACATTGTGTTTGGTCAAGGGTCTTACTTGTGTAATAAATGACATGATGCTTCTTGTCAACCACTTGCCCAAGGACCGCACCAACCGCGAAATCCGATGCATCGCACATGATCTCGAAATGGAGGTTCCAATCCGGATCCCGGATTATTAGAGCCGTGACCAATGCTTCCTTCAACCTATGGAAAGCCTCAAGACAAGGTTCATCAAATAAAAAAGGAACATCTTTGAGGAGTAATAAAGTTAATGGTTTTGCTATCTTTGAAAAATCTTTAATAAAACGCCTATAGAATCCGGCGTGGCCTAGAAAACTCCTCACTCCCTTCAAATTGGAAAGAGGTGACAAGTTTTATATGACGGCAACCTTAGCACCATCAACCTCAATACCCCTTCTAGAGACAATGTGACCGAGTACAACCCCCTCCTCTATCATAAAATGACATTTTTCCAATTTAGGACAAGGTTGTGCTCCTCACATCTCTTCAACACATTAGTCAAATTGACTAGACCATGATCAAATGAGTCTCCATGGAGGCTAAAATTGTCCATGAAAACCTCCATGCTTTTCTCTAGAAAGTCCGAAAATATTTCCATCATGCACCTTTGGAAGGTGTCGGGCGCATTGCAAAGCCCAAATGGCATCCTACGATAAGCATAGACCCCTATGGGATAAGTGAAGGTCGTCTTTTCTTGGTCTTCCGGGTGAATGGGGATTTGGAAGAACCCGGAGTAACCATCTAGAAAGCAATAATATGCATGACCTGCAAGTGTCTCAAGCATTTAGTCTATAAAGAGGATTGGGAAATGGTCTTTAAGGGTGGCGACATTAAGTTTCCTATAGTCGATACACATTCGCCATCCCGTCACCGGTCTAGTAGGTAGGGTGGTCTCGTCTTCTTGCTCAACCATGGCCACCCCTCCCTTATTTGGTACCACGTGAACCGGACTTACCCATTTGCTATCCGTTATTTGATAAATAATCCCGGCCTCAAGTAATTTCAAAACTTCATTTTTAACTACCTCGGCCATTTTAGGGTTTATCCTTCTAAGACCATCTACCTTGGGTTGACTCCCTTCTTCTAAGACAATTCTATGCATGCACAAAGTCGGGCTTAACCCCTTGATGTCATCAATGCTATACCTAAGTGAGCTTCTATGAGTTCTCAAGGTTTGCAAAAGTTTCATTTCTTGCGACTCACTTAGATTAGCATTTATGATCACGGGGTAAGTCTCCCCCTCACCAAGGAAAGCATACTTGAGTGAGGGAGGTAAAGGTTTGAGTTGTACCTTTGGAGGGATAAGGCCCTATACTTTTTTCAAAAGCTCTTCATCTACATCATGATCTTCCTTCATAGCTTCATCATGCAAGGAGATTTGAAAAACCTCTTCCATTTCCGCTTCTTCTAGGGCTACTTCATGAACTATCTCATCAATCACCTCAATAGTGCTTAACCTTTCAACTCTTGGTCCTTTCATCAAATGTGGGAGGTTAAATTCGACATTTTTGCCCTCAATTTGGAAGGTTAGCCACCCATTCTTGACATCAATAAGCACTCCTCCGGTAGCCAAAAATGGCATACCTAGGATGATGGGGGTATGGCTATCTTCCGGGATATCAAGGACAACAAAATCGGCGGGGATTAAAAGCTTTCCAACTTTGACGGGTACGTCTTCAAGCACCCCCATAGGACGTTTGACGGACCTATCCGCCAATTGGAGAGTCATGGTGGTAGGAGCAAGATTTTAAATGCCAATCTTCTTTGCAACTTTTAAAGGAATGACATTCACACTTGCTCCCAAATCACAAAGAGCTCTTGATATAGGAACACCACCAACTACACATGGGATTGAAAAGCTTCCCGGGTCACCAAGTTTAGTGGGCATTTTGTTAAGGATATGAGCACTACATGCCTCTTCCATAGCCACTATCTCTTGGTCACCCAAGACCCTTTTCTTGGTCAAGATGTCTTTTAAAAATTTTGAGTAGGTTGGCATGTTCATAATCACTTCCGTAAAGGGTAGGGTGACTTCAAGTTTCTCAAGCATATCACAAAACTTGGCATACTTAAAGTTTTCCCTACTCTTAATGGCTCTTGAGGGATAAGGAGTATTAGACACAAGTTGAGAATTGGAAGATACCTTTGGAGGAACCGAACTCTTTGTTACCTTTTTAGTTTGTTGCAAAGGTGCTTCTTCAATTGCTTCTTCCACATAAGGAAGGTCTTCCACATATCCATCAGCATCTTTTTCCACTTGAATTCCCCTACTTGAAGACTCTTCACAAGCTTTCTTACCCTTCTTGGCTTCACTCACTCTAGCCGACGGTGTTATGGACGGGTTATCCATTTCACCACTCGCTCCCATCCCATTCCTTTCGGGATTCCCTTCAACTTTTACCTCAAGATCTTTGTAGGGGTCCTCAAGCTCTAAACCGCTTCTCAATACTACCGCATGATCATGGTGGCTATTCGAGGCGTCCTTGGAGCTTTGACCTTGGGCTAATAGACCACCGGGCGGCCTTTGAGGATTAGCCATAGTATGAGAGGCCATCCTAGATTCCATTTCCCTCATATCTTTAAGGAAGGTAGCCCTTAAATTTTCTTGTTCTTGTTGGTTTGCCTTTGCTAGATTAGCCATTTCTTGGCCATGTTGCATTTGCATGTTCTTTATCATCTTTAAAAGTTCATTTTGGGAGGGTTCACGTTGGGGTTCTTGATAAGGTTGATTGGCTATGGGTAAAGGGAACCCATAGTCATACCGAGTGTTGGGACCTTGGTTGTTGTTTTGTACCCCTTGAAAATTTCCTCTAGGACCATTGTTGTTGAAATTTGGCCCTTGCCCTTGATCTTGAAACCCTTAAGCATACCCTTGCCTAAATCCTTGATTAGCTTGATTCACTTGATTCCTTGATATAACCCTTGGTTGTTTTGATTGCCTCCAAAATGTTGGTAACCTTGAGGTTGGTTGCCGTTGTTTTGGTTTTGTTTGTTGTTTGGCCGTTGGTTTTGATTTCCGGGGTTATTTCTTTGGTTGGAGTATCCTACCCTTGGTTGAGAAAATCTGGGTGGATTATTTGGGGCTTGTGGTTGAAAATGTTGTGGGTTTTGAACATTGGTACTCTTGTAGCTAAAGTTGGGATGGTTCTTTAAACCCGGATGGTAGAAGTTAGTGTTTGGATTGTAGACATTAGGATTGTTGTAGGGGGGTCTTGGTGGTCTTGTATTGTTATTATAGCTTTGGAAAGCATTAACATCTTGGACATTCTCCTCATACCCACCATTATAGTTGTTGGCACACATGTCAAAAGTGTTACCATTCCCTCCACAAAGCTCGCAAGGTAAAACTTGAGCTACCTCTTCCATGGGTGGACCATGTGAGGTGGTGGCTTGGTGAACTTGGTTCCTTTGCAGTTTCTCGAGTTGCTTGGTGAGAAAATCAAGCTTGCCATTTGTCTCGGCATTTGCATTAGAAGATTTCTCCTTAGGAAATTTGCCATTTATCCTAAGCATGTTTCCTTTTGAGCCATAATTTGCTTCCGAGTCTACCATCTTCTTGATTAGTGTCGTCCCTTCTTCATCACCTAAATGATCAAATACTCCCCCCGCGGAGGCATTTACCATCTTTTTAGTTCTAGGCAACAATGTTTGAAAGAAGGTTTGGGTGATGTACCACTCCGGGATCCCATGGTGAAGACAACTTGCAATAAGGTCTTGATATCGATCCCAAGCTTCACCCAAGGATTCCCCATCTTCTTGTTGGAAAGTATGAATTTCATTACAAAGCATGGCGGTCTTGGATGATGGATAGTACTTGGCCATGAACACCTTAGCTAAAGCATCCCATGTTATGAATGTATCCGGAGGGTGAATATTCAACCACCGGTCCGCCTTACCCGTCAAAGAGAATGGGAACAACATCATCCTTAGAGTGTCCTCGAATACCCCGTTCTTCTTTATCATTGAGACATTCCTCTTGAATTTTCGTAGGTGAGCATGAGCATCTTCTTCAATATGCCCCCCGAACAAATCCTTCTCGATCAACCCAACTTGGGCGGGATGCATTTTAAAGTTGTTGGGAGCTAAAGTGCCAAAATTAATAGGGTTACATGAATCATTATGGTTAGGCCGGTTGTGATCTCGTAGAGCCATTTGTGGTGGTGGATTCGGTATATGAGGGGGTGGTGATTGAGGTGGACTTGGAAGTGGAAAGTTGTGAAAGAGGTTTTCTATGGGGATCTCAATTGTGTTATTTAGTTGAAGTGGGGTTGTGGTATCAATGATTGGTAGGGTGTGTGGGTTTGGTTGGTTTATGTTTGCTTGAGGAAGGTTCCGAACTCTATCAAGGGTCCTTGTCCTCAAGGTTCTAAAAAGCCTTTCGGGGTCGGAATTGAAGAGTAGAGCTTGATGGTTCCTTCTAGGCATGCACTCGACAAACCGTTAGTCTCCTAGTGTCTTTACACACTAGGGGAAGGCAAGAAATCACCCACACTACAATGAAGCACACAACTACTAAAACAAACTAACAAGTGAGATATAACTAAAGCAAAGACTCTAAATAAACTAAATATAACCTAACGTCATCCCCGGCAACGGCGCCATTTGATGAGTGATATGTACGTAGGGTCGAGTCTCTTATCACCAACAATAATTTTAACCCAATTTAGTAGTATAAATCGGGGTCGAACTACGAGGATGGAGGGGTTTCTACTTAGCTTAATTGGGAGTCTAGTCTAGTCAAAAATGAAAGGAAAGGAGTTTATTTGAACTACTAGATGTAACTAAAACAAACAATTGAGAGGAAACGTATACGATTGATTAAAGGTTAGGGCTTTCGGGTTCATCTAAATGGTTTAAGGGCAAACATGATGATTTAAGGGGTCTATGGTAAGAGTCTATCCTAGGATGTAAAATCAATGTCTTGATTATCCTAAAGGTGACCGCTAACTTTCATTAAGGATCACACCTTTCTTAAGCAAACAACAAGACCACCACAAACTTTCATTCAATGGAGGAATTAAGCAACAATGAAAAAAGGCACAAGCTTTCACTCATGCAAATCATCAAACACCTTGTGTGTAAGATTAATAAAGATAAACAATTTCACCAAAGACTCAAATAATCACACAATCATGCCCATCAATTCCATTAAGACTCCCCCTAAGCCCTAGAAAGATTACTACTCACTCATGTTCAAATTGTTCAAACAAACAAATGAAAAAGAACAAACAATCAAATGAGATGACATGGTAAGGATTCTAAAAATGATAAAAGACAAGTTTAAAATGTAAACAATTGATTAAGCACGTAAATAAGAGAAGAGATGTACCAACAAAGAGTAAAGATGATTGCTTTTATTGAATTAATGAAGAGAATCCTTCAATATCTCCTAATACAATCCCAAAACCAAATGTAAACAATTGACAATACAACTACTAAGCTAATTTTACTAAATGATTAGTATTAATTATGGAAAGATTAGTGCTTTGATTAAGGAAAGATTGCATAAATTAGGGAAAGTTTTCAGATCTAGGGTTGTGTGTACAATTGATTAAGGGAGGGGGTATTTATAGGTTGCACTCTAATTAGGGTAGAATTACAAATGGGCTTTTGAAATGCGGAGATGCGCTCCCGGCCGGGCAACCGTCCGCAGGTCCCATGACCGGCTGGGAGTCTTCTGGAAGATTTTAATCAAATTCAAGTCATCAGGTGGTCACGACCGGTCGACCGGCAGGGGACGCGCTTGACTTCTTCTTCTTTTGTTGACTTTTGATCTCTTGAGTATGCTCCCAGCCGGCTGACCGGCTGCCGGTCCTATGACCGGCTGGGAAGCTCCTATAACTTCTGTCAACTTTTTCTTCATTTCTTGTTCTCCCAGCCGGCTGTCGGTCAAGTGACCGGCTGGAAGTCTTCTGTAACTCCTTTGCAAAAGTCGTTTGTATACATTTGAGGTCTCTTAGCCGGCTGACCGGCTGCCGGCCTACCGGCTGGGAGTGCACTTCAACATCTTTTCCTCTTTCTCCCATGCTTAGTCTAATAAACTTGTTTCCTGGCTTCAATTCTCCCGTTCCCACCTCAATTCCTGCAAGGATGACACAATGTCATAGGCACGGGAATCGGGGCATGGATTGCAAGCAAGAACACATAAAACCGACTCAAATGGACTCGGAAAGCATGAAAATAGAGGGGGGAAAAGGGTGCAAATAAATCCTATATCAGTCGCAAGTTTGAAACCTTTAGGGATTGAAGCAGCTGTTGGCTCTGAATGACTCACGATATTAGGCATCTTCACGGGACTAGCGGCAAAAATAGATTTGTCTTCTTCAAAAGACGGGTCTTCTGCAAATAAAAAGTGTTCTAGCTCGAGTTCAAAAGTACTCAAGGCTTCCTTTTGAATCTTTCTCTGCAGTCTTTGTCTATAGCGAAAGGTCCGCTCTGGTTCAGGATCAACTGGAACTAACTCTGACATATTAGACCTGGGCATAAACAACACTGGAGAAAATAAATAAGAACTGTCTCAAGGAACTAAAAATTCCCTGAGACTGAGAGAAACGAAAAGGAACCGACAAATAAGCTTTTGCCTCCCCGGCAACGGCGCCAAAATTTGATACCGTCGTTTTAGTATCAAAACTAAATACTTAATACTACCAACAGAAGTCAGCGGTAAGTAGGGTCGATCTCCACAGGGAGGCTAAAGTATCTATCTGTCAATTACGTTTGTATAGTAACAATTGGGGGTTTTAAAGTTGTTTTCTAAACTACACAAGGTCTAAGGCACGAGAAATAAAGTAAATAACAATAAAGGCAAGAAAAGCAAAGAATGTGATCAGATAAGGAGAGATATGTCAGGATTTCGGTTCGCCATGGCAGTTCACTAACTCAGTCATAAATAGTCCAGACAATCTACTGTGAGAAGGGCAAGGGAAAGGTCCTTCCGGTCCGCTATCCACCCTAAATTACAACTAACTTAACTTCCGTCCTCATTAGGGTAGTCTACTGTTCATAGCAGGTCTGTTCATTCCAATCTTCCGATCTAGAAGCGAATTTAACCAGATTAAAGGGTTTAGAAGCGTGCACTCAACTAAACATATTACAGTTATATTGCTAATGGCACAGGTTCTCACAATCAATTGTCTAGCCTATTTACGACTTCATAATTTCTCTACCATGGCTCCCATAATCCTAACATAAGGAGAATTAGCTACTCGTGCCAACAACAATAACAATGAATTCACTAAGGAAAGACATGATAAAAACACAATAAAGATGAAGCATAAACAATAATGATAACAAAGATATTAAGTAAGAGAACAATGATTAAGAACAAGCAAAGTATTAAATTGAGATTAAGAGAAAGAGAATGATTACAAAGTTGAATCCCGAGTAAAGAGAAGCAAAGCAAAGTAGCAGCAGTGATTAAGAGTAAAGTGTGATTAAGATCATAAGAAGATGGTTATAACCTAATTACGACTTCCTTTATATAAGGAAGCGTTTTATTAACACAAATAAACCTAACACGGATTAATTATCCCGTGTATATAAGCTATCCACTCGATCGAGCAACTTGAAACCACTCGATCTAGTGATTCTCCGGAAAAAACCTTTCGATCGAGCAACAAAAGCTCTCGATCGAACACTCCCACAATAGCCTTCTTCGATCAAGTAAAACAGCGACTCGATCGAACACTTCCAACTGCCAATTCCACTCGATCGAACAACAAACCTCTTGATCGAGTGTCTTCCACTGAAAAACAGCCTTGACTCGTTTGGTTAGCTTCCAAAGACCACCTTCACGCTTCCCGAGGTACGACATTCTGATCTAAATCTCCATCTTCTCAAAATGCATGCTAAAAGGAGCGAAAAAGGTACGATATCGCCATTCTAAGGGTTCATTCCTGCAAATGAGACAAAACGAACCAAAGTAGCCAATTCGGGGCATTTTGCAATACAAAGCAATGTAAATGATACAGAAATACGTGCAATAAAAGGCTAAAAAGACTATATAAATTGCACGTATCAAGTTTTATGTTGGATGGTAGAGTTTGTCAAGTGATAATTAGAATTGCAGTATATGAATTGTTGAGTACTTTTATTATATGGCATAGCGAAGTTGAATAATTTAGTTGATAATTTGTTGTGGCATGACTGAATTGTTAGCAAACTCGGATGGTAAATGATGGTTTATTGTTAGATGAATGACTATGATAGTATAAGTATAAGTTGTATTGTTGAAGGTTCCAAATGCATGATTAGAAGTAAAGTAATATGTCAAGTGTATGTATGAATAAGTTAATGGAGTAGTAAATCGTTCTGCGTAATGTTCGTTATAGAGTGAAGTAATACGTATCTTGGTTGGATGAAACTGTGGCGTTACATTAGAGTAGTAATAGTGCGTTGTGAATGAATATAATAATTTGTGACGATTTCCAAATTCATTTTGGAATCGACACGAGTTGTTGTTTTGCAGGAACCGTTAACCAAACTCGTAACTTTTGACCTTAATCTTAATCTTGCCCGACCGAGTATGAGTACCTACTCCGCCGAGTAAACCTCATTAAATCTAGTTGAGGAGTTATAAGATCGAAAAAGCTGGAACTGTCAACGAAAACTCGATCGAGTAGCTCCAACTCAATCGAGTAGAGTCCACTCGATTGAGTAACTTACTTACTCGATCAAGTAAGTGAACAGTACCCGGATTTATGCGGGATTCATATCCCTTCTTCTCAAATCTTTTTATTATTCTACTTCATTCCTAAATCCTAACATCCTCTATATATCTCTATTTGCTCTCATCCTTGTGTTTTGTGCTTGAATCTTAGTGTTTTCCTTGCTTAATTCACCCTCTTTACTTGCTAATCATTCAAGGTAAGAATGTTCATCCTATTTCTATGCTTTCAATTGATTAAAAACATGTAGAATAGTTGGTGTTTGCTGAAAAATTCGATTTATATGTGTAAAATCTTGCTTATAATTGTTGTCACACGATCTATTTGCTTTAATTTGTTGAGTATTGATGCTAAATATACAAAAAGCGAATCAATTTGGGGGGTTTGTATGAACCGAATTTTCTAGGGTTTGAGATTTTAAACTGTTTGTTGGTTGTCTTTTGCAAATGAAAGGGGGAAAATTAGGTGATGTATGTTATGGGTATCATGTTTAGTATTGATTTTGATGGTTTTTGCTCAAAATTTTGCCTTAAAACTCCGTCTTAAAAGTGCCCCAAACTGAAATTCGTCCCACATTATTGTGAAATTTGTTTATTGGTGAAGTTATTTTGAAAGCTTAATCTTTAAATTTGTAGTTGGGTTGTTAATTGATGCCATACTTGCCATAATTTGATAGCTGTAGAGACCGTCTGATGATAATTTGAGAGTCTATACTTGCAATTTTTGGATTGTTTGGTGAAAGCGTGTACATAGTAATTCTTTTTCATGGCTATATATGAAAGTTTATATGTTTTCAAGTAAGTGTTGTTTGTGTATCTAAGATATGTGTTGAAAACAGATGTCGAGACCAACTGTCGGAACCCGTCAAAGTAAGAGGGGAAGGGCTTCTGAGCCCGAGGTAGGTGAGGGGAGTGGGGGACCTACGGTCCCAGCGGTACCCGAGTACCCTTCTGTTGTCTTTGCGGACTTTACGCAAAGAGATGCTTTCATTGCTTTATAGAGACGTCGCATGAGACCTACCCGTTGCATTGATACTACTCTCTTGACCGACCTAGGAATTGAGACTGGCGTGAGACACATTTTTGAGACCTTGAGCATGACCGGGTTGTGCCGTCTTCAGAAACACTCCTATGCTTTTCTGACTCTAGAGTTCATGAGTTCTTTCAAGTATGATGCGTTGGAACAGACCATCGAATTCCGTCTCATGAACACCAGTTTCTTTCTGACCATGGACATGTTTGCCACCCACCCCGGCCTTGCTAGACCTGTGAAGAGAGCTCTTAGGAACATCCTGACCGAGTGTAGAGCCAGTAGTCTTATGCCTTGCTTTACCGGCAAACACGCCCCAACCTCTAGCAACATGTTGATTAATGATGTCCAACATGTCACCCTAAAGATCTTTCTTCGTACTATGACCTGTTTACTCTATGAGCGGAGAGATGTGAGTAAGCTTAACTCACACGAGGTGATGTTGCTTGCGGCGTACCTTAACCCCACCCGAGCTCCGAGAGTCACCTGTAGTGACCCGGACATAGTGTGTTCCAGCTTAGCCTTGATGGCCTCTTCTGACACTTGTTTCCTGAGTTGTGGTGCCATTGCCACTCGGTTGGCGGGGAGGCTGACCACCTTTGAGGCCTCCTCGGCCTATACACCCTTGACCCCGGCGGTGCCTACCTTGGACCGAGAGTACTTTCTTGACACCAAGTGGTTGAGGACTTTGGAGAGTGGTGGGTTAGCATGGAGAATTTGGGGGATGAGTTGGATGCGGATACCTGCTCCCGAGCACCTTCCCGTGACCGAGCCTTTACCGGTGGCAGTGATGGTTGCCGTTTCTAATGATGATGATGAGGAGGTTCCTGAGAGGCGGTTTTACCTCATTGACCCGGATATCTTGGAGGTGATGCCTGAGCCGACAAAGGGGGATCAGTCTAGACCCGAGGATAGGCAGCCTAGAGTGGGGAGAGGACCACGACGGGTGAGGGAGAGGGTGGCTGAGACCCAGCCAGAGCAGCCTGTGCCTTCACAGTACCAGTTTCCCGGTTACCCTTCTTTCTTCAGCCTTGAGATGAGAGTGAGCAAGCTCACAGATAGGGTGTCTGGTACCTTGAAACTCCGGAACCTCTATGAGATGGCATATCTTTAGGGCATCGGTACCGAGGCAGCTCGGCCGGTGTGGTGGAGAGGCATTGGGGATGACAGCGAAGTCTTTCATTCCTTTGGCGTAGAGCGGTCTACCTGGGGAGAGCCTGTGAGTTACCCCTATGGTTGCTTGGCACCATGGCGGGTGGGAGCCGATGCTGGCGTTGGTGGAGTCGCATATCAGGATGCAGCTGAACCAGGCGCGTCTAGATGTGATGGTGGAGACGAGGTGATGGATGAGCAGGCTATGGAGTTGATGATACTCCTTTTGTTTCTATCTCGTTTCATGGACTTGTAGGTTATAGTACTTGTTTTGGTTGGTACTTTTATTTGACTTTGGTCGTACTTCGGCCATAAGGCCGTATTTTAGATAATTTTCAGACTGTTTATGCATGGTTTTGGGTCAGGAAAGCGTTTCCGACTTGCGTATATATATTGCTTTAGACGTGAAGTGGCGTCTTAGAGGATTTTTTACCTGTGGCTACTCGATTGAATGCCCCTTACTCGATCGAGTAACTGCAGGGATGACATCTGGAGAGTATTCTGATCTCAGCCTACTCAACCGAGTAACTGATGAACTCGATCGAGTAAGTTCAACTCGATCGAGTGCCTTACGAACTCGATCGAGTACCACTGTAACAGCTTCATTTCGTTTTAACAATCGTTTGCATCATCATTTCGGTGTTGTTGTTACAATATTTGTTGTGTGGATATGTTATGTCCCTATGTTACCTCAACGATAGTTATACATTGTGCATATTTGTATGATTTACACAAATTTCGTGATGTCTATATAATTTTGTATGCTAAACCAAATTGTCTCAGGTAACATCATGTTTAACGGTTATAACTCTCGTTGCATAGTTTGAATGATTGTATAAGAAAGTAATTGATGACATGGCTGCTAATTGGTGATGGTATACCTCGTGGTGTGATTCACGCTTTCGATGGTTCCATATTTATACGAGCCAAATTGTGTAATGTCAAGGAAGTATATTGGTTAACATGATTCAAGGTTTGCATTGTGGTTTGTAAGTAATGTCAATGTGGAATAATATGTATCGGTTTGTGGGACATGAAAGTTGTTTGATGGTGAACTTCGGGGACGAAGTTCCTTTTAAGAGGGAAAGAGTAATGTCGCAAAGGAAAAATGACGTATTTATAGCAATTTTATAGTATTTATATGACATTTGGTAGTATTTTAAATGGTTGGTTGGATAATTTTGTAGTGGTTATTGTGTAATTGAGTAGCAGTTTATAATTGTTGAATAGAGTAGCATGCTGTTATATCTTATTTTCAATTGGTTGTTCATTATGTTGTCATGAGAATTGGATGTTAGTAGCAGTAGTGGAGTTGCTATTAGTAGAATTGTGTTGTGTGGTTAAAGTAATAGAGTGGAATGAATAATGTGTTGTTGTGAATCAGTAGTAGGTCCGTTGTTTTGAGTGTTTTGTAACTGATAGTTGTTGGCAAGAAATTGATGAAGGAATACTCTGATAGTTGCGTTGGTTTACATTTGAGCAATATTATGCAGTAAGTATAAGTGATAGTCGAGTTAGTCGTTCTTGTGGACAATATGTGTTCAATGATTCAAAAGGAAGTTGGTGATTCGCTGCGAGTCGTGTTGTGTATTATGTGCTAAGGTAGATGATGACGATGTTTGATGAACATACATAGGGGGGTGGTATTCTTAAACGATAGTGTTGACCTGTGTCGGGTAAACGGTGGTGTTGACCTTGATTCCTTTGTCTTGTGTCGCGGGGGAGGATGAGTCGAACTTCGGGGACAAAGTTCTTTTTAAGGGGAGAAGACTGTAATACCCGTGCTTTTAGGGACCCGTTGACCGACCTTAGACACCCATCTTGACCTTCGGAAACCTTGCGAGTGATGGCTGGTGACGATGTAAGCTTTGGTTTGTATGATACTCGATCTAGCCGAGGTTACTCGATCGAGTAGCTTAGGAGCTCGATCGAGTAGGGGTCACTCGATCGAGTAACGAGTTTGTAGCGGGGAATTATAAATCGATAATCGTGAAACCCCAAATCAGTTCCGCACCTTCTTCCTAAACTAGATGTCGTCACCTCCTTTCTCCTTCACCATAATCCTTTCCTTGAGGTCTTTGAGGATGCTTACACCCTAGGGATAGGATGCTTGAGTCGGGTAGCGGTCTTGACGCCGGATTGCTATGTATAGGTATGTTATCGGCATCATCATCGTCATGGTTGTTTTCAGTTAGGTTTGTAGTGGTAGTGATAGATGGTTGTACTGTTTGTATAGGTGTGTTGCTTGGTTGATTGGTATCTTGTGATCGGATGCGGAATCGCTGCGGTTTGCTAAAGGTAGGTTCGCCTACTCAGTACTGTTGATTGTCTAGAGAGTCTGTTGATGTTGTTTGGTTGGTTTAGTGTCGGTATTGTTGATTGGTTGTGGTAGCTGGTTGGACTTGTGTTGTTTTGATAATCGTTGTTGTGGTACAGCTGATTGTGATTGTTTGTCTGTGGTTCTCGAGGTGCGCCCTCGGCTGAGTGGAGTCACTTGCGGGAGTGGCTTCACGCCCTTAGTTCGCCCTCAGTGGAACCCGCCACGGGAGGGTACGTGCACATTAAAGAACATGGGTTTATCGCTCGGATTGATGAGCGGGGCTTAGGTGGGAATGGCTGCGGTCCCCCACTGGCAGGACTGGACCTTCGAGCAGTCAGAGATGGTGGATGGAGGAGGTGTGGTGTGTGTGTTGTTGTACTTGTGTTGTGTCTGTTTTGCATGTCTTTTGTATCAGTTGCTGACCTTGTGTGGTTTTGTTTTGTTGTTTGTTTCTGTTGTGTCTGCCGTGATCCACTATGGTGAGCAGTCAGTCTTAGCAGGTGGTTGTTTTGATCATAGCTGGGTGCTTGGAGGGACGAGTCTATCACGAGTCACGACAGAAGTAGTTCACAAAGTAGATAGTGGTTTTGAGTTGTATCTTTCATATCGTCTGTTGTTTGTAATCACTTGTAATATAACTTAAACGTTCTTTTATCGACATTTGATTATTACTGTCATCGGGCAACCGAGATGGTAACGCCCTTATATGCTAGGGAAGATCTTGTTAAGGCTCCTGAGTATATGGGGGATGTTACATAACATATTAAGAAGTACACCATCTTTTATCATAATTAAAGTTTGAGCAAATAATAATACTTCTTTCATAAAATTATATATATTGTTTACATTTTATATTTTAGTCCGTTCTGCTTGACTGTCTACGTTTCTATATCTGAATATTTTTTTTGTCAATTAAATGAGCCGCATACCCTTGTCAACTATTATATTCTTGCACTCTTGGTTGGTGAGTGCCAAAATACGAGTGGTTTACATAAGAGTAGTTGTGTAAGTAAACATATGAAAAGTAAAGATACCCTCTTTCTTAATATTGTGCAAAAAGTAAATGTAAATAATTTAATGAAAGGGAGGAAGAACAAATAATACAAAATTTATACTCGAATGAAAGCATTTTTCGCTACGAATCCAAATATCTATGTCTCAGCTTTTAACAACAGCATAAAAAATAGTTAGACTTGCTACTAGACCTGTACTCAGGTCGGGCTGGCCAGGGAGCGGGTCGGGCTCTCCTGATCAGAACCGAGCCAGACCAGGGGGAGGGGGCGGGCTTGGCCGGGCCCGGGCCGGGCTGGGATATGCTTGACCCGGGCCAGGACCCGAGGCGGGGCAAGGGCGGGCCGGGCTGGCGGGCCTTATCATTTTATTTTTTCATTTTTTATTTTTGCTAAAATGGCAGGCCAGGGACGGGCAGGGCTGGAATTTCAGGACCCGGGCCAGGCCAGGGTTAACGCCGGCGGCCTAAGGCCAGGTCGGGCTGGGTCAGGCCAAGTTGCATAAAATAACGGGTCAAGGCGGGTCGAGTCCGGACCGGGTTGGGTAAGCCCGTGCTGATGGCCAGCTCTAATTGCTACTAAGCTTTATTCAGAAGATTTCTCTAGCATTGACTTGGAGACTTGAATTTCAACTTGATCATTTTTATAATGATATGCGGAAAGATGTAAGATTTGTAGGTATACAAGACCTTGGTCAACTTTCTAGGATGTTCGTCACGATAAATAAGCACTCTTTATATGAGCTAGTTTATCGTCTTTTACGGCTAGTATTGATTCCTCCTATGGCAACCGCAAGTGTGGAGCTGTTTTTTTTTTTTTTTTTTTTTTTTTCAATGACTAATGTCAAAAACAAGTTCAGAAATGACATGGGGGACCAATTATTGAATGATATCTTGGTAACTTTTATCGAGAGAAGTTACAAATGATGATGAAATAGATCGTTTTCAAGCTAGAAAAAATCAAATGATGATGTAATAGATCATTTTCAAGCTAGAAAAATTCGTACGATTTTATAACCTCAGGGCACCAATCCACCAATCCATTAGGATAAGGTTTTATTTACTACTCCCTCCCCTCAAGCTAGTATAACTCGTACCATTTTATTACCTCAAGTTATAAATGATGATGGAGTACCTTTTAATTATGAGACTTTCTTTTTGTGATTGCGTAGTACTCCGTAGTTAATATGGTTTAAATTTTCAAACCCCCTCCTCTCGAATTCTAGAATCGTCACTGCATGGTAGGTCAGCGAGTTAATCAACTTATATACTGCAAAAAAGCTCAGATAGCGTAGAGTTGAGGCAAACTACCTTGGTAATATGGTGAATGAGATTCTCCGATTAGCGAGGATTTTGAGTAGATTTCTTATAGTTTTGTTAGACGTACTGGCAATATGGACGCTCATGGCATGGCTCACTATACGCCCTTGGATAATTCAAGCGTGTGTGGGTTGATGTGTGTGAAAAGATGATTGCCGACTTTGTATCTCCGATTTCATATCGGCCTCTTCGTAAGCAATAGTTTAAATTTTCCCTCAAAAAAAAACAACTTGTCTCAACCTTCCATGGGATATTGACCGTAGAGTTAGTCACATAATGTCCCCCAAAACAGAGAACTTAGCTCGTTTTGATTTGAGTAATACTATTTGAACCAATATTGGATTTTCATCAAAAAAAACACTACTACCGCAAAACCCAAAGAAAAAAAAAACAAATGATCTTGGAAGATCTTTTGATATTCCATATAAAATATTTCAATGAAGTGTATAAATATTATTGTAACAGAATATTATTGTAACTTCTGTTAAAACGTACGAAATCAATCAATATCTATCTATCTATCTATCTATCTATCTATATTAATAAAGGAAGCTTTTTTCGAGCGATATTAGAGACTCCACCTCTAATAAAATACGTTAATTATAAAACGTTAATTAAAAAGTTCATTACAAAGTAATTATAAAAATTTATGAGTTTGAATTAACCTCAATCATGTATAGAAAACAACAATACCTAAAGAGGACTCATGATTTAGAACCAGTTAGTTTATTGGGTTTAACTTGTGTGATTGTGATTTATTCGACATCGAACTCTATACTCATATACGGAGTATATATAGATCAATATAACTACTTCTTCCCTCAAAAGAAATTGTTAAACGTTTTATTGATATTGTTTAAACGTTTATTGATTTTATTTTGCTTATTAGAGGTATGCTCTAAATAAATCTTCTTCGTCATTGCAGGAAACATATATGAAGATTATGATACGTTATTCAAATTTTGGAGCTTCAACAGCCAGCTAAGAGGATCGAGATCAGGTTTTAAGTTTCAATTTATTATTTCGCTTTCGTCGTATGAATGAAATTCATGGTATGAGATTCTTCATTGAATTAGAAGCTTGCTATATATTATTGTTCACCCAAGTATGATAATTGATACACTTACTCTTATGTTAGAAATTAGAATTACAATTTCAAGATTGAACCATTTAATGTGAATGCTTTATGGAGTGCCCAATAGATGATAATATTAGAGCTACGTACCGTATTACAGTTCCAATAATGAAGGAGAACTTTTCAGGTACGTAGTTGATTTTATTTTTTCTCTTTAATGCATATCATGTTAATCAAATTTGAAGTTTGATCTTCCTATAAATTACAGTACAGTATGAAGTTTTGTAGCTTTTGTTATTCCGTGAAGTTTGTAATTTAAGGTTTCATTGTTGTGTTTGCATAATTTAATACTCTGTACATTAATTTTTGTTCTTTTGGTCGGTAGGAATTGGGATCACTAGAGAATAAGCAGGCGCAACTATTATGTTTACGAAGAATACTCATCGCCATTCAAATAGGCCATCTTTGGTGCCTTGGTGATAGAAGTTCCTAAAATAAGATGGTTCTTACCGTCGTAAGTATTATATAGTGTATATCGTGTTAAGAACATCTACTATCCAAATAGGTCATGTTTGGTGCCATGTAAGTAAGACGATTATTATAGATGAGTATTCGACAAATATAGTCCTATCACTGGCGTAACATGATGGGCGTAAGCATGTAACAATGTTCGACGGACTTAATATTTATAAAGGCTGGTAATAGAAGATAATTTTACTCCCCGTTCTAATCAATAGTTATCTTTGTTTCACAATCCCCTCACAAATACAAAATCGAGACGCAGTTATTGTGCAATTAGTAGATTATATAACCAGTTTTATGCAGTTGTATGGTGTAGAATCTGAGCTGTGTATTAAAATTTTCGAGTTTTGTTTAAAAGAATCTGAGCTATGCTGTAAAGTTTTTGAACTCACACACTTAAACATAAAAAAATAAACTCTTATAAAACTCAGAAAAATTGCACATAAATTCGGATTAATGTATATGGTACAATGCTGATTATACAACTGATTATATAGTAGTATTTGTGGTTATTGTGTGAGACATCTTTTTTTTAGATGGTCCCTTTTTATATAAAAAAAAAAAACCGTCATTTATTGATGGTAATAAAGTCTCCCTATTGTGTTAGAATAGAGATAGTAAAAGAATGAAGATCAATTATTAATGCACATATAGAAACATAAGTGAAAAATTGTGATCCAAGTCCACTACATTTGACATGTAAGAAATAAACACTAATATTTAAACTTTAATTTTAACGAGAGTACACAACTCGGGAAAAAAAGATCCTACAATCAATTGCATTTACAACGAGATGAAATTATTGATGAGCTTAGAAACACCATCGGGAAATTATTTGAAAAGCAAAAAACTCGAGATGCTGATGCAAATTACTTCTACCACACTAAGGACATTAAAGATTTATCGTGCTTAGCAAATTTAAAAAGGGTGTTTGGTAATCAGCAGATTATAGGATAGTTAGAATCGTTTCATGTATAAGTTGAATCTGCTAATACAATATCCTGATATTCGCAGCATATTCAAACTTAGTTGATTCCGACCAATATGCTATTAGAATATGTCGTTTACCTAATATTTTTTTCCTTTATATAATCGCATAACTCATTGTATGCCGTTAAAGAAAAATATTATTCTAGGCCCGTGCATTGCACGGGCATTAAATCTAGTTTATATTATTAAAAGAAGCTTTTTTCGAGCATTTATAGAGTCTCCAACATTGTCAAAATACCTCAGCTTAATAAATGATGCTAAATAAATCTATAAGAAAATTAAATATAAAAAAATTCAATCGTATATTACAACACTTCTATGACCTACCCAATTCTATAAGAGATAAGATAATACATAACATAAAATAATTATACGAACATGGAATTTGGGTTAGCAAAATAGGCAGTATTAGAGTTTGTTTATGCTCAAAACACAACAAATTATTTTTTTGTGATTATATGAAGACCAACCCAAATACAACTACTACACTTTACGTTGTATATATTTAGCTTTTCATCGCTTTGATATTGGTCATGGTCATTAACTCATTATCCCCTCATTGAAATAGTCCCGTTTGATTGTATTTGTCCAATTGTACTTTGTTGGTTTTGATCTAATGTGATACGAGTTGCTTTTTGCGCATTTTAATTAGTAATGATTATTAGTATTAGAATATGTCAAATATTCTGTTTGTTGTATGCCTAGTATCTAGTGTATGTTTGTTAGCTAATTCCTAGTGGTTAGTTGCTAATTTATAGTAATTAGAATCCTTTGTATTAGGAAAGTAGTTCGGCTAACATAGGAACCTTGTGTATATAATGATTGTTTGTAATCATTGGAAAGTCAGGCAATATAATTATTTCATGGTATCAATCCCTACTCTCGATCTTCTCTCTTCCGCTCTCTGACTTCTTCATCTTTTTTCTTTCTGCCTCACATCACCATGGTCAACGACATCCCTCAGACCTCCAAATCTACCTTTCACCCTGCATACTCTGTCTCGAACATCAAAAATTTTGTTCAAATCACGCTTGAAACCGAGAACGTTCATTACGCATCATGGGCTGAATTGTTCCTCAACACGGCTAGTGCGTTTGATGTGCTCGACCATATTGTCCCTCCTAAGGACGCAGTGATTGACAAGGATGCAACCTGGAAGCGTCTCGATGCTATAGTCAAGCAATGGATATATAGCACCATCTCCGTTGACCTCCTTCATACAATTCTCGAACCCGGCTCCACTGCCCAAGCCGCGTGGGATCGTCTGAAGGATATTTTCAACGACAATAAACACTCTCGGGCCGTCATGTTAGAACAACAATTCTCTAATACTCACATGGACGATTACCCGAATGTATCGTCGTACTGCCAAGCTTTGAAGATGCTTGCGGACCAACTTGCTAATGTTGGTTCTCCTGTCTCCGAAACCCGTCTAGTGCTACAACTCGTCACTCATGTCTCGGAAGGGTTCAAGGGCATCGCCACCATCATTCAACAGGCCGATCCCTTGCCCCCTTTCTATAAGGCACGGTCTATGCTCGCTCTTGAAGAAAATAATCAGCGTATCACGGCTGCCCCTGCCACGGCTGATACTGCTCTCCTTGCGTCTCACTCATCAAAGGAGTCGGATTCCAAAACCCAGTCAAACACGACTAACTCTAAGGGTGGTGGAAATAATTCGAATTCTAATAATTACAAGGGCAAGGGAGGACGCTATAATCATCGCGGTCAGAATCGTGGGAAGCACAACGGTGGAAATTCGAACAATTCCGGTCGCAATAACGGTAACAGTCGCGGTGGGAGTTCTCAACAGCAGGGTACTTGGACATGGGTTCCTTTCAATGCGTGGCCGTCGTCTCCGCAGCAAGGTTGGGGTGCTCCTCCGTGCCCATACCCAACGGCTGGATGGAATACTCCCTCTAGCAGGCCGCAACAGGGGATCCTCGGACCACGCCCAACTCACGGTGGACAGGCTTTCGTTGCACAACCAGGGACTAGTTCGACCCCTGGAGCGTTTGTGCCAACTGATATCGCGGCATTGATGCAGTCTCTAAATTTGCAACAACCGGATGACAATTATTATATGGACACCGGTGCGTCGTCGCACATGACATCCAATAATGGTAAACTCTCGTCTTATTCTCCTTTGAGTATTTCGCGTCATATAGTAGTCGGAAATGGTGAGTTAATTCCAATTAGTGGTTATGGTGCAATGACTCTTGACTCCCCCAACCCACCCCTTCTGTTAAACAATGTGTTACATGTACCTAACCTCATTAAAAATTTGGTCTCGGTTCGAAAATTCACTATCGATAATCATGTCTCTGTCGAGTTTGACCCTTTTGGTTTCACTGTGAAGGATCTCAAGACGGGGATGCCGATTATGAGAAGCAATAGCACGGGGGATCTTTATCCTCTACATGCCACGAACCAGCCCATTTCCCCTTACCCGCAAGCCTTCACCGCTGTTCCGTCTACGACTTGGCACGGCCGTCTTGGTCATCCCGGCTCTAGCATTTTTAATTCTTTATGTACTAATAAAATTTTGCCGTGTCGTCCCATGAACAATTTATCTATTTGTCATTCTTGTCAATTAGGAAAACATGTCAAATTACCTTTCTCTACGTCTTTATCTACCACTGTTGCTCCTTTTGACATTTTGCATACGGATTTGTGGACCTCACCTGTTTTGAGTACCCGTAACCATCGTTATTACGTGTTGTTTCTTGATGATTACACGAATTTCTTATGGACTTTTCCGATCACCCACAAGTCACATGTGTATCAGATTTTTACAACCTTTTATAACATGGTTCACACACAATTTTCCGCCTCTATTAAAACTCTACAATGTGACAATGGCCGTGAATATGACAATTCCCCTTTCCATAAATTTTTTGAGTCCCATGGAATGCTTTTTCGTTTCTCATGCCCACATACCTCACCTCAAAATGGGAAAGCGGAGCGCAAAATCCGTACCATTAACAATACCATGCGCACCCTCCTTATTCATGCCCATATGCCTCCCTCCTTGTGGCATCACGCCCTTGCCATGGCCACATATATTCACAACATCTTACCTAGCAAAGCCAACCACAATGTCTCCCCTACATTTAGCCTTTACCACCGTATGCCTACATACTCCCATTTACGGACCTTCGGCTGCCTTTGCTTCCCACACAAACCCCCTTCGTCTATCCATAAACTCGAACCCCGTGCCACCCCGTGCGTGTTTCTCGGCTACCCGTCCAATCACCGTGGTTACAAATGCTTAGACTTGGCTACCAACAAGGTCATTATCGCTCGGCATGTGACATTTGATGAATCGGTATTCCCTTTTGCCCAACACAAAAAATTACCTCTGTCATCTTATCATTTCCTTGCTAATAATGACCCATCGCCATATATGTCCCAACAAATCTCCACCTCTATGCCCCACCTGAATGAACCGGACAGCCCACCCACCACACCTTCACGGGTCCAACCCTCAGCGGGTCCAACTGCACATACTGGCCCAGCCACGGCCTCGCTCTCCCCTGGCCCAGCTACGGCCTCCCCTGGCCCAGCCACGGCCTCCCCTGGACCGGCCGCTGCCTCGGCCACTACTACCTCTCCACCCTCTACTCCCCCACCTCCCTCACCTCAAATGACTACCCGAGCTAAACATGGAATATTCAAACCAAAACCCATATTTGATTTATGTACTACTAGCACATTGTCACCCATACCCAAGAGTCCTCTTCTTGCACTTAATGACCCAAATTGGAAACTCGCTATGAAAGACGAATTTGACGCACTCATTAAGAATGAGACTTGGGTACTTGTGCCTCGGCCTCCTAATGTCAATATTACTCGTTGCATTTGGTTGTTTAAACATAAATTCAAAGCTAATGGTGATTTGGAGCGATACAAAGCTCGGCTTGTTGTCAATGGCAGGTCTCAACAAGTGGGAGTTGATTGTGATGAGACTTTTAGTCCCGTGGTTAAACCCACGACTATTCGGACCGTCCTTAGCCTTGCCGTGTCCAAACAATGGCCCATTCATCAGCTGGATGTAAAGAATGCTTTTTTACATGGACACCTTGCTGAAACGGTCTTCATGTACCAGCCACCCGGTTTCCGTGATAAAAATAAACCGGATCATGTGTGCCTACTCAAGAAGTCCCTTTATGGCCTCAAACAAGCGCCCCGCGCTTGGTACCAACGGTTTACTACTTATGCCTCGTCAATTGGTTTTTCTCACAGTCAGACCGATAATTCTCTATTTATTTATCATAATGGTACTGATGTGGCCTATTTACTTCTTTATGTCGATGATATTATTTTAACCACGTCTACTGTTGCTCTACGGGATCGAATTATGTCTCTCTTTCGGGCTGAATTCGCAATGACGGACCTTGGACCGCTTAATTATTTTCTTGGTGTAGCAGCTATACGTCATGCAAAGGGCCTATTCCTCCACCAAAAGAAATATGTGGAAGCCATTCTTTCCCGTGCTCACATGTCGACGTGCAAAGCAGCTCAAACGCCTGTGGACACCAAGTCCAAATTAAGTGCCGATGCAGGCCCACCTGTTGCGGACCCTACTCTTTTCCGTAGCCTAGCTGGTGCCCTGCAATATTTAACATTTACGCGACCTGATATCTCCTACGCGGTGCAGCAAGTATGTTTACATATGCACGATCCTCGGGAAGCTCACTTTGGTGCTCTAAAACGAATCATTCGCTATCTCCGAGGTACGTCACATTATGGCCTGCATCTTTTAGCTTCGCCCACATCGTCCCTTATTGCGCATGCTGACGCCGACCGGAGTGGCTGCCCGGACTCACGTCGCTCCACTTCCGGGTACTGTGTTTATTTGGGTGACAATTTGATATCTTGGTCATCTAAACGACAAGCAACCGTCTCGCGCTCTAGTGCTGAGGCTGAGTATCGTGGTGTTGCTAATGTGGTTGCGGAATCATGTTGGATTCGTAACCTCTTACTTGAACTTCAATGCCCTATTCGTAAGTCCACAATTGTCTATTGCGACAATGTCTCAGCTATTTACTTATCTGGCAACCCGGTTAATCATCAACGAACTAAACATATCGAGATCGATATACATTTTGTCCGGGAAAAGGTTGCTCTTGGTCAGGTTAAGGTTCTTCACGTTCCGTCACGCTACCAATATGCGGATATTTTTACTAAAGGCCTACCTAAAGCTCTGTTCGATGACTTCCGTTCTAGTCTCAGCGTCCGTGCTCCTCCCGCTTCGACTACGGGAGGGTATTAGAATATGTCAAATATTCTGTTTGTTGTATGCCTAGTATCTAGTGTATGTTTGTTAGCTAATTCCTAGTGGTTAGTTGCTAATTTATAGTAATTAGAATCCTTTGTATTAGGAAAGTAGTTCGGCTAACATAGGAACCTTGTGTATATAATGATTGTTTGTAATCATTGGAAAGTCAGGCAATATAATTATTTCAATTAGATATATTTATTTATTGACATGTTTTGTTTGTATATGATGTAGGTCACTAGGTCAGCGTTACAGTTTCAGACGAAGGTGGCGGACACCCTATGCTACGAAGAACATAACGACGATCATACGATGAATAGGGTATATAAAACGCTTATGTTTTAAGTTTGTCAATAAATTGTAGTGTTACAAGCTGCGGAGTAACGCTTTTCATGATTGATTAATTGATTTACATCATGTTTTTGAATTTAGTTGTTGGATTCTTCATAATCTAAATTCTATATTCGTCTTTAGCGTCATTTCATAAAATTTATAATGTTTTGTTTGACTTATATTAATTTTAATACAAAATTGTCTACCTCAAGTAGTGATAATGGTAAGCAACTAAGCATATGTGGAGGGCGTTAATTTTTACTCCCTTTGTTATATTCATATGTTACCTTTTTTTATTATTATTTAAGATGGTATTTTAATTAAAGGTAAATAATAATTGATATTTGGGATGAAGGGAGTAAAAGTCAGATTATTTACGCAAATTATTTATATTTAAGTTTGTACAAAAGTTTATTATGATGAAACAAATTTACTAACACAAGTTTTACTACGTGAAATTGGCATTAGAGGAGCTAGACGTTGTTAGCAAACTATAATACAACTGGATTTTGTCTTGTGATAAGTGCAATACAAAGTATACACACTACAAGTCTACAACCTTGCGATTGTGTCATGTGTCTTGTGTCTTGCTGCCAAAAAAAGTACAATAGAGGATTTTGTAAAGTTAGCCTGCGGATTCAGTGTCGTTTAACAAATAAGGGCCATGTCTGCCCAATAGTCCTAACTTTTCACATACTTTCCGTCTTTTAACCAAGCTAACCGAGTAAGAAAATATATTTTTGATGGTGTGGGAGAAAACTATACAAAGCGAGTGTACTACATATATGTAATATCACAAATTCTCATATAGCACAATGTTTCTCTATGATTTATATATAGGCAAAGAGCCAAAGAGTATGACACAAGGCAAAGATACAACGAGTAATACAATGCAACTGTGAGTTTATGATAAGACTCTACTAATTATACGATTATAATAATATCTTTATGAATTAAAGTATAACTCAATTAATTAGTACAATATAAACCCCCTTAGAACTCTTATACTCCCTCTCCGACCTTTCTAATAATAGAAAGTTAAACAAATGAATAAGATATTCTA
Organism: Silene latifolia; assembly: GCF_048544455.1. Taxonomy (NCBI): domain Eukaryota; kingdom Viridiplantae; phylum Streptophyta; class Magnoliopsida; order Caryophyllales; family Caryophyllaceae; genus Silene; species Silene latifolia. Next base: position 32,846,932 of record NC_133526.1, on the reverse strand, counting down.
AAATGGAATAGATAAACAAATGACCGAGACAGAGGATGAAATAGATAAATAAATGACCGAGATAAAGGGTGTAAGAGATTTAGGTACGTAGTTATTGTTATCTTATTTTGCCTATTATGTATGATCTTTTATTCCATACGTCGTTCCGCCACATACAACTCAACGTCCTTAATTTTCACGTTTCAAAGAATCATACTCTAGACACAAGTCATAAATTTTATACGAGTTTGTTTTTCGTAAGAACTATTCGACTTGCTTGGGTGTTTATGTATGTTAGACTATGGACTACATGAAATGTTTAAGGGACACATACTCCTTACGACGCTAAACAATATATACTTCACAGAATTAGAAAGTCCGACTTTTAATAATTGTCCAGTGCCCCAGTCGTAAATAAAGAGTCTAACTTTAATACAGTTTAAATGTTGTGGAAGGTTTCAAACTTTTTGAAATTTGACTAATTTGTAGGGACTATAGTTATAGAAAGATCTATAATGTAATTATAAGTTTGTGATCTCTCACAAGTTAGAAATGAAGGAGTAAGTGAAGAGCAAGTAGGAAATGGCGTGTGAGAGGTTACAAGCTTGTGAGTCGTGTACGGTCAGTAAAACTTATTGATTCTGTAGTTAAATAGGTTAGGGTTATGCGGAATTAGTTTACAGAGGATAATTGCATATGATTGGATGCAGTACTTTAACAATATGATATCGGAGTAGTAAGATTATATGTATCAAATCGGCTATAGTCAAAGTTGTATCTCGAAGTTCAGTATACATGCTTAACAACTTATAATGATTTTGCTTTTTTTTCTTTTTTTTGTAAGAGTATTATGCATATACATGATACACGCTAACTATATCATGATTCGTGATGCTTATGGAAAATTGGATGAGAGACATTATCAGATTGTTATACAAATTTACACAATACGAAAGACTCTGCTAAATGGCCCGTGCATCGTACGGGCATTAAATCTAGTCTAGTATATCTATCTATCACCGTCGTCGTTTCTAGAAATCCAGCGTTGTCGTCTTTGAACGTACTAGCGTTGTCGTCATCGTGATCCATGTTGATTGAACTTAGGAACGAAAGATAGTGAAGACGAGTAAAAGAAAAAAGAAGATGAAGCTTTGGTAAAGATTAGAGGATCTGATTGTTGGTAAAGTTCAGATTTAGATAAGAAGATTAATAGAAATGGAGATTGATGCATGGAAATAAGATAATGATAATTGATAGAAGACGAATGATAGGGCTTGTTTTAAAGAGTTTTTTTATAAACATTATTACATATAATTATAATTATTATTGTATTTTTGCAAGCACACGTTGTGTAAACATTTGCAATGTTCTGCGGTCTAAACAAAATTTGTTAAATTTTCCTATCGGCAGGCTTATAATCTACCATACCTACGTTGAAGATGAGAAAACCACGAGTCGACGACCTAATATGAATTAGGCAGACTAAATATTAGTGGAAGCACATCACTTTCCATGAATAAGGCGAGGTAGTTATTCTAATGATAAATTGTAGTAGCCTTGGTGTAGATTTGATAAAATACTTTACTCTATTAAATATTTAAATGATCGGGAGATCAATTTCATTTCATGTCGAACACTACAAAAAACGCAATATTAGCTGTAGTCCTATTCCGCCGTAAACAAGGAAAAGTGTAAAACAAAAGGACACAATTTGTGATTTGGGAATTAGATATATTTGCATTATTTACGATAATTAATACTCTGCATGATAATATTATGAGCATATTATACTCCTATTAGAGCCCATGAAGAATAAAAGATCGTGAACGTAACTAATAATTAAAAGTTGAATCAAACGTACAAAAGCATAATCTTAAACGATATTCTCGTATAAAAGTCTGAATTTAACTACTTGAGACTCATGAATGAATTATTCATGGTTTAATCAGTTGGAATCTCTAATCCCACATGAAATAAGATAAACAGCATTATTTTATTATACACATAGTTCTTCGTTGGTTTCCCAATTATAGTTCAAAACAATAACAAAAGCTCAAGTATATCAATTTCCTCATGTATATATATAGTACTCTATGATATAAGAATGAGGGAAGTGAGATTCGTAGAAACTGTAAACAACTTTGGTCAAGAATCATGTATAGTTCTCTACTACTCCCTCCTATTCTACATAACCGTCTCATTGTGAAAATGACACAAGAATTAAGAAAGTGAGTTTAGACCACATAATACTGACAATGGGACAGTTATGTGAATAGACGGAAATGGAATTGAATTTGGACCACACAACACTAACCAAAAATAGACAATGGGACAATTACCCGACTAGACGGAAATGGACAATGGGACGATTATGTAGAATAGGAGGGAGTATTATATTTCAAACTCTTGATACTTTGGTAGGCATCCTATCCTATGCCAACTCTATAATTTAAATGTATAAAAGTTATTATGGATTTTATAGTCTATAACTCTTATTTTATGCACAAATAGGATTATACATCCAGTTGTATATAAGCATTGTACAACTTAGGTATTAGAATCTGAGCTTATGTGTATTTTTTCTGAGCTAATTCAAAGTTCATATTTTTAATGTGTAAATGCATTAGCTGAGATACTTTCTAATAAAGCTCATATTTTTTAAAATAAAATTTGGATACTTTATTACAAATCTCAGATTTTACACCGTACCTTACCGGTGGTTCAAGAGACACAATATTACAAGTGGTCCGTGCATCGCACGGGCATTAAATCTAGTATATATATATATAAAAGAGGCTTTTTTCAGGCAATTCTAGAGTCTCCAACTTTTGTAAAACACCTATATACTTTAAATATTAATATGTACGAAAAGATATAAATTTGGCCAAACAGATAATGCAAAAGATATAATAATTATATTATAATTAATCACAATTGACAAAAGATATATTTTCCATTTGAATTTGTTAAGAAGTAAAACACTAATTACAAAGTAGGTATATATATAAACCATGCATGTTATCAAATGAGGATAATGGGTACTCTTTCGGTCCTAGGTTTAAGGCCTCGACTTCTCAGTCCACGCGACATGTTTCTGATGTATAATAACGCCATAATTCTCATTTTTGCAGGAGGCTATGAACTGTGCTACTGACCTTTTGAAGCACCTGTGCAAATGGGTTATGCAACACTGTCATGAAGACATGAAATTTGTCCTAAAACGTGTTGATCAAAACATCGCTCTTCGCCTTCAATCAGTACAAATGTACAATCAACTGAGTTTGAGAAGATTTCATATTACAAAGCCATTGATGTCCTGAAACAGGTTAAAGATAAGAATTTCACTACAAATGTTGAATGGGGTGTTCCTCTGACTGAAGAGCATGAATGGTAAAAGCAGTTTTATGACGATCTTCACTTCCGATCATTGAAATTTACTTCAGCTTAAGATGTAATGAACGTAATTATTCGCTTTGTTTGCAGCTATTTGGCTGATGAAATCTACAAAAAACCAGTAATTATATATGATCATCCCAAAGAAGTAAAGCCTTTCTATGTTCGTCAGAACGATGATGGAAAGACAGTAGCTGCATTCGATGTCATCGTACCAAAGGTAATCTGATCTCTGATTGCATTAGTTTCAAATTTCAATGTCATTACATTGCTGAAGTTAAGAACCATATTTCTGCAGGTAGGAGCAGTGATTCGAGGGAGTCAGAACGAGGAACGCATCAAAATGCTGAACATAAGTTAACAACAACCTTTCTTTCTTCTAAGATAAAAACACAAATATGCTATTTTCGAATCACCCAAAGAACACGTACTTGTTATTGATCGCTATGTTGTTATGAATAACAGAATAGAGGAACAAGGACTGTCAAAGGATCAATATGAATGGTACTTGGATACCCTGTCAATACTACTACTACTCCTAAACTACAGTTTCCGTTTCTCTCTCTGAAAATTCTTTCAATATTCATGATTATTAACACCCTCGCGTAAAACATGGGAGAAAGAAAAGTGGTCAATAAATACTATCCACCGGATTTCGATCCATCGAAGATACCGAAAAGAAAGCAGCCGAAAAACAATCAGGTGACGGTTCGGAAAATGTTGTCTATGAGTATTCGCTGTAATACTTGCGGTAATTACATGAATTCTACCATTACTACTACACGTTTTTTATATCAAAAGACTCCTTGCTTGATGATTAGTTTTAATTAGGCTAGGACTCAAACTATTAGGGAGGAGTAGAATATATATGGCCGACTTTGACCTTTGTAGCTGTTAAAATACCAAATTTTCAAATATGAGATTGTTATGTGGTTTTTCCTTCCCTTTATAATTTTTATTTAGTGTGAATAACGTATTATAGGGAGTACATTTGAGATTTTCAATGTATTTCTCTTCTTTAAATTTTTGCTTGCTAACTTATACGTATACATTTATGTCCATTTAATCAGTATTTGATTTGCGTATGGTTTGTTTTATAGGTTGATGGTATTATATACTTCCATAAGCAATATTTTAGTTCAATGGTGCTTATAAGAAGGGATACTCGGTTTGGTTTCCTTTTTTGCCCATATTCAACTAATTCAGTTCTCGATGCAGTTTTTATTCGGAAATGTTGGTGTTCATACTATGTATAGAGCACATTTTTTTTTTGTATATATTTTACATAGTTTTATTGTAATTTGTTGGCATTGATTAGGATGAAACATCAATCTTATCTATATTTCGAACTGTAGGTTATTTTTTCCAAAAAATTAGTGAGTATTTTATTTTTTCCGAAAAACTCATCTCTGACGTGAATATATGCGTAACAAAATTTGTAATATTATTTTCTAGAAGTTTAAAAGTTTTGCTGTCGTTTTACAAAATATACTTACATTTGTACAAGCTCACTTACAAATAGAACACTATTTAGTTACTCGTGCATAGCGATTATAACTTTTATATACACAAATCATACAAAAAAAAAGTTAATTTATTTTTATATACTCATATTCTAAAATAAATATTTCAATGTATTTGTATATACTCAGATTCTCACGAGAAAATTAATGTTAAGAAAATAAACATAACTTCTCAATTGCGAAAATACAATTAGAGACGAATCAATATTATAACCCGTACAACGTACGGGCACAAAATCTAGTAACAAATATAAAGGAAAAATGCAAAAAATTAACACTAATTTAATAATGTGAGTAAAATTTATGTATAGTTGGTAAGATATGAGCTAGTGGAAACTAGAAAGAGCAGTGGAACACCAATTACTAGCCCATTATTTATTATTTATATTTATTATTTATTCATAGTTTAGGATTTAGAAAGGAGCCCAATTGTGAGTAAAAGTTGTTTAGGTGGGAAAAATAAGAGAATTTCTTATTTTCTTAGGACTTGCCTGGATTGAGGGGGAATGAATAAGGGAGTAATATGTGAGGTGCATTTTTCATGTTTGATATTAGAAAATTATTCACCTTCCGAATCTATTACCTTCGGGGTATTCATTACCCACCCTCCCTTTGGGCAATGATTATGGGAGTAAAATATCTACTTAGTAATCATTACTCTTATATGTCAAATCTATCATCAAGAAACTCATTACCAAAGTAATTAACTTCCCTAGTAATTATCACCCGATTAAAATTTACCCTTGATTATTTTATGAATTTCAGGTAAGCCCTTAGGGGTTAGGGGATTAAGGTTTGTAAAATTGAATGTGGTGCCAATTTACAAACTCGTAAATCCAACATATCTCAAATACATACTATAAATTACGGCAGGGGCGTCTAACATCCCGTGCAACTACGGGCGGAAGAACCGGGCCTTCGGTTTTGAACACCTAATTTATAAGCCTTATTAATTAAATTCAATACAAAAATCTAAGTATAGTACCCTTGTATATTCATATTTGGGGCCTCATTTTTTCTCTGTACACCGGGCCTCTATTTGTTTTGAGATGCCCTGAATTACGGAGTATGAAATTAAATAATTCCCTAATGGGAAGGTATTTTACAAGTCTAATTAATGTATGCTAGCTATAATAATATGAAAATAGTTTTTCAATGAATAAAATTAGAGTCGCATTTTCAAAATATCAGTCGGTATGTAAAATAGTGTACTTAAGTATGTCTCCTGAGAGACGGTCTCTTAATAAGCTTTATTGAGAGACTATTGTACAATTTTTAAAAAAAGTGGTACTAAAGATAATAAAATAGGTTTAAATCATGATTAATGATAAAATGTATACATTTATTATGTAAATAGGTACGAAATTACTATGTCACGATCAACAACAAAAAGGGTACGAAATACAAATAAAAGGGTACGAAAGATTGGTCTCTCAATAACTTAGTGAGAGATCGTCTTTCTCAAGTTTTAGTGTACTTTATTATACTCCCTTCAATTCATCATAATGATCCAATTTAAGATGGGCACAATACTTAAGAAAAATAAATAAAAATGAATAAAGGACAAATGTGGGGTTTGTTGATAGGAGAGAGAGATGAATTATAAGGGAAAGCAATAAAATAAGAGTAAAAGAGTTGTGTGGGTTTGGTAATAGGAGAAAGGGATGAATAAAATAAGAGTAAAAGTTACCAAAAAAAAAGAAAGGGGAACATTACTTGAATAATCCGTTTCGAAAAAAAAAGGAATATTATAAGGAATTGGAGGGAGTATAAGATTAAGGTGAGAGTGAGTAGGGTGCGTGTGGAAATGATTAAGAAGGAGACGTGAGATTGAAGCATATATATGCAAATACGTGGATTAATTATCTTCATACATACGTGTTGACTTGATGAAGTGCTGCTAAACAATACGGAGTACTTACGTGCTTGAATTTCATATTATCATTTCATTGATTAAAATAGGAGTATACCAATAATATTAGGCCAACAAGTAACATGATGTCATCAGTTTTCGATTTTCCTCCGCCTTCCTCATCCCATAGTCAGTCTTCCCACAAATCCTCCATCCAAACAATAACAATGTGCAAACCAAATTATAGAAAAACAACATAAAATTGATAAATATCCAGCTAATTTGACAAATGAAACAATACGTATACTTTACAAAACAGACTCTTCAGCAGCATTCTACTACAGCTCATTTTGGTCCTATAAAATCCCCAAATTCTGAGTCTGCTATATGCATTTGGCTATTACGGAATTACACAACGCACCTATACTACAAACACACACGAAAATGACTCAACAATACATATATATATATATATATATCCTTCCAAACAATGGCGATTATATCACATAAACACAACTACATAGCCGAGTGTGTTCCCGTTTGTGGCGTGAAAACGTACATAGCACAACCATGAGACTCAACTTGGACACCGAATGATGATACTGCATCTACTGCAACGTCCTTGTGCTGTAACCAAAACAAAAACACCGAATTATAAAGTTTATCTATCATATATTAATCTCCCTACTTCCACTCTTTTTCTTCTGTGTTATTAATGGTCACTTTCTCAACCCACATATTTCACTCATTTCCATTTTCATTCACATATTCTTCTTATCTACCTTTTTCTTTGCAACTCAAAATAATAACAAGATAAATCATTGGAAACATGAATTATAATTCTTGAATTTCCAATAAGGAATTGAAAGCAGCAAGAGTACCTCCCACAAGTCTCTAATGGAAACACTGATAGGTGACTGAATTCCGAGTATATCCCACCCAACAGATATGGTGGCTGAAGTCGAGCATCTATTCCAAAGCACAACGGCTAGCCGGTTTCCAGTCAGAGGACCTGCCCATACCTGCAACCGATACACAATGCATGCGTATCAGACCAATTCAAACCACATGTAATAACGCAATCACTTGGTCAGTCATTTTTATTTATTCTATCATATTCCAATGTCAAGTTTAGTGGTCTTTCGCTCCATCTAAAGAATGCTAATCAACCAAGAACCAAATGTTTTACTTTTTTGCCTTTTCCCTAGCTAAGAATATAAATATAAATTCCACAGGATACAAGTCGCAGAAATTTCGCTACCAGCTACTTAAGGTAAATCCAAACAAGGCTTGGGTTTTCCTTCCTTGTTCTGTACCTGGCAGATCTTTTTTTTTTTCTTTTTGACACCGGAAAACACACGAGGGCTAATGGTATAACTATTCAGTAAAATTGGATTACCTGCTGACAACCATCAGGTCCAAAAGCATGAACTTTCCTTCCTTGGACACCAAGAGGATCTGTAATGGTCAAATTTACGTCATTTTACTTTGATAAAATTCAAAGCAGGATTAGGATCAAATACAATTGATGGTGTAACAAAAAACAATACCTTGGTTCACAGCGATCACCTCCTTGTTGGCAATGATCTCTTTTGTTTCAGCGGTCATGTTTCTCACATCACAACCAATCAACAAAGGAGACTACAAATTCAGAAACGGATCAGTAATAGCTAATAAAATTCATTGTTATGGATCAAAGAGTCAATAAGTACAGCACCTTCATTAAGGCCCAAACGCTAAAATGTGAGCGATACTCCTGGTAACTCATCCCTCCATTGCCAACTTCTAACATATCAGGATCTAGCCAGAATGACAATACAAAGAACACATTGGTTAAAAAAATGGTCAAACGGACAAAAGATATGACCTGACCCAACAAACCCGATTCACACGCTTTCTTAGGGATGGGTCCACAAATCTTAACTCCTGACCCAAAATAACCCGATGCCAAAAAGGTCCGTAATTTTAAGGCTTGGATCTGTTGATCCGGCCTTTTGACCCACCCAAATCCGACCAATCCAACAGGTCTATTAAAGCTAATCCATTAGATGATGTATATGATCACAAGCTTACCATTCCATCCACCAGGACCTGCATAGGATGCCCACTTGTCATTGATATCAGCAATAGTCGTCATGCTGGGTGGCCAAAGTAGAAGGTATGTCAGCAAAAGTTGCTAATTAAGGCTTCAGCAGAGAAGTAGAGTATTATATATAAACACTCATCCGAGGAAATGTTACAGACGAGACAGTGAAGTTAAGTGTGCTAAGTGCTAACCTAGCCCATGAATCATTGATGTCATCTGTTGTTCTCCAGCTATTCCCAACTTGATCAGCCCATAAAGCAGGGTCGTCGACTCCCCTGCATAAAATTTAAAAAAAAAAACGGAATACTTTATTTCACTGTTTCCTAATAATTTGTTAAATTAAAATTCTGTAAACAGAAGTTGGATTACCATTCACAAAGTGAGTAGAAAATTGGGCGCTGAGTGGCGTTAAGTGCTTCACGCATGGGAGGGTATCTGAAGCCCACAAATGACACGAACAATTCAAGACTCGTACACAAATGTATATAATATGTCACGTTCATTGGATAGTAACAGACCTTTCTTTTGGTGGTATGCCCAGATTGTAGCAGTTGTCATACTTAAGGTAATCCACCCCCTGAAAATAGCAAAGTAAAGGTACAAATGAATTAAACACGAGTAGGAATAGCAAAGGGAAGATGCAACAATTATTCAAAGTAATGGCTGCATCCAAAACATGAAGAGTTGTTACAGTTATGTCAATCAACGCGGTCTTTGAGAGTTCAGACTTCAGAGGAAGCAAAGCCGCATAAAGATTTTCATTTTAAGAACAAAGTACACACTAGTCTACAAATTTCACTTGAGTTCATAGAAAAGCTTACACAAATATAACAATAGAGCTATCATCCTGGTAGTGCGTAACTACGTATGCAGTTTTTTACCAATTATCCAGTATCAATATTAGAGAGTCCACCCAATTACCCTCAACTATATTAAAGAGTCCACTCAGATCAGATAATATTTTAGTATAAAAGTCGTGTATATTTGTAATAATTCAGGTTACTAGCTGAATGTATATTTGTTGTATAAAAGGCGATCCTATCACAGCACAAAAAAAGTGCGCCGGATCTTTTCAAGAGCTTTGCTATACTTTTCCAGTAACTATTGCCACCTCATAGAGTAAGCAATACGCTGTATAAAAGGGTTCGAAACATAAATATAAAGTTCTTAGCTTTTTTTCTTCAGCTTAAGTTTTACTAGACATTCAGTCAAAAAAAAAAAAACCCCAATTCTACTAGACATGCTATTAAAAATATCCTTTTTTTTTTTTTTTACCTTTGGCACTGTATAAACAGACACGACAAAGAAAAATGAAAGCCGCTTGGTTGTATGCATCAAAACTAAGCCAAGTAAAGTGTAAAGCTATAACAAAAACCGGATACTGACCCAGGAAGCAAACTGTGCTGCATCATTCTTTTCATGTAACAGAGACCCTGGACGAACTTGGCACGTAAAAACCCTATAACAAAATTTTGAATTAGTTAGATGACCTCATGGCATATATTAAATAATAGCGCACACAAGACTGATTACTCTCGACCAAAATTAAGACATGTATGGTGTAGCGTACCCAGCATCCGAGTAGATACCAAGCTTGAGACCCTTGGCATGAACATAGTCTGCAAGTGCCTTGATTCCAGAAGGAAAAGTCTTTGGATCTGGTACCAGCTTTCCCTGCATTATGAAGAACAAGTTTGAGCTTCTAATGATGTAGACCTCAATTCCTTTTAGGACAAAGGCATTTTTGTTATTGTATCTCTAATAAAAACAAAGAACAATACACCAAGGCCTCAAAGGCTCCTGCAGTCCCGCTTCTAGCAAGGTAGCTGAGGTTTGATGTACAACTCATATGTTTCAAAAAAAATACAAAGAGGTTGTTTCCGAGTGAAATTCAATGAAGAATGCGTAGAGATTTGAATAACCATGGGCTACTTCTCAATAAAGAAGTGAGGAGAGGTAAGTGAGTCATTTTGGCTTTATTCTATCATTTCATCTATTTGAAATGGAAAACTAATATGCAACAAAAACGATCGATTTCAGAAGTAGTGTAACAAATTGCTGACCTCTAAATTTCGCGTTGCTTTGGACCAGCAATCATCTGCAACCAAAGCAGTAAATGAGTACATGAAGAGAATACAAAAGAAAACAAGAAAGATGGAAAGGACTGCAAAAAAATCTCACCAATATTTACATAATTGTATCCCAAATCAGCCAATCCCGTTGAAATGAGGGCGTCGGCTGCCAATGTGAAAGATGAACCATTAAAATGAAGTAATTAGGGTTGATGTTGATCAAGAATCATAACCATGATTTTATTATTCAAATATTGAAATTAATCAGAACATGCAATGCTAACAAAGTCAAGAATATGAATACCAGTTTCTTTGATGAGGGTCTCATTAATATCACAGTCAAAGAAGTTCCAACTATTCCATCTGCACATCATCACATTAAACCAGGTCATACAATTAATTCACTATATAATCAAAAATCAAAAATATCCAACTATTTATCACACAAAATTGTAGGTCAAACATATCAACTTTCATGTAAGCAGATGTCAAGTAGCTTAGTTGGTAAACTCATAACCTGGGTTCGACCCCCGTTAGCATCAAAATCGCATTTGTGACTCCCTTCACACCAAAAAAAATCTAAGCAAGCTATTCAAACTTGAGGTCAAACCCATTATTGATATTCAGTAAACACCAACTTCATATGATTCAAAAAATCAAAACTTTGACCAAAACAATAACAAAAAATTAAAATTAAAGAGATGGGCATGCATGAATTAAAATTATCCCCTCTGTTCGGTTGAATTCCATTCGTTGACTAAATTTATGAAGAAACGTATGAAATTCAACCGAACGGTGGGAGTAAAATATAAAACGATGAGGAAATAAAAAGAAGATTGAGAAAAAAAATACCCCATCTGAGGGGTTTGAGCTAATCCATTGGCAAGCTGAAGTTTGCCATACTTGGAGGTGTCATAAATCTTGTTATATTTGGAAGTAAATAACAAGTTATTGTGATTTTGAATTAATGGTCTAATTCTGGCGACAGAAATTGAGCAGAATGAGATTAACAAGAGACATAAACATGATAAATTATTCATGTTTTTCATCTTCATATTTTTCTTTGTTTTGTTGTTTTACTGTTTCTGGAGTAGTCTAATGTGGATTATGTGAATGCGATGAGAAAACTTGTTTAGAAGCAACGGATTTAGTTCCGTATATAAAGCCATTTAAAGGTTTTAAATAGTGACATAACTGGATATTGTAGGGTCTAGCTAGTGACTAGTGTACTCGAGATGCTTTTGTGATTAGTATAATAAAGCACAAATTCTCATTTGTGATTATTCGTCATAAGTTTGGTTATAGATAAAGACAAGTCATTTGTAGTCCCCTATGTACTCTGATTACACTGACAGATATACTCATCACAAAAGAAACTTACAACAATAAAGATGCCTTGTGTTCCTAATGACTTCAGGTATAAATTTCTATTTTTTTATAAAAAAAGAAAAAAGAACAAAAGAAAAGATCGGGACTTGATATTTTTCTACACAAAATTTTTGATTTTCGACTTTATAGAACAAATACCAGATATGACCAGATTGGTGAAAATTATAAGATCGTATATCGACACAACAACTCCCCTAGTCCTAAACTTTGTGATAAGTAATCGACTGGTTATGAGGTGCATGATCGACACCGGAGCATATACGAAATTAATGTACAAAGAGACCTTTCAGAAATTAGGTTGCAGCCGCATCACCTTAAGCTGGCTAATAGCGCCCTATATAGCTTCTCGGAAAATAGCGTAAATGCGTAACGCTCGTGGGTGTCCAAAAAGTAGCTCGGAACGGCTGGACTGGTCTGGACTGGATACATTCAGCCCAGTCTCCAGGGCTTAAAAATAGTGACCGGTCTACGACATAAAATTTCAAAAATACTCTTTAAAGTCATGCCGGTCTGGTCCGAAATCGGACTTAATGGTTTCCGATCCGGGTCTCCCTCTAACTGTCCGGTCTCAGATTTTGGAAAGAGGAGGGAGGTATTTTGTCGGTCCGGTCCCGTTTCCAGATCGGTGAAACTCCTACATGGCTATGGTAGAGCACGGATTTGCCCTTCTACTTTGGAATGGGAGTTGCGTGAAAGATTGTCATGGCCGAGTTTATTGTCATTGACGCCCTATCAGCCTACAACCCTTTGATAAGACGAGCAACTCTGCATGAAATTTTTTTCTCTTTTATCTGTCCGAGCTCTAACCATGTTGTATATATCAAAAAAAGGAAAGGCGAAATAATCATGGTTTTGCGGTGTTAAAGTGGGACTATTGTCATTTGACAAGAGAACATCGAAGGCAAAAAAAGAATTAAGTCTGGATGAGTCTTCTGCCGCTAGAGTGGGACTATCGTCATTTGACAAGGAAACACCAAAGGCAAAAAAAAGAGTTAAACTTGGACGAGGCATTCCCCACCAATCCGAGCTGACCTGAGCCGGGGGAGAGACCCTGATGATTTAGCTCATCAGCTTAGGTCGCCCAATGGTCATAGACAAAGATCTGAACCAAAAATTCAAAACAGAGTTAGATGGAAATCTTAGAAAAGAATTGAGATATCTTTGCAAACTCATTCGGAGAGGAGATGCCTGGAGTCGACAAAATTTTGATTTATCCATAGGTTGAATGCCGACCCAGGTTTCAAGCCAGTTAAGCAGAAAAGAAGAGATGTATTAATGGAGAAAGATGTTGCCATCAAGAAAAAGGTGAAAAATCTCTTAAATGTGCAAAGTAGCATACCTCGTATACACAGCACTTGAATTTGAAATTTAATACATGTAGTTAAAAATCTCTTATACTGTACATTCTTTAAATCATATTACATGTATAAAATTGCCGAATAAACTTAACCATCAGCTCGATTATCAGGACAATTCTCTAACATTTTCTTTTCCCAATTGAAGTAAGTAAGATACTATTTAAGGGTTTTGGGACAATTACTTTTTTTTTTTTTTTTTTTTTTGGTTCAAACAATTACTTTAATGGTTGTATTTTAGACCAAGCTAAGTAAACATCAAACGTCTAATTAACACAAATATTGCAAGAACATACATCTACGTCTTATGCTAATTGAGCCCCTATTGCCTTGTTTTTGTTATGGTAAAGATTTACTTTATGGTTGGCCGGTCATATTTGATATTAGGAAACCGAAAGTTGATTATTTTAAGTGCCTAAAATGAATAAATTAGCGATTAGTCAAAATCTCAAATATAAAACGTTATTAGTTACTTAAAACGTGTAAACACCAAGCATAGTCATTAGTCTGTCTAAAGGGGATTGGGGAACTTTGGTACGGCAAGGCACTTGGGTTAATTAGTTTATACCCACCTTCACTCACCAATCACCTTCGAGTTTACCAAATTTGACTCTAATAAATAAGTAAATATGTGGCAACTTCTTCTAAATGGGTAGCCGTAAAGTTGACAAGTAATTTGGTCTCTTCAATTAGCTTTGTATTCAAACTAAACACTTGGCGGCTCAATTCTTAAGTGGGTAGGTTTGTTATTGTCTTACTGACCCACCCCCATGTTCAACCGCCCCTTTTGTTACTGTTTTACAAGGATCGTATAGTAACATCGCATGTTAATTGAAAAATATTCTTCTATACAAACAGATTTACGTTAAAGCATTGTAAAATCATTAATAAAGTATTTTAATGTCCTTATTACCAAATTATGGTAGTTAATGGAGGTTGGGGGTAATTCTATAAAGTAACTGACAGTTTTTCAATAACCATTATATACAATCGATATATACAAGAATTATTATATCTTATCAGCTACGTACACGGTATATATTCAGATATTCTCATTAGAAATATACAAATATTCATAAGATAAGAAATAGTTCCTTATCAGAGTTAATGAAAATAATGGAAAGCGAATTAGTAATGTAATATCGTACCTGAAAAGATTGGAAATGTTTACTTGAAATTTCAATTTTTTTTCTTGATAATGTATGTATAAGCCTCAAAGCCCGTAAGGGTATCGTCATTTGTTCCTTTTTTTTTTAAAAAAAAAATAACCCAATACATAAATTAGGATATTATTAGATGATGATGGGGGCGGCACATTTGCTACATGAGATTTCAAAGTTCTCATTTGCTGTTGCTGATATGAAGTATGTAACGAATATTTAAATTTTAGGTATTTTGGTATACACCTATATTATTTTCTAATGATGCCGTTGAGTGCACTCTAAGTCATCAAATCCTTATTAGGATAGGATAAGTATTACGGTTACATAAATGATTGGACAATTTAAGTTTATTAATGTTCTACTTGACGCAATATTCCAAACTTTCCCTTCCACTTGATGTCGTAGCCCCATAAATAAGCTGCGTTTTGCAATCTAATTGGATGATTTCATTACTTTTCTTGCCGGCCGGCCGGTATTGTTTAGTTGAGCCTTCTAGTACCCTCCGACCTCGGTTCCACTTATTTATTTTGTTGATTTTGCTATAAAAATTAAGGAGAAGAGAGTGAATTATTTGTGCTTGTTATTGATGACAAGTAAATCCTGTATGGGTATGTTTAGTGCTTGTTTGGTTACTCCTTAAAATTTATGGGAGTTGAAAAATCTCATGAATTAGAAAAGAGGTACTTGTTTGGTTGCCCATTTTTTGGCAAAATGTGGGAATTTAATTTTCCAAGGAGTTGGAAACTCCTCCACAATGGAGGAGATCAATTACCTAGCTTCCCCTAGGTAATTGCAAACTCATGTGGAATTAAATTCCTGTATAGGCAACCAAACGGGTTTGCTAAAATCACATGAATTTCATGTGGGAACTTAATTCCCATGATTTCGGTATTCCTAATGAGCACTTAATTTCTAATATAAAAAGGTAAACAAACGAATATGAATCCTAAAATGGAATAGCCAAATAAATGACCAGAAATGAAGGAAGTACGGTATATATTAAGGGAACCACAAGTTTTATATGCTCAACTTCAATGTATTTTGACTCGTGATCACTTAGACTACGCATGGTGGATGTCTGGATGATAGTCAATTTATTCCGTAATTGACAAAGTTATAAGACAAATATTTATAACCTGAATTTAAATCTAATTAATATCAATTTGTTATTGTAGCTCACCTTATTACAAACTAAACTTGGATCAAGTAAAAAGAAACGATCGAGTTTAATTAGATGTTTCATATTCAAGACATTGGAAATGGAATTTTACGTATTATCATCGCAAACTGTCCACCTTAATTTCAGATTATTAAACCTAATTGAGTCGAAAATAGAAGGGCTTGTAAATTGTACTTGGCCGTGACACACGTTAATGACAATTTATGTTAAACCTATATATTATCAGTCGTTTGCTATAGGACTAGCCCAATATCAATATAAAGTTTTATATACGAAGTTCAAAACTAATAATTCTTTAATTGAAAATCTTAATTTATCAGCCAACAACTATTCAATAATGACCGCATATTTAATAGATCGATCATAAGTTCATAACTAATGAGTTGTATGTTAAAATAAAACTTAAAAGTTACTATAAAATAAAACCGTTATAATGGAAAATTGTTCTCTATATTAGGATTGGGATATGAGGCTTTATGCAAGAAAAGCTTGTCTCGCAAAGAATAATTATTTAGTGGCACTAGTATGAGTAGAGCAAGTCCAATGATAAGCTAATTACAACTAGCTTACCATTGCCATATCATATTTTAAACTAGTTTATATTTAGACTATCAATTCATTTCAATGGTTTAGCTTAAATTCACTAGCTTGACCCAAATTTTAATAAGTCAAATTAATTTTATTGGTTGCACTTTAGTGGTAGGGTCATTTAAGCTACTAGCTTAATGAAGCTAGTTGCTTGGCTTAAACTAACCTACAAGGACTTGTCCAATGGTTTAGCCGTCTTGCAATTTCTTAAAATTGCAAGCAAGTCTCTAAGACAAACCATTAGACTTGCTCACAAACTGCTTTCACAAAGATTGCAACTTTGTTAGAGCATCATCTACAATGGTAAGCTAGTTGCTACTAACTTACCTGTGCCATATAAGATTTTCAAGCTACAATATTTTTAAGCTAGAAATTACTATAATGGTAAGCTACTAGTGTTGGAGGAGTGTTATTGACCTTTTCCTTCCAACCTTCTCCATTTCCCTCTTACAATTGATTAATTTAGTATATATCGTGTGGGTCGAAAGGCAAGTGTATAAAGCAAAAGAAATGATATTTTAATCGGTTGTGAGAGAAGGAGGTAGAAAATAAAAGGTAGATAGTAATTCTCCTAGTTGTGTGGCTTAGATGGACCCATATGTCAACTACCTTCCATATCACCCTTTAATTAATACCATTTGAGCTACTAGCTCAATTTAAGCTAGTTTACGTGGAGTGTTCTAATGGTTAAGCAAGTAGCTTGAAATCTTTTTTATTTACAAGTCTTTTTGGGTAACCATTGAAAATCTTCTTACTACTTTGCCCTTTTCTTCCTTAAAACTTAAAACTCACACCTTCTTTATTCATTTGTTTACGTAAAACGCAATTAAGGTGATTATGCTCTTGATCTTTATTTGAATAGATTTTGAATGTTTAACACTTTATTTATTTGAATTAGACGGACTTCCTTTCTCTCGACGCCTGATATTGGTGTTCCATTTAAAATCAATGGAATATAAACACCCCGGTAGTATAATCATTTAGACCTGGTAAAACGGGTTAACGGGTCGGGTTTGGGTCGGGCCTATTCGGGTCAGGTCAGTTCGAGTCTCTCATTGATTTCTGGTTAATTCGGGTCGGGACGGGTCATTTCGGGTTTTGGGTCTGTTTCGGGTTTGATGGTCGGGTCTATTTTGGGTCAAGCGGATCGAGTTGATTCGGGTCGGGTCATTTTCGGGTCAATGAATAACAGAGAAATAGTCATTTCAAGTCTTTTCGGTTCATTTGAAGTTATATTTTGTCGAGTCATTTTCGGGTTTGGTGGTTTCAGATCGGATCATTTTTGGGTCGGGTCAGTTACGGGTCAAGAAGCTCGGGTCGTGTTCGGGTCGGGTTGGGTCAATCCGGGTTTTCGGGTCACATTCGGGTGATGTAGTTCGGGTCACTTCGGGTCTCGGGTCAGTCTTTTCGGGTTGGGTCAATCGGGTCGGGTTGCTTTTGCTAGGTCGAAGTTAGGTAGCACCCAAACGGACACGGACATGCGACACGGCATCCCATAAAATTTAGGACACGGGACACGTTATTTAAATTTAATAAAATATGTATTTTATAATTATAAACGTTCGATTTTATTTTTATAAAAGTATTTGATATTAAATTTAAATAAGTGAAGGTAAAACTTGTCCTTTATTATAATTCATTTTTATTTACCATCCAAACGCATCTTCTAATCAATCTCTTCCGACAACTCATTTCTCGTTTAAAGAACATCATTCACTCCAAATGATGTCCAAATGTCATGGACACGCGTCGGACACGGACCAAATACCATGGACACGCGTCGGACACGTGCCCAAATAAATGTAGAAAGTTAGACACGGCTTTATAGGTGTCCGACACGTTTCGGTGTGTGTCCGAGGAGTGTCGGTGTCCGACAAGGTGTCGGTGTCCGACACGGTGTCGGAAACGAGACGGCTGATTAGGAGAAATGTCCATGCTACCTAGGATCTAAGTATAGATCACTTGCTAATGTATGATTTTTAGCTCGTCTTATATAAATAATTTAATAATTAGAGACTAAATTACTATTTTATTGAAACAACTTATGGTCAAAAAGTTATGTCTGTAAAAAAAGGTTGTCAATCTAACTGAAATAACTAATACTTCGTATTTTTTTATTCATATAAAGCCTTTTAATGAAGTAACATATATATATATATATATATATATATATATATATATATATATATATATATATATATATATATATATATATATATATATATATAGAGAAGAGATCAACTAAGGTCCATATATATAATAAGTCCATAAGTCCTAATGTGGACGGTTGGATCAATCAAACCAATGGCCAAGATTTGTGATCAAACCCCACTAAACCCCATTAAACTAATATTTTTGATTTACCTCTCTCCTCTTACCCACTAACCCATGCATGCTACACTGTTTGTCCATCAGTCCATGATCATTTCCCTCCTCATTTTCTAGACAATTCAAAACAACTTGCGGGTATTTGTGTTTTCCCTCTATTTCCTGTCATTTCGTCTTCCTTTTCTTTCTTCGCAATTCTGATAACTCCATTTTCATCATTACCAATTAAGTCCATCCTAACAAACTCCATTTTAATCACAACAAATTAATACCAACTCGCGTGCAAACTCACCTGTCTCCATTTTTTTATAAGGTATTTTCTCCATTCCTTATTTAGTGATTCGTAGTTTGTTTTTTTTTAATTATTGCCTTTGTTAAACTATCATAAAAAGAGTTCATTTGATTTTTCAATCTGCAATTATGGGTTTGCTGATGTTTATTTGTTTAATTGTTAATTATGGTTGTGCAGAACAAATTCGAGGTCATTTGATAATTAACAATGGTTTTTGCCAAGAAAAATGCCAAGAAATCTTCCAAGAAATCTGAATCGAAGGTAAAAAATCTCGTCTTGTTGGTATAACTCTTATAAAATGATTTGTAACTTCAATTAAATATCTGTATAACTCTAATCCCAATTGTTGGTCATCTACAGATGGATGTTGTAGAAAGTATTGACACGGGAGTTGATATCCAGGTTAAAAGTTTTGATTTTGATTTATACGTTACTAGATGTCTAACTCTGCTTACTAGATGTATAACTTCGATTACTCAATATGTATAACTCTCGGTTAATTAATTTAAAACTCTGGTTAATAGATGTATAACTTTAGTACGCAATATGTATAACTCTGGTTCCTAGATGTATAACTCTGGGTTCTAGATGTATAGCTCTTCGATTCGTGACCAACTCCTTCTTCATAATGTCAAACTCTAATTGTTATATGTATGACTATACTTCTAATTAGTTTCCATACATAGAGTTATACAATATATGCCTACGATTATACAATTTATACCGGAGTTATTCATTATCTTGTATATGCTTACAGCTATTATACATTGTATGACCGAGTTATACATTCTATGACTAGAGTTATACATTACATGACCAGAGTTATACTTTCTATTGCTAGAGTTATACATTTTATCGTAGTCATTTGTTGTATAACTCTGATTACATGTTGAATAACCTGCTTTGTCATAATGTATAACTAGAGTTATACAATGTATGGCCGAGTTAGACATTCTATTACTAGAGTTATACATTACATGGCCAGAGTTATACTTTCTATTGCTAGAGTTATACATTTTATCGCGATTATTTGTTGTATAACTCGATTACATGTTGAATAACCTTTGTCATAATGTATAAGCGGAGTTATACAATGTATGGCCGAGTTAGACATTCTATGACTAGAGTTATACATTACATGGCCAGAGTTATACTTTCTATTGTTAGAGTTATACATTTTAATTATAGAGTTATACAATGTATGGCCAGAGTTAGACATTCTATGACTAGAGTTATACATTACATGGCCAGAGTTATACTTTCTATTGCTAGAGTTATACATTTTAATAATAGAGTTATACATTAATGGCTCGAGTTACACATATAATTTTACACATTATATAAGTTGAATCCCTTTTTATTTGTCACTTCTGAGATGGATGATGCACCAATCGAGAAGGGAGCTGATTTCCAGGTTCAAAGTTTGAGCTTTTTATAACTGTTGTCATTTGTTGTATAACTCTGATTACATTTTGAATAACTTTTGCTGTCAGAATGAATAACTCTTCATATTTTCTGATTAACTCTATTATCAGAATGTATAACTTTACTTATATTTTGTATAACTCTGACTATCTATTGTATTACTTTAATTCACAATATGTCTATTTCTTTGTTCCAAATATCTCTAATTGCAACTACGATCTGTATAATTTTGTGTGTTGTCTTTGCTTTTCCCGGATGGTTGAGGCCAAGCCAAGGGTAAAGAGGGTGCATGATATCACGGTTTCGTGTCGACCTCAAAGACTTGTTTCTCTCATTGAAAAGCTTAATGAGGATCGGTGTCCATTTGTTAAGAAAATTGGGTTTGGTGGCCTTTTGGAGCTCAAGATTAGCGACTTCCCACTTGCACACGTTCGCTGTTCTTGGAATCCTTCTCGACAACTCATATGTGTTCGGGGCTTCGCGGAAGAAGGAGTTTATGATCGATAAGCATGACGTGCATGATTGTTTCTTGTTACCTTTTGGACCCAACCCTCTCCCTTTGGTGCTGTGAGCTCGCGAAGGGGTCCACCGACCCCGAGAATAAGGAGTCGAAGGACAAATGGCGAGAAGCGTACGGGGTGGCCAAAGGGAATAGTGCAATACCCTTAGGGAAAGTTCACAAGCAACACGGAGTACGAGGAGGCGGACGATCAATTTTGCCGGCTATTTGTTTTGTTCTGTATGTCTTCATTCCTCGCACCCACCCCAAACAGCGGGATAGATTGGAAGCTGTTAAGGGCTGTAGAAGATCCTAAAGCCATCCCGCATTTTGACTGGTGCTCTTATATTTTGGACATGACGGTGAAAGCGGGGTCAGACTTTAAAAAGGGGGTAACAATTTTGAATGGGTGTATCCCCTTCCTCATGATAAGCTACTTTCAGCGATATGATTACAGGGGTAAGCCTTGTAATCATGATCTTCCTTTGATTAAACATTGGGATGAAGCTTCGCTTGTAGAGAGGGTAAAATTTGAGGTGGGTCAAGGGGGATTGGGTACTTTAACCTTGTCTAAGACCAGGTATCCGAGGTGCCTTCAAGACCCCTCTTATGGAAGGAGTGTGGACGATGCAGCCTCGGCGGCCCGCGTGAACCCAAACTATGTTGCTAACAGCCCCAACCCCCTCAACCCCGCTTGACTTCGAGAAGAAGTTCATTGGATAGAACTACCGGCAGGGGTCGAGGATGACCGGGAATTGAAAGCTAGGTGTCGATGTAAGTGCAAACTATTATATATTTCTGCGAGATGGATTACATTTTTTGAACGTACCCATATATTATAATATAACTTTCTAACTGTACTTCTTGGATGCAGGGTACTCACGAGCTTTATCTGCAAATGCAAAGGAACGCTATTGTGTTCTATTCATGGTACGCAGATGCAACCGCACGGATCAAAGCTGTAAATAGTGATCCGACGGGCCTAAATGCTAGTCAGGCCTCTCAAGAATTCTTTGAGGGTGAAAAGATTCAAAAGTACGTCATTGGTGAGCAGTTGCGAGAAAGGTGAAGGTTTACGTGGGTAACGCCCTGCATTTGGAGAGGTAGTTGCGAGCATCCAAAAAAAATCTGTCGGAATCGATGCATCTACGCGTCAAATCAGTGAAGTTCTTGAGAGTCTCGGCAATGATGGGGGTGGATGGGGTGGGAACCCCCGTGTTGAGCCGCGTCGAGAGTCCGTCAAAGGCGACACGCCAACGAAATCGATTG
Source organism: Silene latifolia (assembly GCF_048544455.1). Taxonomy (NCBI): domain Eukaryota; kingdom Viridiplantae; phylum Streptophyta; class Magnoliopsida; order Caryophyllales; family Caryophyllaceae; genus Silene; species Silene latifolia. Next base: position 32,824,539 of record NC_133526.1, on the reverse strand, counting down.
CAGTTTCATGGTCAAAGATTATGGAGGAAGTGGGAGGTGATACAGTCGTTTCTAAGCCGTTGTCACCTGCTAGCCCAGGGTTAGAGGATCAGGTTGTGTGCACCCCGTCCCATCGTCGAGAAGCTGTTGTTGGAGGCGAGTTACACCGAGGAGGAAATTGACGAAACTTTAGGACCGTCAAAGGACGATGAGGCTCGCCTCTGGTCAGGTGATGAGGGGCATGAGCACGTTCATGGGGACGGATTGAATGAAAATGCTGAAAATGTTGGAAGATTGTCAGACACTGACCATGAAAGAGCAGCAGACATTGTAGGCGAGGCGACGGACGGTCGAGAGAATCTTTGAATCTCGGCCCGTGGTAGGTGATGAGGTGCATGAGCAAGTTCATGGGGAGGGATTGCGGAAAATGTTGAAAGATTGTCGGACAATCAACCGTCGGATATGGTGATGGAAAAATCTACGGTCCCAGGTGGGTTTGGACACACAAGAAGCGATGGAGTGTCTGTTTTCTCTCTTTGAAATGAAGGAAGCGCACGTGGACTTCCGGCGTACGGGAGTGGTCCTGGTGGCGAGGTAAGTTTTTAATTTGCGATAAATACTTTTTATACAATCGTTTTTTTTTGTTTATTGGTCGTGTATAACTCTAAGTTGATCAAGTATAACCTTGTTGAAACTTATGTTGAAGCCTTCTAACTGTAGTGCCACTGCAACGGCCGGTTGGTACAACTCTTTACCAAGTATATGACTACGGTTATACAAAGTATATGACTAGAGTTATACAATATATGCTTTGAGTTATACATTAGATATTTGGAGGTATATCTAGAGTTATACAAGTATAGTTATACATTATAGTGTATACGATTATACATTTTATGGTCGAGTTATACATTCTATGCTTACGAGTTATACATTTTATGGCGAGTTATACGTTTGGTGTTTAATTTTGTTATTTTTCATTCATGCCACTTTGTTAACCAAAGTATATGACTACGATTATACAAAGTATATGACTAGAGTTATACAATATACGCTTTGGAGTTATACATTAGATAGCTGGAGGTATATCTAGAGTTATACGATATAGTTATACATTCTATGCTTACGAGTTATACATTTTATGGCCGAGTTATACGTTTGGTGTTTAATTTTGTTATTTTTCATTCAGGCCCTTTGTTAAAAAGGATGTAATTGAGAATGTTGAACAACATTCTAACAATGGGGGTGTAAACGTAGATGTTGGCGTCGGTGCGGAGATCACCCCGGGGAATCCTCCAACGGAATGTCTTGGAAATGAAATCCCTCGACTTTCATGAGCACGGCGAGATGTGAATGAGGCATTTGCGGGGTTGAGGAGCGAACGAGTGGTGCTTTGCCAAAGAAGGTTTGGTAGTTGAAATTAGAGATGCTAGGGTTGAGCCTGTTGCGCCACTCCCACCCCCTATTTATGTGCCGCGATGTGACATGATCCACCATCCGTTCTTCTTTGCATTCAACTGCCCCCTTCCGTGTATGGACATAGTACCGAGAACCTAGGTTGTTCTCGGGATTGCGGGCACCGAACCGACCGGCACGTATGCTCACGGTGGTTGCGATTTAACAAGGAACGTTTCAGGACGGTGTTCGGGGTGAGGAAGGATGTAATGGATTATGTCTTTGATGAATTCCACGACCATAAAAAATCGTAAGTAAAAGATAAGTTTTACCTATATTTCAATACGACAGTCAAACAGGCCATGAATGCATTCCCTTCTTTGTGTGTCTCAATTTTGCTAATCCTTTGTAGGGAACAATTGGTCACATATCCTGTCCAAAGCGCATAACGCGTATTGATCTCCGGTCGTTGATGCCCGGGAAAGCAGTTAAGGTAATGTCATCGGCTTTGAGTCTGTACTACTCAATCGGCTTACGCACGCGAACACCGCACCGTTGTTTCAAGTTCGCGTTGTTTCTTTGGCCTAGCTCACGCTGTAAGTGTGCTCGAACTCCGCAAGTTATTTTGTGACAAAGCGTACGTAACTTATGATACAAGCTGCCAACCCCGTCTATCATTTTTATAGGACCTAGCAATTGCAATTTGGCAAGGCAGGAAGAAAAACTTGGTTGTTGATCATTCTGAAGGCTTTTGTTACTCGTGGGACATGTGGCAAGAGTCGTGTTCTAGTCCATTCAAGCTGGACTCCGATATGGTGAGCTCGGATATCAATATAGAGACATTTACATACTGGAATTATTCATTATTTTCGTAGAGTTTAACAATATATGCTTAGAGTTGTACAATATATGCTTTAGAGTTAGGCATGGAGTTGTACCTAGAGTAATACAGAGTTATACACTACACTTGTATATGCTTACGGTTATAGAGTTTATGGCTAGAGTTATACATCCTATGCCAAGAGTTATACAGTATATAACTTTAGCTTTCAGAATTACTAGAGTTATACGTTCTAGGGCTGAAGTTATACATTATTTGTCTAGAGTTATACAATATATGCTTAGAGTTTTGATGAGTGGCTAATTTCACTCCATAACTCTAGGCATATAATGTATAACTTTAACCATAGGATGTATAACTCACTGCACATAAAGTACAATTGTAAGCATATACAGTATAATGTATAACTGCAGGCATCTGCTTAGTGCACATAATGTACAACTGCAAGAATATACTGTATAACTCTGGAAATTGAATGTACAACTCTACACATATAATGTATAACTACGGGCACTGATGTATAACTCCAACTACGCACAATATGTATGCCTCTAATCTGCTATTTATGTTTCAAAACCCTTAGATTTTTGGTGCATGTTTGTAGGTATTCGTCCGGTTAGCGGTGGTGATAAAGATCATTACTCTTGCATTTGCATAAATTTCCTCTCCGAGCAGATCGAGTACCTTGATAATCGTTCTTACGAGGACGATCTTCTGACATTACCATACGGAGGGATTGCGCGTATTCTTTGTAAGACTTATAAACTGGTGACTAGATTAATTATCGGCTCCATTTGTTTTGTTAATACGTCTTCCCCTTTTAAACGCCTTGCCTAACTTCCGCGGTGATGCAATGGGAAGGTATATGGCCTACAAAGGGCTCGACAAAGGCAAGAAAGTTGAACGTTTCCCTTTTGTCAACATTAAATTCAACTGGCGGGGAGCGGGACATACGCCAATGGCGTGGTCATGCGTCATGATTCATATGTTCTTTGTACCGTGGAGAGCCATTCGATTGTACCCTAGGGATCGAGGAAAGCAATGACCTCATGCGGCGGAAATTGCTTTGCAACCCTTGTCCTCGGTGACATTAACTTGGACGGGGAAGAAGTGTTATCCAGGGTATCGGCTTTTAAGGAGCTTAAAGACCGTGAATTGGAGGAGGTGCGTGATAAACGAGAGGAGGGGCCGGCAACACAAGTGGAAGGAAGAGAGGTGTTGGAAACGCGGGAGAGAAATTCGCTAAACGACCTTGCTCTAAGGTCGGTTCAACCTTCCAGACTCCACCTTCCAAAGTAGCCCTGGGCGGACGCCGTCCGTCGGGCCCTCTCGGTGTTAGTAGCCGCTCCGGGGTAAGGGCGATGGCCTTGGTTGCACCAAATATTGCGGAGAACCAGACGCCAACCTTACCGTGGTCGCCAAGATTCTGAAGATGAACAAGGCATTAACTAGGGATATCCCGGTGTATCGCAAACAAGTGGCTGATTACGTTTTCCTTGATGACTACAAATTTCCAAATGAGTAAGCTGTGCTAAAATCCTAATGTTTTATCATATTAAGTTTTATCAATATAGAGACAATTCTATACTGGAATTCTACCCTTTGTTGCGTAGAGTTATACATAATATGCTCAGAGTTGTACAATTTATAGTTTGGAGTTATACATTAGAGGACTGGAGTTATACCTAGAGTATAACTCTGGCCATAAAATGTATAACTGTAAGCATAGAATGTATAACTCTGACAATAAAATGTATAACTGTATACACTATAATGTATACCTAGAGTAATACATGGAGTTATATGTATCATCACTGAAGTTATATATATCGTTAATGGAGTTACTCATTCCTAAACTGCAGTTATACGTTTCATCAGTGAAGTTATGCAGTCATTTTAATAGCAGTTACCTTCCCATTTAGTATACGTCATAGCCTGATTAACACATGCTGCCTGAACTACAGTGAACCACTTGTGAGTTACGGCCGGCACGGAACAATTAATAGGTTGGAAATGTTGTCTATGCTCCCTGAGACGCCAATGGATGAAAAAGTTATTGAGTGTTGGTCCTTGTTGCTTAATCGATTGGAGGCAGAGGATTGCGCGATGTTTCGTTCGTCTTTCTTCGGTATCCGTCATATGGTATGGTCCTAATCAATCCTGTAATATGTTATAAGAGTTGCACATACCCTCTTTAAAACTTTCACAGTTGAAAGTAAGTATAAAGTTATACATACCCTCCCTGGAGTTAAACATTTTGTCTTGAGAAGTTATTAACAACCAGTATATACTTAGGGATTCTTCATTATTCGTAAGATTCTTGTGAAACTCCAATGCACAACCCCATAACTCACTTTGGTATCCTCATTCATATCTTGCTACTTGAACAGGAAATAATCTTGAGCCTTGTACGAAACCCTGTCCAACAAACACCGGACACCGAGATGTTGTACCATACGTGGGACGTCTTCCGAACCGACTGTGGCAAAGATTTCAGCTTGAAGGCTGATTTAATCTTTGTACCCATTAAGATTGAAGCGCATTATGCATGTGTGTGTATCAACTTTAATTCTAGGACGATTGATCTCCTGGACAGTAAGTACTATTCAAGTCCGCGGCAATCGGAGATATGCGCAGCATGTCAAGTTATTGTAAGTGGAATTAAATTGTAATTATGTTCAACTAAAAAGTGTTCTCACCGCTTTCACAAATCTCACTTTTTGACGTTCTTGTCTGCGCGGGCGAGCCTCATGAGCGACTACGTGGAGGCTAGGGACGATGCGAAGAGCAGAGCGAAAGACATACCGTCGTTCAGTTCCGTCGAGATCCGTTTGCCTGGCATCCGCAAACGATAAACGACACCGAGTCTGGCTTGTTCTGCATGATGCACATGTTAATGTACGAGGGTGATAGTTTTGGTCACGTTGATCTCGAGAGGAAGGTGAACCGTCGATATTTGGTGATCCGGTTAGCGCGACGCTTCTCTAGGCGACATGAACATCATCAAGGAAGGAGTTCGACCAAGGTCAATGGTTTCATCGGCGAGAAATTACAGATCCTGAAGGTAGTAGAAAAAGAGACGGAAAGCAGCGCGGAGAGGAGATAAAAAACCTGCGAAAAAATAGAATGGATCCCTTTGAATCTGTATTCCCTTTTTTTGCAACTCTAGAATGTGGTCAAGAAACTCCTTAACAAATTAGACAACTTGTTGGAATAGATTGTTACTATATCATCTTGGTCAGTCATAATTAAAATCCAAGTTTTCTGAGATAAGTGTTAGAGTTATACACTCTGTGAAGTAAAGTTATACAAATTATGTGCAGGAGTTATACAACATTTATTAGACAGCTAAGAGTTATACAAAAAACATCAAGAGCTATACAAAGTTTGTGTACAAGAGTTATACAACATATGACTGCGATTATTTAAAGGCAAATTTTATTAGACGAGTTATGAGTTACGCAAAAAATAACAAGAGTTATACAAATTTTGAACAAGAGTTATACACTCTGTGAAGTACATTTATCCATATATGGGTAAGAGTTGTACTTAAAGCCACTGAAATTATAATTCCTTCTTAAAGCCACTTTTAAATATTGAATATGTTGCCATGAACAGAAGTCATCAAAATAATGTAAAAGAGTTGTACAACATTAGTGCATAAATTTCACACACCATATTTTCGAAGTTATACAACGGAAGGTGCAATCCCCCTTCAAAATAGACAAAAGCTAGCTATTAAATACCCGCTCCGTCTCACCAGATTTTTTACCTTTTAAAGAAAAAAAGATTGTAAATAATTTGTTGAGACGGGGGTATTTTTCTCGCCTACTACTACAACATGTTAAGTTTTTATTCTTCTTCTTCTTCTTCGTCTTCTTTCTTCTTCTTCTTCTTCTTCTTCTTCTTCTTCTTCTTCTTCTTCTTCTTCTTCTTCTTCTTCTTCTTCTTCCTCTTCCTCTTCTTCTTCTTCTACTCCTTGAGATCTTTGGTGAAGACGGTGGATGCTCGAGAGAATGGGTTAGGGCGATTCCGTTTATCGTGGTGTGCCATTTGTTTACGATTATTACACATGCGCTTTGGCTTAGAAGCCAAGGCAATGGCTTTAGCCTTAGCTGACACCATTCTTTTACGCATTTGCCTTTGTTTTTCGATTGTTTTGGTGGAAGTATTGTTACCTCGTCCTTTGGCGGGGCAACCAAGGATTTGCTCAAGTTCTGTTGCTTTGTTAAATCCTCTTCTTGTACGGTAAAAGTTTCTCCTTGAACTCTCTAATTAACGAGCTTAAGTTCACAACTTCAGTCTCACTCGCGCCACGAAGTAAACCAATGGTTGAATGAACTTCTGACCACAACTTCACCATCGCAACTTCTTTTGCATCAGCGCTACTATTTGTTTCCATTTGTACACCATCACATTCTGATAATCTGAATTGCAATGCATCCTTTTTCCATCTTGTAGAAACGTAATCAATTGGAATTGTCTTCATGCCGTTAGCGAGACAAAATCCAGTTATATGTCGCACTGAGAAATCCCATCCTTTCAAACATCATAATTTTGCACCTTTGTGTAGCTTTGTGTCCCCGTAATCCAATAAAATTATGCGAGTTAGTAGTCTTATACATATAATAATAAGAGTTAAACATTATCGCGAGAGTTATACATATGGCAACAAGAGTTATACATTCTAAAAGCTACGATTATTCAAACTCTAATCGAGTTATACTACAAATAGTGCAGATTCGGTTAAAATTGAATAAGTTCTAATGTTATTCGAAAGTAGAGTTATACATTTGGCAACAAGAGTTATACATTCTGAAAGCTAAAGTTATTCAAAATGTAATCAGAGTTATACTACAAATGACAACAGTTCATTGAAAAATTGAATTTCTAATGTTATTCTGAAGGTAGAGTTATACATAGGGCAACAAGAGTTATACATTCTGCAAGTAGAGTTATGCATATAATAAGAGAAGTTATACATTCAGAAAACTTAAGTTATTCAAACTGTTGTCAGATTTTATACAGCAGATAACTGCAGTTCACTGATCAATTGTATAACGGGAATGTTCAGACAATGTAACTTTGGCACTATATCTAGCAACTTCAGCCAACTACTACATAAAGTTGATGCCAAAATGTTGTTACCTGGGTTGTACTCTACGTTGAAACTTTTTGTCGATTGAATCCTTTACGACAGTCACTTCAACTCCATCGACTTCAAAGATAGCCGACACTCTTACATGTATCGATTGAGCAAATGACCTCTAGTTGGAATTCCTTGAAAACCTCACGGGTATAAACATCCGACGCATATTCCTCTATGGGTAAATGCGTCCCCATTGCCGGTGTTGAGTGTCGGTTTTCATGGTCAAGTCTCTTCTGCGTATGCCGTTGATGGTCCATAGCGCTTTCAAAACGCATCCAAAACTCCACTAACGTACACGACACGCTCGAACTTCTTAAAAAAACTATTAGTGCTCTCGATCTCGGGTTGTCCTCATTACACCACCCATGTTCAAGTCCCCGCAATGCGCCATCACCCATTGGCTCCTTTTATCGTACGCTTCTGTAAACCAGTCTTCGTTCACAAGACCATGCGCTTCCATTATTTCTGCCCACCTAGCGTCAAAGTAAATGCGCTTCGATGTTGTCGTCCCATATAATGTTGTTCAATTTTCTGAATAAACTCCTTATAATCCTCCCTTGTCACCCCGACCTTTGATGGCACCTTGTTCATTATATGCCACATGCAAAATCGGTGGCGTGCACTCTTGAAAGCAAGGGGTACGGCCTTAATAATGCCGGACAACGATCCGTGATAATGTACTTGGGTTCCTTTCCTCCCATAGCATTCGAAAACCCGTTGAAAACCCCTTTGGAAGGATTCATGGTCTTCATGGGCAATCAATGCCCCACAGAATGTCATGACCGCTTATGGTGATCTATGCCAGTGAATGGCGTGAAAATCATATCGTACTTGTTTGTTGAGTACGTTGGGTCGTACGACACTGCATCTCCAAAAACGGAGTAGTTCCTTCTAGCGGTTCTGTCAGCCCATATTGCGCTTCAAGGCTGTTATCCTTGTCAACTTCATAATCAAAATAAAACCCCTGCCTATTTTGTGCCATATTCTTGAACCGGTCAATGAACAATTGACCGTCCCGTTTATGGATGAAGCACTTCACATCTCGGTGGAAGTTCTTAAAATCATTTAAGGATGCACCAATGTTCTCGAACCCGTTTACGAACTCCTTACACATGTTGTATGTCCTTGTTGCTCCTATCCTCAACTGCAGTGGACAACAAATCCTTATCGATCTTTGAATAATAACCAAGAATTCCTCAACTATAACCCTTTCGGCTATTCTTATAACTTCTTATTATTTATAACTTTTAGGTTTACATAACTTTATCATCTCGGTGAATAACTTTAGAAGTTTGCCATTTAATCAGTGGATGTTTGTTTAATAGTAAACTAACCACGGAGTTGTACATTATCAAGTACTTGTGAAAATCTTCTATGTTCGCGACATCTTCGAAATCGACGATCCTCACTCGATACAAGCTCGTGATTATGCCCCATGTGGAATCGGTCAATTACTAGTAATCCATTCTTCATAAATAGCTTGACATGTGCTTTACACCCTACCCTCTTGATTGTATATTTCCCGGTTCGCAGATTATTTTTCCCATTGCATTCCTTCTTCCCTAATCCCGGTCTCATTTTTTTAATTACCGCCTCTCCTTTTGGGACATATGTGAATCCCTCTCTGTTGCAAACCAGCAACTTTGACCTGATTTCACCGTCCCGCCATTTCTTCGTCGAGTACTTCCGAACATCAAACCCGGTCGCCAATGCATAAACTTTATAGAATGTCACTGCCTCGTCGATTTCAAAAAATTGTTGCCCTACACACGGTGTAAACTCCGCTGCCAAATTCTTACAATACTCGTTTCATTTGCCTTGCGACCATCGAGCGAGAATCAATCATCCATGAAATGATTAAGAAATACATAACTCAACGCATATACTGTATAACTCTATGCACATACGGTATAACTCTGGGCACAGACTGTATAACTTTGGGTGTATAATGTATAACTTTAGTCATACAATTTATAACTCTGGGCACAGAATGTATAACTGTAGTCAGATAACGTACAACTCTAGTCATACAATGTATAACTCTAGTCACAGTTTGTATAACTCTAGTCATACAATGTATAACTCTAGTCACAGTTTGTATAACTCTAGTCATTTAATGTATAACCCTAGTCACACTGTATAACTCTGGTCACAGAATGTAAAACTGTAGTCAAATAATGTATAACTCTAGTCACAGTATTCATAATTCTAGTCATTCAATGTATAACTCTAGTCACAATGTATAACTCTAGTCATACGATGTATAACTCTAGCTACACAATGTATAACTCTAGGCAGAGACTGTAATGTATAACTCTAGTCATACAATGTATAACTCTAGTCACAGTTTGTATAACTCTAGTCATACAATGTATAACTCTAGTCACAGTTTGTATAACTCTAGTCATACAATGTATAACTCTAGTCACAGTTTGTATAACTCTAGTCATTGAATGTATAACCCTAGTCACACTGTATAACTCTGGTCACAGAATGTAAAACTCTAGTCAAATAATGTATAACTCTAGTCACAGTATTCATAATTCTAGTCCTTCAATGTATAACTCTAGTCACAATGTATAACTCTATTCATACGATGTATAACTCTAGGTATATAATGCATAACTCTAGGCATACTTTGTATTCTAAGAGTTATACATTTAATGAAACAGCACAATATATGGAATGCGAAGGGTTATAAGATTTCAAGCAGGGATATGGCACAACTTCCTAAACAAAATTCGTATTAATTTAAGCATCAAACCCCAAACATATTAATTAAAAAACAACTCAAAGGACACATTACTAATTATAAATTCATTCTACTATCTAAAAAACCAGTTCATTATATCCCTATCTCCACCCTAAACTCAAAACCCTAAATCGTTAAAACCTAATAATAAACTCCAAACTTCCTTCAACAACAATGAATGATGCCATTCGTTATACATGCATTATGACCGAGTACAACAAGAGTTTCATACGCCGGTTGCTTGACATTGAGAGGAGGTACAGGACCTACCTTGAGGACGCTCAGATCGCACTCAAGGACGCCAAAGAAAATGGCTTGTCAGAGCAGCAGATAATGCAGCTATTAGAAGATATTGCATCTGCGGAACGAAACCTCCAAATAGCAAAGGAGGAGAGGATGAATATCATAGAAGAGAATTCATCCCTATATGAACACCTAAGAACTGTATTTTTAGCAATGCATTAAGTTTATGTATCTATATCTATTAATTAAGTTCATGTATGTTAAATGTGGGTTTGTTTTACTATCCTCTCCATCATCTTCTTTGTTTTATTTCATTTAATTTGTTTTACTAACAAACACATAAAAACTAAGCGAATAATAATTACAGAAAAAACAATGACGGAGAAAAACACATGCAAATAACATGTATAACTCGGGCACGAGAATGTATAGCTAATCGCAGGCATTTAATGTATAACTCTAATCATACAATGTATAACTCCAGCCAAAATGTGTATAACTCTAATCATACAATGTATAACTCCAGACAAAATGTGTATAATTCTAATCATACAATGTATAACTCTAGACACAGCCTGTATAACTCTAATCATAAAATGTATAACTCTAGACACAGCTCGTATAACTCTATGCATACAATGTATGACTCTATGAACAGTCTGTATAACTCTAGTCATACAATGTGTATCTAGAGTTATACATCGCATGACTAGAGTTATACATTATCTATATCTATTAATTTAAGTCACAATGACTGTTCATCGAGTTATACACTGTGTATAACTCTAGGTTTATAATGCATAACTCTATGGATATAGTGTATAACTCTAGGCACAGTCTGTATAACTCTAGTTATACGATGTATAACTCTACGTACACAATGTATAACTCTTCGCATAAAATGTATAACTGTAGGCATATAATGTATAACTCTATGGATATAATGTATAACTCCAAACACAGTCTGTATATACTAAGAGTTATACATTATATGCCTAGAGTTATACATTGTAGAGTGTATTACTGTAGTTCCATAATGTATAACTCTAGTCATACAATGTATAATTCGTGCATATATATGGATAACTCTATACACAGTCTGTATAACTCTAATCATACAATGTATAACTCTTGACACAGCCTGTATAACTCTAGGCATATAATGTACAATTGTCCACATCCTATAACTTCACTTAATGAATGTATAAACTTCAGCTATAACATGAATAACTATATCAAAATTGGTTGTTTAGTAAGAGTTTTTACGCACAATTTAGGGTTTGAGTTACTCTGTTACTTGAATCTGCAGGAAATTGTCAAAGAGTTTTACAAAAACCCACGATGAATATAGAACTGCATGTTGACACTGTATTACTGAAGTTATACATATTTGGGCCAGAGTTATACTAAAACCCACTGAAGTTATAATTCGTACTTTATGAAGCTTTTAAATTTCCATCATTGTTTGCCATCAACAACAAGCTACCAAAATGAAATAAGAACCTGTCATTTTTTGCCATTAACATCAACCTACAATAATAACCTAGACACAAATAAGAAAGTAAACAACTCACCATTGACGGCAACTTCAATCTGCATATGATCCATTTCACAAACACTGATTTGTCATTTCTGCTTGTTTTCTCGATGAACACTGAGAATTTAATTTCTCTTCAACAAAGTTATTTGATGATGATCACTGATGTAGTTTTACATGTGCGCTGAAATTTCTCTTATTTTTTTGATGATTGATATTGTATTTTACAGTATTTACGATCGTTTTTTTGAGGATTTTTTAGGGTTTTTGCTTGTTCAGATGTTTTGAATGGTGAAAATAGGAGGGAAGCATGCAAAATGATATAGGAGGCTTTGTTTATTGCTATTTTCCGCGGGATTTGACATGGACGCAGTACATAAACAGTGAAAGTGGTCCCTCTCTCACACAATCACCATTTTCCTTTTTTTTTTTGCTCTAAAAAACACGCCCTCTCTCCTCATCTCATCCCTTCAATCCCTTCATCCAAGGGCTCTTATTAAGACTTAGGGCCTTATAAGGTATGAAGGCCTTATAAGAACCCTTCTCTCTCTATATATATATATGTGTATATATATAGAAGGGTTCTCATAAGTTCCTTATATCTTATGAGTCCCTAAGTCCTTATAAGGACCATAGGATGGAGGGGATGAAAGGTTGAGATTGGATCTCAATGGATGACCAGAAATTCATCTCCTCTAATTAGCTCCTCATTGCAATTAAGTTCCTCACTAATTCATTCTTCACTCATTATAAATAACTCCTTCCTCACTAAACATTCATCCCTCATTATCACAAACTCTTCCTATCTCTCTATATTCTCTCTCATTTTTCTCTCTATAAACAAAATCAAAACAAAAACAAATCTGAGAAAAAAAAAACTCCTCCACTGTCGGCCACCACCTGACCCACCGGCAATCACCACCCCATCACTCCCTTCTTCCCAGTCGCCGGCCACCACCATTCCCACCACACACCTTCACCGACAACATCCCCACCACCTCAGCCAGCAGCCACGACTCTCCCTCCTGGCACCACGACTCCCTCCCTGCTGCCGCCTGCCGCATATCCCGCCTGCCACGACTCTCTCTCCCTCAGCCGGCAGCCACGACTCACCCGACACCAGATCTACTCCCTCTTCCTTTGGCCACGATTCCCTTTCTCCCTCCCGGCAGCCACGAGATCTCGACCACCGACATCAACAACAACGCCGCCATCTCACCGCACCAAAGCCACCACAATACCGCAAACCCGACACACCACCGTTCTTCTTTCCTTTTCAGTTATTGTTTTTTTTTTTTTTTTTTTTTTTTTATGTTTGGGTGTGTGTTGGTCATGTATTGTTCCTGCGTGTTGTTTGTGTATTTCAATTTTTTTTTTTAATTGGTGTTGTTAATGTTATTGTTGCCGGGGTGGTTGTTTTCGTGGTTTGTATTTTCAGATCCGGTTTTTTACAAAAAAATTTTTGTTTTTTTAAATATCGTATTTTCAGATTTAGTATATTTTTGTTATTTGTTTTATATTGTTATTGTATTGTATTTTCTAATTTTTGATCTTTGTTGTTTTTAATTTCTAATTTATTATTTTTCAATTTTTTGTTAACATTTATTAAATTTACACTATTTACGACTAAAGTTATACCCTTGCCATATTAAAGTTATACTATTTACGACTAAAGTTATATGCATTAAATACAAAAGTTATAGATCTATTTTATATAACTCAATTTGTCTATTTTTTTTAGTATTTGTGTGTTGGTGGTGTTGTGAGACGGTTTTTTTAATTTTTAGTAATAAATTAAATTTTTATTTTTCATTGTTAATTACGACTAAAGTTATACCCTTAAAACATTAAAGTTACACTATTTACGACTAAAGTTATACCCTTCACAAATTAAAGTTATACTATTTACGACTAAAGTTATACCCTTGAACTAGACGAAAAAATGAGTTGGTGTTCCAAATCCGATTGCTTGTGATTTAAAATCTTGTCTTGTTTAATATTTTTTTTTCAAATACTTCCTCCATTCAACTCCACTCTACCATCTTTCCTTTTCTATCCATTCAACTCCACTCTACCTATTTCCTAAAAAAGAATGTCAAATGACCATTTTATCCTTATACCCCATTACTTATTTACAATATTTGCCACTCATACCCCACTACTTCTACCTCAAACTCCACCCTTTTCCACTCATTCCCCACTTAATTACATTATATCTCATTATTTATTTACAATATTTTCCACCCAACCCCACCCTTCTTAATATTTGTACAAAATACAAATAGGTAGAGTGGAGTTGAATAGAGGAAGTATGTCTTATTTTACATTTTGATATTTAAATAATGGCTTTTTTTTTTCCAGATCTAGTATTGTTGGTTTAAAGTTAGTTGATGCGTGCCTTAAATATGATGTTTTACACCCTATTTTACACACATTTCAGAGCTCAATTATGTAGTCTATGCTACTATTTCCCCTGTTTCCGTCTACTTTCGTGTTTTTGTGTAATATTGCAGAAATGTGAAGAATCCAGCGGAAATCGAGCCGAATCCGTCCCTAAGTACTTAGCATTGCATTTGACATGGAGTAAAGACTCGGGAAACGAACTTGGTGCGCATTTCAAGGCCTAAAAGATATATTTGCGAGAGCTTCAGAAGCGGATTACCAGCTACAGTGGTCTATAGACTGACCTACATGGTCTATAGACTGTCAGAATGCTGAACAGTTTACTGCAGGCTGCTTCAAATGGCTATATCTTGAGTTTTAGAGCAGATAATCGAGTGATTCCAATTGGAGGTGGAAGCTTATCCCCTTAACTTTCCAACGCCGCGTAGAACATCTGATTTGACCAAGTAACAAAGAAATGGCAGCTGTTTTAAGATCGGTGCACGCTGCAGAATTCGTCAGAATGCATTACTGTACAGCACCCATGGTCGATCGACTGGGGTTCATGGTCGATCGACCACCACGCGAGCTGACGCAAATTAAAGACGAGAATTAGAAGCCCATTTGTAATTAGGTTTCGAGTAGGGTTTTACGTGACATTATTATTTAACGTAACCCCTTCCTACCTTTGGGGAGGATTGATTATCATCTAGTTCCTATCATACATCCAGTATTCATTACTTTTAGTTTAGAATTCTCGGAAAAGTTTGTACTTTTGCTTTCGGATTCATCTTGCTCCTTGCTTCGGTAATTCTAATCTTTTAATTCCAGTATTGTTATATCGTTTTATTAGTATTAACTCTTGCTAGATAGAATCCCAAAGCCCTAGTTATAGTTTTATGCGAATTTATTCATCAACTATTTCAATTATGCAATCCTTTATGCTTATTATCAAATTAGTTCTTGTTATTTGCGTAAGTATGAGTAGCTAAACACCCCGTGCTAAGATGTAGGGGATCTATAGCGTAGATGGCATTAGAATAGGTGACCCCGAATTAGGGCTTGGTCGATCGACTGGCTTAACTGGTCGATCGACTGAGCCGGTTTGTCGGCCGACTGGGGTAGTTGGTCGATCGACTGACTTCGTGTCTGATTAGCACCGTTTGATTCGTTAAGTGCAATATTTAACAATGAGACCTAGAGGAGACTTGTTAGATGCTTAGTTTTAACCAAACCATAGATCGAGAGATAGGGGAGGGCATTAATTAATTAATGAATTGAGACGACTAAATTGCTGAGATCGAGAGATAATGTTATTTAGGCTTTAGGAATCACTTTTCAGGGCATAAGCTAGTACTAGTAAGACCTAGGGACTAGTAGCATAGGCCGAAAGAAGCTACTAGTTAACTTGGACCGAGAGGACATGTTTTACCCATCCTACACGACTGTATTTCGGACTTACCTAGGATTGTGTGCCATCGCAGCTATAGTGAACCGACCGTCTTAGCATTTCTTTTATCATTGTTTACATCCTTTATTATTTTTATTTGCTTATTTAGATAATGTTATTAGATTTAGATTTAATTCATATCAAAACCCCCTCAAACTGTTACCCTTAGACTAAAATTAAAAGCAACTATTATCTCCCTACCTCCCTGCGGATCGACCCTGTTACCACTAGCTTCTGTTAGTTTTAATAGGTTTTATAAATATTATTTTTGGTGCACACAACGACAAACATCAAATTTTGGCGCCGTTGCCGGGGAGTGGTACCGCGATCTGGATCGAGCTGCTAATGGGATCACTGATTGAAACTCGCTGGCTCTGGCATTCTATAAAAGATATTTCTCTGCATCGAAGACCAATGCGATTAGAGCTCAGATCACGAGTTTTAAGCAAGGACCTAATGAAGATTTTCATGAAGCTTGGGTCCGTTTCAAGAGACTGGTGCGAACTATTCCACACCATGGGTTCGAGCAATGGAGCCTGTGCAATCAATTCTATAATGGGCTTTATGACGATCAGAGGGCTATCCTGGATGCTGCAGCTAATGGTAGATTCCAGGAGAATGTTGGAGAAACTAAGGGGTGGAAAATTATTGACGATATGGCCACCCATAAAGCTGAGCATGGGAACTCTAGGGGAAATCAAAGGAGAGCCGCTGAATCTCCTTCTGTAGCTGCATTAGAGGCTCTTACGGCAAGATTTGATAAGTATGAGTTAGGAGGAGCTTCAAAGGGTGGTATTTACCAAGTGAACGCTGTTTCAGACGGTCCTTTTTCATGCAAGAGGTGTGGAGGAGAAGGACACGTTGCATATTTCTGTATCAGTCCCAATGAGGTTTGTGCTGCTTTTCAACATTGCAGGCAGACCAACACCTACTTTGATCCTTCTAATGTGCATCCAAATTTGAGGTGGAGTAGCCAGAATGTCCAAAATCCGACTCCACCTCCGCAGCAGCAGAACTATGTGCCTCCTCATAAGCAACAGCAGCAGCCATACCAAAAGCCTCCGTATGTCCCTCAGCAGCAACAGCAGCTCCAAGGTTCCGATTTTAATGAGTTGAAAAATTTGTTGCTAAAGAAGTCTCAAGCTAGAGAAGCCGGGATGAAAATGTTGGAGTCTTAGATCGCTCAACTGGCTAGCAAGAGTGCAACTCGAGTTCCGGGGCAATTACCGTCGCAGCCGGACCAAAAGAAAGAAACTTTGAATGTGATTAAGTTGAGGAGCGGGACTACTCTTGACGGCCCCGCTGTTGCGGAAGATAGACCCGAAAAAGCTGCTGGAAAAGGAAAGAAGAAAAAGAGCGAGAAAAAGGCGAACATCAGCGATCACGGTCGATCGACCGCCCCACCCAATCGATCGACCACACCTCATTCCTCAGCGACACTGTCTGACCTTTCTGATCATTCTGGAAAAAAGGAAGCCAGTCGATCGACCGACCTCACTGGTCGATCGACTGATGACGAACCTTTTCGCCCTCCAATGCCAGATAACTTGAGGGATTTCTTGTTTCGGGGTGAGCCGACTCCGAAATTATTGAGGCAAGATCCAAATGCTGATGGGTCAGTTCCGGTTCCAAAATATTACCCTACGACGGTCAATGGTTCATTCTTGAGACGGTTTGAAGAAGGTTCGAGCTACAACAAGGACAAAGTAGTGGATTTTCAGCCTAAGTCCACCGATGCCGGTATGAGAGTCGTAGAAGAGAGGGCAAAGCTACTACTGACAGCCCCTTATCCAGAAAGACTAGTGCCAACTAAAGATGAGGTAACGTTCGGTAAATTCAAAGATTTAGTGTGTAGTCTGAATGTGCAAATACCTTTCTTAGACCTAGTTAATCAAATACCTGCATATATGAAGTTTATGAGACAATTGCTAGCTAAGAAAAGGTCTTTGAATGCTGTCAAGTCTGTGCATTTAACTGAGGAGTCTAGTTCATACTTAACTCACACTGCTGATCGTAAACTGTTTGACCCAGGTAGTTTCTCTGTCCCCTGTAATATTGGTACCTTCTCAATTGAGAAGGCATTATGTGATTTAGGGGCTAGTGTCAGTGTTATGCCTCTGAGTCTGGCTAAGAAGTTGGGATTGACTAGATTTGCTATTACTGACATGACTGTGCAAATGGCTGACCGGTCTGAGATGCGGCCGATAGGTGTTTTAGAGAATGTGCCTGTGCAAATTGGGAAGTTCTTTTTCCCCGTTGACTTTGTTGTTTTGGACATTCCCGAGGATGTCAACACCCAAATTATTTTGGGAAGACCATTTCTGCACACAGCTGGTGCAGTAATTGATTTGGGGAAAGAACTTTGACCTTTAAGGTAGGGAAGCACTCTATTATATTTGCCCAATCCCCTAGGAAGAAAGATCCTATGTGGCCAGTTACTTGTAATGTGATTTATGAAAAGAAATTTTATTTTGTGCTTTCTGATATGCCCACTTTAGTACCTGTGCCTATTCCTGTTGTGACACCTCCGCCTCAGATTGGGAGCAAATTGGAGGACAATTCTTATGTTTTGGATATTGCAGGAAATGGTTTGGGGAAGGAAGAGTCGTTCATTTCTCCAGCTGTGAAGGAGCCAATCGTTCAAAGAGGCGGTCTAGGATGTCTTAGCTATGGCACAGATGAGGAGCCCAAGAAGGCGTCAGTCCGAGCTACAGCTTCAGATTTGGAGCTTGAGACTGAAGAGGATGTCCAAGTGTGGGAAGATGCTTCTGATGTTGACCCGTCGGACGATGTGGTGGATTGGAGTGCTAAGAGACTGTGCACCGCGGAGGGTACTTCGTATAGCCATAAGCCATGGTCGGAGATTTTCCGCATTTTTCGCGGATGACCACTATTTATTTCACAAGTTTTAGACATTTTATTGCTTTTGTTAGACTATTTATTGCTTTGGTTTGCGCGAGACTTCGCTTTAATAAGTTTGCTTAGGATTTAAAGACCTTAGACTGTTACTTTGGATTTTGCGCAATTTTGGGCGCGTTATTATGTGCATTTGCAGGTTCATAAACCATATTAGCTTAATGTATTGAGCTAATTCGAAGAAATCAGAAACTTACAGCAGGTTTAACGGTCGATCGACTGGATTGAGTGGTCGATCGACTGAGCCGCGACTACAGGAGCTTCTGTTCCTGTCACCCTGGTCGATCGACTGGCTTCTACGGTCGATCGACCGCCTTCCGCTGCTGTACCTGTTCACGATCATTCCCCTGCTGTGTTTGGTTGATTTGCGGAGTTGAGGTAGTCTTTTTTCCACTTTATTCTCCGACTCATTTCTGTTTTCTTCTATTTTCTTATTTTGCACATAATTTTGCGTTTCATTAATTGTTTTCTCGAAATTACGCGGGGTACTTTTGTTTCTTTTCAGGTACCTTTGGTAGCACTGCTGGCTACTGAAACCTCCTAGTTCAAGCTGGTTTGGGGAGATTTCCTTTTTGCGTGCTTAAAATCTTGTGAGTTTCCGAGTTCCTTTTCATGTCTTATTTAGTTATTTATCGCAAACTCCCATTTCCCTTGATTATTTTCTCATATGATTTTGCACAATGGGGACATTGTGTGATTTGGTTTGGGGAAGGGTTTTGCGTCGCATTTGCATTGTTTTTATTACATTTTAGTTACACGTTTATTGCATTTCTGCTTGCATTGTATTTATAAAAAAAATTCAAACAAAAATTTGAAAATTTCCCAAAAATTGAAAAAATGCATGTTTATTTTAGCATATAGGTCGAGTCGGAACGGTAGTATTTCAATGATGACATTGCGTTTTCAGCTATTTTTGCCTAAGCTGTGCTTAATTGACATGTTATTAGTAGAATCACATATGCATACCTACGAGTTTTTGTTAAACTATTTGCTGGATTATAGACTTGACCTGAATTTTGGCAACCTACTTATAATTTCTAAGGATTAGAGCTCATATAACTGGTGTCATTTGTGACCGGTTTCATGTAGGATTGTGAGTAGTTACTCCTTGCATATCATGTATCATTAACTTGCACATTTATGAAATTCAATTGCTTTTTGCCTGCATACATTCGGGTTAGTGGTTGGTGTCACATGCAGGGAGGTGCTTACAATTTCCCCTTTATTTCGTTTTTACCCATTGAACTCCACATTAGCCAAATTTACCTGTTGACCCTTAGCTACATCCAAATTTAGCCTGCCTTGTCAAGCTAGTATAATGTGTGCTTTTGCGGTATATAATTTATTGTGTCAAGTTTGATCTGTATTGCGTTATTTGGAGTTGGTAGAAAAGAAAGAAGGAGGATGAAAAGGAAAGAATTGGAAAATGAAAAAAAAACGAGAAAAAGAAAAAAGAAGTTGAAAAATTTCGAAAAAAAAAGAGAAAAAATGATGAAAGAAAGAAACCGTGAAAGGAAAAGATGTTGTTTGTAGACGGTTTCACTCCTATGCTTTATTTACATTTATTGAGGAGTATTTTCAGTTCGGTTTGGTGAGTTTTATGCCAGATGAAAGGCGCATGTGCTTAATCCTAATTGAGTTGGAAATGGATGTTGTCATATGGTTTTGTTTAGGTACTAACTTGACCGCCTATACCTCCACATTTCCATAAATGTTTTGCCTTTTCTCACCCATTGCCTCACTTTACCATATTTTTGTAAGCCCTCGGCTGTGACTGTAACACCCCCATATTCAGAGGAGCCTTAACTAGGTCTTCCTTAGCATATAAGGGCGTTACCATCTTGGTTGCCCGAGGTAAGTAATCATCAAAAGTCGATAAAAGAAAAATTATAGTTATATTACAAGCGTTACAACCAACTTAACAAAATAAAGATACAACTCATTGGCTACACTCTATTACTATCAAATCTCGTGAAGACTCATCCCTGCCCGGACACCAGCTATCAACGACATCAACACCTGCTAAGAGAGACTGCTCACCATAAGGGATCACGGCAGACACATAAAACAACAAGACAACCACACAAGGTCAACACTAAGATAAGACGTGACAGAACCAACAACATTTATCAACACGACACAACACAATCAGTCACACACACAAGCACACCCACTCCAATCAATCTCCGTCACCGACTGTCCACTGGACCAGCCCTGCCAGTGGGGGACCGCAACCGTACCCACCAAATCCCCGCTCATCATACCAAGCGATAACCATGTCCCATTAATGTGCACATCCCCTCCCGTGGCGTGTTCCACGGAGGGCGAAACTAGGGCGTGAAGCCACTCCCGCAAGTGACTCCACTCAGCCGAGAACGCACCTCGAGAACCAGAGACAAACAATCACAGACAGCTGCAATACAACCACAACCATCAAACTGTATATACCAACTGACTACCGCATATACGCTGCCACACAAACACAACCACAATACAACAACAATGACACGACAATCGACAGACTAGACTATCCACATAAACTGAGTAGGCGAACCTACCTTTAAGCAACTGCAACCACTCCATGCCAACATACGAAATATCCAGCAATCAAGCAACACCTATATGCACAACACAATCATCTATCACTACCAAGAAAACCCTAACTGCAAAGACAAGGATATGGATGATGATGACGACATACCTACAAGAAGGAACCTGGAAAAAGACCGCTACCCGACTCAAGCTATGCTCTCCTAAGGCACAAGAACCTTCAAAGGCTTCCATGGAGGTTATATGGTGAAGGGAAGGGAAAGAGGCGACCCAAGGATCTGAAGGAATGAGGCGGAAATGATTTGCGGATTTAACAAAACGCGATTATAAACCCTCGCTGAAAACCTGTTACTCGATCGAGTGGCCCACATACTCGATCGAGTGTCCCCCTACTCGATCGAGTATCCAAACTACTCGATCGAGTAGCCTCTACTCTATCAAGTACCACACATAACTCTCAACCCAAGGTAACTTTGGCACGCATTTCTAAGGACTATTACCGCTCCCAAGGTCAGTCAAAGGGTCACTAAAAGGGCGGGTATTACAGTCTCCCCCCTTAAAAAGAACTTCGTCCCCGAAGTTCAACTCACCCAACCAAGGCACACAAAACGGAAACGAAACAACATCACCATCTCTTTTTTTGCATAGGTTACTACTCCCCGGACATACCCTCCCCTATGTCATCATCATGAACTGTCTAACACTCTATATAGACCAACTCCTACAAAATATTACTTGAAATACCCAACACGCTACGAGGTTACACTTTCACTAGCAACAACCAACAACGCGAAACATGTCACTTTAGCACCACTAATGTATTCAACAATATAATTCTATTCCAACACACGACCTCATGGCTATCTTTCTATGACCGCCTTTTAAGTGTACTATTCAACTTTACTTCAACATACAAGTTACCCCACTAACAAGTGCAAACAATTATATTTCCATACCAGAGATGTGACTAAAGTCATAGGAAACGTTATAAACAAACAACAACATAGTTTCAAAATCGGCTTTTTTATTTTACGACATTACTCATCCCCTCTAAAAAGGAACTTCGTCCCCGAAGTTCACCATCAAATTACTACATATGTTACTTACTACTTACATCTTGACATATGTCCAAACCACATTATTCCTTATTGACATTACTCATATTACTCGTACAACCAGTAAACCATAAAGATATATGCAACCATATTCGAATAACTAGCCACCGTCAAGAAGGCATGTGTATAACATTTTCATTTGTAGATATGGAAGGACGCACTCCTGGTGAAATATAACTAGTAGACAATACGAATGTAAAATGAATGCAATAAAAACAATTACAACTTCACGATTCGTTACAAATACGCCTCTAAAAACCAAGCACGACCTCCAACATATGATATTAACGGTTCAAATATGCTACTAATCATCAATAACCATGTTAAACATCAAAACATGTAACTATATAATCATCAAATAATTTTAATTCGTGAAAAGTGCCTGTAGCAGTGCTACTCGATCGAGTATGAAGTGGTACTCGATCGAGTGCCCGCTACTCGATCGAGTAACTCGATCGAGTGTCTTGGCTACTCGATCGAGTAGCCCTGAGATCAGAATACCTCATTTCTGTCACACCTGCAGCTATTCGACCGAGTATGGGGTACTCTGTCGAGTACCTACAGGTCAAAATCTTGGAAAAAACCTGCCATAACCCACATATATGTATATATAAATGTCACATAACGTGAGTCGGGATGACTTCCCGACTTCCAGAATCCTGCAATAGAGTCAAACTAGCAAATCCGGCCTTATGGCCATCCATACAAATCCAAAATAAAAGTTCTAACTAACAACAACTACCAACATCCAACACCACTGACCATAAACAAGGATAAAGAATAGGAGTATCACTCCTACTGCTGTTGCTGCTGCTCCTCCATCAGCTCATCTCCACCACCATCTCCTCCCGAGGTGCCCGCTCCCGATGACCCAATACCCGCATCAACCCCCGCTCCAGCTCCAGGACTCACATACCATGGGATCAAGTCACCAAAAGCAAAGGACTGAGGTGTCCCCCAAGCTGACTGATCCACCCCGTAAGAGTGGAAAACCCCACTATAGTCCCCAACGCCGCTCCACCACACCGGATGCGGTCCCTCGGTGCCAATTCCCTGAGCATACGCCATCTCATGCATGTTCCGGAGTGTCAAGGTGGATGACACTCTCTCTGCCAATTAGCTCGAACGTGTCTCCGGGGTGTCGAGGTAGGGGTAACAAGGAAAAGGGTGCTGCTGCGGTGGTGTTGCCGGTCGTGGTCTAGTCTCAGCGGTCCTCTCCCTCACTCGACGGGGTCCTCTCCCCAACCTGGGCCTCTCCTCCACTGTTGTCGCGTTCTCCCCCTTCTTCGGCTCGGGCATCACCTGGAGGATCGTGTCATCAATGAGGCACGTCCTCAACTGTCGAGGCCCATCATCATCCTCCTCCTCCTCATCGGAGTCCACAGCTACTACCACCGGGTCTAAGGGCTCTGTCGGTGGGAGGTGCTCAGGAGCCGGAATCTTCATCCAGCTCATGCCCCACACCCTCCAAGTTAGGCTGCCATCAGCTAAAGTTCTCAACCATTTCAGGTAGAGGTAGTAGTCTCGGTCCATAATAGGCACCGGTGTAGCCAGAGGAACATACTCAGAAGAAGCCTCAAAGGAGGCGAGCTTTTCAGCTAGCTGAGTGGCGATAGCACCACAACTCAAGTACCGGGTAGTGTAAGTAGCCATCAAGGCAAGGCCAGCACAGACCATGGCAGGAGCATTGAAGACCACCCTCTCGGTCCACTCCGAGTTGAGGTAAGACATCAGAATCAGCATCTCATGATTGTTCAGTTTACTAATATCCAGTCTATCATAAATGAGGTTCTAAATAGAACGAAGAAAGATCCTCAAGGTAACATGTTGAACATCATTAATCAACATGTTGCTTGAGGTGGGAGCTGGCTTTTCGGTAAGACAAGGCATTAGGCGGCAGACACCGCACTCAGAAGGGATCTCACTGATGTAATCCTTGGGAGGCTTGGCCAACCCAAGGTGAGACGCAAAAAGTTCCATGGTCAACAGGAAACTGGTGTTCATCAACCAAAACTCAACAGTTTGTGCAGCTGGCTCGTAATTAAACGAGCTCATAAACTCCAAGGTAAGAAAAGGGTAAGAATGCTTCCTCAGCCGATACAACCCCGTGAATCCCAAAGTCTCAAAGATGTGACGGACATCCGTCTCAATTCCCAGGTCAGTAAGAAGTGTGGTATCCACACAACGGGTAGGCCTCATTTTGCGTTTCTGTAACGCCACAAATCGCTCTCTCTACTTAAAATCTACAAACACCACCGAAGGGTACTCCGGTACCGCGGGTACTACGGGTCCACTACCTTCCCCAATCTCGGGCTGTGAAGCCCTCCCCCTCTTACTCTGACGGGTCCCTATGTTTAGTTTCGGCATCTGTTTCAGCATACAATTTAAACAAACTTGCATAGGCATGTAAAGCACATAATTCATACAATTGAACCTTGAATACTCAGCTAGGTACACACTTTCACCAACAAATTCCCAATTTGATATGTATAAGTTCAGTTTATGGCATTCAGACGATCTCTATGGCTGTGAAAAGTTTAACCTAATAAACATAATTTACTCAATCAATTCAGCTATCATGGCTGGCTCACATGCTACTTCATATACATACTTGATAACATGTGAAATGTTCATATATGTTCATAGGAAGGCAACTTAAAACATGTCATCATCGACCTTCAACTTTAGAAGCAAACAATTCAATTGGACTAATCAGACGGTCTCTACAGCTGTAACAAATTGACATATTCCTCAAGAATTAGCATCACCATTACTATACTAAAGTTCATCTCTTGTATATACATTCATATCCAACACTAAATCCCAAATATAGAAAACGAATTTCAGTTTGGGGCACTTTTAAGACGGAGTTTTAAGGCAAGTTTTAAGATGAAAATCACCAAAATCCAACCCCTAGCATAGTATGTGTAACATATAGTACTCAATTACATCATTCAACATGTAGGAAACAACCAAAAATCGATTTTGATTTTGTAAACCCTAGAAATTTCGTCCCCAATTTTGCAATTTCTAGTCTATTTTTACAGCAATTAATCACCAACATTCATGAAAGGGAAGCATGTGAATCATATTACAACAATTTAAAGCAATAATTCGCCCATATGAATCGAAAATTTCAGATTACACCATCATTCTAACAAATTCAAAGTAATAAAAACATGTAAATAGGGAAGAAAGTCATACCTTGATCAGATGGAAAGTAAAAGAACGAAATTAAACAAAGAAAACAACCCAAATCAATCACCACAATCACAAGAAGAGGAGAGTTTTGAGAGAGATTTAAGGCTTAGGGTTCGAAATAAGGGGATAGAATGAGAGGAAAAGAAGAAATAAGGGTTTTAAGAAACCCGTAAGAGGCTCTGTACTGTAGCCTACTCGATCGAGTGCCTAGGGTACTCGATCGAGTGCCCTCTACTCAATCGAGTAGGTGCTATTTCGTCGAGTATCTGCAGAAAATTTTCACATCTCGACATCATAGCTTCCTAACTAGATCGAGTGAGGTCTACTCGGTCTAGTAAGCACTCGCACTCGGTCAAGTAAGGTTGAGTACTCGGTCAGAAATGCGAAGTGAATTGAAGATTCCTGCAAAAACAATATTGCGTGTCGATTCCAAACTATATTCGGAATTCGTCACTAGTTATCATACTTACTCATGTATTAACATTACTACTCAAGCTTATCATACCGTCTCATCAGACAAGATTCATGTCACATTACGCTATAACAAATTTACCCAACTCGGTTTACCTGCTACCGAGTCATTCATATGCATAATCACGTCATCATACCATATCTAAACTCGTCTTACCACATTGTTATCGGCTTTTTCTCATGTTAATGCAAAACATATATTCAACGATAATTATTCTCATGTCATCCAAGTACATTCTACATAAACAAGTTCCAATATAAACAAATTATTCCACACAATTAAACACCACGCTAGCGGAAAGTTTCAATCACCAAGCATTGTATATACGCATCAGTAATTACCAATTCTCGTACTTTACCTCAACACTTCCTTAACTATCATCATTATAACTACGGTAGAAATTATAAACTCATATAGGTTCGCTATTACTAACAACTTAAAGTAAACACCAACACGTCCACCTTTCATATTACAGCATACACCCCCGCACTTTCACGCATTTCTATTAAATAAAACCTACATCGCATAAGCTCACTAATTCTATCCAACTTCACCATATATGATTCAAGTGCGACTATCATGCTTATACCAACTTCAACAAAATTCATCCACAGGTAGTTCCAACGAAATTAACATACACATTAGTCATACACACGGACTCCACATTCCCATACCCAGTGACTGGCTTAAGTACAATGAGGCCAAGATTTTGAAATGAGGGCGCCTACTCACCCAAAACCTAGCATCATCTGGGGCTCTCATCATACATACACCCGGTTCATTTTATTAGACTCACTACGTTCATTATTTTCATTGGTTACAGGTTCCAAAATCGTCGCTCTGATACCACTTTGTAACAACCCCATATTCATAGGAGCCTTAACTAGGCCTTCCTTAGCATATAAGGGCGTTACCATCTCGGTTGCCCGAGGTAAGTAATCATCAAAAGTCGATAAAAGAACAATTATAGTTATATTACAAGCGTTACAACCAACTTAACAAAATAAAGATACAACTCATTGGCTACACTCTATTACTATCAAATCTCGTGAAGACTCATCCCTGCCCGGAAACCAGTTATCAACGACATCAACACCTACTAAGACAGACTGCTCACCATAAGGGATCACGGCAGACACATAAAACAACAAGACAACCACACAAGGTCAGTACTGAGATAAGACGTGACAGAACCAACAACATTTATCAACACGACACAACACAATGAGTCACACACACAAGCACACCCACTCCAATCAATCTCCGTCACCGACTGTCCACTGGACCAGCCCTGCCAGTGGGGGACCGCAACCGTACCCACCAAATCCCCGCTCATCATACCGAGCGATAACCCTGTCCCATTAATGTGCACATCCCCTCCCGTGGCGTGTTCCACGGAGGGCGAAACTAGGGCGTGAAGCCACTCCCGCAAGTGACTCCACTCAGCCGAGAACGCACCTCGAGAACCAGAGACAAACAATCACAGACAGCTGCAATACAACCACAACCAACAAACTGTATATACCAACTGACTACCGCATATACGCTGCCACACAAACACAACCACAATACAACAACAATGACACGACAATCGACACACTAGACTATCCACAGAAACTGAGTATGCGAACCTACCTTTAAGCAACTGCAACCACTCCATGCCAACATACAAAATATCCAGCAATCAAGCAACACCTATATCCACAACACAATCATCTATCACTACCAATCAAACCCTAACTACAAAGACAAGGATATGGATGATGATGACGACATACCTACAAGAAGGAACCTGGCAAAAGACCGCTACCTGACTCAAGCTATGCTCTCCTAAGGCACAAGAAACTTCAAAGGCTTTCATGGAGGTTATATGGTGAAGGGAAGGGAAAGAGGCGACCCAAGGATCTGAAGGAATGAGGTGGAAATGATTTGCGGATTTAACAAAACGCGATTATAAACCCTCGCTGAAAACCCGTTACTCGATCGAGTGGCCCACATACTCGATCGAGTGTCCCCCTACTCGATCGAGTATCCAAACTACTCGATCGAGTAGCCTCTACTCTATTGAGTACCACACATAACTCGCAACCCAAGGTAACTTTGGCACGCACTTCTAAGGACTATTACCGCTCCCAAGGTCAGTCAAAACTGGTCAAAGGGTCTCTAAAAGGGCGGGTATTACAGTGACAAGAGCTTGTTTGGTTGGAATGTATGTACGGTAGTTAGAATTGTCTATCATATTAGCTGCATGCATGATTATGTGGGTCGTAGTCTAGGTGAGCGGCTATTTCTCTTCTTCTCTTACACATATATGCTTACCCTTTGCTTCTTGAGAGAAGAGTGACCCGTGAGAGTCCAATTTTAAAGGTCTTCCAAGGTCGACGGTTCAGCTTTATTTTTAACGACTACATAACTCGTTTGCATGATTCATATTACTAATTGATTGTTGATCTTTAGCATTAAATTGGTTTAGGCTTTATAGTTGCATTTCGCTCTGAGTTTGAACTCGTTCCATTAGGTTTTAGGATCGAGTCTAGTTCTTGCTTGGGGACAAGCAAGAGTTTGGTTTGGGGAAGTTTGATGCGTGCCTTAAATATGATGGTTTACACCCTATTTTACACACATTTCAGAGCTCAATTATGTAGTCTATGCTACTATTTCCCCTGTTTCCGTCTACTTTCGTGTTTTTGTGTAATATTGCAGAAATGTGAAGAATCCAGCGGAAATCGAGCCGAATCCATCCCTAAGTACTTAGCATTGCATTTGACATGGAGTAAAGACTCGGGAAGCGAACTTGGTGCGCATTTCAAGGCCTGAAAGATATATTTGCGAGAGTTTCAGAAGCGGATTACCAGCTACAGTGGTCTATAGACTGACCTACATGGTCTATAGACTGTCAGAATGCTGAACAGTTTACTGCAGGCTGCTTCAGATGGCTATATCTCGAGTTCTGGGGCAGATAATCGAGTGATTCCAATTGGAGGTGGAAGCTTATCCCCTTAGCTTTCGCCGCGTAGAACATCTGATTTGACCAAGTAACGAAGAAATGGCAGCTGTTTTAAGATCGGTGCGCGCTGCAGAATTCGTCAGAATGCATTACTGTACAGCACCCATGGTCGATCGACTGGGGTTCATGGTCGATCGACCACCACGCGAGCTGACGCAAATTAAAGACGAGAATTAGAAGCCCATTTGTAATTAGGTTTCGAGTATGGTTTTACGTGACGTTATTATTTAACGTAACCCCTTCCTACCTTTGGGGAGGATTGATTATCATCTAGTTCCTATCATACATCCAGTATTCATTACTTTTAGTTTAGAATTCTCAGAAAAGTTTGTACTTTTGCTTTCGGATTCATCTTGCTCCTTTTTTCGGTAATTCTAATCTTTTAATTTCAGTATTGTTATATCATTTTATTAGTATTAACTCTTGCTAGATAGAATCCCAAAGCCCTAATTATAGTTTTATGCGAATTTATTCATCAATTATTTCAATTATGCAATCCTTTATGCTTATTATCAAATTAGTTCTTGTTATCTGCGTAAGTATGAGTAGCTAAACACCCCGTGCTAAGATGTAGGGGATCTATAGCGTAGATGACATTAGAATAGGTGACCCCGAATTAGGGCTTGGTCGATCGATCGCTTAAATCGATCGATCGATCGAGTTTGATCGATGGCCGATCAGGGTAGCTGGTCGATCGACTGACTTCGTGTCTGATTAGCACCGTTTGATTCGTTAAGTGCAATATTTAACAATGAGACCGAGAGGAGACTTGTTAGATGCTTAGTTTTAACCAACCCGTAGATCGAGAGATAGGAGAGGGCATTAATTAATGAATTGAGACGACTAAATTGCTGAGATCGAGAGATAATGTAATTTAGGCTTTAGGAATCACTTTTCAGGGCGAGAGCTAGTACTAGTAAGACCTAGGGACTAGTAGCATAGGCCGAAAGGAGCTACTAGTTAACTTGGACCGAGAGGACATGTTTTACCCATCCTACACGACTGTATTTCGTACTTACCTAGGATTGTGTGCCATTGCACCTATAGTGAACCGACCGTCTTAACATTTCTTTTATCATTATTTACATCCTTTATTACTTTTATTTGCTTATTTAGTTTATGTTATTAGATTTAGATTTAATTCATATCAAAACCCCCTCAAACTGTTACCCTTAGACTAAAATTAAAAGCAATTATTATCTCCCTACCTCCCTACGGATCAACCCTGTTACCACTACCTTCTGTTAGTTTTAATAGGTTTTATAAATATTATTTTTGGTGCACACAACGACAAGCATCATTAGTATTGCTGGTTTTTAGGATTTCGGTTATATATTGGACTAAAGTTATACGAATTTGGACTAAAGTTATACAAAAAATTGGACTAAAGTTACATAAAATTATATAAATTCCAACTAATTTATCAAAAATGACTAAAAATTATATAAAAATAGACTAAAGTTATACAAAAATGGACTAAAATTATACAAAAATGGACTAAAATTATACAAATATGGACTAAAGTTATACAAATAAAGACTAAAGTTATACAAAAATGGATTAAAGTTATACAAAAATTGACTAAAGTTATACAAATAAGGACTAAATTTATACAAATATGGACTAAATTTATACAAACAATACTTATATAAATTCAAATTTGGACTAAAGTTATATAAAAAATTGGACTAAAGTTACATAAAATTATATAAATTCCAACTAATTTATCAAAAATGACTAAAAGTTATACAAAAATAGACTAAAGTTATACAAATATGGACTAAAGTTATACAAATAAGGACTAAAGTTATACAAAAATGGTGTAACTTTAGTGCATAATAGTATAACTTTAGTCATTTTCTGTATAACTTTACTCCAAAATTGTGTAACTTTAGTGCATAATAGTATAACTTTAGTCCTTTTCTATTAAACTTTAGTGCAAAATTGTGTAACTTTAGTCCATAATAGTATAACTTTAGTCCTTTTTTGTGTAACTTTAGTCCAAATCGTGTAACTTTAGTCCAGAATTGTATAACTTGTCCAAATGTAAATTCAGATTTGAAACTAACACATGAGATTGAAGTTGCACAAATGCCATTAATGTCCACTGAAGTTGCACATAATGTCAGTGAAGTTGCACACAATGTCATTGAAGTTGCACATAATGTGAATTGAAGTTATACATAATGTCAGTGAAGTTATACATAATGTCAGTGAAGTTATATATAATGTTGATTGAAGTTATACATGATATCGGTGAAGTTATACACATTGAAGTTTTAATACTAAATCCAAAAATTTTATATAACAACACGAAATTTCTTGTTTAGTAGATCTAAGATTAAAATTAACTTATTATATGAGATTTATTTTTGTAGATCTAAAATAAAAATAAAAGAATTTTACAAGAGAAAAACGAGATTTGAAAACCCAAAATCTTAAGAAAAAAAATGTATAAAAAACGAGATATGAGAAAATAAATAAAAAAAGGAGAACTAACAAAATAAAAGACAATTAAAAGAAAATAAAAGACAACAAAAAAACGAATGGAAAAAACAACTCAAAACATAAAAATTAACACCAAAACGAACAAAAAAAAAACGAAAAAAAATACCGAGGTGGCGGCGGCGGTGGTGGTGGGTGGTGAGTTGGTGTCGGGTGAGGTGGTGGTGAATAAAGATGAGAGGAGTGAGTGATTTTTTTGGGTTTTGGGTTTTTTTAGAGAGAAGAGAAAAGTGAGATGTAGAGAGAGGAAAAGATGATTGTGATAATGAATTAATGAATGATGGGTGAATGATTAGTGAATGAGATGATTAAATTAAGGAAGCAATTAGAGGAGATTCATTTGTATCCATTCATTGAGATGAAATCTCATCCCTTCATTCCCTCCATCCAATGGCCTACATGAAGACTTATGGACTTATATAAATATATAGAGGACTTAGTTGATCTTTTCTCTCTCTCTCTTTATATAGATATATATATAAGAAAAATGGAAAAGTACACATTTCAATAATATGAATGAAATTTCCTGAAATATATTAGGCCTAACTACAGAAGTTTTCGTAAATGAGAATAAATTATGACAAATTAGATACTCCATAATTAGGTCAGCAAGTCTCCCTTGCGACGGGTCAAATACTATCCATATGGGTAGATAAGACAAAAGAGAATGATACTCCCTACATAATTTGCTTTTATCTTATCTCCCATTGTGGGTTGTATTTGACCTGTCGTAAACTTACGACGGATATGCCCGTCACAAATGAGAGTTGGGGTCTAGAATATCCCCTAAAATTACAGCCAAGTTATAGCTAAAAATGTGCTTAACGGAAAACTCTTTATAAATCTCTTAGTAAATAGGGAATTTGCTTGAATCACCGTCCTTATATCGATCCCTTGTAGAGTTGTAGGCTTGTAGATGGCAAACTGATTCAACAATCGATTTACTTCGTAACTAGATGGAAGTCATGAACTTCCTAAAGAAACTGAGAGCATTAAAGTAACTAAGCTAGTTTTATAGCTAAGCTCAAACCGAGCGTCTTATTTGTGACGGACACTACCCGTGACAACGGATAGTGCTCCTCTCACAATAAGGCAAGTGGGAGGGCAAGTGAGGGAAATGGAGCACCTTATAGATAGTGTCACTTGTATATTATGAGAAGGACACTATTCATCTACAATTTGTGACGGATAGTGTATATTTTCAATGAGAATTTGTGAAGCTCAAATTAATAACTTTGTACATGAAGGGTGCTCCTTTACGAAGCTACTTGCCACTTTTAAGTTAATTCCATAGCTTCGTGGAGAATCTTAATAACTTGCTAATTTTATAGTTAACTCAAATTAATAACCTGCTGGAAGCTGAATCAACGGAGCAATCGGTGAAGAAAGAACACAAATTTTTATTTTAGATGAGCCATTTTTGTCTTTTTAAAAAGACTGGATTTTGTAACTATTTTGTGGTCAAATGTAATCCCAATGGTCCAGCTAGATTTACAACTTATGATAACTTATTTTTCAAAATGGTCACAATTAACTATAAAATGATGTCAAAATCACGTTTTTTTGGAAACAATAAGTCTCACATGTGACGGGTCAAGTATCACTCACTTGGATAGATAAGACAAAAATAAGAGTGCCTAGGGAATTACAAATTGTTTGTCTTTATTTACCCAAGTGAGTTTTATTTGACCTGTCACAAGTTTGTGACGGATATCGCTCATCACAAATGAGAATTTGTGTTCTGGAAAAGACTAAAATAACTCGTCTGAAGAAAAGCCAACTAAAAAAGCACAAAGGACTTGTTTGGTTACCCTTTAAATTCATGGAATTTTGAAAATACCATGAATTACGAATCTTTCAAGGGCAGCAAGTCAGCAACAGCTCATACCTTTGATAGTCAGGAAGATAAAGTTCTTAACAGCAACTCGAATGCTTATGTGGAAAACAAATCCTGATTATAGACTAATGGAGAATAAATTATGCTCTTAAAAGTCGGCTAGTTTGTACACTTTAATGCAGGAACTTAAATTTATGTGAATTGCAAAATAGGTATGCTGTTTGGTTACCCCAATTTACATGAATTTGAAGTTCCCATGAATTCCAATTCCTCCACAATGGAGGAAGTTGTTTACCTAGTCCCCCCTAGGTAAGTTAGAATGCCTACATGAATTGCACTTCCTCCATGGCAACCAAACATATTTTTGTAATTCACAAGAATTCCAAATTCACGTGTTTTATAACTTCCTAGGTAATACAAATTCCTATATGCAACCAAACGACCCTTTTGACAGCGGCGGATCTACTAAGGGCCTTTTGGGGTGCGCGGACACCGGAAACAGAATTTTTGTGCGTATTTTGTTTAATTTTCAGATTAAAAAAATAAATTTATAACTTTTTATGTGTATATAAATTTTAAATATTAATCCGGACCCTGGAAAGAAATTTTTCTGTAATCGCTATTGCACTTTGATAGTTTGGTTATTTGTTAGTGGATAGACTTTGCAAAAATGTAATTTCTTTTCAAATGAAATGAAATGATATTTTTTTTTTTTTTAAAAAAAAAAAAATCGTTAGGCCTGGAAGTTCCTTTTTCACAAAGGAACCACTTGCTCAAGGGTCTAAGCTAATACATTATGTGTCCAAATTTCCTTTTAGTATTACTTTTTGATTCACTAAACACCAGATATAAGTGATTACGCTCTTATAAATAGAAATGACACTACATGATAAGATATCAAATAATTGATCCATTACAATAATGTGCAAATGACACGCTATTATTCTAAACTTGTTGATTATTTTACAACAAGTAGCAGATAAAAACATAAGTATCAGGATCCTAAGATTGTTGTCTGTCTACAAAGGAATCAAGCAAGAGATAGGGTCAAAAGGTTTGCTAAAGAATGACAAGGTTTCAAGTATGTAGGACGGCAAATTGAAAGAATTAAAAGGATAAGTGTGGATAAGTTATGACGAAACGCTTAATCATTATATCCATTAATACTCTGTTTGTAAAGCCATTCATTCTACTGTTATTATATTATCAGAACAAACATCACCGGCTGCATGGCTTCTCAACCTCGTTAAACCTTATTTTTGGCTCTACTACTATAGAACATCTCAAACATATACAGCCGTTCCCATCCGCACTTGGATTAGATCATACGGACAATTTAGATGGTATCCAAATATGATAAGCAAATTGGCCGTAGTGAGAACCACATAATCAACCGGTTCAAGCAAGCTCCAATCAATACTTTTTTTAAAAATAAACAATGCCATAACATGGTCAAATAAACAGATCCCAAAACAAAAACACGAATTTTTGAAAATCATTCTATTGAAGAAATAACCAAGTTTAAGAGTAATCATACAGTGAGATGCTTTTATCATCTGAAACACTTGCGAGTCTCCCGGCTCGTAATCCAGTCCCACCAGGAGGCCGAAATGCAACACCCCAAACCATGTCAGTGTGGTTTGTCATGCTCTGTACAGCGGCTCGCATGCCAAGGTCCCACAGCTTCACCGATTTATCACTTGACCCACTTGCAATAGCAGCTCCATCCGGGCTTGCATCCACGCTCAGAACCCAGCTTGAGTGGCCCGACAAAGACCCAATCAAGCTCTTTCCTTCGGCGTCATACATGTGTATGTGCCCATCATCAGACCCCGAGAAAAGGACTCTAGGATCCACAGGAGAAAACACGAGGCTCCGCACTGGCATGAGGTGACCTTCAAGGTGGTGTAGGAACTTACGAGTATCCATATCAAAGACGGAAATTGTCCCGTCCATAGAGCCACATGCCAACCGTCTCCCGTCTGGGCCCCATGCAACTGAGAGGGCAAATTTCTTAGTGGCACTTTTATCAGATGGTTTGCTGTTTTCCGAACGAGGAATTGTTAGGGTGGAAACAAGTTGCCAGGTCGCAGTGTCCCACACCTTGACCGATGTGCTGCTCCCTCCAGCAATTGCTAGCAAAGTTCCCTGAAGACAACATGCAAATTAAATCACAAAAGTCCAGTATGAATGTTAAAAGAGTCCAACTATGATATCATTACCTCATTCCTTGGAATCCCTAATGTCTCTACTTACTACTAACTACTACTACTACATACAGTATACAGTACATCAGCAAATGCAAAGTGTAACACTTTACAGAAGAAAATTCAAGTTCAGGCGAATTATACATGCTACTCTAAACATGAAATGGAAGTTAGCCTTACCACTTATGTTAAGATACTATTTGAAGACACCGATTAAACACATAGATGATGTTTCCAGGTATCCCATCATATCAATTATGTCGATAATCGAATTCAGTTGCTATTTCTAAATAAAGAAGCGCAAAAAATTAAGTCATTTACTTTATTCTATCAATATAAACTTTTTGTCGAGAAGTTTTTTTTATCAATATAATCCAGTTTCAAAGAATAGTAAATCAATTGACCTAAGACGTACGTACATAGATCAATAAGGTTCATAATTGAATGCTGCAGTCACAACTACTCACAAATCTCATCATGATTTGTGAAGAACTAATATAAGGAATGGGCTAGTTTTCTATACAAGGATCAAACTAGGAAAAAGAGACAGTCACCTTTTCCGTATCAGATGCTGATGTATAATAATACCGAGTATAAGAAGATATGTGACTATGTGAGTATTCCAAGAATTTATTAGGACCAGCTTAACACAAATTACATGACCACAGTATATCAACCATTTGTTTTAATTTTCGCCACACAGGACCGTACAACAATCAACACTTGCTTAGCATTCCTGAAGGCTACTGCCTAAAGTAGGGTAAAAAGACAAACATACAGTCTAAAGGCTGAGATGAACTTCATATACAAAATGTATCAGAAAGAGGTTATATTTCAAGACTGAGGGCAAAAAGAGTTCATCAATAATGGGAATGCGAAACAGACACAGAAAATAGGCAGAAATGTTTGTCACTCTTTCTTTCTTTCTTTATCCATTATCGTCATTGATACATGTTATGTCTTTTAAAACATAAAAAAGGATCACTTGGAGTATAGAGCCCAAGAGTAGTCATCATGCAGAGAAAATTGATGATATAGATTTATGTAATTAGATTGAATCAATGACAGTTGACAAGCCTGCTCATCCCTCAAATGCGCTTCACCAATGCTAACCGCAAAACCAAATGAGACAAACTCGCGCACTTGAACAAAAACACTTTTGTGATTTCCTATCAAAGGAGGATCAGATCAAATCTTATGAAGAGAATAACCTGGGTCAAAACAAAAAGCCAGAAAGACAAAAACTACTAAGCCTGTGATTAGTACTTCGCTTCTGATCGTTGATAGAAAGTTTAACTGGGATAGGCATGAGATATATCTCACTCCATCTTTCTAGTTTCTTCCCATATTCCTTTTCGGGTATACCTACATTCACATTCGATCCTCCATTGTGCAACCCCAGTACAACTTACTTCCTCTTCTCAACCCCACAACCAAACCATTTCTCGACACCAGGTCACCCCCTTCCCAACCAATCTCTCGACCTCCAAACTCTCCCCTCACCTCATCCCTTTCCTTTCGCTATCCTTCAGGGGTTCAAATAAACCAAATTGTTTTTCCAAATCTATGAGAAAATAATTGTTTTTACCAAAAACGAACATAAAAGTACTTGTTTACAAATTTCTACTCTGTAAATGTTTTTTTGCTCTGAAATTCCGCCAGTGCAGTAAGGTAGGTCTGGTGGTGGTGATGATTATAGTAAGCCTGTGAAGTCATCAACGTAAGTAGACATTTTTATGCCTAACCCCACGACCGACGCTAACACTATTGGAATCCAGGCCTTTGGACCACCCCTCCTTCCCAAGCGCCGCCGATCAGCAAGGACAGTCAGCCCTCCACTTATTCATTCCTCTTGGCTGTGAATGCTGGTATGGTAGTCGGTAGAGCAACCAGGGAAAGGAGGTGAGGCAGAGGGGAAGTTGGAGGGATGTGGGGCTTTTGGGATAGTAGAGGGAAGTAGATGTTGGAAGGGAGGTGAGGCCAAGGGGTAACGAAGGGTGGACAAGTGGGGATTGATGATGGTGGAAGGAGGCGGAGTTGAAGGTGAATGAGTGGTGGTGGAGGTGTACAATGATAGAAGAGAGGGAAAGAAAAGGAGACACGTAAACATATATGGTGATAGAAGAGGGAAAGAGGAGTTGCGAGGATGAGAACCCACATATAAGGCCAACACTACCCTTGCTTATTCTAATACCCTATAAATTTGTGCCATTCTCCTATGGAGCTAAATGAAAAAAAAAAAATAGAGGGTGAAAAGAATTGAAATGCGCTTCACCAACACAGCAACAGTATCTAATTCTGGACAAGTGAATGAAGTGAAGCATCTTAGATAATCTTAGTCAATATTTCCTGGACAAGTGAATGAAGTGAGGCAACGAATATACAACACTGATGAATTCGTCCAATTCAACAAAGCAAACACAGCACACCAATAGTCTAATTAGTAATCAGTAATGATAAGCGTGTTCCTTATTTCAACATTTTTGCACTGTGTTCCCTCTCATCTGTTGTATATTATGAAGCATCAAGTAGCACACAAGAGCTGAATAGTAGATACCACTAATCCAATGAGTTGAAACCGTATTAGCTGGATTCCTGGAAATGCAACAAACATCAAGTATGCAATCATCCAATGCCAGGTCAGCTTGTTATAATGTTGAACCTTTTGCACTGAAAGAAAATCAGCTGGCACTCTCATGGAAAATACTACTCAATTATGAATGAAAATTCCGAGTTCAACTCAGCAACACTAAAGCTCAGATCAAATTCTCACCTTGAACAAATGCTTTAATGTTAAGGTTTTTGCCACTAGAACAGAACCAGCTGCACTATGAATATCATGTTTGGAAGGAAGGAATTAGACGCAAACTGAGTGGTTAATTTCCATAGTTTAGGTTGCAAGTTGGATAGAAGAGAAATGGATGGAAGGAGTTTAAGGTAAAAAGAAGTGAGGTGGCAACAACACAAAATGAGAAAACGGGTTAAAAGTAATCGAATATTTCAGTTAGGTTAAAACTGCAAAGAGCAATTAAAGCCAAAACAGTGAAGTAGGCACCATATTAAGTTCAAAACCTGTGCATTGCAAAAGTTAAGCTGAATTTCCCAAATTATCCATATGGGGGCAGAAGACTATGAGACAAGAGTTAACCTAGTGCACAACTTGAAAGAAAGAAAGAAAACAAAATTAACCAATTTATTGACACATGCGTTAAACCCTAAACAGCAAATCAAACTAAAGTAGTAAGTAAACTTGACACCAGATTTCCTAGTAAAGAGACATAATATTAGTGTAAAACCGTGTTACAATAGACAAAGGGAATCTGAAAAGGGGGAATAAATAGGTAGGCAGGTAAGTACCTTAGGGTTAAATTGCATTTGCCAGGATTCAGAAGGAGGAGCCTGAAGAGTAGCAAGAGTATGATTGGTATCGACATCGAAAACACGGACAACGCTGTCGAGGGAGGCGGAGGCAGCGATAACACCAGAAGGGTGTGCAGCGACGGAGACGACACCGAGAGAGTGACCTGTATTGGTGCGCTCCAGGACGATGGCGTCGTCGGTAGGACCAGTCCTCCAGACCTTGACGGTTTCATCGAGGGCGCCGGTGAGGAGTAGAGCGTGGGGTCTGGTGGTTGAGGGTGGGACCCATGTTGTTGCCCATATTGAGTCCTCGTGTGCTGTTTCTAGGGATTTCAACCCTGCTATCTTCATACTTGACTTCTCAAGGTAACTGTGGAGAATGGAGAGTGTCGAGTGTAGAGGTTTAATGTGAGGGGTACCGCTTTTTCATATACGGGTTTTATTAAGGTTAATGTTAATGTGGCTGCGCTCTTGGGTTTAGATGGGGTTATTATATTCTGGGTTTGGTGACTCGAATTAGGAAAGTCATTGGGGACAGGGCGAATATTGTATTTCTTTTTTTTGTTTTTTTTTGACAATAATAAACTGTATATATTAAAACTATACAGTATCAGCCAGTAGCCAAACTAACTGACCAGTGAACATACATACGAAGAAAACTACGAATTGTGCTCAAAGAGTGGCGCAATTCGATTGGTACTGGCGTTGTGGAGGCCAGAACTGAAGATAATTTTTTTGACGTAACTCGGAATGAAACGGAAGGTTGCGAAGCTGAGTGGGCTCTGTACATGGTGAGGAGTAGGCCTTTTGTCGAAGCTGCAAAAGCCGTGGTAGCCCTCACATTCTGAACAACGGGATCGCTTGACAGCGTATCTGAAGAAGTGGCCGTGTAGCAATCCCTAATAGGCGACCTACAAACCGGAATAAAGTAAGTAACCACAGAACAAGACTGAGCACAGTTCATGGTTGGTATAGAAATAATGGTAGTCACATTAGAAAAGGAAGGCCAAAACACTGGCAGTTGTGAATGGGATGCAATCATGCAATCAGGTAGTCAGACAGATGTAAAATCTGAACAGGATTGACACTACAATTGTCAAAGGCTACCGAGTTGCGAACCATCCATATAGCCTTGATAATACAAAGAAAACGAAGGAGGCACTGATCTGCAGTTGCAGTAACCCTGTGAAAGTATCTAATAAAATCAGCAAGCCATCTTTGCAGACAAACACCAGGGTTAGCTACTGAATTAATACTAAGAACCGAAGAAAGCCAAACATGTCTAGAAACAGTACAGTAACGAAAAAGATGATCTAAAGACTCTGAATAAGAGTGACAAAAAATACAAGAAGTACTAACCTGGATGCCTTTAACATATAAATTTTTTAAAGAAGGAAGGATATCATGTACTATACGCCAAACCAAAAGAGGGAACTTGGGAGAACAACGAAGACTCCAAAGAACTTTCCAAGGAAAAGCAGAGTAAAACGAGGGAGAGCAGGAAAAGGACATATGGGACAACAAGAAGTCATATCCTGAGCGGACTGTATAAACTCCATCCTCCGTGTATTTCCAATAGAGGTAGTCATCAATAGCAATATGAGGAGGTTCCATAGCGAGAATAGCCCTGGCACAAGGAGGCTGAAACCAGCGGTAAATTGTAAACTGATTCCAAGACCCAGAAGTAGTGAGCATCTGAGAAAGAACAGGTGTGGCAGCAGGCGTAGGACTACGCACTGAGGGGATATCCCCATTAACCCATGGGCTTGTAAATAGGTCAACAGAGGAACCATTACCAAGCTTCCATGAAAAACCAGGGGACAAACACATTAGCTGCGCGACATAAACCAGACCATAAAAACGAAGGATGAGAGACCTTTAATTTTGAAGTAGGGATAGGAAGATCCTTCCTGTACTTAGGAACCAGAAATTTCGATAATAAACCAGCCGGCTGATGGTGGAGACGCCATAAATTCTTCAGAAGTGTTGCCTGACTTAATAAGGAGACAGATTTCAAACCAAGGCCGCCACTTGCACGAGGAAGTTGCAGAGAATCCCGAGAGAGCCAGTGAATAGATCTATGACGAACATCTTTACGCCACCAAAAAGCCGCAATCAGAGAGTCAATTTTCTTACATATTCCAATAGGGAAGGGAATAGAAGCCATGAGAAACCGGAGTGAACCCAAAATAATAGTGTTGATGATAAGTAGCTTACAAGGCTGGCTGAGGTGGAGAGAAGACCAGGCAAGAATGCGACTTGTAAGCCTATCCATCAAAGGCTGGAACACAAGAGACTTCTTAGAAGGAAGGTCAACCGGGACACCCAAATACATGCCAAAGCAATCAGATGTGCGCATCTTCAGAATAGATGCCATGTGGGATTTGAAATCAAGCGGCGCATTTGGACTGAATTTAATAAAAGACTTATCCAAATTAATCATCTGACCAGACGCCAGCTCGAAGCAGCGAAACAAATCTCTGAGAGTCTCAAAAGAAGATGGAGTTGCTTTACAGCAAATAAAGGCGTCATCAGCATAAAACAGATGTGTGATAGGGGGAGCATACCGAGAGATCTTCAGGCCAGTTAACATATTATCCTTCTCTGCCTTACGCAACTGGCAAGAAAGAATTTCCATACACATGATAAACAAATAAGGTGAAAGGGGATCACCTTGTCTTAAACCACAAGAAGGTCTAAAGGTACTAGAGGTCTCGCCGTTGATAACGATATTATAGGTGACAGTTGAAATACATTCCCAAATAATATTTTGCCAGAAGACCGGGAAACCAAATTTCTTCAAAACCGCAATAAGGAAAGTCCAGGAAACACGGTCGAAAGCTTTATGCATATCAAGCTTTAGAGCAGCATAAGAAACTGAGCCTTTCTTAGTTTTGTTAAGATAATGCATAATCTCGTGAGTAATAACACAGCTGTCTGACATAAGTCGCGAAGGGACAAAAGCCTGTTGAGATTCTGAAACCACCGATGACATAACAAGCTTGAGACGATTAGCAAGACACTTGGAAGCAAGCCGGTAAATAACATTGCAAAGACTGATAGGACGATATTGAGAGATCTGCTCTGGCTTCTCAACCTTAGGGATGAGAATAATATGGGTATTGTTCCATTCCTTCAGCATAACACCCGAGTTACGAAATCGAAGAAGAGCCAGATTAACCAACGGACCAACCTGGGGCCAAAACATCTGGAAAAATTTAGGGGTAATGCCGTCAGGCCCAGGTGATTTGGATCCATTCATACCATTCATAGCATGTGTAATATCATGTTCCATGAATGGAGCAGACAACAACAAACAGTCCTCCGAGCTTAGCATTGGAAGATCAAGAGAGTCAAGCAAAGGGGCAATAAAACCCCGGGGCGAGCCAGGATCACGAGGAGGGGTTGCACATAAAAGAGATTGGAAAAATGAAGTAACTTCCAACGAAATCTGTGCTGGGGTAAAAAGCCATTCACCGGAGCTAGAAAGCAAAGCAAGAATACGCTGGTGAGAAGCGCGTTGCTTGACCCGGGAATATAAAAACCTTGAAGGGAGGCCATAAAGAACTTCAGTCTTTAATTTTGCTCGTTGTAACCAGTAAGAATGTTGTGTTGCAAGAAGGTGCAGTTGTGCAGAACGAACCTGCTGAAAAGATGTTGCCGACTGAACATCTAAAATATCCATCGAAGAGGACAAGGTTGTTTGTTGAATCTCAAACCAGTTAATACCATAAGACAAGCGATGATGAATCACTCATTGCATTATAGAAAATCGGACAGAAGCCAGGCGGCGAGATAAAACATACACAGGAGATCCAGTAAAAGGTAACTTACATGCACAATCTACAATATGGGCAATCTCAGGTGAGTTGAAGCACC
This sequence comes from Silene latifolia, assembly GCF_048544455.1. Taxonomy (NCBI): domain Eukaryota; kingdom Viridiplantae; phylum Streptophyta; class Magnoliopsida; order Caryophyllales; family Caryophyllaceae; genus Silene; species Silene latifolia. Next base: position 32,781,762 of record NC_133526.1, on the reverse strand, counting down.
AGTTATCAAGACGGTAAGGGCGTCTGCAGGTCCTTGAAGGAGGGAAAAACTTGAGAATAATTGGAGCATGGTCTGAGACAAGAATAGGAAGATGCAAAAGAGATGCCGCAGGGAAAAGGTGGAGCCATTCGGAGTTAGCATAGGCACAGTCTAGGCGTTCCATAATCAGTTGATCATCAGATCGATTATTCAACCAAGTATAACGTGGACTAAAGAAAGGAACATCAAGCAAAGAATTGTCAAAGCGCCAGTTGGTGAAATCCTGTTGGCCACGAATGGCATATGTGCCACCTAATTTATCCGAATGCATTTCAACCTGATTAAAATCGCCAAGAATCAGAAAAGGAGACAGACCCGAAATTAAATCAGAAATACTATTCCATAAGGATTGACGCAAATCAAAACATGGTTCACCATAGATAAACATAACATACATATCATGCTTTGTACATACATTATTTACATCTAAACATAAAGTACACAAAATAAAGTGAGGGTGAATACTAATAGGGCTAAGTACAACAATGTCATCCCAACGCAAAATAAGACCCCCACTATGTCCATCTGAGTCAATGCCACAAAAATTAGGGAGTCCAAGATGGGCTGTCTTAGAGGCAGCAGACGATAACGAAGTCATAGTTTCTTCCAAAAACAAAATAGATGGATGATATTGCTGGATACTCCAAACTAAAAACGGAATTGTAGGATCATCCATCTCTCCTAATCCCCTACAATTCCAGGAAAAAGTAGTCATCAAAACCCTGGTGGCGAATTAAGGTCCGCCACCAGACCTGTAGCTGTCGAGTCTGCATCTCTGTAACAAGACAAAAAAGAAGTAGGTAAGGGATGAGAAACCAAGTGAAAAAGAAAAAGCTCATCTGGGCGAGCGCGCTTGGGAGGCAGATGGTCCAAAATGTCAAAACCAAGAGAGCTGAAACAACGCTTAGCGTTGGGCCTCAAAATAACAGCATCATTATTAGAAGACACGGGAAAAATATAAGAAAAAGGAGGAATGCAAGACGGACTTAATATCAATTCAGGAACAACTGATACTAACTTCGAATTGTATTCCAAGTTAAAAAAAACTAACTCTGTTTTTGCGTTTAAAAACAGGTCGGCTACAAGAATTGAAGCCAACGTTTACCTTCCTTGCATACACCATCTTTAGCGACCTAGACATAGGCGCCACAGATGACATAGCAGTAGCAGAAGAAGAAGCGAGCGAATCACGAAAAAGGCAACCAATATCAATAACCTGCGATGGTATCATCGGCTCACGAAGACCCAACAAAGGGGAATCCTCCATCACGTCCTCTGGGACATGCATACGGAACGACGGGGCTGGCGGATGGACAACAACAGAAGGTGGAACATATCTAGAGGAAGATGGTGGGTCGAAAGCCGAACTCCCACGCAGAACCGGAGAGGCTTCTAACAAAACTTCACGGGAATGATCTTCATGAACTTGGAAATAAGGTGGAGCCGAGCAAGAAGGGCCAGCCTCATCAGGAGGTTCCGAGTCCGAGCTAGAAAAGGAGAAAACAGGGGAAGCACCCCCTGAATCCAAAACTATAGTATCACCATCACCAGTAAGATCAATACAGGAGTTCAGATACTTATAACGCGGCGGGAGTCCCATGATTTCCTTAGAATAGAACGGAGTACCAGTCGGGCCGTGAAGAACCACCAAACCATGAGCAGCAAGAGAATCCATCCGTGCACGAATAGCCCTTGCGCCGGCAGCTTTACTTGAAGGACAGAAAGAAATACGGTGTACAACTTGCCCATAAGTTTCACAGAACCTAAACACGCCTTCATAAGAGAAAGCTATCCACTAATGCTCCCTATCATTCAACGCTAAAAAACAGCCCGGAATCAAGGGCTTTGACAGGTCAATCCAAACCTTCACCCGGAAAAAATTCCGAGGAGGAAGCAACGAAGGGTAAGTTTCTTCTTCACACACATCCCCAACATGAGACAATAAATACGCTGCAACTGAAGTGTTCATTAAATGGAAAGGAAGATGCTTCACCCTTATACATAGAGGAACAATATGGAACAAGAGATTGTCGGGTGTAGAAGTAGGTGTTATAGGACGAAGAACAAGCAAGCTTCCATCCAGGTTGACGGTTTGACGTTGACGGAAGTAGTTGTAGTCCAGCTGTGAAGAAAACGAGAAAAAATAATAAGGTTCAAAGCGACGAACAAAGACCGTACCGTGCAACTTCCACTTCGCAGTAATAATCTGCAAAATTCGAACTATTTCCAAATATCTCTGATCCTGTAACTGCCCCAAGAGCGTAAGAGATTCATCAATATTCGTGAAATCTACGCACAAATAAGGAGGGAGTTGCAAACAAACACCAACTCTACAAGGAGCTGCGAAAGAGGAAGAGGACGAAGCCATAGTTTTTAGAGTGATTGGAATGTATAAAAGGCTTTCAGAATGATTGAAAAACAAACTGGGAAATTTTGTTTGGGTTACAGGATGAAGGAAAGATAACAAACAGAGAAAGTTATAAAACAGGGTAAAAAACAGACAGTTTAGCATGCGTCATGACACGTGGACATAGGGTGGTCAAAATAGAGACACATAGGCTAAGGGATGAGGGTGTTTGGCAGATAAAAAGATATAAAGGGGTATTTAGGCATGGTAGTGGAGGTGTTAGGCGGAGGGATAAGGTTGAAGGACGAAGACCTAGGGTTTGAAGGCCAACCTAGGGTTTAAAGGCCAAAGAAAGAACTCTTTTCAGAGGAAAACTCTAGAGAGATTTTCTAGAGAGATTTTTTTTTAAAATTGTTATTTAGTAATATTGATACTTTACCCTGAATATTGTATTTCACTGGTATCAAAACGCAAACTCCCTTCTAGGCTCCAATTTCCAAATCCCTCTCAAAGGTCGATTTTGATTTTGACCGCAACCGTTGTTCTTCCACACTTTACTATCTTAATTACACTCCCAAACACTTTCAAATACTTTCAACAAAATTATTGTCAAACTAAGCCCCTCAAATCCGACTTACCGACTTTCACCACCATGAAACGAGAATTGACCAAGTAAGTGTCTACCGCGAACCCGAAGCTTACACGATGTCACAAACCTCAACAACGATAACTCCATAAGCCTTGAGACATTGACAAGCCTAAAATCGTGTTACCTAAATCAAAATAAACCTATAAACTACTAACTGATTGATAACTAGTGGTAAGTAGGGTCGAATGCTCAAAGAGATGGTCGAATAATGCTAATTACTATGGATGATCTTAAATTATTAAAGTCACAAATTAAAGGTTGTTTCTAAACTAAAACGATAATGTAAATTAATGAAGGTTTAACAATATCAAGGGTGTAACACCCGCGAATTTCCCATTTTGAGATATAAAATTTATTTAACTGTTTAATTAATTTATTTTATATTTTAAAATTATTTAATTTAATTAATTCATTTTTAAGCACGAATTTTATAAAAAGAATATTCTAAAACTTAATTTATATAAAAATACGTATTTTATTCAGACAATAATAATAGTGACAGTAATAATATTAGTTTCCGTCTTAAGTTAATATAGACTCAAAACATTATTCCGACTAGCTTAGACCGTCACATTTCCTTCTAGCAAAGATCGTCGCATTTCTCTTATAAAGCTATTTCATTTCGGACCAACCCGATTCCGACAACACACTCTCTTACACTCTACTTTTTAATAATTCTATTATTATTATTATTATTATTATTATTATTATTATTATTATTATTATTATTATTATTATTATTATTATTATTATTATTATATATTACTTTTATTACTCCGTATCATTTATTGTTGTTGTTTCTAGTACCCGACCCCACCTGCTTTTACCCCTCATTCCTTCTTCTTCCCCCTGCGCAGCACACAAACAACAACAACAGCGAAAGTAACAGCAACAACAACTCCATACTCAACTACCCATTTCCGCCATCCTCAACCATAGATCCCTCCTTCATTCCTCAACCAAATTTCATTATTTTTACATCAATAGCTTCCCCATCTCATCCTCCTCCTTTATATGCAATAAAGAACCAAACTTTCGTCTTGTTTCTTGCGAGTCGTCTTTCTGGGATGCGATTTCTGAGCTGACTTCTTCCATTCGGGGTTTAGAGTCACCATTGGATGGTTCCTTGGACTTTAAGAGATCAAAAACAGGTAACGGTGATAGGTTACTCGACAAATGTCGAAATTTCCGTCTTTTGGGTTGTTTTATGTGCTTTTGTTTGATAAAGTTTGCCCTTTTTTTCGTTTTCTATTTTGCGTGATGGTTTCCATCTGAAAACTGAGCTGAAATGGGACTGTTTTGACTTGGTTTAGGACTGCTTGAGCTCTGTTTCTTTGTACCCGCATAGACATGTGAGTATGGCCTGCTCTGTGGGTCTACTTTAGGCCGACTTTTGGTGGTTGTTTGAGACTGTGTTGGGGCGTAGGAATGAATGCTATTAGGACTGTTCTTAGTCGTGAAATGGTACCTTGTGGGAACGGGTTTTGGTGCTTAAAATTGCAGGTTTTGAGACGATTACAGGTTGAATTTAGGGGACGGATTGTTTGCATTGTTGGGACTGTTTTGGGTGCATTTTATGTAGTTGTAATAGTCGATACATATATCTTGTTTGGGACTCGTCTTCGGAACCATGGAAAGGTTGTCCGAACTCGATTTTGGATTTGTTTTGAGTCATTTTGCAGTGTTTGGCGGTAGTGGGGGAAGGGTGAGCGAGGCTAGTTGTGGCGACTAAGTTGGGTGGTTACGGTGGCTGAGTTTGGGTCGTAATGGTGGCCTGTTTCGGGTCAGTTTTGGTCGGATTTCGGACATGACATAGAGAAGTTTGGGTGGTGCTTGGGTCGGGTCTTGAACTGCCATGGCGGGTTGATTAATGACGGACAGCGGGCCGTCCAACGACCTCTTGAGTCGTGGGTTGAGTCGTGTTTTGGCCTAGTTTAGTTATTTGAAATCAATTAATACCCGTCTTAAGCATGCTCATATTTCCGTCTCATGGTTTATATAACTTAACTCGTTAAGTATCATTCGTTTACATAATAATTTAATTGGACTTGTCATATTCATCTATTTGGGGCTTGACTTGTCAAATTATTGGGCTTGTCCATGTTTTATTGTTGGGCCATGTTTTGTGGTATATATCTTGGTTAACCACCTTGTTTCCCTTTTCCTTCACTACTTAGTGTTTTATGTAGTTTTGGGTAATTGGGCTTGTTTATCATTCTACTGGACCACTCTTTATTGTAATTTGTTATGTTGTATTATTTTAGATTGGGCCACATTGGGTTGTATTTTGTGGGGTGGTGTTTTGGGCTGGTTTACACCTTAGGTCATCGGGCCGGATTTATAAGATAGTGTGGCCTTGTGAATGACCGTTTGCGTTTACTTACACTTTAGCCCATGTTTTAAATAACGTAAACTATTTATTACCACTCATCATATTTTACTTAGTCGGCATGTTAAATTATAGAGTGGAATATTTATTAATTTGATACAATTACGAGATATTTACTGTAATTACTTGTAAGAGTCGTATTCTTGTAGAAATGCCATTATACTGTCATAAATGCTATAACGTATTACTCGACATATCTTTATGCCTTACTGTGCCGTTCTGCCAAGTATTTGTTTACGCCGCTCTCGTGCCGTTCTGCCGGGAGTTGGTTGATTTATGTTTTTCCCGCCTCTTTCGGACTGTTCTGCCGATTGTGGGTTACCTCATATCGTATTCTGGTGACAATGCCTTTATGCTATACATTTTGCTTGACTTGTCTTTACGCCTCTTTCAGACTGTTCTGCCGATTGTGGGTTTAGCTCATATTTTCCGCCTCTTTCGGATTGTTTTGCCGATTGTGGGTTCTCGACTTCCGTTCTGTCGATCAAGTCTTGGATGCGGACTGTTCTTCCGCATGTCGAATCGGGGACCGTTCTGCCCCGAGAGTCTGGCCAGATTTAGACTAGGACTGAGTCTTGGGAGTACCATTGTCGTCCTACCAGGGGAATTATATATTGATATATGAGTAGTAAAGGTCTTGCTTGGTTATAGATATTGGTATTTGTCTTTTAAGGTAAGAGTTATGCCTTGTGTTGTTTGTCTTGGTCCTATTGGATACTAGAGGTGAGCTATAAGCCCTCTAGTTGCGATATGATCGTCGGGATTGATGATACCATCCGTTCTTATGGTGAGATGCAAGCCATAAGTATGAATGCGACATTAGTAGCCACGTCCCGTACAATGTTTGCTAAGTGGTTTTCCAAGTAATGGCTACAGTTTCTATCCTTGTAATTTGCTTTGGTTGATCTCTTACTAAATTGCTTCATATGATTCGGATTCTAATCTCATATCTACGTTGTATTTCCTTGAAATGCGTGCCCTTGTATAAATGACTGTATTCTTGTCTTTCATATTATTTAATTGTCTCACATGATTAGTTGAATCTTTATTATGCTAATTTTGATCTATCTTGTTCTATCTCATTTAATTACCACGTTTAAATATAAACTTGATATTCATATCTTTTGTAAGTATCTTACATGACTTACCTGTTTTAGTTCTTTGTTATGTTCGTTTCGACATTTTGTGGCTGGGAGAACCTTGAGTTACTCCCCACTGACTGTGGCGTTCATGTTTATATGAATGACAGGTACTAGTTGGTGCATTCATGGGGTGAAGACATGTGTGAGCTAGCGAGCACTTTGGCCTTGTAGTTGGTTTATTAGGATTGATTTGACTCACCTTTTATTGTATTGTCATTCGAGGGATATATTTTCCCTCACCTCGACTATCACGTTTGTATAATTTAATCTTTATTTCCGCAATCATTATTTGTGTTTTGGGTTTTAATGAACCCCCGCTTTAAATTTTAAAAGTGTCAAAAATTTCCTAAATTTCCGCTTTAATTTATAAGTTATATTTTCCGCTTTATCGCGGGGTGTCACAGTTGGTATCAGAGCCTATGTTGCTTCCGACGCACACACGTGTACCCCAAACTTAAATGTGAACTTGACCTTAAATAATGAATGAGAGATGGGTAGACTTAAGGACCTAAGGTGGTAGTCTGTAGTGTGTTTGCTCTTTGTTAGGTCCTAACATGCTTGTTGATTGTCATTTAATAATTGTTATGCCCGTGGATCAATGACCGTGAACTTACCTACATGAGGATCTAGATTTGGTGTCTATTGCCGGGGATCGAAGTTTTGTTCAACCTTTGAAGAATGCTTCTACTCCCTTGAAGATGTTTCTCATTCTTGGTTTATCTTGCCTTATTCGTTATCTCTTGGTGCTTATCCTTCTTCTAAACTCTCTTCTGTTTTGTTTGAAAGCTACTATTGTACCCCTAACTTGTTCTTTGATCCTTGCTAATCCTCCCTTAACATTTTTTGATAGTACTCTTTCTTTTGTGGCATGTAAACCATGGTTGGATAATTTGGCTTTGTGGAGTTTATTTGTGATTGACCCATAACCCTTGGTTTTGAGAGGTTGTGATGTTAGAAAGACTAGATAGTGTGATGTGACATGCTTAGTGATTCTTATACCTAGTTCTTTGAGTATAATTGATCGGTGGAATTCTGTGAGTTAAGTGTGAGTTGCCTATGATACTAAGGTTGTGGAACTTCGCCATGTTGTTTGTACTTGGAATTTGAGAATTTGGTAACTCGAGTATTGTTGCTTGGAGGCTTTGACAGGGGGTAGAGTTTATTATGAGAGCTTAGAAGGAAACACCTCTAGGACGTGTTGGCCGTTGGTAATGAAAGTGTTACTTGGAAATTTGAGTTGAACTCGAGGTTAGATTAGTCGGTATACTTTTGTGAGTGTTGTGATGATTACATAAGAACCATGTTAGGCGAGAGTTGTTGTTAGTTTTGGAATCTCATTTGGGTATCCACTTTGTGGTAATGAGGATTAGTTACTAGAGTTCTTGGGACGTGATTATAGAGGTTGAGCTGAGATGAGTTAGATGTCTTGGGTGGTTGTCTTGTGATTTGGAGAATGTCACCATCTATGCTTTAGGTTTCGAGAGTATAACAAAATCTCTTTGGGATGATAGAATGTGCAAAAGAATTTTTGAATTTGGAGTTTGATTAAGGGTTGTGCCATTCAGAGAAACTCATAGTTGACACTAGTGGGATATGAGTATAGCTTTGTTAGAAGCCTTGAACCTTGATCTTGTGGAAGTTGTTTGTAGATGTTTGAGGATTTGGAATGGTGAAATCGCACTTATAGTGAAGTACCTTGTTACATGGAATAACTTAGATGAGATAACGTAAATGATTTGAGGAAATCCTTGGGAGTGATGTGGTTATAAATTTTATTGTTAGGAAGTTTTTGGAACCGTTTAGGATGATGTTGTTGTTTGAGGTTTGAGTACCTGGCGTTTCCTTGTTGTCTAATTCCTTTCTTCTTTGACCATAAGTGTTACCATTCATGCCTCTCTTTCTCGCTTCATCATGCTCCTCCTTTAAGTTTGAAACTCGTAACCTATGAAACTCTATCTTTGACATCCTTGTTGACCTTACTTCAATTCTTACCATAGGAAATTCACCATAGCTCTTTTGTTAGTTAAGTTTGGATTCTCTTAGCGTACTTGTTTTTTTTATGATGTCTAAGTTAGCGTCATTTTTGTACAACTTCTAATCTTTCAAGCTACCAGTTTTGATTCGTTGTTAAAAGTTGATGTTACTTTTGCAAAACCTCGCCTACTTTAAAAAAAAAAAAAAAATTGAGTGAACATGAAAATTTGATTTAGTTCCCTATTTATTCCATGAGTATAAACTCATTTATCATGATTTTAATTGCTAAACCCGAGATTTCTTTAAATTTTATCCAATTTCTATTAATTTTGATTTATTTATGATTTCTTTGTCAAAGTTTAATATTACATTTTCAGGAATTTGATTCCCTTTTTCGTTTAAAAGTGAAACCTTTACCCCTATTTTGGCTTTTGTAAAAGAAAATTTGAGTAAATTACCTTTTTCTTTTGATTTTAACGTTGATCGGATGTTAGAACTCGTTATTAGAGATGTTTAATAACTTGTTCTACGCTTGTCGGCGAATGATTTAAATGTGTCTTTGGCTTGGAAAGTTAGCGTTCTTGTGTACACGACAAGAGCAATTTCGTTCCATGAATGAGGCTTATACTTTTGAAAACTCTTCATTAATATTTTTGAAAACATTTTGATTTTTGATTTATACCAATGATGTACCTTTCGATCGAGTTCTGTCGGAAAATTTTATTTGAAACTTTTGAAAGAATTTTAATTCTTACGATAAGTAACCTTTTAAATGTTTTGGTTACCGATTCCAAAATTCCAGTTTTATTGTATATAACCTTTGATTTCTACTTTCAAGTTTCGAGGACGAAACTTTTTAAAAGATGGGGTGATTGTAACACCCACGAATTTCCCATTTTGAGATATAAAATTTATTTAACTGTTTAATTAATTTATTTTATATTTTAAAATTATTTAATTTAATTAATTCATTTTTAAGCACGAATTTTATAAAAAGAATATTCTAAAACTTAATTTATATAAAAATACGTATTTTAGTCAGACAATAATAATAGTGACAGTAATAATATTAGTTTCCGTCTTAAGGTAATATAGACTCAAAACATTATTCCGACTAGCTTAGACCGTCACATTTCCTTCTAGCAAAGATCGTCGCATTTCTCTTATAAAGCTATTTCATTTCGGACCAACCCGATTCCGACAACACACTCTCTTACACTCTACTTTTTAATAATTCTATTATTATTATTATTATTATTATTATTATATATTACTTTTATTACTCCGTTTCATTTATTGTTGTTGTTTCAAGTACCCGACCCCACCTGCTTTTACCCCTCATTCCTTCTTCTTCCCCCTGCGCAGCACACAAACAACAACAACAGCGAAAGTAACAGCAACAACAACTCCATACTCAACTACCCATTTCCGCCATCCTCAACCATAGATCCCTCCTTCATTCCTCAACCAAATTTCATTATTTTTACACCAATAGCTTCCTCATCTCGTCCTCCTCCTTTATATGCAATAAAGAACCAAACTTTCGTCCTGTTTCTTGCGAGTCGTCTTTCTGGGATGCGATTTCTGAGCTGACTTCTTCCATTCGGGGTTTAGAGTCACCATTGGACGGTTCCTTGGACTTTAAGAGATCAAAAACAGGTAACGGTGATAGGTTACTCGACAAATGTCGAAATTTCCGTCTTTTGGGTTGTTTTATGTGCTTTTGTTTGATAAAGTTTGCCCTTTTTTTCGTTTTCTATTTTGCGTGATGGTTTCCATCTGAAAACTGAGCTGAAATGGGACTGTTTTGACTTGGTTTAGGACTGCTTGAGCTCTGTTTCTTTGTACCCGCATAGACATGTGAGTATGGCCTGCTCTGTGGGTCTACTTTAGGCCGACTTTTGGTGGTTGTTTGAGACTGTGTTGGGGCGTAGGAATGAATGTTATTAGGACTGTTCTTAGTCGTGAAATGGTACCTTGTGGGAACGGGTTTTGGTGCTTAAAATTGCAGGTTTTGAGACGATTACAGGTTGAATTTAGGGGATGGATTGTTTGCATTGTTGGGACTGTTTTGGGTGCATTTTATGTAGTTGTAATAGTCGATACATATATACTGTTTGGGACTCTGTCTTCGGAACCATGGAAAGGTTGTCTGAACTCGATTTTGGGACTGTTTTGAGTCATTTTGCAGGCTGTTTGGCAGCCGTGGGGGAAGGGTGAGCAGGCTAGTTGTGGCGACTAAGTTGGGTGGTTACGGTGGCTGAGTTTGGGTCGTAATGGTGGCCTGTTTCGGGTCAGTTTTGGTCGTATTTCGGACATGACATACTTGAACTACCATGGCGGGTTGATTAATGACGGACAGCGGGCCGTCCAACGACCTCTTGAGTCGTGGGTTGAGTCGTGTTTTGGCCTAGTTTAGTTATTTGAAATCAATTAATACCCGTCTTAAGCATGCTCATATTTCCGTCTCATGGTTTATATAACTTAACTCGTTAAGTATCATTCGTTTACATAATAATTTAATTGGACTTGTCATATTCATCTATTTGGGGCTTGACCTGTCAAATTATTGGGCTTGTCCATGTTTTATTGTTGGGCCATGTTTTGTGGTATATATCTTGGTTAACCACCTTGTTTCCCCCTTCCTTCACTACTTAGTGTTTTATGTAGTTTTGGGTAATTGGGCTTGTTTATCATTCTACTGGACCACTCTTTATTGTAATTTGTTATGTTGTATTATTTTAGATTGGACCTGTGATACTCGGACATGTCAGGTTGCCGGCGTGTCGCGTGTCGACACGACATGATACGGAATACGACACGTGATACGTGTCAGACACACCGGGATGCGACACGACACCGACACACATACCGTATGAACAGAGGCAAGTGGAAAAAATGGCGACGGCCAGCCATAAGTGAGTAAGCTTGGTCGAGTAGTGGCGGCGGATGTAAGATGGTTCGCGGTGGGCAGTCGGAGAAGATGGTAATAATAGAGATGAAGTGGTAGAGTCAAAGCAAATGACGACATTAATAATTGTGTGGGTCCATTCAATTTTAGGGTTTCTTATAAGAGCTAAAATAAAAAAGTAGCTAATGGAGTACAACTGTCAAGTGGGTCATATCTTACATTGGCACATGTCAATACGTCACCCACTTACTTTTACCAAATGAACTCATTTCACATCTAATATAAAGATAAAGTAAATTAATTTAGTGGAGTCCAACAGTCAATATATACCCCACAAGGTAGATATTTATTTTAGAAATTAAATATTTCAATATATAAATTAAATTTTTTTAAATATTCTGGCTTATACTTTTTGTTCTTTACTTTCTACGTGTCGTATCCGTGTCTTGAATACAGGTCAAGATACTTGGTTGACCGTATCCCGGTGTTGGTAAAATTTCAAAATTACGTATCCGATACTCCGATACGTATCGGATACGATACTTCTCCGCCGTGTCTGAGTAACATAGGATTGGGCCACATTGGGTTGTATTTTGTGGGGTGGTGTTTTGGGCTGGTTTACACCTTAGGTCATCGGGCCGGATTTATAAGATAGTGTGGCCTTGTGAATGACCGTTTGCGTTTACTTACACTTTAGCCCGTGTTTTAAATAACGTAAAATATTTATTACCACTCATCATATTTTACTTAGTCGGCAGGTTAAATTATAGAGTGGAATATTTATTAATTTGATACAATTACGAGATATTTACTGTAATTACTTGTAAGAGTCGTATTCTTGTAGAAATGCCATTATACTGTCATAAATGCTATAACGTATTACTCGACATATCTTTATGCCTTACTATGCCGTTCTGCCAAGTATTTGTTTACGCCGCTCTCGTGCCGTTCTGCCGGGAGTTGGTTGATTTATGTTTTTCCCGCCTCTTTCGGACTGTTCTGCCGATTGTGGGTTACCTCATATCGTATTCTGGTGACAATGCCTTTATGCTATACATTTTGCTTGACTTGTCTTTACGCCTCTTTCGGACTGTTCTGCCGATTGTGGGTTTAGCTCATATTTTCCGCCTCTTTCGGACTATTCTGCCGATTGTGGGTTCACGACTTCCGTTCTGTCGATCGAGTCTTGGATGCGGACCGTTCTGCCGCATGTCGAATCGGGGACCGTTCTGCCCCGAGAGTCTGGCCAGATTTAGACTAGGACTGAGTCTTGGGAGTACCATTGTCGTCCTACCAGGGGAATTATATATTGATATATGAGTAGTAAAGGTCTTGCTTGGTTATAGATATTGGTATTTGTCTTTTAAGGTAAGAGTTATGCCTTGTGTTGTTTGTCCTGGTCCTATTGGATATTAGGGGTGAGCTATAAGCCCTCTAGTTGCGATATGATCCTCGGGATTGATGATCCCATCCGTTCTTATGGTGAGATGCAAGCCATAAGTATGAATGCGACATTAGTAGCCACGTCCCGTACAATGTTTGCTAAGTGGTTTTCCAAGTAATGGCTACAGTTTCTATCCTTGTAATTTGCTTTGGTTGATCTCTTACTAAATTGCTTCACATGATTCGGATTCTAATCTCATATCTATGTTGTATTTCCTTGAAATGCGTGCCCTTGTATAAATGACTGTATTCTTGTCTTTCATATTATTTAATTGTCTCACATGATTAGTTGAATCTTTATTATGCTAATTTTGATCTATCTTGTTCTATCTCATTTAATTGCCACGTTTAAATATAAACTTGATATTCATATCTTTTGTAAGTATCTTACATGACTTACCTGTTTTAGTTCTTTGTTATGTTCGTTTCGACATTTTGTGGCTGGGAGAACCTTGAGTTACTCCCCACTGACTGTGGCGTTCATGTTTACATGAATGACAGGTACTAGTTGGTGCATTCATGGGGTGAAGACATGTGTGAGCTAGCGAGCACTTTGGCCTTGTAGTTAGTTTATTAGGATTGATTTGACTCACCTTTTATTGTATTGTCATTCGAGGGATATATTTTCCCTCACCTCGACTATCACGTTTGTATAATTTAATCTTTATTTCCGCAATCATTATTTGTGTTTTGGGTTTTAATGAACCCCCGCTTTAAATTTTAAAAGTGTCAAAAATTTCCTAAATTTCCGCTTTAATTTATACGTTATATTTTCCGTTTTATCGCGGGGTGTCACAAAGGGAGTCTATAGTAGTTGAGTTCACTATGCAATTAAATTGGGGTAAACACAAGTAAGTATTCAATCTACAAATTTTAGCTATTTAGGGCTAAGACACGGCCTTTCGGATCTTATATTGTCAATCTTAACATAAATCCTTGCGAACTTTTGTAACTTATCAGATTATCTTATCCTCTACTTATAAGTCTACCCTTAACCAGACTTTCGACCTTAGGTCTTGGGTTTCTAAACATTCAACTAGTTCAACGTTTCAAATTAATAAAAAGATGAAGCAAAACGAGTAGTAAAGCAATAACGATTAACTTTTTAACTGATCATACTTACTACTACTCCCCCGAATCAATTAACATAGATCCCCATAAACCCTATATAAAGATTTAGCTACTCATGGCAAAAGAAATAAAAACAAAGCAACAATAATTCAAAGACATAATTAAAGAAGGGATTAAGAATAAATACAAAACAAGGAATTTTATTAATTGAATGTTTAAAGTCACAGTCGGTTTTCGTAGAGAATACAAGAAGTATTTTAAGAGAAGTTTTACTGCTTAAACGAGATTTGGGTTCGAAAGTAATGGAAAGCGTGATTTCCTAAAGACCCTAATCACTCCACTTAACCAAAAAAATTCCACGAAAAAATTTGCACGGGCCAGTAGGCCTCCCGGCGTCGAGGCTTTGTGATAGGCTTGTCGTGTACCTATGCAAAGATAATTACCCTAAACACAAATTAATGTAGAAATAGGGGTCGATCACAAAGAGACGGGAATTGCATTGTGAAATGCTATGGGAAGATTTCTATCAAGGTCGATTTCGTTTTGAGTTTGTTTGTTTGGTTTGATGAATACAAAAATTAGGATGTAAACTATATAATAAAAGGGAGTCTAGGGGAGTCGGGTCACACATGCAAAGGTAAATATACGATCATGTTAAACTCGGTAATAATAACATTGTCAATTGTTTAGGCTTAGAGACACCTACCTTACGGCATTAGTGTCAACCATAGACCGGGTCCTAGAGAAACTCTCGTCCATGACTAGGTCGTCCTACTACACATGCTTAGTCTAATTCAATTCCGTGCCTCTCGACTTTAGAACGAATGAACAAACTTAATCGATGAATAAGGCTTTTAAACATCGATTAAACGTGACGATGCAAACATGAGATAGAAACAATTGGACAATATTATTATCAACCTATTTTAACATGTTATATACTTGATTTTGCATGGCTCCTCTAGCCCTTAGACTAGGAAATTTAGCTACTCATATTAAAGTATAAATTATAAACTATATTGTAAGAAATGCTAAACATGATTGTGTGATTTATATAAACTAAATGATATAACATGTAAAAGAAATAATGCTAATGTAATGTAAATAAAGTACTAACGATAAACTTATGCGTAAACTAAATAGAAATGTAAAATCGTAAACTAGAAATAGAAATACCTTAGTGGGAAAGAACTTGTATGGAAGAAACAAATTAGAACCAAAAGCTTGAAATATATTAAGAACTAAATGTTTGATTATTACAAGCTTAACTTATATTGAAATCTAAAATGAAAACTATTGAGAGAATTATAATGCTTAAGGCTATTGTAAGTATATGAGACGTAAAAATTGAGATGCCCCTTGGATGCACACAAGTCCCCTTTATATAGGACTTGGAAGTGAAACGTAAGAAACCGAGAGAGAGCCAACCCCGATCGTGGTTGCCAGCCCCGATCGGAGGCGTGGTTACCCGGGTTAATTCCCTTAATTTCTTGATTAATTCCTTGAAGAGTATCTATGCTCGCACTTAAATGCTTCTTAATCACACGGTATTACTTCACATTCCTAGCATCTAAAGCTTCCTAGCATCCAATGCTCTCACTCTAATTTGGACTTTCATTTCTTTGGGCTTGACTTTGCTTTTGCTTTTTGTTGCACATCTACATTTTGGTCCATCAATTTGGCATTGATAATCCATGCAATTCATCCATGCTAGTCCATTATCTTCCTTAGCTTAGCCACTTAGTTTATGCTCCTAGTACTTGCAAATGTTGTAGAATTAAGCTCCTAAAAGCTTATATACCTACAAAACATACAAATGGAACTAGAAAACAAATATTAGCTCATTAAACACTAAAGTTAGTGCATAATACAAATAAAATGGAGGTAAATAATGGGGTAAAAATGTATAACTTATGGACTTATCAAACTCCCCCAAGCTAAACCCTTGCTTGTCCCCAAGCAAGAAACCACATCCCATCAAATGCAATATCCAAAACAAGCTATGCATAATGATTTAGATACCCGAATCAACATGGGCAAGGAATAAAGCAAAACATGGATGATATTTACACGACGACGTAGCATGGAAAACTTTGAATTAATTCCTTTAAGCTCTTGCATGATCTTTTGACTTATGGACTCTCACGGTGCACTCAAAACTCTTTTATATGTGAAAGGACAATTTTGTGAATAAACACTCAACTATCCTCGACTTATAACAATGTGCCCGCAATCTAATATGGTAATCAATCAAAACTAGTAAGCCAAAACAATCAAATGCAAGCATGATAAAGAAGCCAAATGGATAGGAAGAAGGCAATGTGTAATGGATAAGAAGGAGGAACAAATGATTTATGGATTGTGGAGCTAATGTCAAGCTAGCAACAACCAAAATGTAAGGATGCTCAATCCCAATTCTAACCCAATTTGTAATTCAAATCATAAGAAAACTCTCCAAAACATGTAGATAATGCATGCGAGTTTCTCACATCAACTTGTTCTTCTCTTTATTTTTTTTTCATTTCTTTTTTTTTTCTTTCTTTTCTCAACTTTTTTTTTCTCAATTTTTCATCATTTCTTTTCATCATCTTTCTCTTTCACTTTGTTTCTTGAGCATTAAGATCAAGCTCACATGATATTCAAACTTTGAAACAAATCCCGATTGAGCACCCAAACAAGACCAAACAAAGCTACTAGCTCAACAAGGTAGGCAAGTTATAATGTAGCTAGGCAAAAATGTTTGTGAAGGGGTCAAGAAGGCAAATATATTTATGTGAATGACTCCAAAATGCTATAACAAATGAATGCATGCTTACCAAGAGATGACATGAGAACCATACTTGTGCGTTTTGATGAAACACACATCATAAGGAGAAACCTACACTCACCTATTAAGAGAGACCGGTTATGGATGCATCTGTCTAAAGAGGTTCTACCTTACCATTTTGTAGCTTGCCAATAGTCAAGATCAAGCCTATTCGGTTCATTTTCCATCTCCCACCTACTATGTCAAGACATCTCCATGTAGCTATTATCCCATCATATAAGAATAAATCATTAGCCAAAAGCTATCATTAGGATAAGCAAAGAGGAAAGCAGGTGATAAGCAAGCAAAAAGCACAAAAATTTCTCTCAAAATTTTTCAAATTTCTACACTACATGCAAACTACACTATATGCAAATGCAATATCTCCCCAAGCTAAACATAACAGTGTCCTCAATGTGCCAACAATTCAAATTACCCAACCAAACCATAAAAATGGCTCAAAGCACAAATCAGGAAGGATTAGAGGTCATGTTTAATGGGTTGCAAGACCTATACTAAAATGCAAAGCAATTAAAATCTTACTCGACTTGCTAGCCTCCCCCCAAGCTAGCATGAATTTGGGGGACTTCTTCATCAATCATCTAAGAAAAGAGCCAAAAGTTGAACCCCTTCCTTCCTTTCTTCTTTATTACCACTACCACTTGATTCACCCTGTTGACCACTTCCACTTGAATCATCCTCTTGAAGAGGAGTGACATACTCACCAATATTTTGGCCACTACCAAGACTATCACCGTAGCTATTATACCCACCATACCCTCCATATCCACCATATCCACCATATCCACCATAGCCTCCTTGTAATGCCTCAACACCATAATCCGAACCACAAAAATACGGACCGGGTGCATATGTAGTAAATGTACCTGCATCTTTGTTAAGAGGGGGAGTGGGAGTGGGAATGGGAGGAAGAAAACCACCCGAAGGATAAGTATAAAATGAAGGCTGTGGCCCCTCGGGTTGGATTATTCCCTGTTTAGCAAAATGATCATAAATTGGATGCAAAGCAAGTCGTTGGTATCACGAATTGTATTAACACCTAAGTTCAATTTCCGCATCATTTCCATCATTTCCATGCTACAAGGTGAATGAACACTAGAGGTGGAATGACGTGCTTGAGAGGGTTGACCTCTCTCACGCCGCTCAACGGTGGTGTTTGGCTCACCTCTTAGGTCTAAATGGTAAGTAGGTCTAGTAAAAGGGGCACTCCCATGATAAGGCTTAGTGTGGATTAAAGCCTTAATTTCTTTCTTTTCTTCGGGTAGACTAATGGAGTCTTGCCTACCTATCTTCCAAACCATGTTAGGGTAAGAATCCCTAAATCAATTACAAGAAAGAAAATACTCATAATCTAACCCAACCCCTTTTTCCCTAGACACAAGCAATGGTCTCAAGTTAGTGTTTTCTTGGTTGAACCTACACAAGTGATGACCAATTTTTGTAACCAACCCTCCTAAGACAATACAACTATTCTTGGGGTTACATTGTTTGGTCAAGTGGACCGCAAAGTGGTAGGGGATATTGATTCCCCATTCATCATCACCATCCGCAAAATGGTATCAGAGCGAGGTTTCGCTCAAAGTATCACGATCTATCGGAAATGGCAAATTTGGGAAGTAATGTTGAGATGATTGAAAAGCAAGAAGTGACGGATAATTTAAAAGTGGAAGGCCACAACAATAATGTAAGTTTTCAAGAATATAATTTGTTTTTGCGCCACAACGCACCTTCGAATGCCCAATCCAGGGACAGGGGTCCTTATGAAATGGAAAACGTTCCATGGGATGTCGATTGATGAGGGAAACGCTCAAAATCAAGTATCAATTTACAATTGTTGGGGTTTGTCTCGCGATCGAAGTGTTTGTCAACATCATAGCAACAAAGACAACATGGGCGATCCGGAGGTATCTTTCCGCTTATCTATTTGGTACGCACTATAGAATTCTCTTGAGGTTTATCATTCATATACATATCTCATGCACGACTAGGGGGGGTCGAGGGCAACATCTTGCCCAATTATATACAACACAAATTTAAAAGTAACACACGGGAAGAAAACACTCCTCAAGATAATTAATCACAAGATGGAAAAGACAATAGTTACCAAGAATTCGAAATTTGGAGACTCGGGTACAAAAGGGGTTGGGAAAGGCAAAACCAGAGTCGATGAGATACAAGTCGATGAAGGCGATGCCCAACCAACAAACATCCTAGATTCAACGGAAGGACAGATGGATGATGAAGCACCACTTCCAGAAACGGCCATAGATAAAACGAAATTCCAAAACGAGACTATGCGAATTTCTAAAGGGAGGAAGCCCAAGAAGACAAAGGATTTCGACAAAGCGAAAGCGAAGTCCAAATTAGAAAAAGGACCAAAGTACGATAAATGTTTCGGGTGTGGAGGCAATCACTTCTTATAAGCCTGCCCAATTGCCAAAAGAAACCATGATTGGACTACGATGTCGGGACAAGCAAAAGGAGGGACGAATATGGCGAAACCGAGCGTAAGCCACATGGAAATACAAGTGTTTAGCAATGGTCCGAGTTCGAGCACAGACGAAAGAATCAAGTATGGATCTCTCGCCGACCAGTCAAGACGCGAGACACCCCCCCCCCCATTTGAAGGAATGCTGGGTATAACACAAGTTAAGCATGGAAGAAGACCCAGAAAGATGGAGACAAAGGTAAACCTTTGGCCAATCAAAAAAAAAAAAATCAACGAAGGTGTCCAAAGGCTGACCTTAAGCAAACAATAGCATTTCTCTAAGTCATGATCATGAGAAACCAAAATAATTCTTATCAACGGACGTGATCATGCCATACTAAGGGTTGACGGGGACGTCAATTGTTCAAGTGGGGGAGAATGTCACGGTTCACTTATTTCAAGCTCCCGTGAAGCCTCAAGGATGCTTATGGTAGCTCACACAAAGCATACAAGCATATTCAAAGTCTATGCTAGCTCTGGGCAGCTCAACAACAGTTCACTCCAGCTCACGACAAACTCACTCAAGTGTACTCAGCCCACTCCTAGTCGGGGCAGCTCACTCTTAGTTGAGGTTAGTTGGACAAGTTACTATAAAGTCCACAAGTCCGTATATGCCGAAGAGATGCGAGTATGCCAAGAGATGCGACCAAGGGCCATGTATTAATTCCCTTGTCCACATACATCCTCTCTAAATAAATACCATACATCCCCCCTTTATTCATCCTTATCCATTCCCTCTCTCACACACCAAATACACCCCCTGTAATACTACGGTTTTACGAGTCTTTGGGTACTCTATCGAGTGGGGCTTACTCTTTCGAGTAAGTATGTTTGAGTAACAAAACAGTAATCTGCCTGTAGGGTACTCGATCGAGTAGCCTTGGCACTCGATCGAGTAAGTGGCACTCGATCGAGTACGAGACTTACTCGATCGAGTAAGTCGGTATTTGGGTGATATTTGACGGGTTTTGTTAATAAGGCGGATTAATATTTAATAACTTTTCGTCATCTTCCTAAACACTTTTGCAAACCTAATCTACTGATAAAGAGAGAATTCATCCTATGTTGCCTTGTTCTTCCGCTTTATTGACAAATCCCGGAGCTAGAGGAGTCGGTTTCATTCGTTCTTGATATCATTGTGATCCTTGCGTCAAGGGTAAGTCTTACGTATCATTTTTATAGCATTTGGGTAGTTTTGGTTAAACCCTAATTTGAGAATTGGGGGTTTTATGATTATATTGTTGTGGTAGTGATTGTATGAATATGTGTATAGGAGGAGGGTTCATAGAAGAAAGATTTTGAGACAGCTGCTAGATCGTCTGAATAGTGATTACGTTCCAGGTAGGGTTTCCCTACTCGGTATTAATTACATGATGTGTGTGGTGATTGTATTGTTATTGTTGATTTATCATACTGCTGGTGTTTGTGACGGTTGTTGATTTATCATACTGCTGGTGTTTGTGACGGTTGTTGTTTTATCATACTGCTGGTGTTTGTGACGGTTGTTGATTAATATCGTTGTTTGTTGTTGTATCTGTCTGTGATCTTCGGGGTGCATCTCTGGCTGAGTGGAGTCACTTGCGGGAGTGGCTTTACGCCCTTGATTTGCCTTCTGTGAAACCCGCCACAGAAGGGATGTGCACATTAAGGAACATGGGTTTATCGCTCGATGAGATGAGCGGGGCTTAGGTGGGAACGGCTGCAGTCCCCCACTGGCGTTGTGGAGTACCTGTTGCGATGGGTACTCTGACAGGGCTACACACTTTAGTGTGTAGTCACTTGTGTGGAGATTGATGATGGAGACTGGGGATTGATGTGTTGATTGAGCTGCTTGGTATTTGCTTCATGTTGGTTTGTATCGTGTAATTAGTACTAACCCCGTTTAAATGTTTTTAAAACTGTGGTGATCCATTCGGGAGTGGTGAGCAGTTATTGAGCAGGTATGATATGACGCGTATGGGATAGCTGGGATGAGTCATCACGTGGCAGTTATAAGTCTTCCGCTGTGTCAGACGATGTTTTATAGCTTTGATAGTTTTAACAGTAGACCGTATGAGAATCTTGTATTTTAGTTTAACAGTTTTGGTTTTGATCATATAATCACTTTAAACTATATTGTTATTTAAATTATGTTTCTTCATTGTCATTTGATTATCTTTGCCTCGGGTAACCGAAATAGTGACGTTCTTATACCTTAAGTGGTCCTGGTAAGACACTTGGAGTATGGGGGTCTCACAAAGTGGTATCAGAGCGACGATCCTGAAACCTGTAACCAATGAATCTAATGAACCTAGGGAGTCTAATTAAAATGAACTCGGAGTAGAAGTTGTAGGAGCTAATGCAAAGACTTGTATGACGTCCTAAATTCGCGAACTCGCCCTACAATTTTGAACCGGTCACCTTGGGATATGAGTCGGGATCACTATGTGTTTATCTTGTGAATTGTGTATCTTTGTAGCAAAGTGTGGTATAAATTGGTGGATTTATGTATGCGGAGAATGGCGAATGTGTAGAGAAAGATGATAATGAGGTGATGTTATACATTATTGACTAAAAGCATGATAATTGTTTTACGATATGGCATTATAGAAATACGGAAAGAAAATTTGTTTGATTTGAGCTATACATAGAGTTATGTATACATATATGTTGTTGGTAGTGTTGTACGAGTTTATATAGCTGAAAGTTTGAGTAAGAGCATGAATAATTGGCAGAAAAAGATGATATCTTTTGCATGATAATATGATTTTTGATAAAGCATGTTGTATGATGGAAGAGATTTTATAATGTTGTTATGCTAGTAACATGTGAATAGGAGACTTGATGTTATATATTTGTGATTTTGTTTACGTAAAGTTATAGAATAAAAACATGTAGGTAATACATGCTTGGTAAATTGAATGATTCAAGTGCATAATGGATGTTGTTGCTTAGCTTTTGAAGATAGTAACATGTGGTTAGGGATACTGGTTTTATGAGCATCGAGTTGTTTTTGTTTACCTTGTTGTCGTTTTAGTTGTTTGGAAGTAAAATCAAGTAGTTGTGTTTTCGATTATAGAGAGGTTGTCTTTAAACTGTTATAACTTTAGATGCATAAATGATTTTAATGTGATTACAATTGGAGGTGATAGATTGTTCTTTTATGATTCTAACGATAGGTCACACGCCCAAAACGACCAAGAAACGAGTGAGTTATGACCGTTTTACGAAAACTGGACAATGCTGAGAAATGCGTAGGGTACTCGATTGAGTGCACCTTGGTACTCGATCGAGTATCCCTTACTCGATCGAGTAGCTCTAGTAATTTGTTTTACGTGCTTCTGACTTTTACCTACTCGATCGAGTAAGTCATTTACTCGATCGAGTGGCCTGTACTCGATCTAGTGACCCCCTGTTTTGGGTTATATGTCTATCTTTTGACTTCGTTGCATATTATGTTTGATTCAAATGTGTTATTTTACTTTGTTATGCATTGTTTTACGTACGTATTGGTCCTGATGCGTAAGTTACCCAATCTTATGACGTAAGGAGTGACACCTGTGGTGAGTATGAGTTCGGTGGAAGGACATGAGTTATATGTAATTGTAGTAGGTAGTGGAAAAAAAAGGAAGATTGGTAAGGTTTATTGAGGCATGAAGCATGTTTTGTGAAATGAGATGAGTGATATGATTGTGTGTTGAGTAATGTAAAAGTAAGTGAATGTGGGCAAGGGATAATGTGAATTTATGGAACGTGAGAATGAAAAGATTGAAATGAAGGATGTGGATGGTGGCAACTTGAGATGTGTAAGGAATTATGGAGGGAAATGGTTAGGAATCGTATGGGTTAAGAATATATGTAGTGAAAGGTCGTTTTAGAGGAATTGGGAAGAGTGGTATATAGTGAACTTAATGGAGACATGTCGCGATGTAGATTTGCAGATAGTGACTGAGTTAGGGAATTTGTGTTATCAAAAGGTAAAACTAACGTGTGATTTCCTTGGGCAATTAACGGTATAAAATGAATTTTGATTTCTAGAGATGTAAAAAAAGGGAGATGCAATTGTTTGAACAAGTAAACGTTGATTCTATGGATGGATTGGTGGCAAGGGTGAGTGATAGCATAATATGAGAATATTTATGGTAAGAAAGAGTTAGATGATATCGATATGAAATAATGAGATGTGAGTTTTGGAGCAATGAGAAGGTAACCGAAGCATTAAAGAGTTATGTAAGAGGTAATAAGGAGTTGAATGGTTAATTGCTTTTGTCGAGTGTAAAAAGAAAACAATGAGGGGAGTAAAACTAAGAAAATGTTCACCGGAGTTATGTGATATAAAAGTAAGGATCGTCGAGATGTATGATACTATCATGAGGATTTGAGTTAATGGTTATATAGGAGTTTCAGAACAACATGATTAGTTAGGAGTTTCGAGGAATTAAGTAAAGTAAAAGTTGGGTAGAGAATTTGCACGATATGAGATCTTGGTGGTGAGTTGGGTGACGATACAATTAAGGATGGAATTGGAATTAATGTTGAGATGATTTTTGTTGATGTATTTGATGTTCGTTATTTGGGATGATAACCAAAGATAGGAAAGAAACTGTGATGTTTTGATGTACGAACGGCGGTAGTGTGGAGGTGTTGTCACTAGTGGGTAATGGTGATGATAATAGGAAAGATGGCAATTCTAAAGAGGTTGATTTTTTAGAGACCGAATTGATATGTATGGTTATGGGGAAGTATAAGACGTAGTCTTAGGAGGCGGTTCCTCATAATGAGGGTTAGCTGTATGGTTATGTATGGCAGAAAGTGTTGGTTATGCGAATGGGAGAATGTGTTATGAGGGGCATACGAGTTAAGCTCGGGTGAGAGGTAACCTTTGTCAGGTGGTAACTTACGTGATCAGGATTGACTAGTTGGATGTGATTATGGGTCTATGATGTGTCTAAATGTTTGTGTGAGGTTACGACCTCACGATAAGTGGTATGGTGTGATAGACATAAAGTTGTTATATGAATGTTCTGTAATATATGTTGGATACGGTAACCTAATGGAATGATGTTTAAAAATGGTAATAGTTCGATTGATCTGGCATGGCTAGTTATAATTGTATGTGTATTTATAATACATGTGTATTCCGTGAAATGGTAGGGATGATATTCATGAGTTGCTTATCCGTTTATTCATATAATATGTTGCGTTGTGATTTAGTAAAGTGGATTTGAGTAAGTTTTCTTGTCCGAGAAGTTATTTCAGAGTCAGTGTTTATGGGATTGTGTATGTTGCGATGTCTATCGGTGTGGTTGTGGTGCCTCGGGTGGTGATTCGGGCACTGTACTTAGTGTTGTGATGCGGGTATTTTCGCACTGCGGTGTGACTGTTGGTGACGGTGTTGCGATGCCGTCACCGGTTGTGGTGGAGTAGGCGGGATGATTATGATTCGAGTTTCGAAAGTACATACCAGTTATACATAAATTGTTGTTTTGTTTGATGTTGCTTCCTGTGAGTTTCAGTTTGTACAGATAGACAGTTGTTTTGTTTATTGATGTTTCTTATCAGTTAAGTTTTGAAATGATAGTAGAGTATGATATGAAAGAGAGTGTATTTGTTTCCGTGGTTGTCATGGCATAGTGATATTCTGTTGATGGGACACAGTTGTCAGAAGTTGTTACAGTACATTTGATCTTGTTGTAGATGAGGCATTGGTGCACATAGTCATGGCAAGTGTGATAATGATCTTAAAGCTACAGGTGGTTCATAATCTTTCATTGAGAGAGTGAGTGTAGGGTGTTGGGAATTAGTGTCATGTTAAGTTATGTATGAGTTTTGCGGTAATGAAAGAAAAGAACTTGAGGATCTAGTGTGAGTGTATGTAATAATTGTGGATCGTGAGTTATGAGTATGGAGATAGGTGCATGTATAGAGGATTATGTCGTTTTGGCAGTAATAGGGAACAATTGAAGTTTTGGTTAAGCTAAAGATTTTGAGGTATAGGTTAGGTGGTGTGACGAGTGAATTGAAGTATGAGAATTGTTTAAGTAAGAGAGCCTTAGATTTATGCATGGCGAGTGTTCAGATTATAGGTGGTTATCTTTGACATGCGGTGGTGATGGGGATAATGAGAAGATATAGCTAGGATTTAGTATTAGTGAGTTACGAGGACGTAACATTTATCTTAAGAGGAGTAGGATGCGATAAAAGAGATTTTGATGGTTGTGCATATGGTAGTATAATTGGAAGTAGAGTGTTGGTGTAACACCCCCTCATACCAAGGTGCCTTACCAGGACCACCCTACCATGAAAGTGTGTTACCATCTCGGTTGCCCGAGGTTAGTACATATCAAAAGCGTCTGAACTGAGCATATTTATTAAAATACCATAAAGAGTTAAAGTTTACATCAAACCAAAATCCAAAACTGATTTAACAAAACAACTCCAATGTCTGACAAATAGTGAAATCAAAACTTAGACTCGGACGGTGATGCTATGACTGGTGATGACAACGCTCCCATGACTGCCCCAAGTTCACCCCTAACAATACCTGTCAAGCCTGCTCACCATCCCCGAATGGATCACCGTAGATTCCACAAATAACAACGGGGTCAGTAATACTCAATCAATATAAGACAAACAAACGAGGTAACCAGCTGATCACCCTTCAACCCCAGTCTTCCGATCTCACACAGTAACCGACTACACACCGAAGTGTGTAGCCCTGCCAGATTACCCATCGCAACAGGTAATCCTCGCCGCCAGTGGGTGACCGCAGCCGATCCCATCTAGTCCAGCTCATCAACGAGCGACTATCAATCCCTGTCCCTTAATGTGCACATCCCCTCCCGTGACGGGTTCCACGGAGGGCGAACTAGGGTGTGAAGCCACTCCCGCAAGTGACTCCACCACAATCACAAACACACAGTACTACCACTGTCACAACATCTCCACACCAACACCGTCACAACAACGTCCATACACCGGTGATCAGCAGATGACAACTAACACAAAACAATCATGTCTTAAACAATGAACAGTAAACTGAGTAGGGAAAACCCTAACTTAGCAATCAACAGTAGAACGGAAACCGAACAATCAGAAAGGCTCCTCTACGAAGTCTTCTCCTATACAATAACCACATAACACAATTACACATTGCACAATCCCCCGTATTTCTCAATTCCATAAATACAATAACCCCAAAAGAATACAAATGACATGGAAATGAAACTTACCAACAGTAGAAAAAAAAGATTATACGCAAGGACCACGACGATTGCACACACAACGAGATTAAGGGATGATTAGGGAGTGATTAGGGTAATCATAAAATGATGAGGGTTGAAAATGATGTTTAGAAACTGATGCGGAATATAAAAATAAACATTCCTTAATCAAATCGGTAAAATAACCCTCGCTAGACCGGATACTCGGTCGAGTAAAGTTATACTCGGCCGAGTATCCTCTACTCGGTTGAGTATTCTCCATACTCGGCAGAACCAAAACAGACTCCACAATTAACACTACTCGGCCGAGTAGGCTCTACTCGGTCGAGTATACAGCTTAATAAAATTTGTAGTATTACAGTTGGTGTAGCATAAAGGACGGATATTTGTTTGATTTTATTAAAGGTCATGACCGTGCTTGTAGTAGTTCGATGTTTAGGAATGAGAGAATATTTCAACAGTGTTGACAGTTGGATGATGAGGTTATGAGTGTGAGTAAACTTCGAGGACGAAGTTCCTTTTAAGGGTGGTAGAATGTAACATTCCGTTTGATGTTATGAGTATTTTGATATTGGATTTTCTAGTAGATGATATGTTACGGAGCTAGCAGTAGTGTATGGATTTAGTGTCAAGAGAGATATAATGTAGTTGATACGATATCGTGAGATATGTTTTGGAGGTAAGTATAGTTGGTGGAGTTGGTGTTAAGAGTTCATGTGTTATAGGGTGAGGTTTTGTTTTGAGTTCTTAGTTGCATTGTTGGGTCTTAGTCAAGTTGGTAGGTTTGTTTTTATGTATGGGTTGAATTTCGGGGACAAAATTCTTTTTAAGGAGGGAAGACTGTAATACTACGGTTTTACGAGTCTTTGGGTACTCTATCGAGTGGGGCTTACTCTGCCGAGTAAGTATGTTTGAGTAACGAAACAGTAGTCTGCCTGTAGGGTACTCGATCGAGTAGCCTTGGAACTCGATCGAGTAAATGGCACTCGATCGAGTACGAGACTTACTCGATCGAGTAAGTCGGTATTTGGGTGATATTTGACGGGTTTTGTTAATAAGGCGGATTAATATTTAATAACTTTTCGTCATCTTCCTAAACACTTTTGCAAACCTAATCTACTGATAAAGAGAGAATTCATCCTACGTTGCCCTGTTCTTCCGCTTTATTAACAAATCCCGGAGCTAGAGGAGTCGGTTTCATTCGTTCTTGATATCATTGTGATCCTTGCGTCAAGGGTAAGTCTTACGTATCATTTTTATAGCATTTAGGTAGTTTTGGTTAAACCCTAATTTGGGAATTGGAGGTTTTATGATTATATTGTTGTGGTAGTGATTGTAGAATATGTGTATAGGAGGAGGGTTCATAGAAGAAAGATTTTGAGACAGCTGCTAGATCGTCTAAATAGTGATTGCGTTCTAGGTAGGGTTTCCCTACTCGGTATTAATTACATGATGTGTGTGGTGGTTGTATTGTTATTGTTGATTTTTCATACTGCTGGTGTTTGTGACGGTTGTTGATTTATCATACTGCTGGTGTTTGTGACGGTTGTTGATTTATCATACTGCTGGTGTTTGTGACGGTTGTTGATTAATATCGTTGTCTGTTGTTGTATCTGTCTCTGGTCTTCGGGGTGCGTCCCTGGCTGAGTGGAGTCACTTGCGGGAGTGGCTTCACGCCCTTGATTCGCTTTCTGTGGAACCCGCCACAGAAGGGATGTGCACATTAAGGAACATGGGTTTATCGCTCGATGAGATGAGCGGGACTTAGGTATGAACGACTGCGATCCCCCACTGGCGGTGTGGAGTACCTGTTGCGATGGGTACTCTGGCAGGGCTACACACTTTAGTGTGTAGTTAGTTGTGTGGAGATTGATGATGGAGACTGGGGATTGATGTGTTGATTGAGCTGCTTGGTATTTGCTTCATGTTGGTTTGTATCGTGTAATTAATCGACCCCGTTTAAATGTTTTTAAAAGCGTGGTTATCCATTCGGGAGTGGTGAGCAGCGATTATTGAGCAAAAGTATGATATGACGCGTATGGGATAGCCGGGATGAGTCATCACGTGGCGATTAGAAGTCTTCCATTTGTGTCGATTTACGATGTTTTATAGCTTTGATAGTTTTAGCAGTAGACCGTCTGAGAATCTTGTATTTCAGTTTAACAGTTTTGGTTTTGATCATATAATCACTTTAAACTATATTGTTATTTAAATTATGTTTCTTCATTGTCATTTGATGATCATTGCCTCGGGTAACCGAGATGGTGACGTTCTTATACATTAAGTGGTCCTGGTAAGGCACTTGGAGTATGGGGGTGTCACACACCTCCCCCCTCCCTTTAAAAGAATATTCTCCTAGAGAGAGAAGGATATACATCCTCCTTGATAGATACATTTCCCATATTTGTGTCTATCCAAACATCCCCCTTATCCTTCCCTTTCGGCGCCAAACTCCAAGGGACACAATGGTTTACTCCTCCACCTCTTTGCCGCCAAATCCAAAGGGAACGAAGGTCGCAACCCTTCGTTCCATACATCCCATTTGGACGCTACATATGAAGAGGAACAAGGAGATCCATCTGCCTTTATTCACACCATTTCCCAAGAGGCACGAAGGAGGCACCTCTTCGCCCATAACCACCATATTCTTAGGCCTATAAATAGAAAGCATTAGGCCTCATTTTCATTCATCCAGTTTATCCAACAACTTAGATTATTATCCAAATACTTATATATTTTACAAGCATTGTATCCCTACAATCTTGTAGTAATCTTGTAATCATTCTCTTGTAAAACATTATATATTCTATAGTAATGCTTTGCGATATTTCCGCACATCTATTGTTTCGCATTGTTATTACGAGCCATATTCTCCCGAGTGATACTCGTGTGTTGGTTTTGCTTGACTTGCGTCAAGATTCTCACCTTGACAAGAGTGGCACACGCCCTATTTTCCACCCAAAGAAATAAGGACATGACAAGTGGCACTATCTCATAATTCTTATAAAACTGTCATCTTTTATTAATCCTTGTGTCAAGAGTAATTATACCGAAAATCACAAAATATACACAGCGTGCTGAAAATGTCATTTTACTTCCTCATTGTTTCAATCAATGACGCAATTTTTAGGATGACATATAAAAAACAAATTAACACGATCACACAATTGCCTAAATATCTGGCCAGGCGAGTAAAAGCACCCAAAATACAAGTACAAGCAAACTCCTTCCATGATTGGCAAATATTCCGTACTAGAGTAACTTAATAGTAGTAAGTAGATGAATTAAGACAACACAAATTCTCATTATACACGGACACTATCCGTCTATACGTATAGACGGATACTATTTCCCCTCACAAAATACCCATTTGCCATAAAGTGGGAAGCACATGGGGGTGCCCACCTTGTCCCCCTACCCATTTTATTAGAGGTCTTTACCCATCTGTTCGCCCCACCCGTCTATACCAAGACCTATTGTTAAGACAAAGGCCTAAGTTCAATTCCATGAACAACAAGATTGTTCTTAAAATGGAGATTCTCTATCTCTTTGAGAGTCATTTCCAATACCACCCTTTCGCCTTCTCCTACAACACCTATTTGACACCTTCCCATTTCAATCTCCATCCATCCGTCACCCCTTATTCTTGGAAGCTCCTCAGGGGAGATTTGTGTCCTCCATGCATCATAGTCATAGTCATCACGACTCGGTGCTTTAAGATAAACTTCCTTAATTTCATTAACATGATTGTCATCTATTGGCAGCCCATCTTCACTGATCCTTGATAAGGATACCTTCACTGGCTGTCCAAAACCAGTTCCACTTCGGCCTTCAGATTCAATCCTGAACACGAAATATGCGCCATAGTTTGTGCCTTGTGAGAGCAATGTAGCCTGTATTTTGCCTTTTATCTCCAACCAAAACACGTAATTAAGTTTAGCACACTCTGGGAACCTACACCCAAATAAAATATTGCAAAGTGCATATTAGTTGGAATTTTTTTTGGATAATAGAGGTTATTTGGGAAATTAATTTGGGAATTAGTATCCGTTTGAAACTATTTCGTCTAAATGGGTCTACTCATCACTTTTTATTTTTATTTCAATTTTTATACAAAATCGCTAAGAAACCTAACGGCTTTACAAAATGTCATCGTCAAAATAACCATAGCTTTTAGAAAAATAGCGTAGAGGATAAGCCGCTAAGATACCTGGTGGCTTTATCTGTTTTATTAAAAAAAATGTAATAACGCTGAGGCTCCCTCCAACTTGCATTAGGTACTCTTCCAACAACTTGCATTAGGTACGCTATAAAATTGTAGTGATATGGTAAGGCGCTAGGATTTCTAGCGGTTTTGCCTTTTATATATATAAAAAAAAAACTAAGTGAAGCCACTAGATTTCTTAGCGGTTTCATATAAAACTGGAAAAAAATAAAAATTGATAACGTGAATCCATTGGGACAAAATAGTTTCAAACGGACACTAATTTCCCAATTAGTTTTCTAAATAACCTCTATTATCCAAAAAATTGCTCATTTGATTTCCATGTGAATTATGCAGTGAGGATCCTCTGTCCCACTTTTGTGGGAATATATTTGGAAATTGCTAATAACACTGTATGGTTTTTATAGAAATGTAAAAGAGTTTTTCTTGGATTCTTGACTCAGAAAAATAGAATCCTCCCGTTATTGTTATTTTTTTTTCCGGGAATTCCCATGTTACCTCTTAATTTTGTCAGATTTCCCATGGTACCCCTTCTTTTAAGAATCTGTCTATGATATCCTTGAGGTTACATTTTTGTGCCCATGGTACCCCTAATGTAACAGCTCGTTAAATTTTGATGATGTGGCAATGAATTCGTAATTAAAAGTTATTAATAAATATGAAATGAAAATGAAAAGCAGGAGTACTATGAGAAATCTGACAAAATTAAGGGGTACCACGGAAAATTTCCGTAATTTTTAATTAGAGCAAGTCCAATGGTAAGCTAGTTGCAACTAGCTTACCTTTGCCATATCATATTCTAGGCTACAATTACTTTGAGCTACCAACCTACTACAATGGTTTAGCTTAACATTTATACTAGCTTAAATAATTAAAAATGCCAAAACTAAATTACTATTGGTTGATTTTTTATTGTGGGCCCAATTAAGCTACTAGCTTAATGAAGCTAGTAGCTTAAACTAAGCAAGTTTACATGACCAACTACAATGGTGTAGCCACTAGCTTGCAATTTCTAAAAATTACAAGTAAGTCCCTAAATTACACCATTGGACTTGCTCTTAGTAACCTCAAAGATACCATAGCAGATTCTTACAAACAGGAGTACCATGGAAAATCTGACAAAACTAAGAAATACCATGAAAAATTTCCGTTTTTTCCCCCCCTACAAATTAAAGGGAGTCATTAGAGTCGAGAAAAGTCTTACACTGATATTTCAAAACTTGGATCATAAATATTACCCACAACAATTTTACCAACTAAACAATTACGATGAGAATGTAAATTCTTTTGAGTTGCGAATTCATATTACTAAAGTACTAACTAGTAGTAGAAAGCTGAAAGATTCAAGTACCTGGATCCAGGTACAAATGCCCATGTCCAGTATTCAGGGCTGCTTCCCCAGATAACAGATAGCGCCCGAGCTCCTAACATGTAGCATATTTTCCCACTCCATTTGTCCAAGGCGAAGCTCTAAATAATACGATATTATTCAGCAATCACCATATACTAACGTTCATTTTCAAGAACTATAACGAATTATCGATTAAAGTTTAAGATAAGGATAAGGAGACTTTATTATAGTGAGAATTTTCTATCCTATTTTTGTGTCCCATTTCTTGTTATATTCAATTTCTTTTTTGACATGTAAATATAGTAACACATCTACTATGATATACAGAGTATTTATTTAATTTCCATCGTGATGTATCAAGATGAGAGTAGCATGTGACATCACAAATAGGATTATACATCCAGTTGTACCATAAGCATGGTACAACCAAGGTATAAGAATCCGAGCTTATATGTATTCTTTCTGAGCTAATTTAAAGTTCATGTTTTTAATGTGTAAATGGATGAGTTTAATACTATCTAATCAAGCTCATATTTTTTAACATAAAGCTCGGATATTTTATCAGAAAGCTCAGATTCTACATCGTACAACATATACAACTGGTTGTATAGTCCATGAATTGATGTGACATTGATGAGCTCCTATTTCTACCTACATTTCGTTGTGTTTGGAGCTTTATTAGTGACATTTGGAAGCGGTTTTAGACATTTTAATGCTCTTATAACCAATCCTAAGTGTTACTACATTTAACAAGGAATTTCAAGGATGATTTTAAGGTGCTTAAGGGTCAAAAGAAGCACCAAAGAATGGCAAGGAACAAGCATCAAAGAGACATTGAAGAAGCCTTTCAAGAAGCAAGCAAAGGCAGAATTGAAGGCGGAATTCCAGCAGAGAACTCACATCGTGCGAGTTTCTCACCTAGAAAATTGCACCGTGCGATTTTTCTGGGTTTCCGCAATTTTGTTACGGGCTTGCTTCTATCTTTGGCTTTATTGTGGAATCAATACATATATATAAAATAGGAACTTTTCGAGCGATATTAAAGAGTCCAACTTTTGTAGAAATCCTAACAAGAGTATATTTCAAAACAAATTTAATAAATAAAATTACCCTAAGAAGAATAGATATCGAAGAAAATTTAATATGACTATCCTAATAAATGTAGATATCTTAATATTAAAAACAAATTTAAATATAATTATCCTAATAGAAGTAGATCAAATATATCTTCATAAAATTATCCTAATATAAGTAGATTAAAATTATCAACTAGATAACGGACATTCGTAAAAGTTTAAGTTATCCTTTTTATTTTTCTCCCACTTATGGTCTCAATGTCTCATACATTTGTAGTTTGTATTCTAGCATCAAAATAAATTTAAGCAGTTGGCGGATAAATAATGAATTTATTTGATTAAAGTGTTATGTTAAGATGATGTAATGTAATCTTACATTGTTACACGGAGTATAAACTACGGTTCCATCTAAATATAGTCACTAAATTATCATTGGAATGTGTATATAAATCATAAATGCCTCCATATACATTCAAGCGATCAATGCATATAAAACAATACACCGATTTATATATGTTACTATTTTTGTTTCATCATATCAATTTATTACTCTCTATAAGAATGTGGAGATCATTAGGTGGAGGAACGAAACCGAAAAGAATTGAAGTACCATTTGGGAGTTTGGATAAGTCAAAGCTTTTATGTAACAACGGAGCAACTCATAATATTATTCATATGATAAATTGATGATCAAACTACTAATTACTAAATTAAAGGCCTCAAGAGTCAAGAGTGTACATATGTTTTTTTTTGGGTACATAAGAGGGCATAGCCCATAACTAAGGAACTAGACGAGGGGTTGTAACACCCATAATATCCTCGCGTAAAATAGTACGGAGAGCCGCAGTGGGTTCATCGAGATGAGTCACAGTTGTGGACGACGAAACTCCTTGATTAGCTAACCAATCACTAGCTTTGTTAGCTTCTCGATACACATGTAAAAGCTTGACCTTCCAACCGGGTTCTTGAATTAACTCTCTACATCGACTAACAAGATGGCGTAGGCTATTACTAAGAAGTTGTTCCTCCAAAACCAAATTCACACAAGTGACATTATCCATATGGATTAAAAGCTTGTCTATATGCAGTTCCTTTGCGCGCTGAAGACCAGTAAGTAAGGCGAGCATTTCCGCTCTCATCGAGGTACAAATACCCCCGGAGAAAAGATAAGCTGAAATAAAGTTACATGTATCGTCTCTAAAAATACCACCGCATCCTACAGGACCCGGGTTCCCCTTAGACGCACCGTCAGTATTCAAGAGACACCAACCAAAAGGAGGTGGATGCCAACACTACTACAAATCCAGGCAACTACAACGCCCCTTTAACAACGATTATTCACGAAAATCACAATAGACGTTGTAGAATGTATGGCGCGAATTTTACTAAACTTAATTACAACGGGTATGGTTATAAAAACCGTTGTTATTAATTTTAACAACGGGTCACACATGAACAACCGTTGTTAATAATTTGGCGTGAAATTGGCGCAAAGTTAGTGAAAAGTAATCACAACGGTTACTTTTGTAACCCGTTGTTAAAACATATTTGACAACGGGTGTTTTTTACAACCGTTGTTAAAACATATTTCACAACGGTTGTTGTTTAATAACCGTTGTCAATACCTTCCATACTATAAACCACACAAACACAAGTCTCTTTGCACCACAAAACACAACCCTTAATACACAAACACAAACACAAACACAAACACAGCAGACAACCAAACACAAAACACACACTTTCTCTTTCTCTCTTTCTCATCGTCGCTTTATCTTCTCGCCGTCACTGTTGATTTCATCGTCTCTTACGTTCTGTATTTATCAGGTAAATCTTGCCGTCACTGTTAGTTTCATCGTCATTATTTTCTTTTTCTATTTATTTCTTTTGCATGTATGTGTTTTTATCGACCATTATGTTATTTGTTTAAGTATTGTTCGCATAATTAGTTAGTAAAACAATGAAGAAGCAAGATGAAGAAGCAAGATAAACATAATTAATATATATATATATATATATATATATATATATATATATATATATATTTATAAATACATAAATACATAAATACATAAATTAAAAAAAAATTACATATATAAAAATGCAATTCTTATATTTTCATAGAGGATCTTATTCTGCTCTATCGTATCCGTCCTCTCCTCCTTGGCTATTTGGAGGTTCCGTTCAGTGATTGCTATATCGTCATATAGCCGCAATCGCGCTCGCCGCTCCGTCAAGCCATCTTCTTTGGCGTGCTTCAGTGCGGATCGAGCATCCGCAAGGTAGCTCCTGAAACTTTCCTCAATATGGAGGAAACGGCGGATGAAGTTGTTGTTGTTCTCGATCATAGTAAGAGTCTTAAGGATGAAATCATTCATTTTGTTGGAGTTTGGAGTTTGTTTTGAAAGATTAAGTAGAGTTATTTATTTGGAGTTTGTTTTAGCAGTTAGGGTTTGGAGATGTGTATATATCGAGATAATGGAAATGTTAGTTGAGATAATGCAATGTATTTATACTAAGTAATGTGTGGGTTGAGTTGTTTTTTAATTAATATATATGTTAGAAAGTTGTGCCATAATCATCATCATATCTCTCAATGCTGATTCAAATCTTATTACTAACCCTTCTCATTCCATAGTGTCCGTTCATATGCACAGTGATGTCAGTAATAATGCATGCATCGGAATTCTAACGAGCCGTAATTATGCATGCATCTAGTAATATTTAATTTTTTTTTTTTTTTTTTTTAAGAACAAACAACAACGGTTATTTAAAAACAACCCGGTGTCTTTAGTTATAACAACGGTTTTGTATATTAAAACCCGTTGTTATAACTTTCCCCCCAAAATTGAGTCACACTTTCCACAACGGGTTTTTATACTTAAAACCGTTGTTAATATTTTTAACAACGGTTTCCTTAAGAAAACCAAACCGTTGTTAAAACCTTTTACAACGAACGCTTTAACAACGTCCGCTTTTTTATATAACAACGGTTTTTGACCGTTGTTATAGCCTGTATCTGTAGTAGTGCAACGAATGAAAATCTCATTACGAATTGAACCGGGCGTAGGAATAAACAGGGAGAATTTATCGAAAGCCTGCTTGGAAGCTTCGAACTGTTGACGAAGGAGAGCACTCGGATTAATAGGGTTTTCATTAGAACGGCCAAACGCGACATTATTCCTCCACCTCCAAATCCACCAACACATAATAGCGAACTTCATCGACCAATCTTGTATATACACGAACACTTTATTAGAAGCATTTAGCGAGATCCAATCCGAAAACGAAGACAAATAAAAAGCGGGTGATGAACTCGAAATACCCAGTGAGGACCATATTTCTCGAGAGATAGGGCAATGCCTAAGAACATGGTTTATAGTTTCCTCACTAGCTTGGCACCGTGGATAGCTTGGATCGTATGAGAGATTACGCCTGACTCGGTTCACATTGTACATAGCTCGACCATGTGCAGTTAGCCATATAAAGAATTTAATTCGTTGTTGGACCGGTAGCTTCCATATTACGTGCCATTGTACCTGATTAACTTCCGGGAACGGTTCCAATGCTTTGATAATGTTCAAAGCGTATTTTATAGAAAATTTACCATGAGACGTACCGTTCCAATAAAGAGAATCAACTAAATTAGGGTCCGGAGATAGTGAAAAGGAGGCTATTTTCAGAAGGTAGTCTTGCGGTAAATAATTGGCGAAAATATCCCATTTCCACCCGTTATTTTCGTCCCACATATCACTCACCGTAGCTCCTAATAACAAATTGGGAGTGGGCATTACAGCAATGTCGGAGTATCCCGACTTCAACCCATGAATGATCCCAAAAGAGAGTCATGTGACCGTTTCCAACTGCCGAGGTTGTTCCTTTTGCTATATTACCTGCTGGAGATGAAATGACTGCCCACACGTTAGATATATTTGATTTGGATGTAAACATATCAACGTCACACCTCCCATTGCAATACTTCGCTCCAAGAACTCGGGACCAGAGACTTTGAGGTTCTGCTAAGACTCTCCAACCCAGTTTTGTGAGGAAAGCGGCATAAGCTTGACGGGAAGACGTAATACCGAGCCCACCATCACCTTTCGGTTTTTTTATAGTTTCCCATGAAATAAGATGAACCTTCCTTTTCTCCTCGTTCCCTCCCAAGAGAAAGCTTCTCATTTTGCGATCTAGCGAATCGCAAGTAGTTTTCGGAATCTTCGCCGTCTGCATACTATAATTAGCCATTGTTGACAGAGTGGATTGGACTAAAGTAGCTCTACCCGCAAGGGATAAATGCTTGGTGCTCTAACCTGCTAGTCACCGATTAAACCGCTCCATGATGTTTGAAAAAGTATGTCTTGTAACCCGTCCATTGATTGTAGGCATACCCAAATATGAGCCCAAATCGTTAGTTATCTCGAAACCCAACCGGTTCGAAACCGCCTAATGGACGTCTACACGCGTGTTTGAAGAGAAAAATACGCGGGATTTAGCTAGGCTAACCTTTTCGCCAGAAGCTCGACAAAAGATATCCAATACTTTAGTTATGACTGCCGCCTGATCAGTTGTAGCCTCTGCAAATAA
This sequence comes from Silene latifolia, assembly GCF_048544455.1. NCBI lineage: Eukaryota > Viridiplantae > Streptophyta > Magnoliopsida > Caryophyllales > Caryophyllaceae > Silene > Silene latifolia. The sequence goes on along the minus strand of NC_133526.1, from coordinate 32,744,044 downwards.
GACCATATCGTCTGCAAAAAAGAGGTTAGAAATACGAGGTCCGTTCGAGCAAACTGAGATTGGTTTCCAATTATTTTCTCGGACTTCCGCATCAATAAGCTGCTGTAATTTCTCTAGACACATAACAAAGAGGTAGGATGAGAGAGGATCCCCTTGTCGAACACCTCTCGATGGCGTAAACATATCAGTCGGTTCTCCGTTCCATAAGATTTGCATCCTAGAAGTTGTAACACATTCCATAATGACATCGACTAAATAAGCCGGTATGCACATGTCATTTAAAGTATCTCGAATAAAATCGCAGCACAGGCGATCATATGCTTTTTCAAGATCGATTTTTATCGCCATAAACCCTCTATTACCCTTCTTTTTTCTCATGGTATGGATGACCTCTTGGAAAACCACAATATTATCGGATATTTGCCGGCCCGGGACAAACCCGCTTTGAGTCTTCGAAATTAAACGAGGTAGCACCTGTTTTATTCTATTGGCCAAAATTTTACTAACAATTTTATAAGAAACATTACAGAGACTTATCGGGCGAAATCGCGTAATATATTCGGGACCAGTTACCTTGGGGATTAGAACTATGTGAGTATCATTAAAATCCGCCGGGAATCCCTTCCCTTGGAGAGCTTTGATGACTGTCGCACAGACCGACTTTCGCACTAACTCCCAATTCTTAAGAGCTTGAAAACCATCGGGACCCGAAGCTTTTAAAGCCCCCATATTATGAACCACACCTTCAACCTCAGCCTCTGTTTACGGGCGTGTGATCCAACCAAAATCGTCGGGACTTAATTCGGGAAAAAGATCGTATGGGACATCGGCATTCGCATCATAATCGCCTTCCTGTGTATAAAGATTTTTATAAAAGTCAACTACCAAATCGATAAGGGCATTTCGATCCTCCACCCAAATGCCTTCGCTGTTTTTGAGGGAGTTAATTCGGTTACGCCAACGACGAACGAGGGTACTAACATGAAAAAAGGAGGTGTTTCTATCTCCATCCCTAATAAAATCAACTCGCGATTTCTGGTACCAAAGGATTTCTTCGCGTTCGAGAGTTTCGTCTAATTCTCAACGAAGCTTTGCCTCCAGCACAATAGTTCCTTTATCTCGTACTAAGGCCAGCTTTTTTTGACATCTATTAATTCTAGCAATGAGTTCTCTCTTCTTCCTAAAAATATTACCAAACACTTCTTCATTCCAAGTCTGTAGTTTTGTAGAAAGAGTGCTAAGTTGAGTGGACAGTTCTCCTTCGGGTTGCCAATGACTGGTAACGAAATCAGTTAATTTATCGTGGGTTAGCCACACGGCTTGAAAACGAAACGGTCGATGAATGACATTGAGAGGGGCGAAACCATTAGGGGATATCAAAAGGGGGCAGTGGTCGGACTGTATAGCCGGCAGATGTTTAACACTTGCCTCGCTGAATAAAAGACTCCAATCACTATTACATAAAGCACGGTCCAATTTAGCACTTTGCCTGGTTTCGACGCTATTACCTTGGGACCAAGTGTGAGCAGCACCTGAAAATTCTAGTTCGACCAATTCGCATGATTCGATCCATTTATTAAACAAATCACATCGACGGGCCATATTTGCATTTCCTCCATGTCTTTCAGAGAGATTCCGAGTTTCATTGAAATCACCCGCCACCATCCAAGTCATATTATTACGTCTTGCGAATTCCTCTATTTCCACCCAATGTTCTCTCCTATTATGGGGGTCCGGGCTGGCGTAAACTGCTGTGAAAAACTAAGGAGTACCGCTACTCCTTGATACCTCCATGGTAATATACTGAGAATGTTTAGTAATGGGAGTAATTTCGACGATATCCGATTTTCAATAAACCCATATACCTCCTCGAAAGCCTACTGCATCTACCCTAGCATGACTATCATATCCCACAATTTTTTGAACTTTTTCAGCATGCTCTTCACCCATATGGGTTTTGATAAGTACAAAAACTGAGGGTTTATAGGTTCGTATAATTTCTTTTAATGCTGCAATCTTTGGTTTGCTAGCAGAGCCTTGGAAATTCCATACCATACACGTGGTGTGAGGTAAGTTTGGGGTTAGGTTTGGTATTATGTCCGACATAAAATAAGGTAAAGAAGACAGCTGCGAAACATACGCTCGACTAACGATAGATAATACCCCGTTAACATTCCATGGAATCGACATCTCGACCCATAAGCTCGTTGGATTCTTCTTGACCACTTCGAACGTCAGATTCATTGATGGAGACTCCCTTGCCATCACCCCCATAAAGGGTACGGCCATCCCCTCCCAAGTCGTGAACATGAACCGGCGATATGGGGGTATCATAAGAACCTGAGTTAGATCGACTATCGAGTGCTCCGGCTCTGGGTTGCACTCGACTACTGTCGAGTAATTGAGCATTCTGAATAGGGTCTGAATTCTCGGTGTGTCGGGGTGAATTTCCTTTCTGCGTTGGCAGTAGAATAATAGGGTTGATAGGCTGATTGTTGGGATGAGTGGAATTGATATTATTGTTTATAATCTTGGGTGTTTGATTTTTATTTGGAATAGGAATATTATTGGAAATATTACGTAAAATATTAGACTCAATTTGGGTAGATGGACTGAGGGGAGATTTTTGCTGGATATTTCGGGTAGCTTTATTGTTGATAATATTTTTGGAAGATGAGATTCTCCTATTTTTTGGTAATTGGTTTAGATTAGGAAGGGTTGTATTATTTTTACTATTATTTGGAGAGATATTTTTGCTTGTAGAATATTGTGTTGGTTGACCAAATATTCCATTGGATGAATTAGGATTGCTATCAGACTGTCCCAAACTACTAAGGGCACCAAACCTGGATCCGTCTTTGGAAGTACTCCCGAACTCGAAAGTGCCTTGTTTATGGTTAGGCTGCACGTTGGTGACCTCACCCTTTCCTGCTGGCTTCCGACGAGGTGGTTTTTTAACCACCATCCATTCTCCAAAATCAGATTGTTCCTCTGGTCGAAGGCCTGCCTCCAATGAGTGCTCTCCCACGGGAGCAGAGAAAGTTTCGCTTCTTTTATCGGGGTCAGTAACCATGGTGGAATTACCGTCTAGCTCCTTGGCACAACCGTTTGCTTTATGACCAATTTTCCCGCATTTAAAGCATATCATTTTCAATCCCTCGTACTGAATACAGTAAACTTTTCTATATAATCGAAACTTAGAAAGCAACGGTTTCGAAATATCGACTTCAACACTTAGCCTGGTAAACTGACCTCGTTCCGCAGAGGCCGTATTCTTATCGATTCTGATAATTTTCCCTATTTTTGATCCGACTTTCTTGAGAAATTTCTCGTTAAAGTACTCGACTGGCAGATTTGGGATTCTAACCCAAGCTGTCAAATACTTGATGTTATCCTTCGCCGGCACAAAATTAGACACCCATTTTCGAATAGTCAAATAATGATCGTCAATCATCCAAGGTCCTTGGGTGATGACAAATTCATAATCTTGTCTAGATGAGAAATGAGCGATGTAGTAAGAGCCAGTCAAATCCGTGAGAGTTAGCTTACCCTTAATCGACCATTTGGCTTGTAATTTCCTCATAAGCGAAAGGTACCCGATATTTTTATCAAACATCTTGACGATAAGAGAGTGGCGCCATGGCTTTCGAATTTGCGATTTTTCCTGCTTCGTTAGACATATTCTAGGGCAAGTCTTATCCTCTTCTTCATCATTGTAGTCAATATCGTCCTCGGAATCGTCTTCGAAATCGTCTAGCATTGGATCGTCAAAGGTATAAGACTCTGGATTAAAGCCTTGTACCATATCCTTATAAGATGAATTCACAACCGGTCTCTGCTCAGGAGAACGAAGAATAGGGTTGGGGATCTTAAGGCTCTCCTCAGATCTTGCTTGGGACGGAGATGTGGCAAGAAAATCATTCAAGTGCATAGTCTTTCTCTTTGCATTCTTAACTGGGAAAGTGGGAGTTCCACTGGTGAGATTCTCGTCGTTCACCTGTGGATTGGCAATGGGAACGGTCTCCGGCGGGAGGCCGCTAATAGGATCAGGCATTTTGAAAAACAAAGGTTTTTTCTCTCTCTAGGTTTTTTCTCTCTCTTATAGGTCTGGTCAGAGTGTACATATGTTATGATCATTAACTAATTAAATCAAAAGAACGCACATTATGTTTTAATTTAATCAAATCGTGCTTGTGCACTACAACGTATTTACTCAACCATTTATCTTTGTGTTTGAGTGTTGGATTTACGTACTAAGTAGAATTCTATTTACTCATATTTCTATACTTTAAATTTATATTTACTTAGATTTTTATGCATGTAGGAATAAAATTTGAGATAGATAATCAACGATTATGCAAGGTTCAAGGGTTTTTAAGATATATTGCCCTTTCGAATTTTTTATGTATGTATATATTTTACTAATTTACATCAAATGATTTTTTTTTCTTTTAGTTCATTAAGATCTATCTACAAGGGGCTGGATAAAGTTTTCATTATGTAACAGATAAATAAGTAATAAAGCAATTGAATACTCTATTATATTAAAGGTCGAATACAATTTTAATCTATACTATCCGACGACTTGATATAAATAAAAATCCGTTCACAATTTCATATACTATATCTCAGATTTCATTAGTCATACTAAAACTGAAAAGTTAACTGAAATCTAAAAAAGTAGCTTAAACGGTAACTGAATATTAGGTGCCGATAAGTTCGTTGATTAAATAAAAAATGTTTGACAAACTAACCGAAAGGGAGCTGTTTTTTGGTAAATGACATTATAAGTAATCCATATTTAATATTATAAATTGAAGGAATAAAAAAAACTGGTAGCTTTCTCATATGTTACTCTTATTTTGGTAAATAATTTATCTACCAACTACTTACAAAAAATTAAGATAAATGAAATTTTGGTCAAATAAGCTTAAGCTTATTTCTTTGAAACAGGACCTAAATAAGAGATTTTTCTTGATCTCCCAACCATCCTCGTATAAAATTGATTTTATTTTGATGGTTTTTCTGGCCATGTTTACTTGTTTTTGAGCCTATTGTTAGGAGTTGATCACAAGCTCCATTTTTTTAATTTTATAAACATGATTAATAGAATAAATAGCTATTGGTTCAGAATAAATATTAGCAATTAGACATTATAACAGAATGTACGTACATAGTCCATCATCACGAGGAACAGAATAAATAAGTTATTTGTTCAAAATAAATATTAGCTTGCCATATAAGAATAAAAATTGTTATCTCTACAATAAGAAAAAAACAAATTTAATAAAAAAGGAAATCTATCTTAAGTGTCCAATTATATCGCATTTCTCTTGGATGCAGCGAATATAAATAAAGTTCTAGGCTCAAAATGAATTTTAAATCATGTCAACCATAGGATTTAGACATGGGTAAAAATAATATCAGAATGATTTAAGAAAGTTATAGAATAAACGATATAACATTTAAATGGAACGAAACTATGTTAAGATCAACACAAATTGAGGCGATTATGATTTTGAATATTTTTACCCGCGACAACTAGGGCCATGTAATTTTTCTATTAAATACGGGTATGCAAAGGTCTATATTTGTCCTGCCCCTCCCTCGTATGACATCCTTGATTTTAGGAGTCGTTTTTTTAAAATTATCCAGGACTTGGCAGAGAAATTAGTCGGGTTAAACTTTGGCAACAAAATTAATTATCTTTTAGAAATTTACACTAAATGTACTTCATCCTCTTCGCAATGATCGTTTGTATTGCTTTTGCACAGTCGTCAATGCGGTAGTTTGACCATGATTTTAGACATATTAATGGTCAAAGTTATAAAAGTTTGATCCCTAAGAAGCAAGATGGAGATGTTTAAGAAGAGAAGGAAGTATACATGATAATTTTTTTCTCGGAAATTTTCCATGGTTCCCTCGAACGTTATCAGGTTACACATGGTATCCTCTTTTTAAGTTTCTACATATGATACCCATATGTTTACTTTTTTTCTTTCCCAGAATACCTTTTGGTAAACTTATGTTATAATGTCGTTACTCCTATGACTTGTGGCGCCATTTTTTTGTTATCTAATACACTAAGACTTCATCATTTAATACTTAATTCCTTATTTTATCTAATAAACTAACATTTAATACTTAAATAAAAAAACACAAATAACATAACATAATCATTACTCATCTAATTACTCAGAGGAGTAACAACATTATGACGAAAGTTTGTCAAAGGGTATTTTGGGAAAGAAAAGGTAAACACAAGGGTACCATATGTACAAACATAAAATGAGGGGTAACACATATAATCTGCCAAAGTTCGAGGGTACCATGGGAAATTTCCCTTTTTTTTTAATATAACTCATAATGGTATGCTCTACCAAGTGTGGTATGCCGATTATGTTGTTGAGGATTGAAAAAAATTAACTTCCTAAGAGGATTATGTAACAGGATCTGTCTTATTATCAATCGCCTTGAAAAGTTCGTACTAGAAGGGAAGATAATTACAGGTTCCAAAGTCGGCAAAATGTACTTAACTCGAGGATAATAATGACTTCCTCAGATGTAAAGATTTCTTTCGTTCTTAAGTGGAGACAATATACATTGGGGCTTTCTACGCCATGACAATAAACGAGAACCATGGACAGTCACTTAATCATGTTGAATTTACGTGCCGAAACAAGTATTTAGTAATGGCCATCCCTACGTAGAAGTGTCAAGAACAACGTCATCCGAGGGATTAAAGCTCTCATCGATGATGGAGACCAAATGTATTAAAACCACACGAAGGACATTGTTTACAAAAAGTTTTCACTAATTTACCAAAATAGGTGTCGTATTAAATATTTTGCATGAAGCTTTCAAGGACAAGTAGTCTTAAGTATACATAGTCAAAAACTATTTCGGTTTAAAATCGATGGTGTGTGAGACAATAAGAACGATAACTTTATAATCCAACTATATCTCTGAATGTTATACAACTAATATAGTTAATGCCAAATAATTTGCAAAACTAATAAAGGTTGTCTCCGTTATTAAGAGTTCATTTCGGTGAGCTCCACCATGTTTATTGACGATATCATTTTTTTTAATCAAAAATCGGTTGTGCCTGCAACAATGAAAAAACTAACAACGTACTATAACTATGTCATTTGATGTTATACTGTTGAATGACAAAGCTTTTATACTAAAAACATTAATTATTCATCTGTAACCAACTACACCAACAACGATAGTGAAGTGTTGTAATAAGTTGATGAAGAAGGCGTTGGTGGAATTAGGAACATCTTAGTTGAGGGAAGGCATAAGGAGGGCGAGTGAGGAAAGAGAGACTTTATTTGGAGGTATTTGGGTCACTTACTTGCTATGATAGTGCCTTAACGAAAAGTGACCATGTGTTTTGATGAGGGTGATATAAGAAGGGAGTGCGTGGGAGAAGGAAGGAGAATTGGTTGAGCATACCCAGGCTTCTTTTTAGCCTAGCAGTGATGAGCTTTACTATAGTTTGCTCGGGACGAGAAAATGGCTAAGTGTGAGGTGTTTGATGAGCTCCCATTTCTACCAACATTTCGTTGCGTTTGGAGCACAATTAGTGACATTTGAAAGCGGTTTTTGGACATTTTAATGCTCATTAACCGATCCCAAGTGTTACTACATTTAACAAGGAATTTCAAGGAGGATTTGAAGGTACTTAAGGGTCAAGAGAAGATCCAAAGGAAGGCAAGGAACAAGCATCAAAGAGATATTGAAGAACCCTTTTAAGAAGCAAGCAAAGGAAGAATTGAAGGCGGAATTCGAGCAGAGAACTCGCACCGTGCGAGTTTATTACCTAGAAAATCGCATCGTACGATTTTACTGGCTTTCCGCAATTTTGTTACGGGCTTGCTTCTATCTTAAGGCCCATTAATTCTTCTCATCTTAGGACTATATATATAGATGGATGCCATTAGGTTTTCATCATCTTTGGCTTTATTGTGGAATCAATTTGTAATTTGAAAAAGTATCATCTTTTAATTGGGTTTTAGATCTAGCATAGAGAACTAATCTCCTTTTCTTAATCCAACTCAAAGGTGTAATCTTTGGTTGTAAGACACCCTATTCTTTCCTTAATTTTCGTTATTGCTGTTAATCTCTTCTGTTTTATTTGTTGAATTTTGTAATCCTTGTTTGATTATAGTAATTAAGTGTGATTTCCTTGTTACTTAATTAAATCAAGTTCCTTAATTTATTGTTGTTGGTTTATTAAGTGTGATTTCCTTATAATCCCATCTTGCAAAAACTTGTTATTAGACTAATGAATGTGATTTCTTCTTAGTTTAATTGACAATTGAGAGATTAATTTATGATTACTCATTAGTTGTGTTTTCATTGTGAGTAATTGCACCTATTAGATTCCTATTGCTTCATCTTCTTGTTAACTACTCTATGTGTGTGATTTCCACTAGAGAAACTAATAAGTTGGGTCGATTGCTAAGTGTGAATTCCTTGTTTTTGGCTTCTAATAAGGGAATTTGGAGATTGTATCTCACTAATAGGGCAATAATATTAGTTAAAGGATTGATTGTGTCAAGGATCAACTAAGGTGTCTCACTTTATTGAGTTGGGTCAAGTCTTTCTCAATATTTGATAATTTTCCATCTTAAAATCGATTTGCTTGCTACTTTCTACTCACTCTTGTTTGAATTTTGTTTTGCTTTTGTTATATTTGAAAACCAAACCAAACAGCCCCCCCCTCTTATTTAGATACTTGTTTGTAAATTAGTGATAATTGTTCTAATTGCATAGTTGGAAATCGAATACGACCCCCCCCCCCCTCTCTTGGGTACGATCCCCTTCTTACTACTTTACTTGTTTTATAATTAGTGTTAATTATTAAGTGTGGCTTATACATTTTTAATTTGACCGTCTTTTTTAGCGACGTTTTAGGCGTGTCAAATTTTGGCGCCGTAGCCGGGGAAGGTAATGTTTTTGTTAGTGTTTTTATTTGTGTTGTTAGTATAGTTGTGCCAAGTTACTTGCAATTGTGTTTGTAGTAGCTAAATCGTGTTCTTAGGTTTGCTTGTGTGAGCATTTTTTATCGTTTGTTTGTTGTGTAGATTCTTTTATGGTTCAAACTAGGAACTCGAGTGAACCTTTGCTTCCCCTCAACCCGGAAACTCAAAGGACTTTCGCTTGTCTAGGAGGAGGTATAAGACGAGAACCTCCGGTTATTCAACACATCAATCCAATAAACTATCAAGAGCAAGAAGAGGATAATCATTCTTCTTCTTCTTCCAACAACACCGTTTTTGTTATACAAAACGAACCACAACCCATAATTATCATCATGGGAGATGCCGAGAACCCCTCTAGAGCAAGGATCATCAAGGAGCTCACCGCTCCGGACCTTACACAAGTTCCTTTGTGGATCTCCTTTCCGGCTCTAGCGGAGAACGTCACCTTTGAACTCAAAGTCGGGCTTATTCATCAATTGCCACAATTCCATGGGACAAGTACGGAGGATACCAACAAACACTTCAACAATTTCCATGTGGCGTGTTCTAGTATGAAGCCCAACAGAGTAACCGATGAGCAACTCCATTTAAGAGATTTTCCCTTTTCATTGAAGGATGCGGCAAACGATTGGCTCTACTACCTTCCCACCGGAAGTATTACCACATGGAACATATGTAGAAAACCTTCTTGGAGAAATACTTCCCGCTAGCCTTTCCTCACAACTCAAGAAGGAGATAAGAAATGTGGAGAAAATAGATGGGGAAAATCTATATGTGTATTGGGAGCCATTTAAGCGACTACTTGCTAGTTGCACATACCATGGTTACACCGATCATGATTTGCTCTTGAACTGTTGTGGTGGACTTCTTGAAGAGGATGCAAGAATGATTAAGGCCGCCACTCTAGGTGGAATTGAGTACATGTCGGTCCAAGAAGCAAATGATTTGATTGAAAGGTTAGTGGGAAGCTCTAGGAATTTTGGAAGAAGAATCAAGAAGGCAAGTGTAACATCTTCTTCAAGGCAAAACTCCAACCACATGGAAGACAAAGTTGATTTTCTTACCAACTTGGTTAAGGAACTCGCAAAAGAAATGGAGTACATCTCATGTGAAATTTTGTGGCCTTTATAATAATTCAACCCATCCCACCGATAGGTGTCCAACTTTGTTGACGGGAGAAGGAGATGAAGCAGTGAAAACTTTTGGGTTTAAGAAATTTGACCCCTACTCCAATACTTATAATAAGGGGTGGAAAGCTCATCCTAATCTTGGGTGGGGTGGCAACCAAAACCAAAATCAAAACCAAAGAGGACCATCAAACTCTTCATTTCAAAAGCCACCTTAAAATCAATCACAAAATTCCTTCGAAGACATGATGAAAACACTTACCGTAAATCAAGTGGCTTTGCAAGCCAATACCAAAGAGTTTCAAACCGCCATACTTCAACAAACTCGGCTCACCGACTCTAGAATTCATAATCTTGAGACTCAAGTGGGTCAAATTCTCAACACACTTACTAAACAACCTACTCAAGGAGGGAGTCTCCCTTCTCATACCATTCCCCCACCTACCACGGAACAATCACAAGCAGTTTCCTTGAGGATTGGTAGGGAGTTGGTAGAGGCACCCAAGGCTCTTAAGAAATCAAAGCCCCTTCCGATTGTTCATGAAGTTAAGGATGTAGTTGAAGGCGAATTAAAGTAGTGGTGGAACATGAGAAAACATCTACACCTGAGAAAGTGAGGATTAATGAACCACTCCCGGAATACGAGCCACAAGGTCCCTTTCTAAGTGCTTTAAATGACACAAGGATAATGGATAAGAAGACAGCAAGCCTTTACGATATCTTTCGTAAGGTGGACGTAAACATCTCACTTCTTGACCTTCTTAGTAGTGTGCCAAAACATGCTAAATTTTAGAAAGAATTGTGCACTACTAAGAGGACCAATAAGGCTAAGCGTATGAAGAAAGTGAGGGCTAGTGAACATGTATCAAACAATGTTTAAAAACGTTTGCCATAAAAATGCGGGGATCCGGGAATGTTCACTATTCCTTGCAAGATTGGTGAATTGGATTGTCAAAGATCTATGCTTGATTTGAGAGCCTCAATCAATGTTTTACCTAGTTACCTTTATGAGCCTCTTAAGTTGGGACCCTTGAAATCGACTCGTGTGGTCATTTCATTGGCCGATAGGTCGAACATTTATCCCAAAGGCCTCATAGAGGATGTGATGGTCAAGGTGGGAGACATAAATTTTTCCATCGATTTCTATATGATTGAAATGGAACCCGAAAGAGGCTCCACTCCTATCTTGTTAGGAAGGCCTTTCATGAACACTTCTACTACAAAGACAAATGTCAAAAGTGGATGTCTTACTATGGAATTTGAAGGCCACTTTATCAAGTATAACATTTTTTAGGCCATGAAATACCCCACCGAGACCTCTTCTCTATGTTTTCTAGAGATTTTTGAACCAATTATTCAAACCGTTTATGAAATGTGTAAAAGTGACACCTTAGATGTTGCTTTAACTAATGGAATGGTTAGAGAGAATTTGGGGTATGTTTTGTCTTGTGATTTGCAGGAAACTGTCCAAGATTTGAAGGAGAATCCACCAATGAACGAGTAGGAAGAAAACGAAGCAATACAGAGGGCAGAGCAAAAAATCGCACGGTGCGAAAAATGCACCCCTGAATTCACATCTTGCAAATTTCCGTTGTCCAGAATTTTTGCTTCGTCTCTTCAAGTTTATTAGAGGAGCCACCAAAGGAGAAACTCATTCCTTCTATTATCAAGGCCTCTATTGTTGAGATGAAGCCCTTGCTTAACCACTTGAAGTATGCTTTTCTAGGAGAAGAATAAATTTTTTAGGTAATTATTTCAAGCAAGCTTTCAAGCGAACAAGAAGAGGCTCTCATTCAAGTTCTAAAGCAATACAAGGAAGCAACTGGATGGACAATGGCCGACATCAAAGGCATTAGTCCTACTTTATGCATGCACCGTATTATTTTGGAGGATGAATTTAAACCTGTTCGCTAACCACAAAGGCGTCTGAACCCTCCAATGATGGAACTCGTCAAGAAGGGGGTACTCAAACTTCTTCACTTAGGTATGACCTATCCCATATCTGATAGTCAATGGGTTAGTCCAACCCAAGTTGTCCCAAAGAAGTTCGGGCTCACGGTAGTCGAAAATCATGAAGGTGTTTTGATTCCCACTCAAGTTCAAAACGGGTAGAGAGTATACATCGACTACCGTAGGCTCAATGCCGTGACCCGAAAATATCACTTCCCGCTATACTTCATGGATCAAATGTTGGAAAGGTTAGCGGGAAAGTCTTATTATTGTTTTTTGGATGGCTACTCGGGTTAATTTGAAATCTTAATTGCACCCGAGAACCAAGCATAAACCACGTTCACATGCCCTTTTGGAACGTTTGCTTATAGAAAAATGCCTTTCGGTCTTTGCAACGCACCGGGAATGTTCCAAAGGTGCATGATGAGCATCTTCTTGGACCATGTGGAGGACTTTATTGAAGTGTTTATGGACGATTTCACCGTTCATGTTCAATCTTTGAAGATTGTTTGAGTCATCTTACTTGGATTCTCCAAAGATGTATTGATACCAACTTTGTACTCAACCATGAAAAGTGTCATTTCATGGTTGGGGAAGGGATAGTGTTGGGACATGTGGTCTCCTCTAAGGGGATTGAAGTCGATAAAGCCAAGGTCGATACCATTCGTACCTTGCCTTATCCTACTAATGTGCATGAAGTGAGATCTTTTTTAGGTCACGTCGGGTTCTACCGGCGCTTCATCAAAGATTTCTCCAAGATTGCCGCCCCTTTATGCAAGCTACTTCAAAAGGATTGTGAGTTCATCATGAGTGAAGAATGCAAGGAAGCTTCTGACAAGCTCAAGGAGAAGCTTATTTCGGCACCAATAATTCAACCTCCTAATTGGAGTGAAACCTTTGAGATAATGTCGGATGTGAGTAACTATGCCCTTGGCGCGATACTTGGCCAAAGGGTAGGGAGGATACCCCATGTCATTCAATATGCATCGACGATGATGAACGAGGCTCAAAGAAACTATACCACTAGCGAGAAAGAGTTTCTTGCGGTATTGTTTAACTTGGAAAAGTTTTGACCTTATATTCTTGGAGCCAAGGTCATCATCTTCACGGATCACGCTGCATTAAGGCATTTAGTGAACAAGAAGGAATCCAAACCCCGTTTGATGTGATTGGTACTACTTTTGAGTGAATTTGATGTTGAGCTCAAGGATAAGAAAGGTTCAACTAACACGGTGGCGGACCACCTAATTCGGATTGTGCAAGAAGAATCTCAAGATGCCTTGAAATCACCAATACAAGCAATTTTCCCGGATGACACACTTCTAGCATTGTCCACTATTGAGCCATGGTATGCCCATATTGTAAATTTCTTGGTCTTGCAAGAGTTTCCTAAGGGTTTTTCTCGCTCCCAACGAGAGAAGATCAAGAGCGATCCTAAGTATTATATATGGTATGACCTATTTCTTTGGAAGTTTTGTGCCGACCAAGTTATTAGAAGGTGTGTCCCGGATACCGAAATTATTCCAAATCTTAAATTTTGCCATCAATATGCTTGTGGTGGGCATTTCGAGGCCAAGAAGATGACTAGGAAAGTTTTGGAGAGCGGTTTTGTTTGGCCCACACTATTTCGGGATGCCTATGCTATGGTGAAGACTTGTGATAGATACCAAAGAGTTGGCAACATTTCAAGAAGAGGAGAGATGCCACAAATCCCGATGATCTATTGTGAAATATTCGATGTGTGGGACATTGACTTCATGGGATCATTCCCCGCATCTTGTGGTTACACTTACATCCTTTTGGCGATCGACTACGCTTATAAATGGGTTGAAGCAAAAGCCACTAGGACCGATAATGCAAAAGTGGTTGGTGAATTCATCAAAACCAACATCTTCTCTCGATTTGGTTTTCCTAAAGCTTTGATAAGTGACCGTGGAACTCATTTTTGCAACAAGGCCATTGGAGCGTTGCTAAAAAAGTATGGAGTCATTCATAAGGTATCTACGGCATATCACTCTCAAACCAACGGTCAAGCCGAGGTTTCTAATAGGGAGATCAAAGCCATCCTAGAGAAGACGGTAAATCCCGATAGAAAATATTGGAGTTTGAGATTGGACGATGCTGTGTGGGCATATCGAATGGCCTACAAAACACCAATCAGTATGTCCCCTTACCGCCTAAGTTTTGGGAAACCATGTTACTTACCCGTGGAACTTGAACATCGGGCTTATTGGGTGATCAAGTAATTCAATTTACAATTGGATGAAGCGGGTTTACATCGGAAACTCCAACTCCATGAATTGGAGGATATCCGAAATGATTCTTATGAGAGTGCATTGATTTATAAAGCAAAGACAAGAGCATGACATGACAATATGATCTCAAGAAGAGTGTTTCAAGTTGGAGAGAAAGTCTTACTCTTTCAAAATCGTCTTCGACTTTTCTCGGGAAAATTGCGTTCTAGATGGATGGGACCTTATGAGGTGGTGGTGAGAATTTTCCCTCATGGGGCAATAAAAATTAAGTGTCCAAAGGCCGGGAAAGTCTTGAAGGTGAATGGACAAAGACGTAAGCATTATCATGAAGGTATTGAAGTGAGTGAAGTGGAAACACTACACCTTGTTGATCCTTTTTATGAAGATTAAGCGAGAAGTGTAACCTTGTCGAGCCATCGATGTTAAATAAACGGCAAACATTTGTAAATATTACCTTCTTTTGCATATTTAATTTTCTAGCATTTAGTGTAATTCATGGTTAATTATCGCATTTCTTTGCATAATTAATTGTGTAAATTACATTGCATTTTTAATTGTTTGCATATTTAATTTAATTCGCGTGTATTTAATTATCGTTAATGTCATATTAAAATAGGTTAATGTGTGAGTTAGTGTGTAGATTACCAACTCAAGGTGATGAAGTGAAGAAAAGGAGCATGAAAAGTGAGAAAATTTGGTTAAGTATGGGAAAAATTGAAGAACAAAAAACCGAATTCAAAGAACAAATTCGCACGGTGCTAATTTTCGGACCAATTTTTTTTCGACCGTGCGAAAAATATGGGTTATGTTATTCATACTCCCATTTGTTCAACACTTCCCCTTGTTCTTCCCCAAATTCTCATCTTCAATCTCTTTCTTCATACACCAAACCCTAACCCACTCAAATTCCTCCTTGAAATCCACTTCAACTCAACAATTTCAAGCACAAAACATCAAGGATTAATCAACAAGCTTGGTCCAACATCAATTTGGGCGAAAAATTCCAGAAATTAGGTGCATAAGTCAAATCGAAAATTGACCTAGGGGTTCGATTTTGTCCAAGATTGTGAAGATTTTTGGTATTCAATTGGGTAAGGAGCTTAGTGGGGCATTATTTCGACTCTATCATCATCCAACAACAACCACCAGAATCAAAGGGAGGTATAACACCTTATTCTTATTCTTGTCAATTTAAGACTGAAAATTTTCGAAATTTACTAAATAATTTTCGAAATTTGTTATCAAATTGTTGTTGTTGTTAGTTCTTAACTAATTTCTAAACCTTTGGGGTGAATTTACAATAGCAAATAACTAGTTAGCACTCTACTCAAAGTAGTGCATACTAGGTGTTTGTTGAAATTCCCCAACCAAAAATCTCATCAAAAGCTTGTGTGTTGTCTGAAAAATTTGAGCACAATGGTAAAGACCAAAGCATCCAAGGCTTCCTCCTCAAAGGGAACCAGGGGAGCCTCGAGTTTCGAAGACCGAGAATACTTGGAAAAGGAGGGGTTGCGTGGGGAGCAACTCCAAACATGGAAGAAGTTTGAGTCACGGTCATCCGTAGCGGTGACCAAGTTTCTCCATCGGGACACCATTGAGGAGTTGGGAATGCTCCCCCTGACTATACAACTTCTTGGAAATGTTGGGTTAGAGACCTCAATTAGGGAACCCGAGAGCACATGGAAAGGTGTCACCCTTGAGTTTCTTTCGTATTTAGAGATGGTGACCTTGGGAAGGGAGAAGCTCCCAGGAATCAAATTAAGGCTTACAAAGTTACCCATACCTTGTCCTATGATGAAGTGAGAGAAGCCCTCCACATAACCAAAATGCCCAAACCCCTACCACTTGACAAGAAAAAAATGAATGACTTTTGCCATAGCATCACGGGGGACCTTAGACACGAGAATTCCAAAAATACAACCCTCCCTCACCCCATTCTTCCGATTTTAAGCCGACACATTAAAACCAATTACCTAGTCCAAACTGAGCCAGCAAAAATGCGGTACTTACAATGCAAGTTCTTATTATCTATGACTCCGGAAGGGAGGGTGGTACCGGATTGGGCGGAATTATTTATGAAGGGATGTCTAGACTTGCAAAAAGACAACAAAGGCACAATTTTCTTTGGAGGGATGATTGAGAAAATCGTTTCCAAAAAGGGAGTACCAATCTTGAATGGTGCTTGGGAACTTGATGGCGCAACCCTTTATAATGCTAAGTATTTAACATAGGCGGGGACGCTTGAGGTTTTGAGTATAAATCCCCTCCATGTGATTTGGTATATGGGTGGCCAAAAGCCACAAAGATACATGTACTTGTCCCGTCACCCTACCTCCCCTTTGGGTTGAGGAAGTGCCCAAGACTTCTATATGCCTCCCGATGATGACTTTGTGGATTTGTGGGTTGATAGAGACCATGTAGTTGAACCGGAGGATGAAGGGGAGGGAGGTGGTGAGCAACAACAATTTGGAGGGGGCTTAACTTATGGTGACTTGCGATATGGAGACGCTCCTTTTGATGAACCCATATCCAATGTTGCACATGAGCAACCTCATTTCTCACTAAAACCCATGAAACAAGAATGCCAACAACAACCTTTCTTGCCAAACCAATTCAACTACCAGGAATTCCAAACTTGGCAATCGGGTGTCACTAACCGGTTGACCAACCTTGAGACAAACGTTTCCCGATTCCAACTTGCGGAAAATGCTAGATGGGGAGTCAATGAGCTCCGCTACCACCATTATCAAGAGGACATGGAGGAGATGTGTTATGTCCAAAGAGCAACCTTTGATATGGTGGTGGCAATGAATGATCAAAATATGATAAATTTTCCAAAACAATATCAAGGATATGGAGAGAGGGAGATGAATGAAACCAATATTGAGATGACAAGATATAGGAGACAAAGAGAAGCAAAAAGAAGAGGAGGAACTCCGGGAAATGAGGGTGCCTCAAGTTCACACTCTTGAGTCGGGAGATGGGTGTTCACCTTACACTTTGGGGACAAAGTAAAAAACAAAGTGTGGGGTGGACATGGGTTGGTAATTTGTAATATATTGTATATATTTCATTCCATGTAATTGATGTGACCATAATTGGCGCATATTTAGCCCCCGAATTACCATTGTTTCCATGCTTTTTAGTGCCTATTTGGGTCATTTCTTATCTTTAGTTCTTTGTTTTGCATATTCTTTGAGATTTTGATCCCTTGGTAGGAAAGGAGTAAGAATCTTGCATTTTCATGGCAAAACGAGGCTAAATTGATCGTATTCAATGACCAAGCATCAAGGAGAGACAAGACTAGAAGGCCTTTGTACATAGCATAGTAGAAGAGCAATGTTGAGAAAAGGATCCTTGAGTCCCCAAGGAAATCCCCAAGGAATTCATGAAGAAAAGGGAAGAAAAGAAGAAGAAAAGATGCTGCCAGACAATCCGAACGGATTGTGCACAATCCGTCCGTCCGCCCAAGCCCAATCCGAGCGTCCCTCAAAGGAATCCGCTCGGATTCCCCCTCGCCAATCCGAGCGTCTTGCCCAAGGATCCGCTCGGATTCCTCAGCTCCCATCCGCACGTCCCGACTCCCATCCGCACGGATTGCAGTACAGCACGTTTTCATTCTTCAAGCCACGATAAGAGAAGCCCTTCTCTCGGAGAATACCGGAGTCTCCTTGCTCAACTTAAAAAGTGTAATTACTAGTTTAGCCCTTAGTTAACCCTAATGCATCCTCCCTAATTTTCACTATAAATACCCCATTAGTCTAATTAAAGGAGGATGTTCTTCTTATCAATAATTAGAGTAGTTAATATCAATCAAATCTCTCTTCAATATTGTAATCAAATATTAATCAAGTTTTAATCCAAGTTTTAGTTCTTTAATCTCTCTCTTGTTCTTCATTTATTTTGGGTAATTAGAAGATTATTGGGTTTATTGGGAGATTGACAACCTTCCATCAATCATCAAGTTCTTCTATTGTTCTTTGCATTATTATTTTGGAATCATTAGTAGGTATAATCTCTTAATCCCTTTTTAATTATTGTTAATTGCTTTCATTTATTCATCATGTTTCATATTGTTAGTATGATTGACAACCTTGCTAGCATGATCAACATGACAATGAGTGAGTAGTCTCTTAGCTAGGGTTTAATGGGTGATTAGGGGAAACCAACATGGGGAATGATTCATGCTTAAATTAATATGCTTTCATAATCTTATTTGCTTGCTTGTTTTGATCTTAATACATGCACATGTTATATTTGATGAAATGCTAAGCCTATGAATCCTTGCATTTACTATCATCTTCTATCTTTTCAATGAGACTTGTAAGACATAACCCAACTCGAGTCTTGTTAGACCATGCATGTGTTGAGTAGGAAAGATTAAGTCGACTTGTAGGTGTTGTACAATCTAATCGATTCGGCTCCGGGACCCAAACTTTCCTAGGATTGTAAGATATAACCCAACTCAATCCATCACAACAATAATTGCTTGCTTATAATTTGAGAACATGTTTGTATGATCATATCCCATGATTCCCCTATGAACCCATGACACCCTAGTGCCTTTAATCAATTGTTTACACCCCTTATTTTATTCATCTTGCTAGTTTATTTTCATTGTTATTTTAGTTTAGTAACCTTCTACATCAACCCAATTTGTGACACCCCTAGACACTACTAGTTACAATAGAATTCTCATTTCAATACCCGTCCCTTGGGATCCGACCTTTACTTGCCTCTTTACTAATTGTAGAGTTGTTTGTGAAGTATAAATTGTGTTTTGTATCGACCATTGACCAACGACCACATATGTTTAATTGTGAACACCAAATGGCTCCGATCAAAAATGGCGCGTTCGGGGACGGTGTTTAATTGATTTAAGCTTTCTTTTATTGTTATTAGTTGTGTCTTTTTCACCTTGGGGAAGTAAAACTCCTCAAGGTTTGTTCTAATTGTTTTCTAGTTGTTTGATATTTTGCATGTCTAGAAGGTTACAAAGAGATTTGTTACCTTTTGACCGTGAAATCGAAAGAACCTTGACGAATAATAGGAGACTTGTTAGGAGGAATTTGGGAGGTGTTGGTGAAGTTGTTCAACCCACTAGTGAGTTTGTCAATCCTTTCGCAATAGAAGGAGAAGAAAACCCATTAAACAATACCACACAAAATCCACCTACAATGCCTAAATTCTCGTCACACTCTATACCCACCGAGGAGGATCTACCAAATGGTACTCCTACACCGCAACATCTCACCGGAAACTTTATTGCCAAGTCCGCCTTCATCCAACTAGTTGAGAGGAGCCAATTCGGGGGAATGCCTAGTGAGGACCCTCATTCTCATATGGAAACCTTTTGCGATTATTGTGAAGCTATCTCTCAAACGGGCGTGACTCAAGACCAAATAAGATGGGTCTTATTTCCTTTTTCGTTAATCGGCACCGCAAAGCAATGGTTGAAGGGCCTTGATAAGGCCACCCTTGGAATAGATTCTTGGAAGAAGTTAGCTCTAGCTTTCTACAAAAAATTCTACCCACCGGAAAAGACTAACATGCTAAGAGCTCAAATCACGGGTTTTAAGCAAAGGGATGAAGAATCTTTGTATGAAGCTTGGGAGCGGTTCAAAGGTATTTGTCGCTCATGTCCTCACCATGGACTTAGCGAATGGTTTTTAGTGCAACAATTTTGGAATGGTTTATATGAAGATTCAAGGAACATTCTCAATATGGGATCAAATGGAATGTTCACCGAAGTTGATGACAATCAAACATGGAACAAGATTGAGGAAATGGCGGTCCATAATTCACAATATAGTAGACCTCGCAAGGCTACTAGAGGAGGAAAGTATGAAGTAGATTCCGTTACTCAATTGGGTGCTCAACTTAGTGCTCACATTGACACAATCAACTTGAAGTTTGAACAAGCTATTGCTAGACTTGAGGAAAACTCAAAATCATCAAAGCACCATGTCAATGCCATGACGGCATCCTCATCAATCCCAAGCGGGATATGTGAGAATTGTGGAACCTTGGGTCATGACTCAAGTGAATGTAGGGGAACAACCGAACAAGTCAATGCTTTCCAAGCTTACAAAAGTGGCACCCCTTATTCAAATTTTTACAATGAAAACACCAAGTTCCATCCAAATCTCTCATACAAAAGCCAAAATGTTCAAAACCCTCAAACAACATACACTCCACCACCCATGAGAAATCAAAATCAAAGACCCTTTTACAATCAAAACCAAGGCTACCAAAATCAAAATCCATACAATCACCAAAATGACCAAGGTTTTGATGTCCAAAAAGCGGTCCTCCAAATGCAAAAGAATCAACAAGAATTTTTCACTCAAATGCAAAAAGATAGCCAAGCAAAAGACACCACCATCAACAACATTCTAGCTCACACCAAGATGTTGGAAACACAATTGACCCAACTAGCATCTTCAAGCTCACAAAGACAAAAGGGGCAATTACCACCTCAAAGTAATCCCCCTAGACATGAAACGGTTAGTGCCATTCACTTGAGAAGTGGTACAAGATATGAAGCACCGAAGGAGCAAGTTGAGAATGAAGTTGTGAGAGCTAGTGAAAATGAAGTTGTGGTGCGAGGTCCCAAAGAAGGGGAATCATCAAAAGAAGAAAGTTCAAAGAAAAATGAAGACAAAACCAAAGAAAAGGAGCCCATTGTGATTAGACTTCCTTTTCCAAGTCGTCAAGCCAAGCCCAAATTTGATGATCAACTTGGAAAGTTCATGGAGATTGTGAAGAACTTAGAAGTCTCCATTCCTTTCACGGAATTAATCAATCACGTTCCGGCCTATGCAAAGTACATGAAGGATATCCTCACAAAGAAGAAGTCGATCCGGAAACTTGAGACTATCGCCTTCACTAAGGTGAGTAGTGCAATACTTCAAGGGAGTTCACCTCCAAAGTTAAAGGATCCGGGAAGCTTCTCAATACCGTGTACCATTGGCGACACGACGATCAACAAAGCCTTATGTGATCTAGGGGCTAGTGTGAGTGTCATGCCGTACTCGGTAAGTAAAAGGTTGGGAATGGGAGAGCTTAAATGCACCAATATCACTCTTCAAATGGCCGATAGATCGACGAAGACACCATTAGGGATATGGGAAGATGTCCCCGTGCGAATTGGGAAGTTTTTCATCCCGGTGGACTTTGTCATTGTTGATATGGAGGAAGATTCCAACATTCCAATCATCTTAGGAAGACCTTTCCTACACACCGCGGGTGCGGTGATTGATGTGAAACATGGAGAGCTCACTCTAGAAGTGGGAGATGAAAGCATAACTTTTAATCTTGACAAGACCATGAGAGCTCCTCGTTTGCATGAGCCATGTTTCATGATTGACCATTATAGCCGAAAAGATGAAAGAAAGAAATCGGAACTCCAATGGAGGAAGAAAGTTGAAGATGCTCCATTCAAAGAGCAAGTGAATTGTGACAAGGAGAGCTTGCAAAGCTCATCAAAATCAACCAAGGAAGAAGATGATGGCCTCATTGGCCAAGAGAAGAAATTGGGAGAGTTGTCTCCATCTAAGCAAGAGATTTTCAATGATCAACTCAATGAAGTTTGTGGTCTTTGGGACGACGAATTTGAAGGGATCTTTAATCCCTACATTGGGCATGCCATCGATCATGATCAACAATAAGGGCCACGGTCTATTGAGGACCTCTACCACAACAATGAACAAGCTTTTGATTACTTTTTCAAGGTGTTAAGCAACATCAACAACACCTTGAACATGCCCCCTTGACATCTCATCAAGAATGAGAGTTTGGTGGAGTCCTCCCTAAACCACCACTTGTAAATATTTCTAACTCCCTAACTTACTTTTCAATTTTTGTATTGCATTTTTGTCATTTTTGGATTTTATTTACTTTGATCAAAATAATTGTCATGAAAAGAGAGAAGTGAGGGAGGGATTAACAATTTTAATTGATGTGTAGTGCTTTACCTTAGTGTGGGGATGGCAATTGCCTAGGCTATTCATGCCTTAGTAGTGCCCCCACAATGAAGAACACAAGTTTTGAAAGAAAGAAAGAAAGAATGATAAGGGAATGCGTTTGTGCACGGATGGAATCAATCCGTGTACACAAGGACCAATCCGAGCGGATTCCGAGAATCCGCCCGTCAAGAAGATCCGAGCGAGCGTCCCGCCGAGAAGACGCCCGTCTTGGGCCGAGCTGAAATTGCAAAATTCTTGATCGTCAAAGAATCCGAGCGGATTTACGGAAAGACGCCGTCTCACGTAATCCGTCCGTCTTTTGAAAAAGACGCCCGTCTTGAAGTCAAGAAAAACAAAGAAAAATCTCTCGGACTAGAAATCCGTCCGTCCCGCACGAAATCCGCCCGTCCCATCACAGAAGAATCCGAGCGGATTCCCTTAATCCGCCCGTCTCTAGGCGGGATTTTGAAAATTTTGAAGCTGTAGAATCCGCACGGATTGCGCCCAATCCGCACGGATTGTCCCTGCGTTTTGAAAAATGTCGAGCTCTTTATAACCCATCCCACCTTCATTCATTCATTCATTCTTTCATAAACACTACCCACAACATCAAAACCCTCATCCTCTCCATCTCAAAAACAAAAACCCTCAACAAAATCCACCAAAATCAAATCAAACCATCTTTCAAACAACAAATCAATCACTCCATCTTCAACAACAATCAAAACCAAGCACAAATTCTTCAAACTTTGAGTCGATTTTTGTTCTCATAAAGGCAAAGCCTTTCACCTTCAAAATCGATTTGGGCATTCTACAAATTGAAGATTTTTGACTCTTTACTTGGTTAGTTCATCAAATGGCAAGAACAAAGGGAGCAACAAAGGCAACAAAGGCACCAAAAGCAAAGGCTCTCTCTCAAAGGCAAAAAGCTCTACAAGCAAAGAAAGCTTTGGCAATGATGGTATCAACACCAAGCTTGGAAGTGCAACCACAACAACAACAAACTTCTATGGGAGCATCACCCTCTACTCCGGTAATCGATCAACTCTTGCATTATCCGGAGGTAACTTTCATTTCCGATACCCATAGAAATACATTTGTCAAGTTTGCTATGAAACAAATTCAATCCACCAAATTCATATGTCAAGATGCTTTAGAGAAGTTGGGTGTTCTTGAACAAACAAAAGCCTTTTTCAATGCCATGGGTTTAAAGAAATTGTTTGAAATGAAGGAAGTAACATACCCCTCCCTTGTCTTGGAATTCTTAAGTTCTTTAAAAGTGACAAAAGTTGAGAATAGGGAAAATATTGAGTTTCGTCTAGCTAACACTAGTAGACGCATTACCTTTCCAGAATTGGGTGGAATTTTGGGTCTTAGCGATGAACATAAATATTATAAGCAATATGGGAAGTATGACCCCGAGCCTCTTTGGGAGGCAATCTCCGGGAAGAAATTTGAAGATTTTCATGCTTGTCGTTCTCTTTTGGTCCATCATCCGGGCATAAGAGTATGGCACAAAGTTGTGGGAAATACCATAATTGCTAGGAAAGACACCAATCATTTCACGGGACTCGATTTTATTCTCCATGAATCAACTTTGAATATTGGAAGAATTCACACCAAGCCTTACAATTCTTTGAGGCTATTGGTTGATAGATGGCTCCATGTAGATAGTGGGAAGAAGGGTACAACCGTTATTGTTAATGGCGGCCTAGTCACGGTCCTAGCCAAGCACTTTGATCCTAATTTCAATAAGGATAACAAGTACAAGGCAAAGGAAGGTGGCCATCTTATTGATATGTCCATCATGATTAACAAGTTTAAGTGGGTTGCTCACAATCCCCTTGACACCAAATTTGGGTGGCTTACTAGTGAGGCTCGATCATTCACTTTACCCGCAAAGATTTGCCGTCTTAGTGTCCACCGGACCAACTATTTACTTCCCCTATCCGAAGAAGCCGAGTACATCATTCAACAACAAAAGGGTGATCATGAAACTCCCTCCTCTTTCATTGTTATACCGCCTTACCCCTTTGTGTATGAAGAGTTCAAACCGCAAGGAGTTGAAATTGGAAAAGACTATGTAACTCTTCTTATGCAAGCCATGCACAAGCAAGCTTATGAAGATCGGAAGAATGCTTATTTGGCTCAATATCCTCCCCTCTTACATCTAGCTAGGCAAGGACTCCTTGATCCATCTTGTCCTTTGCCTAGTTGGGCGGATAGAGAAGCCTTATTTCCGGGTGCATCTAGGGACATGGTGGAAGACAATGAGGTTGTTGGAAATGGTGAAGAAATTGATGATAATATTGAGGAAGAAGCAAGTGGAGATGAAGAAAGAGATGGTGAAGATAATGGTGAAGATGATGATGAAGAAAGTGATGAAGAAAGTGCCAAGGAAAGTGGCAATGTGACCACTTCTCATGAGGGAAGTGGTGATGATGATAGCATGATGGAAGACTAGCCTTGGAGACTCCTACTCTCCCATGGTTTGTATTTTATTTCATTTTGATCATTGTTGGTTTAGTCCTAGCAACATCAAAGGACTCACACCTCGGTACCATTGAGGTGTTCTTTATTGTTCCCATTTTTGAAAATCCAAATGACAATCTAGTTTCATGTATAGCATAGTGTGTGCATGAACTATACCCATGCTTTGACATTAGCAATAGTGTCTTATTTGGTTTGGGGAAGTTAATGCATACACAACGGGAGGTAATCTAAATTATCCTCTCCGTCATAACAAAAACCATGCATCATGTAGTATAGCTTAGTGTAGAATTGCATTTAGTATAGAAATCATGCATCATCTTTGCATAATTTCCATCATTTTGGCCATTGAGGACAATGCCCATATTAGTGTGGGGATGGGAATTCTAACACTTAACTTTTATTCAAAAAACCCATAAAAATTGAAAAATTTCAAAAATCATAAAAATTGAAAATTTTCAAAAATCATAAAAATTGAAAAAAATTGAAAAACCAAAAACAAGTTCATTTCCTTTGTATATATTGTCTTGTATATATTGTGTTTGTTCATCCTTGTTCACTTTGATCGACTACGCCACATCCGAGACATGAGGATATTGAAGACCGCATGGTATGATCTTTCCAATCTCCTTTTTCCTCTTTATGTTAATGACTATGTGGCTTTATTTTGATTGATGCGGTAAAAACAATGTGAACTTAGGATTGCATTTAGTTTATATGTCATATTAGTTGGTAGAATCATTTGCATTAGGATGTGTATATGTTAGTTGCATCATGGCATGTAGTTTGCATGTTAGAAAATTTTGTGAAACCGTCTATTTGGGAAGCTTGACAAGTGTATATAGGCCCTAGTAGATGCTTTTTATTCTTAAGACTTTGCTTGTTAGAATGCTTGTAAAACACCCTAGGATGTGTCATGCTAGTATCCTTTGACCCATGGTTTAAGGCCGAGTCAAGAGTACTTGCTAGTTGCACATACCATGGTTACACCGATCATGATTTGCTCTTGAACTGTTGTGGTGGACTTCTTGAAGAGGATGCAAGAATGATTAAGGCCGCCACTCTAGGTGGAATTGAGTACATGTCGGTCCAAGAAGCAAATGATTTGATTGAAAGGTTAGTGGGAAGCTCTAGGAATTTTGGAAGAAGAATCAAGAAGGCAAGTGTAACATCTTCTTCAAGGCAAAACTCCAACCACATGGAAGACAAAGTTGATTTTCTTACCAACTTGGTTAAGGAACTCGCAAAAGAAATGGAGTACATCTCATGTGAAATTTTGTGGCCTTTATAATGATTCAACCCATCCCACCGATGGGTGTCCAACTTTGTTGACAGGAGAAGGAGATGAAGCAGTGAAAACTTTTGGGTTTAAGAAATTTGACCCCTACTCCAATACTTATAATAAGGGGTGGAAAGCTCATCCTAATCTTGGGTGGGGTGGCAACCAAAACCAAAATCAAAACCAAAGAGGACCATCAAACTCTTCATTTCAAAAGCCACCTTAAAATCAATCACAAAATTCCTTCGAAGACATGATGAAAACACTTACCGTAAATCAAGTGGCTTTGCAAGCCAATACCAAAGAGTTTCAAACCGCCATACTTCAACAAACTCGGCTCACCGACTCTAGAATTCATAATCTTGAGACTCAAGTGGGTCAAATTCTCAACACACTTACTAAACAACCTACTCAAGGAGGGAGTCTCCCTTCTCATACCATTCCCCCACCTACCACGGAACAATCACAAGCAGTTTCCTTGAGGATTGGTAGGGAGTTGGTAGAGGCACCCAAGGCTCTTAAGAAATCAAAGCCCCTTCCGATTGTTCATGAAGTGAAGGATGTAGTTGAAGGCGAATTAAAGTAGTGGTGGAACATGAGAAAACATCTACACCTGAGAAAGTGAGGATTAATGAACCACTCCCGGAATACGAGCCACAAGGTCCCTTTCTAAGTGCTTTAAATGACACAAGGATAATGGATAAGAAGACAGCAAGCCTTTGCGATATCTTTCGTAAGGTGGACGTAAACATCTCACTTCTTGACCTTCTTAGTAGTGTGCCAAAACATGCTAAATTTTAGAAAGAATTGTGCACTACTAAGAGGACCAATAAGGCTAAGCGTATGAAGAAAGTGAGGGCTAGTGAACATGTATCAGCAATGTTTAAAAAACGTTTGCCATAAAAATGCGGGGATCCGGGAATGTTCACTATTCCTTGCAAGATTGGTGAATTGGATTGTCAAAGATCTATGCTTGATTTGAGAGCCTCAATCAATGTTTTACCTAGTTACCTTTATGAGCCTCTTAAGTTGGGACCCTTGAAATCGACTCGTGTGGTCATTTCATTGGCCGATAGGTCGAACATTTATCCCAAAGGCCTCATAGAGGATGTGATGGTCAAGGTGGGAGACATAAATTTTTCCATCGATTTCTATATGATTGAAATGGAACCCGAAAGAGGCTCCACTCCTATCTTGTTAGGAAGGCCTTTCATGAACACTTCTACTACAAAGACAAATGTCAAAAGTGGATGTCTTACTATGGAATTTGAAGGCCACTTTATCAAGTATAACATTTTTTAGGCCATGAAATACCCCACCGAGACCTCTTCTCTATGTTTTCTAGAGATTTTTGAACCAATTATTCAAACCGTTTATGAAATGTGTAAAAGTGACACCTTAGATGTTGCTTTAACTAATGGAATGGTTAGAGAGAATTTGGGGTATGTTTTGTCTTGTGATTTGCAGGAAACTGTCCAAGATTTGAAGGAGAATCCACCAATGAACGAGTAGGAAGAAAACGAAGCAATACAGAGGGCAGAGCAAAAAATCGCACGGTGCGAAAAATGCACCCCCAGAATTCACATCTTGCAAATTTCCTGTTGTCCAGAATTTTTGCTTCGTCTCTTCAAGTTTATTAGAGGAGCCACCAAAGGAGAAACTCATTCCTTCTATTATCAAGGCCTCTATTGTTGAGATGAAGCCCTTGCTTAACCACTTGAAGTATGCTTTTCTAGGAGAAGAATAAATTTTGCCGGTAATTATTTCAAGCAAGCTTTCAAGCGAACAAGAAGAGGCTCTCATTCAAGTTCTAAAGCAATACAAGGAAGCAACTGGATGGACAATGGCCGACATCAAAGGCATTAGTCCTACTTTATGCATGCACCGTATTATTTTGGAGGATGAATTTAAACCTGTTCGCTAACCACAAAGGCGTCTGAACCCTCCAATGATGGAACTCGTCAAGAAGGGGGTACTCAAACTCCTTCACTTAGGTATGACCTATCCCATATCTGATAGTCAATGGGTTAGTCCAACCCAAGTTGTCCCAAAGAAGTTCGGGCTCACGGTAGTCGAAAATCATGAAGGTGTTTTGATTCCCACTCAAGTTCAAAACGGGTAGAGAGTATACATCGACTACCGTAGGCTCAATGCCGTGACCCGAAAATATCACTTCCCGCTATACTTCATGGATCAAATGTTGGAAAGGTTAGCGGGAAAGTCTTATTATTGTTTTTTGGATGGCTACTCGGGTTAATTTGAAATCTTAATTGCACCCGAGAACCAAGCATAAACCACGTTCACATGCCCTTTTGGAACGTTTGCTTATAGAAAAATGCCTTTCGGTCTTTGCAACGCACCGGGAATGTTCCAAAGGTGCATGATGAGCATCTTCTTGGACCATGTGGAGGACTTTTTTGAAGTGTTTATGGACGATTTCACCGTTCATGTTCAATCTTTGAAGATTGTTTGAGTCATCTTACTTGGATTCTCCAAAGATGTATTGATACCAACTTTGTACTCAACCATGAAAAGTGTCATTTCATGGTTGAGGAAGGGATAGTGTTGGGACATGTGGTCTCATCTAAGGGGATTGAAGTCGATAAAGCCAAGGTCGATACCATTCGTACCTTGCCTTATCCTACTAATGTGCATGAAGTGAGATCTTTTTTAGGTCACGTCGGGTTCTACCGGCGCTTCATCAAAGATTTCTCCAAGATTGTCGCCCCTTTATGCAAGCTACTTCAAAAGGATTGTGAGTTCATCATGAGTGAAGAATGCAAGGAAGCTTCTGACAAGCTCAAGGAGAAGCTTATTTCGGCACCAATAATTCAACCTCCTAATTGGAGTGAAACCTTTGAGATAATGTCGGATGTGAGTAACTATGCCCTTGGCGCGATACTTGGCCAAAGGGTAGGGAGGATACCCCATGTCATTCAATATGCATCGACGATGATGAACGAGGCTCAAAGAAACTATACCACTAGCGAGAAAGAGTTTCTTGCGGTATTGTTTAACTTGGAAAAGTTTTGACCTTATATTCTTGGAGCCAAGGTCATCATCTTCACGGATCACGCTGCATTAAGGCATTTAGTGAACAAGAAGGAATCCAAACCCCGTTTGATGTGATTGGTACTACTTTTGAGTGAATTTGATGTTGAGCTCAAGGATAAGAAAGGTTCAACTAACACGGTGGCGGACCACCTAATTCGGATTGTGCAAGAAGAATCTCAAGATGCCTTGAAATCACCAATACAAGCAATTTTCCCGGATGACACACTTCTAGCATTGTCCACTATTGAGCCATGGTATGCCCATATTGTAAATTTCTTGGTCTTGCAAGAGTTTCCTAAGGGTTTTTCTCGCTCCCAACGAGAGAAGATCAAGAGCGATCCTAAGTATTATATATGGTATGACCTATTTCTTTGGAAGTTTTGTGCCGACCAAGTTATTAGAAGGTGTGTCCCGGATACCGAAATTATTCCAAATCTTAAATTTTGCCATCAATATGCTTGTGGTGGGCATTTCGAGGCCAAGAAGATGACTAGGAAAGTTTTGGAGAGCGGTTTTGTTTGGCCCACACTATTTCGGGATGCCTATGCTATGGTGAAGACTTGTGATAGATACCAAAGAGTTGGCAACATTTCAAGAAGAGGAGAGATGCCACAAATCCCGATGATCTATTGTGAAATATTCGATGTGTGGGACATTGACTTCATGGGATCATTCCCCGCATCTTGTGGTTACACTTACATCCTTTTGGCGGTCGACTACGCTTATAAATGGGTTGAAGCAAAAGCCACTAGGACCGATAATGCAAAAGTGGTTGGTGAATTCATCAAAACCAACATCTTCTCTCGATTTGGTTTTCCTAAAGCTTTGATAAGTGACCGTGGAACTCATTTTTGCAACAAGGCCATTGGAGCGTTGCTAAAAAAGTATGGAGTCATTCATAAGGTATCTACGGCATATCACTCTCAAACCAACGGTCAAGCCGAGGTTTCTAATAGGGAGATCAAAGCCATCCTAGAGAAGACGGTAAATCCCGATAGAAAATATTGGAGTTTGAGATTGGACGATGCTGTGTGGGCATATCGAATGGCCTACAAAACACCAATCAGTATGTCCCCTTACCGCCTAAGTTTTGGGAAACCATGTTACTTACCCGTGGAACTTGAACATCGGGCTTATTGGGTGATCAAGTAATTCAATTTACAATTGGATGAAGCGGGTTTACATCGGAAACTCCAACTCCATGAATTGGAGGATATCCGAAATGATTCTTATGAGAGTGCATTGATTTATAAAGCAAAGACAAGAGCATGACATGACAATATGATCTCAAGAAGAGTGTTTCAAGTTGGAGAGAAAGTCTTACTCTTTCAAAATCGTCTTCGACTTTTCTCGGGAAAATTGCGTTCTAGATGGATGGGACCTTATGAGGTGGTGGTGAGAATTTTCCCTCATGGGGCAATAAAAATTAAGTGTCCAAAGGCCGGGAAAGTCTTGAAGGTGAATGGACAAAGACGTAAGCATTATCATGAAGGTATTGAAGTGAGTGAAGTGGAAACACTACACCTTGTTGATCCTTTTTATGAAGATTAAGCGAGAAGTGTAACCTTGTCGAGCCATCGATGTTAAATAAACGGCAAACATTTGTAAATATTACCTTCTTTTGCATATTTAATTTTCTAGCATTTAGTGTAATTCATGGTTAATTATCGCATTTCTTTGCATAATTAATTGTGTAAATTACATTGCATTTTTAATTGTTTGCATATTTAATTTAATTCGCGTGTATTTAATTATCGTTAATGTCATATTAAAATAGGTTAATGTGTGAGTTAGTGTGTAGATTACCAACTCAAGGTGATGAAGTGAAGAAAAGGAGCATGAAAAGTGAGAAAATTTGGTTAAGTATGGGAAAAATTGAAGAACAAAAAAACCGAATTCAGCAGCAAATTCGCACGGTGCTAATTTCCAGACCAATTTTTCGCACCGTGCGAAAAATATGGGTTATGTTATTCATACTCCCATTTGTTCAACACTTCCCCTTGTTCTTCCCCAAATTCTCATCTTCAATCTCTTTCTTCATACACCAAACCCTAACCCACTCAAATTCCTCCTTGAAATCCACTTCAACTCAACAATTTCAAGCACAAAACATCAAGGATTAATCAACAAGCTTGGTCCAACATCAATTTGGGCGAAAAATTCCAGAAATTAGGTGCATAAGTCAAATCGAAAATTGACCTAGGGGTTCGATTTTGTCCAAGATTGTGAAGATTTTTGGTATTCAATTGGGTAAGGAGCTTAGTGGGGCATTATTTCGACTCTATCATCATCCAACAACAACCACCAGAATCAAAGGGAGGTATAACACCTTATTCTTATTCTTGTCAATTTAAGACTGAAAATTTTCGAAATTTACTAAATAATTTTCGAAATTTGTTATCAAATTGTTGTTGTTGTTAGTTCTTAACTAATTTCTAAACCTTTGGGGTGAATTTACAATAGCAAATAACTAGTTAGCACTCTACTCAAAGTAGTGCATACTAGGTGTTTGTTGAAATTCCCCAACCAAAAATCTCATCAAAAGCTTGTGTGTTGTCTGAAAAATTTGAGCACAATGGTAAAGACCAAAGCATCCAAGGCTTCCTCCTCAAAGGGAACCAGGGGAGCCTCGAGTTTCGAAGACCGAGAATACTTGGAAAAGGAGGGGTTGCGTGGGGAGCAACTCCAAACATGGAAGAAGTTTGAGTCACGGTCATCCGTAGCGGTGACCAAGTTTCTCCATCGGGACACCATTGAGGAGTTGGGAATGCTCCCCCTGACTATACAACTTCTTGGAAATGTTGGGTTAGAGACCTCAATTAGGGAACCCGAGAGCACATGGAAAGGTGTCACCCTTGAGTTTCTTTCGTATTTAGAGATGGTGACCTTGGGAAGGAGAAGCTCCCGGGGAATCAAATTAAGGCTTACAAAGTTACCCATACCTTGTCCTATGATGAAGTGAGAGAAGCCCTCCACATAACCAAAATGCCCAAACCCCTACCACTTGACAAGAAAAAAATGAATGACTTTTGCCATAGCATCACGGGGGACCTTAGACACGAGAATTCCAAAAATACAACCCTCCCTCACCCCATTCTTCCGATTTTAAGCCGACACATTAAAACCAATTACCTAGTCCAAACCGAGCCAAAAAAATGCGGTACTTACAATGCAAGTTCTTATTATCTATGACTCCGGAAGGGAGGGTGGTACCGGATTGGGCGGAATTATTTATGAAGGGATGTCTAGACTTGCAAAAAGACAACAAAGGCACAATTTTCTTTGGAGGGATGATTGAGAAAATCGTTTCCAAAAAGGGAGTACCAATCTTGAATGGTGCTTGGGAACTTGATGGCGCAACCCTTTATAATGCTAAGTATTTAACATAGGCGGGGACGCTTGAGGTTTTGAGTATAAATCCCCTCCATGTGATTTGGTATATGGGTGGCCAAAAGCCACAAAGATACATGTACTTGTCCCATCACCCTACCTCCCCTTTGGGTTGAGGAAGTGCCCAAGACTTCTATATGCCTCCCGATGATGACTTTGTGGATTTGTGGGTTGATAGAGACCATGTAGTTGAACCGGAGGATGAAGGGGAGGGAGGTGGTGAGCAACAACAATTTGGAGGGGGCTTAACTTATGGTGACTTGCGATATGGAGACGCTCCTTTTGATGAACCCATATCCAATGTTGCACATGAGCAACCTCATTTCTCACTAAAACCCATGAAACAAGAATGCCAACAACAACCTTTCTTGCCAAACCAATTCAACTACCAGGAATTCCAAACTTGGCAATCGGGTGTCACTAACCGGTTGACCAACCTTGAGACAAACGTTTCCCGATTCCAACTTGCGGAAAATGCTAGATGGGGAGTCAATGAGCTCCGCTACCACCATTATCAAGAGGACATGGAGGAGATGTGTTATGTCCAAAGAGCAACCTTTGATATGGTGGTGGCAATGAATGATCAAAATATGATAAATTTTCCAAAACAATATCAAGGATATGGAGAGAGGGAGATGAATGAAACCAATATTGAGATGACAAGATATAGGAGACAAAGAGAAGCAAAAAGAAGAGGAGGAACTCCGGGAAATGAGGGTGCCTCAAGTTCACACTCTTGAGTCGGGAGATGGGTGTTCACCTTACACTTTGGGGACAAAGTAAAAAACAAAGTGTGGGGTGGACATGGGTTGGTAATTTGTAATATATTGTATATATTTCATTCCATGTAATTGATGTGACCATAATTGGCGCATATTTAGCCCCGAATTACCATTGTTTCCATGCTTTTTAGTGCCTATTTGGGTCATTTCTTATCTTTAGTTCTTTGTTTTGCATATTCTTTGAGATTTTGATCCCTTGGTAGGAAAGGAGTAAGAATCTTGCATTTTCATGGCAAAACGAGGCTAAATTGATCGTATTCAATGACCAAGCATCAAGGAGAGACAAGACTAGAAGGCCTTTGTACATAGCATAGTAGAAGAGCAATGTTGAGAAAAGGATCCTTGAGTCCCCAAGGAAATCCCCAAGGAATTCATGAAGAAAAGGGAAGAAAAGAAGAAGAAAAGATGCTGCCAGACAATCCGAACGGATTGTACACAATCCGTCCGTCCGCCAAGCCCAATCCGAGCGTCCCTCAAAGGAATCCGCTCGGATTCCCCTCGCCAATCCGAGCGTCTTGCCCAAGAATCCGCTCGGATTCTCCAGCTCCCATCCGCACGTCCCGACTCCCATCCGCACGGATTGCGATGACAAAGACGTTTTCATTCTTCAAGCCACGATAAGAGAAGCCCTTCTCTCGGAGAATACCGGAGTCTCCTTGCTCAACTTAAAAAGTGTAATTACTAGTTTAGCCCTTAGTTAACCCTAATGCATCCTCCCTAATTTTCACTATAAATACCCCATTAGTCTAATTAAAGGAGGATGTTCTTCTTATCAATAATTAGAGTAGTTAATATCAATCAAATCTCTCTTCAATATTGTAATCAAATATTAATCAAGTTTTAATCCAAGTTTTAGTTCTTTAATCTCTCTCTTGTTCTTCATTTATTTTGGGTAATTAGAAGATTATTGGGTTTATTGGGAGATTGACAACCTTCCATCAATCATCAAGTTCTTCTATTGTTCTTTGCATTATTATTTTGGAATCATTAGTAGGTATAATCTCTTAATCCCTTTTTAATTATTGTTAATTGCTTTCATTTATTCATCATGTTTCATATTGTTAGTATGATTGACAACCTTGCTAGCATGATCAACATGACAATGAGTGAGTAGTCTCTTAGCTAGGGTTTAATGGGTGATTAGGGAAACCAACATGGGGAATGATTCATGCTTAAATTAATATGCTTTCATAATCTTATTTGCTTGCTTGTTTTGATCTTAATACATGCACATGTTATATTTGATGAAATGCTAAGCCTATGAATCCTTGCATTTACTATCATCTTCTATCTTTTCAATGAGACTTGTAAGACATAACCCAACTCGAGTCTTGTTAGACCATGCATGTGTTGAGTAGGAAAGATTAAGTCGACTTGTAGGTGTTGTACAATCTAATCGATTCGGCTCCGGGACCCAAACTTTCCTAGGATTGTAAGATATAACCCAACTCAATCCATCACAACAATAATTGCTTGCTTATAATTTGAGAACATGTTTGTATGATCATATCCCATGATTCCCCTATGAACCCATGACACCCTAGTGCCTTTAATCAATTGTTTACACCCCTTATTTTATTCATCTTGCTAGTTTATTTTCATTGTTATTTTAGTTTAGTAACCTTCTACATCAACCCAATTTGTGACACCCATAGACACTACTAGTTACAATAGAATTCTCATTTCAATACCCGTCCCTTGGGATCCGACCTTTACTTGCCTCTTTACTAATTGTAGAGTTGTTTGTGAAGTATAAATTGTGTTTTGTATCGACCATTGACCAACGACCACATATGTTTAATTGTGAACACCAAATGGCTCCGATCAGTAATACATTTCATTTGAAAAAAAAAATGAAAAAATGAAAAGAAAAAAAAAACCCAGCTAGGATGAAAACCCGAAAGGGCATCCTAGGAAAAAGTGGGATAGTGGCCGAGGTCGAAGTGAAAACCCGAAAGGGCGCTCCGGACAAAATGAAAAAATGAATGCGGGCCACGAGAGATAGAGTTAGGAAAAATGCTAAGCTGAAAACCCGCAAGAGCGGACGGTTTAGGCAAAATGAGAGAATTAGGAAAAGAAAGAAAGAAATGAAAATGATGAAATTATCAATTCTTGTCACATATCGTACTACTTCCTACATGGTATTGGTGACTTAAGTGGAATAGACCCAAGATTGGTGGAAGGGTAGGCTATGGTGTATCAAGGCTAGATGGGGGATTTGGAGGCCTATTTTGTAACTAGTGCTTGGTACACTTGGTGTATGTTTGAATGAGTGGGATTGGTGGTTGTTTGAGGAATCGTTAGCATTGTGTTGAGTTAGTTTTGGAGGTTTTTGAGGTTGTCACATTGTTAAGTTTTGAGGTGTTGTAAAGATAGGTAATCTTGAGTTTCACATGAATGGAGTGATAAGGGGGATAAATAAGGAGAATAGTGAAGTGTTGTGATAAGTTGATGAAGAATGAATCGGTGGAATTAGGAACATCTTAGATGAGGGAAGGCGTAAGGAGTGCGCGTGAGGGAAGACAGACTTTATTTGGAGGTATTTGGGTCACTTACTTGCTATGATGGTGCCTTAATAGAAAGTGACCATGTGCTTTGATGGGGGTGATATAAGAAGGGAGTGCATGAGAGAAGGGAGGAGAATTGATTGAGCATACCCATGCTTCCTTTTAGCCTAGCGGTGATGAGCTTTACTATAGTTTGCTTGGGACGAGCAAAGGGCTAAGTGTGGGGTGTTTGAGAGCTCCTATTTCTACCTACATATCGATGCGTTTGGAGCTCAAATAGTGGCATTTGGAGGCGGTTTTTGGACATTTTAATGTTCTTTAACCAATCCCAAGTGTTACTACATTTAACAAGGAACTTCAAGGCGGATTTGAAGGTACTTAAGGGTCAGAGAAGCACCAAAGGAAGGCAAGGAACAAGCATCAAAGAGACATTGAAGAACCCTTTCAAGAAGCAATCAAAGGAAGAATTGAAGGCGGAAGTCCAGCAGAGAACTCGCACCGTGCAAGTTTCTTACCTAGAAAATCGCATCGTGCGATTTTACTGGGTTTCCGCAATTTTGTTACGAGCTTGCTTCTATCTTAAGTCTCATTAATTCTTCTTATCTTAGGACTATATATAGATGGATGCCATTATATTTTCATAATCTTTGGCTTTATTGTGGAATCAATTTGTAATTTAAAGAATTATCATTTTTTAATTGGGTTTTAGATCTAGCATGGAGAACTAATCTCATTTTCTTAATCCAACTCAAAGGTGTAATCTTTGGTTATAAGACACCCTAATCTTTCCTTAATTTTCGTTATTGCTATTAATCTCTTGTGTTTTATTTGTTGAATTTTTGAATCCTTGTTTGATTATACTCCCTCCGAGTCAGACAGATGGTAACACTTACCTAAAATGGATGAACCACACCAATGGTAACATACCATATTTGGCATGAAAAATAACTAAATTACCCTTACATCCACTACCGATTTATAACTTTACCACCCACTCACCAACTATTTATTTAATCCACCTCAACCCATGTCGCCCCAATCAATTTTTCCTACTTTACCCCTCACTTTTCCACCTTTTCTTAAATAACCACTTTTTGCTTATGTTTACATCTGCCTGGATCGGAGGGGGTAGTAATTAAGTGTGATTTCCTTGTTACATAACTAAATCAAGTTCCTTAATTTATTGTTGTTGGGTTTATTAAGTGTGATTTTCTTGTAATTTCATCTTGCAACAACTTGTTATTAGACTAATGAATGTGATTTCTTCTTGGTTTAATTAACAATTGAGACATAAATTTGTGATTACTCATTAATTGTGTTTTCAATGTGAGTAATTGCGCCTATTAGATTCATATTGCTTCATCTTCATGTTAACTACTCTATGTGTGTGATTTCCACTAGGGCAACTATTAAGTTGGGTCAATTGCTAATTGTGAATTCCTTGTTGTTGGCTTCTATTAGGGAATTTGAAGATTTTATCTCACTAATAGGGCAATAATATTAGTTAAAAGATTGATTGTGTCAAGGATCAACTAAAGTGTCTCACTTTATTGAGTTGGGTTAAGTCTTTCTCAATATTTGATAATTTTCCATCTTAAAATCGATTTGCTTGCTACTTGCTACTCACTCTTGTTTGAATTTTGTTTTGCTTTGTTATATTTGAAACACCCTCCCCCCAGCCCTCTCTCCTTTATTGACATACTTGTTTGTTAATTAGTTACAATTGTTCTAATTGTATAGTTGGAAACCGAATACAAAACCCCCCTTCTCTTGGGTATGATCCCCTTCTTACTACTTTACTTGTTTTATAATTAGTGTTAATTAGTATTAAGTGTGATTTATAAATTGTTAATTTGACCGTATTTTATAGCGACGTTTTAGGCGTGTCAGACATCATATAGGGTATATAATTCACACCAATTTTAATCTCTTTATCCATTATCTAAAATAGAAAAGGTTTTCCTCATACGTATCACCTAAAACAGGTATACTTGTGAAAATGTTTTCCAATTACATGGACACCCGTTTTGAATGTGAATTTGTGTTTTCAAACAATTTTTTTATTTTTAAAAAAATGTGAAGACACTCGAAATAACTTACCTAATCTAAGCTAATTTGGCTCATAAGAGCATCTCGAATGGTAACTAGCTTACTTTGCCACATTATTTTTTTGAGCTACAACAACTTCATGCTACAATTTATTTTAATGGTGAATCCAATTTACTACTAGCTTGATGAGATTCACCTAACACACTATTTATTTATTCAATTCTTAATTTCTAAATATAAAATTAAAACTTTATAAATAAGACCACTATTTTCCTATTAGCTACGTTCTTCTTGTGGGCCCATTTAAACAAGTAGTTAGAGCTACTAGCTCAAAATTATTTGAGCAAAACTAATCTACATGGACAATTTCAATGGTTGAGCTATTAGCTTGCAATTTCTTAAATTGAAAACAAGTCCTTTTGCGCAACTATTAGAAATGCTCTATACACATTACTAATGGACTATTACCCCTTTTCGATCCCATTAATCCGCTCATCCATGATCATGAACTACATTGTCTACATGTTAGAGGGAGCAACAAAAAGTGGTTATTCACAAGCACGGATCTACTAAGGAACAAAGGGTAGCTGTTGTTATTCTAACGTTTAGAGAATAACTCCCTTTCTTTTGGTTATTTGTTTATCTTTGATTTTTATCACAAAGACTAAGGAGAGGGAAGATGACTATTTAGGGGTGACATTGTTGGATGATAAATGGACAATAGTGTATGTGGATGATCAAATTGCCCTTGAAAAATATTCTCAATATAAAAAGGTAAACAAATAATTAAGACACTCGTTAATATAATAAGGATGGCGATAGGGCGCAACCGGGTGGTACCGAATCTCGGCACCACCATAATTAAATAAAAAGAAAATTAGAAAAATAAATATTAATTTTCGTTTTTGAGGCAAAATTTTAATTCGGTACCACCATAATTAAATAAAAAGAAAAAAAGAAAAAAAATATTAATTTTCGTTTTTGCGCCAAAATTTTAAGGGTAGGTACGTAATTTTATATGTATTCAGATTTATTCAATTAAATTATTACTCTTAACTAAACTAAATTTTATCAAAACAATTTATTCAATATTAACCTAATTTATACTAAATTATCTTCATCGGTAATTATGCTTCTTCATCATTGTATTGTGTTCTTCATATGTCTCCTAAAGAGACAAGTCGAAGTAGAATGGACACAAGCTTGACCTTGACAAATTAATTTAGGCAAATTTTTGCCAGTGTGCTTCCTTGTTTACTATCTCATCAATCACTAAGCTACCATCTTTCGTTCTTCACAAAACAACCATGACTTTATCACATCACTATAGCCTCGGTTGAAACGACCACGATTATCACCACCGAGCATGGCCTTGTCACCCGCACAAGTGAAACCATGTTACTTTGTATAGAAACGTAGCTATGTCTATTGTCACAATTAAAACCCATGGTGTAATATCATTTTCATCAAGCTAGATGTTCCTCGATAAACATTTTGTTTGTTGTAACTTCTAATCTTTTCCTTCAAAAGTGGCAAAATATTAGGAAGAATCCAAGTGATTTTTTTACTATTTACCAATTACTCCGTAATTATGAAATGCCAAATTCCTAAATACCCTTTTTTATTATTAGTTTGAAATTTAAATTTTAGGAGAAGGAAATGAAAATACCTATATAACTTACGATAATACCCTCGGTGGCACCCAATTTGAGTATCATCCGGTGGCGCCATCTAATTTTCCATATAATAATAGGTAAACAAAAACAAATGGCCGGTACAAAGTAAATACTAATTAAAAAGTTGTTCACTTGCTACCTCATGCATTAATTACATGGTAAATTATACCATGCACCCAGGAATATGGTGGATGGTACTCTCTGCTAATACATTTTTCTTATAATAAATAAATTATAGAATTAATAAATTATAAGATTATAAAAAAATACTATATTTCTCTACAAATAGAGATTATATTTGATATATTTTATTGTTTATTTTGATTTCCTCATATATTCACATCACGTAATTGACATATTCATATCATATCACATAATTATTTGTATTCCTTTAAGTTTTTTGTATTATGCGGTTTTGATATGAAATAAAACGTTCAAGATCGTCATTGTTCAATATATTTGAACAAATAGAGTCATATTCGCTAAACTATAATACCATATTCACTAAACTGAAAGTGAATATAATAGAGGCATGTGATGAATATCACATTACATAATACATATTCATCAAAATACATTGTCATATTCACTAAACTAAAAGTCAATATAATAGTTTTATATTGTAAATATCGTATTATAAAGTACATATTCATTATACAACATTGTCATATTCACTAAAATTAAAGTGAATATGATAGTGTCATATCGTGAATGCAACACTACAAAACACTTAAACTGAATATGATAGTGATAACTGCTTCTTAAAAGTGGAAATTTTTTTTTGTTTTAAAAAATAAATAAATAAAGAGGAAATTGAGGATGAGTGGGGAGTAGGGAGCTAGGTAGCACGGACACTCCTCCTAATTAGCCGTCCCGTGTCCGACACCGTGTCGGACACTCGGACACCCGACACTCGTCGGACACACGCCTAAACATGTTATAATTTACACGAGGAATAAACTCTCAAAAAGGATTGATTAAAAGATTTGTTTGGGTGAAAAATTAGAATTAGTTATAGTTAAGGTCGAATTTTACCTTCAGTTACCTAAATTTAGTATCAAATACACTAAATTTAGAATCAAATACATTACAATAATAAAATCATACGTTATTTATAACCATAAAATATTTTTTTTATTAAATTTAAATAGCGTGTCCCGTGTCCTAAATTTCATGGGATGCCGTATCACGTGTCCGTGTCGTGTCCGTGTCCGTGTCCGTGTCTGTTTTGGTGCTACCTAGGTAGGGAGTGGGAGGGAGTATAGAGTATCCTACACACATATGTAGGATATAAGAATTGACATGATTACCATTACTTTCCAATGAATAAAGTACTCGTATAACAAAAACATTTTCAAGTAATGTCAGCCATAAATGAACCCAAATTCTCATATTTCAAAATTTCCTTTAATCATCTAAAGCAAGTGTAATGGAAATTCTTATTTTTAAGGCCCCGTTTGGTTGCTCATCCAATTCATGTGAATTCTAGAATCCCTTTCCCATGGATTTTTAGAAGTTGTTTGGTTACCCCATTTTTTGTAAAATGGGTAAGTTTAAAACTCGTAGGAGTTTTCAACTCCGACATGAAGGGAGAATTTAATTACCTACCCTTCTCATGGGCATTGGAAATTCTTACTCCAACATGGCAACCAAACGGATTATTGTAATTCACGTGAATTTTAGTAGGAATTAAACTCCCATGCATTGCAAATTAACACATCAATTTAATTCTTTTATCAACCAAACGAGGCCTAAGTTTGTTAATAAGAATTTAAAAAAATAAAGTTCTTCCCATTGTGGATGGTATTGGGTTTGTCAAAATAAAAACTTGGTTCTTATTAAACGAGGTCTTAGATAATATTCTAATCGCTTTTGAAATGTTCCACCACATGAAGAATGCCAGACAACATGAAGGCTATATAGCTATTAAACTTGATATGGCGAAAGCCTATGATAGGGTGGAATGGACTTTTCTTAGACGAGTCTTGGATACTATGGGGTTTGATGCGGGTTGGACGGCTAGGGTCATGGACTGTGTTTCATCGGTCTCCTTTTCGGTTCTCATTAATGGCTCACCTTCTGAAGAATTTCGTCCGTCACGGGGCTTAAGACAAGGCGACCCTTTATCCCCGTACTTATTCATTCTGTGTGCGGAGGCCTTGTCTAATATGATGAGGAAAGCGGTGGAAGCTAAGGCATTGAGCGGTATTCGGGTGTCCCAAGCTGCGCCAGAGATATCACATCTTTTATTTGCCGACGACTCAATATTCTTTGTCAAAGCTACGCTGCAAGAGGCAAATGTGGTGCGTGGGATTTTACAAAAATACGAGGAGGCTTCGGGTCAACTTGTCAATTTGGAGAAAACGACGGTGTCTTTTAGCAGGGGAGTACCGGTTACAAGGAGAAGCGACGTGGTGGGCAGTTTGGGCATGGTGGAAGTAGCTGAGCAAGCACGCTGTTTGGGACTCCCTACTGTGGTGGGGAGGTCGAAGAAGGCTATCACGGACATCATTCGGGATAAAATAAGCAAAAGACTTCAAGGATGGCGCGGGAAAATCTTGTCTAGAGCGGGTAAGGAGGTTCTTTTAAAGGCAGTGGCCAATTCACTCCCTACCTATGTTATGAGTGTGTTTAAACTTCCCGACAACTTTTGCGATGAGCTACGCTCTATTTTGTCTCGGTTTTGGTGGAGTCACGAGGAAGGAAAGCGGGGGATGGCTTGGGTAGCGTGGCGTAAGTTATGTCTGCCAAAATGTAAGGGAGGGCTGGGGTTTAGAGATTTTCGTCTGTTTAACCAAGCCTTGCTCGGGAAACAAGCATGGAGGCTCACGGTCCATGGGGAGGGGTTATGGGCAAAAGTCATTAAGGGCAAATACTTCCCAAACTATGAATTTGCGGATGCTCAGCTGGGCCACAACTCAAGTTATACGTGGCGAGATATTTTCGAGTCTAAAGCAGTGATGAGGTGCGGGTTGAGGCGAAGGATTAATGACGGTGCTAGCACGCGGATCTGGAAAGAAGCTTGGATACCTGGTACGCAGACGGGGAGAGTTATCTCGCCATGTGTGAGTGGTGATGATAATATGTTGGTGGCTGAGCTGATTAGCGAGAACGGGGACTGGTGTAGGGACAAGCTGAATGAGTTGTTTCTTCCTTTCGAGGCCCAGAGAATTGCGAATATTAGGCTGAGTGATAATAGGATGGCGGATACTTGGTATTAGGAAGCGGATCGATATGGAGAATATACGGTTAAATCGGCCTATAAACTCCTAGCTGGGGAAAATTTTGACATGGGAGATACTTCGGATTGGGAGCGTGAGAAATGGCTCTGGAATAGGCTCTGGAAGGTCCCGGTTTGGCCCCGAGTAAAGCTCTTCTTTCGCAATCGTGCGGCAAAATGAAGCCTTAGCAACCGGAGCGAACTTAGCAAGTCGACTGGGAGGTGAGTCTTCTCTTTGTCCTTTGTGTCAATCTTGTCCTGAGTCGAGTCGTCATTTATTTATTGATTGTTGGGTTGCTAATCGGGTTTGGGAAGAATTGGGTTTGGACGGGGATGCGGATAACGAGGATGGAAGGAGCATTCGTGACTGGGTAAAGGCTAGGTGGAAGGACATGG
The DNA here is from genome assembly GCF_048544455.1 of Silene latifolia. Lineage (NCBI taxonomy): Eukaryota > Viridiplantae > Streptophyta > Magnoliopsida > Caryophyllales > Caryophyllaceae > Silene > Silene latifolia. Next base: position 32,700,909 of record NC_133526.1, on the reverse strand, counting down.
GGACTGCGGAGTGTGGGTGGCTGATGGTGGGGTGCTGGGCGTTGTGGGAACATCGAAACAAAAATATTTTCGAATCAGTGACACCTGACCCGTGGAAAGTCATTCGAAGGGTACGGGATGTTATGGAAGAAACTGAAAATGCGGGGTGGGGGAAGCAGCGCCGTGGGCCTGGAGTGGAGAGAAGTATGGGAGAAGCGGTGAGGGAGAAGTGGATAGCACCCCAGGCGGGCTTTGTGAAGGTTAACGTCGATGCCGGAGCTAAGGAGGGGTTAGGAGCTAGTGTGGGAGCGGTCTGTCGGGATGAGGAAGGGAAAGTCCTTTGGGGCCTGTCGGAGTGGAAGGAACAAGTTTGGGAACCAAGAATAGCTGAAGCAGTGGCGGTTTACGATGGCCTGGTGGAAGCTAAGCAGAGGGGTCATCTCCAAGTGGTGGTGGAGAGCGATTGCCAGGATGTGGTGGAAGCGTTGAAGACGAAACAGCAAGGCCGGAGTTTTTTCCATAAAGTTCTTGACGATATTTTATTTCTTTGTAATTCGTTTAGGTCCATTGTTTGGTCTTTTACTCGTAGAAACAATAATGGTGTGGCACATGCTCTAGCGCACATCGAACCTAGATTAGTTGGTAAACGTATTTGGTCAAACTCTTTGCCTCCGGCCGCGGTTGAGGCTGTACGTTTTGATGCTTTATCTATATAGCTAATACCTTCGGGTGTTCTTCTCAAAAAAAAAAAAAAAAAGAACCAAATTCTTTGTTACTTTCCAAAAAATAAAATCTACATAGTATAAAAGATGTGTTTTTTCTAAACTTTCTATTGGTTGATGAGTTTAAGGAAATGAAAAAGCAAATGGACCCACCATCATTTCTACTCCTAATTAATTACTCGCTCTCCTTCTTTCTCTAATTAATTATTTTTTCTCTCTCTCTCTCTCTCTCTCTCTCTCTCTCTCTCTCTCTCTCTCTCTCTCTCTCTCTCTCTCTCTCTCTCTCTTATTCCATTCTATATATATGAATGATTAATTTGATGATTTAATGAATTTATTTTGTACGGGTTTTGAAATTTTAAGGCCCTAAAAAATGGAAAAAAAAATTATAAACCAAGAAAATTATTGAAAGACAAAAATCGAAAAATAATACACATCCTATATTTGTACAATATAATCAACAAAAAAAGTAATATTTCATGCAAATATTTAGCTTTTAATATAATCGACAAAAATTAACATCTCATGCAAATATTTAGCTTTTAATTTACTTTAATTTTTAAAAAAATTGGAGATTTTAGTGATCATATATTCACTAGATCTAGAAGTTTAAGATCTAAAATACATGAAAACAAGTTAAATACTAATGTAAACGAGTACTTCTATAAGTTTAATTTTAAAAAGTATTTCATTCTATCGAACATAGTGAACTATAATCGTTTTGTTTTCAATATTTGTGCATTTACTTATGATAAAAAGTACTTCGTAGTTATTATGATAGATTAAACGACACGGTTACTTTAAAAAATATACTATACCCGTGCAATCTTGTTGCACGGGCTTAAAACTAGTAGGTTGATGGAGATAAGATAATTAATAGCGAGTCCTAGTTAAGAACTAAACAAAAAAATCTTTCATTCTGGTGTAAAGTTTTTAAACTTAGTAATTTGTAAAAAATGACTTGGGCATAGAAAGAATTTTATGTGTCAATATCTTGACTTTTTCACTACTTATCTTAGGTGATAAATATTACGTGAGACAGTGTCATTTTATAAATAAGACAAGTAAACGAATTTTTTTTTTTTTTGCAAAAACGAACAGTCTCACTGAATAAGATTAGACCTGTACTTGGGCCGGGTTGACCGGGGGCAGGCCAGGCTCTCATGGTCAGACCCAGGCCAGGCCAGGGGGAGGGGCGAGCTTGGCCAGGTCGGGCCGAGCTGGGATATGCTTGACCCGGGCCAAGGGGAGGGGCGAGCCGGGCTGACGGGCCTAACCAAATTTCTTTTTTTTTTTGTTTGCTAAAATGGCGGCCCAAGGGCAGGTCGGGCTGGAAATTTAAGACCCATGCCATGCCCGGGCCAAGGGAGGGTCGGGTCGGGTCAGCCCATGCTAATGACCATCTCTAGATAAGACCATCTTGAAAATTTTAAAATTATGTTTTTATGTTAAGCTCCATTATCTGACTCATTGATTTCATAGTTATATCTCACAACAAAATTAACTTCGTGGTTATATATGCTCCCTTGCATTGGCAGTTGTGAGAAATTTATAGCTTCGTCATTAATCATGATGGACTCCTATATTATTCCATTTGCAAGTCTTAAGCATTTACAAAAATCTAATATTAGATAGAAATTGTAATTTAGAAAATTTAGATGATCACAAACTCTTAAAAAGCAGTTATAAATAATCCGTTTTCTACGAATTTTTATATAGGACGGCTCTACACAAGATATTAAAATTTTGCTAGTAATACAAGTTTTTGCAGTCACTGTATAAAATTTTTGCTATCCAAGGTTTGTAATTCTGGCTCCGCCCCTGATTATTCATATCAAATATAGAATGGTCTTAACTCTCAAGTCAGATTATTCGAGTTGAGTCTACCAAAATAGAAAAATGATTGGGGGATTGAGCACGTACCTTAGTGATATTCTCCAACAATATAGGATGGTGAGAAAGGTGAAGGAAGAGGTCCTTTTTGGAATCAAACTGATAATCACGAATCAAAGAAGATGACCGGGAGATGATATCAACGCAATTAGATGGCACAAATTTATCCCAGGCGATGTCGGATTTCGAGACCGATAAGAACTGCTTTGACACTGCCGACGATCGGATGACGTCGCTTGGGGATGTCTGAGACAATACTGTGCAAGGCAATCTTCAGGCAGCTCACATATGTTCATCATTGGTCAATGTCTTATTGATGTTATTATGGAATTTTTGGATGAAAACAAAAACAATGTGCAAACCTGACTTTTTAGTTTATTTCGTTACCTAACATGACAAATTAAGTCAATTTCGACAGTTGCCTAAAAAAAAAAAACTTGAGTCAATTTCGGGGGTCATTAGAGCACCGACTTTTAGATTAATTAATGGAAATAATCTATACTAAGTATGTAAGAACAATAGCAATAGAAGAACTTTATATAAAGTTCTCCTTTTGCCATGTCACATTTCCTTAATAATTCTAATGTTTAAGAACTTTTATTCACAATAGATGTCATTTTTATAAAGTTCTTAAATGAAAAATAGTAAATATGTAATTGGTATTCACAATTTTCAAAGTCATGTTTATTGGTCCTCAAATTCTCAAGTATAAACAACCAAGTTCTTATTTTAGAACTTAATTCTTAAAATTAAGAACAACCTTGTAGTTGCAATAGAAGAACTTTTTAGTTTGGGTTCTTATTGAAGACCCCAAGAATAAGAACCACTATTGCTATTGCTCTAAGTATGCCATTCTTATATTACTTCACACGACCATTAAATTAGAATCTAGTTTACGTCATAAATGAATTGAGATATGGGAAATGTATCAATATGTTTATTCAGTCAAATGTGCTTTGTACAATAATAATATTTGCTTATTTATACATGTAACACCCCTTCTTACCAGTCAAGGTAATGGGAGGATGTTACCATCTCGGTTTTCCGAGGTGGTAAATCGGAGTTGCAATTAAGAAACAACTTAAATAAATAACAAGTTTAGTGATTTACAAAAGAATGAATAAATGAATAACAATGTGAACTAGACATTATACAACTTGTGTACCATCTAACTTATATATCTATGCTACTCGACTCCAAGTCCGATGCTCGTCCCGTTTCCCGCGTGACATCAAACCATCATGTACTTAACCTGCTCCCTATATGATCGAAATTATCATATGGATCAACACAGGCCACTCCGAAAATAGGTGACAATTCACACAGACACACAACACGTCAGTTTCAATAATTAGACATACGACATAACATGATAGGTAAATATGAAACATGCCGATGGTATGAATGAAACACAATTATACAATCACCACGCCGATACCGGGACACGCACAGACGTACCCACAACCACCGGTGCCAGGGACACGCTCACGATACCACACCTCACAAATAGGTACCGAGACACGCCCAGACGTACCGGTTTTGGAAGCCAACTAGATCCCTTGTCAGACGTCGTGCCTCAGCCACACGAATCCTTCCGTACTCAAGTTATTAATGTGTACATCCCTCTTGGAGTGGGAAGCTCCAATAGGCGACTCAAGCGTAAGACGGTCTTCCAACTGTCTTACGTTTCCTCAACAACAACCATGTCCTCGGCATATACAACAACAACAACCACAACGATATAATATGCAACACAACACATCAAAGTAAGAATAATTATGAAATACACACTTCAACATGCCATGGACCTCTATTACTCAATTAGTCCGACTCCTAGAGTCCTCATAAACTAATATAATGTTATAATGTATTTCCAACAACATAAGAGACTCACCAAAATCCTCAAATATTACCATGTGACGCAATACAACTCATATTATGCAAATGATGTAAAAGACACATAAATATACACATACATTATTGAAACCGAGTAAGATAAACCTACCTCTTAGCATACTCAATAAGCAATCCAATACAAGCAAGATCTGTCTCATAAAATCGTCTCATCCTATAATACCACATAGTAACTATCACAATACACCCTATACTATTATACAACACAAATCCTCTCATTATCCCCTTAATTACTCACAATGCTAACAATAATTACTCATTAATACTAACCATGAAAATCCCCAAATCTAGGGTTACTACCAATAATAAAAAAAAAAAGGGTAAAAGAGTAAATAAACACTTAAAAGTGTAAAGAAATGAGAAAAGATGAAGCTTTGACACCACATCTTCAAGCTAAGGTAGGATTCCAAAAGGATAGGTTGTTGGGGTGATTTGAGAGGATTTGAAGGTAGAAAGGGAGTTTAGAGATGTTTAGGGTTGAGAAATGAAAGGGAAAATCTGAAAAAGGGGTTTATATACCAAGGTCCATCATCACGAAGCCCACAAGCGTAAAACTAGGTCTGAGACAAGATACTCGATCAAGTGCTCGATTCACTTGATCAAGTGTGGGTCCAATCGGTCGAGTGAACCAGTCACCCAGTTGAGTGACGCACTCCAGGAGTTGGTACAAAGTCCATTTGATATACTCACTCGAGTCAGTCCTCACTCGGTCGAGTACTCGGCCGAGTGTACGACTAGAAACACGGGGTATTGCAGTCTCCCCTCTTAAAACGAACTTTGTACCCGAAGTTCACCTCACTCTCTCTCCTTTTCAACTACCCCCTGAAGTCTCACCACTGATTTTCAAGTACTCTCTCGAGGTTCTGATATCGATCTATTTTTTCATGATTCTTCCTTCTTCTCTATGCATTTTGGTCCGTTTCTATACAGATTTGCATGTCTTTGCTTGAATAGTGTGTCCTTATTTCTCGTTCTATGGGTTTGCATCTCTTCTTGCAGGACTTGAGGCGGAGACGGGCTAAATGAAGCAAGAAGGGCGGAGTTGAGAGCTAGCATGGAGAAGAGAAGAAGAATTGCTGAGAAGAGTTTCCCAACCGGTAGGCCGACAACCGGTTCGCCGACTGGGATCCCTCCACACTTGCCCAAGGAAGAAATATGTCAGAAGACTCCCAGCCGACTGGGAACACTTAAGGAGGGAAGAAAGGCAAGAAAATGAAGAAGAGTTACAATGAGCGCCCAGCCAGGCAGCCACCGGCAGCCGACCGACCGCCCTTGCATACTTGATGACTCGAATTTACTTTACAACTTACAGACACTAGTACAAAAATGACATATGGCCATGGTTAAAATGTACATAAGGCTATGGTTGTACAACCGTAGCAAATCAGGAGGTAGCCTTAAGTGGAGAATAAAAGGCTACGGTTCATAACCGTAGCCATAAGTGAACTTAAGGCTACGATTATTAGCCACTAACCGTAGCCATAAGGTTATAAAAGGCTACGGTTCTCTTTAAACAATCGTAGCCATTTCTCAATTAAATTTTTAAAGAAAAAAATCCAATATTTTTTCGGTTTAATGTAATGCTTTTTATTAAAATATAATTAATTACAAAATCAATGTTTAACCTACAATTGTCATTACAAATCAACACCTATATTCAAAGCTAAACAAAATAAGCATATTCTACTCGGATAGCTGAGCTACAGATATTCCTCCATGATCCAAGTAAACCAGTCTTTCCTAACAAACAAATTCAAGTCATCTACACGAGCAGCTGGCTCCTTAGTTCTATCAATTGGAGTATGCTAAGAAGGAATATGCTCCATAAAAAGTTCAGAATCATATTGTGTCAGCAAGTCAGCACCAGTTATCTGCATTCACAAATTAAAAATGATCAACATGTATTCGATAAGAGATACCAGCAGTATAAAATAAATTTAAAGACCACATGCACGAAAAAAAAGATGGCACTAACTATGCAAATACCATACAAATATAAAAATGCTATGAGAAACTAAAAGAAACCTATAATTGCACATAAGACACAAGTAAAAATAGTGCAGTTGTCATACTGTGATATAAACAAGTTGGGCATCTGATGTTTGAACTCCTGACAGATCACTTGAACATCCAGGCTGCAAAATTTGAAGTCAACAATCACGGTGAAAGAGGCATATAATTCCACTACTTAAGTAGCAGAAATCCATGAGCAGCTATTATATGACAGAGCATCATGTCACATTATAGCTGTAGAAAGATAAACAGAACTTTGGTGCAATATGCAAAACATTTATCTCTCAAAATTTGTAGGACTTGCAATTATATTACAGACCCCGAATCAACTTTTAACTTGAAATTGTTATAACAAAGTAGATAAATGCACGATAACCCCTAATAAGCCAAAACAGCTCGTCTATTCCATCATAGTACCATAACAGTCCATTTTTGAATTATGGCATCAGTCATTCTGCTCGTTTGACTCTTGTGTACCTATTTTGCTCAGACTCCTTAATATTACCTCACGTACCCGTGTCTAACACCCGACACTCAAACATTTAATTTTTTACCCTAAACGGGATTTTTCATCATAAAACAACCAAATACGGCACTTGGACACAAACCCCATGTCACATACTTCTAGCCAAGTCCGAGCAACATAGTTCTATACTTGTATACTATCAATACAAAGTTAAACTCTCTTTAATCATCATATCAAACTCAATCTCAACCATATTTATATCATCATAACAAACTCAATCTCAACCCTATTTATATTCATAACTCTGTTGGAGCAGAAAAATCAAAGTAAATTATACCTTTGTTGTTGTTGAGAGCAAAGTAAAAAATACGACAACTTTTGCCGCATTTTGGATACCACTGCGTTTAATGGTAGTCAATACAAGGGCCTATAGCAAAGAAGGATGACAAGCAAAACAAATGGTATAAAATAAAAGCCCTTTTTTTTGCAATAACTTACATTACAATTGATATCATGGCCGCTTGATGTTGTATGCTGGCATAGATTTGCTTACTATTCTAATTTCCCTCTGCAAATGATCTGGCAGTAAACACAAGAGGTAAAAAAAGTATAATCATAATCCATCTGAATCAAGTAAACAATTACCTGCCACGGAAGATAAAGTAAAGGTCTGAACATATAACACACTGAATCAAGTAAACAATTGAATCAACAAAGTTTACCAGGCATTCTTGCTACTTAATTTAACCATACAGCTTCTAAAATCATAACTCCTAGGCTAAATAGCCGATTGTAAGCAGGAACTGGTTGCGAGCATGGCTGGTGACTATCAGATCTTGCACTATACTAAAAAAACGTCTAAGAAACATGTCCTAATTCCTAAGTAGCCTTAGAGACCAGGTCATAACTGGTCTGAAAGCGAAGGAGAAGACTGATAGTGGTGAAGGAGAAGAGTAACATTGAAAAATGTTCTCCCGAAGGAGGATAACTCTCTTGTTCTAATTGTGTAAATGCTGCATGAAAACTATCTGCCAATAAAAAGCATTACGAGATATAAGCAGAAGGGAGTTAAGTACTTTTAAAAAATAAGAGATGTTTAAGGGTTCGGTTACTAAACCACATTTGCAATGCTTCAAACAAGTGATATAACGTCAAGTCATACGAAATAATCACCAAATATCTCCTTTTTTCTATTAATTATTTCCATGGACTTTAAAACATGAGCTTTGTTGAGCAGATAACTATGCATTTAAATAAACTACTACAACAATAAGCTATCATTTCCAATTAGGAATAATATTAAGTCAAAAACCATTAAGTAGTTGACGATATCAACTTTAGGTGTTTATCAGTTCCCAGCTACCATCATCGTGCAAATCACAAGTCTTTATCAAAGACAATCATCATAAAGCAATTTTTATACATTCTAAACCAACCATATTCATCCTTCAACTTTTTATGTTCGAGTGTCAAGTAGAATGTCTCATCGTGAATAGGATGGACCACCCGTAGTTAAAAAACAAAAACAAAAAAGGACAAATAAATTATGAGATTCTTACAAGGCTAATAACCTTAAATTATGACGGTGAATTCCCATAGCATGCCCTACAACCAATTTCCCCTCAATCACAATATCAAAACAAACATAATAAGAGTACTCTCTAACATATTAGTACTACAATTACACCACTAAGATGCACAAGTAAGAAGAAAAAAACCCCCAATATCATATGAACCCTAATTCGAATCGATAGTAATCAATAGAACCCATCTTCAAGTTTTTTTTATCATAAATAAGACTACCAATCATACTATCAATAAAATCACCTTTGAACAACCATTTGATGAGAAAACCCCAGATATTAAATACCAATATGAATCAAAATCTGAAAAACAAAAAATCACATGTAAAGCGAACCTGTGGTGGCTACGCAGGTCGAGGATCGAATGGCAATCTTGAATCGAGCGGCGAGTGGTGTGCGCTAGTTGAGCATCGGTGGTTGAGAGGCCAGGTGAAGGAGATCGATGAAGCGGGAGTCTCAAGTTAGGAGAAACTGACGAAGGTTCAAGCTAGGTAGCACAGACACTTCTCTTAATCAGCCGTCCCGTGTCCGACACCGACATTCGTCGAGCACACGCCTAAACATGTCAGACATCTATATAGCCGTGTCTAACTTTCTACTTTTATATGGGCACGTGTCCGACGCGTGTCCATGGTATTTGGGCATGTGTCCTACGCGTGTCTATGGTATTTGGGCACGTGTCTTACGCGTGTCCTTGGTATTTGGACATCATTTGGGTTGAATAATGTTCTTTAGACAAGAAATGAGCCGCAGAAAGAGATTGATTAGAATATGGGTTTGACTGATAAATGAAAACGAGTTCTAATCAAGGCCAAGTTTTATACTCCCTCCTATTCTCCATTTTCTTCCTTATTTCCTAAAACGGATTATTCAGGTTTTCTTCCCCTTTCCTTTTTTGGAAACTTTTAATCTTATTTTATTCATTCATCTCTCCTATCACCAAACCCCACTCATCTCACAATTCCTTATTTTATTCATAATTATTCATTCCTCTCTCCTATCATCAAACCCCACCCAACTCACAATTCCTTATTTTATTCATTCCTCTCTCCTATCACCAAATCCCACCCAACTCACAATTCATACTTTATTACCCTCCTTAATTCTTGTGCCCCCAACAAATGGGAAGAATATGGAGAATAGGAGGGAGTATTCACTTATTTAAATTTAATATCAAATACTTTTACAAAAATAAAATCGAACGTTTACAACTAAAAAATATATATTTAATTAAATTTAAATGACGTGTCCCATGTCCTAAATTTCATGGGATGCCATATCACGTGTTCGTGTCCGTTTTGGTGCTACCTAGGGTTCAAGTGAGGGATGCGAGAATAACATAGCGTACTGAGACCGTAAAGATTTATTCACTTTTAACATTATAAAAAAAAATTATTATTATTATTTTTTAAACTTTAGGCGTCGGTTTTAAATGCAACCGTAGCCTTTTCTTTTTTTTCCCAAGGATTTGGCTACGGTTATTGCTTTATAACCGTAGCCTTTAATAAAAGGCTACGGTTATTTATTACAACCGTAGCCTTTTCCACTAGCCAAGTGTACTTTTTCTACTAGTGAGAAGACTCCCAGCCGGGTGGTGCATCGGCAGTCGGCCAGCCGGTTGGGACGTGTTAGTTGGAGGGGCAGCTTGGTGATGGTTGGTGTCGGAGTGGCAGCGGTAGGGGTTGAAAATGGGTGGTTAAGGTGGGTGAAGGAATGTAAATGGTTATCCTTGAGGGGTGAGGTGAATGGAAATAAAGGAGTTCTAGGGTAAGGGAGGAAATCTCATACCCTTTGTTTGTGTCAAACAAACACAAACAAAGAGAATCATTTACTTTAATTCCTTTTCCCTTTCTTTTAAACCCCAAACCAAACAACCCCTTAAAGTAAGAAAGATAAATAATAAAAGAGATTGAGATGAGGAATAAGGATAAATATGGTTAAAAGAGTAAAATTAAAAGATTGAGGAATAATTAAGTGGATGAGTAAGAAGTGATAAAAGAGAGTTAGATGAGAAGAATAAAAACTCATGGTTGGAGATGGTCTTAAGGATGATCGCCTACTTGTCTCTCGTCTTCCGGAAAAGTTTCCTTTTTCACTTACCCGACAAAAGATGAATTGCCAATTGCCATGTGAGCATATGAGAGTGTATGCCCTAAAGTTTGGGAGAAGAAAATTACCCGCCATATTTGGCATTCCTTCGTATCAATCATCTAACGGCATATATAAAGCCAAGTCATCAATTTGTCGTAACCACCAAATACCTTCCACGTGTAATAACACAGTACAGCCACGTCGACGCTACTGCAATTCTTTCGCCATTTCTCTTCTTCTTCCTCCCATATTCTGTATTCTGTATATCAGAGAAGAGAATTATTGGTATTTTTTTAATCTCGGAAATGACGATACTGAAGCGAATTGCTCAATTTTCGTTGAATAATTCTCGCCTAATTATCCGTAGTAACCCTAATTTCATCCGCCATTACTCTGTTCGTCAAGGTACATGATCCTATTTTCATCTTTTACACAAAATTATGCATCTAATCCATCGTTGTTTTACAAAGCTTATTGTAATAGGAGTACATGTTTTTTGAATCTTGATCATGCTGAATCATATTTGCGTCGATGAATTTCTCATAATTTGATTGAATTTATGTTTATTTTAATTGTACAAAAATTGACTAAGAAGTCTAGAGATTGTCTAATTAATTATTCCTTGGCTGCATTGGTTTGATTCTAAGTACTTTAATCCACTTCGTAAAAGTTTAGAAAGATGGAAAATGCTGAGAATTTTTCATGCCAATCTATCGCTGAGTCGTATTCGATGTTATTGTAGTAATCAATTGCTATTTACTAATCAATGTTTCCACATACAAAAACTTTGATTTTTTGTATTTTGGTGGGGGTAGTTAGATTCTTATAGTGTTTCAGTGTGCTAACTCAAAGAAAACATTTGAATTAGTGTGTTGTAACTCATCACTATGATGAGTATGATCCTACAGTCTCTAGTTAGGCTGATGAAGTGCTTGTGGCTATTGGCTTCTAGCCCTCAACCCATGATTGCGTAGACGTTAGTGTTTATTGAGTCACTAATTTGGAACAATTGCAAGTGAGGGATAAGGTGATAGACCGTGTTTTTGAGGATCTAAATATGGGATATTGCGATCTTACATTCTTTAGAAATGAGAAAGGGTTGGTTCGTTAGTTTTGGAGGATTTTGCACGGATAGGTGGAATAAAATTCATGACAACTGACATTAATATATTAACATAGCATGTTATCACTGGCCTTGGGTAGGCTGGGATTGAATTTCACCTTCCAACTTCACTTGGTTGCAATTGATGCTGAGGCTTCTTGCTTTCTTTTCTCAATTCTACCTACAGCCAATCGCAATTAGACTTTTTTGTAAATTTAGTTTCTTGTCATGAAACCTTTTTCGACTTCCTTCTTTCAGACTTAAATGGTGTCTTTTATCTGAGTCGCATGATGTAGAATAGTATGAGCACTTATGGGATAATGGATAATGCCTTTTTTTTTTAAAGTCATGAAACTATTTTACCTATTAAAATTTGGGTTTCATCAATATTTGCACCTGGTCCTGCTACCTTGTTATACGGCGTTTTGCAAGTTTGTTCATCTAGTTTATTCTGTTGCTTTTGAGTATGAACTAACTAACCAAGGGCATATGATTGCTAGTTTGCTACACCAAATTTCATAAGGTTATCTTTGAGGGTTCAACTAAACCCCATGAAAGCCCACTAGAATCGCCACTGTATCTGGTCCTGCCACTTTGTAATGCGACATTATTGAATTTTTTCATCTAGTAGTATGCAAGTCAATGTGCATTCATAATACTAATTAGAGATATTTCATACAGGACCATATGTACAGTATAAGAATCTTGTTGAACAAGGGAAGTTGCAACATGATACATACCAGGAAAGAGTAGCCTCAGAGTTGGAACATCTTCTTGCAAGGCTGGAACAATATGAGAAAGACATGGAAGATTATCATGTACGACATTTCTTAGTGCACCATGAGATACTGTCTTTGATGAATTATTATGGCGTGGATGACATTATTTGCACCATTGTCGGACTTACAATAACAGGAAAAATTAGCTAACTGGGAGAAGAAGAGGGAGGATGAGCACCGCGGCATATTAATGCAAGAAGCAGAGCACATACAACAGAATGACATGTGGTCATCTATTAAGAAGAAGCCAAAAAAGCTAGTTGATAGCTGGGTATCTCGGTGCGATTTTCTGTTTTAAATTACTTCTCCTGCAGTTTCCCTAATCATTGAATTGATAGGTCCATAATTGAATGAACATATCCTTAATTTCTTAGGCTGTACTGGGGAAAAAACTCAAAATGCTTGTTGTATCTATTTGTGATAATGTAGTCAACTGAAAATTCTGAATCTAATTTTTTGTCTGTTTCTCTCCTATTGTTGTTGGGGGTGGTAGAGGAGAAAGTGTGTGATGAATATGCATCTTCCCATCCTGCAGAAAATTTGTTCATGTTTAAGCCCTATTCTTAAAAACATGATACCCGAATTACTCTATTTCTTCAAAGCTGTAAAACATAGGGTAACGTAAATCCCACAAAATGATTTGTTTGAAATATGTACTCCGTAATAATTATGACATGAAGTATTTACTTTCGTAAGGTAGAAATGTGAAAAATAAATGATTACGAGCACTAAATTAAGAAGAGATACCTAGTTTGCCACTTTGCCGGCATTTTTAGGTTTGGATCGTTACTCCTAATGGAAAGTTATGATTTTCACTCTATTCTTCCCAATGGCTATTTGTGTTTATCAATCCAGCTTTGTTTTTTCTTGTTGATGGGAAAAAAGGGAGCTACTCTGCCCATTATCAATTGGTTGAGATGGAACCTCCTTGAACTTATGAAGTGGATAATCTCCTCCTCGATGGGCACAACTCAGGCCCACATGCGAATTTAATAGTTAACCTGAGGCCGAGGGCCTTAAATTGTAAATTTTCCTTTCGTTTTAATAATTTGTAGTGTAGCAGCCTATGGTGCTTTAATGAGTGCAATTATGGTCTTGTTTCAGGAAGATGCCTCAGGGAGTTGAACCCGGAGTTGGAAAATGGGTATCATATCTTAACCGGGAGAGGAAGCTAGATTCATTGGTTGGGCCCCGGCCAACTGCTCCTGTGGCTCCTAAAGGATTATATTTGTATGGAAATGTTGGAAGTGGTAAACTGTTATTTTCTGCATATGCTTAGACCAGCGTTTTTTTTCTTGTTTTGAAGGTTATTCCTTCTGCTTTGTTTCGAAGTTCATTTCACTTTGTTTACATAAATCAGTGCATTTGGTGGGAGTGGTTATTTCCTTCTTGACGCCCAATGATGTTGGAACTTTGTCAGCAAAATGTAGTGAGCCCGATATTCTCAACATGGATGATTTTATTTATATGTTGAAATTGTTATATTACAATATTATGGGGGAGAGTGGAGAGATTATAGTAGTATATGAGAATGTTCTCGATGCAACTAAATAGTTGGATGACTCGCTACTTTTCTAGCTTAATCTTAATGTTAGATGCTCTTAATTAGTTCTAGATTATTTTAGAGTACTTTTTACTTTTCTTTGTAGACTTTACTTAATTATACAAGAATTTTCGAGATTAATATTTTCAACAAATGACTGATGGCATCCCTTAGGGTCTGTTTGGATAGGAGGATTTGGAGGGAAAGAGAGGGGAGGGAAAATGAATCCCTCCACTTCCCCCCTCCAAGCCAAATTATTTCCTCCAACAAAGACAAGATTTGGAGGGAAAATGACCTCCTCCATTATCCCTCCCCTTCCCTTCCATCCCTTTCTCTTCCCTCCTTCTCCCTCCCCTCCCTTTCCCTCCACTTTTGCTATCCAAACACACCCTTAGTCTTTGTTGCTTTCAACAGAGGATATCTTAATTGCTTTATTGACTGTGCTTGTAGGAAAAACTATGCTTATGGACATGTTTTATACTGCTACTGAAGGACTTGTTAAGTACCGGCGAAGGTTTCACTTTCATGAGGTAATAAATGTTTTATGAAGAAAAAAGAACGACAAAGGGAATTAAACGAATCATACTTGGTGCAATGGATTTGGAAGAAGAGAGTAGAAAATGGAAAAACTGAGGAACCCTGATACGTTTAACCAATTATTTAATGGCCTGATATGCATTTCATGATCATTCACTGGGCAGGCTATGCTTGAGATTCATGAACATATGCATAAATTATGGAAGAATCAGATGGAGGAAAAATCCTTGCAAACAAGTATATCTGGTTGGATTAAGAACCTGCCTTTTGACAATAAAGTCAAAGAATGGTTAGCTGCTGAAGAGCAATATAAGCAAGAAGTACAGGTGAAAAACATTCTTCCTGCTGTGGCAGACAAGTTTTTGGTAGATCGGCAGAATGGGGAAAGAGGAGCCAGCGTTCTTTGTTTTGACGAGATACAGGTTAGTTTCATGTACCTTACTAGATATTTGTATACCCCTCTCTATGTTGTATGTCTCTCTCAATTAAATGATGCCAGCTAAAATCTCTTTCCCCAGAGGAGGACAGGGAAGTCATGATGAGATTTTTTTTTCTTATATATATTTTTTATTATTATCATGGATTATATTTGGAAGTAACCTATTTGAGTTAATAACGTGGAGAAAAGTTTGCGTTTATCTGACATTTCTTACTCGCTATTTGTGGGAGCCCTTGAGGCAGTGGGGTAATGACATTGTTTAGCAAATTCAGCTTTCTTCTAGATTGCTGTTGCTAGACATTTTAAGCCATACAGGACTGAACATGAGCTAATACATTATTGGCTCTATATAAGTCAGTGTTTTCCTTTCTATTTTATCAACGTTGAATCATAGCCAAGTAACATGGAAAATGTACAGAACATTCTATGTAATAGAGAGCAATTAATATAATAATAAACTGATGTGCGTAGGATTAAGTTGATCAATCTTGCATATTCAAATAGTTTTTTTTTTTTTTTTTTTTGACATGAATATCTATTGAGATTGCTTTTTGAGCCTTTTACCCTGAAGTGATCGGTGTCTTGTATTTTAACGAGAGACATTCCTGGAGGAGTTAATGTGTCGAGGTCCTGCAATGTAGTAATATGTTATTTCTGAGAGGATCTGTCATGGCCCATGGGTGTTTATTGGGCTTTAGCATGTGTAATATGATGGGGATTGGGGAACTTTGCCCAACATGTGTTGACTTGTGGACAAGAACGTGACAGAACCCTTCAAGTGATGAGCAGTAAATTATCTCATTTGGACTCTGAGACTTGCTTAAGCACGCAAGGCATTGGATGTTACTTCCTATAAGTCACGGACATTGTCATCTAGTTGAGATTATTCTTTGTTTTGTAGCTTGCTTAGGTGGTTTAGCAAAGCCTGAAATTTTGATGTATGAAGCATCCACTAACGGAATGCATTGTTTATACTAGGAATTATTTTGTAACAAAGTTGAGCGGGCATGTCATCTTAATATTGTCATCCTTTTGCTTTCAATCAGACTGTTGATGTATTTGCTATTGTGGCATTGTCTGGAATTGTCAGCAGATTGCTAAGCACTGGAACTGTGCTTGTAGCCACAAGTAATCGAGCTCCAACAGACTTGAATCAGGTACCATTCTAGTAGTAGTTGCAACATGAGCTTATAATTGTGTATTATGTGAGAGCTTGTGCCTTCTTTCTTTCTTTTTTGGTAGGGGGTCAGGGGTGAAGGTCCTTATCAGTCGTTCACAATATGTCAATATTTCCATCTCCATTTTTGCATGCCAGTTCTACAATTTTCATTTTTGGATATGATAATTGCGCTGTTGCCTTGTTGGTCAATCCTCCATCAAGGAGTCAAGGACACAGATTTCATTTGAAGTGTTAGAACATGCGAATGGGCAAATGGGCCTGGGCCTTACTCGAATGGAGGAGAGACAGACTACTTAACAAACACAAGGGAGGGTCCATTTTAAAACCAATTAGCAATAGGAGGAGTAGCCCCCTTGGTTATTATGTGGTACAATCTCTCTTCTCCAAACAATGTGGGGCACTCACACGTGGGTTTTATATTCTAACACACCCCCCTCACATGTGAGATTCCTTCGAAACCCAGGGAAAAACCATGGGAGCTCACCGGAGTGGGAATTATCGCATCCTCAAAGAGGCCCTCCACCGGTGGCATAATTTGGGGCCACCTTGGGCTTTGAAACCATGTTAGAACATGCAAATGGGCCTGGACCTTACCCGAGCAGATGAGAGACGGACTACTTGACAAACACAAGGGAGGTTCCATCCTAAAACCAATTGGCAATAGGAATAGCCTTGGTTAGAAAGTGGTACAATCTCTCTTCTCCAACCAATGTGGGACACTGGGTTTTATATTCTAACACGAAGTATGAGGTTGTGCCTGATTTTCCTTGTTATATTGCTCCCTTTATGGCCTCTTGTGATGCACAACTGCTAGACGCTTCACTAGTGGACTGATTCCCTTCTCGATTTGGAACCTTGTGACAGTAAAAATGGATTTGAATGATTTCTTTTGGTCTAGGATGTTTATATGACTGTTTCAATATTCAGGTTGGCTTTTCATTGGTCATTAATGATATAAGGAGTGGTGAGTGGTCATTCTGGATCAACGTAATCATTTATTCTGTTAGTCTCTAACTGGCCCTTGGGCCAAAAAAATGTCATATATGTAGGATGGGATGCAGAAAGAGATTTTCTTACAGTTAGTTGAGAAACTTGAAGATCACTGCGAAATTGTTCCTATTGGAAGTGAGATTGATTATCGCCGGCTTATTGCTCAGAGGTCTGTGAACCAGGTGAGATGCATCCCCACCAATGATACTACTCCCTCTGGCGGAATTTTGTGGATTACCTTGTGGTGCACGGACATTTTATATCTTGCTTGCATGATTGCTATGGTTGATTGATTCATTCCAACATGGGAAATCTCTTTCATGGGCAGGTTCATTACTTTCATCCTTTAGATAGTGATGCTGTTCACGAATTTGACAAGATGTGGAGTGAGGTCACCAGTCAGTCTGGAGGAGTTGTGACAACTATGACCCTTCCGGTTATGTTTGGGAGGTACTGTCCGTTTCTCCCAGTTTGTTGTAAACTGTATTAACTCATATTGTGGAATTCCGACCTAATGATGGATTTTCACACAGGACAATAGAAGTTCCTGAAAGTTGCAATGGGGTGGCACGGTTTTCATTTGATTACCTCTGCGGTCGAGCGGTAAAGTGCTTTTTTGTCCTTCTTTGTTTTCACGAGGTTTTATGTCTGAAATCATTTATTTTCACAGCCAAGGATAATGTTTATTTTATGCTTGCTTTTGTTTATAATATAATGCAGAGGCATGTTATTACCTGATTATGAATATCACAGAATGCTTGCTTAAACCTCCTTAGGTCTATATCTTAACTCAAGCTCTTTAAAAGAGATGTTTCGTCACCAATTTTCTACAATCAGCCTTTGACCTCCCTATGTATATACGCTCAATCCCAAATCCCTGTTCTCTTCGTCAAATTTCTACATGCACTCTCTTATGATAGCCTTTGGTATTGGGCCAATTCAGTATGGTCGATTTTGATGCTCAAGTAAATATGGAATCCACTTTGGAATTGGTTGAAATGAAGAGAGATTCCTCTTGTTTCTAAGCACTAGATGCATTATGCAGAGTTTAGTAAGCCAATGTTTCATTTTAGTGGCATTAGTGGTGGTGACGAAAGAACCTTAGTTGGGTGACCTTAGCAGCTTTTGAGGATGACTGTGTTTGTGAGGCCTCTAGGGTCAGGTCAATTGAGGATGTTGGAAAGTTATTGAGACTTAAGCCATATGTCTCCGCTACCATTGATTTGCAATGATTCCCTGGGGTAGATTGCAAGCTTTATCTTCATGGTCTCCTTCTGTATGTGTATGAGCGTAACCCCTAGTTTTTTTAACAGGTGCACCCCTCGTGTCTTCTTGTACATGTGCATCACTCCCTTGGTGGGTCGTTTAATTAATATCATGCATTTATATATAAAAATGCGCGGACTTCCAGTAATCTCACCGTAGACTTCTATATCAGTTTATAAAGGGAAATGATTTCTTTTCCACTCAAGAGTATAGCAACCGTAGCAGTAAAGAAGATTATGATGTGCTCAGAACCTTTTAAGCAAAATTGATATATTCTTTCTTATAGCAATCCTGGCTCCTGAGACCAATATCCATAGTTTTTGCTTAGAATTGGAATTAAAAAGGTAAGTAAATCATAAAGTTCACTATGGAGTATTGATTATGGGGGACATGGTCCTCAAGACATTTCCCAAATGAGAACTAATTTTAAGTTATGTGGTTTCGCTTCCTATAGTACTTGTTATTTTGTTAGTTCTTTCTTCATAATCCTTCGTTATATTTAGAAATAAAAGCTTAGAGCTTTCTGCTGTAGAGTACGCCAATATGTAGTGTTAATGATAGCTTACTCAGGCTTCTGCCATACTTGGTGCTCTTCATAAATATCCTAGTGAAGCCTTTCAATCGTTAAAATTCCCGAATTGGCTTGTTCATTATCTTTCTATCCATATCTATCATTATATGAAAGTTTTTTGACATTTTTTTTATGCTGTTAGGTTGGTGCAGCTGATTATATCGCAATAGCTAACAATTTCCACACCATCTTTATTTCTCATATCCCTGTAATGAGCATGCGTATCCGCGACAAGGTATCCCTCTTGACTATAAGGCTGCCAAAAGAAGTGATTAGAACTTCCATTTTGTTTTTTGTCGGTCATTTGCGGCATATATGTGAATTTTTTTGTAACCCTACAAACTGCTATCTAATACTCATGACGCATGAGCCACGCCTCTATAGCTAAAATGTCACATGACATATATTGAAACAAAATGAGTAACATTCGCACCGTATGATCAAATTAAAGCCTTAAAGGGAAAAAAAAGCAAACTGAAAGCGGTTAAATAGGACTATGGCAGGACAAAGTTAATGTTCAGCAATCAGCATACATGGGCAAAGGCCTTGAACACAATCTCTAATTAATGTTGCTTAATCTTTTTTTTTTCTTTATGAGCATGGATATATTTAATATTTCATCTCTAAAAACAAAGTTTGATTCATGACTGCTTTTTCTCATAAATACATTGGAGGATATACAATAAGTGAACGATGAGAACGTGAATGCTGGCAGTTGTCGTGTGGAATACATTTGAAAGTAATTGTAACCTAACATTGCCTATTAAAATACAGGGTTTATCATTTGATACATTGTTCTTCTCATCTGTTAGTAGTTTGTGAGATGTAACCTGATTCAGTTTTTACAAAATTTCACGTGTTTTTGTGGCATCAGGCACGTAGATTTATTACTCTGATAGATGAGGTATACAATCGTCATTGTCGCCTATTTTGTTCTGCTGCTAGCTCAATAGACGACCTTTTCCAAGGAACGGAAGAAGGAACTCTATTTGATTTGGAAAGGCAAGTTCTTTCCTCGACTTCCATCTTCACTGCTCTCTAGGAATTTTCGTTTTTATTTATATTTATATTTATTACATTTTAACACTGTTGGTGTATGGGGGAGTATAGGAAGTAGAGTGGAGATTAGTAGTTGTTTGTTTAGTTGATTAGTTGAAGGTTGATTAGTTGGTGTTTAGTTTGAAGGAATTAGTTTTTGTATTGATTTGTTGTGAATTCAGGATACACCAAAATGGGAGGGGAGGACCTCTATTTATAGTGCTCCTCCTCCTTCTCCCACATTCTTAGAATTCTCTAGAATAGAGCATTCTAGAGTGACCTAGACTTGTAAGCCTCTAGACTCTTCTATACATACAAAATATCTCTAGAATATTCTAGGTTTCTCTACACACACTTAGAACATTCATGTCTCTTCTAGACCCTTCTAGACTCTTCTAGATTATTCTAGTATGTACATGAGTATTCTAGAACATTCTAGATGTTTCTACATTATTCTAGAATATACTGGAACCTTCTAGAACACTCGGAAAAGTCTCACACTTCAACACTCCTCCTTCGAGACTTTTGGAGTGACGCCCGCCTTTGATCTTAGAAACTCGAACCTTCCTGTCGGTAGAGCCTTGGTTAAAATGTCAGCTAGTTGGAACTCGGATGGGCAATGGAGAAGTTCCACTTCCTTTTCTTGCTCAGCATCTCGAAGTGCATAGAACCTCACTTTCATGTGCTTTGTCTTGCTGAAGCACACTGGATTCTTCGCAATGGCAATTGCTGACTTGTTATCCACCATAACCTTGGTTGCTCTTTCTTGTTTGTAGCCCAAGTCCTCAAGTATCTTCCTTAGCCATATTACTTGATTGACGGCGGTGCAAGCTGTAACGTACTCGGCCTCGGCTGTTGATTGAGCTACGATGTCTTGCTTCTTTGAATTCCATGAGAATACTCCTGAGCCGAAAGTAAATGCATAGCCTGAAGTACTTTTCATGTCATCTACCGATCTTGCCCAGTCACTGTCGGAGTAGGCTATTAATCTTGGATTGTCGCAAGGCTCGTAAAATACTCCAAACTCTAGAGTACCCTTTAGATATCGAAGTATTCTCTTCGCTGTACCCATGTGAACCTCACTTGGTTTGCTCATAAATCTTGATAATAAGCTTGTGGCGAACATAAGATCAGGTCTTGTAGATGTGAGGTAAAGTAAGCTTCCAACCAAGCTTTGGTATTGCTTGAGATCAACTTCTTTTGACCCATCATTTTTGGATAGCTTCTCATTCAAGACCAAAGGAGT
Source organism: Silene latifolia (assembly GCF_048544455.1). Classification (NCBI taxonomy): domain Eukaryota; kingdom Viridiplantae; phylum Streptophyta; class Magnoliopsida; order Caryophyllales; family Caryophyllaceae; genus Silene; species Silene latifolia. The sequence continues at coordinate 32,679,557 of NC_133526.1, read as the reverse complement.
AGAAACCGGCTTACAGTTCTCCATCTTGAACCTTTTGAGGATTTCCCGAGCATACTTAGTTTGAGAAATGAAGATTCCATCTTCTGCTTGATGGACTTCCATGCCAAGGAAGAAATTCATTAAGCCCAAATCCGTCATTTCAAACCTTTTCTTCATCTCCTCCTTAAATGTGCATTGTTTCCTGTGACAAGGAGATCATCAACATAGAGAGAAACGATGAGAAGATCACCTTGTTTTTTCTTTACGTATAGTGTATGCTCATTTTTACTCCTCGTGAATCCTTGCTCAAGGAAGTAAGAATCAATCTTGCTGTACCACGCCCTTGGAGCTTGTTTGAGGCCATATAGAGCCTTTTTCAGCTTGCACACCTTTTCTTCATTTCCTTGTGTGACAAAGCCTGGAGGTTGCTCGATGTATATCTCCTCCTCGAGTTCTCCATTAAGGAAGACAGATTTGACATCAAGTTGATAAATTTTCCATCTTTCTTGAAAGCAATTTAGAGCAATAAGAGTCCTTACCGTATCATGACGAGCAACTGGAGCAAATGTGTCTCCGTAGTCTATTCCAGCTTGTTGTGAGTACCCTTTCACGACCAATCTTGCTTTGTACTTATTGATTGAGCCATCTGGATTCAACTTTGTTTTGTAGACCCATTTCACTCCAATCACCTTTCGATCCTTGGGTTTGTCCACTAATTCCCAGGTGTTATTCTTCTTTATCATGTTTATTTCTGTCTCCATTGCGTCTTGCCACTCTTTGTACTTGGAAGCCTCATCATAGTCTCTTGGCTCCTCAAAAGTGAAGATGATTTTCAGCGAGAGCTTTGAATTTTTGAAAGACTTGGAATACTTCTGTTTTTTGTTTCATAAAATATACCCAAGTCATTCGAGTAAAATCATCAATAAACAGGATAAAGTACCTGTTTCCAAGATGAGATAAAGTTCTTTGAGGACCGCATACGTCTGTGTGAACAAGCTCTAGCTTTTTACTTGCCCTCCATGCTTGGCTCTTTGGAAATGGCAGGCGGTGTTGCTTTCCAAGTTGACAAGGCTCACATAGTTCTTTAGTTGCTTGAATCATTGGAAAATCCCGCACAACATTCTGCTTGTATAAGTCGGCTAGTGCACGTAAGTTGAAATGTCCGTACCTTCTATGCCATAGCCAGGTCTCCGCGGCGTGAGCTCGATATGATGACTCTAGACCATACTTCCATTTCAAGGAGAAGCTTTTATTTTCCATGGCAACTTTAGCAATCTCCTTATTTCCGGGGTCATATATGGTGCAATGATTATTTGCAAAGACTAGTGAATAACCATTCTTGATCATTTGTGCCACACTTAGCAAATTTTCAGCAAGATCTGGGACAAACAGCACATCTTTAATGTATTTTGTACCCCGCTTAGTTGGAACAATGATCGTACCTTTGCCCTTCGATGTCAGAACTTCGCCATTCCCCATTCGTACGGAGTTTGGATGAAGTATCCAACTCGCTAAAGATGCTTGAATCATTCGTCATGTGACTTATACAACCACTGTCAATTAGCCATCTACTTTCTTTGCTTGAAGTCTTTGCTTGGCGCAAGATAGAAGAGGTGCTCATTATTAACGCTACTTGAATAATGAGCTTGGTCCTTGGACTCCATTTGTTTTTGTCTACAATCTTTTTTAAAGTGCCCATACTTCTTACAATGGTGACACTGGGGCTTGCCTTTGAAATAGCAATTCTTTTCTGCATGATTATTCTTTCCACAAATGCCACAAGGAGGAAACTTGCCCTTTGATTGTGACATTTGTTTATTGCCACCATCGTCACTTTTCTTCTTCCACCCTCCAGACCGCTTTTCTTTATGTGATGACTTGAACGCATCCTCGGAAGAAGATTCTCCAGTCTTAAATTTTTGATCATAGGCGAGTAAGGATCCAAGTAGCTCGCATGTGAGCTTTGAGAGATCCTTGATTCTTCAATAATGGTGACAATCATGTCGAACTTTTTGGTTAAAGTCGCGAGAATTTTTTGCACGATTCTCGTGTCGGTAATATCTTCGCCATATATCTTCATTTGATTAACTATCTCCGTTACTCTTGAAGTGTAAGTTTGTATGTCTTCATTCTCCCTCATCTTCAAATTTTCGAAATCTTTTCTTAGGGTATTGAGACGTATTGTTCTTATCCTTTCATCACCATGGAATTCTTTTTGGAGTGAATCCCATGCTTCTTTTGCGGTACAAGCCCGCATTATTTTTGGAAAGATGGTCTCCGAAACAGCATTAAAGATGAAAGACAAGGCTTTGGCGTCCTTTATCTCATCCTCATTTATTTTCTTTAAGGATGCTTCGGTGGGTTGAACACCTTCTTGTTGCTTTTCGGGACCATTTTCCACAATCTCCCATAGTGCATTTGATTTTAAGAGAGCCTTCATTTTAATGCACCAATAGTCGTAATTTTCTCCTCCAAAAATTGGAAGGGTAGACGATAGAGTATTTGATGCGGAAGCCATAGTTTTATTTTGTTGCCCTAAGATCTTTAGAGCTCTTGATACCACTTTGTTGGTGTATGGGGGAGTATAGGAAGTAGAGTGGAGATTAGTAGTTGTTTGTTTAGTTGATTAGTTGAAGGTTGATTAGTTGGTGTTTAGTTTGAAGGAATTAGTTTTTGTATTGATTTGTTGAGAATTCAGGATACACCAAAATGGGAGGGGAGGACCTCTATTTATAGTGCTCCTCCTCCTTCTCCCACATTCTTAGAATTCTCTAGAATAGAGCATTCTAGAGTGACCTAGACTTGTAAGCCTCTAGACTCTTCTATACATACAAAATATCTCTAGAATATTCTAGGTTTCTCTACACACACTTAGAACATTCATGTCTCTTCTAGACCCTTCTAGACTCTTCTAGATTATTCTAGTATGTACATGAGTATTCTAGAACATTCTAGATGTTTCTACATTATTCTAGAATATACTGGAACCTTCTAGAACACTCCAGAAAAGTCTCACACTTCAACAAACACATAGCTTCTATGCATGTTCTGAATGTTGGTTTCTGAAGTTTTTCTGTCCGTTATTATACATCTTTGAGGCTGCTTCCTGGATCTTATACAATAATGCTGAGAGAATTTTTTTTTTCATTCCCTTTTATTTATTTATGGTTTTCTTAAGATAATATCTTCCAGTATTGCATCAAGATGACTGTAAACAGATTTACTTAGCGTATTTGGTGTGTTGTCATCCAGCTTTCAGTTTGAAACAGAGATGGAAGGTTCGAAGCTACGAAGGGATGTGTTAGCAGAGGGTAGTGTGACCTCCAGTGATTCCTCAAGTGGGATCATATCTTTATTAACTGCAGAAGAAGAGATGTTCGCGTTTCGACGAGCTGTAAGTGACTATCTCCTTTTCTGGACGCTTATACATTCAATGATATTCATACGCTCCATCTTGATCAATACTGCATCTATTTTATCTGAAACACCAAAGCAATGACCTATTTCTGAGAGCCCCTAACTAATCTTTAGGGCTTCAATGCAGGCCTCCCGGTTGATTGAAATGCAGACACCTTTGTACTTGGATGGAGTTCGTCATCTTCATCCTTCTTTCCAGTGCGAGCGGATTTTTCTCGAGAATGATGGTTCAAGAAATTTGCAGTCTGAAATATAGCCTGAACCTCTACTCTGGTTTAGCATGTCTTTCTTAGAGTACTCGTGTTTGACTAAGTCTTATGTCAGATTGATCAATGAAATTATATGGTTATAAACATTCAGTGAATAAATTTTGTATCAGCTGTTATAACTATTGTCAATAATAATGACATATATTATAGAGGCTCTCATTTTTACTGTAAAAATATGAATTTATCTTTCAAGTTAAACCTTTTTTAAGTGTCTTGATACCTTTAAGTTGCTTCAGTGAGTAACACCTATGTTGGTCTGGTCTCTACTGTGTTTTAAAATGCGCCAGGGGTGAGGTAAAAAGAATGTTCAGGTGCTGCTTTTATGCTTACTATGTATGATTAAACTTTCTACTTCGAGCTTCTATAGTTCTATGTATCTAATATCATTACAAGGAGGAGGATAGAATCATAGAAAGAATTGGAAGTTGGAAGTGAGCATCTTAAACAGGCGGAATTCTGTTGAACTGGCTATGGAGCAGGAACCAGAATGATAAGGTAATTTCCTTCTTCACTTTACTTCAACAGCATCAAGAGCATAATTTTGTTTGTTCTTGTCCTGAAATCTGGAGGCGCTGCTTTTATCTCAAATCCTGAAACATGATTTCTTAGGTTAGGTTGGTTAAGAGTTTTTAGTTGCTATTGCCCATACAAGAAAAACGTACGATTGAATTTGTAAGGACTGGTAAATTTGAACTCTCAATTTTTTGTTGGATTCAGTGTCAATCTTGTTGAACAATCATGTATTCAGCAGATTGCCTCATGCTTTGCATTTTGTCACAAGAAGCTGAACCCATGACCGGGAGCCGTTAGTTTGTCCTTATGTTACTTTGACTCCTCATATTACCTCGCAACTAGTGTCAGACACTACATGGGTATGAGTCTATGACACGTGACACTTTATTTTAAGCCAATGCACGTGGCATTTTTTTTATAAAATAGCCAGTCTAACACTTGGACGCATACCTATGCCGGATACTTCTAAATGAGTCTAATTAGCATAGGGTTTTCGGTTTTCCCTCCTACTTGAAACTGTGTTGCATGTTTTAGGTTTAAAGTCAGCTCTAGTAGCATAGGCGTGTTATGCTGAAGAATAGAAGATATGAAAATATCATATACTTACTGTGCAAATTCAATATTTATTACTGCTTTGGGTGACTTTGAGATGGCACTAAAAGCTTTATCATTAAAAACCAGTGTTGCAGGACATGGAGTGTTTCTGCAGAAATCAACAACTGTTGCAACTATGTTACCATTCTTGCATGGCCGATGTGGACCACTTATGCAGCGCACTTGGTATTGCCTTCCACATGCTGCTCCATCATTCCACAACCCTTCACCTACCGATGCAAAGAATCCATTCTCTGGGAGCTGTTCTTCGCTGTAGCCGCTACATCTTGTAGCTTCATTTGGAACCCCGAAAAAACAGTAAATTGTTAGTTTTTCTTTCAATTAGACGACTACATATGACTAGGATGAACACAGTGTTAAACAAAGAAGGTTCCACGGAATGAGTGTGATAAATGGGTTATGTAGTATTTGTAGCAGTGTATGTGTACTTACGCAGGTAAGGCGGACGATAGAGAGCAGCTGTTCCCACATCAGCTAGAACTATATTCAAATTGGAGTCGAGCCAAATGATACACAAAAGAAGTAGAGTTAACCTCATTATTATTATTTCTGGTATGGAGTTAATATTCCCAATATTTCAGAAAGTATTTATAGCCCGAAAAAGTCAAATGTTGTGTGTGTTGTGGTGGTTAAGCTAAATGCGGATTGAATGCAATCACGCTTCTGCAATCAAAAAGTTTAGGTGTGTTATGCGTGTACAGGTCTCAGTCTCAGCCGTAGATAGTTGGATTTGAGGTCATCCACTTCAGGAAGCATGTCCAACAGTTTCATTTGGTACGCAACTGAGTGGGTGAGTGAGTAGATAGATGAATTCTTAAAGATATGTGTAAAGTTTTACTTGTAGTGCAACTTGTTAGGTATTGCTCTCTTAAGTCTCATTGAAAACAGACATATCCGTCACAAGCTGAAGACGGGACAAATAATATCCAAGTGGGTAGATAAGACAAAAGCAGACTTATCGACTCACTTGGGTATTACTTTAACCCATTTCAGCTTGTGACGGATATATGTCCGTCTTCAATGAGAATTTGTGTACTTCTAGTAGGAATTAGGACAAAGTGTAACTTTATTTCTTCAACCATTCATTTGCATGGATTTAATCCAAAAAACTAAAGGATAGTTTGATTTATGAGATTGGATGAAAAAGGATTAGAATATGATATTAATTCAGTTTAGAACTCCGTAATTCTTGGTTGTTTTTTCTTTTTCTGAAAGTAAAGAATAGTTCATTAATAGAACGTGTTATATGACACTTGATGAACAGTGGACACCTAACACAGAACATGTGAGAAAGGTGCATAAGGTGCGCGGTCAATATCGTACTATAATAAACAGTAGACACCTAACGCAGTAATTGCCCAACACGAAGATATTCCCGCACAACAGTTTTCAATGCATGTGTTTTCCTCTATTTACCTCTTTAATTCATGAAGACCGTCAACAACCTTTATATTACCACCGTTACGGCCACTCCCACACACCTATGTGGCTGCCCATGTCAAACAGCGGACTACCATCGAACCACCAAAAACAAGACATCCAAGTACACCAATATCCCCACCATAACATTGAAGGAAGACACTCATAATAATTAATAAGTCGATGGAATGCAAAATTAAAGGAAGTCGAGTTATCAAGTCAAAGATGTTTCCTCTAGATTGTTTAAATTGGTAGTGAAGTGAAGCCTTTTACTTTCGATTGTGGGTAAGTCAAATCCTTTGGCTAATAGAAGCTGCTCTTTGTGCTGCTATACTTATTATAAACGTTGACTATCTGGGGTGGCGTCTGCTATGCGGTAAAGCGGACTAAAGGCTACTATAATAAGTATTGTACCATCAATATACATCTATCCAAAGTTATGTGTGATTTTTCCGAGTTATTTTAAAGTTTTTTTTTTCATATATAAGTGGGTGAGTTGAGATACCTTGCACTATAACTCAACTTTTTTAAAATAAAACTCGAAAACTTTAGTACATAACTCAGATGTTACACCAATTGTATTAATTGTTGGGATAGTCTATTAATATGACCCAAAAAACTACCATTAATGCAAATACAAGAGAAGGCCGGGAACATTGATCCTAATGAATTCTTGAACCATATCTAATTAAGCACTAGAGCTGGTCATCAGCACGGGCTGACCCGACCCGCCTTTGGCCGGTCATTTTAGCAAAAATAAATAAATAAATAAATTGATAAGGTCCGCCAGCCTGGCCCGGGTCAAGCATATCCCAGCCCGGCCCGACCCGGCCAAGCCCGCCCCCTCTCCTTGGCCTGGCCTGGGTCTGACCAGATGAGCCCGGCCCGGTCCTAGCCCGGCCCGAGTACAGGTCTACTAAGCACATCATTTCCAGTAGAACCCATAAGGGCATCCACAGTAGATGAACCTCTAAAGAGGTTTGTCACATGACACATCACCAAATTAACAAACCTCTCCAATCATAGCAAACCTATACATAACAATAGACAAACCTTTCAAAGTTCATGTTATATGATAAGACACATTAAGTAGGTGTTATTTTGGATGTATTTGTGCAAATTGGTGGTTTTGCGATGGTCTTTAATGTGCTTTGTGGATTAATTTGTTAATCAGCTTTGTTCTTGGCAACATATGAGATTTAGAGATGATTTTGGTACTTTGATTAATCATGGAGATTGTTAATGGAGTCGGGATTTGAAGTCATGTGTGACCTAAAGAAAAAGTGAAGAGTGATGGTTGAAGAGAAGAAAACGAAGCTAGGTGCAACCAATGAGGTCGAACGTAGGTCGAACTAAAAGAAGAAAACTTCCAGCAGTTATATTCGAGCAACATTCGACCAACATTCGAGTCGCGTGTGCCTGTACGTCATATTGATTTCGCGACATTAGACCAACATTCGAGCTACACGCAAGGTCTGTAGTTACATTCGACCTTGTGTAGACTCGTCATATCATACCTTGTTATTTTATTTTAATTGGTTTGTTCCGACTTTATTATTATATTTTTCCTAATCCAGCTAATTACCTAATTACTATTTAAGCTTAGTTTTTAGTTTTTGATTTTTGAGAAAACACTTTTCACTTTTGCAATTCTTTCAGAAAACCTTATTATTCTAAATCTAGTATGAGGAACTAATTTTTCCTTTCTTCGCTCAACTTTTGACCGAGTAATCTATTGTGAGATCGTCTTTACCTTTTATCTTTCAAGTATTGTTCTAATCTCTTATTCTTTATAGATACAAATATTAAACACAACAAAAGACAATGTCGGGTAGGCAAATCAAGTTGATGGGGTACGAAAAAATAGGGGCGAGAGTGATTTTATGAGCTAATATTGTATTCTAGTTGTCTTTGCTTGTTTTGTCACATTTTGTAGGAAGTTGAGCTTTTAGAAGCTTATTCCATCACTTGTGCAAGTAACTAGAAGCAAGGCTAAGTAAAGAAGCAAACATTGGACCAATTTTGAAGTGTTAGATGGATTTGCATGCATAAAGATATGGATTAAAATGAGAAATGCAAAATAAGGTCTTATGCAAAGTCAAGCCCAAGATTTGAAGTCCAACTAAGGTGGAAACTTTGGATGCTTAGTGAAGTTTTGGATGCTAATATCACATTTAACCGGATGAATTAAGATGGGATTAGTGGCTCACATTGGATCCCCTTGACATTTAATCAAGAAGTGAAGAGATTTGAAGCAAGCTTTGAGATGTTCATTGGATGCTCTTAGGATGCTCACTAAGCATTTAACCGGAGGATGATTCCTTTGTTAATTAATCAAGCAATTAATAGAAAATACTTGGGGTTGACCCCTTGTATTTACTCTAAGTTTCACCCCTCATTTCCTATATAAAGGGTGTAGACTTCAACACTTAGGACACATATCTATTACACACATTTTTCCACATAGAATTTTCTCTAAACTTTAGTAGTTAGATTAGCTTAGTGTAGTTTAGTTTTCATTATTTTGTTATCATTTCCCTTAAGTATTATGTACAAATTACAATTTCATTTCCAAGTTATTTCCTTTTGCATTGTTTTTCAATTCCAATTCTATTTCCATTGTTGAGGTAATTTATTTTTAGTATTATTTCTTTATCAATATGTTTATCATTTTGTTCATCATTATCTTAATTTACATAATGCAAGAGTAGTATATCTTGTCTAGGGGATAAAGGGAGTCATGCATAAAAAGTATTTGTTACATGATAAATTAGGATGCTTAGTGATCACATAGTAGTTTCTATAACATGCTTGTACCTTATTGTTAATCTTTGATTGTTGATCACAATCTTTGATTAAATTTGTTAATTCGTTTTTATAAGTCGAGAGGTACGAAAATGAATTAGACTAAGCATTTGTAGTAGTAGGACGACCTAGTCATAAACGAGAGTTTCTCTTGGATCTGGTCTATAGTTGACACTAATATCGATAGGTGGGTGTCTTTAAGCCTAAACAATTATCATTACTATCTAATCCGAGTTTGACATAAAGCATTTACATATATTTGCATGTGTGACCCGACATCCCTAGACTCTTTCTTTCTTATTGTTTTACATCAACATAAATCAAATCAATCAATCAATCTCATCGACCCAAGATAAAATTCACTCCATAACAACTAATTTACAGCTACCGTCTCTCTATGGATTCGACCCCTACGTACTACATTCATTTGTGTATAGGGTATTTATTTTTGCATAGGTGTGCGATAGCCTATCAAATTTTTGCGCCCTTGCTGGGGAGACAGTTTTGTTTGTTATTAGTTTTTGAATTTATCTTGTTTTATTTTGTCCCGGGGAACACTTGTTTCTTGGAATCTTTTTCACGGTTTTCTTGTAGTTTTAGTGACTTTTTCAGGTGGTAAAACTATCTGAAGGGGACCCTCATATGGTCCAATGGCTGTATTTCCTTTCCTACAACAACAAAACCAACCCTTTCATGACTATTTGTCCCAATTTGACGAATACGTTAATCATATTGCTTCTCTTGGATTCATTTACAATGGATATGAATTGGGCCAGGTTGTGTTTGATGGAATGGATTCTGAGTCCCGTGATTTGGCTCTTTACATGAGTCGTGGGAGTCTTTACTACAAGAGTGCGGAGGAGCTTTGGGTTTTCCCAAGGTTCATGGCCGACCAATGTCTGGAAGTAGCTCGCCAAGAAGAATTGAGGCGTTCAATGCTTCTTCAAGATCATTTGGAGCAACAAGCGTCTGAGGCTTGTATCATAAAAATACTCGAAGACATGCTAACAGAAATGCAAGAAGGAAATGAGAGATTTATCGAAGCTTCTACTCCTCCACCTTCCCAATGTGTGTCTTTTGCCCCTAATAATTTAGAATTATTGGAAGACGATGATGATGGATATAATTTTTCTTTTGAAATTTCCCTTAACATCACTCCAATTGACCACTTAGAGACTGATCATGTTAATGACATTGACCTTGTAGTAGATGACACCCATGCACTACAGGAATTCCAGTCTCGGGCGATCAAAATAGGCGACCGATTTTAGTCGCTAAAAGTAAATTGGCGACCGAAAGAAGTCACCATGCAGTAGTCGCCTAAATTGACTCGGGCGACCGATTTCTGTCGCCAATTTGGCGACTGACACATAAATTTCGTCGTCAAATTTGGCGACCGATTTCTGTCGCATTTCCATAAATTTCCGTCGCCAATTTGGCGACTGCCACGTCATCGATCGCCATTTTGATATTAGAAAAATAAAAAAAAATAAAAAAAAATTACTGCAAATTCTATGTTAAGCTCAGCGAAAAAAAGCAATTAAGCGACACCATTACAAAGCTAAACAAACCATTCCAATAAAAAAAAAGCCCAAGATCTGATCATTTCATTAAAAAAATTTATATTTACATTACAATCAAGAACATAAAACTACAAACACCTCCAATATTTACAGCAATTTAGAATAACAAAAAAAAAAATAAAAAAAAAATTAGTACCACAATAATTTTGAATTGTAATGTAAATAACAATTTTCTCGCCTCTTCTCCTTCCTCTGTCGCCTCTTTGCACGCCACCATCACCTACGTCGTCATCCTGTGGTTGTCGTCGATCCTTGCCATCTCCTACTACCACAATAATTTTTGCATTAAAATCGTTTTGGTGAAGTAAAAATAGGAGAGAAAGGGAGATTTAGTAAAGTATAAAGTAAAAAATGAGAAAGGGAGATTTGATAGAGTATGAATTTATAAAGATAAGACAAATGGAGATTGATAGAGTAAAAAGATGAAAAAAAGGAAATGAAGGAGGTAATGATTAAGGAGATGAATGAGTATAATTTATTTGGACTTTGGGTATTATGTGGGGGAGGTTGGACTTTGGGTAATATGTGGGGGAGGTGGGATCTAATATCTGAGGTAGGTGACTGAAATGGGCGACGGAATGGTGCGGTCGCCAAAATGGCGATTAAAAATGGTCGCTATTTTGTTTTTTTAATCGCCAACCTCTATTATTGTACGGATATATCGTAGTCGCCAATTTGGCGACGGCTATCAGTCACCCGATTTTTTTTTGGTCGCTAAATTGGCGACTGTACTGTTCAGTCGCTTAATCTAGTCGCCCGAGCACGAAATTCTTGTAGTGATGACATGGATATTGTTGGGCCCAATTTTAATGACACGGATGGAGTTTCACCCGAACCTTTGGAAACCTTTGAGAATCCTTTCACGGAGGACGTAGTTGACCCAATTGTGGTTGATGTGGGACTTCGCAATGAGCCCATCGAGGATAAGTGGGAAGAACCGACCATTTTCAATGAGACCCACCTCCTTGATCCTTTATACCACCAATTTGAGACCATATATGATCATAATTTGTGCACGAACGATTTATTTCATGGTCTTAAGCATGACGCTCCATCTCTTGCTGACGAGTGGAGTAATACGGTGGTTGTTTTTGAAGCTTCTTCTACGCATTTTGATAAGATTTTTCATCCTTTTCCTTTGATCTTTTATGCGTTAATCTTATCAATTGTGTATATATGCTTTTGTATTGCCCCTGTACAGGTATATGATCGGCTTCTAAGGGCTTTGACTTTTTTTTTTAAGGATGACGAAGGCCACAACGTTCGAAAAATAGGAGTCTAGCAAGACTTAATATTTGCGCTTTTTGGGAAGCAAGCCAAGCTTTTATTTATTTTTGTTTTTCATTTTCCGTAATTTATATTTTCGTAGACTTAGAAATAAAATTACTAGACTTGACGGTGTTTATTTTTATGGTTTGTAGGTGAAAAAAAAAAAGATAAGGAGTCTCGATGAGGTTATGAACGCTTCCCCATGCACGAAACCCCGTTCGGGGTCGTAACTTTCAAAAACGGGACGGTATTAAGAATCACGGAGAAAAGTCAAAATCCATCTAACTCGGTCAACCCCGATCGGGGACGCCACTTTTTCCGAAAAAAAAAATTGATAAATCACTTGCAAACATCATTCCTTCATTATAAAGTCTAGTAAGTGTTCTTTCCTTTGCATTTTAGTTTATTTTCTCGCAACCCATTAAATACGACACCCTTGTCCTTCTTATTTATGTGCTTTGAGCCATTTTTATGGTTTAGTTGGGTGATTTACATCTTGGCACATTGAGGACAGTGTCGTGTTTAGCTTGGGGGGAGATTGCATTGTAGTGTAGGTTGCATTTAGAAAATTTAGAAAATTTTGAGAAATTGTGTGTTTTTGCTTACTTATAGCCTACTTTTGTCATAAAAATGTATTTTATGCCCTCTTGCTTATCCTAATGATAGCTTATATCTAATGATGTATTCTTATTTGATGGATAATTGCTACATGGGGATGTCTTGACATAGTAGGTGGGAGATGGAAAATGAACCGAATAGGCTAATCTTGACTATTGGCAAGCTACAAAATTTGTAAGGTAGAACCTCCTTAGACCGATGCATCCATATCGGTCTCTCTTAGGTTAGTGTAGGTATCCTTATGGTGTGTGTTATATTAATAACGCACAAGTATGGTCTTGATTTCATCTCTTTATAAGCATGCATTCATTTGTTGTTAGCATTTTGGAGTCATTCACATGATTAAATTTGTCTTTTTGAACCCTTTCACAAAATTTATCCTTAACTACATATAAAAATTGCCTACCTTGTTGAGCTAGTAGCTTTGATGAGTTGTGTTTAGGTGCTCATTTGGGATTTGTTTTATCTTGAAATATCATTTTGAGCTTGGTCTTAATGCTCTTGGAAAAAAGAAATGAGAAAAGGAAAAGAATTGAAAAAAAATAAAAGAAAAATGAAAAATGAAAAAATGATGGAAATGAATTGAAAAAAAAAAAGATGAGAAAGAAAAAAAAAGCATGAAATGAAAAAGAGAGGCATGGTTTGTATTTTAAAGAGAAGAAGAAGTTGATGTAAGAAGCTCTCATATTTTATTCATAAAATTTTGGAGAGTATTCTTATTATTTGAATCGGAATTTTGGGATTAGTTTTGGGATTGACCATCTTTGCATTTGGTTGTTACTAGCTCGACTTATCTCCACATACCATAAATCATTTGTTCCCCTTTCTTACCTATTACTTATTTGTCTTCTTCTTACCCTTGGCTTCCTTTACATGCTTATATTTGAATGTTTTAACTTGTAGTTTTGAAATGATTACCATATTAGATTGCGGGCACATTCTCATGAGTCGAGGATAGATGAGTATTTTCACACAATTTATCCTTTCACATAAAAATGAGTTTGAGTGCATTAGTCAATAGATCACGCAAGAGCTTAAAGGTTCGTTCAAAGTCTTCCATGCTACACCGTCATATAAATCTCATCCATCTTTTTGCATTATTCCTTATGCCCATGTTGTCTCGGGTTTTGAATCATTATGCTTAACTTGTTTTAGGATATTGCAATTGATGGGATATGGTTTCTTGCTTAGGGACAAGCAAGAATTTAGCTTGGGGGAGTTTGATAAGTCCATTTTATGTAGATTTTATCTCCTTATTTTGGCTCTAATATATATGATTATTGCACTAAGCTTAATGATTTTATGAGCTAATATTGTATTCTAGTTGTCTTTGCTTGTTTTGTCACATTTTGTAGGAAGTTGAGCTTTTAGAAACTTATTCCATCACTTGTGCAAGTAACTAGAAACAAGGCTAAGTAAAGAAGCAAACATTGGACCAACCTTGAAGTGTTACATGGATTTGCATGCATAAAGATATGGATTAAAATGAGAAATGCAAAATAAGGTCTTATGCAAAGTTAAGCCCAAGATTTAAAGTCCAACTAAGGTGGAAACTTTATATGCTTAGTGAAGCTTTAGATGCTAATATCACATTTAACCGGGTGAATTAAGATGGTATTAGTGGCTCACATTGGATCCCCTTGGCATTTAATCAAGAAGTGAAGAGATTTGAAGCAAGCTTTGGGATGTTTATTGAATGCTCTTAGGATGCTCACTAAGCATTTAACTGGAGGATTGAAGTTGAGTTAATAGCTCACTTAGGATTACTTTATTAATTAATCAAGCAATTAAGAGAAAATACTTGGGGTTGATCCCTTGTATTTACTCTAAGTTTCACCCCTCATTTCATATATAAAGGGTGTAGACTTCAACACTTAGGACACATATCTATCACACACATTTTTCCACATAGAATTTTCTCTAAACTTCAGTAGTTAGATTAGCTTAGTGTAGTTTAGTTTTCATTAGTTTGTTATCATTTCCTTTAAGTATTACAAATTACAATTTCATTTCCAAGTTATTTCCTTTTGCATTGTTTTTCAATTCCAATTCTATTTCCATTGTTGAGGTAATTTATTTTTAGTATTATTTCTTTATCAATATGTTTATCATTTTGTTCATCATTATCTTAATTTACATAATGCAAGAGTAGTATATCTTGTCTAGGGGATAAAGGGAGTCATGCATAAAAAGTATTTGTTACATGATAAATTAGGATGCTTAGTGATCACATAGTAGTTTCTATAACATGCTTGTACCTTATTGTTAATCTTTGATTGTTGATCACAATATTTGATTAAATTTGTTAATTCATTTTTATAAGTCGAGAGGTATGAAAATGAATTAGACTAAGCATGTGTAGTAGGACGACCTACTCATAAACGAGAGTTTCTCTTGGACCTGGTCTATGGTTGACACTAATATCGATAGGTGGGTGTCTTTAAGCCTAAACAATTATCATTATTATCTAATCCGAGTTTGATATAAAGCATTTACATATATTTTCATGTGTGACTCGACTTCCCTAAACTCTTTCTTTATTATCGTTTTTACATCAACATAAATCCAATCAATCAATCAACCTCATCGACTCAAGATAAAATTCACTCCATAACAACTAATTTACAACTACCGTCTCTCTGTGGATTCGACCCCTACGTACTACATTCATTTCTGTCTAGGGTATTTATTTTTGCATAGGTATGCGATAGCCTATCAATGTATTCACCCCCATTATCCGAGTATAACTGGAGAAGAGGTTTGTTAAAGTATTTTTCAACGAGAGAGCGGAAGCGAGTAAAGATAGCTAATGTGTTGGATTTACGACGAAGTAGATATAGCCAAATGTAATTGGTAAAATGATCCATAAAAATTAGTAATATTTGAATTTATCAATGGAGTAATGTGGTGAGGTCCAGACAGCAGAGAAAACAAGTTCAACAGGGGAGGTGGACGAAAGACTGGATAAAGCAAAGGGTAACTTGTGACTTTTATTAATGTTACAAGGATTATAGTCATAAAAGAAGAAAAAGAAGTAATAGCTAGAATAAATTGGAATTAAGAAGCTTGACAATAGAAGAAGACGGGTGACCGAGATGATGATGCCAGGTAGATAGGGTGGTGACGGCACCAATGAGAACATCAGGAGAGGGAGGAGGCAACCACTCATAGAGACCATTAGTGTTGTGGCCGTGAAGAAGAAGTTTTCCCGACATCTGATCCTTAAGACAAAATTCAGAATGTGAGATGAAAGCAACATCATTATAGTCGAGACATAATTGGGAAATGGATAGAATATTACGAGATATAGACGGGACATGTAAAACATTAGTGAAATTAAGAGAAGAAGAAGGAGTTTGAATAGAGAAAGAACCAATGTGTTGAATTGGAAGAGATGTGCCGTCTCTAATGATTAAGTCATCGGTTCTGTCATATGGAGCATGAAGGGAAAGAGCGTCGAGGTCACTGGTAATATGGTGTGTGGCCCCGTTGTCTAGGATCCAAGGGTGAGTGGAGGCAGCAGTGGAGGTGCTAGCCTTGTTTAGTTGAGGTGATTGGGTGGTTTTGGGTTTATAGGTAGGGCGAGGGGGTACTATAATATTAGGAAATTGGCGCTTAAAGTCACCGCAAATCGAGAGGTAGTGTCCCTGTTGATGACACCATAACACTTCCCCTTGAATCGTGCTTGGTTGGTGGATGGCGAAGGGGAAGATGGTCGGGAAGTAGGTAGTGGTAGAAGACCAGCAATGGTAGTAGGTTTGGGTGGTGCACGATTGGAAGAACGGTATGCAGCAGTAAGGGCCGTGGTGGATAAGGTAGATGAGACATCAGTAGGATGGGAGTTGAGGAGGTCATGTTGGAGAAGCTTTTCATATAAGGCATTAAAGGTAATGAGGGTGTCCCTTGCACGTATGACTTCAATGACCGGTCGATAAGTCGCAAAATCGAGACCTTTAAGGACATGAGCAATGATGTCCTCGTCGTCCATTGGCTTTCCCATGTGAGCAAGTTCGTTCGTGGCCGCTTTAATGGCCTGCATATACTCCGTGATATCTTGAGTCGTCTTAGTAATGTGACGAAGTCGATTCTTGACTTGTAAGAAGTGACCACGGGACGTATTAGCGTATGTGGAAGCAAGTAGAGTCCATATTTCGAGCAAGATCTTGGATTGAAGAAGGAGCGGTGTAATGCTCTTAGAGATGGTACCACGAAGGGCACCACTAATAAATTTGTCCTGTCGGAACATGTGGAGAAGGCAGGATTGGCCGTCTCCTTCATGTCCGCAACAATTGTCTTCGGTGGTGGAGGGTGAGTACCATCCACAAATTTGAGGAGATCATAACCTCGAAGCAAATCTTCAATTTGTGTGGACTAGGCTCGATAATTTTGTGTAGTGAGTTCGGGGCATTGAGAGAAATTGACGATAATGAAAGGTGAGGAAGCATCCGCAGAATTGGGGATGAAAGATCCACCACCCGACATGGTGAAGGGAAAGAGAGGAAGAGAAAAAAAAATATGTTAGAGAAGATGAAGATCGATGTTTAGCTCGATACCATGTAAGAAATATAATTGTATGGAATTGATTAACAAAAGATACAATACATCGACTATATACTAGAGCTAAGGACTAGGGTTTACATATAATTAGGAAACTAACGATCTTAGATATAATACAAATATACGGTGCTTGGAGCGTAAGGCAACTATATACGAGATAATATATACAAGAAAATATCTAGGGAATATCTTCTTTAATAATATCCCCCCTACCCTGCCACCACCAGCATCCCCGACGAACGCCGTGCCTCTCCCAAACGCCGGCGACGACCGCCGTCCCTCACCCTAACGCCGACGACGATTTAAGCAAACCTTAATTTAATTAGTGTAAATTAGTTCCTTAATTTGATATAATATAATTAATAAAATTAAGAATTAGAATTATTACTTGATCAAAACGAGAATTAGCATCTGTAATGCATTCATAATTGTGCAATTTGACGGATTTGAATAATTTTGTGGATTTGATTAATTTTGTGAGTAAGAGAATTAGAAATAATTTTTTTTTTGCTTCTAGGCAAAGGGCATATAATGGAAAAATAATGAAAAAAAGTCAATGAATGAGTAAAATCCGTACATAAATGAGCAACTATGAAACAAATTTACAATTGAAATGATAGGATATGAAAATGAGATAGTTTGAGCTGGTGGTAATCACTACTTTTAGTACCATCCGAGATATATTAGTAAATGACGAGGATAGGGTATAATAGAAATTTTTTATTTTTTATTGAACAATGTTTCTGACTACAATTCAGTAAGGCGGTTGTTAATGAATAAAGAAACTTTCCATATTATTTCTACCTTAACAAGTTTAAATACGTCAACAAATAATTTCAGCACGCACCGACCTTCCTTTAAATTTTCAACTTTCCTTATTTTATCCCTAAGCTCTTGTATAAATAACCAACAGAAATTATGATAATATAGAAATATATCGACCATATATTTCGGATATATGGAGATATATTGTTGTATATTTTAGATGATTTGTTACCTTATTTCTAGGATGTAAATTAGGGTAGTTTTGACTAGTGTGTAATATATAACCTAATGCTTGTAACCCTTTTTTTATGATCAATTAATTCGGCTATCAACCAATCTTTCACACAACATTATTTCTCAGTTTATCATGGTATCATCGGAGCAGGTTTGATCCTTGCATCCGTCATTTTTTTTCAAATCTAATACACCTTCAATCTTCATAATGACAAAAATCGGAGATTCCGGTTTTGACAGTGGAAAAGGGAAAGGCAGTGGTACTGAAACTATGGCTATACCTCTGTTCTCTCCTCTATTCCTATATCCTTCCGATAGTCCGAGCCTCAAATTGACTCAGACAATTTTCAATGGCGATAATTACGATCTCTGGGCTGATGCAGTTAAAAACGGGCTTGACGTGAAGCATAAGTTAGGCTTCATTGATGGCACCGTAAAGAAACCCGAGGG
This sequence comes from Silene latifolia, assembly GCF_048544455.1. Taxonomy (NCBI): domain Eukaryota; kingdom Viridiplantae; phylum Streptophyta; class Magnoliopsida; order Caryophyllales; family Caryophyllaceae; genus Silene; species Silene latifolia. The sequence goes on along the minus strand of NC_133526.1, from coordinate 32,661,064 downwards.
ATCCGAAGAGGATAATTATTAAGTGGTGGCTTGGCGTCAATGCAACGCCATGATAAAGGCTTGGTTGCAGAATGTGATAGACGAGAAGTTGCATCCAAGCCATTGCTTTTTCTAGCACTATTGTCGAGATCTGGAAGGAGCTAAAGGAACAGTACGCAGCGGGTAATGCTCACCGTGTTCATCAACTCAAGGCTGATTTGACAGAGTGCAGGCAGGGGAACCGTTCCCTTGTTGATTACTATACTCATCTAAAATCAATCTGGGACGAGTTAGCCACCTATAGCCATGTCCCAGCATGCACTTGCGGTGCCGGAGCAGAGTTTCTTAAGGAGAAAGAGGAGGAGAAGGCTCATCAATTCATTATGGGGCTCAACACAGCCTTGTATGATAATCTTCGCTCCAACTTGTTGATGGATGATGACCTGACTTCTCTCAATCGTGTTTATGCTATCGTTTTGCGAGAGGAGCACCACAAGGCCATGACGCGTGTCCAAGAGGAACAAACGAATGAAGTTACCATGAGTGCTCGTACTGGAGCAAGCCAGGGTCGTGGCAATTCTGTTACTGCCCAGGCCGAGCACACACTACGCCAAATAAACATCCAATAATGGTCAAATAATACAATTATCTTCATTAAATAGAAACACGGAACCGTTATTGCAATGACTGCTGTTAAATATATACCACGGTTGTATGACCGTTATATAACATCAATAACGGATCTATAATACCATTATCACTACTCAAGAACCGTTATAAAACTGTTGTTAATTATGTTTATGGCAACAAGTATACTTTTAAGAAACCATTATTAGATATTAATAATGGTTTCAAACCCGTTGTCCTAGTTTACTATTGACAACGGTTTAGTGGTTCCAAAACCGTTGTTAAATATTATCTATGATAACGGTTCATTTCGTTATCTTATTTAATTAAATGTCAATATTTAACAACAGTTTTATTGCGTGATAAACCGTTTTATATTTATCAATTGATGAAAGTTTGACAACGGTTCTTCTTAAATAAACCGTTGTTAACATTTTGAATCGACAACGGTTATCGTTCGTTATCTTATATTTTTGGCGGTTTGAATGGGGAGGGAAAAGATGTTAACGGCTATTTATCTAAATAAAACCGTTGTCAAATAATTGTTTGCAACGGGTTGTTTTTAACCGTTTTCGTTTTTAATTTTTTTTTCTTTTTTTTTTAAAAAAAAATTTAGCTTGTTCTAGCAGCTGCTAAAATGCTATTTTTTTCAGCAGCGTTTGTAGTAGCTGTTGGAATGCTATTTTTCAGCTTCTGCTGAAAATAGAATTCTAGCAGTTGTGCACTGCAAAAATTCGATCATGCATCAAAATATTACACCCCGTGATCAATTAAACCCAGTTTCAAAACAATACAAACAGGATGATCAAAAGCCAAAACACAAATTCCTCAAAAAAACAAAAGAAGCCAATACACAATGGCTCTCTCTCTCTCTCTCTCTCTCTATATATATATATATATATATATATAAATATATATATATATATATATATATATATATATATATATATATAGTGTAAAGATCAAGTAAGTCCATGTCTTACATTTGAGTCCATGAATCCTCATCCAAGCCATTGGATGAGGAAGATGGGTGGTGGAGATCAAAACACAAAAAGGTGATTAATTAGCCAAAAAAACACTCTCTCTCACTAGCTTAACTAATCCACCCTAATTATCACTAATTTCACTATATATAATTTATCATCACACCCATTTATCTCTCATCTCACACAATTCATTCACCTTCTCTATCAAAAAACCCAATAAAATCAAAACCTAAAAATTCAAAAAAAAATTCCCCCTCTTTTCCTCACCAACCCACCTCCTCAGCCGACACCACCATACCCGACACCACCACCATCTGACGCCACCACCACCACCCACAAAAAAAAAACCCAAAAAAAATCCCATTGACCACCGCCCCCGCACTCCCCACACGGCCGCACCACCACCTCACCCCACCCACCACACCGCCGCACACCCCACACTTCACAGCCACCACCGCCGCACGATCTCCTCCGCACAACAACCACCACAGCCCACACTCCCCTCCCTCACCAGCCACGACCGCCACCTCCACTCCTTCATCAGCCACCACCGCACACACGACCCCACGCCTTTCTCTCATTCCCCCTTACCACAACAGCCCCACAACCACCTCCACCCCAACCTCGATTTCTCGCCGCCTTCCTCCTCCCTCCACGCTGCCGCCATCTCCTTTTCTACTTCTCTTTTTTTTTTCTTTTTTTCCAGATCTGGAAGTTGCTTTTTTTTTTTTTTTTTTTTTTTTTTTTTTTTTTTCCAGAAACGACACCCCAGATTTGGCTTTTTTCTTCTTTTTTTTTTTGTTTTTTTTGTATTTTTTTGTTTTCGTTGGTATTTATATGGTTGTTGTGGGTGAAGTCGGTTTTCAGATTCATTTAACTTTTTTTTCTTTTTTGTCTCGTTTTTTCAGATTATTTCGTTTCTTTTTTTACAATAAATTTCAGATTTCATTTTTATGTTTTTCATTTTCATTTTCTTTAGATTTCATTTTTATGTTGTGGGTGAAGTCGGTATATTTATTTTGTTTCGTTGAGTAAATATTTTAGATCTTTTTTTTATTTTGTGAATTTTTTTATTTTACTCTTGCATTTACAAAGTACATCTCATATAATTTGTAAATTTTAATCTTAGATATATTTAAAATGTCGTCTCCTCATTTTTCTTTAATTGTTGTTGTATTAAATCGTTTTTATTTGTTAATTTTCATCTTAAATGTGCATTTTTTCTCCTAGAATTACTCTTTTTTCTGCTAAAATTACTCTTTTTTCGGTTAGAATTACACTTTTATTTTCATCTTAGAATTACTCTTTTTTCTACTAAAATTACTCTTTTTTCGGCTAAAATTACACTTTTTGTTGTTAGAATTACACTTTTTTCTGTTAAAATTACACTTTTCTTAATTAAAATTACACTTTGTTCTGTTAAAATTATACTTTTTTTTTGCTAGAATAACACTTTTTTTGACTAAAATTACACTTTTTGTTGTTAGAATTACACTTTTTTCTGTTAGAATTACACTTTTTTCTGTTAAAATTACACTTTTCTTCATTAAAATTACACTTTTTTCTGTTAAAATTATACTTTTTTTTTGCTAGAATAACACTTTTTCCGGCTAAAATTACACTTTTTGTTGTTAGAATTACACTTTTTTCTGTTAGAATTACACTTTTTTCTGTTAAAATTACACTTTTTTTCATTAAAATTACACTTTTTTCTATTAAAATTATACTTTTTTTTTGCTAGAATAACACTTTTTTCGACTATTGGACTAATGATACACTCTCCATGGACTTGGTCATATTCTCATATTCTCACTGGACTAATGTTACACTCTCAATGGACTAAAATTACATTCTCAGTGGACTGAAATTATACTTTTCTGGACTAAAATTACACTTTTCTGGACTAAAATTATATTCTCCTTGACTAAAAATAACAATCTCATTGGACTGAAATTACACTTATCTGGACTAAAATAACACTTTTTGTCATTAAAATAACACTCGTAAAATGCTAAATTACAATAACTTGTGATAAAATTACAAAAATTGAAAATATTATTCGTTAAAATCACTCGGAAAAGATTGAAGTTAAACTTGTAAAACGCTAAATTCTCGAAAATATTCACTAAAATAACACTTTTTGTCATTAAAATAACACTTGTAAAATGCTAAATTACAATAACTTGTGATAAACTTACAAAAATTCAAAATATTATTCGTTAAAATCACTCGGAAAAGATTGAAGTAAAACTTGTAAAACGCTAAATTCTCGAAAATATTCCTTAAAATTACACTTTTTGCTGTTATAATTACACTCGTAAAATCCTAAAATGTCGAAAACTTGTCTCGAAAAAAAAAAAAACGAAAAAAACCGAAACAGGAAAAATGTTAACAAAATTTTCATAAACTTTGAAGTATAAGACAAAATATGGTGTTAATTGTGTATGATAATGAATTAGTGAATGTATTATTAAAACTAGAGAGAGAAGTGAATTAATTAGTGTTAAGTGTGTTTTTTGCTTTCAATCTCAACCTTCCACCATGCATGATCCAAGGGTTGTGGGAGGGACTTATGGACTCAAAAGATATAAGGGACTTATTTGAACTTGACACTATATATATATATATATATATATATATATATATATATATATATATATACACACACACACACACACGTACATAAAGCATGAGCAAACTATTGAGACTCCGCTAATGAAACAACATAACTGGCCCACATATTTCTCATCCGATTGATGTCCTCTGGCGAATATTCTGGTGCTTTGTTGAGTATTAGTGGAAACTACAATTCAAAATATATATAATCAAAATAGATATAATACATGGAAGTATACAGAATTGAACTCAATTTACATCTGAAATAGTTTTTAAATCACACTAATCCGTATCGGAATGGTAGAAAGTTTTCCGTCGATAACCTTCCACATGGAGTGACAAACGTAAAAGGCGCATTGTTTGTCGTCTGGTGCTTTAGTAGACTATTATATAAATCACACACAAATCGGCTGAATTAGATAATCAACCTCTCGCCTAAACATTAATTAAATGGTACGTGTAATTATTAAGAATACATTTACTATTGGCGTGATAAAATTGAGATCAATGTTGCTTTCATATTTCCCAAATGGACATAATCTTTTTTTTTGCTTCAAAAACACTAATTCATAAATATACACACATGCCATTATTATTTGCATATATATGGCTCAAGTCATACAATAACAAATGACATTATTGAAGGTTGTAAACTTACCCAGTTATCATCCTTACACAACTGTCAGAGGGTTTGCCTTCGCGAGAGTCAATCAAGTACACTGTTTTTGTTTCAACTTGGATTGTCAGTAGCACCCAATGCTTCCTATTCATTTTGAGACATTGAACTGTTAGTTCATTTACACGCATTTAAGCATGTTAATAATAAATTTATAGAACCGTGATTCATTACAATAATCACGTACTATACATACATATTCTCATTGTAGGGAGCAAGCCATAGTTTTTTGGACGATATCAACCGACGAGCGATACTATTGATTTGTTCTTCGTTTGAAATTCTGTTAACAGAGAACGCCTTAAGACTCAAGAATCCGTAGGCGTGACTAGGGACCTTCCACTCAGCGAACTGATTATTGAGGTACCTATTATGCCACATGGAATGAAGATTGTTATTGTAATTGATAATTTTCACAAACATCATTATTCGTAAATGGAAATGACTTAATAGTTATATTAATAAAATTTACTTCATCCAAATCAAAATGTGAACAACATCTAAATTGTCAAGGTCGACAAATTTCATCAGTTGCTTCGGGTCTAGTATGGTTGTATCAGTTGTTCCCATAACTTCCTTTTCAATGCTAATCATGACTACATCACCTGTAGGTGACCTCTTTACAGCCAGGTTATGCAAAGCCTTCAGCGAAGCAGTTTTCATCTTTTTCTTATATTCACACGATTCATAATAAGAATCATAAGCAGGCTTGGCTGCAACAACTTTCGTTAACGTAGTAGTAATTGCTTTAGCTGCCATCATGGCTTTGCTTAAGTTCTGCAAACGTAAAGATTAAAGTAGTTACGATATGTTAATATTCATATCCTAATATATTTAAAGAACAAGTGACCCCCTCAGTAAAGATTAACGTCTGCATATAGGTACCTCGGGGATGACAACATTGATGAGTTTGTCAGGCCATTGCACAAAAGAGCTTAGGGCTTCTTTCAAATAAATGACCCCCTCAGTAGGAAATGGTACTTGTACTTCCCCATACTCGTCTTTATATAATTGGGACACTTCCAATTTCCTGCAATTGTGACGTAGGGGTATACCATGAACCTTAACTTGCTGAAGCCGGTCGTAATTGAACACGTATCCCTTGGCAACAACAACTTTCTGTTTCCCCTGTAAATAGGATAGACGACAAGCCACCTTGAAATCGCCCTTCACGTCAGCTTTAATCAATTAGTACACATACATTCACTACCTTTAATAAATTTCCTAAGTAAAAAACGTGTATGATATGAATAATTATAAACTAGCAGCTATTACTTTTTTCGGTGTTGAAAAGAACATCTGATCATCAACTACCGCCACTTCATCCTGTGTCACGGCCTTCCTGGCATCCTCTTCCTCTTCAACTTCCTGATATCGATCCTCGGCTCCCACTTCAGTCTCCTTTCCCATTTCCTTCTCCCTTGTCATGTCATCTTCGACTTCCTTCTGTACATTAACACTTGTCCATATAACACGTACTGATTTTCCAAATCATATAACACATTGTATATAAGACAAATATTATTACCTCTTTTTCCTCCTCCTCCTCCTCCTCCTCCTCCTCCTCCTCCTCCTCCTCCTCCTCCTCCTCTGCTTCCTTTATGACTTCTTGAACCATATCCAACTCCTTTTCTGATGGCTTTTCCCCAGTTTCCAACATTCTCATCATCAACCTGGCTATTTTATGTAGCTGTGTAGTAGAAATTAATGTCAGCATATATAGTTGTAAATTAATTACGTTGGTTCAAATACAGTATTTATAAATTACCTTCTTGGAAGCATCACCACGTCGAGTAGTTTTCCCAAAATACTTAGTGATACCAACATGCGTTCCTACGCCTCTTACACGACCTGGATGCTCTACTTTGCCGATTGCCCTAGCAAGAATGTCATCACATCCTTTAGGCTTCCATTTTCCTTCCTCTACCTCCTTCTCACAGATCCTCTACATACACATAAAACCATTAAGCAACACACAATTATATAACTCCGACTACCAGTGGTAGGAGTGACATATTTATTCAAACTTACAATTTTCTCTTTGATGTCCTTATCATATTCAGTTTCCGTCTTTCCATTCTTAGGAGTGTAACCTTCCACCCAAGCGTCGTGACGACTGAATTTTCCAAGCTTTGCCTACAATTCATTCATCATATTGATATCCTCTCAAAATATGTATGATTACGATGAACATATATAACATCCGACTATAACACCTAATAGTCTAATACTATAAGAATTGTGTACTTAAAAGTTTCTTCTTAATCAATCTATAACCACCTCGGGAGCCGTAAAAGACAGTCTTTTTCTTTGAAATGTTCGCCTTGTTCCTCTCACTCATAGCCTTCATCAAATAAATTGTATCAAAAAACATAAGCATGACCAAACACTAAACTAAGTATACTTCTTTACTTATTATTATTATTAAGTTACCTTAAACTTGTCAGACTGCTTATAAGCGATATAGCTATCCCAATGGTCCTGACTGACATACGGATACTTCTTTTTTGGTGGGTTCTTGTTCATCTCCCCGGTTTCCTTTTTGAACAAGTGGTTCTCAGCCATCTTTAACTTTCAAGATTTGAGTGCTTCTCCTGTCTTTTTTTAGGTACTTATCATACATTTCGTAGACAACGTAAGCTAACTGCATATATGATGAGCATAGTTGGTACAAGTGTTTCGGCTAATACACATATCAAGTAGTAACTTAATTTCAGCTAAAACATTTATTATTGTATATACATACCTTTATTCTGTTTATTAGCATGGTGTTCCGTATTTGACTCGGTTCACATATACGCGGCGTACCGAGAGGCACATATTATCTTACACAACAACCAATCCAACTCGCAAAATACCCAACATACTCACCATATGGCAGCCCCGTATCTTTATCCCATTGTAAGGGATTAAGTATCTTTGAATTTATTGCTTCTAGGGAAACCCTGTGGCGCATTCGACCCGCAGTGTGTTGCAAATTATTCTCATCACCTGAGTCGTCGCCTGACGCATTTCCATCGTTTCTTTTGTGCTTTTGGACCATATCTAAAGCAGAAATTAATAAACAAATAATAACAATGCATACTTATAATAACAAACAAATCTCTAGAGAGAAAGGTTTATTACTTCTTTAAAGAGGAGAATCCGGATTGATCTGGCGGCGGCAATGGCGACGATGACTGCGACGGCGATGGGGTAGGCTGGTGGTAGAGAGGAAGCTTAATGTTTGAGAATATTATGTGGGGGAGGGGAAGCTCAGAGTATATATGTGTGAATAATACAATACTTGCAAGACCTTGTTTATTGGAAAGTAATAAACACGATATAAGAAAAACCGTTATATTTTGTTTCCAAACAGACTACGGTTTTGTTTGAAACCGTAATTCATTAGTACTATCTACAACGGGTTCGAAATAACCGTTTTCTGAAATATTTTCATTTTGTTTGATTTTGCCGCCATGAAATAAAGCAACATTTTTATATACATAACAACGGCCTCAACCGTTATAACTGTACACGTCCTGAATAACGGTTTGGGTATATATCCGTTTTAATTTATATTTCATTTTGTTTGATTTTACCGCCAAGAAATAAAGCATCATTTTTATATAGATAAAGCATCATTTTGTTTGATACGATTTTTCCCTAACCCGCCCGCTGCAACAGCAGAAAATGTTTACAACAACAGTTTGATATATATAACAGCAAGACAATAATTACACATGACGTAAGATAACTCGATTGGATTGCTGATATTTTCACGGCTGCCGGGAACGGTTTTTGGATTTGCTAGTCTCTTCATTAACCCAAATACCTTCATCATGATCATCCCGTGTATATATGTTTGGAATGTTCAAATTTTCAACATCATTACCAAATTGTGTTATAGCACTGTGATCAAGTCCTTCAAATTCGACGTCTTCATCATCTGGAATTCGGCGATGGCAAGATAGAACAACTGACCACTTCTTATCCATAGGATCGGTAACATAAAAAACTTGTTTTGCTTGTGACGCTAATATAAAAGGATCGTCCTTTTTTCCAACCTTGTCAAAATTTACTAATGTGAATCCTTGTCAATAACTCCATAATATTGCATTGTACCCAAAATAGGATTTTTATCCTTTGAACTAGCAAAGTATATAGCCTGAGAATCTACGCAAACTCGACTGTTTTGCATTGTGCTCGCCTCATCTTGAATACGGGTAAAGAAAGTGTACCCATTGATCGCATACTCGCTATAAAAAGTTGCACGAGCATTAGGACCGAAAGCGAGATGTCGTAGGCTGGTTGAGCTATCATCAATTGGGTTGTCATCATTGTAAATAGTATCCTTAAACTAGTCACTAAATTGCTTGTAATGCTCATTTGTATACCATCTTTCGTTCTTATGAGGGTGTTTTCCCTTAAGGTAACTCTGGTGTTCTGCTCTGTAAGGCTGAACATGATCATCGTTAAATAGAACGTATGTATGAGCTCTATGTCGCATGTCAGATGACATATCCTTGGAAACACGACCCCTTACACCTTTTCCATTCATCCCGTCACTATGACGATTCGTAGGAGCTCCAATTAACTCATCCAAGGAGAGGTACGCGTAACAATACGAAAGAGCTTCATCGATAATTGCTCGCTCAGCAATACACCCCTCTGGACGATACCTATTAGATGTGTAATCCTTGTAAACTTTCATCAACCATTCGAATGGGTACTGATATCTCAAATACACTGGCCCGCGATACAAAACCTCCCAGACTAGGTGGACAGTCAAATGAACCATGATAGTGAAAAATGAGGGAGGAAAATACATTTCAAACTGACAAAGACCGGTGACGAGGATCTTCTGCAAAGTTTTCGCTTCATCGGGATCAATGACTTTACTGTTGATTGATTTGAAGAAATAGCAAAATCTAATTATAACATGTCGAACCTTTGGAGGTAGAATGGAACGAACGGCCACAGCTAGTAGTTGTTGCATCAATGTATGACAATCATGTGACTTTAAACCAATAAGTTTTAGGTCCTGCAACGAAATAAGGCTTCTAATATTAGATGAATAGCCCTCTAGCACCTTAATACCATGCAAGCATTCGCAAAACTCTTTTTTCTCCTTTTTTGAAAGAGTATGAGCTGCAGGCGGCAAAAAAGTCCGATTTCCTTTTGTTTTAGCTGCCAGCTCGGGCCTAATACCTATCTCAATCATACCATCCCTAGCTGCCTTGTTGTCTTTTGTCCTACCCGGGACATTCAGCATAGTATTGATTATATTATCACAAACGTTCTTTTCAATGTGCATAAAATCTAGGCAATGCCTAACCGGGAGGTCACGCCAGTACGGAAGTTTGGAAAAAATATGTTTTTTTTTATAACCATGAGTAGACAACTTAGGTCCCCTCTTCCCATACGTTATCTCAATATCTTTCACTTTATCATACACTTCATGACCATTCAAAATCCGAGGACTCCCACGTTGCTCAGGACACCCATTAAACGCCTTGTGAAGGTTACGATAATGATGATCAGGGCATAACCATCGACGATTTCCCCTGTACACATGCTTGCGAGAGTGCTTCAAATATTCTGATTCAACATCTCCCCCCTCTCCCACACAATGGGCAAGCCTATTTCCCATGTACAGTATGTCCAGAAAGATCGCTGTACGCCGGAAAGTCAGTTATTGTACATAATAACATAGCTCTCAGATTGAAACTTTCCTTCTTATAACCATCAAACACCGGTATCCCTCTTTCCCACAGAATCTTCAGATCATCTAGAAGTGGTTCCAAATACACATCTATGTCATTTCCAGGTTGTCGAGGGCCATATATCAACAAAGACAACATCAGATACTTCCGTTTCATGCAAACCCATGGGGGCAAATTATAGATGGCCAACACAACTGGCCAAGTACTGTGTTGGGTACTCATGTTTCCATGAGGGTTCATTCCATCTGTGGAGAGTGCTAGACGCAAGTTCCTTGCTTCTTTGGAGAAGTCTGGATATTTAGCGTCAAACTCTTTCAACTGTTGACCATCCGTTGGGTGTCTTAACTTTCCATATTCAATCCTTCCACTATTATGCCAAGTCAACATTCTTGCATCTTCTTCATTCAAATAAATCCTTATGAATCTTGGTATTATTGGAAAATACCACAACACCTTAGCTGGAATCCCTTCCTTAGTCTTATAACACCATACAGAGCAGCGCGAACAATATGATAATTTCTCATAATCTTTACGGTATAATATGCAGTCATTGGGACAAGCATGTATTTTCTCATATTCCATGCCCAATTCTCTAATCATTTTTTTAGCCTCATATGTTCGACTCGGAAGAACATTACCGTCAGGAAGCATGTCACATAGCAAAGCTAGAAGATCCGTAAAACTCTTATCACTCCACCCATTTGCCCCCTTCAACTTATATAGCTTTACCACCGCGGAGAATTTGGTATACTTATTACAATCAGTAAATAAAGGCATTTTAGATTGACTCAACTTCTCAATTAAATCATCAGCATTTATTTCCCCATCACCGGTAGCTTCAAAATCATCGAATCCATCATCTTCAACAAACTTCTCACCTAAAACAACTTCAGGTGTAGGTGAACGATTATTCACACACATCATATGCCTCGCCCCCTATATCTAAACCAGCAGCTTCAGGTGTATGATTATTTACCTCTACATCAGATTCCCCATCCTCATCCTCTAATTCTCCATGAAAAATCCAACGCCTATAATCTCTACTGAAACTATTCTTTTCTAAGTGTATTTTGACATCTGGGATAGGCAAAACCCTAATATTACCACATCTATTACAAGGGCAGGGGATTGATGAGTGGAGATGAAAATTTTCACTAACGAAATTGTAAAATTCAGCAATTCCATCATTATAAATGGGATCACCAATTTCACCATCAATCATCCAAGTACGACTCATATATAAGCCAGTAGCTATGAAAATGAGATTACTTTTCTTAAGCTATAAAGATTAATGACGGCGACGACGGCAAATATGACTTCTATAATTAGTTTTTCATTATAAATAACATCCTAAAAAAATAAACTCTCTATATATACACTAGTTGGTAAACTAAAATCACAAACTTTTCAGTTTTCACAGTGGATCTATTTTTACAACGGTTTTAAGAAACACCGTTGTTAATTGTTGTAATATGACAACGGCTTTAAAATAACCGTTGTTGATATATGTAATATGATAACGGCTTAACAAAGAACCGTTATCATTTTGTCTTATTATTGACATAACGGTTCTAATTCTTATTATTTTATTATGTCGTTTCCATTCTTTTTTATTATTATAAGTAGAAAGTTAGTCATTATAATATTTTATTTGGTGGATTGAATTTGAGTGTAAGGACTTGATTAAAACGTAGTAACAAATAATATAAATAATTAAACTTTTATTCAAATAACCACCATAATCAAAATACAACTCATAATGTCAGATAATAATTAATTAAAGACTTAATTAGAATCTGACGATGAATTAGGATAGGCTTCATGCCCAATTTCGGCATAGATCAAGTCGTAGATCGATTCTTCATTATCAGCGGGCAGCGCAGCGGGTGGAATGGCCTCTTTCTCCCATGACATAGGCACGGTTGCAGGAATGTGCTGCCTCCTGTATTGTGTCAGCAGACGAAAATCAACATGGGTCGCAACCCATAGATAAGGGCCCTTTTGTTTAGCATCCGAATAAAAGTCCTCTTTCCCCACATTTTTCTCCGCAAATCTAGCCCCTAATGTTCTTGCCTGACGAAAACTATCATGGCAGTTGGCTTCGTCAAACTCGATAAAAATGAAGCCTATAAAACCTTGCTTGTTTGTAGACACAGGGTACACTTTTTTAACCGCAGTGAAACCGGAGTCATAAAGCATTTGCATCAACCACCCAAAATTATGGTTTAAACCCTTTTCATTCCCATCATAATGAACCGGGAGATTATGGAGAATGCAAGTAAAAGGTTGTGCGTAACGATGACGTGATTGTAGCTCCGATACACCAGCCATATTTTTTTAGAGAGAAATTTAGAGAGAAATTAAAGAGTAAATGTTTGATAATTTAGATTTTGACCTAAAACATTATGAAGACATATTAATAGAATTATTTTGGTCAAATTGAATATTATTGGTCAAACTGAATATTTATTAAAGTTCTTAAACTGGTAACGGTTACAAGAAACGCGTATCTATAACATAACAACGGGTACCACAAACCGTTGTTGGTGCTAATTTAGTAACGGTTTTCGAAATGCCGTTTTCTTAAATTGGTAACGGTGTCTAACAACCGTTTATAAGAGCGATTTTATAACGAGCTTTTGGAAATCGCTAAACGTTTTTTATAACGGTTTGTGATGTGACCATAATTAGAGCACATTTTGTCCCCGAATTAGCCTTGTTCCCATGCTTTTTAGTGCATATTTGGGTCATTTATTGTCTTTAGTTCTTTGTTTTGCATATTCTTTGAGGTTTTGATCCCTTGGTAGGAAAGGAGTGCAAACCTTGCATTTTCATGGCATAATGAGGCTAAATTGATTTAATTCAATGACCAAGCATCAAGGAGAGACAAGATTAGAAGACCTTTGTACATACTATAGTAGATGGGCAATGATGAGAAAATATCCTTGCATCCCTGAGGAAATCCCCAAGGATTTTATGAAGAAAAAGGAAGAAAAGAAGAAGAAACAAGACTGCCCAGCAATCCGTGCGTCTTACCCTAAAGACGCTCGTCTCCACCACCACAATCCGTGCGTCTTCACCACCAAGACGCCCGGGCAAAGACTCCAGAAGACGCCCGTCTTCACCTCAAGACGCCCGGGCAGAGACCACCAAATCCGCCCGTCCCGTGCTAAAGACGCCTGGATTCCCAGGCAGACCCATTTCGTCTTCTTCAAGCTTCAAGAAAGGATGCACATCTTTTTCTAGAGACCAGAGTCTTTCCAAAAAGACCGGCGTTTCCTCAACAAGGGACTTAATCGTCATTTAAGCCCTTAGTTAATCCTAAATTCATGCACCTAATCCCCACTATAAATACCCCATTAGTCTAATTAGAAGAGCATGTTCTTCTTAGCAATCTTTAGTGTAGTTAATATCAACCAAATCTCTCTTTAATCTTATAATCAACAATTAATCAAGTTTTAATACAAGTTTTATTTCCTTAATCTCTCTCTTGTTCATCCTTTATTTTGGGTAATTGAAGATTATTTGGGTTATTATTGGGAGATTGACAACCTCTCAATCAAGCATCAAGTACTTCTTTTATTCTTAGCTTTATTATTGGAATCACTAGTAGGTATAATTCTCTTAATCCCTCTTTAATTATTGTTAATCACTTTCATTTATTCATCATGTTTCACTTTGTTGGTATGATTGACAACCTTGCTAGCATGTTCAACATGATAATGAGTGAGTAGTTCCTTAGCTAGGGTTAATGGGTAATTAGGGGAAACCAACATGGGGGATGATTCATGCTTAAATTAATATGCTTTCATAGTTTATTTGCTTGCTTGTTGTGATCTCAACTCATGCACATGTTATGTTTGATGAAATGCGAGCCTATGAATCCTTGCATTTTTTACCCATCACCTATCTTTTCAATGAGACTTGTAAGACATAAACCAACTCGAGTCTCATTAGACCATGCATGTTGTTGAGTAGGGAAGACTAAGTCGACTTGTAGGTGTTGTACAATCTAATCGATTCGGCTCCGGGACCCAAACTTTCCTAGGATTGTAAGATATAAACCAACTCGATCCATCACAACAATAATTGCTTGCTTATAATTTGAGAACATGTTTGTATGATAAATTCCCATGAATCCCCTATGACCCCATGACACCCTAGTGCCTTTTATCAATTGTTTACATCCCTTTTAATTCATCTTGCTTGTTTACTTTCATTGCTATTTAGTTTAGTGACCTTCTATATCAAACCCCAATTGTGACACCCCTTAAGACACCACTAGTTGCAATAGAATCTCATCTCAATTCCCGTCCTTTGGGATCCGACCTTTACTTGCCTCTTTACTAATTGTAGAGTTGTTTGTGAAGTTATAAATTGTGTTTTGGTCTAGGTGCTCCTAACGACAAGTAACCGAAAGATACGGATCCGACCTTTACTTGCCTCTTTACTTTCGAACTATCCGGAGGTAATTTTCATATCTAACTCCCATAGGGAAACATTTGCCAAGTATGCTAGAAAATCCTTTCTATCCACCAAGTTTATTTGTGAAGATGCCTTGAATAAGTTGGGTGTCCTTGAGCAAACTAAAGCCTTCTTTGAAGCCATGGGGTTGGGAAAATTGTTTGCTACAAAAGAATTGACATACCCCTCTCTTACCTTAGAATTCTTGAGTTCTTTGAAAGTTACTAAGGTAGATACTAGAGAAAACATCGAGTTCCGTCTTGCTAATGTGAGTAGGCGCATCACCTTTGATGAATTGGTTAAAGCATTGGGTCTTAGTGATTCACCTAGTTATTTCAAGAATCCCGGAAAGTATGACCCCATTCCTCTTTGGGAGGCGATTTCCGGAAGGAAATTTGAGAACTATCATGCTAGTCGCGCTCTATTAGTCCACCATCCGGGCATTAGAGTGTGTCATAAGGTCATCGGGAATACCATCATTGCAAGAAAAGACACCAACCACTTTACCAAGCTCGATTGTGTTCTTCTTGAGTCGGCCTTAAATATTGGAAGGGAATTCACCAAGCCTTACAATTCTCTAAGGCTTTTGGTGGAAAGATGGCTAAATGTTGATTGTGGGAAGCAAGGCACCACCGTTATTGTAAATGGAGGTCTAGTCACTCTTTTGGCTAAGTACTTTGATCCGAATTTCAACAAGGATAACAAGTATGTGGCGAAAAAAGGGGGTCATCTCATTGATATGGATGCTATGATTAACAAGTACAAGTGGGTCAGTCATAACCCTTTTGACACCAAGTATGGATGGCTCACCAATGAGGCTAGATCTTTTACTTTGCCTTCTAAGATTTGTCGTTTGAGTGTCCATCGGACCAACTACCTCCTTCCCCTCTCAAAAGAAGCCGAATACATCATCCGACAACAAAGGGGTGAAATTGAAATGCCCTCCTCTTCCATTGTCACACCACCCTATCCTTTCAAGTACCAAGAGTTCAAACCCGAAGGTGTTGAAGCAAGCAAAGATTATATGACTCTACGTATGCAAGAGATGCACAAGCAAGCTTTTAAGGATCGGGAAGATGCTTACTTAGCCCAATATCCACCCCTCATTCATTTAGCTAGGCAAGGACTACTTGAGCCTTCATGTCCTTTGCCTAGTTGGGCGGATATGGAAGTCTTCTTTCCGAGTGCATCTAGGGGTGAGATTCCGGGTGACAATGAGGTTGTCGGTGATGAGGTTATTGATGATAACATTGATGAAGAGGCCAGTGAAGAAGAAGAAGAGGATGATGAACAAAGTGAACAAGAAAGTGAAGAGGGAAGTAGTGATGAGTCCACTTCTATTGAGGAAGATGATGATAATATGGTGGAAGACTAGCAAGCTTTGGAGGCTCCTACCCTCTTGAGGTTTGTCTACTTCTTTCTTTATTTTATTTACTTTATCTTGATCATGGTTGGAGTAGTCCTAGCAACATAGAGGACTAACACCTCGGCCCCATTGAGGTGTTCTTATTTCATTGTTCCCACTTTTGAAAATCAAAAATGATAAATTTAGTTTCATGCATTGCATCTTGTGTACATGAACTACCCCAACTTTAGGACATTAGAAATATTGTCTAACTCGGTTTGGGGAAGTACATGCATACGCAACGGGAGGTAATCTAAATTACGCTCTCCGTCATAAACAAAAAACCATGCATCATGTAGTGTATATTAATGTAGCTTGCATTTAGAGTAGAATTCATGCATCATGCTTGCATGATTTCCCATCATTTTGGCCATTGAGGACAATGCCCATATTAGTGTGGGGATGGGGAATTCTAACTTAAATTTTATTCAAAAATCCAAAAAAATCAAAAAACTTGAATAACCATAAAAAATTGAAAAAATTAAAAAACCAAAAACAAGTTCATTTCCTTTGTAGTCTAGTCATGTAAATATTGTTGTACATATTGTATTTGTTTTATCCTTGTTCACATTGATCGACTACGCCACATCCGAGACATGAGGATATTGAAGACCGCATGGTATGATCTTTTCAATCTCCTTTTTCTTCTTTATGTTAATGACTATGTGGCTTTATTTTGATTGATGCGGTATAACAATGTGAACTTAGGACTTGCATTTAGTTTATATGGCATATTAGTTGGTAGAATCATTTGTATTAGGATGTTTATATGCTAGTTGCATCATGGCATGTAGTTTGTATGTTAGAAAAATTTTGCGAAACCGTCTACTTGGGAAGCTTGACAGGTGTATATAGGCCATAGTAGATGCTTTTTCTTCTTAAGACTTTGCTTGTTAGAATGCTTGTAAAACACCCTAGGATTTGTCATGCTAGTATCCTTTGACCCATGGATTAAGGCCTAGTTAAGAGTACCTTGTGGTGTGATAACTCCTTGGCTACCGTTTATTCCAAGGTGACCCTTGAAACCATGCATCCATCCATCATCCATGTTCTACCACATTTTTGTCATCAAAGGGAATGAGCACAAAAAGAAATCAATTTGAGTTCAATGAAATGAAAAGTGAAAGAAAGTTTGCAAAAAAAATGCATCAAATGAAAAGAGGAGCAAAAATAGAACTCCTAAAACTTCAAATATAAGCCACCCTCACTACATATGGGGTGACTTTGAAAATGTTCAAAAGAAATGCAAAAAAAAGTTGAAAGTTGTCAAGTATTGAAATGCCAAAAATCAAAAGAAATGGCAAAAGAAAATGTTCTCAAATGTTATATGCCACAAGAAATTGGGGGGAAAACAAACAACAAAAGCAAACTCCCAAAGTGAAACTCAAATATCTATCGATCTCTTTATCCATCGTATCCATTTTTGTGCATGGTAGAGAGGGGACGACCCTTATTCTTGTCTAGGCAAGAGGGGGAATTCCGCGATCCTCTAGTGTTTCTAACACCATAGGGAGTCTATTCTTGACAAAAGCATTTAACGATTGAGGACAAAGGTACCCTAGCTTGACACAATTTGAAGGTGATTTATTGGTATCCTTCTAGGCTTAGTAGTTTGAAGAAATTGCATCTATGAAGGAGTGTGTACCCTTGAATTGCTTCCCTTGTAGATAATTTCCGCCACTTAGATGAGGAAAGTGGCTATTTTTTTGTAGATGCATCCATTATTTGATTTTGTGTGCTAAATGTTTGGATGTGTCGCCATTTTGGCAAGACCCACCTTGCCTTGCAAGAAGGCATCCTACCTCATGGTTGTCTTGTTGTGAGTTGAAGGGGTGGAGTGAGACCCGTTAATTGTCTCATATCGGCTATGTTATTAGGTTAGTTTAAAATAATGGTCCTAGTCTTTGTCACCTCTTTACTCGGGACGAGCAAAGGTTCGGTTTGGGGATATTTGATGTGACCATAATTAGAGCACATTTAATCCCCGAATTAGCCTTGTTCCCATGCTTTTTAGTGCATATTTGGGTCATTTATTGTCTTTAGTTCTTTGTTTTGCATATTCTTTGAGGTTTTGATCCCTTGGTAGGAAAGGAGTGCAAACCTTGCATTTTCATGGCAAAATGAGGCTAAATTAATTTAATTCAATGACCAAGCATCAAGGAGAGACAAGATTAGAAGGCCTTTGTACATACTATAGTAGATGGGCAATGATGAGAAAAGATCCTTGCATCCCCGAGGAAATCCCCAAGGATTTTATGAAGAAAAAGGAAGAAAAGAAGAAGAAACAAGACTGCCCAGCAATCCGTGCGTCTTACCCTAAAGACGCCCGTCTCCACCACCACAATCCGTGCGTCTTCACCACCAAGACGCCCGGGCAAAGACTCCAGAAGACGCCCGTCTTCACCCCAAGACGCCCGGGCAGAGACTACCAAATCCGCCCGTCCCGTGCTAAAGACGCCCGGATTCCAGGCAGACCCATTTCGTCTTCTTCAAGCTTCAAGGAAGGATGCACATCTTTTTCTAGAGACCGGAGTCTTTCCAAAAAGACCGGCGTTTCCTCAACAAGGGACTTAATCGTCATTTAAGCCCTTAGTTAACCCTAAATTCATGCACCTAATCCCCACTATAAATACCCCATTAGTCTAATTAGAAGAGCATGTTCTTCTTAGCAATCTTTAGTGTAGTTAATATCAACCAAATCTCTTTTTAATCTTGTAATCAACAATTAATCAAGTTTTAATACAAGTTTTATTTCCTTAATCTCTCTCTTATTCATCCTTTATTTTGGGTAATTGAAGATTATTTGGGTTATTATTGGGAGATTGACAACCTCTCAATCAAGCATCAAGTACTTATTTTATTCTTTGCTTTATTATTGGAATCATTAGTAGGTATAATTCTCTTAATCCCTCTTTAATTATTGTTAATCACTTTCATTTATTCATCATGTTTCACTTTGTTGGTATGATTGACAACCTTGCTAGCATGTTCAACATGATAATGAGTGAGTAGTTCCTTAGCTAGGGTTAATGGGTAATTAGGGGAAACCAACATGGGGGATGATTCATGCTTAAATTAATATGCTTTCATAGTTTATTTGCTTGCTTGTTGTGATCTCAACTCATGCACATGTTATGTTTGATGAAATGCGAGCCTATGAATCCTTGCATTTTTTAC
This sequence comes from Silene latifolia, assembly GCF_048544455.1. Classification (NCBI taxonomy): domain Eukaryota; kingdom Viridiplantae; phylum Streptophyta; class Magnoliopsida; order Caryophyllales; family Caryophyllaceae; genus Silene; species Silene latifolia. The sequence goes on along the minus strand of NC_133526.1, from coordinate 32,641,429 downwards.
CCATCACCTATCTTTTCAATGAGACTTGTAAGACATAAACCAACTCGAGTCTCATTAGACCATGCATGTTGTTGAGTAGGGAAGACTAAGTCGACTTGTAGGTGTTGTACAATCTAATCGATTCGGCTCCGGGACCCAAACTTTCCTAGGATTGTAAGATATAAACCAACTCGATCCATCACAACAATAATTGCTTGCTTATAATTTGATAACATGTTTGTATGATCAATTCCCATGAATCCCCTATGACCCCATGACACCCTAGTGCCTTTTATCAATTGTTTACATCCCTTTTAATTCATCTTGCTTGTTTACTTTCATTGCTATTTAGTTTAGTGACCTTCTACATCAAACCCCAATTGTGACACCCCTTAAGACACCACTAGTTGCAATAGAATCTCATCTCAATTCCCGTCCCTTGGGATCCGACCTTTACATGTCTCTTTACTAATTGTAGAGTTGTTTGTGAAGTTATAAATTGTGTTTTGGTCTAGGTGCTCCTGACGACAAGTAACCGAAAGATACGAATCCCGACCAGTTTGTTACACAACCGTTGTCACATTATAATAAGAACGGCTCTCGACGGAAACCGTTATTCTTATTAGCGTGGTCTAGGTTTTCGCCAATATTTTGAAAACGGTAATATAAGTGTCGTTATTAAATGCTTTAGACCGTTGTGATACGCTCCTTATTGATTGCCAGATTTGGCGTAGTGACAAGGAGTATGAACCACCGAGGTGCACTCATTGTAATAAGTGGTACCATACGGAGGAAAACTGCTGGGAGAAACTTGGGCTTACTGGTAGAGGCCATGGTAGAGGCAGGCGCGGAGGACGCGGTGGAGGCCGTGCTGGAAGAGGTGCTGGAAACAACCATCAGGTTGCTAATTCTGCAACAACCAGTGAAGGGGAGTCTTCCAAGAAGGAGTTCACTGCCGAAGAGATTGAACAGTTGCAGACTCTTCTAAATGCAAAGGCGGAAGGTAACAAGAAATTAACAGGTATGCATAATGTAAATTTAAGTGACTGGATGCTCGATAGTGGTGCATCGCACCACATGACCGGATGTCGAGATGTACTTACCAGCCAATGGCAGGGAGCACCGTCGAATGTCGGGTTGCCAGATGGTTCCACCATAGTAGCAAGAGAACACGGGAAAGTTGTGCTCAATAACATTTTCGAGCTCAAGGATGTTTTATATGTCCCAACATTAACCTGCCATCTTTTTTCAATTCCTTAGCTTATACGTGAAAATAATTGCTTCGTGACATTCACCTCTAATTGTTGTATAATACAGGACCAGTCTTTGAAGACGGAGATTGGACGGGGTGAGCTACGAGACGGAGTTTATTATTTGACACGAGTTGAGGAGGTAGTGGCATGAGTAAACGTCAATGAAAGTCGGGTATGGCATCGAAGATTAGGTCATCCTTCAAGCCATATTTTTCCGTTTTTGAGCAATTTAATTAAGAAACCTTTGTTTTGCGATTCCGAATATGTTTATGACTCATGTTGCCGTGCAAAACAAACTCGATCCAGTTTTAATATTAATAATAAACGGCATGCAGTTTTGTTTCATTTGATTCATTGTGATATATGGGGACCACACCATACCAGTAGTCTATCCGGGGCACATTATTTCTTAACCATTGTCGATGACCATAGTAGGAGTGTTTGGGTTCATTTAATGAAAGACAAAGGGGAAGTTTGTGATTTGATGAATTTTTTTTGTAAAATGGTACATACCCAATTTGGAAAGCAAGTTAAGGTCGTGCAAAGTGATAATGGTACCGAATTTCTTTCGGGGTCATTAAAACATTTCTACAATGAAAATGGTATGCTTTTCCAAACTAGTGTAATCGACACCCCTCAACAAAATGGTCGGGTAGAACGGAAACATAGACACCTCTTAGAAAAGGCAAGGGCACTTCGTTTTCAAGCCAACTTGCCCATCGAATTTTGGGGGGAGTGCGTATTAACGGCGGCCTATCTCATCAATCGCACACCTACTAAAGTTTTATATGGTCGATATATTTCTATAGATAACAACAATGTTCAATTCACCTCCTCTTAATTCATCTTTCTACTACAATACACAACAAAATTCAAACCAAATTATTCTTAGCAACTAGTAAGAAATAGTCACTCGTATGACAATGGCTACTGCCTTTCATCATGAAAATCTGAAGCATGAATACTCATACAACCTAAACCTGGGTGATTGGGTGAATGCCTAGGTGATATGTATTTGGAATTGTTTCGTATCGATAATAACCAAGTAGTTGTTGATGAAGCCTACAATAACTTGAAGATGACGGAATACTGTTTGGGCGAGAGTCTGTATTCTACCATATTCGATTTCAAAGACGATGTTGTTGATCAAGATCTTGTAACCAAGACGACTCCTAGTCTGCTAAGTAGTTGTGCGTATATCTTGGAGGTTTATCAGGAATAACCCAACCGTAAGAAGAAAGAAAAGATGTTTGGAGATTATTATTATTATTATTATTATTATTATTATTATTGTTATTATTATTATTATTTATTATTATTATTGTTATTATTATGATGATGATGATGATGATGATGATGATGATGATGATGATGGTGGTGGTGGTGGTGAGGAAGAGCAGGAATTTTGGTATGGCTCTAGTTTACGTAAGTTGAAGAGGAGCAAAGCTAAATCAAGGCCATCCACAAGGAACTACAAGTGAACGCGACGTTGTTAATTAATATTTAACAAAGGATATTATCTAGTAAATTAGGCTATTACAGTCTAATGTTTTTGTATTGATTGTTACGGATTATGTATTATCTTCTTCTCTTTTATTATGTTTTTTTAATTATTCAATTGTGTTTGGATTTTGAATAATACAAGTTGCTTTGAATTATCTTCCTACTTGTTGTGAATACTTATTGTGGATGTCCATAAGACTCACCCATTATGAATGTACATAATTGTAGAGTACAAATGCACATTATTGTAGGATGGTTCTAGATTTGTCCATTGGCATTCCTATTGCATAACTCCCATGTATCCATGTATATATATATATATATATATATATATATAGAAATGGGATCAAGTGAGTCCCTTAGTATAGGTGAGTCCCATGAGTCCTAATCTAAACCATTAGATTAGAACAAAATGAAGGGCTGAGATTGAATCTGAAAATAAAAGCCCTATATAAAACAACAAAACCCTAATTCTCTTCATTTCTCTTCCTACTACTTCTCTCTCTTCCTCCCTTTCCCTCTCTTCCTCCCTTTCTCTCTCCGTCCCGCCTCTGCTCCTCCTGCCGCCTTCTGCTCCTCCTGCCGCCCTTTGCTCCTCCTCATCTCCTCCTGCCGCCCTCGCCCCAACCTCAACCACCACGCCATTCCTTTGCCGGCTCTCCCTTCTCCTCTCGGCCGCAGCCACCACGCCCTCCCTTTTTTTTTTTTTTTTTTTTTTTTTTTTTTTTTTTTTTTTTTTTAAATCTGTTGGTTGTGGTTTAATGGTGTCGTAGTGGGCGGTGGTTAATGGTGGTGGCCGTGGATGTGAGTTAGGTGGTGGTCGATTTATTGTTTTTCAGTTTTTTTTCACTCTTTTTTGTAGTCTCCTCCTCCTACCCGACCCACCATCACCCACGTCCCTCAACCTGACCCACGCCACCTTCACCAACCACCACCAACACCAAAAAAAAAAAAGGAGAAAGGAGAAGGAAGCGGCAGAAAAGACGAAGGGGAGAGAAGAGTTGGCGGGATTTCGAAATTCGAAATTTGAAAAGGAATAAAGGCCGGATTTTAGAGGAGGAAGGGGTGGGGTTTGGCATCTGGTGGTGTCGGCAATGGGGTTCAGCGTGGCAGTGGTGGTTGTTGTCGGCATTGGTGATGTCGTGTACATCTTTTTTTTTTTTCTCTCAAATTGGTGGTCCGAGGTGGTGATGGCTGGTGGTCGTGGTGGTGTCGTGGTAATGGGTCGGGTGGTTGGAGGAGGTGAGGGTGGTGGTTGTAGATGGTTATTACTATGAAGTTTCACCGGTGTGGATTAAAGTTACGCATATATGCGCTTAGATGGACAAAAGTTACGATATGGACTAATTATTATACTCGCCAAAGACTTAAATTACATAAATTTAAATTAGTATAAAGTTACCCTAAAAAAAATAAGAGTTTCAAAAATTATGACTAAAGTTACAATCGTAAAACATTAAAGTTTCATTTATAAAATAATAAAATTAAATAAATTCAAATTTTTATATTAAAAATTGGAAAAAAAATAATTAAAGTTCCAATTTTTAGCATTAAAGTTTCACTCGTAAAACATTAAAGTTATATTTAAAAATCAGTAAAATTAAATAAATTCAATTTTTAAATTAAAAATTGTTTAAAAAAATTAAAGTTTCAATTTTTAGCATTAAAGTTTCACTCGTAAAACATTAAAGTTATATTTGAAAATCAGTAAATTTAAATAAATTGAAATTTTTATATTTAAAATTGTTTAAAAAAATTAAAGTTTCAATTTTTAGCATTAAAGTTTCACTCGTAAAACATTAAAGTTATATTTAAAAATCAGTAAAATTAAATAAATTCAAATTTTTATATTAAAAATTGTTTAAAAAAATTAAAGTTTCAATTTTTAGCATTAAAGTTTCACTCGTAAATTAAAGTTTCATTTATAAAACATTAAAGTTTTCATCTTAAAATTTTAAAATCTCAACCATCCATCTTAGTTGATCAATGGCTAGGATTAGGACTTAGTGGACTCACCATTTTAGGTGGACTCATTTGAACTCCTCTCTATATATATATATATATATATATATATATATATATATATATATATATATATATATACCTCTTGTGCTAATAAGAAATACATACTTCTCTACTATTATTCAATCTTTCCTCTACATTTTATAACACGTACGTTATCAACACGAATTCTAACCGATCGAGCAAATTCCAAAGAATTAATCTTGTAAGTCTCCATCCAATAATCTATCTATACTAAGGTACTTATTTACTTTTCTTTAGTACTAGAATCATTAAAAGATTTAAAAAAAAAAAAATTAGTGCGCCCGGTTATCATTTAATTCAATTACATATTTACATGAATTTCTAATTTCTAATATGAATAGATAAACCCATGTTGTTAAGTACGTCTTTGTTATATTTGGGAATCACTATTTATAATTGTATTATACACATATTTGGGAATTTTTGATTTAATTGCAAAAGGATTATTGGGCATTATTCTGCCTTATTAATTTTCTTATACCTCATTGATTTGTAAGTCTCCGTATCCATCTTTATTAGTTAAGTTCGACTTACTGTGAATTGTCTTTATTGTTTGTTTGTCTCGCTAAAACGTACGAGTATTAATTGGTCTATACGTTATGCAATAATGATATACGTACTCTATATGAGATAGGATAGAAGTCACTGTCTTATACGGAGTAATTGCTTGTATGTAATTTTGTGCCATATGATTTTTGTTTGCATAGATGAGGTTTTCTATGAGTAATTCATGGTAGTGATAGAGTAACTTGATTACTATGTATGTGTGCTATATAGTGTTCCGTTTCCCATATGAACAGGTTATATCGTAACTCTATTTTACTCAAGCAATAAATAAGAGAGGATCAGTAAGATTTTTATAATTGGGTCGTGATAAAGAGTAGTAACTGACAATTGCTTACTGTATGGATAGGTATGATTAATTATTTAATTTAAGTATATATTTGTATGTTATACGTAACTACTGGTTAATTATAATAAGTTTGTCTTGTTCATGTGAATTCGATTACTTAATAGAAGTAGCAACTAGCATCTCTTGCATAAGTAAATTGCATTGGTACACCTGGCATTATAGTTTGTGATTATACGGAGTGTAAAGTATTGCTGTATCCACTGCAGTAACTTATAGGAGTGTTGATTATTATTAATGCAAAGGTATTGTGTTTTCACTTTGATTTTGTAGTTGAGTAATACATGTAGTAAAAAGCCTTGTTGAGGACTCTTGGTAAATGTGACTTATTAATAGTGATTGGACCTGAAGTTTCATATAAGTAGTGAATAAGTTTTGAGAAGGACATATCATAAAATTTTGGACCTGAAATTCCAAAAGATATATTTTATAAAGATGGACAGATATATTTCCACATTCTGAATTTGAGTTGAAATTCAAAGTTTTAACGTGTATAACGATTTAATATCGTCTCATCAATACACTTATTGTATAAGTGAAAGTGGCCAGGATTCCACGTGTAAATCCTAGTGGCCAATGATCCACATATATGAGTTTATGAGCCGCGTTAGAGTTTACATCGGTCTTTATGAAATGCAAGTTTATTTGTGAATTACTTCTTGTTTACCTAAAGTTGAACAATATAATGAAATCTAAAATTTGATCATTTGTTTGTAGTGAATGAGACATCTCATAAAGAATATGCATATAGTAGAGATCGAGAACATGGCAAAATGTGAAGCCTAATAATGTGGTCTTTGGTGAGCCAAGTAAAGAGGCCTTATTTAAGCTCAATGTATAATGTGATATTACTTGAGCCAAATTTGTTTTTGAAAAAAATATCACGTGTAAGTAAATATCTCATGAAAAGATATGTGAGACACATATATGCTGAAAAACATTCGATATGAATAAGAAATATGATATACGACTTGATTGATATTCATACTATTGCCTGAAGCTCCTAGTATTTACGGATACTGAAACTATGACCAGAAGTTCATATTGTTCACAAATTATGAAACTATGACCCGAAGTTCAAAGTGTTTAAAAAAAAAACTGAAATTATGACTAGAAATTCATAGTGTTTACATATACTTAATTAAGTTCATAATGTTCACAGATATTAAAACTGTGGCCTGAAGTTGACAGTGTGAGTATCAATAAAAATTATAACGATGAAAATGTGGCCTGTAGTTCACAATGTATATATTTTCACTTTTCGTATAGTGAATATTCTTTTGAGCATCAATATTAAAAATGAACTCGGCATTATACATTATTGGCAAAATATGAGATACTCTTACAAATTGAGAATCATACCAAATCAATTCAAAAACCATTCCTTGATGTGAATAGTACGTATATGTTTTGAGAATGAAATTATTTTATCTTTCGTAAAATAATATAGTCTTATAGATAAATAATCGTGTAAGTGGCTTAAAACTGTATCCGTGAAATCTCGTTCCACAAGTGACTCAGCAAAGTAAAGAGATATTATAATCGTGAGCCTCGTCCTATTGGTTAAAAATCATTATTCCCTGTAGTGAATATGACATTACATAAGAATTTTGATTAATGAGCATTGTTTCTTGAAGTGAATATCAAAGCATATTATAGATTTAAAAAATATACCAAGTATGAGGATGTATATATTTTCATGAGTTATGTGTTTATTTTAAAATACTGGTATTCCCACCAGAAATGGACATTTACTCCGCTCTTGAAATAAAAGTGATAATATGATCAACTTATGATATATGGTAAATTAAAATATGGAATAGTACAACTGATTTGAAAGTTGTTGAATATTTGTCACCCTGAAAGGAATAATAATTGATTCGTAAGTTGAATTATAATCAATTAATATGTATTATCATGCTATACAACATATTGAAATAAGTGATACGAATGTGTATGTCATAATTTATATGATGATTATAATTGTTGATAGTATGATAGAATTATATATCAAAAATACTCAAAGACTAATATAGTCATGTTCCCCGAAGGAGTCTTGATGAGTCTTGCCAACATATATGAGACACCAGTCGTGTCCTATGTCACATTATTTCTCTGACCGGATAGAAATTTTGTTAATTAATTTGAGTTTATATGATACGAATATTGCTAACTTGATGATTAGCGTGAGAAATATAGTCAACTTAAATGTGGCGTGTGACAAGTGAAATTTTTAAAACACGACCAATGTTTATGAAAGTTTGTCATGGCTTGTGGGCAAACTAAGAGAGATGACATGAAATGGCTAGATGTGACAATTGAGTCCATCCGGGATCATATAATACCCGTCTTTATAAACCTGAAGTTTATATATCGAAAAGATAAGTGCTGAAATTCTCTCGTATAGAAATTTTATTAACGGCAAGACACTACATTGAGATTGAATATATGTGATATTTGAGATCTAAACACTGCTCAGAGTTGAATAAAGAACTTAAATATTCTTATATGGATAGACATTATATTGAGTGGTTTATAGCTATATACACTACTACAGATATAGGCTATAACAACGGTAAAAAAACGTTGTTATATAAAAAAGCGGACGTTGTTAAAGCGTCCGTTGTTAAAGGTTTTAACAACGGTTGGTTTTTTAAGAAACCCGTTGTGAAAACTATTAACAACGGTTTAAAGTAGAAAAAACCGTTGTGGAAAGTGTGACTAATTTTTGGTGGGAAAGTTATAACAACGGTTACAGTATAAAAAACCGTTGTTATAACTAAAGACAACGGTTTTTTTTTAAATAACCGTTGTTGATTTTTTTAAAAAATAAATTAAATTATATATTACTAGATGCATGCATTACCATTACCGATGCATGCATTATTACTGCCAAATCCCTGCATATGAAAGGACAATATATGGAATGAGAAGGGTTATAAGATTTGAAGCAGATACGATGACACAACTTCCTAAACATATATTAATTAAAAAACAACTAAAACGACACATTACTAAGTATAAATTCATGCATTATCTCAATAACCATTCCATTATATCACTATCTCCACGTCCTAAACTGCTCCAAACCCTAAATCTTTAAAACAAACTCCAAACTTCCTTCAACAATGAATGATACCATCCGTAATACATGCATTATGACCGAGTACAACAAGAATTTCATCCGCCGGTTGCTGGACATCGAGGCCAGGTTCAGGAGCTACCTTGAGGACGCTCGGACCGCACTCAAGGACGCCAAAAAAAATGGCTTGACAGAGCAGCAGATGTTGCAGCTATATGACGATATAGCAACTGCGGAACGAAATCTCCAAATAGCAAAGGAGGAGAGGATGGATATCATAGAAGAGAATAAGACTCTCTATGCATATCTAAGAATTGTATTTTTAGCAATGTAATTCGTTTTTTATGTATTTATATATTAATTAATTAAGTTTATTATGCATTCCTCTCCATCATCTTCTTCTTTGTTTTATTTTATTTAATTTGTTTCACAAGCTAATAAACGCAGAAAAATAACAGTGACAATACTAATTAAGCAAATAATACTTATTAGAGAAAGAACAATAATAATCGATAAAAACACATGCAAATGAAATAATTAGAGAAAGAAAATAATGACTGAGATGACGACAAAACCTAAAACCATGCTTATAAAGCGATACCTGATAATTAGAGAAAATAAGAGACGATGACAACAACAGTGACGGAGATGATAAAGCGACGCTGAGAAAGAGAGAAAGAGACGATGAGAAAGTGTGTGTTTGTATTTGTGTATGTTTGTGTAATACTACGGTTTTATGAGTCTCTGGGTACTCTATCGAGTAGGCCTTACTCTGTCGAGTAAGGGTGAGTTGCGTTTTTAAAATAGTTTCTGACCTGTTGGGTACTCGATCGAGTAACGTTGATACTCGATCGAGTAAGGGGGCACTCGATCGAGTACCTCAGCTACTCGATCGAGTAGCCGGTTTACGGGGGATGATTTCTCGGGTTTTGTTAATAATGCGATTAAGTATATAATTACTTCTGTCACTTTTCTTTAAACACTTTTACAACCTAATTACTTTCAAAAGAGAAATCAAACTACGTTCTTCGCATCAATCGCATTGTTGGCAAATCCCGGAGCGTGGAAGGTCGGATTTTACCTTTCTTTATACCGTTGTGATCCTTGCGTCGAGGGTAAGATCTACGTACCGTTTTTATAGTATTTAGTCAAAGTTGGTTAAACCCTAATATTGGGATTTGGGGGTTTTGTTGTATTTTGTGATTGGTAGTGATTATATGTTTGTATGTTAGGAGGAGGATTCGTAGAAGAAGCCTTTTGATATCAGCTGTGAGACCGTCTGATTGTGTTGCTTTCCAGGTAGGGTTTCCCTACTCAGTATTAGCCTCATAATGTGTTGTTGATGTGTTGTGGTTGTTGAATATTATCGTAAGTGTATTGTGACGGTTGTTGATTGTGATTGTTTGTCTCTGGTTCTCGAGATGCGTTCTCGGCTGAGTGGAGTCACTTGCGGGAGTGGCTTCACGCTCTAGTTTCGCCCTTCGTGGAACCCGCCACGGAAGGGGATGTGCAAATTAATGGGACAGGGTTATCGCTCGGTATGATGAGCGGGGCTTAGGTGGGAATGGCTGCGGTCCCCAGCGCGCGTGGTGGTCCGGTGGACGATCGGTGACGGAGATTGATTGGAGTGGGTGTGATTGTGTGTGTGACCATTTGAGCTTCTTGTTTTCTTGTGTTGTTGGTTATATAAATTGTGTGATTAATCGACCCGTTTAATGTTTTAAAAACGTGGTGATCCATTCGGGGTGGTGAGCGGTTATTGAGCGGTATGGTATGACGCGTATGGGATAGCCGGGATGAGTCATCACGTGGCGTTCGAAGTCTTCATTTGTGTCGACGTTGTTTTATAGCTTTGATAGTTTTAGCAGTAGACCGTCTGAGAGTCTTGTATTTCTTTTTATCAGTTTTGGAGTTGGTATGTAATCACTTTAAACATTATTTACTTTTAAGTATGTTTCGGTATTGTCTTATGATTATCATTGCCTCGGAAAAACGAGATGGTAGCACTTCCATGCCTTAAGTGGTCCTGGTAAGGCACTTGGTGTATGGGGGTGTTACAAAATGGTATCAGAGCGACGATCCTGAAACCTGTAACCAATGAATCTAATGAATATAGGGAGTCAATTAAAATGAACCCGGGGTAAAGGTTGTAGGAGCTAATGCAAAGGTTTGGGAGACGTCCTAATGTCGCGAACTCGCCCTACAATTTTGAACCGGTCACCATGGGATATGAGTCGGGATCGCTATGTGTTTATTTTGTGAATTGTGTACCAATATAGTGATGTGTGGGATGAATAAGTGTGATTTTGTATGTTGTTGGTTGAAAGCATGTTGGATGATAGTTGGTTTACCATGTTGATTGGAATAGTTGGAAAAGTATGTGGGAATGACGAATGGTGTGGTGGAAAAAGGAAGTAGTTCATATGTGATAATATGTGATGAATAATGATGTTGCAGGATGAATGATTTATAATGGGTACATACTAGTAACTTGTGATTAGGGGATTTGATATGATTTTACATAATTCGGTTTGCGTAAAGTTAGATAATAAGTTCATATAATTGTCTACTGCGGTATCATATGCACTTGTAAATGAAGAATGTGGTTGAAATAGATGAACTGATTGGAAAAGATAGAGTGTCAATTGCATGAGAATATGAATATGTTTAGATGACGAAGTGGAGTTGTAATATTGTTGTGTTAGTAACATGGAAATAGGATTTGTAATTGTATGAGTATGTTTTGTTTTACGAAAAGTCATAAAATTAAAGCATGCGGTTAGTACATGATTAATGAGTTAAATAATATATGTGCATGATGAATGTTGTTGCTTGACTTTTGAAGATAGTAACATGTGATTAGCAATACTAGTTTTATGAGTACTGAGTTGTTTTTGTCTACCTTGTTGTTGTTTAAGTCGTTTGGAAGTAAAAATCAAGTAGTTGTGTTTTTCGATTATAAAGAGGTCGTCTTTAAACTGTTATAACTTGAGATGTATAAATGATTTTAATGTGATTCCAATTGGAGGTGATATCTTGTTGTTTTAAGATTCTAACGATAGGTCACACGCTCAAAATGACCAAAAAATGAGTGAGTTATGACCGTTTTACGAAAACTGGACAGTGGTGAGAAATGCGTAGGGTACTCGATCGAGTGGCCCTTACTCGATCGAGTGCATCTTGGTACTCGATCGAGTACCCCTTACTCGATCGAGTAACCCTGGTAAAATTTGTTTTACGTGCTTCTGACCTTCACCTACTCGATCGAGTAAGTCCCTTACTCGATCGAGTGGCCTGTACTCGATCTAGTGACCCCTATTTTGGGTCATATGCTTATCTTTAGACTTTGTTGCATATCATGTTTAATTCAAAAGTGTTATTTTGCTTCTTTATGCATTATTTCACATGTACGTTGGTCTTGATGCGTAAGTTACCCAATATTGTGATGTAAGGAGTGGCACCTGTGGTGAGTATGAGTTCGGTGGGAGGACATGAGTTATATGTGGTTGGGATAGATAATGGAAAAAGAAAAGGAGGATCGTTATGGCTTAATTGAGACATAGAGCATGTTCTCTGAGATGAGATGAGTGATATGATTGTGTGTTGAGTAACGTAAAAGCAAGTGAATGTGGGCAAGGGATGATGTGAGTCTAAGGAACGTGAGAATGAAAGGATTGAGAGTAAGGATGTGGATAATGACAACTTGAAATGTGTAAATAATTATGGAGGAAGATGGTTAGGAGTCGTGTGGGTTAGGAGTATGCATAGTGAAAGTTCGTTTAAAGGGGTTGAGAAGAGTAATATATAGTGAACTTTGTGGAGACATGTCGCGAGGTGGATTTGTAGACAGTGAGTGAGTTTGGGAGATTTGGTTTATTAAGAGATGAAACTACTGTGTGATTTCCTTGGGTAATTAGTGGTATGAAATGAATTCTGATTTCGAGAGAGGTACAAAGGAGATGCAATTGTTTGGACAGTGAACATTGATTTTATGGATAGATTAGTGGCAAGTGTGAGTGATAGCATAATAAGAGAAGATCCATGGTAAGAAAGAGTGAGATGATATCGGTATAAAATAATGGAATTTGAGTTTTGGAGCAACGAAAGGGTAACTGGATTACTAAAGAGTTAGCTAGAAGAAATAAGGAGTTGAACTATTAATTGGTATTGTTGAGTGTAAAGAGAAAAGAAGGATAAAAGTAAGCTGAGAAAAATGTTGACCAGAGTTATGTGATATAGAAGTAAGGAATCGTCGAGATTTATGATATTATCATGAGGATATTAGTTAAGGGTTATATAGGAATTTCAGGACAACATGATTAATCATGAGTTTCGAAGAATTAAGGGAGTATGAAGTTGGTGGAGTATTTGCACGATACGAGATTTTGGTGGAGAGTTAGCTGATGATACAATTAAGGATAGTATTGGGAAGAATGTTGAGGTAATTGTGTTGATGGATTCGACGTCCGTTGTTTGGGATGTTAACCAAAGATAGAAAGAAATCGCGATATTTAGAGATGAGTGTAAGAGGTTTGATGTCCGGACAGCGGTTGTGTTATGGTTTGTGACTAGTGGTTAAGGGTGGTGGTATATTAGAAAGGTAGCAATTCTAATGAGGTTGATTTTGTAGAGACCAGATTGATATGTATGGTTTTGAGAAAGTATAAGATGTGGTTATATGAGGCGGTTGTTAGTCGTTGAGTATTAATGGTATGGTTACAATTGGCATGGGGTGATGGATATGCGAATGGGAGAATATGTTATGAGGGGTATACGAGTTAAGCTCGGGTGAGGGGTAACTTTTATCAGGTGGTAACTTACGTGATCAGGATTGACTGGTTGTATGTGATTACGGGTCTGTGATATATATATAAATGTTTGGGTGAGGTTTTGACCTCACAAGACGTGATATGGTGTGGTTATCATAAAGTTGTTATTTGAATGTTCTGTAATGCATGTTGGGTACGCTAATCTAATTGAATGATGATTAAGAAGGTAATAAATTGAGTGATCTGGCATGACTGGTTATACTTGTATGTATTCATGATACATGTCAATCTGTGATATGGTAAGGGGATGATATTCATGAGGTTATTACCTGTTTAATTCATAAAATATGTTGCGTTGTGATTTAGTAAAGTGGATTTGAGTAAGTTTTTTTTCTTGTCTGAGAAGTTATTCTGAGTCAGTGTTTATGGGAATTATATGCAGTTGTGATGTCTATCGATGTGGTTATTGTGCCTCGGGTGGTAATCCGGGCACGGTACATAGTGTTGTGATGCGGGTATTTTCGCACTGCGGTGTGGCTGTTGGTGGCGGTGTTGCGATGCCGTCACCGGTTGTGGTGGAGTAGGCGGGATGATTATGATACGAGTTTTCAAAAGTACATACCAGTCATACATAGATTGTTGTTTTGTTTGATGTTGCTTCCTGTGAGTTTCGGTTTGTACGAGATAGACGTTGTTTTGTTATTGATGTTTCTTACCGTTAAGTTTGGGAATCGGGGTAGAGTATGATATGAAATAGAGTTGTATATGTTTTCGTTGTTGTCATGGTATACGATATTACATTGATGAGACACGGTTGTGAGAGGTTGTTTCTGATAATTTTGATCTTGTTCTAGATAAGGCTTTAGTGGATATGGTAATGGCAAGTGATTCGTAAAACATGTGTGGTAATGACCTGAAAGATGCAGGTGGTCCATAATCCTTTGTTGAGACAGTGAGTGTAGGGTGTTGGGGGAATTAGTGTCATGTTAAGTTGTGTATGAGTTTTGCGATAATGAAAGAAAGAACTTGAGGATCTAGTGTGAGTATATGTACCGAGTGTGGATCGTGAGTTATGCTTTTGGGAGATAGGTGCTTTACATAGAGAGGTATGTTGTTTTGCAGTAATAATGGAGAGTTAGTATGGTGATTTTGCTACGAGTTTTATGGTATAGGTTAGGTGGTGTGCCGAATGAGTTGAGGTATGAGAAATGTTTAAGTAAGAGAGCCTTGGATATATGCATGGCGAGTGTTTAGATTATAGGTGGTTATCTTTGACATGCGGTGGTGATGAGGATAATGAGACGATATAGCTCGGATTTAGTATTAGTGAGTTACGAGGACGTAACATTTATCTTAAGAGGAGTAGGATGCGATAAAAGAGATTTTGATGGTTGTGCATATGGTGGTATATTCGCAGTAGAGTGTTGGTGTAGCATAAAGAAGGAAGTTGAATATTTTGTGGTTGATGTTGTTAAAAGGCCATGGTCGAGCTTGTAGTAGTGTGATGTTTAGGAGTGTCAGAATATTTTACTAGTGTTGACAGTTGGA
Source organism: Silene latifolia (assembly GCF_048544455.1). Classification (NCBI taxonomy): domain Eukaryota; kingdom Viridiplantae; phylum Streptophyta; class Magnoliopsida; order Caryophyllales; family Caryophyllaceae; genus Silene; species Silene latifolia. The sequence goes on along the minus strand of NC_133526.1, from coordinate 32,626,339 downwards.
TGATGAGGTTATGAGTATGAGTAAACTTCGAGGACGAAGTTCCTTTTAAGGGTGGTAGAATGTAACATTCCGTCTGATGTCTATGAGTGTCTTGATATTGGATTTGATAGTGGATGATATTATGGAGTGTAGATACCCAATATCTGCTGAGACTCCAACAAACACCCGATGATTATCGGACTACAACATGTTTTGGGATCGCAGCGTTTGATCGACAGTTTGTGTACAACTTTACGTCGGAAAACTTAAAACGATTTCGAAAACAAAACATTTCAAAACATTTCAAAAATACCTGGAGTGTTTAATGCACAACGACGGGGTCGCGATGACACTAACTAGAGTCAAAACCGACACCGAGCCAAAAACCAACTCGAAAATTCAAAATCCCGACTCCAACAACGAGTCAAACCGAGTCAACCACAAAAACAAAATATCTTCAAGCCTTCTATATTAAGTTTCCCCGGATTCATGAATGGTCAAGTACCAAACATGTGACTACAAAACCTAGGATAGAACAAATCATGATTGCGTTTGTTGTGATAGTGACAACACAACTCGAAGTGCCGCGACTTGGCTCGCGCCTCTTTGACCAGCCCAGGTGGCCACGTCGCTCAAAACTCACACAACCACTCATTCTTCTATAAATACCCCTCAAATGTCGCCCATTTGAGACTTACGCGAGTGTCCGCCCCCTCTTTTCTCCCTTAAAATTCCCGACTCGACTTCTAAAGTCACAATCCGACGCGTGTTTACGACCTACCGATCGTAAACACGAGCCTTACACATTGTTTGGTACCGTCATCGTGCATTAAACTACTTGTCCGACCACTTTGACCACTACACCATCACTAAACATTTAAAACACTCTTTTACTTACCAAAACGGTTTTAAACCGAGTTTTTTTTTCCGATCAAACAAGTTGTTACACTTACGTCGGTCACTCGCCATTACCAAACATGTAAGTATGAGGGTGTAAAAATCCTCTTTTATTATGTTTTCATTCATTTCATGACTTTAACATGCTAAAACATGCATAACATGAACCAAAACATGGAATAAACGAGCCAAAACTGATTTTTGGTCTGAGGCAGAAGCCCCTTAGATCGCCAACCGGCTCGCGCCTAAATGGGGTGTTCAGACCAGAGATCAACCGTGTTTGTTCTCGTCATTTCCCTTAATCCATTTTCATATTTGTAATCGGTTTTTACCATTTCAAGTATTTTCGAAACCTTTTTGTTTCATTTCACATGTTTTAACCATAAAGCATTTTTCACCCTTGGTTCTTCATACCATGACGGTTAAAATCCGTGTTTCGGTGATAATATTTGGTTAATGACATTTAAGAGGTATTTTAAAGCCTTTTATTTAATTTCTTTACATTTGCAAAATATGCATATTAGTCACCAACACGAAATCATCCTTGGTTCCATATACCATGCCGGATTTTAACCCGGGTACGATGATGAGTAACGACTAATTACATTCAAAATGGACTTAAAACAATTAGTCCATAATCATTTTCAAAACTATTCATGTCAAGCTTGTCAAATCGAACCCGACATCGAATATTATCAAACAATGATGATTATTCGAGTCTAGTTCTTCAAATCAACAAATACGGTCTAAACGACCCTTTCAAAATCAAACCGGTTCAAATACCCATTTTCAAAACGTTTTATAACGTTTTCTAAACAACGAGAACACGGCATACAGCCGTTGGCTAACCCGCGCCTCAAGGAGACCTTTTCTTTCTCATTTTCAAAACCAGAGAGAGGCCCCTTACACCGCCCCGGCTCGCGCCTCTTATAGCCGTTTGTACGGGGCCTGTTCCCTTCCAAAGATTAGTCTAGGGACGATCCCGACTCCGGTTAACCCGGATATAGGACGGATCAGATGACTATTCAAACCATATTTGCCAAATGCCTTAGTAAGACAAATGGATCATGTTATGCACCCTAAACCTAATACGGTAAATGGATGTTTAATTTCCGTCTTGCATGCAAATCAATCATTAATCCAACTCGACATCTTATACTTGATACTTGGATTAAATCAACCGACTTAGAAAGCTCACATGTTAGGTTTAAATCATTGGATGCGCATTCATGCATTTAAACCGTTTTATCAACTTTTGCATTCAACCAACCAAGATCGATCAGTAGAGGCCGCTAAACGCGGGCGGGATTGGGTGTCTGATTAAAGGGCTTCCCAATACGTACCTTCACCACTTACTCAGAAACTTTGGATAGTGGACGATCTTATCCAGGGCGTACGAGAGTCATTCTAGAGATAGGATGCTAAAGAGGGATGATTTCCTTATCTTTAGTACCTATGTCAAAACGCTGCTTTGTGCTTCGATTTGACCGAGGTATAAAGTGGAATTCGAACAGGTTCCAGGCATCCCACAAATGCTTGGTGGCGACTCCGAACATCTCTAATCGTTTCGAGACCCTTACCGAGACGAAACCGGCCGATCTAAAACGATCCGGTCGAAAGCACCTTTACGCCGCCGAGCGTGTCTTTCAAAAAGACCGCTGCCGTTGTCCACAGATCGGCTGGGCATACGCAGGTGGGCCCATGTCCACAGATTGGCGACTCCGCTGGGGAAAACTAGGACACTTACGTCTTTGTGATCCCTAGATGGTGAGACTCGAAAGAGGTCTTGGTTGGAATACATTAATTGATATTACAGTCACGGTCGGGTTCCTTGTCCGGGCCCACAACCTAACCTTTATCGACCAATTGGCTCGTCTCGTCGGCGTGAGTTTTCTCGTCCCCGCGGTTCGAATCCCGATTGAGTCAAGCACACCATTGACGTTACACATTTCTGTTTCGTCAAAGAGCTTTCATCACTTTCGAGCACGAGGCTAGGGCACCCTCCTTACACATTTTGTTTGGATTGGTATCCCTCTCGCAAATCGGGGTTTGATTGCTTGGTGTGTAACCCACCCTTTTAAGCCAAAACCCGTGTCAGCATGATGCATAATATAATGAAACTGTGAGTGCTTATGTGCTACTTGATCATAAGTCCTTCCGTGTCATTTTGCAAACTTTCAAAACACCTTTTGGCGCCGTTATAATGGCCATTTCAAACCTCGGTCCTTTGCCGACCGTTGCGCGCCTTTCTAGGCTGTCGTAATGACGATTTTCAAACTCGGTTTTGTATAACCATTTTAACACACCTTTCTAGGCCGTCGTAATGACGATTTTCAAACTCGGTTTTGTATAACCATTTCAACACGCCTTTCTAGGCCGTCGTGATGACGATTTTCAAACCCGGTTTTGTATAACCATTTCAAATCACCTTTTTACGCCGTTATAATCGCCGCGTCTAGACACGGATTTTAACCCGTTTCACGCCGACAATGGCTATTTCAAAACCCGAGAAAAGCACACCCCTTTTTTTCTCGAGACACTTTCGGGATCCTGAGGACCATACACCGTCCCCGAGACTTCTTCAAACATTTCAAACTCGATTTTCAAAACATACAATTTTGAATTTCAAAACCGTCTTGGGAAGCAACACGTTGTTTCCCGAGCCGACTCAAACTCAAACCGTCTTTTGCAAATAAACTTAAGACAACCCTTTTAAACTGATCGACTTGCTTAGATTTCTATCTTCGGAAGCCGCCCATTAAAGCGACAAATGAATCTTTTGGAAATTCCTATTTTCGAAAACTTCAGTCCACCATTCCAATTCCGCCTCGTGTTTATCGAGTCAAAGCAAACGTATTTATGGGTCTTTACTTATGAGTCGTCTCACCACGAGACCCGTCCAATGGCGTCACGCCGTCATGTTGGACCCGTGTCAAAGGTTCGGTCAAACACCGTCACGTCATAAATCGAGTCAGCACCGAGGGACCACACACGGTCACCCCGTCTTGTTGAGTCGATCTTGGTCTCGTCCTCTGTGTTGTCTGTGTTCAGTCTTGGAACCGTGTCGGATTGAGTTGTAATGTGAGCCGTTTTTTCCGCCTCGAGCCATGGCCCCGTCTTCAGCTTCGTCCAACAACAACAATGATAACAACAGAGATGTCACAACTGATCAGTTAGCCAGCCTACTTACCGCTCTTAAGGTCACCCTGGATCGCGTCGAGACCCGTATCGACGCCTTGGAAAACAAGGAAATTGGGGAACATAATACCCCACCTCTGACTGAGACTGAGAAGAGGCTGAAACTTTTGGAAGAGCAACTCCTATCCCGGGGTAACAACATCCACCTTGAAAATAACCGAAGGTTCGAACCTGTTGGGGACCAATTACCTGACAACTTCACCCTGACTGCTGTGCCTAAGTTCAAGGGAGTGGAGGACCCACTCAACCACATTCGTGCTTTCAAAGACTACATGGCCATTAAGGGGGTCAAACAGGAACTTTTCACCAGGATCTTCCCATCCTCTTTGGAGCCAATACCTCGCCAATGGTACTACTCCTTGGATCCGAAAAACCTTACCACTTGGGATGAAATCGCAGTTGAGTTTGCCAAACAGTATGCCGACAATGTCGAGATCCAGGCCAACACCCGTACTCTCGAGGTGTTAACCCAAAACGACAAGGAGGGATTCACTGAGTTCCTAACCCGTTGGAGGAGGGTGAGTACTCAGTTGGTTAGTAAGCCGAGTGAATCAACTCTGGTGGAAAAATTTGTCAACAACCTCCGCCCGGTTTATGCCAACCTGCTGAGGTATCAGAATATCAAAACTTTTCAAGATCTGCAGATTCTGGGGACACGTATTGAGGACGACCTCCGAAAGGGTGTCTTAGCAAAGACCACAGGCAGGGGTTATCAAGGATCCACCTCAACCGGATCTCGCCCTTACGGTCAGACAAACAAGATTGATGAGGTCAACCTCGTCAAACCATCTGCCAAGAAAATTGAACGCCCCCAGAGAGTGTTCACCAACATAGGGTCAACTTATGCAAGTGCCTTGAAAAGGCTCATGGACCAAAGGAAGCTAAAACCGATCGGGCCCACCCCGGACCCGGCCGACGCCAAGAAATCCCGATTTTGGAACCCCAACGCCTACTGCCAGTATCATCGAGGGAAAGGGCATGATACCGAAAATTGCTTCAAACTCAAGCACCTCATTCAAGACATGATTGAGAAGGGAGACTAGCCCTTCCCCTACCAACTAAGCCAAACAACAAGACGAATCCTCTGGGAATTCACGCCATCTCTGACGATGAGCCAACCCTAGACTGCTCTCATCTCATCTTGCCAATTGACGATGAGGTAAATGCTCTGGAAAAGGACCCCTCAGACGGAGTGTTCGTGTTCAGTGCTGCCACTATGCTCACTATGTTTCAGCAAGTTGAGGAGGCCATTGCCAGCCTTTCTGAGAGAATCACCCGACTCGACGACGTCTACCGTCGACTCATCTTCAATCCCCCGGCACCACGTCCGCAGGAGAATTCCCCAAGCATTCAAAACTACCCACCCCAGGATGGATTGCTCCCGCGACCGTTCTGGCATAGGCCCCACGAAAACCACCTTCAAAATAATCACCTTCATGAGAACTACCCTCAAAATAACCACCTCCACAAAAATCGCCCTCACAAAAATATTCCCCACAAGAACTACCCACCGAGGAATACCCCTCCAAGGTATCCTCGAGACCCTGAAATTAACGGCATATGGCGGCTTGATGTTGAGGATGTCTATGTCGTCCCAGGAAAGGAGAAGCGGACAAAGGAAATCGGACATCTCACCCGGTCTGGACGTCCCTATCAGAATCCGAGCAACCCAGCGGTCGTTCCAACAACGAATGACCAAATCGTCCCAGAGGTGGACACTCAACCAAAGGCTCCCGAGAACTCAATCTCGAAATTGACTCCAGTAAAGCAAAAGCCGAGATCTCTATCTGGCAACTGATCGCAACGTCTTTTGAGCATCGACAGGCCTTGCTGCAGGCCTTGGGAAAATTAACCGTGCCCTCCACCTCTTCCCCAGAAGAAATAGTGGCACACATGACAAGAGACGCCCCTGATCTAAGCAACCCGGTCGTTTTCTCCGACGAGGATATCCCCCTGTTCGGAGCCAACCATAACCTGGCCTTGTACATCACTGTGCAATACCTCCAAAAGAACATACCAATGGTCCTCGTGGATGACGGCTCCGCCGTAAATGTCATTCCTCTCAAAACTGCCCACAGGCTGGGTATTAAGGAATCTGATTTAATCCCAACGAATCAAGGAGTACGCGCCTACGACGGCACTCGTCGCAAGGTCGTTGGGCTTATCACTATAGCCGTCGCAACCGGGCCACTAGAAAGACAAACCAATTTCCAAGTGGTCGACATCGACGCGTCCTTCAACATGCTCCTGGGACGTCCCTGGATTCACGCCGTCAAGGCAGTCACATCAACGCTTCCCCAAAAGATCAGGGTCCCCTTCAACGGGAAAACGATCACGATCCCCGCTTCCCTAATCAAAGCAGTCATGAGAAGAGGGGTAGCCTCCCAAGCCATTGAGGAGGACGACAATGAAATTTGGGGTTTCCAAGCCGTGAACGCCATAACTGATGAGCTAACAACCTCTGAATGTGACCCGTTCGCCAGCCTCACGATCAACCGTATCATGATGCGTCAGGGTTATTTCCCGGGTTTGCCGCTTAATCCGCTAAAGGACCCATTGCCTCCCTTGAAACAGGCTAAGGTCCCCAACATTCCCTTTGGGCTGGGATACGAACCTACCAATGAAGACATCCAGTAGATGAACCTCCTAATCCGAAAACGCAAGAAGCACGGAGTCATCCTCCGTCCCTACCACCTGACTCTCAACGGATACTTTGTCCCCGAGGGAGAGTCCGAACTTTACCACGGCTTTCCGGAGCCTATCTATGACTCTGTGGAGAAGGCTAGATACCCGGGAGTGGAAGTCTTCCAGGACTGCTACTTTATTCCCGACAACATCGAAGCTGCATCAACCGAGTCCAAACCGTCACCATACCTCGACGGACAAGCTGTCACACTACTCTTTGGGGGAAGATAACATCAAACGCCTCGACTATGAGGACATCATTAACATCGCCCTGAAAGACAATCAGTTTGATCCAACCGCCTTGATCTCGAGCATCGACCGGAGAAAGCCACCCAAGGTGGAGGAAAACCATCAAGTGGACCGATCGCCAAGGCCGCATTCTCAAGATCACAAATCGGAGAAGGGCCTATGTTCAAGGAGGAAAGTCTTGAACGATCCGAGTCCGAGTCGGAGTCGAGTCGAGTCCGTTATAGCTCCTAACACTCCGGAAGTCCCGGTCCAAGGTCCCCTTCCCACTTTGTTTTATCACAAAGTCGTGGTGATTCGGGAGGCCGAGTCTACTAAGGTCGCCCCCACTCCAATGAAAGGTGACAACCTGGAGCACATTCCGGGGGCCACTTCCTCCGTCGTGTCGCCTCCGATCGACCACGAGATGTCTGTCCTTTCCGAGCTTTTCGCTCGTGTCAACTTAATGAATGCTAAGTTTGCTTATGACTCGTCTCATTTTAAGCGCAATGCACGAATGATCATGAGGAATTTGACTTGAGTAACTATCCACCTCACTTAGCCAAAGAACTTGACAAACGGAAACCGTAACCCCCATCATTGAGGAAACCGAGCCTATTAACGTAGGAACCGACAATACACCTCAAGAACTTAGGATAGGGACAACCCTGGACCCCTCGGAAAGACAACAGTTCATTGACCTCCTCCACGAATACAAGGACGTGTTCGCCTGGTCTTACAGAGACATGCCTAGGATTGACAGAGAAATTGCAGAGCACCGGATACCCATCAAACCCGGGGCTAAACCTGTGAAACAGAAGCTACGCCGGATGCGTCCTGACTGGGCCTTAAAAATCAAAGAAGAGGTGGACAAACAGTTCAAGGCTGGGTTCATCAAAGTGTCTGAATACTCGGATTGGGTAGCCAACATTGTGTCGGTGCCAAAGAAGGACGGACGAATTCGGGTTTGCGTCGACTTCAGGGATCTGAACAAGGCAAGTCCAAAAGACGACTTCCCTTTGCCGCATGTTGACATTCTGGTAGACAACACCGCCGAACATGCTCTCCTATCATTCATGGACGGGTATGCCGGGTACAACCAGATTAAAATGGCTGAGGAGGACATGCACAAAACTGCGTTCACCACACAGTGGGGGACATATTGCTACACGGTCATGCCTTTCGGCCTCATCAACGCCGGAGCAACCTATCAAAAAACCGCTACCACCCTCCTACACGACATGATGCACAAGGAAGTAGAGGTATATGTCGATGACATGATCGTCAAATCAAAAGAACGGGACGGCCACATCAATGCCCTCCGGAAATTCTTCGCTCGTCTGCGGAAATATAACATGAGACTAAATCCTCAGAAGTGTGCATTCGGGGTCACCTCCGGAAAACTCTTGGGACATGTCGTCAGCAAAAGAGGCATTGAGATTGATCCAACCAAAATCAAAGCCCTTCAACAAATGCCTCGGCCTAAGAACGAGAAGGAGATTCGAGGATTTCTCAGTCAGGTCCAGTACATCAGCCGGTTCATCGCCAAGCTCACTATGATTTGTGAACCGATATTCAAGAAGCTTCGCGCCTCCGATCACACCGATTGGGACGACGACTTTCAGAAGGCATTCGACAGGATAAAGAAAATCCTATCCAAACCTCTTGTTCTCATGCCACCTCAACCGGGGATTCCTCTGTCCCTATACCTGACCGTAACCAACAAAGCCATGGGAGCAATGCTAGCACAAACAGTTGGCAACGAGGAGCGAGCCATCTACTACATCAGCAAAAAGTTCATTGAGTACGAGACGAGGTATACCCAACTGGAAAAGACATGCCTTGCCCTAGTATGGTCAACAAAGAAGCTGCGGCATTACATGCTCAGCTACTCGGTCCACATCTACTCCAAGATGGACCCAGTCAAATACATCTTCGAAAAACCCGTACTAAACGGAAGGCTGTCTAGGTGGACACTCATGCTGTCTGAATTCGATCTCAAGTTTGTACCTCTTAAGGTTATCAAGGGAAGAGCGGTCGCAGATTTCCTAGCAGAAAATCCCGTCAACGAGGATCTAACGACCGACACTTGGTCACTTCCTGACGAAGACATCCTTTGTGCCGACTCCGACGCATGGGACCTATACTTTGATGGTGCATCCAATCTGAGAGGCTTCGGAGTAGGAATCCTTCTAATATCACCAGAGGGAGAACATGTTCCGATCTCGCTCAAGTTAGACTTCGCCGTCACCAACAATGCCGCTGAATATGAAGCATGTCTCATCGGCCTACAAGCAGCCATCACACTTGGCATCAAGAGACTGAGGGTCCATGGCGATTCCTCACTCATCATCAATCAGGTATCTGGATCATGGAAAATCCGATCTGACAGCTTAGCTCCCTACCAAGCGAAGATCAGTCAAGAGGCCGAGTTCTTCGACCAAATCGACTACTTCCACTTGCCGCGGGAGGAAAATCAATTTGCTGATGCCCTGGCAAAACTTGCCGCGCTCGTCAACATACCTGACGACATGGCGTCGATGCCCCTATGTGTCGAAAGACGGAGCGAGCCAGCTCACATTTGTGCCATTATCGACGGCGAGGAAAGCCATGATGAACCTTGGTACCAAGCCATCCTCAATTACAAAACCAAAAACGAATTTCCTCCCAACTCTGATCAAAGAGGACAAAGAGACATCCGTTTACTTGCATCACAATTCGTGATAAACCAAAATCAACTCTACAAAAGAACACCCCAAGGAATTCTCCTCCTTTGCGTTGACCATCACAAAGCCAAAAAAGTCATGGAAGAGGTTCACGACGGAGAATGTGGCCCTCACATGAATGCAATGATGCTTACACGGAAAATCATGCGGCTAGGTTACTATTGGACAACCATGGAAGCCGATTGCCGTAAATACGTCAAACATTGCCACAATTGGCAAATCTTCGCTAACATAGAACACATACCACCATCCCTTTTATACACCATGACATCACCCTGGCCATTCTCAACCTGGGGCATCGACATCATCGGGAAAGTCAACCCGATAGGCACCAAGGGGCATTGCTTCGTCCTCGTCGCCATCGACTACTTCACCAAATGGGTGGAAGCATAGTCATATGCGGTCTTGACCGCCAAGCAAGTGGCCAAGTTCATCCAAAACAACATCATCTGCCGATATGGGGTACCCCATGAAATCATCAGCGATCAAGGCTCTCACTTCCGGGCGGAAACTCAAGCTTTGCTGGACAAGTACAAGATCAAACGACATCGATCATCCCCCTACCGTCCCCAAACCAACGGAGCGGTGGAGGCAGCGAACAAAACTCTTGTTACCATCATCAAGAAAATGCAAGACAACTACCGCGATTGGCCGAGCAAACTCCCATTCGTACTCTGGGGATACCGAACCTCCATTCGAACACCCACGGGCGCTACACCCTTCTACCTAGCATACGGTATGGAGGCGGTTCAACCGGTGGAGTTAGAGGTCCCATCTCTACGCATTCTACTGGAAAGTCAAGTCCCTGGGGTAGAATGGACCCGTCGAAGGTACGAACAGCTCACTCTTCTAGATGAACGGCGACTCAACGCCTTGCACAACGTCCAGCTATACCAACGACGTATACAACGGGCATTCAACAAGAAGGTCAAACCCCGAAACATCCGGGAGGGCGACTTGGTCCTCAAGTCAGTCCGGGCACCATTACCCGTCGATCCGAGGGGAAAATTCAAACCCAACTGGGCCGGGCCATACCTGGTCAAGAAAATACTTTCGGGGGGCGCAGTGAGACTGAGTGACCTAGATGGGGAGGACTTTACAAACCCGACCAACCTAGACCAACTCAAGAAATACTACCCTTGAACCCTATCAACAAACAACCTAGCCTAGTTTTACAACTAGCACCAACCTCAACCCTTTTCAAGTCAAGTTCCTCAATATGTTCTGATTTGAAATTGCATGTTTTATCGAGTCTAAGCTGCGGCACCTTCCCGTTTCGAATGTCCTTTGATCAGTCAAAGGCAACGTCCATTTGCACTACAAAAACCAAACCCCTGAACTACGAGCATGGTTTGATTTCACCTCTTCAGGTGAATACGTAGGCAGTCCCTCTTATGCTTAAGGGATACAACCAAAAAACCCAATTCAAATTCACAAAACATTTCGAACTACGATCATGGTTTGATTTCACCTCTTCAGGTGGATACGTAGGCAGTCCTTTCTTACACAAGAAGGATACAACCATCCCCACATACAAAAACATCCCCATCAAAAAAGAGAAAGGGAAAACCATTCCCTTTCCCCACAAAAATACAAAAATGAGCCTTTCTCCCTTTCCACAAAATACCACTTCCCCAAGTGCAATTGTTTAGGACGATTCAAATCGAATTGCCTTTACCAAACGGATGGAAGAAACAAGCGCTCACAATTTTCGACACGAGCAATCCTCTTATTTAATTAATAATGGGAGGGATTACAATTTCAACGACAAATAAAGCTCGACGAGTCTACAACTTGTCAAAGCTAAGGTGTCCACTAACACACCTCACATAGTAAAACTAGCACAAAACACACAATAACTAGCTAGTACAACATAATAACAACTCACAACATTACTACAGCATAGTAATAAAGCGGGTAATGAAGGTCTTCACTCCTCCATTCTACCCTTGACCTTTCCCTCGGGGTACATCTTCCCCTTGTTCTTCTTGTTGGCCCGCCTAGCATGGACTTCCTCCTCGGAACGGATCCTAAACGGATCTAAGACGGCGATGGCCTCCGGTCTAGCACAAGACCCCATGTTTGACCCAAGACGAGCCAATGCACGGCCTACCATACTCTTGTGGCCGGAACTCCTCCTCTTCGGTGGTCTCATCACATCGGGAGTAGCTCCATCAACATACTCTTCAAAGAAGGCACGGTTGGCCTTGCCAACCTCTCGGTACTTCAAGTCGACAACCTCGTCCTTACGGAATTTGGATCTCTCTTCCAACGACGGAGCACGTGACCATTTGACATAAGCGGGAGTCACCCATGTCGTGGCAACGGGGTTTGGCACCTCTCAAAGCGGCCGAGTGGCCCACCATCTTTCAAAGAATTCCACAAGCTCGGAATTCCGGAAAACATTCTCTTGCACAAGGGTATCTTGAGCGGGCACCTTTTGTTGACGCCCCATTTGCCTCATGAGCCTTTCGGGATAAATAAAGGAAACAACCTTCAAACCCACCAACATCAAATAACGGGGACTAGCACCCGAAGCGGGCAACCCCGTGAAGGACCTCAAATGCCACCACGGCACCACCCAACGAATATGAGGACCACCCTCCTCCGCCAACCTTGCGGCCCAATAGGCCTCGGTGGAAGCAAAACTATCCGGATACAACTTCTTCCTCATAGTAAGGTGACGGAAGGAGTAAGAAGAAGGATTAACCGGAGGCTCTACATACCTTAGCCTCTCCAATAGCCACACTTGGAGGATCCTTGGCGATCCAAAAGAGGGAGCTTCTCCACAAGAGCCTTCCTTGTCCAAAGCTTGGATAATATCTCCAAGCACCAACCATGATGGATCTCTACCATGCTCCATTTGCTCGATCACATGGATGAGGGTCATGCTACCATGACATCTTGGCCCCTCTTTCTTCAAGACGTCAACAAAGAGGTACACATGGACAAGGCAAAATGCAAGAGCCCTTCTCCTAGCAACCTTCGAGACGTTAGCATCTAACCGATTCGAGAAGATATTGATAAGAGCCAACATATCCACACCATGTGGAACAAGAAGAAAGTTGACTTGGCTTGTTGATAAGCCCAACATGGAGTGGAATTCCTCCTTGTAGCACAACCGAGTCGGAGGAAGCACCGGAGTACAACCCGGCCACCCACCAATGACTCCAACTTCTTCGGCAAGAGGACAAATCTCGCCCTTCGGGAAAACGAAAGCATGATGTTTCGAATCCCAAAACCGAGAACATGCTTCAAGAAACGAAGGTTGCACCTTGACTTGACGAAGCACCAATAATTGACCAACTCCCATGCAATCGAGTTGATACTTCTCGGGAGGCGACAAATCCCGACACCATTGTCGCAAGGCGTTCTCAAAAGCATCCATGAAATATTTTTGTGGAAGAAGAGGAGGTTTTGTAGAGATTTTTTTGTGTTTCGGATGCTGAAACAATAAAGCGCAAACGTCTCTATTTATACAAAATGATCAGCGCATTTTTCAGAAAAAGAGGAGAGCCGGCTTCCATCGCCAAGACACTCGCGCCTCTTTGAGGCTTCCCCAGGATTCCCGCTGTCTTGTCTCTTTCAACATGTGTTTTCTCCTGACACCTCAAACCTCCCGCCAGGAACCTCGCGCCTCTTCGGGATGATCCGGGAAATTTTGTATTTCTTCACACTCACATTTCCTTGTTTTCGCGTTTTACGAAATCCAACACGGTTTCCATGACGCAACGTTAAACATACGGGTTTTTCTTTCTTTTTTTAAGGGGGGAAGGGCTAGTCGTCCCGATCCGCGATGGATCGTTTCCATGTCAGTCGAAATTCCAAAAAATTTTCGCTTTTTCGCAAATCAAAAATCAAAATCGAAAATTGATAACACGACATCAATTTTCCTCTAAAATTCAAGCACTCACAAATTCGAGTCTTGACCTCAAAAACCAAATGTACTCGCAAAAATCCCTTTCTAAAATTCTTTCCTGACGGTCTGAGTTTGAATTTTTCGAGTCAATTTTCAACAAATTTTTCGAGTCAATCTTCAAAATTTCGATGCAATTTAATTCATGACACGAGTTAATTGCTCAAATTTTCAAATCAATTCCTTTTGAATTCCAAACATGACGATTTTGTCACGGAATTTTCAAAAATTCGTTTTAAAATTTCAAATTTTAACTTCAAGTCATCTTGGTTAATTTTGATTTTTCAAAGAAATGCTTTACGTGATCAAATGCTTCTACGTGTTTATACGCTATCTATTGCATGTTTTCTACACTAACGATGCAGGAACTGGTGCAAAGGAAAAGGAGGGTCAACAGCCAACAACGCTCCTCCGAAACACAACACAAAAAAGCCAAAAATCACAAAACAAACCACAGTCCAAAAACACATATATATACAAACCGCCTTACGCAAAATACATCAACAAACGTCTATCATACAGACACTGGCCTAAAACAAAAGTCTATCAAACAGACACTGGCCTAAAACAAACGTCTATCATACAGACACTGGCCTAAAACAAACGTCTATCATACAGACAGTCGCCTAAGACAACAAACTGGGGGCTATCCGCCACCTACCGAACTAAGCACTCCCTACCCTTCTGATCGGAAAAGAAAGGGAGCAATAGGAAACAGAGGAGCAATAGTGAAAGCAGAGGAGGTTACCATGGCGATAACCCCTCACTCCTACTCCGTGACAAAAAGGAAGACAATGTCTTGCAGATTTCGGACGACACGACAACCGAGGATCGTAGCTTAGTATGCTACCCCGATGTTAAACCCTACTCAGCCGAACTCAACTGCGATCAAGGTCAACAACAGGGGATAACACACTCGTACTGACCCCCAATCATCAGTCATCCTATCCATGAGCCACGACGAAAAGGACAAACCAGCCGTATTGGCCGCCTATCCGAATTTCTACAGACGACGACCAACGATCGATACCCGATCGTTGGCCTGACAAAGGCCGCCAGGGAGAAACACAACCAAGCCTGTAACAAAAAACAGTCGACTCTCCCCCTCCGGGATCGACTTCCTCCTCCAAAGCCTCAACAACGGACCCCATCGGTCCCAGACGATACCCTGCGATCAAAAAGAAAAACAACAAAAAAACGTCAGCCGAAATTTCGGCATTACGACGACATGAAATGGACGAATCCAAAAACAACAAAACACAACCTGCAATACAAAAAAAAAAACAAGGGGGCAATCCCGCCCCAAACCATTCACAAAAAAAAATAACACAAAAACGACTTGCCCCTCTTTTCAAGCAAAAGACGAGTCAAAACCACAAAAACGGCATTTCAAGACCCATACAAGGTCTGCCAACAACCCAAAGTACATTCCCGACACAACGGGGATTTTTCTACGGTTCAAAAAGGCAATTCATACGCTAATTTGAGCCCGAGCCGGTCAAAAATTCAAAAAACGACCGCAAAAAGGCAAACGTGATTTTATCACGCCTCAAGGTGACCTAAAATACCAATAAGGTCCATTTCAAGGCAGACTGACTCAATTCAAGCCCAAACAAGCGTTTATTTTGTCAGACGTAAGACCGTTGCAAAAAGCAAAAATTCAATTTTGCCCACAAACGTCCAATGAAGGTCCTTAAATGGCAAACACGGGTTTTCCCAACTACAATGCAACCTAGTGGGACCCACTACCCAAACAAATAAACTTGGCATTGTGAAATGAGACGGTTTCTCGCCTCAATCACGTTTTTCGAGCATAGGGAGCGGGAACGGGGACCAAAATGCAAACTAAAAGCACCCCTATACTCCTAAACAGGTTTCTAACCTAATGCAAACATCAATTTCACTCGAAATTGGCTCAAGCAAAAACGCCCAATTCGATTTTTAGGGCAAAATCCGCCCTAATTCAATCTAGCTAACAACCAACAAATTTGAAAGGATTCAAGAGGAAATACTTACCTTGAGATGACATTTGTTGACAATGGCACGGATGAAAGCAAACTTGAAGGTCCGTCAATGGTAATTTTGGGCGACTTTTCGAGGTTGAAGATGAATGTTCATCCGCAACTCAACCTCGCGTCTTTTTAACAAAAAATAGGGAAGCCGGCTTGCATCGCCAGGTGGCTCGCGCCTAAACCAGGCCTCCCCTTTTCTTTTTCAGCGAAATTTGGGCTTTGGGCCCAATTTCCCACAACAGACTTCGAAATTTTTATTGACAATATCCAATATTGTCATTTCCTCGAAAACAAACAAAAACAAATAGTGAAAATTCAAAACTCGCTATTTTCAAGCAAACGGCGATCAAAGCCGCCAATTTCAAAATAATGGCGAAAATTCAAAATCTCTATTTCAATCAACGGCGGCACATAAACCGTCACTTCAATCAATAGTGAAAATTCCAAATTCACTATTTCTTTCAAATATCAACGGCGGCACATAAACCGTCACTTCAATCAATAGTGAAGATTCCAAATTCACTATTTCTTTCAAATGTCAACGGCGACACATAAACTGTCACTTCAATCAATAGTGAATATTCCAAATTCACTATTTCTTTCAAATATCAACGGCGGCACATAAACCGTCACTTCAATCAATAGTGAAAATTCCAAATTCACTATTTCTTTCAAATGACAACGGCGGCACATAAACCGTCACTTCAATCAATAGTGAAAATTCCAAATTCACTATTTCTTTCAAATATCAACGGCGGCACATAAACCGTCACTTCAATCAATAGTGAAGATTCCAAATTCACTATTTCTTTCAAATGTCAACGGCGGCACATAAACCGTCACTTCAATCAATAGCGAAGATTCCAAATTCACTATTTCTTTCAAATATCAATGGCGACACATAAACCGTCACTTCAATCAATAGTGAAAATTCCAAATTCACTATTTCTTTCAAATGTCAACGGCGGCACATAAACCGTCACTTCAATCAATAGTGAAGATTCCAAATTCACTATTTCTTTCAAATGTCAACGGCGGCACATAAACCATCACTTCAAATATAATAGCAAATTTGAAATTTGTTATTTCCTTTCAAAATTAAGACAAACGGCGATCAAAACCGCCACTACAAATTCAAACCGAATGGTGAAAATTCCAAATTCACTATTCCTTCAAATGCCAGCAGGGGGCTTCCTCGCGAAACCCGCTCATTCCAAAAGCAGTGATAGTGAGGATCCATACTCAGTCTTTCCACAGCGACATCATGAGTTCGCTACTTTCAAAACAAGCCCATTTGACGCGGCTATTCCCATGGTCCATTAACCGACCTTTACCATGGTTGGCGAGCCTTTGTCCGCAACCTTTCAAGGACACATCCCGAAGATGCCTCGGGTACATTTCCTTACTTTTTTCAAGGACAGACCCCGAAGATGCCTCGGGTACATTTCCTTACCTTTTTCAAGGACAGATCCCGAAGATGCCTCGGGTACATTTCCTTGTCTCTGCTGGCGAGCCTTACAACGCACCGCGGCTGGCGAGCCCTCCTCATATATGCACCACGGCTGGCGAGCCTTACAACGCACCGCGGCTGGCGAGCCTTACAATGCACCGTGGCTGGCGAGCCCTCCTCATATACGCACCGCGGCTGGCGAGCCCTCCTCATATACGCACCACGGCGGGCGAGCCTTACAACGCACCGCGGCTGGCGAGCCTTACAACGCACCGCGGCTGGCGAGCCCTCCTCATATACGGACCACGGCTGGCGAGCCTTACAACGCACCGCGGCTGGCGAGCCTTGGCGAGCCTTACAACGCACCACGGCTGGCGAGCCTTCCTCATATACGCACCACAGCTGGCGAGCATTTATCCGCAACCATGCAAGGACATTTCCGAAGATGGCTCAGGTATGACTCCTTCTTATGGCTGGCGAGCCTTTGCACGTAGTCTAACGGACTTTAAACGACCCGCACGGACAGTCGACAGACTCTAAACTGTTCCCGACGACAGGTCCTTGACTCGCACCCTCGAGTCGCCTTGCCGCGCCTTCTTCCCGACGGCAGTCCTTGGCCCGATCTTTTCGAGCCGCCTCGACGCCGCCTCGGGTCTTCGTGTTGTAATCTTCGATTGACTGGGACTCTACTTTGACTTTCGCCCGTCCAAGCCTCGGTCAAAGTGGGGGCTCAGAGATACCCGAAGATTCTGCTGAGACTCCAACAAACACCCGATGATTATCGGACTACAACATGTTTTGGGATCGCAGCGTTTGATCGACAGTTTGTATATAACTTTACGTCGGAAAACTTAAAAAGATTTCGAAAACAAAACATTTCAAAACATTTCAAAAATACCTGGAGTGTTTAATGCACAACGACGGGGTCGCGATGACACTAACTAGAGTCAAAACCGACACCGAGCCAAAAACCGACTCGAAAATTCAAAATCCCGACTCCAACAACGAGTCAAACCGAGTCAACCACAAAAACAAAATATCTTCAAGCCTTCTATATTAAGTTTTCCTGGATTCATGAATGGTCAAGTACCAAACATGTGACTACAAAACCTAGGATAGAACAAATCATGATTGCGTTTGATGTGATAGTGACAACACAACTCGAAGTGCCGCGACTTGGCTCGCGCCTCTTTGACCAGCCCAGGTGGCCACGTCGCTCAAAACTCACACAACCACTCATTCTTCTATAAATACCCCTCAAATGTCGCCCATTTGAGACTTACACGAGTGTCCGCCCCCTCTTTTCTCCCTTAAAATTCTCGACTCGACTTCTAAAGTCACAATCCGACGCGTGTTTACGACCTACCAATCGTAAACACGAGCCTTACACATTGTTTGGTACCGTCATCGTGCATTAAACTACTTGTCCGACCACTTTGACCACTACACCATCACTAAACATTTAAAACACTCTTTTACTTACCAAAACGGTTTTAAACCGAGTTTTTTTTTCCGATCAAACAAGTTGTTACACTTACGTCGGTCACTCGCCATAACCAAACATGTAAGTATGAGGGTGTAAAAATCCTCTTTTATTATGTTTTCATTCGTTTCATGACTTTAACATGCTAAAACATGCATAACATGAACCAAAACATGGAATAAACGAGCCAAAACTGATTTTTGGTCCGAGGCGAAGCCTCTTAGGTCGCCAATCGCTCGCGCCTAAATGGGGTGTTCGGACCGAGAGATCAACCGTGTTTGTTCTCGTCATTTCCCTTAATCCATTTTCATATTTGTAATCGGTTTTTACCATTTCAAGTATTTTCGAAACCTTTTTGTTTCATTTCACATGTTTTAACCATAAAGCATTTTTCACCCTTGGTTCTTCATACCATGACGGTTAAAATCCGTGTTTCGGTGATAATATTTGGTTAATGACATTTAAGAGGTATTTTAAAGCCTTTTATTTCATTTCTGTACATTTGCAAAATATGCATATTAGTCACCAACACGAAATCATCCTTGGTTCCATATACCATCCGGATTTTTAACCCGGGTACGATGATGAGTAACGACTAATTACATTCAAAACGGACTTAAAACAATTAGTCCATAATCATTTTCAAAACTATTCATGTCAAGCTTGTCAAATCAAACCCGACATCGAATATTATCAAACAATGATGATTATTCGAGTCTAGTTCTTCAAATCAACAAATACGGTCTAAACGACCCTTTCAAAATCAAACCGGGTCTAAATACCCATTTTCAACACGTTTTATAACGTTTTCTAAACAACCAGAACATGGCATACAGCCGTTGGCTAACCCGCGCCTCAAGCAGGCCTTTTCTTTCTCATTTTCAAAACCAGAGGGAGGCCCCTTACACCGCCGGCTGGCTCGCGCCTCTTATAGCCGTCTGGTACAGGGCCTGTTCCCTTCCAGCATTAGTCTAGGACGATCCCGACTCCGGTTAACCCGGATATAGGACGGATCAGATGACTATTCAAACCATATTTGCCAAATGCCTTACTAAGACAAATGGATCATGTTATGCACCCTAAACCTAATACGGTAAATGGATGTTTAATTTCCGTCTTGCATGCAAATCAATCATTAATCCAACTCGACATCTTATACTTGATACTTGGATTAAATCAACCGACTTAGAAAGCTCACATGTTAGGTTTAAATCATTGGATGCGCATTCATGCATTTAAACCGTTTTATCAACTTTTGCATTCAACCAACCAAGATCGATCAGTAGAGGCCGCTAAACGCGGGCGGGATTGGGTGTCTGATTAAAGGGCTTCCCAATACGTACCTTCACCTCTTACTCAGAAACTTTGGATAGTGGACGACCTTTTCCAGAGCGTACGAGAGTCATTCTAGAGATAGGATGCTAAAGAGGGACGATTTCCTTATCTTTAGTACCTATGTCAAAACGCTGATTTGTGCTTCGATTTGACCGAGGTATAAAGTGGAATTCGAATGGGTTCCAGGCATCCCACAAATGCTTGGTGGCGACTCCGAACATCTCTAATCATTTCGAGACCCTTACCGAGATGAAACCGACCGATCTAAAACGATCCGGTCGAAAGCACCTTTACGCCGCCGAGCGTGGCTTTCAAAAACACCGCTGCCGTTGTCCACAGATCGGCTGGGCATACGCAGGTGGGCCCATGTCCACATGGAGCTAGCAGCGTTAGAGGGATGGTAGTTGGTTATGTATGGAGTTGGTGTCGTGAGAGATATATATGTGGTAGATACGATATCGTGAGTCATGTTGTGGAAGTAAACACAGTTGGTGGAGTGGGTGTTAAGAGTTCATGTTTTATGTTTGGTCGAGTTCTTGAGTTATTAGTATGTTGTTGTGTCTTGGTCGAGTTAGTATGGTTGTTATTAGGTATGGGTTGAACTTCGGGGACGAAGTTCTTTTTAAGGAGGGAAGACTGTAATACTACGGTTTTATGAGTCTCTGGGTACTCTATCGAGTAGGCCTTACTCTGTCGAGTAAGGGCGAGTTGCGTTTTTAAAATAGTTTCTGACCTGTTGGGTACTCGATCGAGTAACGTTGATACTCGATCGAGTAAGGGGGCACTCGATCGAGTACCTCAGCTACTCGATCGAGTAGCCGGTTACTGGGATGATTTCTCGGGTTTTGTTAATAATGCGATTAAGTATATAATTACTTCCGTCACTTTTCTTTAAACACTTTTACAACCTAATTACTTTCAAAAGAGAAATCAAACTACGTTCTTCGCATCAATCGCATTGTTGGCAAATCCCGGAGCGTGGAAGGTCGGATTTTACCTTTCTTTATACCGTTGTGATCCTTGCGTCGAGGGTAAGATCTACGTACTGTTTTTATAGTATTTAGTCAAAGTTGGTTAAACCCTAATATTGGGATTTGGGGGTTTTGTTGTATTTTGTGATTGGTAGTTATTATATGTTTGTATGTTAGGAGGAGGATTCGTAGAAGAAGCCTTTTGATATCAGCTGTGAGACCGTCTGATTGTGTTGCTTTCCAGGTAGGGTTTCGCTACTCAGTATTAGCCTCATAATGTGTTGTTGATGTGTTGTGATTGTTGAATATTATCGTAATTGTATTGTGACGGTTGTTGATTGTGATTGTTTGTCTCTGGTTCTCGAGATGCGTTCTCGGCTGAGTGGAGTAACTTGCGGGAGTGGCTTCACGCCCTAGTTTCGCCCTTCGTGGAACCCGCCACGGAAGGGGATGTGCACATTAATGGGACAGGGTTATCGCTCGGTATGATGAGCGGGGCTTAAGTGGGAACGGCTGCGGTCCCCCATGTGGTGGCTGGTCCAAAGGATGGACGTCGGTGACGGAGATTGATTGGAGTGGGTGTGATTGTGTGTGTGACCGTTTGAGCTGCTTGTTTACTGTGTTGTTGGTTATATAAATTGTGTGATTAGTACTGACCCCGTTTAATGTTTTAAAAACTGTGGTGATCCATTCGGAGGTGGTGAGCAGTTATTGAGCAGGTATGGTATGACGCGTATGGGATAGCTAGGATGAGTCATCACGTGGCAGTTAGAAGTATTCCGCTGTGTCAGACGATGTTTTATAGCTTTGATAGTTTTAGCAGTAGACCGTCTGAGAGTCTTGTATTTCTTTTTATCAGTTTTGGAGTTGGTATGTAATCACTTTAAACATTATTTACTTTTAAGTATGTTTCGTTATTGTCTTATGATTATCATTGCCTCGGAAAACCGAGATGGTAGCACTTCCATGCCTTAAGTGGTCCTGGTAAGACACTTGGAGTATGGGGGTGTTACAGTTTGTGTTTGTGTTAGGCTTGTGTTTGTGGCTGTAGCTGATTTGTGTTTGTGTGGTTTATATTATGGAAAGTATTGACAACGATTTTTACAAAAAAACCCGTTGTCATTAGAGAATATATTAACAACGGGTCCTTAGAAACCCGTTGTTAAAAAGTATTAACAACGGGTTCTAATATAACCGTTGTAATTACTTTTCACTAATTTTGCGCCAAATTATTAACAACGGTTATAATGTATTACAGAGTAAACTGTTGTTATTAGTTTTTATATAAACAACGGTTGTGCAAGTTTAACCCGTTGTTAAAACCTATAACAAAGGTTATTAACACATAACCGTTGTAATTAAGTTTAGTAAAATTCGCGCCATCCATTCTACAACGTCTTATGGTGATTTTCGTGAATAAGCGTTGTTAAAGGGGTGTTGTAGTTGCCTGGATTTGTAGTAGTGATACTGAATTTTCTGAGTAGTTCCCGTGATTAAAAATCAGATTTTGATTATTATATGCAATCGTTGATCTCGTGAATTGGGCATTGTGATTCAGCACATATAAAACCCAACTGCATTATATGTTACTCCTCGAAATATATTATATTGTACAAAAATGCCCATGTAAAATCTCATCGATGATATGAGAAATTGATGTCTAAGGTGGTTTGATAAAATTTTGAACTATACATTGGTTATAGTTTTTACCACTTTAGGGAGAACGATTGAATTAAAAGCTGGTAAAAACAAATATGTAACTATCCCTTACTGAACTAGAAGTTCAGATAATGTTATACATTAAATTCATTGAGCAGAGGTTTTGAATTTGATATAACAAAATATTTCACCAAATTAATACAAGTACACCTGAAGTGCAATATAATAAAAGTCGAGATGAATTGACGGTTCCACTATGAAAATGAAATAGATGATAAATAGCAAGATGAAGCAGTTGGTGTGAATAGATTGCTATATTTGGAGTGTCTCAAAGTGACATAGATATCTGAATAATAATAGATGGCCTAGATAAATATAATGGTACCACAAATTTACTCAGATTCAGATATCATTGAACATACTCATATTATCAAGAGATGATAAAAATTATATCGATATTTATGGAACCGATACCCGTTTGCGCGCGATATTTTATGGACACTAGATGGGAATCTTATATGTAGGTCCATTTTAAGTGTCGACATATAATATATGATTATAAATGAGCTCATGGACCCGAAGTCCATTCATTGACATGAAATCAATTGAAATTATGAATATTGGAAAGAATATTGTACAGTCTGCATTATTGAGTCATTATCATGTACATTTATAGATTAAGTTCATTATTTGCATATTAGTTTTAGTATATATATAAATTATTGCATTATTTAGAATTAGTTTCTTATCATATGCATGCATATGTTTCATAATATTGTTTTAAATGCATATATGTTTGAGCGGGGGAATATATACTTATAATTTACTCCTATGAGGATAAACGTAACTCCCTGAAGGAGCCTTTTACGATTTGAGTTTTTGCAAAACGCACGATGAAATTTATAAACCGCTACGATACGATTGAAATATTATCGTTATTATTTCCAGAATGCAATGGTCAAACACCTGAAGAGGTTGCTTGAATTATTTTTATCTCAACTTGAAATTTGAACATATAAGATTTATACATGAATGAATTTCTTGCCGAATATGTGAAAATACTTTATGGTCCAGAAGTACCATAATAGTTGAAAAATATAGTGAAAGTCTATAATGATGATGTCAATTCATACAATAAGATGATTTGGCAAGAAAGATTATATTGATTATTTTTCAAATGAATTATTTATAATCGGATTGCTTCTGATCTCCTCAAAAGAATGAATTCAGGAATGATAGCTACATTCTTTTTCCCTTCGACTAGGCTTTTGTCCCAATGGGTTTTTCCTAGCAAGGTTTTTAACGAGGTAGCACTGTTGGCGCGTTAATACGCTATAGTCATGATCATCATGATTGTTGAAATGAAAAGTATTCTAGACATATAATATTATGTCATTTGTTGAGAAGAATTTCTATTACGAGTGAAACTATAATATTTGAGATGAAGACTCAAAAATCATTTTAAATGATGATATCCACACTGCGAGTTCTGGAGAAGTATTATATTTAAATTACCAAAGATTTATATTGAAGTTATCAAGTTTATCAACTCCGATGGATTTTATTTCAACGATCAAGAAGTTACGTCAAAGCATGGATTATTTCAAGATATATCGAGTTATGTAACCATCAGGGGGAGTACCACGCGCTGTATTCTTTTTCCTTATCCATGGTTTTGTCCCACTGGATTTTCCATGGAAATGTTTTAACGAGGCAGTTTTGTTATGGGTGTTTGAAGATTAGGGTTGTAATACTACGGTTTTATGAGTCTCTGGGTACTCTATCGAGTAGGCCTTACTCTGTCAAGTCAGGGTGAGTTGCGCTTTTAAAATAGTTTCTGACCTATTGGGTACTCGATCGAGTAACTATGATACTCGATCGAGTAAGGGGGCACTCGATCGAGTACCTTAGCTACTCGATCGAGTAGCCGGTTTACGGGTAATGTTTTGTCGGGTTTTGTTAATGATGCGAGAGAAGTATAAAAGGTTGTCCGTCACTTTTCTTAGTTTCTTTTATCTATTCTAAAACCTAAGTGAGGGGAAAAGGAGTTACGTAGTTTGTCTATCGTCGCATCATTAGCATATCCCGGAGTTAGAGGTGTCGGATTTCATCGTTCTTTACACCGTTGTGATCCTTGTGTCGAGGGTAAGCTTTACATATAATTTTTATACTGTTTCGTTAAAGTTGGTTAAACCCTAATTTATGGGATTGGGGGTTTTATGACTTGTTTATGTTAGTAGTAATTATATGATGATATGTATAGGAGGAGGGTTGTAGAAGAAGCCTTTTGATATCAGCTGTGAGACCGTCTGATTGTGTTGCTTTCCAGGTAGGATTTCCTACTCAGTATTAGTCACATAATGGGATGATTGTTGATGTGTTGTGGTTGATTGAATGATATAGTAATTGTATTGTGACGGTTTGTTGATTGTGATTGTTTGTCTCTGGTTCTCGAGGCGTGTCCTCGGCTGAGTGGGGTCACTTGCGGGAGTGGCTTCACGCCCTAGTTTCGCCCTTCGTGGAACCCGCCACGGAAGGGGATGTGCACATTAATGGACAGGGTTATCGCCTAATATGAGGAGCGGGGATTTGGTGGGTACGGTTGCGGTCCCCCACTGGCAGGGCTGGTCCAGTGGACAGTCGGTGATTGAGATTGATGGGACTGGTGTGATTGTGTGTGTGTGTGTGACGGTTAAGCTGTCTGTGTGTGACAGTGGACCCCGGTTGTTGTTTTGTAAACCTGCGGTGATCCATTCGGGGATGGTGAGCAGTAATTGAGCAGGTTTGAGTTGAGTACTGGGATAGCTGGGATGTGCCACCGTCTGACGATAAAAGTCTTCCGTTGTAGCTTTATTAGTTTTATAACAATTCAGTTAACTCAGTAGACAGTTGGTTTTGAGAACATGTATCGTATTTTGGTATTTGGTTTCAGTTGTAACCTTTCACTAAACTTATATTATTTAATGTTGTTTCGTTATTGTCTTTTGATTATCATGCCTCGGGTAACCGAGATGGTGGCATCCTTATACCTGAGTGGTCCTGGTAAGGCACTTGGAGTATGGGGGTGTTACGAATGGTATCAGAGCGACGATCCTGAAACCTGTAACCAATGAATCTAATGAATCTAGGGAGTCAATTAAAATGAACCCGGGGTAAAGGTTGTAGGAGCTAATGCAAAGGCTTGGGAGACGTCCTAAAGTGGCGAACTTGCCCTACAATTTTGAACCGGTCACATGGGGGGTATATGTCAAGGTCGTATGTGATGTTTGTTAGTTTGTATGTGAATGTGATGATGTATGTTGTAATTGTTGGATGTTTGGAGTAGAAGGTCGAGTTTGTGAATGAAAGGTTGGTGAAGTATATAGAACTGTTGTTGATTGAAAGCATGTTGCATGATAGTTGGTTTACAATGTTGGTTGGAATTGTTAGAAAAGTGTATGAGAATGATGAGTAATGTGGTGGAAAAAGGGAGTAGTTCATATGTGATATGATTATACATAGTTTTGTTTGTGTAATTTTATATAATGATTTCATATACATGCCTACTATTGTTCATATGTACATGTTGTATGAAGAATGTGGTTGAAATGGATGAATTGATTGGAAAAGATGGAGTGGCAATAGCATGAGAATACGAATTTTGGTGATTATGAATATGTTTAGGTGACGAAGTGTATTCGTAATATTGTTGTATTAGTAACATGGAAATTGGATTTGTAATGTATGAGTATGATTTGTCTTACGAAAGGCTATAGAATAAAAGCATGTGGGTAGTGCATGATGAATGTTGTTGCTTTGCTTTCGAAAATAGTAATATGTGATCGGGGCTAGTGGTTTCATGAGTATTGGGTTGTTTTTGTTTACCTTGTTGTCGATTAAGTTGTTTGGAAGTAAAAATCAAATAGTTATGTCGTCTGATTACAGCAAAGTTGTCTTTAAACTGTTATAACTTGAGATGCATAAATGATTTTGATGTGATTCCAATTGTAGGTGATAACTTGTTCTTTTACGATTCTAACGATAGGTCACACGCCCAAAACGACCAAGAAATGAGTGAGTTATGACTGTTTTACGAAAACTGGACATTGCTGAGAAATGCGTAGGTACTCGATCGAGTAGCCTTGGTACTCGATCGAGTAGAGGGGGACTCGATCGAGTACGTCAGTTACTCGATCGAGTGGCCCTGGTAATTTGTTTTACGCGCTTCTGATCTTCACCTACTCGATCGAGTAAGTCACTTACTCGATCGAGTGGCCTGTACTCGATCTAGTGACCCCTGTTTTGGGTCATATGCTTATCTTTTGACATTCGTTGCATATTATGTTTAATTCAAAGGTATTATTTTGCTTCTTTATGCACCGTTTTACATGTATGTTGATCCTGATGCGTAAGCTACCCAATCTTATGGTGTAGTGAGTGACACATGTGGTGAGTAGGAGTTCGGTGGGAGGACATGAGTTCTATGTATTGTGATAGATAGTGGAAAAAGAAAAGGGAGATTGGTATGGCTTAATTGAGGCATAGAGCATGTTTTTGTGAGACGGGATGAGTGATATGATTGTGTGTTGAGTAATGTAAGAGTAAGTGAATGTGGGCAAAGAGTGATGTAAGTTTAAGGAACGTGAGAATGAAAAGATTGAAAGAAATGATGTGGATAGTAGCAACCTGAGATGTATAACGAATTATGGAGGGAGATGGTTAGAAATAGTGTTGAGTAAGAATATATGTAATGAAAGGTCGTTTTAGAGGAATTGAGAAGAGTGGTATATAGTGAACTTAATGGAGACATGTCGCGACGTGGATCTGCAGATAGTGACTGAGTTTGGAAATTTGTGTTATAGAGAGACGAAACTAATGTGTGATTTCCTTGGGCAATTAACGGTGTAAAAAGAATTTTGATTTCTAGAGATGTAAAAAGGGAGATGTAATTGTTTGAACATTAAACGTTGATTCTATGGACAATTAGTGGCAAGTGTGAGTGAGTGGAGTGATGAGAAGAGACCCATGGTAAGGAAGAGTGAGATAATATCGATAAGAAAGAATGAGATTTGAGTTTCGGAGCGATGAGAAGGTAATTGGAGCACTAAAGGGTTAGGTAGAAGTAATAAGGAGTTGAGATATTAAATGGAATAGTTGAGTATAAAGAGAAAAGAAGGATAAAAGTAAGCTGAGAAAAATGTTCACCGGAGTTATGTGATATAAAAGTAAGGAATCATCGGGATGTATGATACTACCAAGAGTAAGTGAGTTAATGGTCATACAGAAGTTTCAGGACAGCATGATTAATCATGAGTTTTGAGGAATTAAGGGAGTAAGAGGTTGATTTAGTATCTGCACTCTATGAGATTTTGGTGGAGAGTTAGATGACGATACAGTTCGGGATAGTATTAGGAAGAATGTTGAGGTAATTTTGTTGATGGATCCGATGTTCGTTATTTGGGATGTTAACCAAAGATAGGAAAGAAATCGTGATGTTTAGAGATGAGTGTAAGAGGTTTGATGTCCGGACAGTGGTAGTGTTATGGTTTGTGACTAGTGGTTAAGGGTGATGGTATACTAGAAAGGTAGCAATTCTAAAGAGGTTGATTTCATAGAGACCAGACTGATAAGTATGGTTAGGAAATGTAGTTATATGAGGCGGTTGTTAGTAGTTGAGTATTAATGGTGGGGCTACATTTGGCAGAGGGTGATGGATATGCGAATGGGAGAATATGTTATGAGGTGTATACGAGTTAAGCTCGGGTGAGAGATAACTTTTATCAGGTGGTAACTTACGTGATCAGGATTGACTAGTTGGATGTGATTATGGGTCTAAGATGTATATAAATGTTGGTGTGAGGTTGTGACCTCACGAGAAGCGGTATGGTGTGATAGTTATAATGTTGTTATCTGAATGTTCTGTAATATATGTTGGACACGGTAATTTAACTGAATGATATTCAAAAAGGTAATAATTTGATTGATCTGGCATGACTGGTTATACTTGTATGTATTCATGATATATGTTATTCCGAGATGTGGTAAGGGGATGATATTCATGAGGTTATTATCTGTTTAATTCATATAGTATGTTGCGTTGTGATTTAGTAAAGTGGATTTGAGTAAGTTTTTCTTGTCCAAGAAGTTATGTTGAGTCAGTGCTTATGGGATTGTGTAAGTTGTGATGACTATCGATGTGGTTGTGGTGCCTCGGGTGGTGATCCGGCACGGTATTTAGTGTTGTGATGAGGGTATTTTCGCACTGCGGTGTGGCTGTTGGTGGCGGTGTTGTGATGTCGTCACCGGATGTGGTGGAGCAGGCAGGATGATTATGATTCGAGTTTCGAAAGTACATACCAGTTATACATAGATTGTTGTTTTGTTTGATGTTGCTCCCTGCGAGTTTCAGTTGGTGCAGATAGACAGTTCTCTTGTTTATTGATGTTTTCTTTACCAGGTTAAGTTGGGAATGAGGGTAGAGTATGATATGAAATAGAGTTGTATATGTTTTCGCTGTTGTCATGGTATAGTGATATTCTGTTGATGGGACACAGTTGTGAGAAGTTGTTACAGTAATTGTGATCTTGTTTTAGGATGAGGTATCGGTAGACATAGTCATGACAAGTGATTTGTGGAATAGGTGTTGTACTGATATGGAAGCTGTAAGTGGTTCATAATCTCTTATTGGGACAGTGAGTATAGGGTGTTGGAGAATAGTATCATGTTAAGTGATGAATGAGTTTTGTGGTAATAAAAGAAAAGAAATCGAAGATCTAGTGTGAGTATGCATAGCAAGTGTGGACCGTGAGTTATGTTTTTGGCGATAGGTGTCTTATCTAGATAGGTATGTCATGTTGGGGTAATGTGGAAGAGTTGGAGTATTGGTTATGTTAAAGATTTTGTGGTATAGGTTAAGTGGCGTGCCGAGTGAATTGAGGTGGGAGAACTGTTTGAGTAAGAGAACCTTGGAAATAGGAGTGGTTATAGAAATGAGGTTCTGGCGGTTATCTTTGACATGCGGTGGTGATGAGGATAGTGAGATGACATGGCTAAGGATTTAGTATTAGTGAGTTAAGAGAACGTAACATTTGTCTTAAGAGGAGTAGGATGCGATAAAAGAGAGTTTCATGTTTATGGATGTCGTAATATAATTGGAAGTAGAGTATTAGCGTAGCGTAAAGGAGGGATTTGTTTTGTGGTTGATACTGTTAAAAGGCCATGGTCGTGCTTGTAGTAGTGTGATGTTTAGGAGTGTGAGAATATTTCACTAGTGTTGACAGTTGGATGATGAGGTTATGAGTGTGAGTAAACTTCGAGGACGAAGTTCCTTTAAAGGGTGGTAGAATGTAACATTCCGTTTGATGTCTATGAGTGTTTTGATATTGGATTTGGTAGTGGATGATATTATGGAGCTAGCAGTGTTAGAGGATGGTAGTTGGTAGTGTATGGAATTAGTGTCGGAAGAGTTTATGATGTAGTTGATACGACATCGTGAGCGATGTGTGGAGGTAGGAATAGTTGGTGGAGTTGGTGTTAAGAGTTCATGAGTTATAGGGTGAGGTTTTGTTTTGAGTCTTAGTTGCGTCGTTGTGTCCTAGTCAAGTTGGTAGGTTTGTTTTTATGGATGGGTTGAACTTCGGGGACGAAGTTCTTTTTAAGGAGGGAAGACTGTAATACTACGGTTTTATGAGTCTCTGGGTACTCTATCGAGTAGGCCTTACTCTGTCGAGTAAGGGTGAGTTGCGCTTTTAAAATAGTTTCTGACCTATTGGGTACTCGATCGAGTAACTATGATACTCGATCGAGTAAGGGGGCACTCGATCGAGTACCTTAGCTACTCGATCGAGTAGCCGGTACGGGTAATGTTTTGTCGGGTTTTGTTAATGATGCGAGAGAAGTATAAAAGGTTGTCCGTCACTTTTCTTAGTTTCTTTTATCTATTCTAAAACCTAAGTGAGGGGAAAAGGAGTTACGTAGTTTGTCTATCGTCGCATCATTAGCATATCCCGGAGTTAGAGGTGTCGGATTTCATCGTTCTTTACACCGTTGTGATCCTTGTGTCGAGGGTAAGCTTTACATATAATTTTTATACTGTTTCGTTAAAGTTGGTTAAACCCTAATTTATGGGATTGGGGGTTTTATGACTTGTTTATGTTAGTAGTAATTATATGATGATATGTATAGGAGGAGGGTTGTAGAAGAAGCCTTTTGATATCAGCTGTGAGACCGTCTGATTGTGTTGCTTTCCAGGTAGGATTTCCTACTCAGTATTAGTCCCATAATGGGATGATTGTTGATGTGTTGTGGTTGATTGAATGATATAGTAATTGTATTGTGACGGTTTGTTGATTGTGATTGTTTGTCTCTGGTTCTCGAGGCGTGTCCTCTACCGAGTGGGGTCACTTGCGGGAGTGGCTTCACGCCCTAGTTTCGCCCTTCGTGGAACCCGCCACGGAAGGGGATGTGCACATTAATGGACGGGGTTATCGCTCAACCGAGGAGCGGGGATTTGGTGGGTACGGCTGCGGTCCCCCCACGGCAAGGTGGTCCGGTGGACGATCGGTGATTGAGATTGATGGGACTGGTGTGATTGTGTGTGTGTGTGTGACGGTTAAGCTGTCTGTTTATCGTATTGTGTGTATATATATATATATATATATATATATATATATATATATATATATATATAGAATTAGGTTCAAGTGAGTCCACCTTCTTTAGGTGAGTCCTTGAGTCCTCTTCTCGACCTTTGGATCAAACAAGATGAAAGGCCAAGATTAAAACAAAATAAAAACCTGAGATATAAAACCTAAGCAAACCCTAACCACAACACACTCCCATTTTCATTTCCACTCTCTAAAAACTCTCTCTCTCCCTCTAAAAAGAGCCTCCATCAGTCAGCACCACCGGCCATCACTGACCCGACGCCACCACCGTCAGTTAGCACTATGACGACGACGCCACCGCCACCCTGCTTCTCATTTCTTCTTCGCCTTCTTTCGTCGCCAACCACTGCTACGCCGTTTCTTCCCCTTCTCCCACGCCACCACGCCCAATCTTCCTTTTTTTTTTTTTTCAAATCTGAGTAAGTGGTGGTTGTTGGTTGTTGTGGGATTTTTTTTGTTCCCTTTTCAGATCTGGCCGTGGTGTCGGTTGTGGTGACTCATGGTGGGTTTTTTTCTTAGATTTGCTTTCTTTTTTCGGGTTGTTGTTGGTGGTGGTCAACGGTGAACCGTGGTGGATGTGTCTTTTTTTTTTTTTTTTTTTTAGATCTGGCGGGTCAGTCGTGGGTTTGCTTTTTTATTTTTGGTTGTGTGCAGTGGTGAATCGTGATGGTGGGTGTCGGTTGGATGATTGATGGTCGTTTCTCTTTTTTTTTTTTCAGAATTTTTTTGGTAGTGTCGTGGAGGTGGTGGGGTGGTTAAGTCGTGTATGATGGCGGTTCAGTCGTGGGTGTTGGTTGTTGTTGGCGGCGGTGTGGACGACTTATATCTTCAAGCATTAAAGTTTCACCCTCGACCATTAAAGTTTCACTCATATACCGTTAAAGTTTCACTCGTATATTGTTAAAATTTCACCTTTAGACTATTAAAGTTACAATCTCAAAATATGAGAAATTACAAATTTTTACATTATTACGTAAATTTAAATTTTGATATTGAAAATGGACTAAAAAAACTAAAATTTCATTAGATGCCATTAAAATTTCACTAGTTTAACATTAAAATTTCATTCATAAATCAATGAAATAAAAATAATATTAGTCACAATTAAATTATTACATAATTCAAATTTTTATATTAAAAATGACCTAAAAAACAAAGTTACACTTGTATATCATTAAAGTTACACTTGTATATCATTAAAGTTTCACTCAAAAATTAGTTAGATTAAACATTAGTCTCAATTATATTTTTCCATAAATTCAAATTCTTTTATTAAAAATGCCTTTAAAAAATTAAAGTTTCATTTTTAAGTATTAAAGTTACACTCATATACCATTAAAGTTATAGTCAAAAATCAGTTAAATAAAAAAAATATTAGTTATAATTATATAAATTCATAAATTCAAATTTTTATATAAAAAATGGCCTAAAAAAATTAAAGTTACATTTTTAAGCATTAAAGTTTCACTCGTAAAACAGTAAAATTTTATTCAAAAATACATAAATTAAAATTTTTATTTACAAAATAACTTTAAAAAATTAAAGTTACTATCGTAAAGAAGTAAAGTTTCATTCACAAATTAAAGTTTCACTTATAAAACATTAAAGTTTCATTCCAAAAATTGTTTAGAAGTTTCAAATCTCAACCATCAATCTTAGAAGATCAATGACTTAGATTAGGACTTAGGGACTCACCAATTTAGGTGGACTCATTTGAACTTCACTCTATATATATATATATATATATATATATATATATATATATATATATATATATATATATATATATATATATATATATATATATATATATATATATATATATATATATATATATATATATATATATATAAGTTGTGTGATTAGTCTTGACCCGGTTGTTGTTTTGTAAAACTGCGGTGATCCATTCGGGGATGGTGAGCGAGAATTGAGCGAGTTTGAGTTGAGTCTTTGGGATAGTTGGGATGTGCCACCGTCGACGATAAAAGTCTCCATTTGTAGCTTTATTAGTTTTATAACAATTCAGTTAACTCAGTAGACAGTTGGTTTTGAGAACATGTATCGTATTTTGGTATTTGGTTTCAGTTGTAACCTTTCACTAAACTTATATTATTTAATGTTGTTTCGTTATTGTCTTTTGATTGTCATGCCTCGGGTAACCGAGATGGTGGCATCCTTATACCTGAGTGGTCCTGGTAAGGCACTTGGAGTATGGGGGTGTTACAAGTGTATTCTTTTCCTTCACTAGTGTTTTTCCCACGAGGTTTTCTAGGAAGGTTTTAACGAGTAATCTTCTCCAGGAATGGACATCCAAGGGGGAGTGTTGTGAATACTTATTGTGGATGTCCATAAGACTCACCCATTATGAATGTACATAATTGTAGAGTACAAATGCACATTATTGTAGGATGGTTCTAGATTTGTCCATTGGCATTCCTATTGCATAACTCCCATGTATCCATGTATATATATATACCTCTTGTGCTAATAAGAAATACATACTTCTCTACTATTATTCAATCTTTCCTCTACATTTTATAACACTACTAACTTGTGTTTGGAATTTATTCATATATACTTGAATTATATGCTTTCGGACTGAAGGAAATGTAGATTCATATACATATTAACATACTCATATATGTCTAAACTAATTTGTCATAAAATTAAAACGGATCTTATGCATGCAAACAATAATAACAAAGAGAAGAAATCATGTTCTTACAATGGGTATTTCGGATTTAAAGGGCACAAAAGAAATCTCCTTTTCTTTTGTTCTTGAGCTTTCCTTATGGATGAACAAGATCTAAGTATAAGATCTCTCCCTAAGCTTTATACCCAAGGCTTTCTCTTAATCTAATTAATATTATTTGAGCTAGTATAATATTAATCTAAGTAGAAAATTGAACCAAAAATTTATAAAACACTTATATTATTTCGGTTTTATGAGAGAAGATGAGGAGGATTTTTCTTCTCACTAGAACTTAATTTTTGGATGATGATATTAGAATGAAAATAATACACTACACTTAGTATATTATTAGGTAAAAATTATAGAAAAACAATGATGGTTTTTCTTCCCCAAAACCGTGTAAGAGGAGAGCTATTGGGGAGCCAATGCATGGAAAAATTGTTCTTCACAAGGAACAATAGGCTTGCATGGCTAGACTTGCTTTTTTAATCATTATGTTTTATCAACTAAATAAAACAATTAACTAGCTTAATGCTCCCCAATTTTTCGGCACTTTACATAATATGGATCCCATATTATTTTTGTCAATTGTCAATGTGTCACATGTCATATGTGACATAAATATGTTATGTATTTTTAACATATTAAAAATCAACGTATTAATAAAAATACGTCACATACAAAAATCGACTTAGTAATTTCATAATTACTTGTGCCAAAATATTTTACCATTTATAAATTTCAACTGATTGAATTTATAATAATTCATTCATTTTAATTGTTACATTAAACAATTCATTTCATCCGAGTAATTATACAATTTAATTACTCAGACCGTATCTCATTTAATCACATTTCAATTTGATACGTAAATTTTACTTCCAAAATCGTCCGTCAATTTTCAAGTAATTTAATTAACTCGCAACGTTATACGATCAATTAAATAATCAATTAAGAGTGTTGCCCTTTAGGTATGACCTAGGGGTCAATCGATCACCACCGTCACACGACAGTAATGTCAAACTCTAGTCACCTAATCATTACCGATATATGTTGACCAGTTGATGATAACAAAATTACTTCCCAATTGTATTCTTTAAAATGAGATTTAATAATGATATTTAAATCATGTGATCGCATTATTGTTGAGGACACATTTCCCAACAATCTCCCACTTGTCCTCGACAAGTGTGCGTCACCAATTCTCTTGTCCTATTACTATCTCCCACTCAATGCAAGGTGTCTTTCGG
Source organism: Silene latifolia (assembly GCF_048544455.1). Taxonomy (NCBI): domain Eukaryota; kingdom Viridiplantae; phylum Streptophyta; class Magnoliopsida; order Caryophyllales; family Caryophyllaceae; genus Silene; species Silene latifolia. The sequence continues at coordinate 32,591,216 of NC_133526.1, read as the reverse complement.
TCGTACTTGCAAGTGATCATATCGAGAGTGGTTTCCTCGATCCGGAGAATAAGCGATTGACCGGATTTATCCACTCGGATACCTTCCGAGCGTGGCCACGCATTTCCGATTCATTACTCCTCGAGTGGCCCCGAGATATTGTTATAACCCCGACTAGGGGTGGACAATTCCTATCGCACTCATTCCCTTCGACTAGCCACAGCCATCATAACCCAAAATATGCCCATTTGACCCCATTTACGAAGGTCGTAGTAACACAAATCAAAGTTAATCCGAAACTGTGCCATCTTAGGCGAATAGTCTTTAGTCAAAAGAATCGACTCATTTGAATACTATAGTAGCTCTCGCCACGACCAGGCTATATAAATTTGCCAGAACTCTATAAGCGGTCATTAGGCCCGACAAAATGTTCTTAATATCTGCCTATGTGATCGATTAGTCATCTCACATGACTCTATGGCACTTGAACTTGCCATCAATCGCCTCACACTCTAGTCACTTCGAGACGTCACCCCATACAAGTGACTATGGGCAAATACTATGTTAATCCGTGTTCACTTTAACGGGGTTCAATTGTCTCCACAACCCGTTTGGATGTAACAAAGTATAAATTAAAGATAAAAGACAAAAGCGATTATGAACATGAACAAAAACAACACTTTTATTTCATTTCAAAATCTAACAAAAATTTGGTACACGTTTAAGTCCCATGGACGTAACATGTCCATCATGCTTAGCCTGCGATAAAGGCTTGGTGAGCGGATCGGCTATGTTGTCATCCGTCCCAACCTTACAAATCGCAATTTCCTTTCTTTCAATGAAATCTCTTATTACATGATACTTTCTAAGTACATGTCTAGATCTATTACTAGACTTTGGCTCCTTAGCTTGGAAGATCGTCCCACTATTATCACAATAGAGAGTGATGGGATCATCGGCGGTAGGTACTACTTTTAGACCTTCCGTGAATTGCTTGATCCACATAGCTTCCTTGGCAGCTTCGATCTTTGCTATGTACTCAGCCTCCGTTGTTGAATCCATGATTCTGACTTCCTTGAAGCTTCTCCGCTTACGGCACCACCATTGAGCATAAACACGAAACCGACTTGTGATTTCATGTCATCTCTATCTGTTTGAAAACTTGAGTCCGTGTATCCTGTAACACGCAACTCAGTGTCTCCTCCAAACACAAGGATAGAGTCCTTAGTTCTTCTCAAGTACTTAAGGATGTTCTTGACAGCAATCCAGTGACTCTCACCTGGATTTCCTTGATATCTACTCGTCATGCTCAAGGCATACGAGACATCAGGACGTGTGCATATCATGGCATACATGATTGATCCAACAGCGGAAGCGTAAGGGATCAACTTCATGCGTTCAACATCATGGGGTTCGGAGGGACATTGAGTCTTGCTCAATATCGTTCCGGTTACCATAGGTACCAAACCCCTTTTGGATTTGTCCATGCTGAATCGTCGAAGAATCTTATCAACATAAGACTCTTGACTTAGTGCCAATATCCTCTTGGATCTATCTCTATAGATCCGGATACCTAATATGCGTTGTGCCTCTCCTAAATCCTTCATTTGGAAGTGGTTACCTAACCACTTCTTAACGAAAGACAACATTGGAATATCATTTCCAATGAGTAGTATGTCATCGACATACAAAATTAGGAACACAACATTGCTCCCACTAAATTTCATGTATAAACATGGTTCCTCAACATTTCGAGTGAAACCATTTTCCTTTATCACATCATTGAATCGATGATTCCAACTTCTTGATGCTTGCTTAAGACCATAAATGGGTCTCTTAAGTTTGCACACTTTGTTAGGATTTTTAGAATCAACAAAACCTTCGGGTTGTATCATGTACACCTCCTCTTCTAAATGCCCATTTAGAAAAGCGGTTTTGACATCCATTTGCCAAATTTCATAATCATGAAATGCGGCGATCGCTAACAAAATCCGTATGGATCTTAGCATGGCTACGGGGCGAAGGTCTCATCATAATGGAGACCTTGGACTTGGGTAAATCCTTTTGCCACTAGCCTAGCTTTGTAGACATCGTCATGTCCTTCTATGCCATTCTTGACTTTGAATATCCATTTGCATTGAAGGGGTCTTGCCCCTTTAGGCAAATCTACCAAGTCCCAAACTTGGTTTTCAAGCATAGAATCCATTTCGGACTTCATGGCTTCAAGCCATAAGGTGGAATTAGGACTAGAGATTGCGGCCTTGTAGGTGGCGGGCTCGTCACTTTCCATAAGCAACACATCAAGCGTTCCATCTTCTTCGATAAGTCCCACATATCGATCGGGATGGCGAATGACTCGGCTCGTCCTTCTTAGTGGAGGAGGTACAACCGCGTTAGACGACGAAGGAACATCTTCTTGCGTCTCTACCTCGGTTTGTGGCTCTTGAACTTCGTCAAGTTCAAAATTTCTCCCACTCTGTCTCTTAGAAATAAATTGACTTTCTAAGAAGACAGCCTCACAAGACACAAACACTTTGTTTTCTTGAGGTTTGTAGAAGTAGTAACCTCGAGAGGTCAAAGGATAACCTACAAAGATGCATTTTTCGGATCTTGGGGCAAGCTTATTGTCGGGTTTAGCCTTGACGTAAGCATCACATCCCCAAATTTTCATATAGGATAGATTAGGAACTCTTCCTTTCCATGTCTCAAATGGAGTCTTTTCGGTGGCTTTAGTGGGACTATTATTTAAAGATAGAATTGTTGTTTTGATTGCAATTCCCAAAACGAGTTCGGTAACTCGGTTTGACTCATCATGGATCGAACCATATCAAGTAGGGTTCGATTCCTCCTTTCGGCAACACCATTCAGTTGTGGTGTTCCGGGTGGAGAAAGTTGTGATATAATGCCACAACCTTTCAAGTGTGAATCAAATTCAAGACTAAGGTATTCACCACCACGATCGGATCGTAGTGCCTTAATCCTTTTGTTCAATTGGTTCTCTACTTCGTTTTGGAATTCCTTGAATTTCTCAAATGCTTCACTCTTGTGTTTCATTAAATAGATATACCCATATCTACTCAAGTCATCGGTGAAGGTTATAAAGTAGTCATAATTACAACGAGCGGTGATACTCATTGGTCCGCATACATCGGTGTGTATGAGTCCCAATAGCTCACTAGCTCGTGTCCCTTTACCGCTAAAAGGATTACGAGTCATTTTGCCAAGTAGGCAATATTCGCATGTACCAAATGATTGATAATCAAATGGTGTAATCACATTAGTAGAAATTAATCTTTTGATGCGATTCTCGTTTATGTGACCTAATCGACAATGCCAAATGAACGCTTCACTTGGGTCACTTGTTTTGAGTTTCTTTGATTGAATGTTATAAATATCATTAGTCGGTTTTGAGGTCTCTAAAATGTAAATGCCATTTATGGAAGAAGCTTGGCCAATAACCAAATCATTCCTAGAAATAGAGCAACGATTGTTCTTAATGACAAAACAAAAACCGTCCACGTCTAGCATGGCGATTGAAATAATGTTTTTAGAGAGTGTAGGTACATAAAAACAGTTATGCAAATACAACTCAAATCCGTTCGGCAAAGCTAAAACATAAGTTCCCTTGGATTCGGCCGCTACCCGAGCTCCATTTCCAAGGCGTAGATCCACATCTCCCTTGCTAAGCCTCTCCACATCTCTTAAACCCTGTAAATGATTACAAAGGTGAGAACCACAACCGGTATCTAGTACCCATGTCGTAGTGGAAGTATAATTTATATCAATAACATAAATTTCTTTAGGAATTGTACCTTTTGGAGTAATGAGTCCTTCCCTTATATTTCGCAAATACATAGGGCAATTCCTAAGCCAATGTCCCATGCCATAACAATAATGGCACTCATCATTAACTTGCTTGAAGTTTTTGATTTTCTTTCCTTTCTTCTTGAACCTCTTGCCCTTTGAAGCAAGAACTTGATTGCTAGAGCTCCCACTAGCTTTGGCATCCTTATCTTCCAGAGATAAAGACCCTATAGATCGTATGAGGTAGTCTTCCTGAGACGGACTCACACGAGGTCTAGTAGTAGTGGGTGGTTTAGAAGTGGTGATGAAATTAAGGTTTCCATCCGAACCTATCCCGAAATGAAGTTCTCTAGTTGTATCGAAATTATTGTTGGAGCATACGTCGTCAAGAACATGGTGATATGACTCAATAGTTATCGGTGCGGTAGCATTTGATGGATTCATTGTAATGCACTACAAATATGGAGGAAAGGAAATATTAACATTTGTCTTTTTTAAATCATACTTGCAAATTAAACAAGATATGAACATTTATATAGTGACCTCTACCCAACTATAATAAATGATTCCAAGACCCAAATTCATATCAACTTAGGCACGAGGTAGCCGATGAAACCCTCATCAATATAACTCGGTGGATTAACTTTTTAATCGATTCTACTTTTAGAACTCTTGGTCGATAAAATTACTCTAATATTTATCTATAGCCCAAAACACATCAACAAGGGCACGGGGTAGCCGATGAAACCCTTATCAATTACTTTTGTTGAGTTCAATCCAAATTTCGAATAAATGTGTCCATTATCCAAACCCATATTAATTTAGGCACGGGGTAGCCGATGAAACCCTCATCAACATGAATTCCGTGGATTAGACATTTATCACCCACTTCCCCTACGTAACAAGGTTTGTACCCCGGGGTAGCCGAGTGCACTCCCTCGCGAAATAGGTTTTCATGGTTTCTACTATTTGGTAAGGCTATGTCTCAATTAGTTGTTTTAGCGAGAGGTCATGTCAATTTATTATCTATCACGTTTTAAGTGAACTAAAGCGGTGAACTACGATAATTCGAATTGACACGGTCGATAAACTCGATAAAATAACAATGCATGTTTAGTTATGGCGATTTAGCGATGCATGTGACATAAAATAAAATGCAAGTATAAAAATAAATAAATCCTAGTATGGCCTTTCCTAAAATAGAAAAACTATTAATCTATTACATATTCGGAAACCAACTCCATTGGTCCCTTGAACTTCGGTTGTGGCACGCATCTCGAGGTAACACCGTCTTTATGTATCGCCATTCTTGAAGAAATCCGTCTTTTGGAAACTACGGAATGAATAAAATTACATAATAAATTACATAATTTCCTATTATACATTTGTAACTAAAATAAAATAAATCTATTAAATTACAAAACGGTGATACGAGATCACAATAAAAATTACAACCGAATCGATATTCCCATACATTTCGGGAAATACCAATTAAAATCTAAGGCCATACTAAGTAAAATTACCTAATTCAAAATTACATAAATTAAAAATTATGACAATCATAAAGAAAAATGCAGCATTATAATATGTATGAACATGCTCAATTTTTATGCTAAATCGCCTTTTAATTAGCCAATATCGTATATTACTCGGTTTTTACGGATTTGCGTGATTTCAACATTTTATAATCACAAAAATACATAAACTCATATTTATGCATAAGTTAATTACCCTAACCTCTTAGGATTCAAAATATAGTCTTCACTAATAATTTGACCATAATTAACCTTTATTTATAAAATTGTTCATAAATGGACCAAAAATACAAAAATAAGCCATTAAACTTCAAATAAATCGAAAAATTTCAAATAAATTCAAAATTTGAAATTTAAATTCATGAACATTCTGGAAAAATCCATGACACTCATAATGTTCAAAATCTTAGGTTAAAAATTTCGAAATTTTTCCAGAAAAACAATGTTGCGGTTTATCGATATTTAATAAAATAATCATAAAAACATGGAAAAATTATTTTCATTAACTTTTCAATTTTAGATCTGAAAATTATAATAAAATGCAACATTAGACGTTTTTCCTAAGTCATAGATTATGTTTTATTAATTTTTCACTAATAATGTCACTATTTATGCTATTTTTCTTCAAAAATTCATAAATCATGCTAAAAGACTTCTTTATAGCCAATTATTTTACACACATCTTGTAAAATTTCATGTGACAACATATTAATTTTCTATGACCAGATTCGAAATTTAACTCATATTAACCTATTTTTCTCTTAAATCCATATTTAATAATGAAAAATTCATTTTTCGAGCATAACAAGTCCAAAAATTATGAAAATTTACAGGTTATCTCAAAATAATATATGTAACAACATATCCAAAAACCAAGTGAAAATTCGAAGTATAGCTATTTTTAGACCAAAAATGACATTTTTACTCATAAAATCACATTTAAATGTCATTATAGAGAAATATGAACAATAAAAATCCGTAAAATTAACCAAAATATCCTAAAACATTTTAGGACCAGAAATATTAACATGCATGTAATAATTTCGTGATATATCATAATAACACAAATTTTACAAGTTTTATTTGTTATTCATATAACTCGGAAAAACTTTTAACCAATTTGCATGCAAACAACCGTGGCTCTTGATACCGATTGAAGGAAATGTAGATTCATATACATATTAACATACTCATATATGTCTAAACTAATTTGTCATAAAATTAAAACGGATCTTATGCATGCAAACAATAATAACAAAGAGAAGAAATCATGTTCTTACAATGGGTATTTCGGATTTAAAGGGCACAAAAGAAATCTCCTTTTCTTTTGTTCTTGAGCTTTCCTTATGGATGAACAAGATCTAAGTATAAGATCTCTCCCTAAGCTTTATACCCAAGGCTTTCTCTTAATCTAATTAATATTATTTGAGCTAGTATAATATTAATCTAAGTAGAAAATTGAACCAAAAATTTATAAAACACTTATATTATTTCGGTTTTATGAGAGAAGATGAGGAGGATTTTTCTTCTCACTAGAACTTAATTTTTGGATGATGATATTAGAATGAAAATAATACACTACACTTAGTATATTATTAGGTAAAAATTATAGAAAAACAATGATGGTTTTTCTTCCCCAAAACCGTGTAAGAGGAGAGCTATTGGGGAGCCAATGCATGGAAAAATTGTTCTTCACAAGGAACAATAGGCTTGCATGGCTAGACTTGCTTTTTTAATCATTATGTTTTATCAACTAAATAAAACAATTAACTAGCTTAATGCTCCCCAATTTTTCGGCACTTTACACAATATGGATCCCATATTATTTTTGTCAATTGTCAATGTGTCACATGTCATATGTGACATAAATATGTTATGTATTTTTAACATATTAAAAATCAACGTATTAATAAAAATACGTCACATACAAAAATCGACTTAGTAATTTCATAATTACTTGTGCCAAAATATTTTACCATTTATAAATTTCAACTGATTGAATTTATAATAATTCATTCATTTTAATTGTTACATTAAACAATTCATTTCATCCGAGTAATTATACAATTTAATTATTCAGACCGTATCTCATTTAATCACATTTCAATTTGATACGTAAATTTTACTTCCAAAATCGTCCGTCAATTTTCAAGTAATTTAATTAACTCGCAACGTTATACGATCAATTAAATAATCAATTAAGAGTGTTGCCCTTTAGGTATGACCTAGGGGGTCAACTGATCACCACCGTCACACGACAGTAATGTCAAACTCTAGTCAGCCAATCATTACCGATATATGTTGACCAGTTGACAGTAACAAAATTACTTCCCAATTGTATTCTTTAAAATGAGATTTAATAATGATATTTAAATCATGTGATCGCATTATTGTTGAGGATACATTTCCCAACACGGACGTGCACAAATTCGACCATTTTTTTGATTTAACAAATGGTCTTGCAATGAACAGACCCTATATAATTACATTACATTTCTTAACATTCACCATTGTCAAAAACATAAATCTACCCCAAAAAAATACTAGCAAACCAAAGGAGGATTCTATATTACTAAGTACTATAAAAGAATACTTCCTCCGTTCCATATGATAGTTTACGTTTGCTTTATGCACGTATGCCAATGCTTGTTTTCTTTTGTTCATATCTTTAGTTACATATCAAAAATTTGATTTTCATAATGCACTCGCTAAGACAATTTAAACAAGATCTCACATGACTATCTTTTATGTTATACATTAGAAGTTATATTGAAGATTCTTCTCACTTATGAATAGTGCCCAAAAAGTAAACGTAAACCGGCCAAGTGGTAATTAGACCCCTCTACTTTAATGAATTGTGAAATCTAACCCCTTAACTTTTAATTGGAGTAATTGACTCCTTACCTTTTCCAAAATGTGAAATTAAACCCTTTTCTAATATCCGGCCAATTTCTCACCGGAATTTCATTTTCTCGTCAATATCTCCTTCACATATGACCTTTTCCACTTAAAAAATTAAAAAGCATATGATATAGCTATAGATATACAATTACAAATTTTTCGACTTATACAAAGAAAATAAAAATATCGATGGATGTACATTTACCATGTTTATTTTCTCAAATAATGTTATAGACGGCCTGTTGTGGCTCAACATGATCGACTCAAATGGCTTGAAGAGACGAAGTAAGAAGCAAGAAGTTGAGTGGGATGCCGGATGCTTGCTCAGTTCGTTGCTCGTCTGTCATTATTACCATTAAATTCCCTCTAACAATGGAAGACCAAGTCTTAGGCAAATTCTATCATCATTAATTTTTAATGGAATAATCTACACCATTCTCCCGTTGATTGATTAATTTGCAAAATGGAATTGAAAAATTTAATTGAAAAGTTAACAGAATTGATGATACCCTGGATCACATCAGAATTAAGATTAGTCTGCAGCTGATCTGCTACAGGCTGTGAAGACTGTGGATCATATTGTGGATGAACATCATGTAGAGGGGTAGCCAGCTCATACTGAGAATCTTGATCAGTATCAGACACCATAGTATCCACATTATTAGCTGTTGGCCTAGGGTGCACACTGGAATTTTTTCCTGTAACCTTCCCCTTACCCTTCCTTGCAAGATAGACCTTATACTTGTAACAATGTTCTTGAATGTGACCCTTAATCTTGCAGAAAGAGCAAGTCTTCAACTTATAACAATCCTCAATAACATGACCATCCCTATTGCAATGAGTGCAATGCTTGAAACCCTCCTCATAATCATCATCCCTCTGCCTTTTCCCTTGACCTTGATTATCAGGACCAGAAAAATTGTGCTTTCTCTTAGAAGCATAAGCAGTAGAGGCAGTAAGAATATCCCCAGTTGAATCATTAATGTGTTTCTGTTTTTCTATCTTTTGCAATAAAGATAGAGCCTTATTAATGGGAGGTAAGGGTTCCATAGAAAGAAGAGTGGTTTGAACATGTTTATACCCAGCATTCAACCCCATTAAAAGTTGTATCAACTTGGAATGAGCCTCCCTATCTAGCAGACGCTTAAGAAGCTGACAAGAGCATTTAGACAATACACCACAGGTACATTGAGGAATAGGATCAAGATTATCAACGGTCTCCCAAAGACACTTGAGTCTACTGTAATAATCAATTAAGGAAGAGTTGTCTTGACTGACATTACTGAGATCTTTCCTTAACTCATAAAGCTCAAGAGCATTCAATTGTCCATACCTCTCAACAATCTCAGACCAAAGAGCCTTGGAAGATGATGCATACTGCAAATTCTCACGCAAATTTTTCTCCAAGGAATTGAGAATCTAACGCAAGACAAGAAGATCAACACGCACCCACTGGTTGTATTTCTTATCAGTCTTTGGAGGAGCCACAACTTCACCAGTGATAAACCCAGTCTTGTTCTTGGAAAAGAGAGATTGAATCACATCACGCTGCCATTCAATGAAGTTTGAACCATCAAACAACTGAGCAGTCAGCTGTAAGTTAGGTTGATCAGTGGGGAAAAGGAAGAGAGGATCATCGAGCATGGAATAATAGCTTGATTCAGTTGATTCAGGCATTTTTGTAAAGAAAAATTGAAGAATTGACAGAATTCGTCAACAAATTAGGATGAAATTTTGATGAATAACACCAAAAAATAAGAACAAAGATCTTTGTGTTAACGAATATCAGAATTATTTGAAGAAAAGCGGAAGCAAAAAAAAAGATGAGAATTGATGATTTTGGATCGAATTTAGGCTGATACCATATGAAACTACTAATCTACCATGATTGATTGATGAAGATGGAATGATGAAGATGAAGAAGATGAAAAATGAAAGAGAGAATATTAGATTGTATTGTATTACTCGAGTAAAATGATTTCTGTGTAATGAATCTTGTGTACAATGAATAGGATACATCATGTTTATATAGGCTAGGTTGTTACAACTCCTAACCAACTTTCTAACAAACTTTGTAACAACCTTGATATTGGTACTAACTACTTTTAAACTAACTGTATTCCCATAGAGTAATGATGAGAAATTGAAGTTCCAGTGAGAAATTGGCCGGAAAATTACTTAAGGGTTTAATTTCACATGTTGTAAAAGGTAAGGGGGTCAATTACTCCAATTAAAAGTCAAGGGGTTAGATTTCACAATTCACTAAAGTAAAGGGGTCTAGTTACCACTTTCCCGAAACATAAACAATTTAATGGAACGGAGGAAGTATAACTTTATCATTTGGGTAGCCGTCCCGATGCATGACTTATCAGACCCAATTTACATCTCTTTCTTTTCTCTCTCTCTCTCTATATATAGTTTGTTGGATTTATGATCCAAAAATTGTAGTCAAAGTTAGTTTGTTACATTTAGGTTACTGGGTATTATTATGCTCCTATTATTTAGCTAATATTTCTCCTCATGTGTAGTCTACTAATAGTGGAGGTAGTTGGTAATTTGGCACTACCTACGTGGGATTGTCCCATGTTTCCCTTCATCATAGCCTTGGTTGTTTAGGTTGTAAGCTCTATTTAAGAGCCTCGTTTACTTTGATATTAATCGAGTCAGTTTACAATAACTTTCTCCATATATTCACTCTCCTCTCTCATTTTTAGTCTTTCATGTGGTATCAGAGCTATCTTGAGTCGAGAAGGTAGACACGATTGTCACCTCCGCTCAAGTAGCCAGGTTCGATTCCCGAAAGGGGGCATTCAAAAAAAAAAAAAATGGTGAGATCAAAAAAAAAAAAAAAAAAAAAAAAAAAAAAAATCACGCATTTTTTTTGTTTGAGTTACAAGTGAGCCACGCAGCCCTTGTATCGATTTATTTCCGCATTAAAAAAATTTGAGAGAGAAGGTGAGTAAAAAAAAAAAATGGTGAGAAGTGCACCATAATTGAGAGATAGAGAGAAGTACTCTATCGGGTTTGGTAGAGAAAAATGGCTCTACCGTATTTTGGGTGAAGAGAAGTGCTTCACATATTATGGTGAGAAGTGCACCATGAGATCGAAGTGGTGGAGAGAAGGGCTCCATCGATAATCGAATTTTGGAGAGAAGTGCTCCAAATGAAAGTTGGTGATGATGTGCACCAACAAAAAGGGTGACGAGAAGGGCGTCACAAAGTGAAGACAAGGGCTTCACAAATTGAGATGGAGAAAAGTACTCCGTCAATTGAAGTTGGTGACAACGGGCATCAACAAGGTTGGTGACAAAAAAAAAAAAAAAAAATTGGGTCACAAAGTGAAGACAAGGGCTTCACAATGTTAGATGGAGAAAAATCTATTTGATCGAGCAATTTACGTTTTTGGAGTCCAAGCAAAGAGGCTCAATTTAAGTCTCGAATGGAGGCTATGTTTGAAGTTGGGTGTGGAGCCTAACATATGCGGGTGTGAGAAGGATCGCATACCGTTTTAAGGTAATTTGCTCATCAATAAGATAGACGATTTATTGATCTTGGGTTCCAGAATGCAACCCTTGAAGAATCATGAGGGCTGGTGAGATTACTAGAAGAAATGGCATTGCTGACAAGGAAATTTGAGGCCAAGGCAACTGTATTCAAAGTTTAAGTGTGTCAAACATTTTTTGGAAACTAATATGCTGAATCCGACCAAGTTTTTGATGTCTCAATGCATGGGTAGCCATTAATTCTACTATGGTGAGACAGAGAGAAAGAAGCCAATCAAGGTCGATTTCGACATGGCAAGAAGTCACGGAGGTCTCGTAAGTTACTGTTACAACGATAGTCGATCAAGTCTAATGACAAGCATGGTTCGACATGGCAAGAAGTCGAGCGTAGAAGATCCAGCAGATTTTGGATCAAGGGGGTGTGTTGGATTTATGATCCAAAAATTGTAGTCAAAGTTAGTTTGTTACATTTAGGTTACTGGGTATTATTATGCTCCTATTATTTAGCTAATATTTCTCCTCATGTGTAGTCTACTAATAGTGGAGGTAGTTGGTAATTTGGCACTACCTACGTGGGATTGTCCCATGTTTCCCTTCATCATAGCCTTGGTTGTTTAGGTTGTAAGCTCTATTTAAGAGCCTCGTTTACTTTGACTAAATAGCAAGGCTGGAACTTCATATATTATCAGCAACTATTTGGGAGACTCGATTCACTTGCATTTATTTGCGTATTACCCCTGCAAAATGCAGTCCAAGAGCTGTCTTCAACGTAGTAAACAACTAACCATTTACTTGATCCACTTCTTATCGGACATGGATACGAGCTGCCAATATAAGCTAAACACACTGTCAATTATTGCAGTGTTCACAGGAAGCCTTACAAAGGTATGTATAACGTATTACTCAACATATCACCATATGGGAACACAGCAACAGTTAAAATAGTTATCAAAGTTGCATGCATCAATACACTTGACGGCAATCTATCATTCTTTCACCTAGGTGAGTTCGTATCGTATCGTATCATCACTACAATCCATTGACAAAGATGTCGCAATTTTCAACTAGCATAGTCAAAGTACCAGGTATTCTATACTTGGTGGTCACGCACAAATACTATACTTATACCTACTTCAGAGTTCAGAGTCATAAGAAGCATAACTTACCATGTTGACGAAACATTTTCCGACCACCAAGCCAAGATTCTGTTGCTTTACTCAATTTTACAGGCTCCAGATTAACTAACACTATCCGTTTGACCATTCATTATTTAACTAAATAACTCTAAAGATTGTAATAACATATACACCGTCATCTTTCTTAAAATCAAGTCATCAATTAATGGAATGTCAAGTAAATTTATTTGGTTATTATTACCATAAACAAACTAATCTTATCTTATTCATGATTTGAATTTTATGGAAAACTTGACAAAACTAACATTAGATTAGAGATACAGATGACTAATAAAGTAATAAGGAATAATAAGCATAAGATATGACATCTTATCTTGTAATCTCGCAAACCTTAATTAATTTAAATTTCTTTCCAAATAACTAACTTTAACAAATAATAACAAACCTTATATATAAAACCCCCGTCAACATATCCAACTATTCATCATCTTTGCATCCTTTATTTTGTATCTCTACAATTAAACTTTCCGTCTATCAAATAATCTAGCTAGTGGGTTTAGTAAGATGTCTGAGGATGATGGGTGCCGCGAATTCACGCTTTTCGGCGTGCGCATCGTTGCTGATTCCATCAGTAACAATCAGCTTTCTCAATGTCAGCAGGTCAAAGACGCTGTTAGTCGCGCTCCCTCTGCCGCAGTCAACCGCCAACGCAAACGAGCAGCAGGTATGCATGCATTCATAAAGAAGAAATATGATGAAATAACATACGATGTTGTATTATTGATGTGAATATATATATATATATATATATATATATATATATATATATATATATATATATATATTGTGGTGAATGTAGGAGTGAAGTGGACAGTAGAAGAGCATAAGTTGTTTTTGAAAGGATTAAATAAGGTAGGGAAGGGAGATTGGCGTTGTATTTCGCGAAACTTCGTTAAAACTCGTACGCCTACTCAGGTGGCTAGTCACGCTCAGAAATATTTTCTTCGTATGAATAATCCTAATCCCGGTCGTCGTCGTAGATCTAGCCTCTTCGATATGCCCGCCAATTCCGTAAGTTTCTTCTATCTCTACTCTCTTAATTACATTGTTGATCATCACCTATGTTCATCTCTATTCATAATTAATTACTCCCTCCGTCCCGGTCATTTGTTGTCCTTTGGTTTTGGCACAAAGACCAATGAAAGAGAAATGAGCCAATTAGTAAGTGACAAGTGGAATAAATTGAGTGTGAATGGTCAAATTGCTCATCAAGTTCATTCTTAAAATAGAAAGGACAACAACTCATTGAGACACCCAAATATGGAAAAGGACAACAAATGACCGGGACGGAGGGAGTATTATTATTATTAACTAACAGTGTTACTTTTTTGTGATTAATAGGTTGATCAAATGGATAAAGAAAACAATTTAAGAGCTGAATATCCAGAAATAGCCTCCGCATCATCAAAAGCGAATTCAGAGATGAAATTTACGATATCAACGCCCCCGATTTATTACTATAATAATACATTGGCACCACAAGTCGTTCTTAATGCAAACACGAACGACACAAACATGGGTATGTTATCGTTTGATCCATCAGTGGTGTCACTCGACCTTTCACTGTCATTGTCGACATGGACATCTATGAAGCCAGACATATCAGGTCGTAGAAAGGTTGGACCATCCGGATACTATGATAGGAGAGGCTTAGCTTAATATATATCTAGTGATTAGAGGTTTTTTTGTGAATTGTTAATTGGATTAAACTAACACAGACAATTAATTTAGCATGATAAACATCATTGGATGGACAATGATCACTATAGTTAGTTAGTCAGTTAGTTATTATGCTATGAGTAGTAAGCTTCAAGCTCAGCTTTTTAAATTAAATATCTTTATGTATTGCTTCGCTCAAGTTTAATTTTCATCATGTCCAAACAATAATCGTAATTTATTTTCGCAGTACGATTTTTACTCATCATAGTACTTTTTGCAGCTAGTTTTCCATTTTACTACCCTTATCAAAAAAAATACCAAAACTACTACTCTCTATCGTAACTCTTCTGCCTCCTCCCAAATTCAAAATTTCTTCAATTATAAATAATAATTTGAGTATAGAACAAATATTTACTTCATTAATTAATCGCATTGTTATTGATTAAATTGATGATTTCTTGTAATTTTTGTGTCTTTTAATGATTAATTTAGGGTTTATGTTAAATGTAATTTAGGTTGAATTGGGGGGATGGTGGCAATGAGTGGCTCGCTGAAGTGTCGCCGGCAATAGGGGCGGTCGTCGCCATCGATGGGGGAGGGGGATGAGTGTCTGGTGGCCGTCCAGAGGGGGTAGGGGCGGGAGGGAGAGAGGAAGGGTGTGGAAAGGACGAGGGTTAGGCGTATTTGACCTGCATTGGGCGGTTGGTGTGGTTGGCCGGCGGTGTTTCTGGGTAGGCCTCGGTGGCTGATGTTGGTTGTCTGTGGACTGACATAGGTGGTGGGGGGGGGAGGGGGGGGGGGGGGGGGGGCGAGTATACTAAGAAGCATGTAGTACGTCAGTACGTACGTGTGTTATGTAGTACGTCAGTACGTCAGTCACTAACAGAAAAATATCATATAATTCTAATTTTATGCCGTTTTTGAAATAATAAAGAATTTGTAAATATTAAAGACAAATAATACATACTTAACATTAAACATTGACATTTTAATTTTTAAAACTACAATTGGTTAAACGAAAAATAAAAATCTACATCAGTCTAATTTTAAATTATTTATATGTGCAACTCCTTAAATATTATTATAATAAACTCGCTCAATTTCATTAAATTGAATACATATGTAAGTCTATAAATATGATTTATAAATAAAAGGGAAGACAGAATATCTTTTTAGTTCGTAAGATAACTTTATCATTTGGGTAGCCTCGATTCAGTTGCATTTATTTGCGTATTACCCCTGCAAAATGCAGTTCCAAGAGCTGTCTTCAACGTAGTAAACAACTAACCATTTACTTGATCCACTTCTTATCGGACATGGATACGAGCTGCCAATATAAGCCAAAAAACACACTGTCAATTATTTATTGCACTGTTCACAGGAAGCCTTACAAAGGTATGTATTACGTATTACTGAAACCGCCACACCTCATCACCGAATACCACCACCTAATCAGCGCGCCCACTCCACCACCTGACCGTTGCAACCAACTAACACCACCAGCACCAGCACTTAAATACCATCACCATACAAACACCATGGATCGTGTTGTTGGTAAATCTAATTTGGTTGGAGGTGAGTGGCGGATTGGAGGATGGTGAGGAGCCGCCCGCAGAGGTAAAGTAGGTTGATACGTTTGGAGAGAGGTTGGGTAGAGGAGAAGATGGAGGGAGGTGGGGTTGCGAATGCTGGTGGGTCAAAGGAGGATGGGCAGAGGGGGAGAGTGGATGGAGGTGAGTCAGAGGGTTTGGTGTGGTGGAAGGTGGAAGGCGGTGGTTAATGTACGGTACGGTGATGGAGGATATATATGTGACTGATGAGATTAGATAGATGGTGAGTCAGAGGGTTATATCGATTACTTATGTTGTTCATTGGAGAGCTTATCAACCCTTCTCAAAATGTCCCCCTACTATTGCTGGAGTGACTTTACTCCCTTTAGGAAATGGAGCATCCGCCGTTTTTATTAGCATTGCCGCATATTACCTGTTCAGATTCAACCCAGGCTGGTCCTTCTTCACTTTGTCACTTTAGTTCTTGATGTCAATTAATGACCCGAATTCATTTTGCTGGGTTTTACATCGGGCAGCAGCAGGGTGGCGTGTATGGTGATGTAAAACGGTGGTAAAAAGATGAGATGTAACGGTGTACAAGGTGAGCTTGAGGTTGAAGTCTCGAACTCGAATTCGGTTTGTGAGGGAGAATCTGGAAATCGAATTAATGAATTGGGGAAAAGAGATGAGAAATTTGGGATTTAGGGGTTGAGTGCAATTGAATGAATCCACAAGTTATTTGGTTAATGAATTAGTGAGTGTAAGTTAATGAGGGCAATTTTGGTATTTTGTATAAATCGTCACTTAACAAGTCGGAAAATAAGAAAAATAATGCTCGGAGTTAAAATACGGTGGTATTTAGAGATGGCAAACGGGTCAATCGGATCAGTTTCGGTTCGGGTTCTTTCGGATCGGGTTCTTTCGGTTTATCTTTTTTTTTTCGATTTCAGTTCGGTTCAACTCAGGTTGGATTCAGTTTTCACTTTTAATCAGTTGTGGATATTTTGGATTGGTTCAGGTTCGAGTTGGGTCAATATCGGTGCAAATAAAGTTCGAGTCGGGTTAATATCAGAGCGGATGAGATTCGAATCAGGTCACCATCGGATCGGATGTCAAGGGATTACGTATTTATTCAAAACATTGGATATAATACGAATAATTATTTTTTAAAAAGTAAGAAATAATGTTTTTTTTGTATAACTACGATATAATATTAATTCATTGACGTCAAATGGGTGACACTCATGTACAAAAAGACATCCTAGATGTGACACCTAGGTACATTCGGGTCATTTCGGGTTTCAATGTTGGGTTTCTGTCATCAATGTACGGGTTGAAATCGGTTCAGGTATATATCGGTTCGGTTTAAAACAATTCAGGTTGAAACAGTTCAGGTTCATTCGATTTTTGGTCTATTTCGGATATTACAAATTCGGTTCGATTTCGAATCAATTCAGGTCAATTCAGGTTTCGGTGTGAAATTCAGTTATACCTTTCGGGTGTACGGTCAGGTGTCGATTCAGGTATTTTCGATCGGTTTTTCGGGTTCGGTATACTTTTGCCAGGTCTAGTGGTATTGGGGAGTATACGTTAAAGTTTTGGGGTTATTTGTAAAAATGCAAATACGTGGTGAGAATTTGTAAAAAAGCGCAAATACGTGGTGGTTATTTGTAATTTTTCCTAATAACATATTACACCGTCATCTTTCTTAAAATCAAGTCATCCAATTTATGGAATGTGAAGCAAATTTATTTGGTTATTATTACCATAAACAAACAAATCTTATCTTATTCATGATTTGAATTTTATGGAAAACTTGACAAACCTAACATTGGATTGACTAATAATAATAATAATAATATAATAATGATAAGGAATAATAAGCATATGACATGTGATATCTTATCTGAGAAGACGCATGCATTATCTTGTAATGTGGCGAACCCTAATTAATTTAAATTTCTTTCCAAATAACTAACTTTAACAAATAATAACAAACCTTATATATAAACCCGGCCCCCTGTCAACATATCCAACTATTCATCATCATTGCATCCTTAATTTTCTATCTCTACAATTAAACTTTCCGTCTATCAAATAATCTAGTGGGTTTAGTAAGATGTCTGAGGATGATGGGTGCCGCGAATTCATGCTTTTCGGCGTGCGCATCTTTGCTGATTCCACCAGTAACACTGTTTCTCTTAACAATCAGCTTTCTCAATGTGAGCAGGTCAAAGACGCTGTTAGTCGCGCTCCCTCTGCCGCAGTCAACCGCCAACGCAAACCAGCAGCAGGTATGCATGCATAAAGAAGAAATCTGATGAAATAACATACATGTTGTATTGATTGATTGATTGATTTTTTATTGTTGATATGAATATATATAATATATATTGTGGTGAATGTAGGAGTGAAGTGGACAGAAGAAGAGCATAAGTTGTTTTTGAAAGGATTAAATAAGGTAGGGAAGGGAAATTGGCGTTGTATTTCGCGAGACTTCGTTAAAACTCGTACGCCTACTCAGGTGGCTAGTCACGCTCAGAAACACTTTCTTCGTATGAATAATCCTAATCCACTTAACTAACCGGGGATAGTTAGTTATTATGCTACGACTAGTAAGCTTCAAGCTCAGCTTTTTAAATTAAATATCTTTATGTATTGCTTCGCTCAAGTTTAATTTTCATCATGTCCAAACAATAATTATTGACCATTGCAAACATTTGTATTCTACCTCTAGTAGTTGAATTATTTTATTGACCAATTTGCAATTACGTATAATATATCATTATTTGTGTGATCTTCAACTTTGCCAATTTAGGCGATATCAAATAAAATTATTCCAGGTTACTCAATCTCAAATCATGGTCATAAGATTTAGTTCGAACCGTTTAAAAGTAATGAATGTCCATTTTTAATTAAGTAAGGGAGAGGATCTCCGCTCGTGCAATACCTGGTCCTCTGAGGAAGTCATGCATATCTCAAGCACTAGAATCACGTACTCACTTGACAAAGGCATCGCACAACAAGATCAAGGTTTGCTTCGTACGGAATAACAGATGATAGGGCTGGGTGGGTGGGTGGTAAATTAGGTAGCGCCAAAACGGATTTAGACACGATCACGGACACAAAATGAATACTCGGCACGGTTACCATAAAATGTACGAGTAAGATTTAGGATACGTTTTAAAATTTAACAAAATATATTGTACGAACTATACGCTAATAATCTATAAATATTATTAAAAGGGTAAACCTTAAAAGCCACATAAACAATGTCACCTCGCATTACTAAAGGTCACTTTTCATTACCAAAATTCCACATCACCATTCCTCCATATAGTATGATGTGTTTAATTAAGAGGATAATTCATGTTCGTATAATGATCAATTTAAAACAATACACAAATTAAAAAATATTTACATAAAAAATAAATTAGCATAACAAACATTAAATTTTGGCCTTTTTAATTTCTAGATAAATTTAAAACCAACTAAAAATAAAAATTCATACTAAATTTTAAATTTCTACATTTATTCTTGGAATATTTTAATTAACAGATAAATATCATATAATTCTAATTTTACGCCGTTTTTAAAATAATAAAGAATTTGTAAATATTAAGGACAAATAATAACATACTTAACATTAAACATTGACATTTTAATTTTTAAAACTACAATTGGTTAAACGAAAAATAAAAATTTACATCTCTAATTTTAAATTATTTATATGTGCAACTCCTTCTTAAATATTATTATAATAAACTCGCTCAATTTCATTAAATTGAATACATATGTAAGTCTATAAATATGATTTATAAATAAAAGGGAAGACCAAGTATCTTTTTAGTTCGTAAGATAACTCCCTAAACAATTCTCGTGCAATGTGTATTTTGTAAAAAAAAAAATGTGCTATTCATAGGTAAATATATTTACATCTTTATGATTCAATACCCTTACATTATTTAAGAGAAAACTTAAATTAATAACGATAAGATTAATTTACATAAATCAAATTCCACCATTTTGTTTTTTTATTAATCAGTCAGTGGATTTTTTTAGGGATAATTCATTGGAGAAAGAAGACTATTTGAAGAAGAGAAATACTAGAATTGCTTAAACAAAATATTCCCTCCATTCCACTCAATACTATGTTATTAACTAACTACAAAATTGACTACATGAATGTGAATGACTAATTGTTTTTTCGTTCATAAATAAAATTTAGTATTTCAGAAACTTTCAAATGTATATTTTATTTGTGGGTTTCTTTTTTATTCATCATTTTTTCTTTGAAAAATAGCTCTCATAGAATGAAATTGGAGTTGCGAAGATCTCAATCTTATTAACAAGTTAGACAAAAAAAAACTTAGTAAGTATTTCTCTTTTCAGGCATTAGTACTTTTATTTAGCCGAGGGATTTGTTACTTCTGTTTTCTTTCAAATTGTGGTCTCTTAGACTAAGCTAATTGGAAAATATTTGCTGTCAAAAAAAAAAAAATGGAAAATATTACTGTTATAACCTTTAGGATATGGTCATCACCTCATACGGTCACACACTCATACTATTTGGTCTCTTAGATATGTCTCTCTTAAATGGGTCTCTCATACAACCATACTCTGACGTTATGGTTTTCCTTTATTTTAAAATATTATTCATCTCATTGCTTAGTGTCGCGGTTAATAATAGGAACACACTCTATGTACTGCAAGTGAGTTTATCTCAAACTGATTGATCCCTATCATTTTTCTATCTAATCTACGCTTTCCTAAACAGGTACAATCATGAAGATGGATCTTATTATGGAGATTGTGAACTTGAAGACTTCAGTCACCATCGTCTCAACACCATCGCTACCCCCCACAACTAAACTCCTACAAAAGTTGGATCTTGAAGGGCGACTAAATTTGAGATAACTTTGTTAATTACTGATCCCCTCTTAATTTTAATAAAGTTATTTGATGGAGTGCTGTCCAGTTATGCGAGTACAATATGAGCTTTGTAAACATTGTCTTATCATCCTCAAAGTCTTGGTTACTTTGGATCTTCTTGAGGTTTGTAATCCATTGAGGAACCAATATTTGGCTATAGAGGAAAAGTCTTATAATAAAACTTGGAATATAGAGACGGACAACTTTCTGTGACTTGTCCATTTATGGGAGCACATTATGAAATTCGGCTTCAAATTACGGGTTTTTATACATTTCTAGAACTTATCTAGATTTTCTTTGCAAGAGAGTAGATGTTCTAAAAGTTCAATTATTATGTAACCAAACTTTGGAGGAGGCAATGACGAATAGGGAAATAAAGGAGGGGGGCAGGGAAGAGGGTTCATCTTAGGGATGTCAATTTCACCCGCATCCATCAAAACCCGATCCACCCGATCCTAAAAAATGGATGAAAACCCGATTTAAATGGATGGTGGATGGATGACGGATGAAACGGATGTGGATGACGGATGGGTTGGATGAAGAAATTCCACCCGCCATCCACCCGCCATCCATCCATCACCCGATTTTATTATTTTTTATTTAATTTTTTTTACATATAACACATTATTAAGATATAAAATATTTAAATTTTCATATTTTTCTACTCTCAATATAAATATTTTGTAAGCCTACCCACTCAAAAGTTAAACTAAATTAATTATCTAACTTTATTTTTGTAGAGAAAAAAAATCATCATTTTTTTAAACTTGAAATTATAAATGCACAACACCCGTTTATCACCCGATCCACCCGTTTAATCCATGGATGATGGATGGATGACGGATGATATGTTTCACGGATGACGGACGGGTTGGATGAGATTTTAAAAAGACGGATGGATGACGGATGAGGCTTCACCCGACCCGAACCCGATCCATTGACATCCCTAGTTCATCTTAATAAGAGTTTTAAGGAATTATCTCTAAAAAAGAAAAGTCAATTGCTTGCACTTGCACTTGAACCATAAACAATCGACTAGAAGAGTTTGAATGGATTAAATAGATTAAATACGTGTGATCAGTGAGTAAGATGACGGATCAAGTCGGATTTATTAATATTAGCCCCATTTCTTTGAAACTACCTCACTTTTAATGTTTGTGAGGTCATATTAATCAAATGAGGGCAATTTCTATGAAACAAATTAAAGAGAATATCATTTAAATGAAAATAGGAATTTTAGACTCGTTTACACAAAGCTATTGGAAGACGGGGTAAACGGAGGGAGTATCATTTAAATAAACGGGGAATAATGAACATTAGCATTTACACAAATGATGGGGTAAATGCCTCACAACCAATATAGCTTAAGATATATCTTCACAAGTATGGAATCGCATGCTACTAACTTCAAATGTCTAAACAAAAATACAAACTTCAGTCTTTACCAATCCGCTTTATCAAAACATTTCTTTCAAAACTTGGGCAACAATGTTGGAGAGAAAGGGGAGAAAGAAACCGAAGGAGTTGGGAGAAGGAGAAAGGAAGGGGGGAGAGAAAAGGAGGAGAAGGGCGAGTAGTTGTAGCACGAGGAGGAAGAGGATGCAAATAGAGGGGAAAAGGCACGCGAGGGAGGGGGGAGGGTGAGGAGGAAGAGGCGGCATCAAATTTAAATGGGAAATATAAATGGAGAAATACAACATTGACGATGTGAGGGTAGGGGTAACGGTGAAAAGGAGGAGATAGTGCGAGGAAGAGGAGAGGGAAGTGGGATGAGAGGAAAGGGTACGGCTGCACGGGATGGAAGAGGGTGGGATGAGGAAGGAGCATGCGGAGGATGATGAAGAGGGAAAGAGGTTTGAAGGGAGAAGGGAGATGAAGGAGAATAAGGTATTTCCTTATATGGAAATAGGAGGTGCCTTTTAGGGATGTGTTCAAGTGGACGATAGTGTTGGTGAATTGTTATGGATAAGGTCGCGAGGGAGTGATACCGAAGTTTGTCGTACTCCTCGATATGCAAACAATATTTATAATCTCAATACCAAACTAATGAATGTAGTAGGGTAAGGAGGTCGATCCACAGGGATGGTGTGTTAGAATCGGGTTATAAGTCTTTGTCCTCGTTTTAGTCTAGTTGATCAATAATGAGGTTGATGTTGGAAATATTCTAAAAGTGACTAAAACAAGAAATAAATGACCAACCAACAAGTAAACAATGAAAGTAGATATAAAATGACTAATTAAGGGAGTTAGGGGGATTAAGGGGATTTATGTATCTAATAGGGTTCTCAATGGGGTTTAAAGGTTCATTAATCGACAAAGTATAAGTGCTAAAACGAGGTCTTAATACTCTCTCGAGTCACTAAGTACACGACCACCCTATTACTCACTCTCGTGACAATAATAAGAAACGGTCTCGCCTTAAATGTGCCTAATCAAGTCCCGGGTCTCCCACATCGACTCAATAACAAGGTCAAATAACACTAATCGTCATTACGGTCACACAACACATTAAAGTACCAATTAAGTGACAAATTAACACAATTGACTTAACGATTAGTGATAATAATGACTACCCATTAAATGAAATCCCAATTTAATACACTAATCCCTTCCCCCTAACTAATTACTCTACTCTAACATAATCAAATTAACACTAATTAAACTACTAACTAACAATAAATATGGGATAAACATAATTGAACCACAAAAGATTCAAACTTTAATTAATTTAAACATTAAAATTATCTAAACAACAAAAACTAAATAAAAAGAATAATGAAAGAGGAGGATGATAAATTAATACCATATGAGAGGAAAGACTAAAAATTGCATGGATCTAAGAAGATGATTACAAAGTTTGAAACTTGAAATGATTAAGGGTGTTGCTCATTCATGTACATGATTTACTCAATCATGTACATAATTTACCATTTTACCCTCCTCATTTCAACACTCACTTTTTCAATTTTTTACCAATTTCGCTTTTCCCTTTTAACTTCCTCCCTTCACCACCCAACCACCACCTTTGCCGTTGCCACCCCTCCCGCACTGACCCATTCCTATGCGCACCCGGCCAACCGTCGTCTCCCGCTCCTTTCGCAACCGCCCTGCTCTATTCCCTTTAGATATATATGTTTGATTATGAGACCAAAAATTATTTGGCACCGTGGTCTCTATGCTACGACTCAGATTTAATCGCAATAATGATGGTTTCTGGTTGTCAAAAATTCTAGACAAGGGTCACGTGAAGGCTAAATATGATTTCCTAGTTACTACTAATGGATTCATGATTACTGGCTTTATTTATAAATTAGATCTTAATTCTAATCCTAATTTTATGAAAAATTTCTCTCTTGGGGATCTTATGAATGGTACCATGGCCCAAAACAATGACGATGTTGTGGAGTTTCTTGATGGTGGACGAGACCAGGTTGTTAACTGGGTGGAGGAAGGGTGGTTGTTAGGGCTAGTTGATGATGGTGGGTAATAATTAGGGAATGGAGGGAGGGAGGATAGAAAGGGTAGGGTATGTCAATTTTATGAAAAAATGTCCATGATTGAGTAAAAATCGTACATGAAAGAGCAACTACGATGATTAATTGACTAAATTAAACTAATTAAAGGAGAGGAATAAATGGAGGAGTTTTTCTAATTACTACCTACTGTTTTTGTCTATCTAATGAATGCTCCGTGTCCTGAATTGTCTAAGTGAGGGTTTTTGTTGGAAAAGGCTACACATACACATTATTGTGTATGAAAAAGCCATACACAACCAATGAGATCGCGATACGTGGCAAACTTGAGTTAAGTTCAAGTGGTTAATTAAGGGTTAGGTTAGTAATCTAACATATGTAGCTAAGTTGTTAACATGACTAGTTAACAAGTTGACTGTCGGTCAACTCTAGTGGTCAACGGCGGGGTTGACTGTCGGTCAACGGTGGTCGGCGGTGGGTCAACAATGGTCAATAGCCACCAGTGGTCAACGGCGATGAACCTTTAAGTGAAAGGTTAAAAATGTTGTTGATAAGGCTTAAACCCATGATCTCTTGCTTGAGGTGCATTTACTATTACCACTGTGACACATCCATCTTGTTGTCATTTTTGTATCTCTATTGATATATATCGTTGTTAAGACCTGATTTAATAAATAAATGTAACAAATAATTGTATTAAACATGATGTGTATGTATAATTATTACAAAATGTACTAATGCAACAATCAACATTAAGTTCTCAAATTATATCATTTCACGATAAGTTATATTTTAAATCAATGAATATTTGTTCAAAATGGTGTGAATATGATTTTATGCACTTTTTAATTTTTTTATGTTTAACGTGTGATATTTATGTATTAAACATATATGATCCAAACTCAACTGAAGATATTAAAGATACTTTTTAATATCATTTATAATATTGTTTTACTTAATAATCATTAATTTTGTTTTGATTATTCAAATACACCCGCATTCACTATGTGCATACATACTCGTTATCACACTATTTAAACCTCTCAAAATCTCACATGTATTCAATTTGTCGCAATATAATTTTTTCATTCCTACACTATAAAAACATACTATCTCTTAGTAATTTTCTTAAAGTTTTGTTTTTAATAAAAAATAATGACTTTTCCAAATATATTTTTCTTAATGGATTAATGGTCTAAGTTTTATAGTTTTTCAAAATATTTTTTTACGTAAATGTAAAACATTGTGAGACATTCGCTTTAATCATCTCCACATATCAAAATATTTTAATAAATATAATAAAAATTATACTCAATTGAAAGCATTTTTCGCAGTAAACGTAATTATTTACATTTTATAACTGTTATCAAAATATTTTTAATATAAATTTAGAATCAAATCATCGTAGTTATTTATTTAATTTTATATAATAAAATTTATTAAACTATAATTACTATTTTACTGAGATTTATACATCATCATTCTTCATTCTATATATTAATCTTCTATCTCTACGCTGACATGGCTGGGTAATATACAACCAAAGATGACATGGCATCATGTCAATAGTCCTATATAGCAAACAAAACAACCAAACGTCAATTAGGCTAAGAATTAGGCTAAAAAAAGGAAAACATTATTTTATTATAATTACCTCTTTAAATCTATGTGACTAACATAAAATAGGAAACAAAATAAAAAAATATTTAAATAATAAAATATGCAACATAAAAAGGCGAAATGAGATATTAAATAATCGCAAAAATCATGGAAATTGATTTGAGAAAATTATTTTAACATTTTTAAATTTGTATGATTGATTATATCCCTCCCAAAAAAAACGATTTCAGATAATGCATGTTTAAGAGAAAACATATAAATACATCTCCTATCAAAAAGTACATTTCTACGCCAATATTGACATTATAATAAATATATTGATTTATCTTTGAGCAAATTAATTGACCCGTTCGGGTCAGGTCTCGACCCTAAATTAACTGGTCATTTCAGCTTCGGATTGAACGGGTTACGGCCTTACGGGTCAAGATTTTTGGGTATGAAAAAACGGGTGAGGTCAGGGTCGAAAGATGACAGACCTATATCTCAATCATGTTTTATTCGTAATTTATCATTTAGTTGAAATAATATGACATAAGAATTGTACACATAACCATTTCTAATATACTCAAAAAACAAATCAGCTCTAATTAGTTGTGTTTTATATTTATATAAAATTTTAACCAAAAAAATATTTATATAAAATTGACTTTAGCAAATATGACTTTCAGTTTATTATAAATATATACGGAATATTAGCTTGAAGAAAATATCTAACTAGAAAATCATCTAACTATAACATTTTTGCTATCCCAATAAAATCTACTATTACCCGAGCATTTTTACATGTAATGTCTGAACGGGTCCACGTTTTCTAACTTGCCATCGTTTTTATTCATATAGTGATATAACACTAAATATACTCTTTAATCCTGTAACTATTGTATTCAATGTAAATATATTTTTAAAATCCTTTTCGATATAGAATAGATGAGAAATTGAGAACAACCCGTGAATTTCGCTGGTTTAAACCTAGTTTATTATGTTTATATTAAATGATTAGTTATAAATAATGCTTCTCATCAAGGCTGTTGTGACACAACCCGATCAATTGTTGTCCTTTGGTTTTGGCACAAAGACCAAGGATAGAGGAGATGGCTAATTATTAAATAACAAGTGGAACAAATTGAGTGTGAATGATCAAATTGTTCATCAAATGCATTTCGAAAATAGAAAGGACAACAATAAACTGAGACGTCCCAAAATGGAATAAGACAACAAATGACCAGGACAGAGGAGGTAGATATTTATTTAATGTACCTCTTAAACAAATTAAGGTACTTGATGATTTGTTGAAATGTGGTTGATAAATAATTCAAATAAATCTAAATACTTTTATATGCACCTATAGTTAATTAGTTATTATAAGATGTACATATATAATATAGTCAATGTCGGGTCAGGATCCGGTGAGAACCACCAACATAATGAGAACCGTGAAAAACGTCACTAAATCTCCATCAAATATTGCTTCGAAAGTAGATATAATGTAATTTCAAGCGAATATGGTGTAACTTCAATTGTGTTGCCCATGCTTTAGCTCATTTAAATCCTATAGTAGTTGGTAGATCGTTTTGTGCGGAGGTGTTCGCACCATCTACGAGCGGTGCTATTTTCTTTGATTTATCGATGTTATTGTAATGTCTTAGAGCTTTCATTTTCAAGGGAAAAAAAACGACCAGCACTGAAAGTTTCGAAAAGTCGATGGTATAAAAAAAATACTGCCATTACGACGGGCTCGGAAAAATAATAATTTTAGACTTTTGTTTCGCCTTAATCGGAGTCCAGATGAAGATTTACGGAGCGTTTTATGTACCCGCTTTTATTTTTTCATTATAATAAATGTAAATTTTATAATAGTTATCTAAATTATTATAATTAAAAATAATAATTACCATAGGTATATAAAATATGGGACTTGCTAAATCCCGCGCACTAGTTCACTAAATCCAACACATTTTGCTCCTAATATTCCATAATCGCCCTTTGTTCTT
This sequence comes from Silene latifolia, assembly GCF_048544455.1. NCBI lineage: Eukaryota > Viridiplantae > Streptophyta > Magnoliopsida > Caryophyllales > Caryophyllaceae > Silene > Silene latifolia. The sequence goes on along the minus strand of NC_133526.1, from coordinate 32,563,073 downwards.
AAAAGATAATTAGAAAGAGTTCTCTCCCCTTTTTTTTTCTCAAAATCTAACCAATTCGTTAATAATTCAACAATGATAGATTGCAGATTTGCAATTCGCGCATATCACATGTTTTTTCCGTTTCATCATCAACTTTTTCAATACCGTCTTTAATCGATTTATTTTTAAAATTAGGGTTTTGATGGACGTCGATTAACCGCAGTTATAGATTTTAGTGTCATTTGCAGAACAATATTTTTTGAATATTAATGCAGAAGAATGCTCACAAAAGTCACGCCATTAAGTCATTGAACATTTGCAAGAAATACATCAAGGACATGCCATTAACCCAGAATTCAATTGCCATAAGAGTCTAAGACCCAACAGAACAGTTAACAATACAAAATTTAATTAATTTGAGTTAATCTTCGTATACTCTTCTGCAATAAATGAGAACAAATTGTCTTTAGTCTCCCTTTCCCATCTGATTGCCTGACAACAATAACCTAGATATCAATTACGATGGTCTCACAAGCAGAGATTGAAAATGAACTCGAAGATGCCGAACTGAACATTCAGTATTCGGTACATCTCATTTACGTTGACGACGATTGGTAGTGAAGGTTGTGGCGGCGGCGATTGGTAGTGTAGGGAGGAGTGGTCGGCGCGGAGATAGAGGTATTGAGGGGTAGACGGCGGCGCTGGGACGGTGGTGGAGAGTGGCGACGCTAGGATGCTGGTTGGGGTTTCTCATTTTTTAGGTTTTTCTCTCTTTTGTTTCTCTCTCTTCTTTCTCAGTGGGTGAGAAATGAGAGGAGTATACATGGAATAAATGGAAAAAATGCGCGGGATTAAGTAAAATGATGCGCGGAATTTAGCAAGTACGTAAAATATTTAGTTCAATTTTTATCAAATACGTTTAACTAATATAGATTGCTTTTATACTGAAGTTACATTGAATATAAGTTAGAAGTACAATTAATAGTTATCATTTATATGTACACACTCCTATTGTTTTAACAAATGTCTTAACAAACATATATATGTCAAAACAGATACAAAAATGACAACAAGATGATTGTGTTATAACGGTAGTAACAAGGTTATATGAACTAAGAGGTTATGGGTTCAATTATTAGTATACTAATAATATAGGATAGGATCTCTCTAGGGTTTCCTATGAGAGCCTTCTTCTAGGGTTTTCCATAGCCTTCCTCCTTCGAGTTCAAGGTTTTTCTCTGCGTTCGGTCGTGGTTTTCTCTGATTCAAACATCGTTGATTCAAACATCGTTTCTGATCTGTTTATCGTCTAGAAGCAAGAGAGGGGAGTTCTCTCTTTATAATACATGGGCAGTAGGAGAGCAGGGAAGGAGGCCATGGAATCCCCAGATGTATTCGTCTGGGACGTGGGAGATGAAGATAGGGATACGAGGAAGACTGAACATATATTAGTGGGATGAATCTGGGCAACGAAGTCAATCAATGCAAAGGCGGCAGTCGATACCACTATTAGGGCTTGGAACACGAAAGGTATGGTGATTGGTAACATTATCGATGCAAAAAATAAAGTGTTTGTTTTTAAATTCGCTGATGAAAAGGACAAAGCTAGGGTTATCGAAGGTCAACCTTGGCACTTCGATAAATTTATTTGGTGCTTAAATGATCCGATATGTGATGGTAAAATTACTGATACGCCTCTTGTCCACGTACCTTTGTGGGCAAGGGTCTATGACCTGCCTATTAGGGGCCGCTCTAATGTAGAGAATGTCAAACGAATAGGGGCACAACTTGGGGAGTATGTTGGGATGGACATGGCGCCTGTGCCGGAGTTGGAGCGTGCTATAAGGGTCAGAATTTTACATGATGTACGGAAACCTCTACGTGACTCAGTGCAAATTATGATGGTTAGTGGAAGGGCAGTCTAGTTCGAAGTTAAATATGAGAAAATACCTACATTCTGTTATGGTTGTGGAGTCCTAGGGCACGGGGAAAAGGACTGCGAAGACGGGCCATATGAAGAAGGAGAGTTGAGATACAGTGAACAGCTACGTGCTTCCCCTTGGAGAGTTGTGAAGACTGTGACAGATGGAGGATCTAAGATGGCGAAGTCTCTAAACCCCATGTTCAATAAAGAATACGAGGATAGGGAGCAGGAGAATATATCGAAGATGATTATGAAGCTGCAAAGTATTTCCCTTAAGCACAAGAGAAGTAAGGAAGGGCAAGTTTCAACTATCAGAGTGGAGGATGAGCAGATAGCTATGGGGGAGATGCAAGGTGTGACGAGGGGACATGTTAGGGCGCCTTTCCAGGAAGGGGGGGGTGAGAAATCAGACACAAGAGAAGGTGCAGGGGAGGGGAGGACATGTATGGAGCAGAGAGAAAAGAGGATGGCAGGGAGTGATGATGGAGCTCATATACATATAGAGGCGAATCAAGGGACGGAGGAGAGGGAGCAGGGAATGAATATAGGTGGAGGGCAGGAAGGAGGCAGGATTGGAAAGAAGTGGCAGAGGTTGGTGAGAACACCAACTAGTGCTCAACGAGAGGGGGAAGAGGAGGATAGGGAGCTGAAGAGGGTGGGGGTAGGGGAGAAACGGGCCTGGTCTGTGACGGAGGAAACAGCGAGTGTTGGGGAAAAGAAGAGTCGAAAAATCATGGATGTACGTTCATCTGAGGCGGCGGTTGAGGACACTCAACCCCGCCGGGCATCATGAAAATATTGAGCCTTAACTGCAGGGGATTGGGCAACCCGGCTGCGGTAGGCGGATTAAAAAACCTTGTCCGTAGAGAGAACCCGGATTTTATTTTCTTGTGTGAGACTAAGTTAAGTGGCGCTGAGATGACAGTCATTGTACATAGTATGAGAGAGTACGACGGGTGGGCGGTGGATAGTGTTGGGCGCTCAGGAGGGATTGCGTGTTGGTGGCGAAAGGGGTTGGAGGTCAGTTTCAAATTCGCTACAGTGCACTATATGGATTGGGAAGTGGTGCTAGGGGAAAGGAGATGGAGATTGACCGGCTTTTATGGATGGCCTGCTGTCCAAGATCGCCATCTTTCGTGGCAGCAACTACGCATTCTGGCGGCTGATAATGATATACCGTGGCTATGCATAGGCGATTACAACGAGATTCTTTTTGGGACGGAAATGAAGGGGGGCACGGGACCTTAATGGCAAATGACAAACTTCTGGGATGCGGTAAATGACTGTGGACTTAGGGACCTGCCTTTTGAGGGGTACGAGTTCACTTATGATAATGGTCAAGCGGGGATGAATAATCGCCAGAGTAGAATTGATAGAGCAATGGTGACGGAATCTTGGACGGATTTGTTCCCAAGGGCAAGATTACTTCATTTGGAACCGGGGTGGTCGGACCATGTTCCCATTATGGTGGTCCTCGATAGCAGATACTCGGAGGGGGAGAAGGGCAACCGGCCCTTTCGATTCGAGCAGATGTGGATTGGTGAAGATGGATGTGAGGATACGATAAGACGAGCTTGGGACCCGGGGGAAGATATGTCGACTAATTTGATGAAATGTGCAACTAATCTATCCGCATGGAAGGGAGCTAATATTGGTAAGCTGGTGAGAGATATTAAGCTTCATCGGAAAAAGCTCGTCAAACTTAATTCTTGTGAGCGGACTGAAAGCAACGTAAAGGAGCGACGGGAGATTAAAACGAGAATAGCCAAGTTGATTAAGCAGGAAGAACTATTTTGGCGTCAAAGATCAAGGGTTATATGGCTCAAGGAAGGGGACAGAAACACGGCTTATTTCCATCGAAAAGCGAGACAGAGGAAGCAAAAGAACCACATTAAATTCATCATAAATGATCAAGGTCGTAAGGTGGAAACGCAGGAGGGAATTAAGAAGGTGGCGGTCGATTACTTTACGCAGCTGTTTGCTTCGTCTGAACCGGTTTTGATGGAGGATGATTTCCGCGGAGTGGAGGGGAGGGTGACGGGGGATATGAACCAGAGCCTAAAGGAGCCATACACTGGGGCGGATGTCCTTGATGCACTGAACCAAATGCACCCCCAAAAGGCCCCCGGGCCTGACGGTATGAATGCCCTCTTCTTTCAAACTTATTGGCACATTGTAGGGGCTTCGGTGATTAAGGGTTGTTTGGCCATTCTCAATGGGGACGGGATATCTGAGGAGATCAACATGACCCATATAGTTCTTATACCCAAGAAGAAGGAGGCAAGTAGTATGGCTGAGTTTAGACCAATTAGTCCCTGTAATGTAATTTATAAAATTGTGTCGAAAGTGCTTGCTAATAGATTGAAGAGGTTCCTTGGGGATATTGTATCTGAAAATCAAAGTGCCTTTGTTCCGGGCCGGCTTATTACTGACAACATCTTGGTGGCTTTCGAACTATTCCATTATATGAAGAATTCCCGGGGTGGCGGAGGACACATGGCCTTAAAACTTGATATGGCAAAGGCTTACGATAGGATTGAATGGAGCTTCCTTGAGGGCACTTTGAGAGATATGGGATTTGATGACAGATGGTGCAATAGGGTGATGCTTTGTGTGCGGTCGGTGACCTACGCGGTGACTATAAACGGGTCCTACACCGAGTGCTTTAAACCCCAGAGGGGCCTTCGCCAGGGAGACCCTCTATCCCCGTACCTATTTATTCTATGCGCGGAGGTTTTCTCGAGTATGATTCGCCGAGAGATGGAGATGGGTAACCTGCATGGCATCCGGATTGCACCAGTGGCACCTATGGTGTCGCATCTCTTTTTCGCTGATGATAGTATCATCTTCACTAAAGCTAATGAAAGGGAGGCTCGCCTGGTGAAATCTATTATAAATAGGTATGAGAAGGCGTCCGGGCAATTGGTTAGTCTTGACAAGACCACGGTCTCCTTTAGTAGAGGGACACACAATTATCGAAAGAATCTTGTGGCTTCGATTTTGGGTGTACGGGCTGTCCGAGAACAAGGGAAATACCTGGGGCTTCCGACGGTGATTGGGAATTCGAAAAGAGAGCTGGTGCAACTCTTGAAGGACAAGCTAACTAAAAGATTGCAAGGGTGGAGGAGTTTGATGCTAAGCAAGGCGGGGAGGGAGGTTTTAATCAAAGCGGTGGCACAATCGATTCCGACATACGCGATGAGTGTTTTTAAGCTTCCGGGTTTCTTTTGCGATGAGCTTAAAAGTCTGGTTCTAAATTTTTGGTGGGGGGCCGAAAATGGAAGGAAGAAAATACCATGGGTTGCTTGGGAGAAATTGTGTAGGTCCAAAGATAAGGGCGGGCTTGGCTTACGTGACTTTAGGTTGTTTAATAATGCGTTACTTGGCAAGCAAGGATGGAGGTTGATGATGGAGGACACGAGCTTGATGGCGAGAGTCATTAAGGGCAAATACTTCGCTGATCGTGGTTTTTTGGAGGCAGAACTTGGGTCGAATCCGAGCTTCACATGGCGTAGTATTTGGGAGTCGAAGGATGTGATATTGTTGGGTGCGAGGAGGCGAATTGGGGATGGATGGAGCACTAAGGTGTGGATGGATCCTTGGATCCCGAATACCCAATCGCGACGAGTTCTTTCTCCTCGGAATGGCAGTGACATGTCCTTGAAAGTGGCGCAGCTTATGAATGACGATTATAACGGTTGGAACGAGGAGCTCATAGGTGCCTTATTCTTACCTTTCGAACAAGAACGCATTAGAGCTATACAGCTAAGCGACATTAAGCCCATTGATGATTGGTGTTGGGACCACACAAAGGACGGACAATACTCGGTGAGGACAGCTTATCACCTTTTAATGGGAAGGGGAGGAGAGGCGGAACAATCGGACTACGGGCGTAGTAAATGGCTCTGGAATGTAATATGGAAAACGCCTGTCATACCCCGGGTCAAAATTTTCATGTGGCAGCTATGCCATGATGCTTTACCTACTAGGCACAACATTGGGCGTAGGTTAGCGTTGAGGGATGAGGACTGTCCGTTCTGCTCTTGCAACATGGAGACTTGTCTTCACGTTTTCTGGGGTTGTGGGTGGGTTTCTGGGGTGTGGGAAGGGGTTGGGTTGGAGGAGAAGGTGGACATACGGGCTGAGAGGGTGAGGGAGTGGGTGGAGGGTGTCTTTAGGGAGGGAGACGAGAAGGAGAGGAAGGTGTTTATGCTGTCTTGTTGGGCGATTTGGGAGAGCAGGAACGCGGCCATTTTCGAGGGAAAGGGAAGGCACTGTGAGCTGGTTATTCGAAGGGTACAGGAGATGCTAAGGGAGATGGACGAGGCTGAGGGAAGTAGAAGGAGAGAGGAGGGTGAAGGGGGACGTAGAGGAGCTGGGTGGAATAGGAGAACATGGGAGGGGGTCGACATTGGAGGGAATGGCAGGGAGGAGACTGTTGATAGAGGAGTATGGAGAGGGCCTGTTGAGGGAGTGGTCAAGATTAACACTGACGCAGGGGTGGCTGAAGGGATGGGGACGGGGTTGGGAGTGGTGGCTCGAAATTCTGATGGGGAGCTGCTGTGGGCTGCGGTGCTGCAGAACCGTATGGTGGGCGAGGCGAAGAATGCGGAAGCAGAGGCGATCTTGTTTGGCATGAAGGAGGCTTGGAGCAGGGGACACATGCGCATCATGATGGAAAGCGATTGTCAATCTGTGATCAAGGAGCTCCGGGAGAAGAAGAAAGGAAGAGCGGATATTTTCCGTATTTATGATGACATTTTTCATTTACGCAATAGTTTTAATTCGGTTGAGTTTTCTTTTGTTAGACGGGAGTCGAATCAGGTGGCACATTTGCTAGCTCATTCGAGTCCGTGGATGGAGGGGAAACGCATTTGGTCTGATAATGCCCCTCAAAACATTATTGATGCTATTTTACACGATGTCAATGAAATGACTTAATCCCTTCGGGGGTTTTACCGCAAAAAAAAAAAAAGAGGTTATGGGTTCAAGCCTCGCGTACAAAAATGTTAAAAGACCAAACCGGCCTTCACTTAAACTCCCCAAATAGAGTGAATGAAAAGGGCAAGATCGTCAATTGCTTTCTTCTCCTCAATACTGACAATTAATTGGTTCAATCAAACCCAACCATAACAGGACCATATTGACTCGTTGTTGATGGTCGAAAGCTGGCCATGGCGGTGGTGATGCTCGGACTCGAAGAAGGCGGCGATGGAGTGAAGCAGGTGGTCGAAACATGGTGGTTGATGGATGATGCACGGTGGTGATGCGCGAAGTGGACTGCGATGTATGAGTCGAGGTTCGATTCCGAGTTCGTTCCTGGCTGCTCATGGTGGTTGAGGTTGATGTGAGTGGCGATGAAGGCGAGGATGATGGTCAATTGCTGATGGGCGAATCCAAACATGGTAGCTGCTGATTGTTTGCAGCAGCTCTTGGCGATGGTAGTCAGTTTCGGAATTGGCGATGGATCGAATTGGTGATTTATGATTGGAACGATGATGATGGTGGATGAAATGATGGTGGGTGAGATAGTTGTATAGCAGCAGCATATCAGTGTAACGAAAGTCGCAGGAGGCATGAGTTGACTTTTAAATTTCACTCCATTTGACTTTCCTCTTGGACCCGTCTCAACTCGATTTACTTGACTTGTCTTTGACCCGTCTTGAGTTGCTTGCATCACGATTTATCTTCCTTTATTTACGAACCCGCTCCCTACAATATTAAAATAACAAATCGTAGTAACTAATTCTCGAGATATAATGATTATTATTAATTATTCTAATAAAACTAATTATTTCTTAGTAGATAGTTAAATGAGCTATTTGACAATAGAATCACACAAAATTGAGACAAATAAACGGTTAAAGTATGAGTAAAATGATACCAAAATTATGTTTATCAGCAGCCAATGCCAATCGCCCTGTACGAGAAGGTGCATCCGTGTTTCTATTACGAAATGGCAACCTTATATTGTACGATGATGTCGACGGCCGCGTAGCATGGCAGTCCAACACTACTACCATCGCCAATGGTGCGTCAACCATCCAGACAGGCACGAATGATTTGTGTGGTGACTTGGTTCTCGTTGACACAAATGACGATAAACCCTATTGGCAGAGTTTTGAACACCCTGTTTTGGTAAAAAATTACCGATTAGAAGTTTTAATTTAACGGGTCAAAGTGATCGTTCACAATCACTATCGAATCGAGAAACTGGTATGCGAAATGAAAAAAAAGAAAGCAATTGAAGAAGTTAACACGAGAAGTTTTTGGTGACGCGGAAAACCCGTTGTGGGAACAACCGCGGGGGGAGTCGGAATCCCGCCAAGAATTTTCACTATGACTCGGAATGTTTTTGTAGCAAGCAAGGAAATACAATGATGTTTCGTAAATAATTGACAAGATTGAATCTCGAGGTGAAGGTATTGTCTCAATGTAGCTGTGTGTCTCCCAAACTGATTGATTCCTTCTCCCTTTTATAATTATCCTTCTAGGGTTTTGACTGCAGCAGGCTCCTCCGGGTCAGCTCCCTAGCATCCAGGAGCCGTTACCTAAAAAGTAGGGGGCAGTTACTTTGACTTCTTCTCCTGCCTTGTTTTATGCGTATCATTTATGTGTGTTTCCTTAAGTTAATCCAGTGGTCATCCTTTTGCCACGTCAACGATCCTTATGCCTTGATATTATCCAACTAGATCATGCCACGTGTCGTATTGACAAAATTGCAAATTTTGTCCCCAACAATTGCCCCTAAATTCCGTGGCAAGTACACTTGGGCGGGAATTTCAGTCTCCTGAGCCGCCAAAAAATTTATTGACGTGAGTAGACGAGACTCTACGGTTTCTTGGACTCTTCAACTGCTACATCCCATTTACTTTCCAACCGCCCACTTTCTTCCCTACTTCCCATAACTTCTTTTTATACCTCTCTCCTTTTTATTTTGTTTTTACTTTCCATCTTCCCGAAAATCTTTTCTTTCCATCTTCATCTTCAAGCCACGCTTTCTTTCGCCAGGTACCTTCCGCCTTCCCTTCTTTTCTTTTTGTAATGGCTCGAAAAAATACTCGGTCCTCTAGTTCTTCTGTTCCGAGTTTTAATCCTAATGACTTGTTTCCCTCCACCTCTATTCTCACTCCCACACATTCCTGCGATTCCGATTTTGAATCGGCTGACCTCGCCTTGATTAAGGAGTGGTTTGGGTTCTCTGATGATGTGGTGGTGCATGTCCCACTTCCGGGTCAGAGGGCCGATTTTCGTAGACCGGGTTGGACTTGCTTGTACTATTACCCTTTCTTCTTAGGCTTAAGGTTTCCCTTCCCGAAATTGATTCAAGATTTTCTCCGTTTCAACAACCTAGCCGTATGTCATATTGCTCCTTACGCTTGGCGTACCTTGATTCCTCTTTGCATTATGAATGACTTGTATGATTCCGGGATTGATCTCGGGGATTTGGGTCATCTTTTCACTGTGAGATCTCTGGGACACGGCCAAGTGACCCTGCGCGTTAGGGAAAATGAGGAGCACTGCATAATCTTTCCTCCAAAACCCAACGATGCTGATTGGTTTCGCCATTTCATTTTTGTGGAAATTAGTTCTCTCCCTCCTCCGGTTGACTATTTGTTTTCTGAGTGGAGGTCTACTGCAGGTACTTGGTACCTTCCATTGTTTGTTCCTTTGCTCTTTGCTTTCTTAATTTCCTTACTTGCTTTTTTGCGTAGGTTTGAATCTTCTAGTTCCTTCATCGGACGAGGTAGCTTCCCTGACGAAGCTTTTTGGTATGTCTCTTGAAAAACGCTCTTTTAACCGTTTGCTTGGCTTTTCTTCTGGTGCACCAACCCCTGTTGTGGAAGAAGAGGAAGAGGAAATGTCGTCTGGTATGATCCCCTTCTTCCCCCTTGCTCCTCGCTCTTTGTTCCTGCTTCCTGATTTTTCCTGGTTCCTGAGTTTTCCTGGTTCTTAGATTCTGCTAGGCCCAAGGTTACTTTGCAAATGATATTGGCTCAGAGGAGGAAGAGAGCCACTGGAGGTGCTCCCAAGCCTGCCTCTAAGAGAAAGAACGAATCTACTCTGGATGCTGAGGCTGTCTGCTAAAAAAGGCCTGCTACTTCTTCCAACTCTACGCCTGTCGAGATTACACCTCTCGCGTCGTTGCCTCCTGAGAACAGGGAACTTGCTACCCCTAAGGCTCCTAACGCTCCCTTCCCTGAAATGACTCTGAAGCTCCCATAAGGGTTTGGCAGGTCCAGGGCCCTTGGTCATTGGTCTTATTTAGAACGACTGATGCTTCCTGGTCCTCGCTCGTCGCTGGAGAAGAGGCCCCTAAAAGAGATGGCAGATCTGGAGGCTGAGCATGCCTTTGAGGTAGAGCTCTTCTCTCTCCTTTTTTTTTTTTTTTTTTTTTTTTTTTTTTTTTTTTTACTGAGGACTTTTCTTCTTCCTGCCAGCCGTTGCAGATATCTCTCCTTATTAGGGAGAAACTTGTTAAGCTGGAGGATGACGTATGCCTTCTGCAGACGGAGAAAAGAGAGCTTCTTGACCAGCTGGATGAGGAAAGAAAGGATAAGGCTAGTCTCCAAGGGGAGGTTGACTCAGTCCGCATCAGCCTGAAAGAATCTGAGGAGCAGCTCGCCCAAGTTCTGGAGGCTAACAATTCCCTGACGGCTGGAAACAAGGTCCTGAAAGAAAAGAAAGCCAACCTATCCAAGGCCCTGACTGACGCTGCTGCTTGTTCTTCCTGAGAGATGAAGATTGCTTGCATCAAGGAGTACAAGGAGGGGAAGCATCTATCCTGGGATTTGGAAGAGGAAGAAAGGTTGTTTGCTGACTCCTTTCCCGAGAAAGTTGATTTGGGAATCTTGTCGGATTTTGAGATTGATGCCTTGGAGGAGGATGACGGTTTCTCTGCTGCTGAGGAGGAAGAGGTTCAGGGAGGAACCCATCCAGCTGACAACCTGGTTCCAGAGGACAACTCCATTGTTCAGCCTGTCCCTGGAAATGTTCCGGCTTCTGCTACGGGGGTGGAGCATGTTCTGCTGGACTGATGAGGTTCCTGAACCTGCTTCCTTTTTGTTTTTAGTATTTTCTCTGGGCCCTGTGTGGCATAAAACTTTGTTAGCTTTTGGATAATTTTCAATATGTTTTTGGCTTTGCTTATGGAAGCAAAGCGTACTTTGATATTTTGACATTTCAGGCGCCTTAGTTAATATTCTGCCGTTTTCTGGCGTACCTTTGTTTTATCGTGCGTGCACCTTTTTTGTTGTTTTGTTGCCGGCTTTCGTTGATTGGAGGTTCTGGGATCTGACTGCCCCTCTGTTCAGAGGAACCTCGCTTGCATGGTCACTTAAGTATTACAGAAGCCTAGTTCGTCCGATCTGTGGGTACTTAGTCATGGGTCCATGCTTCTCTATATGGGAATACAAACTCCACCAGATTAGTTCTTGCAGGCTCCTCTTTCTTAGAACACATGATTTCCAAAAATTTTAAAAGTAGGTCAAAAAGCATTCTATTGGTAAACTTGAGTTTTATAACGTTTAAAATATGCTAAAGAATTTATGGCTAAAAAGTTTGAATACATTAGTTAAGGTCAAAAGGTTTGATTGGGAGCTCGAGGAAAAAGAAATTACTTTTTAGACTGAACAAAAATCAGAGTTCTTAGAAAGTCCGGAACACTTAGCAAAACCTAGAACCTGATGGGGCTGTATTTGGCAGGCTACATGTTTGGTTGCTGACTGTTCTAGCCGCTTCAGATGTAATATTTTTTGAGGTGGATGATATTCCATGATCTGGGGACTATTTGCCCTTCCATAGTCATGAGCCTGTAGGCTCCATTTCCAACGATACTTTCCACCTGGTACGGTCCTTCCCAATTATAGGCAAACTTGCCTGCTCGCTGGTTTTTAGTGTTCTGGAAGACTTTCCTCAGGACCAGGTCTCCTACTTGCAGGGTCCTGACTTTTACATTTTTGTTGTAGCTCCTGGCTACTGTTTGCCTGTATGAAGCCATCCTGATCTGGGCGTTGGTTCTGAGCTCGTCTATAGTGTCTAGGCTCCTCGCCATTTCCACCTGGTTTCGTTCCTCTATTAGGCATCCGTATCTGTGGGTAGGGACCCTGACCTCTGAAGGGATAACTGCTTCAGCCCGAATACCAGGCTGAAGGGAGTTTGTCCTGTTGCTACTTTAGGGGTGGTTCTGTCAGCCCATAGAACTAGTGGTAGCTCTTCTGCCCATTTGCCCCCAATTTCTTCCAGTTTCTTTCTGAGGTTCTCCACTATGATTTTGTTGCTGGACTCTGCTTGACCATTTGACTGAGGGTTCCTGGGAGTATATTTCTGCAATGAAATGTTTCATCTAGCACAAAATGCTTCTGTCTTATTGCTAATAAACTGAGATCCATTATCGCATATTATTTCAGACGGAATACCAAACCTACAGATTATATTGCGTTTAATAAAAGATATCACCTGGGCCTCAATAACCTGGGAGGATGACTCTGCCTCTATCCATTTGGAGAAATAGTCTGTAATGGCGAGCATGTAGACCTTGTTTCCTGGTGCCTTGGGCAGTGGTCCCACTATGTCCATTCCCCATTTCATAAAGGGCCAGGGTGAAATAACTGGGTGCAGAGGCTCTGCAGGCTGGTGGCTGACTGGTGCATGCCTCTGACAGGCATCACACTTTTTCGCGTATTCCATAGCATCCTTACGCATCGTGGGCCAGAAGTACCCCTGCCTGAGGGCCTTGTTGGACAGGCTCCTGCCCCCTGCATGGTTTCCACATTCACCACTGTGGATAGCATTCAAAACAGCCTGGGCTTCCTCCCTATCCAGGCACCTCAGGTAGGGTCCTGCGAGGGATTTCCTGAACAAGATACCATCAATCAGCACAAATCTGGAAGCTCGCATTTTAAAGCTTCTTACCTCTTTTTTATCTGCTGGAAGTATGTCATTCTGCAACCAATCTTGGTAGGGCTTCCTCCAATCTACAGCTTCCTCCTGACTGGTGGTGTTGGTTAACACCTCTTCTTCCTGTGATTGTGGCGAGCCAGCTGTGCTTTCGTTGCCTTGTCCTGCTTTTGATATTGGAGGTTCTAGTACGTGGACGATGGGTATGGTAGAGATTGTATCTGATTTGAATGTTGCCCCCAGGGCAGCTAGGGCATCGGCCTCCGCATTCTGGTCCCTGGGGATTTGCTTGATGTTGAAGGTTTTGAACCTGAGTTTCAACTCTTGCGCTATTTCTAGGTAGGCCATCATGGTGGGGTCCCTAGCTGCATAGGAGTTATTTACATGGTTGACAATAAGTTGGGAGTCGCTGTATACCTGGAGGTGTCTGATTTTTAAATCCAGAGCTAGCTGCAAGCCCAAGATTAAGGCTTCGTATTCCGCTTTGTTGTTGGTAGCCTTGAATTCGCACCGAACTGCCTGGACCAAGAGGTCCCCTTGAGATGATTTAAGGACCAGACCCACTCCTGCTCCCTTTATGTTGGAGGCTCCATCTACATTCAGCTCCCACGTCTGCTCCCCTTTATCTTCATCCAGGGTGAGGATGTCCTTTTCGGCCTGCGTCTGGAGGTAAGGGCAAAAGTCGGAGACAAAGTCCGCCAGAGCCTGGGATTTGATTGCTGCTCGGGGTTCGAATTTCAGGTCGTAGCCACTTAGATGCATGGACCATTTGGCCATTCTTCCTGATAACTCCGGTTTTCTCATTATAGTCTTAAGAGGATAGTTAGTTACCACAGAGATAGTATGTGACTCAAAATAAGGTCGTAACTTATAGGAAGCTGTGACTAATGCGAGTACAAGTTTTTCAAGTGAGGTGTACTTGGTATCTGCAGGTAGTAGAGACTTACTGACGTAGTATACTGGATGCTGCATTCCTTCTTGCTCTCGAACTAACACGGCGCTGACAGCTACCTCAGTTACGGAGAGATACAAGGACAAGGTCTCTCCAGGTTCTGGCTTTGATATGAGTGGTGAAGTGCTGAGATACCGTTTCAGCTCGCTGAGTGCTGCCTCGTGTTCCTCCGTCCACTCGAACTTCTGGCTCTTCCTTAGGATGTCATAAAATAGCCTGCACCTGTCTAAGGACCTTGCTATGAACCTATTCAGAGCAGCTACCCGTCCCGTCAGGCGCTGCACGTCCTTCGGTTTTTGAGGCGACTCTAGCTGAAGTATGGCCTTGATTTGATCAGTACTGGCTTTTATCCCCCTTTGGGTGACCATATTGAACGAAAAGTAGATCTATATACTTACATATTCATATATGTTTTAATTTAATTTGTCATAAAATTAACTAATGATCTTATGCATGCAAACATTAAAACAAAATAAGGAAGAAACATTGTTCTTACATTGAGATTTTCGGTTTATAGGGCACAAGAAAGATCACCTTTCTCTCTTGTTCTTGAGCTTTCCTTTTGGATGAACAAAGACCCAAGTGTAGGATCTCTCCCAAGGATTTATACCCAAGGCTTACTCTTAATTAAAATTAATATTATAGATACTAGTACAATATTAGTCTTGTAAGAAAATTGTCCCAAAATAATTTTAGTTTTGTCTCCTAAAACCGGGTAGGAGAGGAGAAGAGGAAGAGGAATATTTTTATCTCTCTAAAAATATTTGATGAGATGAATGAATGAATTAATTAAAGACAATCACATTATCATGTATAAGGTAAAAATTGAGAGGAAAAACCAAGTGGTTTTCCTCTCTAAAAAACCGGACAAGAGGAGGGGGAGGGGAGCCAATGCATGCACATATTTGTCTTCACAATGCACAATAGGGTTGCATGGCTAGATTAGTAGGTAATCATCATGCCTTCCACTAATATAATCAACATATAATTAGCTTACTCCTCCTCTAATTTTCGGTACATATAGTTAATATGGACTCCATATTATTTTTGTCAATTTGTCAATATGTCACATGTCATATGTAACATAAATTTGTTATGTATTTTTAACATATTAAAAATCAACGTATTATTAAAAATACGTCACATACAAAAATCGACTTAGTAATTCATAATTACTTGTACCAAAATATTTTACCAATTTATAAATCACAACAAATTATATTTATAACAATTCATTCAATTTTAATTGTTTCTTTAAACAATAATTTCATCTGAGTAATAATACAATTCGATTACTCAGACCGTATCTCATTTAATCAAATTTCAATGTGATACGTAAATTTTACTTCCAAAATCGTCCGTCAATTTTCAAGTAATTTAATTAACTCGTAACGTTATACGATTAATTAAATGATCAATTAAGAGTGTTGCCCTATAGGTATGACCTAGGGGATCAACTGATCACCACCGTCGCACGACAGTAATGTCAAACTCTAGTCAGCCAATCATTACCGATATATGTTGATCAGTTGACAGTAAAATATTACTTCCCAATTGTATTCTTTATAATGAGACTTAAACATGTGATCATCATGATCAACAGTCGTGATCGCATTATTGTCGGAGGACACATATTCCAACAATCTCCCACTTGTCCTCGACAAGTGTGCGTCACCAATTCTCTTGTCCTATTACTATCTCCCACTCAATGCAAGGTGTCTTTCAGGTCGTACTTGCAAGTGATCATATCGAGAGTGGTTTCCTCGATCTGGAGAATAATTGATTGACCGGATTTATCCACCATGGATACATTCCGAGCGTGGCCACGCATTTCCAGTTCATTACTCCTCGAGTGGCCCTGAGATATTTTACAACCCTGACTAGGGGTGGACAATTCCTATCGCACTCATTCCCTTCGACTAGCCACAACCATCATAACCCAAAATATGCCCATTTGACCCCATTTACGAAGGTCGTAGTAACACAAATCAAAGTTAATCAAATCGTGCCATCTTAGGCGAATAGTCTTTAGTCAAAAGAATCGACTCATTTGAATACTATAGCAGCTCTCGCCACGACCAGGCTATATAAATTTGCCAGAACTCTATAAGCGGTCATTAGGCCCGACAAAATGTTCCTAACAGTCTGCCTATGTGATCGACTAGTCATCTCACATGACTCTATGACACTTGAACTTGCCATCAATCGCATCACACTCTAGTCACTTCGAGACGTCACCTCATGTAAGTAACTATGGGCAAATACAATGTTGATCCATGTTCACTTTAACGGGGTTCAATTGTCTCCACAACCCGTTTGGATATAACAATGTACAAGGTGAGTTAATAATAACTCAAACGACAAATGTCGACATCACACTCGGGTAGTCAATACCATATTACAACCTTGTGATGCATATCGTAAGTGTAAACACTTATTAATTGCAATAGAAGTTTAACATGTCACGTGTCCATGTGTTCAAACTTCTTATACTTGCATTTTCCTTTACATTCATGTTCTCTCTCATAGCATGAATCTTACCAAGTACACATCAAGGTTCCCGACCTTGGTTTCGGTTCTTTATCTTGAAAGAACTTCCTTATCGATTATCACATAACGAACGAATTTGTGGTGAATGATATAACTTGCACTGATCAAGTACTCCATCCACACACAATGCACTAGGTATATGTTTTGTAGAGTCTTACAACAATTTGCCAAGACGATTGATCTAGCACTTCTCACAAGTCCTAGCATAGTTAGGAAGGATTAGTTTTGAGTAACTTCTTATTCAACTAAGTATCTTTCCAATAACCTCTTATTTCTCCTTTTGATTTGAAAAGTCTAGGATTTTCATAAATCTTTACGTGTGTTCGAACTTTCTATAATATGTGCAACCTCTTAACACATAATAGAGTATTCCGTCAAACACCGAAATCGCTCATCGGATTCTACTCGAGAATTCATGACGTTTCTATTATGGCTTACCAATCAATCATCATGCTCTTATGCATATGATTCATAATTGGACATGTACATGATTATTCTAATGGCGGAAACATTAGTTACTAATAATCATGAGATCAACCATTCATAGGTTCAATGAACGACCATGACTGCTAATGGCAATTCCATTTTCATCTACATGAATAACCTATGTGAATGTTGATACGATGTGTATCTCTTAATACTAATCCAATATTTCTTGATGTAATTGGATTCATCATAGTCCAAATTCATCCAGAATTGAAAACTCAAATACTTCTTTATGAAAGAAGATATTAGCTCGTCATTCCTAATGAGTAATGAGTTGTAAACATTCAGAGGAGGATGACGGCTCCCACTAAATCCCATGTCTTCACATGATAATTTGTAAACTCCCACTTAATTCCACATGTTTCGAAATTGATTACTCAATTGAACACATTTCAAAATTTGGAATGTATGTTGCTTTGCAAAGTCATTAAGATGAAACCATATATGTTCCCATCATATCCTTTCAAAATTCCTATTTTGAAGAGGTCTCATTTTAACCTTATGGAAAGAGATTTTAAATCTCTAACACACTCATGTCATAATGATGTGTGGCAATGTCATTTATTAAATATAAGTAATATCTAATACACATCCTTCAAAATATCCCTTTTAGAAGGATGTTTAACCAATTCATTTTCATAATGAGGTTAAGTAATTGACATCTGCGTGGTTTAAAACTTTGGCTATTGGAGATATCGGTATATCAATCCTTGCAACTTCTAGTGATAAATATCGCTTATTACTAGGATGTTACTTTGATTCATTTAGGCTCTTAAGTAAATCTCAAGGTTGAAACTATTGGTCAAAAATTCATAAACTTAGTCAAAACTCTAGTTAAGACTTTACATTAGTCATTTTGTTCCAAAACTTTCTTTTGGTCTCCTCGTGTAGTTATCTTAAGAATATGTTCTTTCGATTACTTCACTTGGTCTCTTTAGTCATATAGAACTTACTTGAGACCATAGATCTCATCTATTTGGTATACTATGTGAATAGATATACCCTTCATTCAAATCATTCTACCTTGCGTAGATCTCATTTACACAAGTACATAAATTTTTCTTGCCTCGTGTGTTGTGTCCTCATTTTTCTCCCACTCTATCTTTAGAATAAATACACTATAGATTCAAAGATAGCATATGAGACACAAATAATGATGTTGAAGTTATAAGGAGAACTATCTCATAGATTGACTAATAGTTATAGATTTCGTAAGTGTACTTGGTGATTGACATTCCTATAAGAGAGTTCATAGACTCAAAATTGCTTTATAAATGATCATACACAAGCTTTAAGCATGTGAACATATAATGAAACCCGTCATTATATTTGTCTATTAGATCATTTTAAGTTATATGTTTCTAAGAGTAAGCATTTAAACACGAATTTTAGAACAAAGGATAAAATGATAAAACGGGTGACTTGGGTTGCAAACCAAGTCACCATTATCCAAAATACAAACCATTATCCAAAATACCTTTCCATGTCGAACACGGAAACTTAAGGTTCTAAAATCCATAACATGAATAAAATAAGACAATAAAAAGCAAAGCTCCATGAAAGCTATTCCTAGCTTCTTGATGGTATCTTATGCTTGCTTTTCCTTTCCCTTGTCTTTGCTTGGTGGAGGCCCTATTTACAATAAAAAGGGAGATACATTATCACAACTTTGTATCATAATACCATAGTTGAATTAGAAACATAAAATAAAGGATAGTCATTTACCTACTGGAGTGATCTTTCCAGCTTTAATATCACCAAGGTATTTGGAACAATTTCTTTTCCAATGTCCCATACCATTACAATAATGGCATTTATCAAGAGGGCCCTTCTTGATTTTTGAAGTGCTAGCTTCACAAGTCTTAGCTTTGGTGAATGTGGGAGCTTGGTTCTTGCCCTTCCTCCCATTCTTCTTGAACTTCCCCTTACTCTTAGTGCTTATGTTAAGCACATCCTTTGGTGGGTTCACATTTAACCCCATGTCCCTCTCGGCTTGCACAAGTAACTTGTGCAATTCTTCAAGAGACACATCCTTGTCTTGCATGTTAAAATTCACCCGGAATTGAACATATGCTTTGACTTTGGACAAGGAGTGTAGAATCCTATCTACAATGAGTTCTTTGGGGATTTCAACCTTTTGAATTTTCAAGGTCTCGATTAGCTCCATAAGTTTGAGCACATGAGGGCTAACCTTTTGGCCCTCTTTGAAGTCGAGATCAAAGAATGCCGCGGCCGCCTCATATTGGACGATCCGCGGAGTTTGTGAAAACATTGTCACAAGCTTGGAGTAAATTTCATTAGCATTGCCCATTTTAAAGGCTCTCCTTTGGAGATCCGCCTCCATTGCAAATATCAAGACGTTTTTCATTGCGGATGACTCCTTTTGGTAAGCCTCATATGCTTCCCTAGTGGCGGCGGTGGACCTAGTAGTAGGTTCGGGAGGAGAGGCCTCGGTAAGGTAACGAAGCTTGTCGTCACCTTGGGCGGCTAGTTTGAGTTGGGCATCCCAATCGGAGAAATTTGACCCATTATTTTCAAGTTTACATCGATCCATGAAGGATCGGAGCCAGGATGAACTAGCGAGAGGCGTGGCATTAGGGGTTGGTGTAGCCATTTGTTATGAGAAAAAGAAGTGGTCTACAAAACAAAATATAAGGAGTAAAACAAATGTCGTTTTAATAATAATACTCGTAAAAATTTATAATTTAAACAAGTTTTATGCATTTTTCTAGTGACCTCTACCCAACTAGATAAATGATTCCAAGACCCAAATTCATATTAACTTGGGCACGGTGTGGCCGATGAAACCCTTATCAATATAACTCGGTGGATTAACGTTTAATCGATTCTACTTTTAGAACTCTTGGTCGATAATATTACATTAACATATATCTTTAGCCCAAAACACATTCAACAAGGGGACGGTGTGGCCGATAAAACCCTTATCGAAAAACTTTTGTTGAGTTCAATCCAAATTTCGAATAAATGTGTCCATGATCCAAACCCATATTTAACTTGGGCACGGTGTGGCCGATGAAACCCTTATCAACATGAATTCGGTGGATAGACATTTATCACCCACTTCCCCTACGTAACAAGGTTTGTACCCCGGTGTGGCCGAGTGCACTCCCTCACGAATAGGTTTTCATGGTTTCTACTCTTTGGTAAGGCTATATCTCAATTAATTGTTTTAGCGAGAGGTCATGTCAATTTATTATCTATCACGTTTTAAGTGAACTAAAGCGGTGAACTACGATAATTCTAATTGACACGGTCGAAAAACTCGATAAAGATGACAATGCATGTTTTAGTTATGGCGATTTAGCGATGCATGTGACATATAAATAAATTGCAAACATAAAATAAATCCTAGTATGGCCTTTCCTAAAATAGAAAAACTATTTAACTATTACATATTCGGAAACCAACTCCATTGGTCCCTTGAACTTCGGTTGTGACACGCATCTCGAGGTAACACCGTCTTTATGTATCGCCATCTTGAAGAAATCCGTCTTTGGGAACTCCAAGATAAATTAAATTACATAACAAATTACATAATTTCCTATTATACATTTGTAACTAAAATAAAATAAATCTATTAAATTACAAAACGGTGATACGAGATCACAATAAAATTACAACCGAATCGATATTCCCATACATTTCGGGAAATACCAATTAAAACTAAGGCCATACTAAGCAAAATTACATAATTCAAAATTACATAAATTAAAATTATGACAATCATAAAGAAAATGCAGCATTATAATATGTATGAACGTGCCTAATTTTATGTTAAATCGCCTTTAATTAGCCAATATCGTATATTAATCTGTTTTTACGGATTTGCGTGATTTCAACATTTTATAATCACAAAAATTACATAAATTCATATTTATGCATAAGTTAATTACCCCAACCTCTTAGGACTCAAAATTTAGTCTTCACTAATAATTTGACCATAATTAACTCATATTTCTAAAATTGTTCATTAATGGACCAAAAATTACAAAAATAAGCTATAAACTTCAAATAAATCACAAAATTTTAAATAAATTCAAAATTTGAAATTTTAAACTCATGAACATTCTGGAAAAATACCATGACACTCATAATATTCAAAAACTTAGGTTAAAAATTTCGAAATTTTTCCAGAAAAACAATGTTGCGGTTTATCGGTTTTAACTAAAATAATCATAAAAACATGGGAAAAATTATATTCATTAACTTTTTATTTTTAGATCTGAAAACGATAATAAAATAAAACATATGATGTTTTTCTTTAGTCATAGAGTATGTTTTATTAATTTTTCATTAATTAAGTCACTATTCATGCCATTTTTCTTCAAAAATCCATAAATCATGCAAAAAGACTTCACTATAGCCCATTATTTTACACACATCTTGTAAAATTGCATGTGACATCATACTAAATTTCTATGACCAGATTCGAAATTTATCTCATATTAACCTGTTTTTCACCTAAAACCGATTTTAATAATGAAAAATCCATTTTTCGAGCATAACATGTCCAAAAATTATGAAAATTTACAGGTTATCTCAAAATAATATATGTGACAACATATCAAAAAATCACTGGAAAATTCGAAGTATAGCTAATTTTAGACTGAAAATGACATTTTTACTCATAAAATCATATTTAAATGCCATTATTGTATAATATGAACAATAAAAATCCGTAAATTAACCAAAATATCCTAAAAATATTTTAGGACCAGAAATTTTAACATGCATAAATTAATTTCGTGATATCTCATAATAACACAAATTATTCAAGTTTTATATGTTAATCTTTATAACTCGGAAAAACTTTTAACCGATTTGCATGCAAACAACCATGGCTCTGATACCAATTGAACGAAAAGTAGATATATATACTCATATATTCATATATGTTTTAATTTAATTTGTCATAAAATTAACTAATGATCGTATGCATGCAAACATTAAAACAAAATAAGGAAGAAACATTGTTCTTACATTGAGATTTTCGGTTTATAGGGCACAAGAGAGATCACCTTTTCTCTCTTGTTCTTGAGCTTTCCTTTTGGATGAACAAAGACCCAAGTGTAGGATCTCTCCCAAGGATTTATACCCAAGGCTTACTCTTAATTAAAATTAATATTATAGATACTAGTACAATATTAATTTTGTAAGAAAATTGTCCCAAAATAAGTTTGGTTTTGTCTCCTAAAACCGGGTAGGAGAGGAGAAGAGGGAGAGGAATATTTTTATCTCTCTAAAAATATTTGATGAGATGAATGAATGAATTAATTAAAGACAATCACATTATCATGTATAAGGTAAAAATTGAGAGGAAAAACCAAGTGGTTTTCCTCTCTAAAAAACCGGACAAGAGGAGGGGGAGGGGAGCCAATGCATGCACATATTTGTCTTCACAATGCACAATAGGGTTGCATGGCTAGATTAGTAGGTAATCATCATGCCTTCCACTAATATAATCAACATATAATTAGCTTAATCCTCCTCTAATTTTCGGTACATATAGTTAATATGGACTCCATATTATTTTTGTCAATTTGTCAATATGTCACATGTCATATGTAACATAAATTTGTTATGTATTTTTAACATATTAAAAATCAACGTATTATTAAAAATACGTCACATACAAAAATCGACTTAGTAATTCATAATTACTTGTACCAAAATATTTTACCAATTTATAAATCACAACAAATTGTATTTATAATAATTCATTCAATTTTAATTGTTTCTTTAAACAATAATTTCATCTGAGTAATAATACAATTCGATTACTCAGACCGTATCTCATTTAATCAAATTTCAATGTGATACGTAAATTTTACTTCCAAAATCGTCCGTCAATTTTCAAGTAATTTAATTAACTCGTAACGTTATACGATTAATTAAATGATCAATTAAGAGTGTTGCCCAATAGGTATGACCTAGGGGATCAACTGATCACCACCGTCGCACGACAGTAATGTCAAACTCTAGTCAGCCAATCATTACCGATATATGTTGATCAGTTGACAGTAAAATATTACTTCCCAATTGTATTCTTTATAATGAGACTTAAACATGTGATCATCATGATCAACAGTCGTGATCGCATTATTGTCGGAGGACACATATTCCAACACATATATCCTAGGAACTTCCCACTGGAGACTCCGAAAGTGCATTTTGATGGGTTCAGCTTCATTTTATATTTTCTCAGGGTGCTGAAAGTGTCAGCCAGATGTTCAACGTGCTGGGCAGCTTGTTTTGATTTGACCACCATGTCATTGATGTATACCTCCATGGTGCGGCCTATTTGCTCTTTGAACATAGTGTTTTCCAACCGTTGGTAGGTGGAACCTGCATTCTTTAGACCAAAAGGCATCACGTTATAACAATAGATACCTCACTTTGACCTGAATGCCGTTTTTTACTGATCATCAGGGTGCATCTTGATCTGGTTGTAGCCACTCCAAGCATCCAGGAATGTGAGCATTTAGTGACCTGCCGTGGCATCCACCACAGCGTCTATGTGCGGTAGCGGGAATGGATCTTTAGGGCAAGCTTTATTTAGGTCCGTAAAATCAACACAAACCCTCCATTTGCCATTCTTTTTTGGGACTACCACCACATTAGATAACCATTTCGGGTACTTGACTTCCCTGATTTTTCCAGCAGCGAGCAGGTTGTCTACCTCCTGGTTTATGACCTGGTTCCTCTCTGGGGCAATCTTCCTCCTCTTCTGCTGGACAGGTTTATAGCTTGGGTCCACGCTCAGCTTGTGTGTTATTATACTAGGATCTATCTGTTTGGGCTAAAATTAGCATAATGGAGGAGGCCCACTTAATAAGGTAAAGGCTAGGGATGGAGTGATAAGGAGGAAGGGAGCCCGCGGACAAAGGAGTGGAGAAACGGGCTTAAGGAAGATCAAGGGCCCATCATAGAGGGCGCCCGCATTAAGGAAAGAGGTGTTAGGAAGAAGTTAGGGAGAAGTCAGGGAGATCAAGGAGAATTGGCAAGGGAGTCCGGGTTTGGAAAGAGTCCTTATGGAAATTATATTCCCTTTCCATATTCGAGGTAGGACATATCTAGGGTTCTTACCCTATAAATAGCCAAGGGAGCGAATCAAGAATTCATTCATCCACGGGCATTCATACACCAACATTCGAGATCACATCTTAGCATATAATATACGTTCATTCTAGATCTTGCAGGTCTGACACCTAGGGTCAGCAGGATTAGCTTCGTACCATAATTGTAATCATCCTCCTATTCATATAGTGCAATACTTGGCAGGGTACCGTCCCTCCCACGGTTGTTCCCACATTGGGGTTTCCGCGTCACCAAATCTCTCGTGTCAATTTACATTACGCACTTTATTTTTCCGTTTACTTATTGACATACGAACTATTACACAATCGACCAACGAATATAGACTACATTGACCCTAATCAATCGACTTGGGTAAAAATACCTAAACAGTTTGGCGCCCACCGTGGGGCATTGTGGTTGTCAATCGTTAATATTCTAGATATACAATGGAAAAGCAAGCATCTGAAGCCGTGTCAGGGAGCAGGCAACCATCGCCGCCACCACTATCTACCCAAAATCCGACATCAACAGTGGCCACGCAGGCTCCCGGACACACCTCAAGAATCATACCAACAACAAAAGCTACTCTACCTCCTAAAACTCCTGCTGTCACAACCCACCCCAGATCAGACAAGGGAATAGCAAGTTCAGGCACCACTCCGCCACCTAGTCCCACACAAATCTTACTCTCTGGCGTGGAAAATCTTCAGAAAGCTATGGAAAACATGAGAGAAGACCAAAGGAGAGCAGATGCAGAGGCAAGAAGAAGGGACAGAGAGCTCTGGGCACATATTGATATCCTGAAACAGCAGTCTGTCACTCCAGCAGGTGGGACAGGTGAAGGAAGATCTCCATTAATAGATTTGACACGTGGAGTATCGGGGAGCAGGCAGATACCAGCCGAGCTAATAACAAGATTAGATTTGGCTACAGTACCGTCAGATGGAAGAATAACCTCGCGAGGGTTAGGATACCTCACACCAGATAGCTGGCAGCCGGCTAACTGCATAGGGACGCAAACAGGTGGCCTCTCTCGGCGACCCTGCAAAGAATCGGGCGGACACCCGCAGCAGATCCGAGTCAAACCAGCAGGTGAAGCGCGGCGAGGGGACAATCGTTACCACAACCCCCGATGCCGGAGCTTATCGAATCCTCAAGAACCCGGATCGGAGGAAATACCCGGATAGGCGGCAGACGGACCCAGATTCGGCCAAAGTATAACTAGTCGAAGATTGAATTAAAAGAGATCTTTGAGCAGGGTCCCAGGGCTACCACCCCCACTCGAAAAAGCAGCTCCAGACAGTTATGCCGATTCACCATTCGTGGACACCATATCCATCACAGCCATGCCAAAGGGATTCACGAATCCAAATATGCCTCTCTTCGACGGCACAACAAACCCCTTTGATCATATCAGCCAGTATAAACAGAAAATGGTGACGGTAACAGCTATAGGACAAGTTAAGGAGGCCTGCATGTGCAAAGGATTCGGGTCCACCCTAACAGGACCAAAACTTCGGTGGTTTGTGAGCCTGCCCAACAGGTCGATATCTACATTTGCTGAATTGGTGAACGCATTTACCCAACAATTGGCAAGCAGCAGAAAGCCACAAAAGCACGCAGGAGACCTGTATAGAATCGTCCAGGGGGCAGGAGAAAGCATTGGAGAATACAATACTAGGTTCAACAATGAGAAGGTAGCAGTACGAGAGTGTGTTGTCTCAACAGCAGTAGAAGCCTTCAGAAGGGGCCTCCACCATGACTCCGACCTATATAAGCAGTTAACTATGCATCCATGCCATAGTTTCGAAGCAGTACAGAGGAAGGCAGCTGCCACAATCAGGTTGGAGGAAGATGTCTTAGCCAGAGCCAGCTTGCTAAGCACACCTAGTATCTCCAGTACATCAGCCGTAGAGAAATCAGGAAGAAAGCAAACCACCAGCAAAAAGGACGAGAAGTACAGACCATATGGGAGGGGAGTCAACAGAATCGAAGAAAATCAATTACTCCCCACTCTGGCAGAATACGGATTCACCACAAGAATCAGAGGAATCTTGAAGGCACTCAGAGAGATGGGAGACGGAGTCAGGTGGCCTAACCCACCGGTAGGAGAGCAGGCATGGAGGAAGGATAGCAAGAAGAAGTGTGAGTTTCACCGGGATATTGGGCACAACACTGAGGATTGCTATACATTACGAAGAGAGATCAAGCGCCTGTACGAACAAGGAAAGCTGAGCCACCTATTACCACGTGGGGGCAAGCAACAAGATAAGGTAGGCTCCGCCAAACCGGCAGACCCACCCACATGCACCAAAATTATAAACGTGATAACAGGCGGCTTAGACTTGAGCGGATTGACATATTCAGCAGCCAAGAGACACGCTACAGAGACCAAAGGAGATAGGCCAGCCAATTCGTGCGAGAATTTCTCACGGTGACGACTGCCAGTGATCGGCTTTGATGAAGGAGATGCATACGATGAGCGAGAACATCACGACGCACTTATTATCACCTTATCAATGGCCAATTGCACAGTTAGAAAGGTCTTGGTAGATATAGGAAGCTCGGTCAACTTGATCATGCTGAAAACTATAGAAAATATGGGATTCAGCGAGAAGGATTTACAGAAGAAGACTATTCCGCTAGTAGGCTTCAGTGGAGAAACAGCCAGCTCGCTAGGTGAGATAGTCATCCCCACCTATGTGGGGGGAGTCAACAAGCAAGTCAGATACCTGGTCATAGATGGCCCCTCTACTTACAACGTCATCTTAGGAAGACCATGGTTGCACCAGATGAAAGCAGTCCCCTCAACATACCACCAGTGCATAAAATTCCCCACCCCATGGGGAGTAGAAACGATAAGAGGAGATCAAGAGGAAGCTAGAGGCTGCTATAAGAAGGCACTCAAGTGCACTTTGCCGCCCCCCGCATAGCAATTACTGTACGACCTATCCAGGACGAATACATCGAACCGCCAGCAGAAGAGCTGGATCAAATCCACCTGGATAAGCTGCACCCGGAACGAATTGTGCTCATTAGAGCAGGATGTACAGGAAGCTTAAGACAGCAGTTAGTCAAGTTCTTACAAGATAACATGGATTTTTTTGCATGGTCACACGATGACATGACAGGAATAGATCCGTCCATCATAACACATAAGCTTAGTGTAGACCCAAAGTGCAAGCCCATCCAACAGAGAAGAAGGAAGTTTGCAGCGGAGAGAAATAAGGTAATCAACCAGGAAGTAGATAGCCTGCTGGCAGCGAAGAAAATAAGAGAAGTAAAATATCCAGAATGGCTGTCCAACGTAGTGGTGGTGCCTAAGAAGAATGGGAAATGGAGAGTGTGTATGGACTTCACCGATCTCAACAAAGCATGCCCTAAAGATCCATTCTCGCTGCCTCATATTGATGCAATGGTGGACGCGACAGCTGGACATGAGATGTTAACATTCCTGGACGCATGGAGTGGATACAATCAGATCAAGATGGATCCTGCAGATCAAGAGAAGACAACACTTATGTCTGAAAGAGGAATATATTGCTACAACGTCATGCCATTCGGCCTAAAAAACGCAGGCTCCATATATCAGAGGCCTGGTTAACCGCATGTTCAAAGAGCAGATAGGAAGAACAATGGAGGTGTATATTGATGACATGGTGGTGAAATCAGAAAAAGCCGGAGATCACATGCAACATCTGGCAGAAACGTTCAGCACCCTCAGGGAATACAAGATGAAGCTAAATCCATCTAAATGCTCCTTCGGAGTATCTTCTGGCAAATTCCTGGGCTATATCGTAACTCAAAGAGGAATAGAGGCCAACATCGAGCAGATTAAAGCCATCTTACAGCTGGAGTCACCTGAGAAGCCTAAGGATGTTCAAAGACTAGCCGGGAAGGTAGCAGCCCTGAACAGGTTCATCTCAAGATCTTTAGATAAATGTAGGCTATTTTACGACGTACTAAGGAAAAGCCAAAAGTTTGAATGGACCTCTGAACGCGCGCAAGCCTTCAGAGAGCTGAAGCACTACCTCAGCAGCCCGCCGCTGCTGTCGATACCAGAGCCAGGAGAACCACTATTCCTATATCTAGCCGTCACAGAGGTAGCAGTGAGTGCAGTCATGGTCAGAGAGCAGGAAAGGGAGCAAAGACTAGTATACTATGTGAGCAAATCCCTGCTGCCGGCAGAGACCAGGTACACATCCCTTGAAAAGTTAGTACTAGCATTGGTAGTGGCATCTCGCAAACTGCGCCCCTATTTTGAGTCCCACGTTGTACATGTCGTGACCAATTACCCGCTAAAAGCTATCATGAGGAAGCCTGAACTATCAGGCAGAATGTCAAAATGGTCTGTACACCTCAGTGGGTACGACATTCAATATGACCCCAGAACAGCAATCAAATCACAAGCATTGGCCGACTTCGTGTCAGACTTCAGTCCTGCCATCCAGAATCTAGCAGATAAAGAGATCCTCACTTTAGGAGGAAGCAAGGAGGCAGAAATCTGGTAGATGCACATTGACGGAGCCTCCAACCAAAGGGGGGCAGGCGTAGGATTAATCCTACGGTCACCACAGGGAGACCTGATAGCGCAAGCAGTAAGATGCGAATTCAAGGGAACCAACAATGAGACAGAATACGAGGCCTTGATATTGGGAATGAAGCTAGCTTTGGAGCTGGGGGTCAGGCACCTGCTCATATCTAGTGACTCTCTGTTAATAGTCAACCACGTGAATGATGAGTTTGTAGCCAGAGATTCGAAAATGATTGCATATCTAAAAGTAGCAAAGGAGTTAAAACAAAAATTCGAAACTTGCAAGCTTAAACAAATTCCCAGAGATCAGAACGTGGAAGCAGACGCCCTAACAACCTTGGGGGCAACATTCAAACCAACAGAGCTATCCAGCATCCCAATATCACATATGCTGGAACCTTCCATTCAGAAAGCCGACGAAATAGACAGGGGTGAACTGGAGGATCCACAGGGCGAGAAATAAATCCGAGCAGTTACAGAGGAAGGTGAGAACTCCCAGCCAAAGAGGCAGCCAGGCCAAATAGCCAACCAGCGACGGATCGCGCGCACACCTTACCTAGGACCGGCCGCGCTATAACAAGCTACCGATGACAAGAAGGAAATAAGAGCTTTTGAGTGAAGGCCTCCAGATTCATACTCATTGATGATACATTATACAGAAAATCACTAGCAGGCCCCTACTTACGGTGTCTGGACAAAGAAGAAGCACAGACCGTGTTGCATGCTCTCCACAGTGGCGAATGTGGAAACCATGCAGGGGGCAGGAGTCTGGCAAATAAAGTCCTCAGACAGGGATACTATTGGCCTACAATGAAGGCAGATGCAGCAGAGTACGCACGAAAATGTGACGCCTGCCAGCGCTCAGCGCCCATGATCCATCAGCCAGCAGAGCCCCTGCACCCTATCATTTCTCCCTGACCATTCATGGCATGGGGCATGGACATAGTAGGCCCTCTACCACGGGCCACAGGGAACAGAACCTGGATGTTAGCAACGACAGATTACTTCTCCAAGTGGATAGAGGCAGAAGCATTCACGGAGGTAAAAGACAAACAGGTCATCTCATTCATAAAGCGAAACATTATTTGCAGATTCGGTATCCCATCAGAAATCATATGTGACAATGGCTCATAATTCATCTCCAACGACACCGAGGGATACTGTGCCAGGTGGAGCATCACCTTAAAAAAGTCAGCACCTAGGACTCCAAAGTCCAACGGACAAGCTGAATCCAGCAACAAAATCATTATGGACAATCTGAGAAGGAGGTTACAGGAGTTAGGAGGAAAGTGGGCAGATGAATTGCCACTAGTATTATGGTCAGACAGAACGACACCAAAGATAGCAACAGGTCAAACACCCTTGACTGGTGTTTGGCGCGAAGCGATCATTCCGACAGAGGTTCCGGTTCCCACTCACAGGTATGAAAATATGACGAAGGGCGAATAAAGACTGAGAGATGACCGAAGCCTGGACACAATTGACGAGCTGCGAGCAAGCGCAAAAATCCGTCTGGTCGCCTACAAACGATCGGTGGCCGGGAGTTATAACAAGAATGTAAAAGTCGGGCTCCTGGAGGTAGGAGACTTGGTTCTCGAGAGGTGTTTCAAAACACCAAGAATCGAAAAGCGAGTGCAAATTCGTCTACTGAGATGGGAAGGACCATACCAGGTAGAAGGAGTTGTTGGCCATGGTGCATCAGATCGATGACTATGGACGGTCAAATCATACAACGCCCATGGAACATACTTCACCTGAAGAGATATTACTTTTAATAATAAGTAGACTTTAGCTTTCAGAATAATGTACTGTGAGAAGCCAAATCATTTTTAAACATAAAATAAAAATCCGGTAGTAGGCATACTGCCAATTTCACTCTTATTTCGGGTGTCTTTATTTATTTTTAAGACTTTAAACTACTATTGGATGGTGTGGTCGGCGGCGTCCGGGACCACAATTGCTGCAGTACCCCATGAGATGGCGCAGTGTACTTCGCATCATTCTAATAGATTTTCTTATTTTCAGGCTTCTCTAAGTACATCACTTTGAATCCTAGCGTCTATGGTACTTTGAAAGGATGTCTAGCAGATCATCCAATCGCTAACGCGGGGTGACAAGGCACACGGCACTCCAACATGCCTAACCTATTTTCTCCACAAGGAGCACCCTCACCAAAGCGGATCGTGGAACATACGAAAGGAGCCTGGTTGTGGTGAATACGCTTATCCGGCTACCTCGATACCACCCCCGGACGTAGCTCGCACTAATCGCAATTAATCGGGCCCCAAAGCATGCATGCACAAACGAACATGGAACGTAGGGATATCTGCGCTACCAGAATCCTGCAGCATCTCCATCTGGTCCTAGAATGACGATAAACTTGCCTCAATGACGCCCTTGTTGGCTTAAAACGAGTTGAACACACCTTTCGTCATGAACAAAGTTAAGTAGTCCGAAACTGCGGCATATGCCTAAATCAGCCATCCGGCTGACACGGCAGCTAGCTTAGTCTGGATCAGCCTTTTCAGGCTGGCCAGGCTGGTCTAAATCAGCCTCCTGGGTTGACACGACCACTCCTCCTCACATTGCGGCATACGCCTAAATCAGCCGTCGGTGACACAGCGACTAGTTGAGTCGAACGTTAGCCTTTTCAGGGTGACAAGACTCACTTAAATTAGTCAAACAGGCTGACACGGCAAAAACTTCCTAAAAACAGGGAAGATAAACGACAAACACACGATATGTAAGCTAAAACCTTGCCAAACTATGACAAGGAGCATTTCAAAATATGGCCAAAAGTACGGCCCAAAGTTTAACCGCCACCTTGGCGGGGCAACCACAAAAAAGAAAAAGTTTAAAACTTACAAAGTCTGCCACCTCTGGGCCAGACTACCAAAAAAGTTCATCAAAACATAAAAACTTAATTATCGGTCACATTAATGACCTCCACCTCTGGCACCTCCTCTACCTGCTGACCACTCATTTCAGGTACTGCACCAGCTTGCATATCCTCAGCCGCCATAGCTCCCTGAGCTCCGTCGGCGACATCCGGGACATTCCAAAGATCACCCCAAAGGCCTGCTCAGCCAACGCAGGAGAATTCACCTCACCAACCTCAGGCATCAGCATACTCAGATCAGGTTGAGCGAGGTAGAGCATATCCAGCTGCTTCTCCTCTTCCTCTATGGCCTGCTGGGTGGGAGCCTCCTCGAGGGTAGCACGCATCCCGCTGATCTTTCCCCGCCAGGTAGTATAGGCAACAACATTGGTGGCCAGGGAAATCAGCTCACTAATTTTCTCGTCAGAGCGCTTGATGGAGTCAGAGAAAGTATTGCACACCGCCTGAGTACGCGCCAGCTGATCAGCCCCCTCTTTCAGCTTCTTCTTGGTGACAGCAAGCTCAGTCTTCAGCTCCACCACACGCTCCTTCAGATCGATCCATTTGCTGAGCCAAATCAAGCAATGAGTCTCCTTGACTTCGGTTCTTGGCAATGGTAGCACTACCGGGTCGTCTGCACTATGTTGATCATCTTTCTGTTGTAGAGTGCAGACTGGAGGGTCTGGGGCAGAGCAAATCAAGAGTCGGCAAGGAAGTCAGGAGGCAGAATCCAAGTAAACAGACAGACAGACAGGTAGAAAATGAAGGATATTTACCATAAAGGCGTTGTGCACGTCATTTTCAGCCATCTCCTCTGGGGTGAACTCCGAAAACGTTTCCTCAATAGGAGGAAAGAGCAGCTGATCAATCTCCGGCCAGTAGGGCACCTTGTCCACGTTCCCAAAGCCCTCTGGGAAGTGAGCAATAATGCCTCCGCTAGATGAAGCCCGAGGACTGGCAGGAGGAGTAGGCGGATGGCGAGATAACGGGTTAACCTCTAGAGGCTCACGTGCGCAGAATCGGAAACGTGGGAGGAGTCGAAAAAGAGGCAACGGGAGCACTCCTCTTGGAGGCAGAGGCCACATCAGGGCTGGCAGAAGGTCTCTTTCTTTTAGCACTTTGGAGGATGAGTTCCAATTGGTCAACTTTTGAACCTGCAAGCACACATAGCCTCAGGCGACGGAATGCTTAAAACGTCAGCAGAAACAGCATGCAAATAAAGAGTGGTTGCAGAAGTCTTACCAGAAGACATGCTGTGGGCAGATTGAGGAGGATTGGAGGAAGAAGCAGGTGAAAAACCAGGAAGCAGGTCTGGGAACTTTCTCTCAGATTCGGAAATACTAAACAGCTTGCTGCAGGCAGGAATCTTGGCGCCGATACGGGTAAGGTCACAGGGGCCTGCGCGAAGACGATGAAGTAAGCTAGTAAGCAGCAAGATGAAATAAATCAGGTGACAGGAAGGCTACTTACTCGAAGTCAGAACCCATTTCTCGAAAATATAATCGGCAGGAGGCTGGATGGAGTCCTTCCTCACGTAGAAGAAGTCCTCAAACCATTTCTCATCGCGAGATTTCGACACGTGTCTGAAAGGAGCCTCTCCACGGCCCCGGAATGAGAATTGACCCCTGTCCAGGGATCTGATGTTGTACATATGGGCCAGATCGCCCAGAGTGACAGATTTGCCAGTACTCTGACCAGCGGCCAGAGAATAGAGAAGAACTCTCCAAATGGCGGCAGAGATTTGTGCCATGGCGAAATTGTTGGTGAAGATAAAATCTTGAACGAGTTTAGGGAAAGGAAAACGGAGGCCATATCTAAACGGGTATAGGTAGAAACTAACCCACCCAGGACGAAGGGCGTCAGCTTTTTGTCCCGGCTCAGGGATGGCGATATCCACCCCGTCACCAAGACCAAGCAGATTCTTGATCGTGGGGATGTCGGCCTGCGTTAAAGCAGAGTCACAGTCGTGGGGGTGCTTAAAAAGGCCCCGAGAAGGGAAAATGGGGTCAAGATTACGATCAGAAGGTGTGGAGGATTGACGAGTTTTGCCCATGGTGGAGAGAGAAAATAAAGATTAAAAGAAGAAGAGAAGATGGATTACCTGATGATGAAGACGGGGAGGGGAACAGTGAAACCAGCAAGGAGTGAAAGAGGAGGAAGGTTTAGGGTTTAAGAGAGAAGAATTTTTGAAATAATTTGAAGTGATTAATGAGAGTGGAGGAGGAACGTTGGAGTTATAAAGAGGAGAGAGGGAGTTGGGTGCGAAGAAAGAGGAGTAGGGCGACTGGAAATGATGGCTTGCATGGGAAGGAGTAAAAGACGGCGTAGGGTTTTTTAACATTTGGTTACGTAAAATTCCTTGCTCAATACTTGAAAGCGTACTTCACAAGAAATTTGGGGCAAACTGTTTGGGCTAAAAATAGCATAATGGAGGAGGCCCACTTAATAAGGTAAAGGCTAGGGATGGAGTGATAAGGAGGAAGGGAGCCCGCGGACAAGGGAGTGGAGAAACGGGCTTAAGGAAGATCAAGGGCCCATCATAGAGGGCGCCCGCATTAAGGAAAGAGGTGTTAGGAAGAAGTTAGGGAGAAGTCAGGGAGATCAAGGAGAATTGGCAAGGGAGTCCGGGTTTGGAAAGAGTCCTTATGGAAATTATATTCCCTTTCCATATTCGAGGTAGGACATATCTAGGGTTCTTACCCTATAAATAGCCAAGGGAGCGAATCAAGAATTCATTCATCCACGGGCATTCATACACCAACATTCGAGATCACATCTTAGCATATAATATACGTTCATTCTAGATCTTGCAGGCCTGACACCTAGGGTTAGCAGGATTAGCTTCGTACCATAATTGTAATCATCCTTCTATTCATATAGTGCAATACTTGGCAGGGTACCGTCCCTCCCGCGGTTGTTCCCACATTGGGTTTTCCGCGTCACCAAATCTCTCGTGTCAATTTACATTACGCACCTTATTTTTCCGTTTACTTATTGACATACGAACTATTACACAATCGACCAACGAATATAGACTACATTGACCTTAATCAATCGACTTGGGTAAAAATACCTAAACACTATCCCTACCATATCGTTGTGGGACCAAGCAAAACAATCCATGTTAGTTTTCAACAATTGAACAAGTTCCTGGCGGACTTTACCTGTGCATTCTGACCCAATAAGTATGGTTCGCTCTGGTTGCAGCTCATCCTGGCTGACTTCGTCCAGCTCTGCCTGAGGTGGCTCGACATATTCCTCCGGGATGTTCTAGATCTGTAATTGCTATGCTGGCGGTCTGGCTGTTGGTTTCAGGGCTATCTTGTAGCAATTCTTAGCATCCTCTTGATCCCCACGTATCTCTTGCACTCACCAGGGTGTTGGGAATTTCAGACATTGGTGGTAGGTTGAAGGTATTGCCTTCATTTCATGGATCCAGGGCCTGCCAAGAATCACATTGTAAGTAGAGGGCCCATCGATAAAAAAAGTATCTTACCTGTTTATTGACTCCTTTGCCATAGGTTGGGATGACGATTTCTCCTAGAGAGTGCTTTGTTTCGCCGCTGAAATCGACCAGAGGTACCTCTTTCGTTGCTAAGTCCTTCTCGCTGAACCCCATGCCCTTGAGTGTTTCCATCATAATCAGGTTGACGGAGCTTCCTGTATCCACCAGGATCTTCCTTACCTCACAGTTCCCTATGGGGAGGGTGATGATCAGAGCGTCGTGGTGTTGTTCTGGAGTGTTTTGTGCATCTGTTTCATCAAAGGTGACTACTGGGAGGTCCTGGCGGCTGATTCTGCATGAGTATTCTGGTTTATCTCCTCTGGTTTGTGTGGCGTGCCTTTTGGCTGCCGAGTAAGTCAGGCCACACAATTCCGAGCCTCCTGTAATAACATTCACAATTCTAGTGCACACAGGTGGGGGAGAGGGAAGAACCTGATTAGTGGAATTAACTTTGGTGGAGCCTCCTGACAAGAGATGATCCAGGTTTCCTCGATCGTACTGGAATTTGACTTCCCTTCTCAAGGTGTAGCATTCGTCGGTGTCATGGCCTATGTCATCATGGTACTCGCACCTCTTGCTGGAATCTCTTTTATCATTAGGACGCTCGTCAGTCCGCTTCCTGGGCCACCTGACTCCCCGTATCTCCTTTAGGGCCTTGAGTACTCCTGCAAGGTTAGTTGAGAATTTATACTCACTTACTTTCGGAGGTGGCTCAGAATTATTCTTTCCTCCTGGGCCCTCGGAAACTTTGTTCACAGGCTTGCTGTAGGGTTTGGCTCTTTCGCTCTGCTTCTCTATAGGCGCCTTTCTGGATATGCTATCTATGCCATAGGCAACCCTCCTGGGCCCTGAGTCTTCCTCCAGCCGCATGACTGCAATTGCCTTAGTTTGTACCTCCTCGAAGGTAGTGCAGGGGTACTTGGTCAAGTCCTTGTATAAGTCTGAGTCCTGGCGGAGCCCTTGGCGGAAAGCTTCTTTGGCCGTGGCTATGTCACACCGGGGAATTGCCACCTTCTCTCTGTTGAATCTGTTCAAAAAATCTCTGGTAGCCTCCTCAGGTCCCTGTACTATTCGGTACAGGTCGCTGGTTTGTTTTTCTGGTCTGCGGCTACTGGCGAACTGCTGGTGGAAGGCATTGACTAAGTCGGCGAAGTAGGTTATGCTCTTATTAGGCAGGCTGACGAACCATTGCAAGGCGGCTCCGGACAGGGTGGATCCAAACCCCTTACACATACAGGCTTCTTTCAAGGATCCTGTTGCGGTGATCACCATCATCTTCTGCTTGTAGTGGTTGACATGATCAAGAGGATCCGTGGTCCCGTCGTAGAGTGTCATGGCCGGAGGCACACATCCTTTGGGGACGCCAACAAGGGCTATGTCGTCCACGAAAGGGGAATCTGCGTAGCTATCACGTGTTGCCTTCTCCAGAGGTCGTGCTACACCCGGAATCCTGTACATCAGGTCCCTTAACTCCTGATACTGCTGTTCCAGCAAGCTGCCTGTTCCTGCAAGGGGGTTAGATACAGGAGGATAGGAGCCAACAGGTGTACCTCCAAGCCAGGCTCCTCCTGGGAATTGACTGCCTGGCTGACTTGCCAAGGGTGTTGCATGGAGGATGGTTCCTGGTTGCCATTTTGGTGCCTGCTGAGAAGAGGCTCCTCCTACCCAGGTTCCTTCAGATAGATGTCCGCTCGCTGGGTTCATCATACCGGTGCTAGGTCCTGGATTCCATCCTGCCACCTGCTGGACGGATGTTCCTGCAAAAGATTGCAAGTGAGTCCCTGGTTGGCTATTAGACAAAATACTACCTGGGGTTGGCTGCAAGCTGAGTGGTCGATCAAAAGACAGGAATCCTAATCCACTGGGCTCGATGGCTCCTCTGGGTGGTATTCCTTCGAGATCCAGTCTGGTGATCAGTTCTGATGGAATCTGCAGGGAGCCTGCGCTGGTGGCTGAAACTTGGGTCTCAGAAGGTGGAGGCAACGCAGATGACGGGGTCCCAGACCTGGTTACTGTTGCGATCTGGTTCCTGAGGTCTTGGTTTTCCTTCCTCAAGCTTTCGATGGCCCGGTGCAGGGTGTCCATTCCTTCTAACACTACTCGCATTGGGTCTGGTGATGAGGCTCCTGGTTTCTTGGGAACTCCTCCTGATGCAGTCTCCTGAATGTGGGTCCTGCTGGGACTGCTTTCCCTGCCGGATCTTGTCACACTGGGTGCTGCTGATGCCTTAGGCGCTTGCGGTGGCTTGAAAGGTGGCGGCATGGTTTTCGGGGATGCGCTGACAGGGGCCATCTGGCTGGCTGCTGGTGATGCGGTGACCGGTTCTGAGGTTGCTGAGAGAGGTCTTCCCCCAGAAGATTGGGAGGATACCTCCTGGGTGCCGGATGAGCTTGAATTGGCTCCTGACATGGTGACGAACGGACTGCTGAATTTTGATTTCGTGAAAAATTGATCACTAAGGCCCCACGGTGGGCGCCAAATTATTTTGGTAAAAATTTACCGATTATAAGTTTTAATTTAACGGGTCAAAGTGATCGTTCACAATTACTATCGAATCGAGAAACTGGTATGCGGAATGAAAAAAAAAAGAAAGCAATTGAAGAAGTTAACACGAGAAGTTTTTGGTGACGCGGAAAACCAATTTTGGGAACAACCGCGGGAGGAGTCGGAATCCCGCCAAGAATTTCACTATGACTCGGAATGTTTTTGTAGCAAGCAACGAAATACAATGATGTTTCGTAAATAATTGACAAGATTGAATCTCGAGGTGAAGGTATTGTCTCAATGTAGCCGTGTGTCTCCCAAACTGATTGATTCCTTCTCCCTTTTATAATTATCCTTCTAGGGTTTTGACTGCAGCAGGCTCCTCCGGGTCAGCTCCCTAGCATCCAGGAGCCGTTACCTAAAAAGTAGAGGGCAGTTACTTTGACTTCTTCTCCTGCCTTGTTTTATGCGTATCATTTATGTGTGTTTCCTTAAGTTAATCCAGTGGTCCTCCTTTTGCCATGTCAACGATCCTTATGCCTTGATATTATCCAACTAGATCATGCCACGTGTCGTATTGACAAAATTGCAAATTTTGTCCGCAACACACCCTCAATATACTCTTTTCCCTAACCAAGTCCTCCATGTCTCGGGTCCGGAAATTGATAAGCTCGTTAGTTATCAGTCAATGTTAGGTGGGCGATACAACATGATGATGAGTACAAAAAGCTTGGACTTGTACTACAAATGTGCAAAATGTCCAAAACCAGTCAAATACCACACCTTGTTTACAACAACAAAAATCTTAGACACTGTCATGTTTTCTATGTTAATCCAAAATTTTGTTGACGGTGATAAGATTATGGTATCACCGTAATCTTTCGTTTTATCTTGTAAATAATTATATTACTGTAATCTTACCTATATTATTCTCCGTCAATATTCTTAGCTTGTATCTTAGGTCACCTTGTGTAAAACCCTAGCTACCTATGTATCCTATATATACTGTTGATCGTAATACAAAGAATACACAATTCAAAATATCACCTCTCCCTCATTGTTTCATGGTATCAGAGCACTGTCAATTTTTTCTCCACCATGGCAAGCACCATTCCCAACCCTCATCAACCTACAAAA
Organism: Silene latifolia; assembly: GCF_048544455.1. Lineage (NCBI taxonomy): Eukaryota > Viridiplantae > Streptophyta > Magnoliopsida > Caryophyllales > Caryophyllaceae > Silene > Silene latifolia. The sequence continues at coordinate 32,524,647 of NC_133526.1, read as the reverse complement.
CCCCTCCTCTAACTCAACTGTAACTCCGTCACAAAACTCACCCTCTCCAACTACCCTCAATGGAAGCTTCAAATTGAATCCCTCCTCACTGGCTACTCCCTCGTCTACTTCATTTATAGAACGCCCCCTCCACCAGAAACTGTCGAATCCTCTGACAAAAAATCAACCACTGCCAACCCTGCTTACGGGACCTGGTTTCTGCAAGACAAACTACTCTTTGGCTCGCTCGCAGGTACTCTTGACGACACCGTGTCCCCGCTCATCACCAATACCACCACTACCCGTGCCGCATGGCAACTCCTTGCCAACACCTTCGCCCTTCCCTCTCGTGGCCATATCAAATAAATCAAATATCGACTCAAAGCCACCCGCCTTGACTCCTCCTCTGTCTCTGAGTATATGACAAAAATCAAAACACTCACTGACAAACTTTCTAGTCTTGGTGCACCCATGAGTGTTGAGGACCTCACTGACATTATCATTGATGATCTTGACTCTCGTTACCGCTCCGTCATTGAAGCTGTTCAAGCCCGAGATACTCCTATTACCTTTCCTGAACTCCACGAAAAACTAATCAACCGAGAACTTGCTATTCAAATTGAACAGTCCACCACTCCCACTCCCACTCCTGCCGCCGCCATGGCCACCTCCACCCGCCACTACAACTCTCCTCGCCCTAACACCCACCAGCCTTCCTCCCAAACCCCTGCCTCTACTCAACCACCCTCTTCTAACCCATTCAAGGGCCGCTATCAGTGGTGCAATATTCGCGGCCATGTCCTCTACTATTGTGCTGAGTTTAAACGCCTACACCCTGACATCGTCGTCCCTCGACCCACCAAAGCCAACACTAACTCACCACAAGCCAATCCTACCACTGTTGAACCTGCCTCGCCTACCTCACCATGGCTCCTTGATAGTGGCGCCTCTCATCACGTGACATCGACCCTAGAAAACCTCTGCCTCCACAACCCCTACGACGGTACCAATGAAATTGTGATTGGTGATGGCTCTGGCCTTGCCATCACACACTCTGGTTCTACTCTACTCTCCTCCTCCACTCGCTCTTTTGCTTTAAATCATGTTCTCCATGTTCCGTCTATGCACAAAAACATTATTTCCGTTTCTCAATTTTGTCGTGACAATAATGTTTCAATCGTTTTCTTACCCACCTCCTTTGTTGTACAGGACATTAGCACAGGTCAACCCCTCCTCACCGGCCCTGCTCGCGACGGTGTCTACTACTGGCCGTGTGTCTCTCCGCCTCAAGTCCTAGCCACTATGCTCAATAAGGGTGATCACCACCATCGTTTTGGTCATCCCGCACCTCCTGTTTTGCAAAAAATAATGTCTTCTTTATCATTATCATTATCTAATAATAATAATACTCATTGTTCTTCATGTTCTATTTATAAAAGTTCGAAATTACCGTTCTCAATATCATCTCTACAAAGCAATGCACCTCTTGATATTATTTTTAGCGATGTTTGGACCTCACCACACTATTCATACGATCACTACAAATACTACATAATTTTCGTTGATCACCACACTAAATATATATGGTTATATCCTATTAAACAAAAATCCGACTCACTCCATACTTTTAAAATCTTCAAAGCCTTAGTCGAAAAAAATTTTAACTCCCCTATTAAAACTCTTTACTCTGATAATGGGGGAGAATATCAAAAACTCGCTCCTTTCCTCGCTGAACATGACATCTCTCACCTCACATCCCCTCCCCACACTCATGAGCATAATGGCTACGCTGAGCGCAGACACCGGCACGTCGTAGAAACTGGCCTAGCACTCCTTGACCACGCCTCTATGCCACTTAAATATTGGAGTCTCGCCTTTCTCACAGCCAGCTATCTCATAAACCGAATGCCTACCTCTACACTAAATCACTCTACCCCGTACACCCAGCTATTTAGAACCACTCCCAAGTACTCCAACCTCCATAACTTCGGCTGTAGATGCTACCCGTGCCTCCGTCCATACACCAACAATAAACTTGACCCTCGCTCCATTGACTGTGTTTTTGTTGGCTACTCACCCACTCAACATGCCTATCTATGCCTTGACCCCAAAACTGATCGTATTTATGTGTCACGACATGTTAGGTTTGATGAAACCTCGTACCCATTTCGCACTGACCCACCCCCTGCCACCATGACTCTCCCCTCTCCCTCGGACTGGTGTCTTGCCTCTGTCCCACCCATCCCTGGACCTGCCCCGCCATCCCAACCTCCTCCTATTCCGCCTGAATCATCCAACTCACACCAACACACCCCTGCCAACTCCACCAGCTCCCCTACTTCCGCATCTCCCACCTCACCAACCTCTCCTCTCACGCCCTCCACAGCCACCACGTCTCCTGCCACCCCCACATCACCATCTCCTGCGCCACCCCCACCACCACCGCCTCTTCCCTCTCATTCCCATGCCACACGTGCCTCCCACAACATCTACAAACCCCGCCACATGATGAACCTCACGGCCCAACTCACTCCCAATGAACCTAAAAAGTGCGCTCTCTGACCCCGTTTGGCGTGCTGCTATGGAACTACAGCACTCTGCTCTTCTTTCCAACAAAACCTGGAGCCTTGTTCCCCCTCACCCCTTCCAAAATATTATCGGGTGCAAGTGGATATTTCGCACAAAATATAAACCCGATGGTACGATAGACAAGCACAAGGCCCGCTTGGTTGCCAAAGGCTTTCACCAGCGCCACACTATCCACTATACATTGACACCTTCAGTCCCGTCAGAAAACCTGCGACGTTCCGATTGGTATTAAATCTTGCTGTCACTCGGTCTTGGCCCCTCCGCCAACTTGACATCAATGATGCATTCCTACAAGGAACACTAACTGATGTCGTTCACATGTCTCAACCTCTAGGGTTCTTTGACCCTGCCCATCCTGACTATGTATGCCGCCTCCATAAAGCAATCTATGGCCTTAAACAAGCCTCTCGTGCTTGGTATACGGAGTTGCAAAACTACCTCGTCAGCCTTGGCTTTACCAATGCCGTCTCTGACACCTCTCTTTCTTACTCTCACACTAATGTTACTATGTTTATTCTTGTCTATGTAGATGACATTATTGTCACAGGATCCTGCCCTCATGCCGTCACCAAATTTATCGCTACTCTTTCTACCCGCTTCTCCCTCAAGGACCTTGGCACTCTCTCCTACTTCCTTGGAGTTGAAGTGGTTCCCACTACAAAAGGAATTTACTTGCACCAAAATCGCTATACTCTTGACCTTCTCCAACGTGCAAACATGCTCGATGCTCGCCCTGCTGCCACCCCTCTTGATGCGTATGAGAAGCTCACCCTCACTGCTGGCCAACCTCACACTGATGAAACCGAGTTTCGTGCACTCATTAGGTCGCTTCAGTACCTGTCACTCACTCGCCCAGATGTGGCCTTTGCTGTGAACAAACTCTCCCAATTTATGCACAAACCGACTGATCTTCACTGGAAGGCCCTCAAACGTGTCCTACGCTATCTCGCTGGCACTTCCTCTCATGGTCTCACCATTCACCGTGACTCTCCCCTCACTCTTCATGCCTTCTCTGACTCGGACTGGGGAGGTGATGGTGACTGCCTTCTCTCCACCTGTGTCTATCTTGTCTACTTGGGGCGCAATCCCATCTCCTGGAGCTCGAAGAAACAAAAGACAATAGCTCGGTCCTCCACCGAAGCCGAGTATCGCTCAATCGCCAATGCCGCAACTGAACTCATTTGGCTCACCAATCTCCTTGGCGAACTCCGTGTTCAACTCCCTGCCACGCCACATATTTACTATGACAATATCGGTGCCACTCAACTCAGTGCCAATCCCGTGTTCCACTCTAGGATGAAGCATGTGGCTCTCGACTTTCACTTCATTCGTGAGCGTGTTCAATCTGGCTCTCTCCATGTGATTCCTGTGGTTCAAGACGACCAGCTCGCTGACCTCCTAACTAAAGCCCTTCCTCGTTATCGCTTCAATATGCTCCTTCCAAAGATTGGGCTCTCATCACCGCCGTTCGTCTTGCGGGGTGATGATAAGATTATGGTATCATCGTAATCTTTCGTTTTATCTTGTAAATAATTATATTACTGTAATCTTACCTATATTATTCTCCGTCAATATTCTTAGCTTGTATCTTAGGTCACCTTGTGTAAAACCCTAGCTACTTATGTATCCTATATATATTGTTGATTGTAATACAAAGAATACACAATTCAAAATATCACCTCTGCCTCATTCTTTCAGACGGAACTCAAGAGAAATTTGAGTTCACCAATTTAGGTAGTCTGGCAAGTCCGCCTGGGGGTTACATATTTGTGACAATGTTCCTTCGGACTGAAATGGACGTTAATATAAAAATATACGTCGCTTTTCAAGATAGTGAAGATACGTTATGGGAAGAAGCATTTAAAGTATTTACTAAAGGGATTTAGCTATAGTAATAAAACAAGAAAGCGAGTGTCAGCTACCTGAAAAATGTGGGAATTACGGAGTTTGTGACAAAAACGTGTGTGGGGCATATCCGTCACCTAAGGGCCTTGTGCCATGGACAGATAAGTGTAAACCTCCAAACCTTGTTGGGTGTAGTGGCGGAGCCAATGTTACGTATTATAAGATTGAAGGTGTCGAATATTTCATTAGTAAGTATGCTAGAGGACTAAGGCCTATTACACAAAACTTGTGTGAGAGCAAGTGTAACGTTGACTGTAAATGTTTAGGCTACTTCTATCATCAAGAAAGTTCCAAGTGCTGTGTGGCTTTCGATCTTAAAACGCTGACCAAGTCTGCTAATGCAAAGCATTTTGGTTTTTCTCAAGATGACTAATTAATTGACTTATTTATGAAATTTTACTATTGTCGAAAAAAAAAAATTTGACTTATCTTATATGAAACGATTTTATTCGAAAATGTTCTTTTTTACGTATTACGTACCTATTAATATTTGTCATGTGAGTAATTAAAGTTGTGTCAAATGACAATTTCTCTCTTATTAAAGTATTTTTGGTGGGAGACATATATTTTGAAAAGTCATCATTTATTCTAAAATCTAAGGAATCATTTATTTATTTTGGTATAAACGAGAGTGTCCAAGGCCGACAACAATATGTGTATAACTTCCTAACCGCTTGTGCTCTCACGTAGAAGTATTCGCCTTGTCAAAGAGTTTACTCAATTCTCATGGATAGGAGTCGAACCCGTAATCTTATGGTTAAGGGATGAGGTATGTAACCACCACACCAAACCAATTTAATTTAGGGTTTTGTTTATATGAGGCTTTGAAGGAAAACATGAAAAAAATCGCGCGTTAAGTAACGTTGTTCGTGGGAAATTAAGCATAGAACATATACTTCAAGTCTTCAATAGATCGACAATGGCACCAATCAAATCCTTTTCTAGCTTCCTTTCAACTAACTCTCTTCGAGTGAAAATGAACCTTCAATTCATTAACATTACTAAGAGAGTATCCCTAGCAATAATAATAAGTTATTGTTGTTTTTTTGTGGGCCATCAACCTATCCATCTCAAACTGATATTTTACACGAAAACTTTACACAACACTAAGTTTTAATAGATCTTAAACCTCCCACTACATCCTTGCTTCTCTCCTACATCACATAAAAAGACAATAAATACTCACAAAAGCCAACAATTCTCATCCTCAACTCTCATCATATATGTATGAGTTTCATAAAAAGTCCTGTTTTGATAAAACCTTTTTATGTTATTCAAAGCGTCCTGCTTGTGACGGATGCTATCCGTCACAAGCTAAGACGGACAGTTTCTAACGGAGTCCATTGTATGTCGGGTTATATTATTGTCGTATTGGGCCTAGGTTAAGTAACCTAGGGCGTCGTATGTATTCCTATAAATACGTTCATATGATTAATGAGAAAGGCAAGTCGTTCTATTCTATCTTGAGTCGTATTCTTGACATGGTATCAGGTTACATAATAAAATAAAGGGTTAATTGATAAACACTACCAACTTAAGTCCTCCTTTTCATAATCACTACCAACTTAAAAAAAGTTCCAAAATCACTACCAACATATTCACTCCGACTTACTATCAATACCAAATGGCCGGAAAACCTCATTAAACTTGTGATTTTCAAATTTCCCTCCTAAAATATTTTTTTTATTCCTAAACTACCCCTACCCTTCCCCCTCTTGTTAATTACACATCCCCGTCAGACCACCACCATGGTGCACGACACCAGTTCAGACCACCACGGTGGATGATGCCAAGCGTCTCATGCCCAACTCCCCGTCCTTCTCTGCACACAAGTAGTTCGGTCCTTCACCAAACCAACACCAACCTGCTCGATTCCATGGCAGCAGCTCCGAGCCTAATACCATCGTGCCCCTGCATCCTAGGTGACAATCACGATCATGCCCAAACCATCGATAAAAATGGTAAGCAACAACACTCATATTTCCGCCATTTTTAGCCAATTAAATTGACACCCAAATCTTCAATAATCTTTATTAAATTCTGAAAATACCAAAACATTGCTTTAATTTAGCTAAAAATTAACACAAAAATGTCAAACAAATCGAGATTAATTTTACCATGGTATGAAATTTCCCCAGAGATTCTGCTCAACACCGTCGTGCCACTGCATACCAAGCGACAACCACAACCTATATTCCCACCATCGTGCGACAATCGAGCAGCATGTGGGACCTCCCTTCACGACGCAAAGAACAACAACGACCCTTTGCGTGGAATTTGACTTGGGATTCTAATAACCCGATTAGTGTCTTTCGGGCGTTTGTAGATGTTGCATCTATGGATTCCGTATCAAAATTGCTAGCTATATTCTCATGTTTATATCCATTATTAGTCCCCTTATTTATTAATCTTACGGAATAAGTTCTTATCTAGGCATGTTGCTTGCTTAATTTACAAGAGTAAGAGGGAGGGGGAGGGGTAGTTTGGGAATAAAAAAATATTTTAGGAGGGAAATTTGAAAATCACAAGTTTAATGAGGTTTTCCGGCCATTTGGTACTGATAGTGAGTCGGAATGAATATGTTGGTAGTGATTTTGGAACTTTTTTTATGTTGGTAGTGATTATGAAAAGGAGGACTTAAGTTGGTAGTGTTTATCAATTAACCCTAAAATAAAATAAAAATCATAAACCCTAAATCCTTCTTCGCCATGTCTGGCGGCGACAAGGATTCGTCTGTTTCCACAAAAATCGATCCGTCCTCCCCTTACTTTGTTGGTCAAAACGATAAGCCTGGTGATCACATCACCGATGTTCGTTTAGATCTTACTAATTTTGATGCTTGGTCGTATTCCGTCCGTACTGCTCTTAAGGATCGCCGCAAATACGGGTTCCTTAATGACGCTATCAATGAACCCAAACCGCCGTGTACCCTGGAGGATTGGGAGATTGTTCAATCGCTGCTTGTGTCGTGGCTCATGAACACCATTACACCCGAGGTAAAGTCGCTCCTTACTAATTACGAAGATGCAAAACTGTTATGGGATGATCTCCACGAACGTTTTGACATCATCGATGGTCCCCGTATTCAACAAATTCAATCGAATTTACATGAGTGTCGCCAAACCGAGACTATGTCCGTTGCTGTCTATTATGGAAAATTGTGTCAATTGTGGGATGAACTTGATAAATTTGAACCAATTATCACCTGTAAGTGTCGTAAATATGAATGCAATATTGGTAAACAATATGCCAAGAGACGTGATAATAATCGGGTCCATCGTTTTCTCCTTGGTCTCCTGCCCTCGGTTTATGGTGCATTACGGTCCAATTTAATTGCACAAACACCTTATGCCCACTCTTCAACGAGCCTTTCACCTTGTATCTCAAGAAGAGCGGGTACATGGGATTGACAATACCACTGCGACCGCCACTGAAGTTTCCAATTTTGTTGTCCGTACTGAGTCTAGACCTGTGTTGCCTCGTCCCTCCTCCTAACTTCCACGTTCTGAGCGTCAGAAGTTAGTATGCAGTAACTGTAATCGCAAAGGCCATGATCGAAGCATGTGTTTCGACTTGATGAAGGAGTTACCCGACTGGTGGTATGAGTTAAAGGGTATTAAAAACCCATTCAGAGGAGGATCAGGTCGAGGTGGTGGTGCTAATCGTGACGGTTCTTGTCGTGGTGGGGGTAGTCTTGGTTCTAGCCGTGGTGAAGGGTCCAAATCCGAGCCAAAACAGGAGCCTAATAATGTGGTTCACGCCGCTGCGGTCGATGGAAAAGCAAAGGAAGACGTCACTGTGTATGGTACACCACACCATGATTATGCTGGTAAGTGGATTATTGATACGGGATGTTCGCATCACGTTACGGGAAATTATACTTGTCTGCTTAATCCTCGACAGGTAGCTAGCCGAGCTGTGGATCTCCCTGATGGCACAAAAATTAATGCTTCTCAAGTGGGGCGAGTCGTACTTACTCCGACCATATTTCTTGATTCCGTACTTTACGTTCCAAATTTAAAATGCAATTTAATTTCAGTCTCACAATTAAGTGATACACTCAATTGTGAACTTGTAACTAATGCAAAAAGTTGTACCATACAGGACCACGTACGAGAGTGGTGATTGGCACGGGTGATCGATTGGACGGACTATATTATCTGAGTCACGAACCTGAAGTTGTTACGAGAACGGTTGTTGTAGGGTCTGTTGTTGATTTATGGCATAATAGATTGGGACATCCGTCCATCAAAGTAGTAAATTTGCTTCCTTTTGTCAGTACTAGTAAAGACATTTTGACTACACCGTGTGAGGTGTGTCATTGTGCGAAACATGTTCGTAACAGTTTTCCAGTTAGCAATAATAAAAGCGACCGTCTATTTGAACTCATTCATTGTGATCTTTGGGGTCCGTATGACCCGCCGTCCTCGTGTGGCGCGAGATATTTTTTTTACTATCGTTGATGATTTCTCTCGTGCAGTGTGGATTTATTTATTGTGTATGAAAACAGAGGTGCATGAGAAATTTCTACAATTTGTTGCCATGATTTTGCGTCAGTTTTCTGTTGTCATTAAAACCGTTCGTAGCGATAATGGTACTGAATTACATTGTCTCCAACCATACTTTAAGGAACAATGTATCCTATTTCAGTCCTCATGTGTAGGTACTCCCCAGCAAAATGGCCGTGTTGAACGCAAGCATCAGCACATTCTTAATGTTGCGCGTGCACTACGATTTCAGGCTGCATTGCCCATTCAATTCTGGGGTGAGTGTGCCTTTGCTGCTGCACATTTAATTAATCGTACACCATCTGTCTTACTTGGAGGTATTACACCGTATGAAGTACTGTTCAATTCACCTCCCCCCTTTGACCGTCTTAAAGTCTTCGGATCATTGTGTTATGCCCACAATCAGAGGGCCAAATCCGACAAATTCTCAAGTCTTAGCCGCAAGTGTATATTCATGGGTTATCTCTCTGGTAAAAAGGGCTGGTATTCGTACGATCTCGATACTCGTGAATTCTTTGTTTCTCGTGATGTGACCTTCTATGAAGATTATTTTCCATATCGCGATGGGTTCAGCTCTGTGAATGAACCCAAAAGTAAAAAAGACGACGGGTTAATTATTGATTGGGATGCTGATGACGTACGTGAGACCGTCTCACCTGCTCACGGTAATGGTCAGCCCCGTGACACGCAGGTCTTGGATATTGATGATGATGTGCGTACTGATGTGAGTGCTGATGCGAGCACGGATGTGGGTGCTGCCGGCGGTGATACTGGTGTAGGTAGTGGTACTGTTGCCGCTGATATGGGCGGTAGTAGTGATGTCGTGACTGAGCCTGTACTAGGTCGGGGTCATCGTACAAAAATTCCGAACTCTAATCTTCGTGACTATGTTGTTGAAATTACTGTTCGTGGTAATAATTCGCCCGCGTCCAATCGTATCACCGTGACACCGTCTCTTTCAGGTACGCCGTATTCCCTTGTTCATTATGTTAATAGTGATAAATTTTCTGCGGAGCATCGTACTTATTTGACAGCTATTACAAGTAACAAGGAGCCACGTTCGTTCAAAGAAGCAGTAAATGATGAAGGGTGGAGAAAACCAATGGAAACCGAAATGAATGCCGTGGCCAACAACGAGACATGGACGTTAGAACTTAGAACCATTTCCTCCCGGAAAGAAAGCACTCGGTAGTAAGTGGCTGTATAAAATCAAATATAAATCTGACTCGACCATTGAACGCTTGAAAGCTCGGTTGGTTGTCTTTGGTAATCATCAGACGGAAGGTATAGATTATGATGAGACCTTTGCTCCTGTAGCAAAGATGAGTACAGTACGCATGTTTCTTTCTGTTGCTGCAGCTAAAAATTGGATTCTGCATCAGATGGATGTCCATAATGCCTTTCTTCATGGAAATTTGATTGAGGAAGTTTATATGCGGTTACCCCCCCCCCCCCGGTTTCCATTCCTCTACTCCAGGTATGGTATGTCGATTACGTAAATCGTTGTATGGTCTAAAGCAGGCACCTCGTTGATGGTTTGCAAAATTGGGCTCCGCTTTGAAAGAATATGGGTTCAAGCAAAGTTATGCTGATTACTCATTGTTTACGTTTGTCAAAGACACGGTCCAACTACATGTACTAATTTATGTAGATGATCTAATTGTGTCGGGAAATGATGCTGAAGCTGTTACAAAGTTCAAAGATTATCTTCATAAATGTTTCCACACGAAAGATTTGGGTGTACTGAAATATTTTCTTGGGATTGAAGTAGCTAGAAATGCTGATGGTATATTTTTGTGTGAACGAAAATATGCACTAGATGTCATTGCTGAAGTGGGCTATCTTGGGAGCAAGCCGTCGCCAACTCCCATTGAGCAAAATCACAAGCTGGGATATTCGACCAGTCCAATGCTTGCCGACCCAGAGGTGTATCGTCGTTTGGTTGGTCGGTTAGTTTACTTGTCTGTCACTCGCCCCGATCTTACATATGTCATTCATATCTTGTCCCAATATATGCATGCGCCCCAAATGGATCATTGGGATGCTGCGCTCCGTGTTGTGCGTTATATCAAAGGTGCACCTGGTCAAGGTATCGTATTGAGAAGTAACGCTGACTTGCGTCTTGTCAGTTGGTGTGACTCAGACTGGGGCACGTGTCCTATGTCACGTCGTTCTTTGAGTGGCTGGATTGTTTTCTTAGGTTCATCTATTGTGTCATGGAAAACCAAGTAACAACCCACTGTTTCGCTTTCTTCAGCTGAAGCAGAATACCGTGCGTTAGCTGTTATTACGTGTGAAATAAAGTGGCTAACCAGTTTGCTCCTGGACTTAGGTATTACACATTCTGCTGCCGTACCTGTATCATTTGACAGTCAGTCTGCTCTGCACATTGCTCGTAATCCTGTTTTTCACGAACGCACAAAGCATATTGATATTGCTTCTCACTTTGTTCGTGATGCTATTAAAGATGGTCTTGTTGCACCGTCGTATGTGTCTACTAAGATTCAGCTTGCAGATGTCCTCACAAAGGCCCTAGGTGTTGCTCAATTTACGTCGTTAGTGTCCAAGTTGGGCATTTACAATCCGTATGCTCCAACTTGAGGGGGGTAACGGAGTTCATTGTAGGTCGGGTTATATTATTGTCGTATTGGGCCTAGGTTAAGTAACCTAGGGCGTCGTATGTATTCCTATAAATACGTTCATATGATTAATGAGAAAGGCAAGTCGTTCTATTTTATCTTGAGTCGTATTCTTGACAGTTTCCCTCTCATAATAAGGCAAGTGGAAGGGCAAGTGGAGCACTCCATAGATAGTGCCACTTGTATTTTGTGAGACAGACACTATCCGTCTTCAGCGTCTTGACGGATAATTCCCGTCTTCAATGAGAATTTGTGTTATTGTTGTGTGGTAATGAGTGTACGTAATAATATCAACTTTTAGGGCATGGTTGGGATGAGAGTAATAATTAAGGGAGTAATAGAGATAAAATGAACTAAAAAATGGAGGGAAGGGATGGGGGTTGGAGATAAAAATGGATAGAAATGGGAAAATATAGTGTAATATTCCCTCCATTAAGGGAGTAATTGTTACCCACCCCCTTCCAAGTAATAATTACTTCCATATAGAGGTAATAATTCCCCCCTCACCTCCTCTTTCCACCATCCACAACCACCACAAAGTACCAATCTCCTCCAATTTCTTCTTATTTTAGCTCCCATTACTTCCTTAATAATTACTTCCACCCAAAGCAAGCCTTTAAAGTAGATATTTTTATTGTTGTGGATGATGTGACAGAAGTAGTTTATGCTATCATTCTATTAATTGTGTTCCATAAACAACTTAGAACATTCTAACTTTCAATAACCATGTCCGATCCATGATAGTTATGACAACAATCACTAAAACTCGGTCCATTCGACTTAGGCCACTACACTTCTTATTCCCACCACTTTGAACCCTTTTCCTTTTGCTTTAGCCACCAATTCCAAAGCTTCATCATCTTCCACATCATTAGTTCCTTCTAGCTAGCTCCGTAGTATGAAACGACGACGACTCCTTCAGGGAAGGCTAAAGTTTCATTACCCACTACAAGTGGACTCTACAAAGTTTTCATATAACGACTTTGAAGAAACTAAGAAAATAAGTGCAACATCCTGATTAGGGATGGTAGTCCCACCCTTACCCTGTGGATATCCATCCACCCGAAAATAAATAGGTGGGATATGGATGACGAAGTTTTTTTGAATTTAGGGTAGGATATGGATATGGGTGAATTTAGGATGAGATATGGATTATCGTCTTTCACCCGCTTAACCACCCTGTGGATATCCGAAATTAATATTTATAATTAATTTTTTATTAAGTTAATAATTATTTAGGTTATTAATGATTTCTCTTTAAAAATATATTTTTTTTTATCAGAAATTTTACTTAATTTTAATATCATACTGTTATTTAGGAAAAGTAAAACTTGTGTTTATGTGGATATTGTTATTTTCACTAATCCAAGTAACTTACTTTTGTTAGTTTAATCAATAATATAATGCGTTAGTGATTTCTTTGTAGTTGGTGTGGCGTATTTGTATAGTCACTTGCTTTGCAAAGACACTTTGTTGTTGGATATATACTGGGTTGCTATTTGCTAACACATATTGTTACTTGAATTATGTATACCTTTTAATTTTATCGCCACAATTGTTTTATGATATATTATCTTTAAATTTTATAAGCTGTGAAAATATCCAACGGGTACCCGCTCCACCCGCTTCACCCGGTGGATATGGATATGGATGGATGAAAAATTATTAAATGGATGAGGGTGGGATATGGATGACCATAAATTAAATGGATATGGATATGGATATGGCTCTACCCCATCCATATCCCACTCATTGCCATCCTTAATCCTGATTCTCAATTTTAACATCTAAATTATGTAGATTTAGAAAAATATAGTTAAGGTTACAAAGATGACCCTCAATCTTAACATCTACGGAGTATTTATGAACTTATTACGTTTGTGACTTAGCTAAGTTAAACTTTGAAAAGTATAACAATGGATAATAAGTTCAAAAACAAACGAAATAAGTCACCTAATTTGGAGTTTTGAAGCATTTTTTTGATAAAAGTGCATCTTAAGAGAGTAATATATAAAAAAAAATTATAAAAGAGAGTTATTTTAGAAAACCGGTATGTAAAAGGAATTAATAGTTAATGGACTCTATTTTAGATCACAAATTCTCATTGAAGCAAGACGAGCACTATCCGTCACAAGCTGAAGACGGATAGTGCTCCTCTCACAATATGCAAGTGGCACTATTCATAGAGTGCTCCATTTCCTTCCCACTTGCCCTCCCACTTGCCTTATTGTGAGAGAGACACTATCCGTTTTCAACTTATGACGAATAGTGTCCGTCACAAGCAAGACTTATTGATTTTAGACGCCCTATTTCTTTTGAATACTTCAGATGAACTTTGGTCATTTTTATGATTAGATGTGAATGGTAGCATTTAAAAACGATCACATCTCATAATAAAATGGAAGTCATACAAATGGCTACACAAAGTCCGTCCAAAACCTTCACAGGAAATAAACCGTCAAAGTAACACCTACTAGATCATAAAATAGGATAACTTTTGATGGCAAAAGTTAACCGAGATAGAGTAAAAGAATGAGTTTATCGTAAACGGCCTTACAAATTCAAGTCAAGTCAACTATTCTTGTTATCCTTAACTTTAGCCTTACTTGACAGTGTCCACGCAAACCTCTCTCTCTCTAAAAAAAACACTCTTTTTTCTCTCTCAAAAAACCCCCAAAAAAACCTAATTATTGTTGTGTCGCCGCCGCCTCCTCCTTCCTCACTCTATCCTCTCATCGGATCCTAACCTTTCGCCGGAGATGGGGTCATCACTGGGCCCATCTCCGGCGAACGACCGTCTCAATGTTTTTTGATCACTCCCTTTCAACTTTCCCATTTCTTTCGGACTCTTCGGCGGATCATCGGTGATTTAATGTCCCGGGGCAGCTTTGGGTGTTTGTGGGTGGCGCTTGTGGTGGCTTGGTCGGTAGTCAGCCTTTTTCCCTTCGTTTTCGTCGTTTTTTTCCTTATTTCGTTGGTCTTGTTTGTGCCTCCGGGGTGTTTCCCCACCCTCGGTTCGGCGGTTTCCCAGGTTCTTTTCGTTTTTGTCGGTCTTTTGGGATGGGTTCCTCCCATCGGGTTTGGGTCTTTATTCACTGTCGTTCCCGCACTTTCGCTCCCTCGTCCTGTCACCGTTGTTTTTTTCGGTCCCAACCCAGGAGTGTTCCCCCCATTCCCCCCACTTCTGGGTTGGCTTTGTTTTTTTGTGGGTCCGTCTGTGTCGATGAGTATAGCTCATCCGTCCCCTTCACTGTTGCTCTTTGTGGGCGTGATTAGGGTCAGATTTGGTGATCCCCCCATTCCCCCCACCTATCGGTCCCTTTTCCTCTTCCACTTGTGTCGTTCAGTGCCGTTCTTTGCTTGGTCTGTTTGCTTGGTTAACGGTGGTCCTGGGAGGTGTTGCTTAGTGAATCGAGTTTCGTTGGAGTGTCTTTGATCCTTTTAGCGTGTTTTTGCTCTCTGCCTGGGTCTCTGTTCTTTTGTGTGGTTGCATGTAAGTGCTTTGTTGTTGGTGTTGGGTTTTTCGTTGGGGTGCGCTGGTGGCCTTCGTTGGAGTTTTTGTTTCTTTGGTGTTGTGGGTTGTTCTTTTGTCTGCCTCGGTGGTTGTTATGGTTTTGCCTTGGTCATGACTGGAGTGGGTCAGTGGTGGTGTTGGGGTCCGTTTGAGGTGTGGTCGGGTTGGTCTAAGTTGGGTTGGATGAGGCGTTGGTTTGGATGGCTGTGGTGGCCTATGTCTCATTCTTCATGTTGCTGCTCTTTTCTCCGTTCAGGTTAATAAAGACCTCATTTGGATTATGGGTGTCCTGTCCCTTAATCTTTGGGGGGGCGCGTAGCGTCGTGTTTTTTATTCGTACTAGGGTCTGTGGACAGCGGGCCGCCCACGGGGGCGCTTGGTGAAAACGAAACAAGCGTTTGCATTTTGTATGGAGTCGCCACCAATTTTTATGGGAAATTGGAACCGTTCGAGTACCTCGTGTCATGTCAAGACACAAAGTAAAGACATGAACACTAAGCAATCGTTACCCTTAGCATTCTATGTCTAGAATGACTCTCGTGGATGCCAATGAACACGGGTGTTCACAGATATCTGGAGTAAGGGGTGAGGGTACGTATTAGGAAGCTCTTTTGATCGAACACCTAATCCCGCCCGCCTCGATATCGGCCTCTACTAATGATTAGGGAAGTTATTCGTACTCGATATATCGTCGGCTATATGCATGCAATGCAACATCCAAGTTTTAATCCTAACATGTGAGAAATTAACTAAGTCGGTTGACACGTAATTAGCAAACAATTAGGTAGAATTAAGGATTTAATGCTCAATTACATGTGAAAACATTCAAGCAATAAAAGAAACACAGTAATTATAAATTACAATAATGAAAATTACAATAATTACAAAGGGTTAGGCGATTTATGTCGAAAATACCTTTAAAACGGATAATTTGAGAAAAAGAATAAAAGAAAGAATTACGAACGGGAATTAGCGTGATATTACGGATAATAGTTAATTAATACGTAAACTAATTAAACTAAGTCAAGGCAGAAACGGAGTTCAGGGACAGAATTCAGCCAGGAACAGGCGCAGCAGAGCTGCGTCCTTTGGAATAGGCGCAGCAGACGCTGCGTCTGTTCCTTGGCTCAGTTCTAGCTGTGAAGCCGTAATTGCAAGCCGTTAATGTCAATTGGTGATTTTAATGATCAATTAAATTATTTACTCGGATGAAAGTGATTAGTATGTTAGTTAACATGCGAATGAGTCGTGAAAACAGTAAAACATGAATGAGACGGAATTGAACGAATTAATTACATGATGAAATAATGATAGAAGTGAAAAATATTAATGAGTCCTACAAATTAATTCAATTAACTAAGTTAGATACGATGGATTGGTGACGAATATATGAACATGTGAATAAACAGATGAAAACTATATCAAAGACGAATCCCAGAAACTCAATATTGATGAATTGAATCTCTACAACCCGGATTGAATTTAATGACGAAAACCCGCAAATATGAATTACTTGGGATTTAAGTCGGATTTATGATGAATAAAACATATTAATGATGATGAATAATAATATACATGTGAATTATATGCTATGATGATGAAGAATTAACAGACGAAACAAACAAAGGAAAGGATTTGAACACGAATTACAGAGGACAAACGAAGAAGAAAGGAAGCAGGAACTGCGGCAGCCTCACGAAGAGGCGCAGCAGGAACTGCGCTCCTTCGAAGAGGCGCAGCAGTTGCTGCGTCCTTTCTCGACGGTTATCTACTGGAAATCCGCAAAAACAGGTGTTAACAAAGAGTTTTAGAAATCGATTTTAACGGTATTTTCGACGTAAACCTTACAATTGATGATACGAAAAGTAAAATACAATAAATAAAAGGAGAGATTTACACCCTCAGACTTACATGTTGACGAAACGAGAAGGACTAAGATATCGATTAGTGATGCTCGACGCGAATGCAAAGAAAGTGCCCTTGTAAGAGGAAAACGATTGATTAAATAAGTTGATTATTGGTGTAGTTGGTCAAATTGGTCGGTCATGCAATGGAGAGGCTGGTACCCGGAAAGATCCGAGCTTACGTGGTCGAAAGTTCAAGCACGTAGGCGCCAATAAGTAAGAACAAAGTCTAGAATGCAAAGGGAGAAGAGAAGGGCGGACACTCGCGTGAGAAATGTGACGAGCGAAGGCTCCTATTTATACTAATCACGTGAAGGAATTCGGGTTTCGGAGACTCTTTGGAAGTGAATCTCGGAAAGATATGAAAAAGATACGAGAAACATGCAGAAAAGGGCCTGGGAAGAGGCGCAGCAGCCACTGCGTCTCTTGGAAGAGGCGCAGCACCTGCTGCGTCTTTTCCCAGGAGGTTTCCTCCTGCTGAAGAAAGATTTCCGCGTTTGAGTTATGGTAGGACGGAAATAATTCGATTTCCTTAATATCTTTATATGAATATTACGAGATTTTATTTGCCAAAAGATAAAATTTGTGAAATATGGAATAGAAATATCCGGAACATTCCAGAACATTCCGACTCGGGATTTAACGGTTATCAGAAAATGGAGACGGTTTTAGGCCCGGACTCCGAATGTACTCTAATTACTGTCAAAACGACCGTATCGGGACGTAGATGACAACCATGAGGTAGACATTAATATTTGAGCAATCACTTGACGATAATCTTACGAACTATCACAAATCGTTTCGCGTATCAAACATGCGGCCCAATCATCACCGGGTGGTTTACGAGAGGTGCAGAAATGAAGTATCTACAGAGCCCCCACTTTGACTGAGGCTTGGACAAGGCGAAACTCAAAGTATAGCCATCAGGTCAATCGAAGATTACAACCTGACGACTATGGCGACGCGAGGCGGTTCAAGGGGTCTGAACCAAGGACCTGTCGTCGGGAACATTTTAGAGTCTGTCGACTATCGGGGAGGGTCGTTTAAAGTCCATTAGACTACGTAAGGAGGCTTGCCAGCCATAAGAAGAGATCATACCTGAGACTTCTTCTCGAGATGCTTTCGGAGTTGCGTAGGAGCTAAGGTTGAGCATGGGAGCTAAGGGTAAGACCTAAAGGAGATACAAGGATTGTGCTAGGGTATGGGGCCCTAAAGGAAAGCATTGACGGGAAGGAGGTCAAAAGTAAGTTCAGCTAAGGATAGCTAAGGTTTGGGCATAGGAACTCTATTGGCTTGGGGAACTTGAAGGCTTATGAACCTAAAAGGATTGGGATCCTATAGTTAAAAAAATCCTAATTTCGGGTTTACGAACCTAAGAAAGAAGGCTTTGGGTTTGGGAACTTTTGGAGAACGACACCCTGTCGAACTCCGCGGGGAGACGAGAAATATTGCGAGTAGCGAGGACACTACTGGGGCTGCTGGAGGGAAAACTGTTTGGATAAACTTCGGGAAAATATTGCAAGTAGCAGGACACGGCCGGGGCTGCGGGGGAAAGATCTGCTTGGGTAGATGTTAATCCTCACGTCTTGAGAGAGACAGTACGTCCGCTTACTCTCGCTGGAGACATCATGGGGAATTTTTCTTCTTGTCATGAGAGGGAAAGTATATCCGCTTACTCTCGCTTGAGACATAATGAAGGTGCGTCGAATTTTGTAAATAAGTAAATGCTCGTTGCGACAAGCAAAAAACGGGTCTTGGAAAGAATAAACGATCTCTTCTTGGCTTGGAAATGCGAGCCGGAACGAAAGAAAATCGTCGAACGGACCAAAAGAGTAAAATAGCATCGGGGAAGAGGCGCACCAAAGATGGGCCCACGAATAACGAACTTATAACGAATTTTTTAAAATCCGTATGGAGGGAACAAAAGGAAGAGGCGCAGCAAGAGCTGCGTCTCTTGGAAGAGGCGCAGCGCCTGCTGCGTCTATTCCCCAATTTGGCTTTCCTGCGTAAAAACGCGAAAATCAGAGGGATTGTATTCATTTGCATTCGAAACACAAATCACTCATTTCTCTCTCAAATGTTCACCATTTTCGCCAAGGTTTGATTCAAAAGCTTGTTTTAGACATGACTAATCGAGGTATGTATCTCAATCTTGCATTAATCTTCTGCATTTGTTGAATTTTGAGCCGAAAAAATTAGGGTTTTCGACCCTTTTGATTGAAAATTTGGGGCTTTTCCCCCAAATGGATTTGCCTTGTCAAATTGACGCTAGAAATGGATAGTAGGTAATGTTAGGAACATAACCATGTATTTGTTTCGAATTTTCATCAAGTTTTGAGCCTTTGAGCGAAATTGTGAGACGGTTTTACAACTAGACCGTAAATCGCTTCGAAAATAGCCTTAGGATTGCCCACTTGCGATGAAATTTGATATTTGGGATCCCTGGGTGATGGGTAAACTTTCTACCATCTCGGAATTTTGATTTGTGACAGCTTTTTCAGGACACCTTTTGGGGCATAATCGCCATTATAGCGAAATGCTGCCGAAATTTCGACTCGAACCTGGAACTAGGCTTCGAATTGGTCTTGACTTGACCCAATTTATCACATGAGTGATCGGGTAGGTGGGAATATGGCCAAGGATGGCAAGAATAGGTCGGTTTCAGGGCTTAGGAGGCTTGAAAATCCCTTAACCAAGGCTTGTCGTCGTATGACGCGGCCTGAATTTGCTTTAACGTTGCAGGTGATGAGGCTTCTACTTCTGGGAGAGCTCCCATGGAGATTGACGCTACCACTGTCGAGGAGGCTTTGGAGCAGGCCTTCACCGCTGCGGTGATGGCTGCTGAGTTTCACGAGGAGGAGGCCGTCGAGGAGGAGGAGATCCCGAGACGGGCCAACGTCGGGCGAGGAGGTCGTCAGCTGAGGGGAGCTCCTGCGTGGACTGAGACCTGGGGAGTAGTGATCGGAGCCATTTGGTGTTCACAATTAAACATATGTGGTCGTTGGTCAATGGTCGATACAAAACACAATTTATACTTCACAAACAACTCTACAATTAGTAAAGAGGCAAGTAAAGGTCGGATCCCAAGGGACGGGTATTGAAATGAGAATTCTATTGTAACTAGTAGTGTCTAGGGGTGTCACAAATTGGGTTGATGTAGAAGGTTACTAAACTAAAATAACAATGAAAATAAACTAGCAAGATGAATAAAATGAGGGGTGTAAACAATTGATTAAAGGCACTAGGGTGTCATGGGTTCATAGGGGAATCATGGGATATGATCATACAAACATGTTCTCAAATTATAAGCAAGCAATTATTGTTGTGATGGATTGAGTTGGGTTATATCTTACAATCCTAGGAAAGTTTGGGTCCCGGAGCCGAATCGATTAGATTGTACAACACCTACAAGTCGACTTAATCTTTCCTACTCAACACATGCATGGTCTAACAAAACTCGATTTGGGTTATGTCTTACAAGTCTCATTGAAAAGATAGGAGATGATAGTAAATGCAAGGATTCATAGGCTTAGCATTTCATCAAATATAACATGTTCATGAGTTAAGATCAAAACAAGCAAGCAAATAAGATCATGAAAGCATATTAATTTAAGCATGAATCATTCCCCATGTTGGTTTCCCCTAATCACCCATTAAACCCTAGCTAAGAGACTACTCACTCATTATCATATTGATCATGCTAGAAAGGTTGTCAATCATACTAACATAATGAAACATGATGAATAAATGAAAGTAATTAGCAATAATTAAAAAGGGATTAAGAGATTATACCTACTAATGATTCCAATAATAAAGCAAAGAATAATAGAAGAACTTGATGATTGATGGAAGGTTGTCAATCTCCCAATAAACCCAATAATCTTCTAATTACCCAAAATAAATGAAGAACAAGAGAGAGAGTAAAGAACTAAAACTTGGATTAAAACTTGATTAATACTTGATTACAATATTGAAGAGAGATTTGATTGATATTAACTACTCTAATTATTGATAAGAAGAACATGCTCCTCTAATTAGACTAATGGGGTATTTATAGTGAAAATTAGGGAGGATGCATTAGGGTTAACTAAGGGCTAAACTAGTAATTACACTTTTTAAGTTGAGCAAGGAGACTCCGGTATTCTCCGAGAGAAGGGCTTCTCTTATCGTGGCTTGAAGAATGAAAACGTGCTGTACTGCAATCCGTGCGGATGGGAGTCGGGACGGTCGGATCTGGGCTGAAGAATCCGAGCAGATTCTTGGGCAAGACGCTCGGATTGGCGAGGGGGAATCCGAGCGGATTCCTTTGAGGGACGCTCGGATTGGGCTTGGGCGGACGGACGGATTGTGTACAATCCGTTCGGATTGTCTGGCAGCATCTTTTCTTCTTCTTTTCTTCCCTTTTCTTCATGAATTCCTTGGGGATTTCCTTGGGGACTCAAGGATCCTTTTCTCAACATTGCTCTTCTACTATGCTATGTACAAAGGCCTTCTAGTCTTGTCTCTCCTTGATGCTTGGTCATTGAATACGATCAATTTAGCCTCGTTTTGCCATGAAAATGCAAGATTCTTACTCCTTTCCTACCAAGGGATCAAAATCTCAAAGAATATGCAAAACAAAGAACTAAAGATAAGAAATGACCCAAATAGGCACTAAAAAGCATGGAAACAATGGTAATTCGGGGGCTAAATATGCGCCAATTGTGGTCACATCAAATATCCCCAAACCGAACCTTTGCTCGTCCCGAGTAAAGAGGTGACAAAGACTAGGACCAATACTAACCTAACCTAATAATAATAGCCGATATGAGACAATTAGCGGGTCTCACTCCGCCCCTTCAACTCACAACAAGACAACCATGAGGTAGGATGCCTTCTTGCAAGGCAAGGTGGGTCTTGCCAAAATGGCGACACATCCAAACATTAAGCACATAAAACCAAATAATGGATGCATCTACAAAAAGAATAGCCACTTTCCTCATCTAAGTGGCGGAAATTATCTACAAGGGAAGCAATTCAAGGGTACACAATCCTTCATAGATGCAATTTGTTCAAACTACTAAGCCTAGAAGGATACCAATAAATCACCTCCAAAATGTGTCAAGCTAGGGTACCTTTGTCCTCAATCGTTAAATGCTTTTGTCAAGAGTAGACTCCCTATGGTGTTAGAAACACTGGAGGATCGCGGAATTCCCCCTCTTGCCTAGACAAGAAGAAGGGTCGTCCCCTCTCTACCATGCACAAAAATGGATATGATGGATAAAAGGGATCAATAGATATTTGAGTTTCACTTTGGGAGTTTGCTTTCATTTTTGTTTTTCCCCCCAATTTCTTGTGGCATTTGACATTTGAGAACACTTTCTTGCCATTTCTTTTTGATTTTTGGCATTTCAATACTTGACAACTTTTTGAATTTCTTTTTGAACATTTTCAAAGTCACCCCAATTAGTAACGAGGGTGCCTTGTATTTGAAGCTTTAGGAGTCTATTTTTGCTCCTTTTTTCATTTGATGCATTTTTGCAAACTTTCTTTCATTTTTCATTTCATTGAACTCAAATTGATTTCTTTTTGTGCCCATTCCCTTTGATGACAAAAATGTGTGGTAGAACATGGATGAATGATAGAAGTATGCATGGTTTCAAGGGTCACCTTGGAATAAACGGTAGCCAAGGAGTTATCACACCACAAGGTACTCTTGACTAGGCCTTAATCCATGGGTCAAAGGATACTAGCATGACACATCCTAGGGTGTTTTACAAGCATTCTAACAAGCAAAGTCTTAAGAATAAAAAGCATCTACTAGGGCCTATATACACTTGTCAAGCTTCCCAAATAGACGGTTTCACAAAATTTTTTTTTTAACATGCAAACTACATGCCATGATGCAACTAACATATAAACATCCTAATGCAAATGATTCTACCAACTAATATGACATATAAACTAAATGCAATCCTAAGTTCACATTGTTTTTACCGCATCAATCAAAATAAAGCCACATAGTCATTAACATAAAGAGGAAAAAGGAGATTGGAAAGATCATACCATGCGGTCTTCAATATCCTCATGTCTCGGATGTGGCGTAGTCAATCAAAGTGAACAAGGATAAAACAAACACAATATATACAAGACAATATATACAAAGGAAATGAACTTGTTTTTGGTTTTTCAATTTTTTCAATTTTTATGGGTTTTTGAATAAAAGTTAAGTGTTAGAATTCCCATCCCCACACTAATATGGGCATTGTCCTCAATGGCCAAAATGATGGAAATTATGCAAAGATGATGCATGATTTCTATACTAAATGCAATTCTACACTAAGCTATACTACATGATGCATGGTTTTTGTTATGACGGAGAGGATAATTTAGATTACCTCCCGTTGTGTATGCATTAACTTCCCCAAACCGAATAAGACACTATTGCTAATGTCAAAGCATGGGTATAGTTCATGCACACACTATGCTATGCATGAAACTAGATTGTCATTTTGGATTTTCAAAAATGGGAACAACAAAGAACACCTCAATGGAACCGAGGTGTGAGTCCTTTGATGTTGCTAGGACTAAACCAACAATGATCAAAATGAAAATAAAATACAAAGAGATATAGACAAACCATGGGAGAGTAGGAGTCTCCAAGGCTAGTCTTCCATCATGCTATCATCATCACCACTTCCCTCATGAGAAGTGGTCACATTGCCACTTTCCTTGGCACTTTCTTCATCACTTTCTTCATCATCATCTTCATCATTATCTTCACCATCTCTTTCTTCATCTCCACTTGCTTCTTCCTCAATATTATCATCAATTTCTTCACCATTTCCAACAACCTCATTGTCTTCCACCATGTCCCTAGATGCACCCGGAAATAAGGCTTCTCTATCCGCCCAACTAGGCAAAGGACAAGATGGATCAAGGAGTCCTTGCCTAGCTAGATGTAAGAGGGGAGGATATTGAGCCAAATAAGCATTCTTCCGGTCTTCATAAGCTTGCTTGTGCATGGCTTGCATAAGAAGAGTTACATAGTCTTTTCCAATTTCAATTCCTTGCGGTTTGAACTCTTCATACACAAAGGGGTAAGGCGGTATAACAATGGAAGAGGAGGGAGTTTCATGATCACCCTTTTGTTGTTGAATGATGTACTCGGCTTCTTCGGATAGGGGAAGTAAATAGTTGGTCCGGTGGACACTAAGACGGCAAATCTTTGCGGGTAAAGTGAATGATCGAGCCTCACTAGTAAGCCACCCAAATTTGGTGTCAAGGGGATTGTGAGCAACCCACTTAAACTTGTTAATCATGATGGACATATCAATAAGATGGCCACCTTCCTTTGCCTTGTACTTGTTATCCTTATTGAAATTAGGATCAAAGTGCTTGGCTAGGACCGTGACTAGGCCGCCATTAACAATAACGGTTGTACCCTTCTTCCCACTATCAACATGAAGCCATCTATCAACCAATAGCCTCAAAGAATTGTAAGGCTTGGTGTGAATTCTTCCAATATTCAAAGTTGATTCAAGGAGAATAAAATCGAGTCCCGTGAAATGATTGGTGTCTTTCCTAGCAATTATGGTATTTCCCACAACTTTGTGCCATACTCTTATGCCCGGATGATGGACCAAAAGAGAACGACAAGCATGAAAATCTTCAAATTTCTTCCCGGAGATTGCCTCCCAAAGAGGCTTGGGGTCATACTTCCCATATTGCTTATAATATTTATGTTCATCTCTAAGACCCAAAATTCCACCCAATTCCGGAAAGGTAATGCGTCTACTAGTGTTAGCTAGACGAAACTCAATATTTTCCCTATTCTCAACTTTTGTCACTTTTAAAGAACTTAAGAATTCCAAGACAAGGGAGGGGTATGTTACTTCCTTCATTTCAAACAATTTCTTTAAACCCATGGCATTGAAAAAGGCTTTTGTTTGTTCAAGAACACCCAACTTCTCTAAAGCATCTTGACATATGAATTTGGTGGATTGAATTTGTTTCATAGCAAACTTGACAAATGTATTTCTATGGGTATCGGAAATGAAAGTTACCTCCGGATAATGCAAGAGTTGATCGATTACCGGAGTAGAAGGTGATGCTCCCATAGAAGTTTGTTGTTGTTGTGGTTGCACTTCCAAGCTTGGTGTTGATACCACCATTGCCAAAGCTTTCTTTGCTTGTAGAGCTTTTTGCCTTTGAGAGAGAGCCTTTGCTTTTGGTGCCTTTGTTGCCTTTGTTGCTCCCTTTGTTCTTGCCTTTGTTGCTCCCTTTGTTCTTGCCATTTGATGAACTAACCAAGTAAAGAGTCAAAAATCTTCAATTTGTAGAATGCCCAAATCGATTTTGAAGGTGAAAGGCTTTGCCTTTATGAGAACAAAAATCGACTCAAAGTTTGAAGAATTTGTGCTTGGTTTTGATTGTTGATGAAGATGGGGTGATTGATTTATTGTTTGAAAGATGGTTTGATTTGATTTTGGTGGATTTTGTTGAGGGTTTTTGTTTTTGAGATGGAGAGGATGAGGGTTTTGATGTTATGGGTAGTGTTTATGAAAGAATGAATGAATGAATGAAGGTGGGATGGGTTATAAAGAGCTCGACATTTTTCAAAACGCAGGGACAATCCGTGCGGATTGGGCGCAATCCGTGCGGATTCTACAGCTTCAAAATTTTCAAAATCCCGCCTAGAGACGGGCGGATTCTGGGGAATCCGCTCGGATTCTTCTGAGATGGGACGGGCGGATTTCGTGCAGGACGGACGGATTTCAGTCCAGAGATTTTTCTTTATTTTTCTTCAGCTTCAAGACGGGCGTCTTTTCCAAAAGACGGACGGATTCTGTGAGACGGGCGTCTTTCCAGAAATCCGCTCGGATTCTTTGACAGTCAAGAAATTTGCAATTTCAGCTCAGCCCAAGACGGGCGTCTTCTCAGCAGGACGCTCGGATCTTCTTCAGACGGGCGGATTCTCAGGAATCCGCTCGGATTGGTCCTTGTGTACACGGAGTTGATTCCATCCGTGCACAAACGCATTCCCTTATCATTCTTTCTTTCTTTCTTTCAAAACTTGTGTTCTTCATTGTGGGGGCACTACTAAGGCATGAATAGCCTAGGCAATTGCCATCCCCACACTAAGGTAAAGTACTACACATCAATTAAAATTGTTAATCCCTCCCTCACTTCTCTCTTTTCATGACAATTATTTTGATCAAAGTAAATAAAATCCAGAAATGACAAAAAATGCAATACAAAAATTTAAAAGTAAGTTAGGGAGTTAGAAATATTTACAAGTGGTGGTTTAGGGAGGACTCCACCAAACTCTCATTCTTGATGAGATGTCAAGGGGGCATGTTCAAGGTGTTGTTGATGTTGCTTAACACCTTGAAAAAGTAATCAAAAGCTTATTCATTGTTGTGGTAGAGGTCCTCAATAGACCGTGGCCCTTGTTGTTGATCATGATCGATGGCATGCCCAATGTAGGGATTAAAGATCCCTTCAAATTCGTCGTCCCAAAGACCACAAACTTCATTGAGTTGATCATTGAAAATCTCTTGCTTAGATGGAGACAACTCTCCCAATTTCTTCTCTTGGCCAATGAGGCCATCATCTTCTTCCTTGGTTGATTTTGATGAGCTTTGCAAGCTCTCCTTGTCACAATTCACTTGCTCTTTGAATGGAGCATCTTCAA
The DNA here is from genome assembly GCF_048544455.1 of Silene latifolia. Classification (NCBI taxonomy): domain Eukaryota; kingdom Viridiplantae; phylum Streptophyta; class Magnoliopsida; order Caryophyllales; family Caryophyllaceae; genus Silene; species Silene latifolia. The sequence continues at coordinate 32,497,933 of NC_133526.1, read as the reverse complement.
CTTTCTTCCTCCATTGGAGTTCCGATTTCTTTCTTTCATCTTTTCGGCTATAATGGTCAATCATGAAACATGGCTCATGCAAACGAGGAGCTCTCATGGTCTTGTCAAGATTAAAAGTTATGCTTTCATCTCCCACTTCTAGAGTGAGCTCTCCATGTTTCACATCAATCATCGCACCCGCGGTGTGTAGGAAAGGTCTTCCTAAGATGATTGGAATGTCGAAATCTTCCTCCATATCAACAATGACAAAGTCCACCGGGATGAAAAACTTCCCAATTCGCACGGGGACATCTTCCCATATCCCTAATGGTGTCTTCGTCGATCTATCGGCCATTTGAAGAGTGATATTGGTGCATTTAAGCTCTCCCATTCCCAACCTTTTACTTACCGAGTACGGCATGACACTCACACTAGCCCCTAGATCACATAAGGCTTTGTTGATCGTCGTGTCGCCAATGGTACACGGTATTGAGAAGCTTCCCGGATCCTTTAACTTTGGAGGTGAACTCCCTTGAAGTATTGCACTACTCACCTTAGTGAAGGCGATAGTCTCAAGTTTCCGGATCGACTTCTTCTTTGTGAGGATATCTTTCATGTACTTTGCATAGGCCGGAACGTGATTGATTAATTCCGTGAAAGGAATTGAGACTTCTAAGTTCTTCACAATCTCCATGAACTTTCCAAGTTGATCATCAAATTTGGGCTTGGCTTGACGACTTGGAAAAGGAAGTCTAATCACAATGGGCTCCTTTTCTTTGGCTTTGTCTTCATTTTTCTTTGAACTTTCTTCTTTTGATGATTCCCCTTCTTTGGGACCTTGCACCACAACTTCATTCTCAACTTGCTCCTTCGGTGCTTCATATCTTGTACCACTTCTCAAGTGAATGGCACTAACCGTTTCATGTCTAGGGGATTACCTTGAGGTGGTAATTGCCCCTTTTGTCTTTGTGAGCTTGAAGATGCTAGTTGGGTCAATTGTGTTTCCAACATCTTGGTGTGAGCTAGAATGTTGTTGATGGTGGTGTCTTTTGCTTGGCTATCTTTTTGCATTTGGGTGAAAAATTCTTGTTGATTCTTTTGCATTTGGAGGACCACTTTTTGGACATCAAAACCTTGGTCATTTTGGTGATTGTATGGATTTTGATTTTGGTAGCCTTGGTTTTGATTGTAAAAGGGTCTTTGATTTTGATTTCTCATGGGTGGTGGAGTGTATGTTGTTTGAGGGTTTTGAACATTTTGGCTTTTGTATGAGAGATTTGGATGGAACTTGGTGTTTTCATTGTAAAAATTTGAATAAGGGGTACCACTTTTGTAAGCTTGGAAAGCATTAACTTGTTCGGTTGTTCCCCTACATTCACTTGAGTCATGACCCAAGGTTCCACAATTCTCACATATCCCGCTTGGGATTGATGAGGATGCCGTCATGGCATTGACATGGTGCTTTGATGATTTTGAGTTTTCCTCAAGTCTAGCAATAGCTTGTTCAAACTTCAAGTTGATTGTGTCAATGTGAGCACTAAGTTGAGCACCCAATTGAGTAACGGAATCCACTTCATACTTTCCTCCTCTAGTAGCCTTGCGAGGTCTACTATATTGTGAATTATGGACCGCCATTTCCTCAATATTGTTCCATGTTTGATTGTCATCAACTTCGGTGAACATTCCATTTGATCCCATATTGAGAATGTTCCTTGAATCTTCATATAAACCATTCCAAAATTGTTGCACTAAAAACCATTCGCTAAGTCCATGGTGAGGACATGAGCGACAAATACCTTTGAACCGCTCCCAAGCTTCATACAAAGATTCTTCATCCCTTTGCTTAAAACCCGTGATTTGAGCTCTTAGCATGTTGGTCTTTTCCGGTGGGTAGAATTTTTTGTAGAAAGCTAGAGCTAGCTTCTTCCAAGAATCTATTCCAAGGGTGGCCTTATCAAGGCCCTTCAACCATTGCTTTGCGGTGTCGATTAACGAAAAAGGAAATAAGACCCATCTTATTTGGTCTTGAGTCACGCCCGTTTGAGAGATAGCTTCACAATAATCGCAAAAGGTTTCCATATGAGAATGAGGGTCCTCACTAGGCATTCCCCCGAATTGGCTCCTCTCAACTAGTTGGATGAAGGCGGACTTGGCAATAAAGTTTCCGGTGAGATGTTGCGGTGTAGGAGTACCATTTGGTAGATCCTCCTCGGTGGGTATAGAGTGTGACGAGAATTTAGGCATTGTAGGGGGATTTTGTGTGGTATTGTTTAATGGGTTTTCTTCTCCTTCTATTGCGAAAGGATTGACAAACTCACTAGTGGGTTGAACAACTTCACCAACACCTCCCAAATTCCTCCTAACAAGTCTCCTATTATTCGTCAAGGTTCTTTCGATTTCACGGTCAAAAGGTAACAAATCTCTTTGTAACCTTCTAGACATGCAAAATATCAAACAACTAGAAAACAATTAGAACAAACCTTGAGGAGTTTTACTTCCCCAAGGTGAAAAAGACACAACTAATAACAATAAAAGAAAGCTTAAATCAATTAAACACCGTCAAAAGAACGGCGCCATTTTTGATCGGAGCCATTTGGTGTTCACAATTAAACATATGTGGTCGTTGGTCAATGGTCGATACAAAACACAATTTATACTTCACAAACAACTCTACAATTAGTAAAGAGGCAAGTAAAGGTCGGATCCCAAGGGACGGGTATTGAAATGAGAATTCTATTGTAACTAGTAGTGTCTAGGGGTGTCACAAATTGGGTTGATGTAGAAGGTTACTAAACTAAAATAACAATGAAAATAAACTAGCAAGATGAATAAAATAAGGGGTGTAAACAATTGATTAAAGGCACTAGGGTGTCATGGGTTCATAGGGGAATCATGGGATATGATCATACAAACATGTTCTCAAATTATAAGCAAGCAATTATTGTTGTGATGGATTGAGTTGGGTTATATCTTACAATCCTAGGAAAGTTTGGGTCCCGAGCCGAATCGATCAGATTGTACAACACCTACAAGTCGACTTAATCTTTCCTACTCAACACATGCATGGTCTAACAAAACTCGAGTTGGGTTATGTCTTACAAGTCTCATTGAAAAGATAGGAGATGATAGTAAATGCAAGGATTCATAGGCTTAGCATTTCATCAAATATAACATGTGCATGAGTTAAGATCAAAACAAGCAAGCAAATAAGATCATGAAAGCATATTAATTTAAGCATGAATCATTCCCCATGTTGGTTTCCCCTAATCACCCATTAAACCCTAGCTAAGAGACTACTCACTCATTATCATATTGATCATGCTAGAAAGGTTGTCAATCATACTAACATAATGAAACATGATGAATAAATGAAAGTAATTAGCAATAATTAAAAAGGGATTAAGAGATTATACCTACTAATGATTCCAATAATAAAGCAAAGAATAATAGAAGAACTTGATGATTGATGGAAGGTTGTCAATCTCCCAATAAACCCAATAATCTTCTAATTACCCAAAATAAATGAAGAACAAGAGAGAGAGTAAAGAACTAAAACTTGGATTAAAACTTGATTAATACTTGATTACAATATTGAAGAGAGATTTGATTGATATTAACTACTCTAATTATTGATAAGAAGAACATGCTCCTCTAATTAGACTAATGGGGTATTTATAGTGAAAATTAGGGAGGATGCATTAGGGTTAACTAAGGGCTAAACTAGTAATTACACTTTTTAAGTTGAGCAAGGAGACTCCGGTATTCTCCGAGAGAAGGGCTTCTCTTATCGTGGCTTGAAGAATGAAAACGTGCTGTACTGCAATCCGTGCGGATGGGAGTCGGGACGGCCGGATCTGGGCTGAGGAATCCGAGCGGATTCTTGGGCAAGACGCTCGGATTGGCGAGGGGGAATCCGAGCGGATTCCTTTGAGGGAGCTCGGATTGGGCTTGGGCGGACGGACGGATTGTGTACAATCCGTTCGGATTGTCTGGCAGCATCTTTTCTTCTTCTTTTCTTCCCTTTTCTTCATGAATTCCTTGGGGATTTCCTTGGGGACTCAAGGATCCTTTTCTCAACATTGCTCTTCTACTATGCTATGTACAAAGGCCTTCTAGTCTTGTCTCTCCTTGATGCTTGGTCATTGAATACGATCAATTTAGCCTCGTTTTGCCATGAAAATGCAAGATTCTTACTCCTTTCCTACCAAGGGATCAAAATCTCAAAGAATATGCAAAACAAAGAACTAAAGATAAGAAATGACCCAAATAGGCACTAAAAAGCATGGAAACAATGGTAATTCGGGGGCTAAATATGCGCCAATTATGGTCACATCAAGTAGGCACCTCGTGTGGGCTGCAGAGGGTCACCTGTCCTACAGGACGGTGAAGAGTTTGGTAAATAGGAATTCACTACTCACTACTCATCTCCTATTCGTCCTTTTCCATTCTTTTGTCCAAATTTCTTTCAAATTTCATTCAAAACTAAAGATAGCTTTGTTTCAAATCATAATAGGAGGCCGGGAACGTCAGGTCGTTCTCGGGTTACACGACAGCGATGGAGCACTACGAGCGGCTGTCGGCGGAGGAGAGGGCCATGATCGAGCGCGGAGCGTTCGGTCCTTTGGTACAGGTCTGGAGGGATATGGTGAAGAGTAATTTGCGGGCTAACCTTAGCCTGGTCCGTGCTTTCTTGGACCGATTCTGGGATACGACTTCCACGTTTCACCTACCTTTCGGTGAGGTGGGAGTCACTTTGGAGGATTACGGCATGATTTCTGGTCTGCCGTGCGGGACCGAGGAGGTGGTTTGGTCGGAGACTGCCATGAGGGTGGATTCGGCCGAGGCGAGGAGATTGATCGGCTGGAACTTGTCGCCGAAGGTGTTGCGATCTTGCGGGTTTGGTACCCAGTTCTTACGTTCGAGACTACTTTGCGGGGAAGACCCCGGCGCTGGTGACGATTGACGGGAGGGAGACGGCTCCTCCTACCTGTACAGCCGAGCAGAGGGCTCGTCTGTGGCTTTGGTGGTTCCTGTCTTCGATTTACCTCGGAGACAAGTGTGAGAGGCTGTCGACGAAGCTTCTTCCCTTTCTTTCTGACCTGAGTTCCCTAGGGCGCTGGGACTGGGTCACTGCTGGTTTTGCGGTCCTCATCCGCTTCATGAGGGCCATGGTTCGTCTGGAGTTGATGGAGAAGGGGACTTCTCCTGGTGCTGTCGGACCTGGACTACTGCTGGAGGTATGAACCTTCCTTTAGACTAAAGTAAATTCCTTTCTATATCAAATCGCGAAAGATCGTCATTGATTATTCTGCTTTATAGGCGTGGGTGTACTCTTACTTCCCGAGTCTCGCGCCCAAGAGGACGGAGCCGCTGGAGAGGGCCTATCCTGTGGTGAGGGATTGGGTGATGTGCCGGACGAAGAGCAAGCGTTCCTCTCACAATGTCTACCGGCGGGACGTGAACGCCCTTCAGCTGAGCAGCGTGAGTATCCCATTTGTATTCCTTTATACTTCTTATACTTTGCCTTTAATTGATCATAGAAATGATCTTTGCCTTATTTTGTCATAGTGGGTGCCCAGACCTTGGGCGGAGTACACTGGAGCGCCTCCTTTCGTGGCTGAGGTCCTTCGGCCTAGGAGCCCGAGCCGATTGCTGTTAAGGACGTCGATGGGTCCTGTGTGGTACTTGGGCGAGCGTTTGGCTCGTCAGTGCTTTCGGGATGCGTTGACGGTTCCCGTCGATCCTCCCAGGATGATGTTTAGGGAGCCTTCTGAGGCCGAGAAGGAGGCGGACTTGGCTGGTGCCAGTGGCGACGACCTTCTTCTGCTTGGCGAGGACTACTCGGCGTTCCTCTACGGGAGGTTGGCGTACTGGCCGGTAGTGGTGAGTATCTTTTACTTTTCTTGATTTGATTTCTGAGAATGATGAAAGATCATCGATTAATGAGAACCATTTGTCTTTGCAGGAGGTTGAGGCGGCGGGCATCGAGCCCCAAGAGTACCCTGAGACCCTTGAGTACACTGACGCGACCGGGAGGACGACGATCTCCGAGCTGCGTGACTTTGACGTAGCTGTGACGGATGCTGGCCTAGACGATTGGCAGCATCTGATTCGGAGGGTGAGCCTCTAGCTTGTATAAATTTCGTGTAGGAACACATTTGATTGAGCTTGTTCAATTTGCTGAGAATTTCTTTTTTTTTTTTGAAAATGCAGGTCGCGCCGTCTCGGTTCGTGGCATTATGGAGGGTGGCCAATCGGCTGCGAGCTACTACCGTCGAGGCACTCGTCGGTGGTCGAGGTCGTCAGGTATGAACCTTACTCCTATTTCCATTTTTTTTGATTTTTGATTTTCTGATTTTGCTTGAGACGATTGACATGAGCCAATTTATTGCTGTTTACAGGGCGACCGCGAGCTGGAGCGAGAGTTGACCCAGTCTCGGGAGGAGACAGCTCGCGTGTTGAGGGAGCTCGAGGTTCGGGATGCCGAGATCGCCGCTCTCTTGGCGAGGGTTGCAGAGTTGGAGGGCGCCCAACAGTAGTTTTGTGTAGTTTTGTAGAATTGTACATTTGGACATTTGATTTTGAACATTTTTGGACTTTGTTTGGGGCGCAAGCCCCCAGTTTGCTTGTACATTTGCTTTGTTTGACGTATATACGACGGCCTGAGTGCCTTTGCTGCTGAGTTGTGTTGCTTGTATCTGCAGGTTAGTTCCGAACAGGTTTGGTAGATAACGGTTTACGCCGTCATGCTGCCGAAATTCACATAGAAAAAGCACGCAAAGCATATATTTTTATATACATATGGCCTTAATTAGCGCAAAATGAGACTCAAAAGAACACAAAAATGCAAAAATTTTGCCGGAAATGACCGGACGGTAGGGAGGGTTACCCCCTAAAAAAAGGAAAAAGAGAAATCTATAAGTTTAGAAATGAAATTAAATAAAAGAAATCAATATATACAAGCTAAAATTAAAATGAAAATTATTTCTTTAAAAGGAAAATACGCAAGTGTGATATAATGGCAGAAATGTCGATGTCGCCTCGAAATGCGTGCCCGTGAAATTAGGAAACTTGAAACATGGCAATCTTCCTGTATTTACCAAAATAAAACCCTGTAGGAATAGGAAATCATTCGTCACAGAATTAGGAAAGATCCAACACGGAAATCACAGAAGTGAGACTGGGGAAGAGGCGCAGCATGAGCTGCGTCCCGTTGAAGAGGCGCAGCAGGTGCTGCGCCTATTCCCAAGCTGGTCCGTTCTGGCGGATTTTTGGAAACAGCAATTAGTATAAATAGAAGCGTCGATGGAGCTTGAATTCACATCAATCTTCCGTCTCTTCTTCGTCTATTCACATAAAACTCTCAAAATAAATCTTCAAAAGAAAAATTGTCATTATGAATACTTTGGAGATCCGCTTGAAGGAATGTACCAATGAATTTTCAAATATGGAGAAGCAGGACATGGGTGCTTATAACCTTGGGTCTTTGTTGAGTTTGAAACTCATCAAGGTTGTAAAACCGTTCTTGGATGCTTGCCTTGACTATTGGGACCCGAATTATCATGTTTTCGCGTTCCCAGGAGGTGACATTTGCCCATTTCTGAAGAAATTTTGCTATTGGTGGGTGGGACCCGAACATCTACCTGCCATTCCTTCCGCTTCACAAGGGTATAAGAGCAAGTTTAGAGACTTGCTTGGACTGACCAGACTTGAGGTGGATCGTCTAGTTACCCCGAAAGGCGTGAGAATGTTGGATTTTGTGGACCGATTCATCAACAGGGCCGACCCTAACTGTTTCTCATGTTGCTAGGAGGAGGGCATTTGGCTTTTGTTTGTTGCATGTGTATGTCTTCCAAGGACACATTGATGAAGACTTGAGGGGTGATCCCCGTCTTTTGGGCCTTATTGAGCAAATGGAGCTGCGCAGGAGCCCAGCTTGCTTATGCTTAGGAGAGATTATCCTGGGTTTGGATAATAGGAAATCCAACCGCGATTTGCCGTTCTTGGGGAGTCCCGTTATTTTGCAGGTAAAAGACACATTTCTTTTTTTTTTCGTTTTCGTTTTTTTTTTTTTTTTTTCGATGTCTAATACCTGCTTTTGGTAGGTTTGGCTTATGGAACGGCTCCGATTGATCGAGCCCCCAGTTCATGCACTTTCCTATCATGCTCGTTCAATTGCGATGAGGACGCGGTTGTACATGGTGGACTTTACCCGGGTCTGCGATTATTGGAAGAACAAGCTGAAGAATGATGATGGTCCGTTGATTAGGTGGGTTGTACCGTGGTGGCATCTCAAGTCTGTCACTGGAGTGTCTTCTTTGGATCCCACTAGGTCCGTGCGCATTCCTGGATTGGAGTTTATGGTGTGCATCTTCCCGGAAAGGCTGATGAGGCAAGTTGGGCTGAAGCAGACGATCCCGAGGCTTGACACCGTCCCGCAGACTGCTATGGCGCTTACTATCGAGAGCCGAAGAGAGTGGGCTATCAAATGGGCCCAAAGGAACATGTGGTTCTTGAATTTCTCCGCCAATGCTTTATGGGTGTCGGATTCTTATCTGAGGTGGAGAAAGGCTGCAACTCCGGAAGAGCGCGAGAAGTTGAGGAAACGCGAGCCTGTTGATTACAAGGTGCGCGAGGGAGAGAAAGAAAAGGAGAAGCATCTGACAGAGGGAGAAGAAGAAGCTGGGTTTCAAGTTGTTCATCCTTCAAAGAAATCAAATACTACTCCTGTCGTAGAGATGGTGATTGGCAAGAATGGAAAAGCTAGGCCTCGAGAAAGACCGTTGGTGATTAGGTCTGAAGTGGTGCAAGAGCGTCCGGCTCGAGGTCGTGACAAGAAGTATGACAAGAATGACAAGGGCAAGGGGAAGATGGAGGAATAGCCCGAGTCTTTATTTATTATTATTTGGTTATTATTATTATTGTTGTTGTAATAAGAAGGAGGGATTTTTAGAATCCTAGCCTATTCTATTTTTATTATGTAACGTACTATTATTATTTTGGAAACGAATGAAATAAAAAGGTTAAGTGGTTACGAAACCGTTGTGATTTTCTATTTATTATTCTTGTCGAATTTCAAATGCAATGCAAATGTCCTTCTATTTACATTTTAGGTATAATGGGTTGAATCCTGTGAAGGATTGCCTACGTATTCACTTAAAAAGCGAAATCAAACCCTTGCGCGTAGTTCGAGTAAATGTAAAAGAATAATTGTTCGAAGCAAGATCTTGTAATGAACATAGAAAATAAGCATGAGCTTTTGCTTACTCTGGAGGTGCGAATTTAGTTTATTTGATGATATGAGGATGACAAACTTGTCAGAATGCAAGAGCATAATGACATTAGCTTATTTCAGCTTTGGCCAGGGCCGTTTATTTAGTGCCACAAGAGCGACACGTGGGGTTACGCGAGGCGCGTTTTTGTTCCTATTCTAGGCATAGTACCGTTTCAGTTGGTCAAGGTTTGTGGGGTTCGAAAACTCATTCCCATCTAGGTCTGTGATTCTAACCGCACCCCCAGGGAGTATGGATTTGACTAGAAATGGTCCGGCCCAATTAGGTTTGAATTTTCCCCTTGGGTCGACAGGTAAAAGAGCTCTAACCGATTTGAGCACTAAGTCTCCTTCTTTGATGTTTCTTGGCCTAACCCTTTTGTTGAAAGCTCGTTTGATACATGCTTGATATGTTTGGACATTATGTAAGGCGCGTAGCCTACGTTCATCCATGAGGATGAGTTCTTCATATCTATCCTTTTTCCAATCGGCCTCCGGGATTTGACTTTCTAGCAAAATACGCAAGGATGGGATTTCTAGCTCTACTGGTTGTACAGCTTCCATGCCGTAGGTCAAATAGAAAGAAGTAGCCCCAGTGGGCGTCCTGACGGATGTACGATACCCCCATAAAGCGAAGGGTATCTTGCTTGGCCAATCTCTATAGTTGTCGATCATTTTCTTGAGGATTGTGACAACATTCTTGTTTGCCGCCTCTCTACCGCGCCGTTAGTACGTGGTCTATAGGGCGAAGAGTGGTGATGCTTAATCTTGTACTTGGCTAGCAATTGCTCGGTTTCAGCTTGGAAGTGTGACCCGTTATCGCTAATGATCTCATGTGGGCAACCATATCGACAGATGATGTTGTTTTGTATGAACTTTGCCACATTTTTAGCCGTAAGCCCAGTGTAGGAAGCTGCTTCTACCCATTTGGTGAAATAGTCAATTGCTACTAGAATTAAACAGTGACCTTGTTCATTTGGGGTTATCTTCCCGATTATGTCAATTCCCCATGCGAGAAAATGGCCAAGGAGATGTCATTGTGTAGAAGCGATGAAGGAGGGACATGTTGCACATTCCCGAAGATTTGGCAATTGTGGCAATGTCTTACGTATTTGATGCAATCGGATTCCATTGTGGTCCAATAATATCCCAAACGTGTGATTTTCTTTGCCATCATGGGCCCACTCATGTGAGGACCGCATTCTCCGTCATGGATTTCTTCCATCACCTTTCGTGCCTGTGAATGATCAAGGCAACGTAGGACTACACCAAGAGGTGTTCTTTTGTATAACTCTCCTTGCATGAGAATGTATTGGGAAGCTAATAGGCGTATAGCACGTTGTCCCCTCTTGTCCATATCTGGTGGATAGGTACCATTAAGCTTGAAATTCAGGATCGCTTGAAACCAGGGTTCTTGCGCGATTTCTTCTTCGTCGGTGATTTGGTGGACATAAGCCTGCTCTGACCGTCGTTCGATGCACAAAGGCATTTCCATCATGTGATCTGGCATATTTATGAAAGATGCAAGTTTCGCAAGAGCGTCTGCAAATTGATTTTCCTCCCGAGGTAGGTGTAGGTAGGTTACGTGATCAAAGAATTGAGCGACTTGGTCTATCCTAGCCTGATAGGGTGCGAGGTTTTCGCTTCGGATTTTCCAAGATCCTGTAACTTGGTTAATGATCAATGATGAGTCCCCATGTACTCGGAGGTTTTTAATGCCTAAGCTTACTGCCGCTTGTAGCCCAATGAGACAGGCTTCATATTCTGCAGCGTTGTTTGTCACCTCGAAGTCGAGTTTTGTGCAATCGGTGTATGCTCACCTTCAGGAGAAATGAGCAACACTCCTATTCCGAATCCTCTTAAATTTGATGCTCCATCAAAGTATAGGTCCCAGGAGTCTAAATCAGTTTGAAGTATATCCTCGTCCGGAAATGACCAAGTATCTATGGTTTGTGCGTCATTGATAGAATTTTCTGCGAAGAATTCGGCGACGGCGCGACCTTTTATAACTTTCAGTGGTACGTACTTAAGGTCGAATTCTGAGAGCATCAGAGTCCATCTTGCTAGACGTCCATTGAGTACGGGTTTCTCGAAGAGGTATTTGACTGGATCCATTTTGGAGTATATTTTGACGGAGTAGCTAAGCATGTAATGGCGTAGCTTCTTCGTTGCCCACACAAGAGCGAGGCATATCTTTTCGAGCTGTGAGTATTTGCACTCGTACTCCAAGAACTTCTTACTAAGGTAGTAGATAGCTCTTTCTTCACTTCCTACAGTTTGAGCCAGCATGGCACCCATGGCGGTTTCAGTTACTGTGAGATATAAACCAAGAGGTTGATCTCGTTGTGGCGGCATGAGCACTGGTGGTTTAGCCAAAATTTCTTTGATTCGGTCAAACGCCTTTTGGCAATCGTCATCCCACATGGTGTGGTCTGTTTTCTTGAGTTTCTTGAAGATAGGCTCACAAATCATCGTAAGTTTCGATATGAATCGACTTATGTCTTTGTACTTTTCCCGGGAATCCTCGACTTCTTTTTTTTGTTTGAGGTTGTGGCATTTCGATCGAGCTTTGATTTTGGAAGGATCTATTTCTATACCCCGTTGGCTAACAACGTATCCTAGGAGTTTGCCAGATGTTACCCCAAATGTGCATTTCTGAGGATTGAGTCTCATGTTGTACTTTCGTAGCCTTGCGAAGAACTTGCGAAGGTTCGCAATATGTCCCTCTCTTTCCTTGGATTTGACGATCATGTCATCTACGTATACCTCAACTTCTTTGTGCATCATGTCATGTAGGAGTGTAGTTGCGGTGCGTTGGTATGTAGCACCGGCATTGATCAATCCGAACGGCATTACTGTATAGCAATAGGTTCCCCATTGGGTGACAAATGCGGTCTTATGCATATCTTCCATGGCCATCTTGATCTGGTTATAACCCGCATATCCATCCATGAAGGATAGTAATGCGTGGTCGGCAGTATTGTCCACTAATATGTCAATGTGATGTAGAGGAAAGTCATCTTTTGGACTTGCTTTGTTCAAGTCCCTAAAGTCGACGCAAACGCGGATTCTCCCATCCTTTTTGGGTACGGGTACTATGTTAGCTACCCAGTCAGAATACTCGGAAACTTTGATGAACCCGGCTTTGAATTGCTTGTCCACCTCTTCCTTAATCTTTAGAGCCCACTCTGTTCTCATTCGTCGAAGCTTCTGTTTCACAGGTTTGAAACCCGGTTTAATTGGAATCCTATGTTCGGCAATATCCCTGTCGATCCCTGGCATGTCTTTGTAGGACCAAGCGAAAACGTCTTTGAATTCATTTAGGAGGTCTTTGAAGTCGGCCCTTTCGGTAGAGCTCAAGGTAGTCCCTATCCTAAGTTCTTGGGGTTCTAGTTCGGTTCCTACATTGATGGGTTCGGTGTCCTCTATTACTGGTCCCCCTTCCCCTTCCTGTAGTATTTCTTTGGCTACGAAGGGAGGTATTTCGATTAAGTCTGGGTCTTGGTCATCCTCAGTATCATCGTAAACAGAATTGCACTCAAGATAACACAAAGAGTAAGCAGAACCTGATTTATTCATATTAAAATTTGAGTAAAGTTGAAACAAAGAAGCCAACTGATCCATGGTCAGTGGCGGCAAAGGGACGATAATGGTGGGGCATTTCCCGAACTACTTTGTGACTACTTGAGGCTAAACTGGGAGAAACGAGGGAGTGGGGATGACGACCAGGAGTAGACTCTCTAATGACTTCTCTAGACTCCGACTCTGACTCCGACTCCGACTCGAACTCATCGTCTTCTGGTTCTCCTTTGAACATCTCTCCTTCTCCAGTGGTGAGCTTGAAGAGTCTTCCTTGATTGTTGGTCCATTTGATTGATTTTCTCCATCCTTTCTGCTGTCTTGCGTCGGTTTCTGTGATCAACGCGGTGGGGTTGAAGCGATCGTCTTGAAGTATCATGGTAATGATCTCATCTGCGTGCCCTAATGAATCGATCTTCTCCAAACAATAGGCTAACAGCTTGTTCGTCTAAGCAAGGTGCTTGACGGGTTTTGACGGTAGGAACCGTTTCTGGAGGAATGAAGTAGCAATCGTGAAAGATCTCGATTCCGGCTAACTTCCTTTCAAGATAATGCCAAGGTTCGGGAAATCCATGAAAGAGCTCTGAACTTCCTTCTTGAACAAAGTACCCATTTAAAGTAGGGAGATATGGCCTCATTTGGACTCCTACGTGCTTGCGGTTTTGGACTTGGGCGAGCATTTCGAGAACCTCTTCTTTTGTAGGTTTGTACCCTAGTCCAAGTGGTATCCTTGTCGAGTTGCCTTCCTTGTATGGTGCGAAGGTATTCTTCCGGATAGGGTTCAAAGGCATTCCAGGGAAGTATCCCTGGGATTTGAGTATGTGGTTGACCACCAAGTTAGAGTAGGGATTATAGTATAATGGTGCCAACTCACTTTCTATGACGCTTACACTTTGGAAGCCCCCAAGTTCGTATACGGGATCCGCAAGGACTTGATTGTTCGACTGTTTTTCGATTATTGCCTTGATGGGTGACGAAGTGATCGTCACTACTTTGCCGTTTAGTGGGATCTTGATCTTTTGATGAAGGGTGGATGTTACCGCTTTGGAAGCGTGAATCCAAGGCCTTCCCAGAAGTATGTTGAATGAAGCTTCGATGTCCACTATTTGGAAGTTAACCTTTCGTTCGATTGGTCCCGTGGCTATGGTTAGGTTGACAAGTCCTACCACCTTTTGTCGTGTACCGTCATATGCGCGCACACCTTGATTGGTAGGGGTCCAATCCGACTCTTTCATGCCTAGCTTGTATGCCGTTTTGAGGGGTATGACGTTGACCGCGGAGCCATCATCCACCAAGGTCATTGGCACATTCTTCTTAGACAAATGACAGTGATGTATAGAGCAAGGTTGTGACTAGCGCTAAAAGGTGGCAAATCTTCGTCCGAGAAAGTAATAGGATTACTTAGCTTTGGTGATTCTTGGAAGACCAAGTTGACTACATCTTCAGGAGTGGAGTTATGTGCTACGCTTAGTTTGGCCAGAGCTTGCAGTAAAGCTTGGCGATGTGGGAATAAGCTTGCTACTAGTTGCGGTGAAAGATCGGCCTTTGTTTTTACGTAATTGCTTGAGTAAATGATCAGTGGGGTCATCTTCGTTGTCATTTGGTGTGATGACGTTGGTTGGACCATTTTGAGTAGTGTTTTGGTATGGACGACCCGAACGAGTTAGGTGGTCCACATCTTGGTCTTCACCATTTTCGACTATTTCCTTGACTAAAGAGTTTTCAATGAGATGTTCGTCCTCATCGTCATCGTCCCAAACCCCATTGACTGCAGCTAGTTCCCTCATTCTCATAATATCACTTTCTAGTCGTATGATTTGATCGACTAGTTTATCAACTACGGTGATTATTTCTTGCATAGTGGCTTTTTGAGAGAAGATCAATGGTACACGTTCTTTGGGTATTGCGTTGGGATTGCGTAAGGTTGTTACCATGTTTTCTAGCTCCCAAACTTGTCTATCTACACTCCTTGCCCATGTGATGAAGTCGGAAATGGTAGGGGAGATAGTAGAGTAGAGTCCCTCTTTCTCGATTGCATGAATTTCATTTTCGGTGGGAGAAATGAGGTGTGAGCAATCTAAGGTAGATTCATCACTTGTAATCACTAGAACTCCAAGAGGATTCTGAGTGTTGTTGGGTTTGCCTCCCGGTGGTATTGGCAATCGACCGTCTTCAATCATGTCTTGAAGCACATTTTTCAACTTGTAGCATTTTTCTGTGTCGTGCCCCTTGCCCCTATGGTATTCGCAGTAGGAATTTTCATCCCAAAACTTGGACTTCCTCTCGGGTTCGGGAGTAGGTCCAATGGGTTGGAGTTTACCTTGCTTCATTAGCCTTTTTAGAGCGTTGGAGTAAGTATCCCCAAGGTTTGTGAATTTCCTTGGTGGGGTGGTTTTCTTGGATGGCTCGAGAAGGTTAACTTCGTCGGTCTTACTAGTAGAGCCGTATGAACGACTTGTGGACCCTTGATATCCTCGACCTACTGTTTTGGACAAGAGTCCTTTACGGATGTCATCTTCAATTCGTGTCCCTAATACGGTTAAGTCCTTGAAAGTCTTGATGTTCTGATATCTCAAATGATTGGCATAGATGGGTTTGAGATTATCCACAAACTTTTCCACAAGAGTGGCCTCATCCGGGCGTTCAACTAGTTGAGTGCTAGTCTTCCTCCACCTACTTAGGAAGTCGGTGAATCCTTCTTTGTCATTTTGGGTAAGAACCTCTAGAGTGCGCATGTTGACTTGGATCTCGGCATTATCCGCGTATTGTTTAGAGAACTCGATTGCGGCGTCTTCCTAAGTGGCGACCTTCTTGTGATCTAAAGTGTAGAACCATTGCTTCGGGATGGTGTCAAGAGATGAAGGAAAGATCCTTAAGAACATCTCGGGTTTGATGCCTTTGATAGACATGTAATCCTTGAAGGCACGGATGTGGTTCAAAGGGTTCTCATGTCCTTTGAACTTAGGGATATCCGTCATGTTAAAGTTAGTTGGCAATTTGGAATTGACGGCTTCATACTTGCGATTGTTTTCCCTATAAATGTCATCACCCTTAAGGTACATCAATTGCTCCTCTAGGTATTGGAGCCTTTTCTCAGCTGCAGTTGTCCCCATGAGAGGGTTTTCGTCCCTAGATTCATCATCGGAATTACGTAGTACTTCACTTTCATGAGGAGGCAACCTTCCCTCCACGGAAAAGATACGGCCCTCGATAAGCTCAAGGCGGTCATATGTTTGTTCTTGGGTAATTTGCATTTGGGCTAGCGTGGCGAGGATTCGATCATTACCGTCTTGAAGTTGGTGGAGATTCGTTTCATCACTTGATCCGGGCATCTTGGAAACTGGATAAGAGATCGGCGACGAATCAAAACACGATCGACCATTCTAACACACTTGCTAAAAGAAGAAAAGCTTTGACTCGTAAAGTGGGTGTGTGCCACTTGTGTTGAGTGAGTTTTGAAGAAAGACAAGGTCTTTGAAAATGTGTGTCCTAGCCAACTATAGTGTAGTTGTAGGAGTGGACTCGAAGTGAGGTTTTAAAATGGGCTTGTGGCCCGAATTTTGACACGACAAACGGACAGAGTTTTGACCGGATTTTGCGCTAATTAAGAGCCTTTTTCGGAATTTTGTTTGAAAAAAGGGTTTTGATTTTTGAAAATTCGTCATGGTTTTGTTTAGAAATGGTGATCACGTAAGGTTTACCCATTTATACAAGCATTATAACGGGATGCTGAGTGCATTTAAAAGGGATTTGGTTTAAAGGGTGGGTTGCCATACCGAACCATCAAACCCGAAGTCTGTGGAGAGGCTCGTGCCAAACAAGAGTAAGGCCGATTCCTAGTCCCTTTCCTCAAGTAGTGAAGGCCCTTGATACAAACAAGAGTAAGCATCATGGTATGGATGACGTCAATCGCTATCCATCCTTAGGCTCAAATAAGAATTAGGACCGTTTAGACGGGACGATTGGTCGAATGGGTTGGGTTGGGCCTAGGAAGGCCGAATTAAACGGTCTAGGAAGACCGAGTTATGAAAACCGACAATTGTCTTGTACAAACTATTCCCTAACCTTGTTCAAGTTTCGCCCTTGGCTACACGTAAGTGTATTATTCCCAGCGGAGTCGCCAAACTGTGGACAGCGGGCCGCCCACGGGGGCGCTTGGTGAAAACGAAACAAGCGTTTGCATTTTGTATGTAGTCGCCACCAATTTTTATGGGAAATTGGAACCGTTCGAGTACCTCGTGTCATGTCAAGACACAAAGTAAAGACATGAACACTAAGCAATCGTTACCCTTATCATTCTGTGTCTAGAATGACTCTCGTGGATGCCAATGAACACGGGTGTTCACAGATATCTGGAGTAAGGGGTGAGGGTACGTATTAGGAAGCTCTTTTGATCGAACACCTAATCCCGCCCGCCTCGATAGCGGCCTCTACTAATGATTAGGGAAGTTATTCGTACTCGATATATCGTCGGCTATATGCATGCAATGCAACATCCAAGTTTTAATCCTAACATGTGAGAAATTAACTAAGTCGGTTGACACGTAATTAGCAAACAATTAGGTCGAATTAAGGATTTAATGCTCAATTACATGTGAAAACATTCAAGCAATAAAAGAAACACAGTAATTATAAATTACAATAATGAAAATTACAATAATTACAAAGGGTTAGGCGATTTATGTCGAAAATACCTTTAAAACGGATAATTTGAGAAAAAGAATAAAAGAAAGAATTACGAACGGGAATTAGCGTGATATTACGGATAATAGTTAATTAATACGTAAACTAATTAAACTAAGTCAAGGCAGAAACGGAGTTCAGGGACAGAATTCAGCCAGGAACAGGCGCAGCAGAGCTGCGTCCTTTGGAATAGGCGCAGCAGACGCTGCGTCTGTTCCTTGGCTCAGTTCTAGCTGTGAAGCCGTAATTGCAAGCCGTTAATGTCAATTGGTGATTTTAATGATCAATTAAATTATTTACTCGGATGAAAGTGATTAGTATGTTAGTTAACATGTGAATGAGTCGTGAAAACAGTAAAACATGAATGAGACGGAATTGAACGAATTAATTACATGATGAAATAATGATAGAAGTGAAAAATATTAATGAGTCCTACAAATTAATTCAATTAACTAAGTTAGATACGATGGATTGGTGACGAATATATGAACATGTGAATAAACAAATGAAAACTATATCAAAGACGAATCCCAGAAACTCAATATTGATGAATTGAATCTCTACAACCCGGATTGAATTTAATGACGAAAACCCGCAAATATGAATTACTTGGGATTTAAGTCGGATTTATGATGAATAAAACATATTAATGATGATGAATAATAATATACATGTGAATTATATGCTATGATGATGAAGAATTAATGAGACGAAACAAACAAAGGAAAGGATTTGAACACGAATTACAGAGGACAAACGAAGAAGAAAGGAAGCGAGGCTGCGGCGGCCCTCACGAAGAGGCGCAGCAGGAACTGCGCTCCTTCGAAGAGGCGCAGCAGTTGCTGCGTCCTTTCTCGACGGTTATCTACTGGAAATCCGCAAAAACAGGTGTTAACAAAGAGTTTTAGAAATCGATTTTAACGGTATTTTCGACGTAAACCTTACAATTGATGATACGAAAAGTAAAATACAATAAATAAAAGGAGAGATTTACACCCTCAGACTTACATGTTGACGAAACGAGAAGGACTAAGATATCGATTAGTGATGCTCGACGCGAATGCAAAGAAAGTACCCTTGTAAGAGGAAAACGATTGATTAAATAAGTTGATTATTGGTGTAGTTGGTCAAATTGGTCGGTCATGCAATGGAGAGGCTGGTACCCGGAAAGATCCAAGCTTACATGGTCGAAAGTTCAAGCACGTAGGCGCCAATAAGTAAGAACAAAGTCTAGAATGCAAAGGGAGAAGAGAAGGGCGGACACTCGCGTGAGAAATATGAGGAGCGAAGGCTCCTATTTATACTAATCACGTGAAGGAATTAGGGTTTCGGAGACTCTTTGGAAGTGAATCTCGGAAAGATATGAAAAAGATACGAGAAACATGCGAAAAGGGCACGGGAAGAGGTGCGGCGCCCACTGCGTCTCTTGGAAAGAGGCGCAAAGACTGCTGCGTCTTTTCCAGGAGGTTTCCTCTATTTGAAGAAAGATTTCCGCGTTTGAGTTATGGTAGGACGGAAATAATTCGATTTCCTTAATATCTTTATATGAATATTACGAGATTTTATTTGCCAAAAGATAAAATTTGTGAAATATGGAATAGAAATATCCGGAACATTCCAGAACATTCCGACTCGGGATTTAACGGTTATCAGAAAATGGAGACGGTTTTAGGCCCGGACTCCGAATGTACTCTAATTAATGTCAAAATGACCGTATCGGGACGTAGATGACAACCATGAGGTAGACATTAATATTTGAGCAATCACTTGACGATAATCTTACGAACTGTCACAAATCGTTCCGCGTATCAAACATGCGGCCCAATCATCACCGGGTGGTTTGCGAGAGGTGCAGAAATGAGGTATCTACAGGGTCATGGTAACTTCTCATCCGACTATGAGCATGGGTGTCCTGTCCCTGAGGGTTTGTGTTCGTGTTCGTGTTGGACTTTGCACGTCTGCTTTCTTGAACTGTTGGTCCTACGACCAAAGGGTTCGATCTCTAAGGTGTAGGAGATTTATCTCCATCGGTGGCGGACTTCGTCGTCTTGCTTACCACTTTGTCTTTCTACGCTCTTGCGAAAAGAGCGTAAGTATACCTTGCTTTTGTCACTCTGCGGCACGTATGTATCGACAGCTTTTGGAGGCCTTCCGTGACTTTTTCTCCTCCCTTCACCAACATACCCTGGATGCTCTAGTTTGCCTTGTTATTGTCTTAATCCTGTTTTATGTTTATGTTATCTCTAGGTATGGCTTGGTAGCACTAGATTTGGTAGTCAGGTTTCTGGTGTTACCTAGTCGAATAGCTTACTTTGTAACATTTGGAATAATGTAAGTTATTCAATGCTTGTTGTCAAAAAAAAAAAAAAAAAAAAAACTTTAGCCTTACTTTAAGGATAAAAAATTGCTTTAACATGGAGAGCACAAATAGCTTAGCTTACCCTATTTGCATTGTCAAATAAAGTCAGTAGATATCATGTGTATCTAAATTAGCACAAAATCTTATTGCAGACGGCACATATCCGTCACTTTGAAGTGACGGATACTATTTTCTCTCACAAATGACCCAAATAGAGGAGAGAGGAAAGCACATGGGGGTGCCCCCACCTTGTCCCCCCTATCCGTTTTATGAGTGATATTACCCGTCACTTACTCCGACTCGTCTTCAGCAAGACTAGCTGCTAAATTAGAGCTTACATCAAGTAGAAAACATGTTTATAGAGAGACTAAGAGGTATGCAATGTATGCTTATAGCTAGTAAATAGTGACCCGGCTTGATAATGCTACACGAGCCCGATACGAATTTTTTTTTGTTTTTGTATCTTTTTTTGTTTTGTTTTTGGTGATGAGGGAACCCGACACGAAATTAGCGGGTTCGGATTGAGATATTTTGACTCATTTATGTAATTGGATCAATACAAACACGACACGAAAATTTAATGGGTCGGATTAGGATTGACTCTTACGACACAAACCTAACACGAATAACCTTTTAATTTATATGGGTTGAAATGAAGTTGGGTGACCTATTAAACTACATAACCTGTATGACCTTATATTTACGGAGTATACAGAGTTAGACCAAGTTAAAAAAAAAAGTATTTGAATAAGATGTTTAAGTCTTACATTTTTATTAGATTACCACACAACAATTAAAAAAAGAAAAAGAAAAGTATTAAGTTTGTTTTTCACACTTTGATTACGTCATCTTAGATAAATGATTTGAAGTTTAAACATGCCATCTGGGTTTACTAGGTCGTTTTGGGTTAAACAGGCAATTCAGATTAAATGGGTTGAGTGAGATAAAATTGAGTTGTCTAAAGATAATGAGATAAATAAGTCGGGTTAGGTTATAAGAAAAAGCTAATAGGGTTAGGGTTGAGGTGTATAAGTATAACCCGTTTAAGTAAATGAGTAGGATTATGATTAACCGATTAAGGGGCATATGACTTAGTTATATGACACGAACATGAATTGACACGACATGACCTATTTGTCAGGTTTAGGTATGCTTACAATTGAGGAGTCAACGAGTCAGGTCGGTGACTCTTCTACGGACTGGATGGACTGTGACCAGAGAGATCAAGCTTAAACATTTTTAAAGAGAGGCTAATAAGGCTAGTGATATATAGAGATGCTTAGGAAGATCAAACGATACTACTCAAGTAGCGGCCAACGTGCTACTACTCATCCGAAGAGAAGATATATTAGGATTTAGGAGAGTCATGGCCGAGTTTTATCATTATCGACTATATAGTACTCCGTACATTACCTGACGAGCATATTAACACATCTATATAATATAGTTAAAAGACTAGATTAAATAAAGCATTTAATTTAATTCCACATGACATTATCATTTAATTTAATTCCGCATGTCATTTCATATTCCATTAATTTCTATTCATTTTTATTGATTATTTAATTAATTTATTAATTATTGACCAACAAAATGGAATATTTACATAAAAAAACAAACAAAATGGAATAGTAATTGAATCTTACAATACAGTTAAAAGACAAAATAAAACATTAAATTTGATTCCACATAGCAAACAAAACCTCATATATATATTCACAATAATTTCACATAACTCATAAAATAAATCTTCAATCAACTTTTTAAATTCAAATTTAATTCCATTATTATGTGTCTTTTTAATTCTACAATTTTGTCGGTTACGTTTCTATAAACCAAGTAATTGAATGCCTTTAAATTTTATTCCACAATTTACTAGATTCTATCAAATACGCTTCTGCTTGGTTTTGAAACAAATAGTTCTATATTTACTTGTAAATATAAATTTTATAAGATTCTAAATGATAATTTCTTTTCCCCATAACGCATTCTATTGTTTAAATTGGTTATCGAGTTGTCTTAAGAATTGTCAACTATCATAACCGTTTATTAACATTATTTTTAAATTTACCTTGTATAATCTATTTGAGAGGAATTCGAAATTAGCAGCAAACTGTTGAGCCAAGATTTATCCTGCCTGATCAGACAAATGTCAGGCGACAACCATTAGGCCAGTCCAAACAGGGGCAACCCAGAACCAAGTACCCATCACAGATATTGACACCAACCAGGAGGGAAGAGCGGGTCAGGGATCTATATCATGCCTGCCCAGAAGAAGTACATGCCTAGCATGATCAAATACATACAGTTGACATACATCAAGCAACGATCAAGGTATAGGAAGACGGTTCCTACTTTCATGGAAGAATCATCTCACCAACCCACAAAAAAAGAAGAAGCAGTCAACCAAGCAAAACGTGCGGATAGGCAGTTGCAAGGTCAATATCCACTTCCGGATTAATAGGGCACAATGCCTATTAACCAGGAATAGTCATATTGAACGTTGTAGAACATGAAAGCTTCCTATAAATAGCTAAAGGAAAGAAGAAACAAAGAGATCAATTACTTACTCTTGCTCTATTGTATACACTTTACTCAATTCAAAGAGACAAATGTAGCCATAATGATGGCAATGTTCCAGGAAATCCAGAAATTCCATGAGAAATTCGAGAAGACCCCTGGAGTACCTACAAGCATTGAGGAAGCCAATCCTGAAAGATATGCTGACTCTCCCTTTGTGGACGAGATAGCCAAGATAGACCTGCCAAAGAAGTTTGTAGTACCATCAATGAGGACCTATGATGGAACTGTAGATCCTCAAAACCATGTAGCCTACTACAAGCAAAGGATGTTGGCAACCTCTATACCCAGTGAACTACGACAAGTATGCATGTGCAAAGGCTTTGGAACAACCCTGACCGGGCCTACCTACCCTACAATGGTACATAAACCTGCTAAATGGAAGCATCAGATCCTTTGCAGACCTGATAAATTCAGTCAACCATCAGTTTGCCAACAACAGGGAGCTCGAGAAAAGATCCAGTGACTTGTATTGAATCAAGCAAAAGCCTGACGAAACATTCAGAGCATTCTTGACCAGATTCAATAAGGAGAAAGTTTCAATCCCTAGATGTGACGTTGGAACAGCTGTGGAAGCATTCAGGCAAAGGCTACCACTGGATAGTGATTTCTACGATGAGCTGACCATGAACCCTTGCCACACTTTTGAAGATGTTTAGGCAAAGGCACTTGGCTATATCATGCTAGAAGAGGATAAAAGTTTCAAAGCAGAAACCACAAACAGTGTTGCAGGCTACGAAAGGTCTAGCAGAAAAAGCTCCAACCATAGAGGAAGCAGCGCCAGGCCATCTCCCTATACTAGATCTGACAGATCAGAAGTCAACTATGCTCATGAGCAATAAGGTAACTCCTATACTTATCCACCTATCCAGGAATATAACTTCTCCGTTGATATTGCAGGACTCATCAAGAGGCTTGACAACATGGGAGACATTGTCAAGTGGCCCAAAAAGACAAACAATCCAAACTCCGGGAAAGATATAACCAGATGGTGTGAATTTCACATTGACATAGGACACACCATAGAGGAATACCCGGGCCTACGCAGACAAGTGGCTTACCTCCTAAAGAAAGGTTACTTGAAGGATGTAATACAATCAAAGAACAGGGATGACAAAGGATCAAAGAAGAATCATGAAAGGCCAAAATGTGATCTGCCTCCAGCACCACCAATCTATGAAGTCAAATTCATCAATGGAGGTTCTGAGATTTGTGGCGTGACTAGCTCAGTTGCAAAGAAAATATCCAGGGAGTCCAAAATGAAATCTCCTTTTAAACCTAGAAATCTACCTCAAATTACTTTTGACGACACTACTATGCAGGGAATTTCAGACTTACATCATGATGGCCTGGTCAACATCATACAAATTGGTACTTCTCGTGTCCTGAGGATTCTAGTAGATGGTGGCAGCTCAGTCAACCTGATCATGCTCGATGTCATAAAAGCCATGAAGATTGACGAGTATCAAATCACAAAGAAGTCAAATGTCCTAGTAGGATTCAGTGGTGAAACCAGGAATACCCTAGGAGAAATCAACCTGCCAACTTACGTGGAAGGAGTCTCATCATATGAAAGATTTGGAGTCCTAGACTGCCTCTCATCCTACAACGCAATCTTGGGCAGGCCATGGATCCATAATGTCAGAGCCATTCCCTCAACCTACCACTAATGTGTCAAAATTCCAACAGAATGGGGAATAGCAACAATCAAAGGTGAACAAAAATATGCCCAGGAATGTTACACAGAGTTATTAAAACCTTCCATGGCGGGTACGTCACTCGCCTAACAATTACATTACCCTGTCAGGAGCACTTATGTGGCACAGACTCAAATGGAAACAGATCAGGTAATCCTAGACCCTGAGTACCCTGACAGGTATGTACTAGCAGGATCTGATGTTCGAGAAATGGGGCAAACATTTTTATGCGGAGGGAGTACAATTTTGGGTCTTGGTGTTTTTTATTAAGTGACATTAATTTGTTGATGTATTTTTTTTAATGTTGCGTCTTTTCATTGTCATTTTATATAAACATATGCTATGTGATGCTCTTGTATTGTAAAAATATCTTATCGGGTTTATTTGTTTAAAAATTGGTAGGAAGAAAAAGGCCCCTTGAGATCTTTATATTAAGCTATGTTATTAACGATTTCTTAACCATTAGAAGCTCAACTCTTTTAAATGGGACAAACTTTTCCAAACTATATTGTGCTTTTTTGTTAAAAGATTATTTTAAGAATATGTACATACATAAGTATAACATAGGGGGTGTTTGGTAAACGGCATATTAGCTAATTATTAGCATATTCAAGGGCTTTAGCATGTTTGACCAATCAATATGCTAATTTTAGTGTTTGGTAAACAACATATTAAAACAACATATTTTAGGTCAATATGCTATTTTACAATATGCTGCTTACCCAACATATTGGTTAACATATTATATAATATAAAATTTTACTCCATTTTACAAAGAAAATGATGAATCATAATTATATCCCCTTAGTTACTTTTGATATGGTTTTCGTGCTAGTTTATATTAATTATATGCCTTTTATGCTAGAATGTTGTTACTTCCGCTATTTGGTGTTTAATGCAGGAAAGGTGCATTTATGGAGTTGATGGATGAAATATAGCACCACGGAGTGGGCATGAAGGAATACACGGAGTATGGCACGAGAATCTAGAAAAATAAAGGAAGAGAAGTGAAGAAGACAACACGAAGAAAAGAGCTGAAACGGGAGAATACTCGATCAATCCTGGACACACTCGATCGAGTGGGTGTGTACTCGATCGAGTGCACCTAGGCTCGATCGAGTACACATCGAGCTGGCAACTTTCGCGCAATTTCCTTAAGTCGGTTACACTTTACTATAAATACCCAATTCGTACCCTATGTTATTTTTACGCTCTATTTCACTACGCCAAATCTGGCAATCAATAAGGAGCGTATCACAACGGTTTAATGCATTTAATAATGACACTTAGATTACCGTTTTCCAAATATCGGCGGAAACCTAGACCGCGATAATGAGAATAACGGTTTCCCACGAAAACCATTGTTATTATAATTTGACAACGGCTACTTAACAAACCGTTATCAAAAACGTTTAACGGTTTCCAAAAGCTCGTTATAAAATCTCTCTTAAAAACAGTTGTTAGACAACCGTTACCAGTTTAAGAAAACAGCATTTCGAAAACCGTTACTAAATTAGCACTAGCAACGGTTTGTGGTACCCTTTGTTACGTTATAGATACGGGTTTCTTGTAACCGTTATCATTTTTAATTATGAAACGTTTTTCAATTCAAGCGTTGTCACTATTTGATTAGATTTCTCAGTTTGACAACTGCATGCAAAACTTTATCAGAACTTTAATAAATATTCAATTTGACCAATTATATTCAATTTGACCAAAATAATTCTATAAATATGTCTTCATAATGTTTTAGGTCAAAATCTAAATTATCAAACATTTACTCTTTAATTTCTCTCTAAACTTCTCTCTAAAAAAATATGGCTGGTGTATCGGAGCTACAATCACGTCATCGTTACGCACAACCTTTTACTTGCATTCTCCATAATCCCACGGTTCATTATGATGGGAATGGAAAGGGTTTAAACCCTAATTTTGGGTGGTTGACGCAAATGCTTCATGACTCCGGTTTCACTGCAGTTAAAAAAGTGTACCCTATGTCTACAAACAAGCAAGGTTTTGTAGGCTTCGCTTTTATCGAGTTTGACGAAGCCAACTGCCATGATAGTTTTCGTCAGACAAGAACATTATTAGGGGCTAGATTTGCGGGAAAAGATGCGGGGAAAGAGGACTTCTATTCGGATGCTAAACAAAAGGGCCCTTATCTATTGGTTGCGACCCATGTTGATCATCGTCTGCTGACACATTACATGAGGCATCACATTCCTGCCATCGTGCCTATGTCATGGGAGAAAGAGGCCATTCCACCTGCGCTGGCCGCTGATGCTGAAGAGTCGATCTACGACTTGATCTATGCCGAAATTGGGCATGAAGACTATCCTAATTCTTCATCAGATTATAATTAAATCTTTAATTATTATCTGACATTTTGAGTTGTATTTTGATTATGGTGGTTATTTGAATTAAAGTTTAATTATTTATGTTATTTGTTACTACGTTTTAATTAAGTCCTTACACTCAAAGGCAATCTACCAAATAAAATATTATAATGACTAACTTTCTACTTATAATAATAAAAAAGAATGGAAATGGCATAATAAGATAATAAGAATTGGAACCGTTATAATAATAATAAGACAAAATGATAACGGTTCTTTGTTAAGCCGTTATCATATTATATATATCAACAACGGTTATTTTAAAGCCGTTGTCATATTACAACAATTAACAATGGTGTTTCTTAAAACCGTTGTAAAAATAGATCCACTGTGAAAACTCAAAAGTTTGTGATTTTAGTTTACCAATGCATGCCCTAATATTATTGGTTGTTTGACCATTATTCACCTCATACATGCTTGCACAATTACAACTGTACTTCTAAGAACCGTCTTAGATTATGCAACTCTAAAAATAAATGAAATTTCAAAGGTATTAATAATAGAATGACTGATAGTGAACAAGTCATCTTTGCTGTCGTCGCCGTCATTAATCTTTATAGCTTAAAAAAGGTAATCTCATTTTCATAGCTACTAGCTTATATATGGGTCGTACTTGGATGATTGATGGTGAAATTGGTGATCCCATTTATAGTGATGGAATTGCTGAATTTTACAATTTCGTTAGTGAAAATTTTCATCTCCACTCATCAATCCCCTGCCCTTGTAATAGAAGTGGTAATATTAGGGTTTTGCCTATCTCAGATGTCAAAATACACTTAGAAAAGAATAGTTTCAGTAGAGATTATAGGCGTTGGATTTTTCATGGAGAATTAGAGGATGAGGATGGGGAATCTGATGTAGAGATAAATAATCATACACCTGAAGCTGCTAGTTTAGATATAGGGGATGAGGCATATGATGTGTGTATAAACAATCGTTCACCTATACCTGAAGTTATTTTAGGTGAGACTTTTGCTGAGGATGATGGATTCGATGATTTTGAAGCTACCGGTGATGGGGAAATAAATGCTGAGGATTTAATTGAGAAGTTGAGTCAATCTGAAATGTCTTTATTTACTGATTGTAAGAAGTATACCAAATTGTCCGCGGTGGTAAAGTTATATAACTTGAAGGAGGCAAATGGGTGGAGTGATAAGAGTTTTACGGATCTTCTAGCTTTGCTATGTGACATGCTTCCTGATGGTAATGTTCTTTCGAGTCGGACATTTGAGGCTAAAAAAAAGATTAGAGAATTGGGCATGGAATATGAGAAAATACATGCTTGTCCTAATGACTGCATATTGTACCGTAAAGATTATGAGAAATTATCATATTGTCCGCGCTGCTCTGTATGGCGTTATAAGACTAAGGAAGGGATCCCAGCTAAGGTGTTGTGTTATTTTTCAATAATACCAAGATTCATAAGGATTTATTTGAATGAAGAAGATGCAAGAATGTTGACTTGGCATAATAGTGGAAGGATTGAAGATGGAAAGTTAAGACACCCAGCGGATGGTCAACAATGGAAAGAGTTTGACGCTAAATATCCTGACTTCGCCAAAGAAGCATGGAACTTGCGTCTGGCGCTCTCCACAGATGGAATGAACCCTCATGGAAACATGAGTACCCAACACAGTACTTGGCCAGTTGTGTTAGCCATCTATAATTTACCCCCATGGGTTTGCATGAAACGGAAGTATATGATGTTGTCTTTGTTGATATCTGGCCCTCGACAAGGTGGAGGACGATCCTTTTATATTAGCGTCACAAGCAAAACAAGTGTTTTATGTTACCGATCCTATGGATAAGAAATGGTCAGCTGTTCTATCTTGCCATCGCCGAATTCCAGATGATAAAGACGTCGAATTTGAAGGACTTGATCACAGTGCTATATCGCAATTTGGTAATGATGTTGAAAATGTTAACATTCCAAACATATATACACGGGATGATCATGATGAAGGTATTTGGGTTAATGAAGAGACTAGAAAATCCAAAAAAACTTTCCCGACAGCCGTGAAAATATCATCAATCTGATCAAGATATCTTACGTCATGTGTAATTATTGTCTTGCTGTTATATATCAAACTGCTGTTATAAACTTTTTCTGCTGTTGCAGCGGGTAGGTTACGGAAAAATTGTATCAAACAAAATGAATTATTAAATAAAACGGTTATACCTAAACCGTTGTTCAAGACGTGTACAGTTATAACGGTTCATGACGTTGTTGTCTATATGAAAATGATGCTTTATTTCTTGGCGGTAAAATTAAACAAAATGAAATATAAAGTAAAACGGTTATACCTAAACCGTTGTTCTGGACGTGTACAGTAATAACGGTTCAGGCCGTTGTTATGTATATAAAAATGTTGCTTTATTTCTTGGCGGGAAAATCAAACAAAATGAAAATATTACAGACAATGGTTATTTCTAACCCGTTGTAGATAGTACTAATCAATTACGGTTTCAAACAAAACCGTAGTCTGTTTGGAAACAAAAAATAACGGTTTTTCGTGTACCATGTTTATTATTTTCCAATAAACAAGGTCTTGCAAGTGTTGTATTATTCACATATATACTCTCAGCTTCCCCTCCCCCACATAATATCTTCAAGCATTGAGCTTCCCCTCAACCACCAGCCTACCCCATCGCAGTCGTAGTCATCGTCATCATCACCATTGCCACCGTCAGATCAATGCGGATTCTCCTCTTTAAAGAAGTAATAAACCCTCCTCTCTAGAGATTTGTTTGTTATTATAAGTATGCATTGTTATTATTTGTTTATTAATTTCTGCTTTAGATATGGTTGAAAAGCGCAAAAGAAACAATGGAAATGCGTCAGGCGGCGACTCAGGTGATGAGAATAATTTGTAACACACTGCGGGTCGAATGCGCCACAGGGTTTCCCTAGAAGCAATAAATTAAAAGATACCTAATCCTTTACAATGGGATAAAGATACGGGGCTGCCATATGGTGAGTATGTCGGGTATTTTGCGAGTTGGATTGGTTGTTGTGTAAGACAGTATGTGCCTCTCGGTATGCCGCGTATCAGAGAACTGAGTAAAATACGGAACACCATGCTAATAAACAGAATAAAGGTATGTATATACAATAATAAATGTTTTAGCTGAAATTAAGTTACTACTTGATATGTGTATTAGCCGAAACACTTGTACCAACTATGCTCATCATATATGCAGTTAGCTTACGTTGTCCCCGAAATGGATGATAAGTACCTGTTAGGCCTTGAAATCCGCAGATACTTCAGGATGACATTTTATCCTGGCCTGGCTATCAAGGTGTCAGGGCATCAAGCTACCAGGGTGCAGGAAGACAGACGACAACCCACGGAGAGGACAACGGTCAAAACAGCAGGACGATATTTGACCAGATGACTATATTATAAACAATATTTGCGTAATAATTAGAGCATTAATGGAGAAGATTTAGCAATAAAGGACAACAATTAAGGGAGCAATAATGAGCATTATTCCGGATAATTAAGGCAGAATATTCAGCATTGATGAAGGAAGATCCGACAGCCGTTCAGCATTGAACTATATACACTTAGATCATTTGCAAAGGACAACGCAATAATCTAGGAATACTCATCTACAATACTCAAGCTAAATTATAGTCATTTGTGCGAATTACTCAATATTATAGTGAAATCCTCTCCTGGCTTGGTGCCCGTGGTTTTTCCCATTTAAGGGTTTTCCATGTACAAAATTCCTTGTCTCATTATAGTTTTGTTTACCTTGTTTTACTTTGCTAGTTTCGTACCCTGCCCTACATATTCTCGGATAAGTTTGAGCTAGTTAACTCTGCCTAGACCTACCCTGACCTGATTTCGCCTTGCTCAAAATCCATACAAAACAATTGGCGCCCACCGTGGGGCATCTAGCTCTTTAAAATCTTTTTTCCTGATCTTACAAAAAATCCAAATAACCTACAAAAATGGCCCAACCTACCATTGAAGAACAATTGAACGCAACCCTCCAACAAATAGCTGAGTTGGAAAGCTTGAAAGACAAGGTAGCCCAAACTGAGGCTGAGATCCTTCAGTTAAGGGAATCTGAGTCAGTTCTGAAATAAAAATTGGAAAAAACCCAAAGAGCAGGCTCCAGATTCCAGCCAGGAACATCGTTTGCATCAATTATCAAAAACATTGATTTTTCCAGCTTTGGGAGCCCAAGTGGCTCTAAATTTGTCAACGTTGATGGCGATGGTGAGCCAAATAATAACAATGAAAAACCTGATAAATCTGCAGTAGCCATCATGATGGCAGTAGTTCAGGAAATCAAGAAGCTAAATGAAAAATTCGAGAAAATACCTGGAGTTCCTGCCAGTTTAGAGGAAGTTGCCCCTGATAGCTATGCCGATTCACCTTTTATAGACGAAATAGCAAAAGCGGATCTGCCCAAAAAAATTGTAATTCCGTCTATGAAAATTTATGATGGAACCACGGATCCACAGAATCATGTAGTTCTCTATAAACAGAAAATGTTAGCTGCATCCATCCCAGTGAGTTCAGGCAAGTCTGCATGTGCAAAGGATTCGGAATAACCCTGACCGGACCTACTCTACAATGGTATATCAACCTGCCAACTGGGAGCATCCATTCTTTTGCCAACCTGATCAACAACTTCAACCAGCAGTTTGCAAGCAGCGGGGAGTTGGAGAAACGGTCCAGTGATCTTTACAAGATTACACAGAAGCCAGAGGAGACTCTCAGGGTATTCCTCGCCAGATTCAACAAGGAGAAAGTATCTATTCCCAGGTGTGACGTTGGAACGGCAATGGAAGCATTCAGGCAGGGGTTACTACCTCATAGTGACTTATACAATGAACTCACTAAGTATCCCTGCCATACCTTCGAAGATGTCTAGGCCAAGACCCTTGCTTATATCAGGCTGGAAGAAGACAAAAGCTACAAAGTCGGATCATCCAGTGGACCGAAGGATTATGAAAAGAGCAATAGGAAGAGCAACAAAGGAAACAATTACAGACCTACTCCATATTCCAGGCTAGACCATTCAGAAGTCAACCTGAGACATGAGTATCAAGGTAAGGCTAAAGTTTTCCCACCTATTTCTGAGCATAACTTCAATGTTGATATTGCAGGATTGATCCAAAGGCTTGACAACATGGGATCAGTAGTCAGATGGCCCAGGAAGGTGGAAAATCCCAACCCAAGGAGAGACAACTCCAAATGGTGCGACTTTCACATGGACATTGGACATATAACGGACGATTGCTTCACCCTGAGAAAAGAAGTGGCTTACCTGTTGAAATCCGAATATCTAAAGGGCTTGATCAGGACGAAAGGCAGAAATGTAGACCAGGGCAAAGAGAACCAGGAACATAAACAGGACCGCAACCTTCCTCAACCACCCCCAATCTATGAAGTGAAATTCATATCTGGTGGATCAGAAATTTATGGCCTGACCAGTTCAGCAGCAAAAAAGATAGCCAGGACACCAAGGACCACATCACCTTACAAACCGGATCATGTCCCGACAATCACTTTCAGTGATTGTGACCTGGTAAGAATTCCTGATGTTCATCATGATGGCCTGGTAATTTCTATGCAGATTGGAACCGCTGTAGTGAGGAGGATCCAAGTAGATGGAGGCAGCTCGGTGAAACTAATCATGCTTGATGTACTGAAAGCCATGAATATTGGTGAAGATCAAATCACCAAAAAATTCAGTGTTTTGGTAGGGTTCAGCGGAGAAACCAGAAGCATATTAGGAGAAATTCATCTTCCAACTTATGTTAAAGGAGTCTCATCCTATGAGAAATTTGGAGTCCTGGATTGCTTGTCATCCTACAATGCAATTTTGGGCAGGCCCTGGATCCATAATGTTAAAGCCATACCATCAACCTACCATCAGTGCATCAAAGTACCAGCGGATTGGGGCATAGCCACAATCAAATGGGAATACAAGACAGCCCAAGAATGCTATACAGCGGCCTTAAAGCCTTCCAAGGCAGGTAAGTCTCTTGCATAGCAATTACCGTACCCTGTCAAGCGCACTTATGTGGCACCATCTAGGATGGAAAAAGATCAGGTAACCCTAGATCCTAAGTACCCTGCCAGGTATGTTCTAGTATGGTCTGACGCCCCAGACTGTGTCAGGCCAGAACTGATAAAATTCCTTAAAAATAAATCATCTTGGTTTGCTTGGTCTCATTTTGATATGACTGGAATTAGTGCTGATGTAATTACACATAAACTTAACATTGATCAATCTTTTAAACCCGTGCAATAGAAAAGACGGAAATTTGCACCTGAAAGAAATGCAATAATTAACGAAGAAGTGGAAAAACTTCTGGATATGGGAATGATCAGGGAAGTAATGTACCCTGAATGGTTAGTGTTAGGCCTGGAAATCCGCAGACCGCCCTGATCAGCATTTCATCTAAACATGATTGCCAGGCTGTCAGGGTGCCAAGCTCTCAGGGCACATGAAGATAGGCGCCAGGCCATGGAGAGGACAACGGTCAAAATATCAGGATGATATTTGATCATATCCGCGTATATTAATGGAAATAAATACGCAGCATTAAGTATAAAGATTATGCAGTAAATACGGTAATTAAGAGGGAGATATTCAGCAATTATTACCAGCAATTATGGAGAATATTCAGCCTTCAATGCTTGATCATACAGCCGTTCAAGATGGGAAAGCTATATAAGAGACACTTTGAAGATATTGGAAACACATCATCATTCATACGCAAGAAGAAATATACACATTACTTAGAGAAATACAAGCATTGTTATTATCATATCATTATTCTCCCAAATCATATAGTGAAATCCTCTCCTGGCTTGGTGCCCGTGGTTTTTTCCCATTCAAGGGTTTTCCACGTACAAATTTGTTTGTCTTGTCATTGTTGTTATTTTATTTATAGCTCAATATCGTACCCTGACGACCTGACCAATAATCTATTTAGAGCTAGTTAACCCTGCACAATATCACCCTGACCTGATTTCGCCCTGCGCAAAATCCACACAAAATAATTGGCGCCCACCGTGGGGCATCTAGCTCTCTAAATCCTTTTTTCTTATCTTACAAAAAACTCAAAAACCTACAAAAATGGCCCAACCCACCGTTGAAGAACAATTGAATATAGCTCTCCAAAAAATCACTGAATTGGAAAGCCTGAAAGAAAAAGTGGCCCAAATTGAAGCAGAAATCCTGCAACTGAAAGAATCTGAGTCAGCCCTGAAGCAAAAATTGGAAAAAACCCAAGGCGCAGGCTCTAGATTCCAACCAGGAACCCCATTTTCATCAATCATTAAAAACATTCATTTTTCCAGCTTTGGGAGCCCAATTACTCCTAAGATCACTAACGTAGATGGTGATGATGAACCAAAAAATGATGATAAACCTGATGAATCTGCAGCAGCCATCATGATGGCAGTAGTTCAGGAGATCAAGAAACTCAACGAAAAATTCGATAAGATACCAGGAGTACCTGCCAGCATGGAAGAAGCTGCCCCTGACAGCTACGCTGATTCGCCCTTCATAGACGAAATAGCAAAAGTAGACCTATCAAAGAAGTTCACAATTCCATCCATGAGGGTATATGATGGAACCACGGATCCACAAAATCATGTGGCTCTTTACAAGCAAAAGATGCTGGCTGCGTCTATCTCCAGCGAGTTCAGACAAGTTTGCATGTGCAAAGGATTTGGAACGACCCTGACTGGCCCTGCCCTGCAATGGTACATCAACCTGCCTACTGGCAGCATCCATTCCTTTGCCAAGCTGATCAACAGTTTCAACCAGCAGTTTGCAAGTAGCAGGGAGTTGGAAAAACGATCCAGTGTGTAGATACCCGTATCCGTCGATATTGGAATTTATAGAGAACCCGACAAACACCCGATGATGATAGGACACATGTATTCTTTAGTTGTCATTGTCATTATTTGGAGCTCGTTTTACGAGGTAGAATGGGCGTCGTCGATGAAGTATTTTATTAATTTAAATGATATTTAAATTAATGTTTTTTTAGTGAGTTCATTTTATTAATTTAAATGATATTTAAATTAAAGCTTTTTTAAAGTGATTTCAATTTAATTTATTTTATTTTGAATTTTATTTTCCCAAGTTTATTTTATTGAAAATAAAATAAATATTTGATTTGGAAAATCATTTTATGAGTCATTTATTTTAATGGGTTAATTGATTTGAAAAATCGATTTTAAAAGCGAAGAAAACTCGTTTTGAACAAGCGTTTTGGAGCTCGATTATAGCTCGGTTTTTGAGCCCGTTTTCTTTACGAATTGGCACGAATCTCGAGTACACTAACCAACCTAGACCAATACCCATCCACCCTTGTTCGAACCCCCTATCCACGGCCCAAAATTCCATCCCAAATCGTCCCAAACAGCCCGCAACAAACGAGGAGCCCCCCTGTTTTGGCAGCTCAATCCCGAGCCCAAAACCCGCTCCAAACACTACCAAAACCCGTACCCATTAACCCTAAACCATACTCTAGTATCCTACCCATATTATCCTAGCTTAATCACCAAGAAAACCCCCCTCAAACCCTCACAAAAACTGCTGGACAGCAGCCATACGGGATGAAGCCCGATTGCCTCTCCCTCTCTTTTAACCTACTTTAACTCCTTATAAATACCACCCCTTCACCATACATTCATTCCTCTAG
This sequence comes from Silene latifolia, assembly GCF_048544455.1. NCBI lineage: Eukaryota > Viridiplantae > Streptophyta > Magnoliopsida > Caryophyllales > Caryophyllaceae > Silene > Silene latifolia. The sequence goes on along the minus strand of NC_133526.1, from coordinate 32,462,703 downwards.
GTTCTCCATACATCCTACCTTCACTCACAAGCTTTAAACCTCAGAAACAAACCCTAATTGCCTCTCAAAAACCCTCCACAAAACCGACATACAAACTGAAACTGTTTGTGTGTCTTCCTCGAAAAGCAATTCGTTCCTCCCTCAAACCTCCATCAAAACTCGATTTTCTTGTTCCTAATTAACCACATAACATCCATCAACACATTAGACAAAGATTTACGAGCCAAATTGCCCTTGAGAGTACACGAAATACCTCGAAAAATAGAGTGTTATACACTCTGTTTTCGCGGTTTGTTCCTGTCTGTCCAGTTCTGTTTGTGCTCGTTTTTCGTGTCCAATAACTCAAAACGAGCAGGGGTTTCTTTAAGATCTCTGTTCTACTCTCTTTCTAGTTTTCAAAACATCTTTTAAATCGAATTTTTATCGTGAAACGAGGGAGAAATCATCGTTTGAAAGTTGCTGTCCAGATTTGCCAAAAACGCGTGTTTGCTTTGTTTCTTCGTCGACGACGGCCTCTCGAGATAAAATCTACCATCGATTACGACCCAAGACGGTGTCAACGATACATGTAGGTTGAGGGTGCATCAAATCCTCCTCTTTCTCCTTTTTTATTTCATTTTTTATGTTTGTTCTTTTATAGTTTGTTTTGTTTGTTTATCGCTTTTTATTTATCGTTTAAATTAACTATGAAACTAGTTTAGTCCGAGTATGAGTTAAAGTACCACCATGAACACCCGCGTTGACTTGAGATGGGAAAAGAAACCGCTACATCAGTCGGTCGTACACCCCCGTCTCATTTACATATCCTCGTGTTCAAGGTAGGGCATTAATAAAACAATTTTAACTTCGTTCTTCGCTTTTGACATCTCTTCTTCTCTCGTGCAATTCGACCCACCTTAGGACCCGTTGCATGTTAGTATGACCCCTGATTGTTAACATATGACTTATTTAGATGACATTAGATCAATTTAATAACCTAATTAGACACTTTAGGGTACATCGACATAGCTTTAAAAATCAACTAACAATTCTGTAACTTAATTGAATGCATCTTTCTCTTTCACTAATTTTCTCGCTAGCATGGAAGTGCGTGCTTAACACCTTTCCATTTGCACTCGTTGAAAAATTAGAATTGTTTTTAACCTAGTTCGTAATTACTTAATTTAATTTATAATTAATTAACCTTTAATTTGTTTTACTTGTTTCTAATATTGTAAATTTTGTTTTTATTATTTTTTAAGGTTCAAAATATGTAAATTTAATTTAGTGAATTTTTCCGTAATTTATTTTGCTGATTTCGAAATTAAAATGCAATTAACTTTGTTTTCTACAAAAAACCGTGCACTGCACGGGTCTGTTCTGACTTCTGATCCGTGCACTGCACGGGTCTGCCAGTTTTGATTTCTTTTCTTCTTTTGTTTCTTTAATTGTTTACTAATCCTATTTTAATAAATATGGATTGGTGAATAATTTTAATGAGTTGGGTTCAATTTAATCAATAAGTTGTACCTAATTTATTTCAAACCTTTGTATTTGTTTAATTTAATTTAATTAGTTTAATTCTAGTCTAATTTGTTTACTAATTAATAAATCGGCTAACATCATTAATTAATCTAACTTAGTTTTAGCCTTTTTGTTTTCATTTATTTTATTTGTTAAGTCATAATAGTTTGAGTTGTTTTTTGTTAGTTTGTATTGTAATTTTGTATCAGGTACATAGGTTTTATTTTAATTGAGTCAAAATAATTTCGATAGTTGTTGTAATTAAATCGAGTTGTAATTTATTTCTCGTTGTGTCGGCATGAAATGCCTGGGTTGTAATAGGATAGATCCCAATGGCTCCCCCATTCCTCCTAAGCCGTGTTTGCGCATCTTTTATTTCAAATCAACCAACATGCTAAAACAACTTTGACAAAGTTAGTATTCATGCATTAAAGGACATAGAAATTATTGTCACATGTTAGGGTTTTAAAACGATGTTTGCATATCATATATCGTAGTAGCTATGACCTTGTTTGAAATCTGACACTTGACTTAGTAGAGGCCGTTATTGACGGGCGGGGTTAGGTGTCCTTATGGGCTTCCTAACACGTACCCTCACCCCTTACTCAAGATCTATGGTTTGTGGATCCGTCTAAATACCATTGGATTACGAGAGTCATTCAAATCGAGTGATATAGGGTACAAGTCTTTATCTTTAATCACTCGTAGTCGATTGGCTTTATGCTTTTCGATGAAAGGTGTAAAGTTGACTTGAACGGTTCCAAGTTCCCATAAAACTTGGTGGCGAGTCTAATATGTCTTAATTCGATTCGAAAGAACCTCGAGTCGATTATGCCTAGTGTGGATCCCGCGGACGCAGTTCCCGAGGGCCTTGTCCACGATTTGGCGACTCACGGGGAAAAGAGGACTAGTTACACTTTGTTTCTAGGGTCTTTTCCTCCGAGGTGAAACTTGAAAAGAAAGTGTTGGAAAGTAATACATTACTCATAGTGCTACGATTCATGCATAAACCCTTAAGGACTTGCCCGGGCCGTCCCAGCGTTTCTTCGTGATGCGTGGGGGGCGACGTCCCACTATGCTAGGAAGCTGCACATTGCTCGCTTCCACTTCGCCTCGCGTGGTTCTTGATGGTGGGGACGATCTTCTAGGTACTTTACCTTAAGACACCTTGCTCTATAAGACCGCAAAAGGATGAAGGGCATAGACCTTCTTGTAGAAGACTTGCCGAGACTTAGAGATGTCTAGGAGCATACATCCTTATAACATGAGAATGACAATGTGCAATGTGCTTTCCCGAGTCTTTTTTTTCGAAAATTCCCATGTCCTTTTCAAAACCGAACTTTTGAACAACTTATTTTCAAAATAGCATGGTTTTAAAAACGCGGAACGCTGCCCAAATAGGACTAGAAATTTCGGCCCAAAACGAGCTTTTATAGCCGGCATGCTGCCCATTTCAAATCTCATTTTTTCAAATCAATCCCTCATTTTTCAAAATCAATCCAAAATGTTTCTCGAACCTCAACCAAGCATGAAATGCGTCGAGTCGCGTCCGGGTCATGGCCGTGTTAGGACGGTTATGTTTCGTTCCAAGAGTCTAGAACACGACCCTGTTGGGTCACCCAAGCTCACCTCTTGAGCTTTGAGTCATGTTGGTCGACCATTTGGTCTAGGATAGTCCACAGAAATGTCCAAGCTAGGCCCTTTAAGACGTTTCGTATGAACCCAGGGGCTATGTTAGCCCAATCACGGGTTTAGTCACACCAAGTCCAGTTTAGAATCGAGTTATGACAGTTTGAGTCATGTCGTTTTGTCGAGTCTAAAATGAACCAATGTCTAAATCAAACCGTGATTCGAACCCTTGTTTAATCAATCTCAAGTTGAGTCTTTGTTTGAGTCAAGTTGGGGTCGAGTCCTTAAGTGTGCAGGGGCTCTTACTTTAAATATTGACTCAATACGGGGTTTTCTTGTAGAAAGGCCGCCAAAAACCCGACGTCAAGCAATGGAAGATCTTTGTTAACAAGCTTACCGAGGCCGTGAACCTCATGATGACCCGAATGGATGCAATCGAATCTAAGCTGGGTGAAGATTCCCCTCCATCTACCCCACCTCGATCGATCCGGAGAAACGGTTCAAGTTCATCGAAGACCGTTTGAAACTCTCCAAGGGGAAGAACATTCACTATGAGAATGCTAGGGCCTATGCCCCGATTCAGATAAGTTGCCCACGAACATGGTACTCACCGACATCCCAAAGTTTAAGGGCACAGAAGATCCAGTCCACCATGTTAAGGCCTATAAGGGGTACTTAGCATTGAAGGGAGTACTGCTGATATGCTCTCTCGAAATTTTCGCCCAATCTCGGGTGAACACCCAAAGGCGTGGTTCTATAATTTGGACCTCAAGAACTTCCCCACTTTCGAAGATATTACGGTGGAGTTCGTAAGCACTATCTTGACAATGTTGAGATTCAAACCAACATAAGAACTTTGGAGGTTATGACACAAAAGGAGAAAGAGGGCTTTATTGAATTCCTCGCAAGATGGCGTATTTGAAAGCATAAAACTAGCTAAGAAGCCTGATGAAGTTGAAATGGTAGATAAGTTCGTGAAGAATTTACGACCTGTTTACCGTAATGCTTTGAAATACCAGAATTTTGGTTCTTTCAAAGAATTGATAAGGATCGGGATAAAGGTAGAGGACGATGTCCGAATTGCTGAAGCTGAGAAGCCAAAGGGATACCAAGGGGCTTCGTCATCTAAAGCAAAAGCACCAGCAGCGGCCCACTTTGTTGAAACTGTCAATCTCTTAGATGGACAGTCAAAAAGGCCCCCGCGCCAAGCTCCGAGGGTATTCACCGATATCGGGTGCACTTACGCCTATGCTCTCCAAAGGCTCATGGCCCAGGGGAAGTTGAAGCCCATTGGTCTAACTCCGGATCCACCTGCTGAACAACAAGGCAAATGGTACAAACCAAATGCTTACTGTGCCTTTCATCAAGGGAAGGGACACGATACTGAAAGGTGCTTTAGACTAAAGCACGAAATTCAAGATATGATTGAGAACGGAACGCTCCCAATCCCGGCCATAAAGCCCAACAACGTCACCAATCCGTTTGGCGACCACACTAACTTTGTCTCTACCGAAGATAGTGTCGATTACTCTCACTTGATCGGCCCATATCGTCTAAAAGGGGTTTTCGTCGGAAGAATATTCGTAGATTGCTCCGAATTCCTACCAAGCTCGAGAAACGAGATTACATTCGGGGATTTTGTTGTCAATTGTACTCCTTACATACTCCGAAGCGGCAATGAAATCAATGGCGTTTGGGCTGATGACGAGGATGATGTTTACCTCGTCAAAGGTGCGACAATTCCTCACACCCAAGAAGAAATCTTAAAGGTGAGGCAAGATGCCCTAGAGTCAAACCATTTGGCTAGATCCGGACGCCCATATCGTGTGGAGAAAGCTAAGGATACCCCGAGTAAGGCACCTCAAAAAGAGCCGGCAGTGGTCGAAGTTCTTGGTGAAGGGTCGACCTCCGAGGCTTCCCTCATCAAGCAACTCCAAAAGACTAAGGCCGACGTATCTATCTGGCAACTTATCCTGAGCTCTTTCGAACATCGTCAAGCTTTGTTACAAGCTTTGATGAACATGACCGTGTCGTCAAATACTACTCCTGCGGACATGGTCACTCACATCGCCTAGAATCGGCCTCAGATCACCAACGCTGTAACATTCTCCGACGAAGATCTGCCACCGTTCGGGCCTCGACATAACCTGGCCCTCTATATTGCTACCGTGTGTCTCAACAAGCATATCCCTATGACCTTGGTTGACGACGGATCGGCTGTCAACGTACTCCCTCTGAAAACGGCGCATATTCTGGGCTTGGAGAAGAATGACTTCATCCCCACTACGCAGACAGTTCGGGCATTCGATGGCTCTGTGCGTCGAGTGAGTGGACTTGTCGACTGGTAGTACAGACTGGGCAAGTGGAAAAGAAAATAAGTTGCCAAGTAATTGACATATGCTCGTCCTTCAACCTATTGTTGGGAAGACCCTGGATCCATGCTGCCGTAACATCAACGCTGCATCGAAAAATCAAGGTCCCACTCAATGGCAAAACCGTCACCATTGACGCCACGCCAATTACTGTGGCAGGAGGAGACATTACTTCCGAAGTAAGGGTCGAAGCTACCAATGACGCATGTGGTTTCGAGATTGTCAATATGATCGAGCTGAATTCCGAAGCAGAGAATATGGATCTATACACGGGAAGCCATGCCTGTGAAGTGATTCTCAAGACTGGGAAATACTTCGGTTTCTCTCTATACCCTAGAAAGGAGGGTACATTCGAGTTGAAACCGCCAATAGCCAAAGGCGTAACGTTCGGGCTTGGATATGAGCCCACTAAGAAAGATCTACGGGAAAAGAGGGGAAGAACGATCGAAGATCGAGATATTAAAATGGGACCGTATCACCTAACTCTAAACGGTCACTTCGTAAAAGCTGGGGAAGAGCTCCCTTGCATGGACTTCCCCGAACCTATCTTTGACCCAAAGAAGAACCTTATGGTCCCAGGAATCGAAGTATTCCAAGATTGCTACTACATCCCTGAAGACATTCTGACCGTGATGCCAATAGAAACCAAACCGGATCCAATGAATGACGGGAAAGCCATGGGTCTCCTTTTCGGTGAAGAGAAGAAATCACCAATACCAAACGAAGATTTGGTAAGCATGATCCTGAGGAGCGAGCGGTTCGACCCATCTACCCTCATCACCGATGTGGATCCTCTTAGGACCAACACGGGATGGCGGAAAACAATCAAGTGGACTGACAACAAAGGACTTCTTTTCAAGTTGACAACGGAAGAAGGAGAGATGTTCAAGCCAGATGATGTTACCGATTCTGAGTCTGAGTCGGAGTCTGAGTCTGAGTCTGAGTTAGGTCCTAAGATTGAGTCTAAGGAGTCAGGTGTTGAAAATACCTCTCCCCTAGCTTTCCCTTCCTATGCACCTTTTCCTAATGGTGGTATTCCGGGGCCTGTCCCGAATACCCCTATCTCGCCACTGAGCTCTAACCAGTTGGCTCAAATGTTAGCGCATTTCGCGCAATTTCAAATCAATAATAATATGAACCAGTTTGCTTACGACTTGTCTTACTTACATTGCAATTCAAACTTTGAAAATGATTGTTTTAATAATGGCATTGAGACTGAGGTCGAGGATGAACAGTTGGTCGAAGAAGAAGAAGAAGAAGAAATGGAACCACCTCTACAGTTGATAAAAGGGTTGGAAGAGTACGAACAGAAAACTTCGATCATCGAAGATACCGAAACTATCAATGTAGGTACAACCTTAGAACCACAGGAGCTTAAAATAGGAACTACTTTAAGTCCCACCGAAAGACAAGGGTTCATTGATTTGTTGCATGAGTTCAAAGATGTTTTCGCATGGTCCTACAAAGACATGCCAGGCATTGATAGGGAAATTGCAGAGCACAGGATCCCAATCAAGCCGGGATATAAGCCGGTCAAGCAGAAACTACGCAAAATGCATACAGATTGGTCTCTGAAAGTCAAAAAAGAAATCGACAAGCAATTCAAGGCTGGGTTCATCAAGGTGTCAGAGTACTCGGACTGGGTGGCTAACGTCGTACCAGTACCCAAGAAATATGGTAAAGTTCGGGTTTGTGTTGACTTCCGGGATTTAAACAAGGCAAGTCCGAAGGACGATTTCCCATTACCTCACATCGACTTCCTGGTTGACAACACGGCAAAACACGCGTTACTATCCTTTATGGATGGGTACGCCGGTTATAATCAGATCAAGATGGCGAAAGAAGATATGCATAAGACTGCGTTCAGAACGCAATGGGGAACCTATTGCTACACAGTAATGCCTTTTGGGTTGATAAACGCAGGGGCTACATACCAGAGGACCTCGACAACATTGTTACATGATTTGATGCACAAGGAGGTCGAGGTTTATGTCGACGACATGATTGTCAAGTCAAAGGAGCGTGATGGCCACCTTGGTACACTACACAAATTCTTCGAACGATTGCGCAAGTATAACATGAGGTTGAATCAACAAAAATGCGCATTCGGAGTCACATCCGGCAAACTATTGGGTCACATCGTTAGCCACCGTGGCATCGAGGTGGACCCATCGAAAATAAAGGCCATAATGGAAATGCCTCACCCGAAAACCGAGAAGGAAATTCGAGGCTTCCTGGGAAGAATCCAATATATAAGTCGGTTCGTGGCAAGGCTAACTATGATATGCGAGCCAATTTTCAAGAAATTGAAGGTCGGGGAACACGTCGTGTGGGATGATCACTGTCAAGCTGCGTTCGATAAGATCAAAGAAATACTATCTTCCCCTCCCGTGCTCAGCCCACCAACGGCTGGGTTACCACTTTTGTTGTATCTTACGATTACGGATCCGCAATGGGGGCAATCTTTGGCGCATGAGATAGTCGATAAAGAGGAAAGAGCGATTTACTACATTAGTAAAAGGTTCTTGGAGTATGAAATCAAGTATACTCAGCTCGAAAAGACATGTTTGGCTTTAGTATGGGCGACAAAGAAGTTACGGCACTACATGCTCAGTCATAGTGTCTGCATCCACTCGAAGATGGACCCTATCAAATACTTGTTTGAAAAACCGGTTCGAACGGCGGGGTGTCAAGATGGACTTTAATGCTTTCCGAGTTCGACCTGAAATATGTACCGCTAAAAGTGATAAAGGGAAGGGCGGTTGCGAGACTTCTGGCGGATAACCCGATAGAAGAAAGCGAGGTTGTGGATACATGGTCGTTCCCGACGAAGATATCGTTCACATAGACAATGATACGTGGGACCTCTATTTCGATGGAGCATCGAACTATAGGGGATACGGGATAGGAGTTCTACTCATTTCACCGAAAGGTGAACATGTTCCTATTTCGATCAAATTGGACTTTAACGTCACTAATAACGCGGCCGAATATGAAGCATGCCTACTCGGTTTGCACAGTGCTCTCGAGTTAGGCATAAAAAAGCTTGTAGTACATGGGGACTCGTCATTAGTGATCAATCAAGTGGCCGGGACGTGGAAAACCCGAAGTGATAGCTTGGCTCCGTACCAAGCAAAAATCGAAGAACTAGAAAAGTTGTTCACCGAGGTCAAATACGTGCACCTCCCGCAGACGAAAACCGTTTCTTTGATGCACTATCAAAGCTAGCCGCTCCGATCAACATACCGATCATATGGACACTATGCCGATATGTGTCGAACGAAGATCATCACCTGCTTATGTTAATGTAATCGGAGACACGGAAGAAACCGAGGCCGAACCCTGGTATCGGGCTATTTCGAAATTTAAAGAATCAGGAGAGTATCCACCCGACATGGATAACCGCGGAAAGCGCGCTATTCGAATGCTAGCCGCTCAGTTCGTTAGAACCAATGACGGACAATTGTACAAGAAGACCGCGCAAAATATCCTTCTGCGATGCATAGACTCACCAACTGCGAAAAGAATCATGGAAGAAGTCCATGACGGAGAGTGTGGCCCACACATGAATGCCCATATGCTGGTTCGTAAAATCATGAGATTAGGGTATTATTGGACCACGATGGAGACAGATTGTCGCCAATATGTCAAACATTGCCATAATTGCCAAATCTTCGCAAACGTACAGCATGTGCCGCCATCATTGTTATATACTTTGACATCACCATGGCCTTTCTCAACATGGGGAATCGACATTATTGGAAAGGTCAACCCATCTGGAACAGGTGGGCATTGTTTCATGCTAGTCGCCATCGATTACTTCACAAAGTGGGTAGAAGTGAAATCATACAAAGTCCTACAAGCAAAGCAGGTAGCAAAGTTCATTCAGAATGAAATCATTTGCAGATATGGGGTGCCGCATGAGCTCATTAGCGACCATGGCACTCACTTCAGCTGAAACTCGCCGTAATACTTGAAAAGTATAAAATCAAACACCACAAGTCGTCACCGTATCGACCTCAAACAAATGGTGCAGTGGAAGCCGCCAACAAGACAATCACTGTGATTCTCAGGAAAATGACTGACAATTATCGCGAATGGCCAAAAAAGATACCATTCGCACTATGGGGATACAGGACGTCTATTCGCACAGCCACTGGAGCAACTCCGTTCTATTTAACATATGGGATGGAAGCAGTCCAGCCTATCGAACTAGAGGTACCTTCTTTAAGGATTCATTAGAAAGTCGGGTCCTGAAGCCGACGTGGCTGCAAGCCAGTATGATTCCTTGGTCATGCTCAACGAGCGACGGTTAAATGCGTTACACCATGTTCAACTCTATCAGAAAAGGATACAAAGGGCATTTAACAAAAAGGTGAAACCTCGAGGAATAAAGGATGGGGATTTGGTCCTAAAGTCTGTGCGCGCTTTACTACCAATCGACCCGAGGGGAAAATTCAAGCTTAATTGGGCCGGTCCTTACCTGGTAAAGAAAATATTATCGGGAGGCGCAGTCAGACTGACAGATCTAGATGGAAATGATTTCGCGAATCCGACGAATTTGGATCAACTGAAGAAATACTATCCGTAGAACTCATTCTCAATGTCGTAAAATAAAATTTTGAATTGCGGTGCTCGTGAGCGAGTCTAGGCCGCGGCACTTTTGCTTCGCTGCTTTTTGTGCGTTATAAATCGATGATTGTAGCGCGTTTGTTTTGTGGAACTACGAGCTCGGTTTGATTCGTTGATAACGAGATACGTAGGCGACTCTTTAAAAGAGTACAACCGACCCTTCCTTTAAATAAAATGAAATTTTATGCAGAAACTGGGAATTTTAATAGATAGTAAGTCTTATTAAAGATCGGGCGATGCCCATTACATCCTTCAAAAGAAAAAAAAGAAAACAACTAGCAACAAATAATAAGTAGTAGTATTAAATAATAGATTGGAGTCGAAGGCTCCTACATCTTCTTTTTCCCTTTGCCTTTTGGGTCACGTGACCGAGGCTCCTGCAGAGGAGGGGTAGTTGCGTTCTGTCTAGTGCGCTTCTTAGGAGGAATCGTCATTTCCTCCCGAGGGCCCAGCCTATCTTTTACACTCAAGCGGGGACCAAGCCTCCCCTCCAAGGCTGAGCCCGAGTGTGCCTTTGAACCCAACCGTTTCCACACACACGCGCTTTGTGAGTCGGTCTTAGGAGTCTTCTCGGTCTTAGTTTGAGTCCGGATGCGGACGAAAGATCATTAACAAAGAAGTCGCGATCTTCTTCGCTTTTGTCATAATATTTGATGTCGACAAGCTCATCCTTCCGACACAAGTCCTTACCTGATTCGGTCTTCTCTTTAAGCCATTTAGTATAAGACGGGGATACCCAGGTAGTCTGAGGGCGCGCAGATACGTACCAAAGACGCCTTTGGTGCCACCTCTTGAGCCAATCATCACATATAGAGGAATTCAGCTCTCTTGCTCGTCCCAGAACAGTCTCACACTTGGGAATTATTTGTCTGCGGCCCATCTGACGCAAGACGCGGTCGGGGTAAATGTGAATAGACCTCTCTAAACCCAGTAGTTGCAAACGTCTGGTCTTGTCATCTTCCGGAAGGATAGTAAAGGATTTGAGGCGAAGCCAAGGCATGAACCAGCAAAGAGGGCGACCTTCCCCTTCTGTCAGTTTGTTTCGCCAATAGGCAAGGTCATTTTGATGCTCGTCTTCATACCGCTTGGCACGCATAGTCAGCATACGAGCGAGATACGAGCTGGGCTCACGCGGCGGGGCGAAGAGCCAAAATCTCTCGCAAAGCCACACCTGAAAAAAAAGAAAAAAATGAAAAAGACGAAAAAGAAAAAAAAAGACGAAAAAAAAAAAGACGAAAAAAAAAAAAGAAAAAGAAAAAAAAAACGTGACAAAAAAACGGAAGGAAAAAAAAGAGAAAAAGAAAAAGAAGGAAAAAACGGAATTGTGGCAGGAATCGTGGCAGAATACAGCAAAATCGTGGCAGAATACAGCAAAATCGTGGCAGAATGCAACAAAATCGTGACAAAATCGTGGCAGAATGCAACAAAATCGTGGCAACAACACAAGAATTGTGGCAAAAGGAAAATCAATTAAGGATGCGAAATCAGGAGAATAGATTTTGTTACCTGCAACAGACGGGAGCATCCCGACCAATCGACACCAGGGTTCATTTTCTTAGCATCTAAACCCCGAAGGGTTTCAGCGAGAATAATCCAGGAAGGGTTATGTCCCGTCTCCATCTGAGACACAATAGACAAAAGCTTCGCTTGTCCTACACAAGTTGTCTTGTTCATCCTACCTTCGAAGACATAAAGGTGTAGCATGATCAATCCAAAGGCCCCTGCTGAAGACTGTTTGGCGATAAAAATCTTGTTTCGCAAGATACAAAATTTCCGATGAATAGCAAGAAGATTGACTTCGTCACCAGTAACTATCCCCTCAGACTCCGTCCTGGAAAGGCCAAGGCAGTCTAGATATGTTCCACGCCACCCCGAATGAAATTTTGGTATAGCTGGTATGGCCTCAGCATCCCATCCTCCCAGGGCAGAAAACTCTTCGGGTAAAGGGCAGATCTCCCCCTCAGGAAAAGCAAAGACATGGTTATAAGGATCCCAATAGCTAAGGCAGTGTTCCAACAAGCGCGAGCAGTTGAAGGGGATCCGGCGTAAGGGAAGTAATTGCGCCAGTTGAGCGGTTTTTAATTCTTGTCTCTCTGCGCCAGTGAAGTCTGTCTCCCACGCTCGCATAGCACTCGCTAGATTATTCATAATGATTTATGTTATTTGCACCAGTTTGGGGGAAAGCAGAATAAATTTGGCAATACAGCTCTTCCTTATATATAGAAAGTATAAGGGAAGGAAGCATCTTGGATGACACCCTTAGGGTGCCGTTTTTTGAGCCGTGTGGGCCTCGGGTCGCGCGCCTCTTAGGCCCGCCCCAGTTCACACCAGTCTTTGGCACGATGCATCGGGTTTTCGCACATCTATCGCGTTTTGGGGAAGCGCCGGAACGGCCAATTTACATTTCTACCCCCAACAAGTCAATGATTGAATTAAAACCCGTGCACACTTAGGGTTTTATTTTCTTTTTTTGTTTTACGGTAGCGGGCTACGCCCACGTTGTTTACGAGTCATACAGAGTGTCTGAGTCGTATTTCATGCTCACCCATCAAGGTTCAATTTCAAAAAAATTTCAAAATGCCAAAATTTCAAAATTTCAAAAACTTTTTGCGCATTATGGATAGATGATCCAAGTCAAGGTTCAAACCTCAGAGTTCAAAATCAAATTTTGGGTCGACGACCCAACACCCAAATGATTCGTTTCAAAACCCAAATGATTCGTTTCAAATTCAAATTTCGGGTCGTTGGCCCAACATTCCAAGTGATGTCAAATTCAAAATTCGGGTCGATGACCCAATCATTCAAAATTTTCAAATTCAATTTTCGGGTCGATGACCCAGTATTTCAAATGATCCAATTTCAAGATCGATGATCCAAATGTGCTTATGTGATGATTATTGCTAGTACGTTTTTGTGTTTCAAATATAGCAGGATATGCTTCAACTAGGGGCTCTAAAGTCTTCGACTTTAGAGCCATTGCAAACTGGGGGCTCTGAAGCCGTTGGCTTCAGAGACCATTATCAAGATGAAAAGGATGACATCCACCAAGAATTCAATTCAATACAAGAGTATGAAATGGAAGAATTCCGTAGCTGAAAGCAAATGATGAAAGCGGCGGCAACCTCCTCGGAAAGTCCCGTCCCATTCGGACAAGCGCCAGCAGATGATAAATTTTGGGCAAATGTCAGCAGACGATGAATTTTGGACAAACGCCAGCAGATGATAAACTTTGGGCATGAGTCAGCAGCTGCCGAACTACGACGCGGGTTTGATTCCGTCAGAAACGGATACGTAGGCGCCTAAGGATAAGGCTCAATCCACCATATATGCAGTTTTATGGGTCGACGACCAACAACGATAATTCGACGCAACAGAAGCAAGAGTTAATCCCCAACGAAGTTTCAGGTATGATCTCTTCTTATGGTCAAGAGCTTATATACGCAAGTCTAATGGACTATAAACGACCCGAAGAATCCTCAGGTCGAAAGGGACCTGGGGTATACTTTGACTTTCGCCTTGTCCAAGCCTCAGTCAAAGTGGGGGCTCTGTAGATACCCGTATCCGTCGATATTGGAATTTATAGAGAACCCGACAAACACCCGATGATGATAGGACACATGTATTCTTTAGTTGTCATTGTCATTATTTGGAGCTCGTTTTACGAGGTAGAATGGGCGTCGTCGATGAAGTATTTTATTAATTTAAATGATATTTAAATTAATGTTTTTTTAGTGAGTTCATTTTATTAATTTAAATGATATTTAAATTAAAGCTTTTTTAAAGTGATTTCAATTTAATTTATTTTATTTTGAATTTTATTTTCCCAAGTTTATTTTATTGAAAATAAAATAAATATTTGATTTGGAAAATCATTTTATGAGTCATTTATTTTAATGGGTTAATTGATTTGAAAAATCGATTTTAAAAGCGAAGAAAACTCGTTTTGAACAAGCGTTTTGGAGCTCGATTATAGCTCGGTTTTTGAGCCCGTTTTCTTTACGAATTGGCACGAATCTCGAGTACACTAACCAACCTAGACCAATACCCATCCACCCTTGTTCGAACCCCCTATCCACGGCCCAAAATTCCATCCCAAATCGTCCCAAACAGCCCGCAACAAACGAGCAGCCCCCCTGTTTTGGCAGCTCAATCCCGAGCCCAAAACCCGCTCCAAACACTACCAAAACCCGTACCCATTAACCCTAAACCATACCCTAGTATCCTACCCATATTATCCTAGCTTAATCACCAAGAAAACCCTCCCTCAAACCCTCACAAAAACTGCTGGACAGCAGCCATACGGGATGAAGCCCGATTGCCTCTCCCTCTCTTTTAACCTACTTTAACTCCTTATAAATACCACCCCTTCACCATACATTCATTCCTCTAGGTTCTCCATACATCCTACCTTCACTCACAAGCTTTAAACCTCAGAAACAAACCCTAATTGCCTCTCAAAAACCCTCCACAAAACCGACATACAAACTGAAACTGTTTGTGTGTCTTCCTCGAAAATCAATTCGTTCCTCCCTCAAACCTCCATCAAAACTCGATTTTCTTGTTCCTAATTAACCACATAACATCCATCAACACATTAGACAAAGATTTACGAGCCAAATTGCCCTTGAGAGTACACGAAATCCCTCGAAAAACAGAGTGTTATACACTCTGTTTTCGCGGTTTGTTCCAGTCTGTCCAGTTCTGTTTGTGCTCGTTTTTCGTGCCCAATAACTCAAAAAGAGCAGGGGTTTCTTTAAGATCTCTGTTCTCCTCTCTTTCTAGTTTTCAAAACATCTTTTAAATCGAATTTTCATCGTGAAACGAGGGAGAAATCAGCGTTTGAAAGTTGCTGTCCAGATTTGCCAAAAACGCGTGTTTGCTTTGTTTCTTCGTCGACGACGGCCTCTCGAGATAAAATCTACCATCGATTACGACCCAAGACGGTGTCAACGATACATGTAGGTTGAGGGTGCATCAAATCCTCCTCTTTCTCCTTTTTTATTTCGTTTTTTATGTTTGTTCTTTTATAGTTTGTTTTGTTTGTTTATCGCTTTTTATTTATCGTTTAAATTAACTATGAAACTAGTTTAGTCCGAGTATGAGTTAAAGTACCACCATGAACACCGCGTTGACTTGAGATGGGAAAGAAACCGCTACATCAGTCGGTCGTACACCCCCGTCTCATTTACATATCCTCGTGTTCAAGGTAGGGCATTAATAAAACAATTTTAACTTCGTTCTTCGCTTTTGACATCTCTTCTTCTCTCGTGCAATTCGACCCACCTTAGGACCCGTTGCATGTTAGTATGACCCCTGATTGTTAACATATGACTTATTTAGATGACATTAGATCAATTTAATAACCTAATTAGACACTTTAGGGTACATCGACATAGCTTTAAAAATCAACTAACAATTCTCAGAACTTAATTGAATGCATCTTTCTCTTTCACTAATTTTCTCGCTAGCATGGAAGTGCGTGCTTAACACCTTTCCATTTGCACTCGTTGAAAAATTAGAATTGTTTTTAACCTAGTTCGTAATTACTTAATTTAATTTATAATTAATTAACCTTTAATTTGTTTTACTTGTTTCTAATATTGTAAATTTTGTTTTTATTATTTTTTAAGGTTCAAAATATGTAAATTTAATTTAGTGAATTTTTCCGTAATTTATTTTGCTGATTTCGAAATTAAAATGCAATTAACTTTGTTTTCTACAAAAAACCGTGCACTGCACGGGTCTGTTCTGACTTCTGATCCGTGCACTGCACGGGTCTGCCAGTTTTGATTTCTTTTCTTCTTTTGTTTCTTTAATTGTTTACTAATCCTATTTTAATAAATATGGATTGGTGAATAATTTAATGAGTTGGGTTCAATTTAATCAATAAGTTGTACCTAATTTATTTCAAACCTTTGTATTTGTTTAATTTAATTTAATTAGTTTAATTCTAGTCTAATTTGTTTACTAATTAATAAATCGGCTAACATCATTAATTAATCTAACTTAGTTTTAGCCTTTTTGTTTTCATTTATTTTATTTGTTAAGTCATAATAGTTTGAGTTGTTTTTTGTTAGTTTGTATTGTAATTTTGTATCAGGTACATAGGTTTTATTTTAATTGAGTCAAAATAATTTCGATAGTTGTTGTAATTAAATCGAGTTGTAATTTATTTCTCGTTGTGTCGGCATGAAATGCCTGGGTTGTAATAGGATAGATCCCAATGGCTCCCCCATTCCTCCTAAGCCGTGTTTGCGCATCTTTTATTTCAAATCAACCAACATGCTAAAACAACTTTGACAAAGTTAGTATTCATGCATTAAAGGACATAGAAATTATTGTCACATGTTAGGGTTTTAAAACGATGTTTGCATATCATATATCGTAGTAGCTATGACCTTGTTTGAAATCTGACACTTGACTTAGTAGAGGCCGTTATTGACGGGCGGGGTTAGGTGTCCTTATGGGCTTCCTAACACGTACCCTCACCCCTTACTCAAGATCTATGGTTTGTGGATCCGTCTAAATACCATTGGATTACGAGAGTCATTCAAATCGAGTGATATAGGGTACAAGTCTTTATCTTTAATCACTCGTAGTCGATTGGCTTTATGCTTTTCGATGAAAGGTGTAAAGTTGACTTGAACGGTTCCAAGTTCCCATAAAACTTGGTGGCGACTCTAATATGTCTTAATTCGATTCGAAAGAACCTCGAGTCGATTATGCCTAGTGTGGATCCCGCGGACGCAGTTCCCGAGGGCCTTGTCCACACAGTGACCTTTACCGAGTTACGCAGAAGCCTGGTGAAACTCTCAGGACATTCCTTGCAAGATTCAACAAAGAGAAAGTGTCTATACCCAGGTGTGACGTTGGAACAGCAGTGGAGGCATTCAGACAGGGGTTACTACCACATAGTGACTTATATAGTGATCTCACTAAGTATCCCTGCCACACCTTCGAAGATGTTCAGGCCAAGACCCTTGCCTTCATCAGGCTGGAAGAAGATAAAAGCTACAAACTTGGATCACCCAGTGGACCAAGGGATCATGAAAGAAGCAATAGGAAAAGCAACAGAGGGAACAACTACAGACCTACTCCATATTCCAGGCCAGATCAGTCAGAAGTCAACCTGGCTCATGAATATCAAGGTAAGGTTAAGGTTTATCCACCTATCTCCGAACATAACTTTAGTGTTGATATTGCAGGATTAATCAAGAGGCTTGACAACATGGAAACAACTGTTAGATGGCCCAAGAAATCAGAAAATCCAAATCCCAGGAGAGAAAATTCAAAATGGTGCGAATTTCACATGGATATTGGACACACCACGAGATGATTTGTTTCACCCCCGAGGAAGGAAGTAGCCTACCTGCTAAAGTCAGGATACTTGAAAGACCTGATCAAGACGAAGGGCAGGAACGCAAACCAGGATAAGGAAAATCAGGAGCACAGGCAGGATCGTAATCTCCCTCCACCACCACCACTCTATGAAGTAAAATTTATATCTGGCGGTTCAGAGATGTGCAGCCTGACAAGTTCAGCAACAAAAAAGATAGCCAGGACACCGAGGACTGTGTCACCCTGCAAGCTGGATCCTGCTCCAACAATCACTTTCAATGATTGTGACCGGGTGGGCATCCCTGATGTTCATCATGATGGCCTGGTCATTTCTATGCAGATTGGAACAGCCACAGTAAGAAGGATCCTGGTAGATGGAGGCAGCTCAGTAAACCTGATCATGCTTGACGTACTGAAATCCATGAAGATAAACGAGGATCAAATTACCAAAAAATCCAGCGTCCTAGTAGGATTTAGTGGTAAAACCAGGAGCACTCTAGGAGAGATCCACCTCCCAACCTATGTGGAAGGAGTCTCATCCTATGAAAAGTTTGGAGTCCTTGATTGCCTGTCATCCTACAATGCTATCCTGGACAGACCCTGGATTCACAATGTCAAGGCTGTACCTTCAACCTATCATCAGTGTATCAAGGTACCAACAGACTGGGGCATAGCCATGATCAAAGGGGATCACAAGACAGCCCAGGAGTGCTACACAGGAGCCTTGAAGCCTTCCAAGGCAGGTAAGTCCCTGGCATAGCAATTACAGTACCCTGTTAGGAGCACTTATGTAGCACCTCCCAGAATAGAAACAGATCAGGTAATTCTAGACCCTGAGTACCTTGACAGGTATGTTTTAATAGGATCTGACGCACCAGATAGTGTCAGGCCTGAACTGGTAAAATTCCTTAAAAATAAGTCATCTTGGTTTGCTTGGTCACATTTTGATATGACTGGAATTAGCGATGATATTATTACCCATAAGATCAATGTTGACCCATCTTTTAAGCTTGTACAGCAGAAGAGACACAAATTTGCAGCTGAAAGAAACACCATAATAAATGAGGAAGTAGAAAAACTCTTGGATATAGGGATGATCAGGGAAGTAATGTACCCTGAGTGGCTGGCTAACGTAGTTGTTGTGCAGAAAAAGAATGGGAAGTGGAGAGTCTGTGTAGACTACACTGACCTGAACAAAGCTTGCCCTAAAGATCCATTCCCCCTGCCTCATATTGATGCCATGGTAGACGCCCACAAACGAGCAACGGGATGCTAACATTCATGGATGCTTCCGGATTTAATCGAGATAAAAATGCACCCCGCCGACAGGAAGAGTCTGCATTCATTGAGGCATCGAGGCATATCTTTGTTACACTTTGCCATGCCTTTCGGCCTGAAGAATGCAGGGGCAACGTACCAGCGCCTGGTCAACATGATGTTTAAAGACCATATAGGTGACATCATGGAAGTATACATAGATGACATGGTGGTGAAATCCAAGAATGCAGAAGATCATGTGAAGCACCTAGAAATAGCATTTGAGATATTAGAAAAGTATAACATGAAGTGAACCCGCAAAGTGCCACTTTGGAGTCTCTGCGAGCAAATTTCTTGGATATATGGTCACAAAGAGAGGCATAGAAGCAAGCCCTGAACAGATAAAGGCTATCGTGGAACTACAGTCACCCAAGTCTGTCAAAGATATCCAAAAATTGACAGGCCGGGTAGCTGCCCTGAACCGCTTTATATCAAGATCTTCTGAAAGATGCAAAACATTCTATAACCTCCTCAGGAAAAATAAACAATTCCAGTGGACGGATGAGCACGAGGCAGCTTTTCAGGACCTAAAATCCTATTTGTCATCTCCACCCTTACTGGCTAAACCAGAAAAGGGAGAACCTTTGTCAGTATACCTATCTGTCCCTGACACAGCAATCAGCGCAGTCCTGGTGAAAGAACAGGACGGAAAGCAACATCCAGTCTACTATGTAAGTAAAAGCCTGCTAGATGCTGAGTTAAGGTATGGACTACTTGAAAAATATATTTTAGCTTTAATTATGTCATGTACCAAGCTGAGACCTTATTTTGAAAGTCACCCAATTATAGTCAGGACCAACTTACCCATAAAATCTGTCCTGCGTAAGCCTGAACTTTCAGACAGGATGGCCAAATGGTCAGTACAGATTAGCACATATGACATCTCTTTCGAACCCAGGGCAGCAATCAAATCGCAGGCCCTAGCAGACTTTGTGGCTGATTTTAGCCCTAACCTAGAACCAGACCTGATAAAAGAAGTCAATCAGCTAGAGAATAAAACCCCAGACCAGGAATGGACCCTATTCATAGATGGGGCATCCAACGCCAGGGGGACAGGGTTAGGACTAGTACTTAAATCACCACAGGGAGATGTGATAGCTCAGGGCTGTAAGCTGTGAGTTCAAAGCTACCAACAATGAAGCAGAATATGAAGCCCTGATAGCAGGCTTAAAGGTATGTCTAGACCTCGGTGTTCAAAACCTAAAGGTAAAAACTGACTCACTCTTAATTGGTAATCAAATGAAGGGAATTTATACGGCTAAGGATGCAAAAATGATTTCGTATTTAGAATATGCAAAAAACCTTACCGCTAAATTTGCTTCATTTGACATAGATCAAATATCAAGAGACTTGAATACCCAGGCTGATGCTCTGGCCAGCCTAGGTTCAAATTTTACCCCCGCTGTTTTCGATAAAATACCAATTGTGCACTTATTAGAGCAAACCATCAGCAGACCTGAACAGATCAATCCTGTCAATCAGGACAATAACTCTTGGACTAAACCCTATTACGACTGGTTTCTCCAAGGAATACTACCTCATGGTAGGCATGAGGCAAAGGCCTTTAAAATTAGAGCTTCAACTTATGCTATCATCAATAACACCTTGTTCAAGAGATCGCAGGCTGGACCCTACCTGAGATGCTTGGAGCCTGATGAAGCCAAACTAGTACTTCAAGAGATACATGATGACACTGTGGCAACCATAAAGGAGGAAAGAGCCTGGCAAGCAAAGTTCTCAGGACAGGCTACTACTGGCCTACACTGAGGGCTGACTGCCTGGAATACTCTTCAAAATGCGAAGCCTGCCAAATTCATGCACCAATCATACATCAGCCATCTGAACTCCTTCATTCAATCTCTGCACCCTGGCCATTTATAAAGTGGGGCATGGATATTATGGGAAAATTGCCTGTAGCTCCAGGACAAAAAGTCTTGATGTTAGCCATGACTGATTACTTCTACAAATGGATTGAGGCTGACTCTTACAGGCAATTAACCGAAAAGGAAGTAATATCCTTCATCAGGACAAACATTATTTGCAGATATGAAGTCCCATCAGAAATAGTATGTGACAACGGAACTCCGTTCGTGGGGAAAAGGACCCAAGCATTCTGCCAAGAATGGAATATCAACCTGGTAACATCGACCCCTGGATACCCAAAAGCTAATGGCCAGGCAGAGTCAAGCAACAAGGTAGTCATAAGCTGCCTAAAAAAGAAGCTGAAAAGAAGACGAGGCAGATGGGCTGAAGAACTTTCATTAGTACAATGGGCAGACATGACAACTCCAAAGACTGCAACAGGCCAAACACCTTACTCCCTGGTGTATGGCTGTGAAGCTGTCATTCCTGTGGAAGTACGGGTACCAACATCCAGATGCAGCCTAAACAACGTTGAAACAAACAAAGACCTGATGCAAGATAACTTAGTCCTGACAGAAGAACTAAGAGACACTGCCAAAATCAGGATGGCATCATATCAACAAACAGTCGCCAGGACTTACAATAAAAACGTCAGGATCAGGGTCTTTAAAGAAGGAGACCTTGTCCTACGCAAAGTATTTCCAAATAAAAAAGAAAAGTCAGCAGGCAAACTAGCTCCCACATGGGAAGGCCCTTACTTAATTGACTCAATTGTCGGACAAGGAGCATACAGGCTCCAAACACTAGAAGGGGAAATGATCCCAAGGTCCTGGAATGTAACTCATTTAAAACTATTCCATATGTAAAGATCAGGCTACAATCAGGTATAAATTCAATCACTACTCAACCCAACATGCTATGTGATGAATTACATGTTTTACATGCCTTGTTTGTATTTTATATCTGATCAACTAACCCATATATTTACTTCTTTGAATCCTGAACAATTATACATGATAAAAGATTATATGCATAAATAATCAGGATTGAGGGCTACTCTACTGTATATTCCTGAAACAAAAATTATGCACTTAACTGTGCCTGACGAGTTGGTAACCACCACCAGATACATTAAAAAGTCAGGACCAATCAGGCATGAAATAATTGCCTGACCTGACTAAGTTTACTGCCACTTATTACAACCGGCTGGACGCAGCAAGACAGGTGCAAGAGTGTTTTATCCCGACCATCAGTCTAAATGCCCTCTAGACAGGCCAAATACCAAGCCCTCCAGCTAGGCAGGGGACATAAGCCCTCCTGACAGGTCGGATTTCCCACCCCTTCAACCATTATAGCAAAACACTATACTTGGTTGAAATACTCATGACAAATTGAAACGAAAATAATGTGCAGGTTATTTAAAGCAGAATAATGTGCAGATCATGCAAACGAAATATTTGACAGGTCCAACAGGATGAAACTCACAAATCAAGTAAAGACAAAAGTGAAATCAGCCAAAAGAAGGCCATCATGCCTATATTAATAAACCTTTACCCCCTGGGGCAAAGGCGCCAAAATATTCATAAAGGCCAGGGAGAGTCCCCTTGACCCAAAACAGGAAAATAAAAATAATGTTTGTCCAGGGACATCCCCCCTGGATGGGCCAAAATACCAACTGAGAATTAAAAAATATTACTGCTTCTCCTTAGAAGCAGCAGCATCAACAACCTGCTCCCCACCCTTAGCCGGCTCAGCCTCAACGTCCTGCTCCCCTGGGGAGTCGACCTCCTGCTCATTCTCCAAATTATGCAGGTCAGGATACTTTGAAGCAGCAAAAGCCATCTCAGCTGCAGGGTCCCATTTATCCCTGGCCTCGACATGCTCCGACATAGCATCCGCCCTTCCCTTGATATAGAAATAGAGGGAGGCATCATTCAGCTTGAACTCCAAGTCATCCCTCTCCTGGGTAAGCTCTTCATTCCTATCCAAGGCCTCCTGCAATAGCCGCCTGCTTGAAGCTGCCTCAGTCTTAGCAGCATCCCTCTCAGCCTGCACCCTTGTCAAGTCAGCAGTTTTAGCAGCCAAGTCAGCCCTTGCAAATTCCAGCTCAGACTTCAGCCTATCATAATCCGATCTCATCAGATCAATTCTGGCCACCAAAGAAGTAGCCTGATAGGCATTATGGAGATAGGTCGCATCACCCTGATCAAAAAATAAGAAAAGTATGAGTAACTAATACCGACAATAGAAAATTACCAAAACAAAACACACATAGAAATTATTCCAGCTTACCTCCCTCACAAAGAAGGCCAGGGCACCGACCAAGAGGTCGATCGAGTGATCATCAAGCAACCGCTTGAGTAGCAGTCTCAACAGGGTCAAGGGTAAGCATGACATCTGATTTAGAAGCTGCATAGTCCCTGATTTTCACCCTAGCAGCCTCCATATTATCCAACCTGGCTCTCACCTCCCTGACCGGGGCAGAGATATCAACATCTTCAATTTTCCTTTTTTGGGCTGCTAAACTTGTTTCAAATAGGGACAACAAAGCAGATGACCTTGGTAAAATCAGGCTGCTCAGTCAAGTCAATAACAGGCTCAGTATCCCCGCTTCCCTGAGGACCTTTCTCCTTAATCTTAGCCACCCTGGCTGAGAGGTCAGCCATACCAAACCTGGCAAGGCGAATAGACGACCTGGTAGCTGCAACACGAAATGCTATATCAGCAATATAAACCAAGCATCATCAGGAAGCCCAGATAAAAAGAAAAGAAAGTTTAAAATGGACTCACTGCCTGAAGTAGTAGCACTAGCAGCCCCTGAAGCTTTGGCCGCCCTGGGAACACCGTCAGCCTTCAAATACCGAGGAAGGTGACCAACCCTACAACAAAGAGGCCAGGACCTCTCCAAAGGAGGAATAGCAAGGAAAGCAGAAATATTGGGAGTAGGATACTCAATTTCAGTAACCCAGTCATCAACTGCACACATAAGAGGTATGACTTATTATTTTCATTTCATTTTTTCACTAACAGGAAAAACATGCAGGTTAAAGAAAGAAATCAAAAGACTCACCAGCCACACAGGCCTCATGATTTAAATACGCCAGGTCAAGACCCACAGAATTGGTCCTGACAAACATATAGCCATCAGCCCAGCCCTTATCATGGCCGATGTCCAAGTTACTCAGAAGAGGAGTAGTAGACGCCCTGACCTTAAAACTTATACGGCCAGGACTGTTTGTTTTAACAGCATAACAGGTCTTCAAATCATCAAGAGAAAAAGAAATATTGTGTTTTTTTACAGAGGTTCTCAATAGAACATACAACCTTCCACACCATCGGCATCAATTGATAAGATGGAACACCGATCTCCTTAATAACTTCAGCCATAAGAGGAGAAAAAGGAAGCTTACAGCCTGCCCTAAAAGCCCAGTCGTGGATGCAGAACCAACCAGGACAAGCCCAGTCAGCCCTAATAGGAGAATCCTCAGGAATCCAGACTTCAGCATCAGCAGGGATAATCCCCTTATCCTTCAAAATCTTCTCAAACTCAGGCTTCAAACGGTTTGCAGGAGACTGATCCTCATTTAAAGCCTTGGTAGGCTTGAATTGAAAAGCACTATGAGATATTGAGATCATCTCCAATGGAGGATCACTCGGCTTATTTACTGTGGGAGATGGAGCAGCAGAAGAAGCAGGCAAAGTTTCAGAAGAAACTTCCTCAGGATTCTGAGGAGAAGGAGTTGCAGGAACCGCTGCCCTGGTAGATTTTTTCTTTGCGGCCATTATTTGAAGAATTATGGAAGATTGATTAAAGATTTGGGAAGTTAGGAATTAAGAAAAATGAAGAAAAAGAAAGTTAAAGAAAGAAGATGAGAAGAAATTGCGTTGATGAGTTCAACTTAATGAAGCACACAAGTATTTATAGTGAGGAAGATTAGGGTTTCAGCCGCAGAATCATTAAGGAAGTTGCAGTAAATAAACCACGCGTCAGCAGTTGCAGTAAAAGAGCCGTTACAGGAAACTGATCAGGGAAAATTTAACCGTTGGGTGATCTTATCAAAATTGAAGTTATCTCCTCATTTTTTCGTCCGGGCACTACCAATAAGGAGATAAGGGGCAATTGTTAGGCCTGGAAATCCGCAGACCGCCCTGATCAGCATTTCATCTAAACATGATTGCCAGGCTGTCAGGGTGCCAGGCTCTCAGGGCACATGAAGATAGGCGCCAGGCCATGGAGAGGACAACGGTCAAAATATCAGGATGATATTTGATCATATCCGCGTATATTAATGGAAATAAATACGCAGCATTAAGTATAAAGATTATGCAGTAAATACGGTAATTAAGAGGGAGATATTCAGCAATTATTACCAGCAATTATGGAGAATATTCAGCCTTCAATGCTTGATCATACAGCCGTTCAAGATGGGAAAGCTATATAAGAGACACTTTGAAGATATTGGAAACACATCATCATTCATACGCAAGAAGAAATATACACATTACTTAGAGAAATACAAGCATTGTTATTATCATATCATTATTCTCCCAAATCATATAGTGAAATCCTCTCCTGGCTTGGTGCCCCTGATTTTTTCCCATTCAAGGGTTTTCCACGTACAAAATTGTTTGTCTTGTCATTGTTGTTATTTTATTTATAGCTCAATATCGTACCCTGACGACCTGACAAATAATCTATTTAGATCTAGTTAACCCTGCACAATATCACCCTGACCTGATTTCGCCCTGCGCAAAATCCACACAAAACAGTTAGTTAACGTGGTTGTTGCGCAGAAAAAGAATGCTAAATGGAGAGTTTGTGTAGATTACACTGACCTGAACAAAGCCTGCCCTAAGGATCTGTTTCCCCTGCCACAAATTGATGCCATGGTAGATGCCATAGCAGGGCATGAAATGCTGACATTCGTGGATGCCTCCAGTGGATTCAATCAAATAAAAATGCACCCCGCTGACCAGGAGAGTACTGCATTCATTACATACCGAGGGATATACTGTTACACAGCCATGCCTTTCGGCCTGAAGAATGCAGGGGCAACGTACCAGCGCCTGGTCAAAATGATGTTCAAGGATCAAATAGGTGATATCATGGAAGTCTACATAGATGACATGGTAATAAAATCTAAAAGTGCTAAAGATCATGTGAAGCATTTTGAAATAGCATTTCAAATATTGGAAAAATACAACATGAAACTCAACCCTGCAAAGTGCCACTTTGGAGTCTATGCAGGAAAGTTCCTTGGTTACATGGTTACAAAAAGAGGCATAGAAGCCAGTCCAGAACAGATAAAAGCTATCCTGGAACTTCAGTCACCCAAGTCTGTCAAAGATATTCAGAAATTGACAGGCCGTACCGCTAAATTTGCTTTATTTAACATAGACCAAATACCAAGAGACCTGAATACCCAGGCTGATGCTTTAGCAAGCCTAGGTTCAAATTTTACCCTTGCAGTTTTCGACAAAATACCAATTGTTCATTTATTAGAACCAGCTATCAGCAAAAGTGAACAAGTCAACCCTGTCAATCAAGATAGTAATTCTTGGACCAAACCCTATTATGATTGGTTTCTCCAAGGAATATTACCTCAGGGAAGACATGAAGCGAGGGCTTTTAAAATCAGAGCTTCAACCTATTCTATTATGAATAACACTTTGTTTAAGAGATCACAGGCTGGACCATATTTGAGATGTTTAGAACCTGATGAAGCTAAACAAGTACTCCAAAAAATACACGATGGACACTGTGACAACCATAAAGGAGGAAAGAGCCTAGCAAGTAAAGTACTCAGGAGATGCTACTATTGGCCTACACTGAGGGCTGACTGCTTGGAATATTGTTCAAAATGTGAAGCCTGCCAAATCCAAGCACCAATAATACATCAGCCATCTGAACTTCTTCACTCGATTTCTGCACCCTGGCCATTTATGAAATGGGGCATGGATATTGTAGGAAAACTGCCCGTACTCCAGGACAGAAAGTATTCATGTTGGCTATGACTGACTACTTCTCCAAATGGATTGAAGCTGGCTCCTTCTGGCAAGTAACTGAGAAGGAAGTAATATCCTTCATCAGGACGAATATTATTTGCAGATATGGTGTCCCATCAGAGATAGTGTGTGATAACGGGACCCAATTTGTGGGGAAAAAGACTAAAGCATTTTGCCAAGACTGGAATATTAACCTGGTCACATCAACCCCTGGATATCCAAAAGCTAATGGCCAAGCTGAATCTAGTAACAAGGTAGTCATAAGCTGCTTAAAGAAGAAACTGAAGAGAAGACAAGGCAGATGGGCTGAAGAACTTCCATTAGTGCTATGGGCAGACAGGACAACTCCAAAGACATCAACAGGCCAAACACCCTATTCTTTGGTGCATGGATGTGAAGCTGTCATCCCTGCAGAAGTTTGGGTGCCAACATCAAGATATAGCCTGAACAATGTCGAAACAAACAGCAACCTGGTCCTGACAGAAGAACTAAGAGACGCTGCCAAAATTAGAATGGCGTCATATCAACAAGCAGTAGCCAGAACTTACAACAAAAATGTCAGGATTAGAGTCTTCAGGGAAGGAGACCTTGTCCTACGGAAAGTTTTTCCAAATAAAAAAGAAAAATCAGCAGGCAAGCTTACCCCTACATGGGAAGGCCCCTACTTAATTGATTCAATTGTCGGATGACACGGCTATCGCAACCCTATCAAAGATAAAACCTAACGGTCTCAACTAAAATGTAGCAGAGGCAGTCGAGTATCGAATCCACAGGGAGGTAATGTAATTATCAGTTGCCCAATTCTAGTCCTAAAGTAACAATGGGGGGTTTTGTTTGAATTGGTTTCTAAACTACGAGATTAAGGGAAAGGGAAATAAAGACAAGAGCAATAAGACAAGAAAAAGGTTTAAACTATCAGAAGAGAAGGGACATATCGGGAATTCGGTTCACTACGGTAGTCTAATGACTCAGCTGTAAATGGTTCAGACGAATTATATGTGAGACGGATGTTGAAAGGTCCTTTCGGTCCACTTTCTATCCTAAAATACCACTAACTTAACTTTCATCCTCATTAGGGTAGTCTACTGTTCATAGCAGGCCTATTTACTCCAATCTTTCGATCCAGGATTAATTTTAGCCAGATTAAAGGGTGACAAATAAGCGTGCACTCAACTAAGTCGAATAAATACAATTAAATTGCTATGGTGACAGGGTCTCACAACTAGTTCATATAATTCATTTACTACATCGTCACATTTCTACCGCAGATCCCCTAATCCCAACATGAAAGGGGTTTAGCTACTCGTGTCGCTAATTAAACTAACATCAATTAAATTCCCAGCAGTAAACATTATGAAATAAACAATAAATTGCATAAAAGAAATTTAGGGCAGAAGGATAATCGAAGTAACAAGCAATTAAAAGCAAACAAATGATTAATTATTATTAAGAAAGAGAAAGTAATTACAATCCAAGCGAATCCGGCGTAAAGAACACAAAATCCGAGTGAAAATAATCCCAAAGCAAGGTTACAGTGAAGAGGAATAATGTACGTAGCAAAGTTTAACAGTAGAGAGTTTTTAGTAATAAAAGATGCCCTAATTAACCTAGTAAAGCGTGCTTAAGTAGCAAAGCAAATTAGTTTAGCGAAATAAACACTCACGCGGGCTGATTAAAGCCCAAAACCATCAAATCCACTCGATCGAGTGGATTAAAACCACTCGATCGACCAAATCCTCAGCCAAATCTACTCGATCGACTGGAAAGTTACTCGATCGAGTAACTGGTCTTCCTGCAACTTAAGGATCGAGTAGTAAACTGCTCGATCGACCACTCTGGGACGTAGAAACCACTCGATCGAGTGGTTAAACAGCTCGATCGAGTACTTTGACTTCATTTCAGCTCAAGTCCGCGCCTAAATGCCTCGTATTGCGTGCCACGACGCTTCCAAATGCAGTATCTCACTCTGGAACAATCCCGTCTCCTCTAAATACATGCAAAAAGGACGAAAAAGGGTACGATTCCACTACTTTCGCGTTCATTTCTACAAAATGGACAAAACGAACCAAAGTAGCCAATTCGGGGCAAAATACCATAAAAACAATATGAAAATGCATAGAAATACGTGCTGAAATAGGCAAAAAAAGATTATACATTAGGCACGTATCATCGGACAAGGAGCATACAGGCTCCAAACATTAGAAGGAGAAATGATCTCAAGATCTTGGAATGTAACACATTTGAAATTATTCCATGTATAAATTCTATGTCAGCCCTGAACCAGGTAAAAACTATATCTTTACTATCACTGTTTCAACATGACATGCTATCTGAAAAATTACGTGCTTCACATGTCCTATGTGCAATTCATGTCTATATATGCAACTAACCCAATTTCTCTTATTTTTGAATCCTGAACAATTATACATAATAAAAGTTTATATGCATAAATATTCAGGATTGAGGGCTACTCTACTATATATCAGACCTCCTATTTACATACTTTTTAATCTTTTTGCACTTCATTGTGCCTACTGAAGTTCGTAACCATCACCGGATACGGTAAATAACGGGACCAATCAGGCATGAAATAATTGCCTGACCTGATTGATTTACTGCACACATCTAAAACCGGCTGGACGCAGCAAGACGGTGCAAGGGTGTTTTATCCTGACCATCAGTCTAAATGCCCTCCTGTCAGGCCGAGTACCGAGCCCTCCAGTCAAGCAGGGGACATAAGCCCTCCTGACAGGCCGGTTTTCCCACCCCTTCAACCACTATGGTAAATACCATACATGGTTGAATAACTTACGATGGCTTCAATCGTAAGACAGGTTAACAGGTTTAAAAAATCTAACAGGTTAACAAAGTCGAGATTTTAACAGGTTGACAGGACTGGAGAAACAAGGTTCACAGGTTCAAAGAAAATCAAAAGGAACGAAACATCAAGAAATAAGTAAAAAAAGCCAAGGAAGGCAATTACCATCATATTAATAAAGCCCTTACCCCCAGGGTCAAAAGTACCAAAATATTCGTTAAGGCCAGGGATAACCTCCCTGACCTACCCAAAAACAAGAAAATAAGATTGTTTGTCCAGGGACATCCCCCTGGATGAGCCAATACCATCAAAGAAAATATAAAATTACTGCTCGCCTTTGGAGACAGCATCAACACTTCCACTTTTGGCTTGATCAGCCTCAGCATCAACATCCTGCTCCCCTGGAGAATCGACCTCCTGTTCATTGCCCATATTATGCAGGTCAGGATACTTAGAGGCAGCGAAGGCCATCTCAGCTTCAGGGTTCCAGCTTGCCCTGGCCTCCATAGACTCCGACATGGCAGCCACTTTCCCCTTGATATAGAAGTACAGGGAGGCATCATCAAGCTTGAAATCCAAATCATCCCTTTCCAGGGTAAGCTCTTCATTCCTGTCTAGCGCCTCCTACAAAAGTTGTTTGCTTGAGCTTGCCTCAACCTTGGCAGCATCCCTCTCAGCCTGCACCCTCGCCAAATCAGCAGCCCCTGCAGCCAGATCAGTCCGAGCAAATTCCAGTTCAGACTTCAGCTTATCATAATCAAATCTCATATGATCAATCCTGGCCACCAAAGAAGTAGCATGATAAGTGTTATGGAGACAGGCCGCAGCACCCTGAACAGAAACAAGAACAGTATAAATATTATGTCATAATAACAAAAACCTCTAAATAAAATATGTATACATATCACAAAAAAATATATAGGAAAAAATGTATATATATATATATATATATATATATATATATATATATATATATATATATATATATATATATATATATATATTTATAATAAACTACACACCTCTCTCACAGCAGCCAAGGCACCTGCCAAAAGGCTGACAGCATGATCTACTGAAGCAACCGCCTGAGTAGCACTCTCAATAGGATCAAGGGTGAGCATAACATCTGATTTGGAAGTGGCATAATCATTAATATTTACCCTGGCAGCCTCCAAATTATCCACCCTAGCTCGCACTTCCCTGACTGGGGCAGACAGATCAACTTCCTCCATCTTTCTCTTCTGGGCTACTGAACTTGTTTCAGCAAGGGCAACAGAAGCAGCAAAAACCTTGGAAGTGGTAGGCAGCTCGGTTAAATCAATGACAGGCCCAGTATCGCCACCTCCTTGGGAACTCTCCTCCTTGACCTTGGCCAGCCTGGCAGAAAGATCAGCCATACCAAATTTGGCAAGGCGAGTAGATGATCTAGTGGCTATAACACGAGACACTATATTAGCAATAAAGACAGGCTGTCATGAAAAAGCCGAAATAAAAAGAAAAGCAAAACCAAAAAGAGAACAAAATAGACTTACTGCCTGAAGTAGAAGCACTGGCAACTTTTGAAGATTTCGGCATTCTAGCAGCGTCTTCAGTCTTCAGGCAACGAGGAAGATGACCAGTCCCACAACAAAGAGGTCAAGTCCTCTCCAATTGAGAAATAGCAAGGAAGGCAGAAACACTTGCAATGGGATATTCAATTTCATTTGACCAATCATCAACTATGAACAAAAAGAGGTAAAAATTATTTAAATTCATTTCCTTTAAAACTAACAAATAAACATGCAGGATAAAAAGAAAAAAGTCAGAGTACTCACCACCAACACATGCATCATAATTCAAGTACGCCAGATCAGGGCCCGCAGAATTGGCGATGATGAACATATACCCAGCGGCCCAGTTCTTGTCATGACCGCTGTCCAGATTGCTGAGAAGAGGACTAGTAGAAGGCCTGACCTTGAAACTTATGCGTCCAGGACTGTTGGTCTTGACAGCATAACAAGCTTTCAAATCCTCCAGGGAGAAGGAAATATTATGTTTTTTGTAGAGATGTTCAACGGAGTAGACTACCTTCCACACCATAGGCATCAGTTGATAGGAAGGCACACCAATTTTCTTGATGACATCCACCATAAATGGAGAGAAAGGAAGCTTGCAACCAACCCTAAAGGCCCAGTCATGAATACAGATCCAACCAGGACATGCCGAGTCAGCCCTGACAGGAGAATTTTCAGGGATACAGACTTCGGAATCAACAGGAATGATCCCCTTATCCTTCAAAACTTTTTCAAATTCAGGTTTCAGATGGTTTGGAAGAGACTGATCATCTTTTAGAGCTTTTGTGGGTTTAAATTCAAATTCTCTGTGAAAAATTGGAACCATTTCAAGAGGAGGATTAATTGGTTTTTCAACCGCAAGAGGTTGAGCAGTAGAAGACGCTGGTATATTTTAGAGGTGGTTTTTTCAGGATTTGGAACGAATGGAGTTCCAGGAGACATTACTCCCCTGGAAGATTTCTTTTTTGCAACCATTTTTTGAAGATTTATTGAAGATGTGTTGAAGATGAAAAAAATCTGGAAATTAAAAGAATTTAGAAGAAGAAGATTATTAGAAGAGAATAGAGCGGATTTTGGTGAAGATCAATTCAATGAAGTAAAGAGTATTTATACTCGGTAAAATTAGGGTTTCAACCGCAAGTTACAGAGTAATTATTGAAGAAGTTGCAGTAATTGCAGCACGCGTCAACAAACCGCCAATTAGTCGTTACAGGATCCAATCAATCATAATCCCGCCGTTGTAAGCAGTTTTCCAAAGTTAGAAATTATCTCCTTCTTTCTGGCCTGACCCAGCGAAGATAAGGAGATAAGGGGCAATTGTTAGGCCTAGAAATCCACAGATACTTCAGGATGGCATTTTACCCTGGCCTGGCTATCAAGGTGTCAGGGCGTCAAGCTACCAGGGTGCAAGAAGACAGGCGCCAAGCCACGGAGAGGACAACGGTCAAAACAGCAGGATGATATTTGACCATATGACTATATTATAAACAATATTCGCGTAATAATTGGAGCATTAATGGAGAAGATTTAGCAATAAAGGACATCAATTAAGGGAGAAATAATGAGCATTATTCCGGATAATTAAGGCAGAATATTCAGCATTGATGAAGGAAGATCCGGCAGCCGTTCAGCATTGAACTATATAAAGGAACACTTATATCATTTGCAAAGGACAACGCAATACTCTAGCAATACTCATCTACAATACTCAAGCTAAATTATAGCCATTTATGCGAATTACTCAATATTATAGTGAAATCCTCTCATGGCTTGGTGCCCGTGGTTTTTTACCATTTAAGGGTTTTCCACGTACAAAATTTCTTGTCTCATTATAGTTTTGTTGACCTTGTTTTACTTTGCTAGTTTCGTACTCTGCCCTACATATTCTCGAATAAGTTTGAGCTAGTTAACCCTGCCTAGACCTACCCTGACCTGATTTCGCCTTGCGCAAAATCCATACAAAACAGTACCTAAAAAAAAGACAGGGGAAGCTCTCAGATCTTGGAAGTTAAAGATTGTTGAGAACCACTTGTTCAACAAGGAAACCGGGGAGATGAACAAGAAACCACCAAAAAAGAAGTATCCGTATGCCAGTCAGGACCATTGGGATAGCTATATCGCTTATAGGCGGTCTGACAAGTTTAAGGTAACCTAATAATAATAAGTAAAGAAGTATACTTAGTTTAGTGTTTGATCATGCATACGTTTCTTGATACAATTTATTTGATGAATGCTATGAGTGAGAGGAACAAGGCGAACATTTCAAAGAAAAAGACCGTCTTTAACGGCTCTCGAGGTGGTTATAGATTGATTAAGAAGAAATTTGTAAGTACATAATTCTTATAGTATTAGACTATTAGGTGATGAATGTTATATATGTTCATAGTAATCATACATATTTTGAGAGGATATCAATGTGATGAATGAATTGTAGGCAAAGCTTGGAAAATTCAGTCGTCACGTTTCTTGGGTGGAAGGTCACACTCCTAAGAATGGAAAGACGGAAACTGAATATGATAAGGACATCAAAGAGAAAATTGTATGTTTGAATAAATATGTCACTCCTACTACTGGTAGTCGGAGTTATATAATTGTGAGTTGCTTAATGGTTTTATGTGTATGTAGAGGATCTGTGAGAAGAAGGTACAGAAGGAAAATAGAAGCCTGAAGGACGTGATGACATTCTTGCTAGGGCAATCGGCAAAGCAGAGCATCCAGGTCGTGTGAGAGGGGTAGGAACGTATGTTGGTATCACGAAATATTTTGGGAAAACTACTCGACGTGGTGATGATTCCAAGAAGGTAATCTATAAATACTGGATTTGAACCAACGTAATTGGATATGGTTCAATAAGTCATAAAGGAAGCAGAGGAGGAGGAGGAGGAGGAGGAGGAGGAGGAGGAAAAAGAGGTAATAATATTTATGTCTTATATACAGTGTTATATGATTTGGAAAATCAGTACGTGTTATATGGACAAGTGTTATTGTACAGAAGGAAGCCGAGAATGACATGACAAGGGAGAAGGACATGGGAAAGGAGATTGAAGTGGGAGTCGAGGATCGATATCAGGCAGTTGAAGAGGAAGAGGATGCCAGGAAGGTCGTGACACAGGATGAAGTGGAGGTAGTTGATGATCAGATGTTCTTCTCAACACCGAAAAAGGTAATAGCTGCTAGTTTATAATTATTCATATCATACACGTTTTTTACTTATGAAATTTATTAAAGGTAGTGAATGTATGTGTACTAATTGATTAAAGCTGACATGAAGGGCGATTGCAAGGTGGTTTGTCCTCTGTCCTATTTACAGGGGAAACAAAAAGTTGCTGTTGTCAGGGGATACGTGTTCAATTACGACCGACTTCAGCAAGTTAAGGTTCACGGTATACCCCCTTCGTCACAATTGCAGGAATTGGAAGTGTCCCAATTATATAAAGACGAGTATGGAGAAGTAAAAGTACCATTTCCTAATGAGGAGGTCCCGTATTTGAGAGAAGCCCTAAGCTCTTATGTGCAATAGCCTGACAACCTCGTCAATGTTGTCATCCCCGAGGTACCTATATGCAGACGTTAATTATTACTTATTCTTTAAATAGATTAGGGTACAAATCTTAACATATCGTAAGTACTTTAATCTTAACATTTGCAGAACTTAAGCAAAGCCATGATAGCAGCTAAAGCAATTACTACTACGTTAACGAAAGTTGTTGCAGTCAAGCCTGCTTATGATTCTTATTATGAATTATGTGAATATAAGAAAAAAGATGAAAACTGCTTCGCTGAAGGCTTTGCACAACCTGGCTGTAAAGAGGTCACCTACAGGGGATGTAGTCATGATTAACATTGAAAAGGAAGTTATGGGCGCAACTGATATAGCCATACTGGACCCGAAGCAACTGATGGAATTTGTCGACCTTGACAATTAGATGTTCACATTTTGATTTGGATGAAGTAAGTTTTATTAATAAAATTATTTTGTCATTTTCATTTACGAATAATGATGTTTGTTTAAATTATCAATTACAATTACAATCTTTGTTCCATGTGGCGTAATAGGAACCTCAATAATCAGTTCGCTGAGTGGAAGGTCCAAATTCACACCTACGAATTCTTGAGTCCTAAGGCGTTCTCTGTGCACAGAATTTAATACGAAGAACAAATCAATAGTATCGCTCGTCGGTTGATGTCGTCCAAAAAACCATGGCTTGCCCCCTACAATGAGAATATATATGTATAGTACGTGATTATTGTAATGAGTCACGGTTATATAAATTTATTATTAACATGCTTAAATGCGTGTAAATGAACTAACAGTTCAAGTCCCAAATTGAATAGGAAGCATTGGGTGCTACTGGAAATCCAAGTAAAAACAAAAACATTGTACTGGATTGACTCTCACGAAGGCAAACCCTCTGACAGTTGTGTAAGGATGATAATTGAGTAAGTTTAAAACCTTCAATAATGTCATTTGTTATTATGTGACTTGAGCCATATATATGCAAATAATAATGGCATGTGTGTATATTTATGAATTAGTGTTTTTGAAGCAAAAAAAAAAAAACAGATTATGTCCACTTGGGAAATATGAAAGCAACACTGATCCCAATTTTATCACGCCAATAGTAAGTGTGTTCTTAATAATTACTCGTATCATTTAATTAATGTTTATGCGAGAGGTTGATTATCTAATTCAGCTGATTTGTGTGTGATTTATATA
Organism: Silene latifolia; assembly: GCF_048544455.1. NCBI lineage: Eukaryota > Viridiplantae > Streptophyta > Magnoliopsida > Caryophyllales > Caryophyllaceae > Silene > Silene latifolia. The sequence goes on along the minus strand of NC_133526.1, from coordinate 32,426,955 downwards.
ATAGTCTCCTAAACACTACAAAGAAAAGGTTCCATAGCGACGGAAAACTCCGTCGCAAATATGCCAATCTCGTCGCAAAAACAGAACTTGCGACGGAATTGCGACGGATTTAATCCGTCGCTTTATTTCGTCGCAAAATTTAGTTTTGCGACGGGAATTCCGTTGCACAGGAAAATATGCGACGGATCAAAGCGTCGCAGAAACCCGTCGCAAAATATGGACTTGCGACGGAATTTCTGTCGCAGTTCACTGTTCATGGGAGGCCACGTAGACACAATGGTCAACCAGAAAGTCAACATTTGCGACGGAAAATCCGTCGCAAATCACTGTTCATACAGGCCACGTAGGCACATTATTCAACCAGAAAGTCAACATTTGCGACGGAAAATCCATCGCAGAATACTGTTCATAAGGGCCACGTGTCCCCAAAGTCAACCAGAAAGTCAATATTTGCGAGGGAAAATCCGTCGCAAATTCCGTCGCAAGGCTGAATGAACCAGGGGGTTTACAGCGCTTTTCCAGCTCCCCCATTGCTTTGAAAGCAATTACATATACTCCCGGTTTCCTACAAACATACAGAAAATCCAGCAATTGACAAATTCACAACTCGTTCAAGACGAGATTTCCAAACAACGTCTTCGCATTAACTTAAAATAAAAGGTTTACAACCGTTTAGTACAATAATTGTTCAACAAAGAAAGCTAAATAAGTCCATAAACTACGGGGTAGGAGTGATAACTACTAATCAACTAACAACTACTAATCAATACATGGGAGTAGGAGTAGGCCTAGCATTGTCGCCACCATCATCATCAAAGTCATTTCTAGCTTGAGATACACCTCCGGGGTTACAAGTTTGAGTGGTAAAACCTTGTTGGCTCAAGAACTCCTCTATTGCCGCAAGCCTTTGAGATTGTTCGCCCTCGACTTGCTTAAGTCGGGCATTCTCTTTTGCGACTCTACCAACAAAACCCGGAGTATGAGGAGTAGAAAAGAGATTACCAGTCGAGCGGCGGTGGTGCTCCCAAATTTGTGGTGCTGCATTTCCCGCGCCAAGTACTCTACCTTTCTTATCAAATCCTCCATGTTCTTCAATATAAATCTCATTATCATCGATGTTCTCGACCCCTTGACTCTGAAGCTGAGTTTTCTTTGAGATGATTTTACCCTATATCAATAAAAAAACGAAAGATTAGATACCATCTACTAAATAATCATGATTGAAAAAATGAGTTAAAAATTAAATAATTATAATAACTTACGAAGAGTTGACCAGTTTTTTTGGATAACCATCCTTTTGTGCTATGCTTCTTTGTCTTCTCCAACAACTGCAAAGCGGACGGAATTTCTCCTTTCCCATCTTTATCAACCTACAATTTTGATACTTGTTAAATATAATTACTAACTTTAAATAAAGTTAAAGAAAAAAAAGGTAATAAATTTAAAAAGGAAGTGAAGAAATTACCATTGAGTCCATATATTGCAATGTGTTTTTTCGACCCATTAGGTGAGTACCCAACGCCTTCCATTTCTCGTCACTTCCTAACCTACGGTTGGCCGAATTCTGCTCCGATCTTCCCGTGAAACTAGGATCTTCAAGTGGTCTATTCTTCAATTGACGGTGCAACTCAACACTAATCCAATCCGGCTTTTCATGCTCTTCCTTATGATAAGCTCGATAAATCATTTGCCGTAAACGGGTCTTCATGGCATCTTCCCAAGCCTTCTTAACCCTTGCCTTGTCGCGGGGATCGTAACTAACACGCCACTGTTCAATAAACAATAAAGTTAGAAAATTGTAAATAAATATAAAATAAATGAATAAAATACCTAATATTAAATTAAATGACAATTGCTAATACCTCAAACCAATTCCACCAATCCTTCTTTAGAGTAGATGACGCCGATTTCCAATTAGGAGCATGTTCTTTGTAGTTGCATCCAATATTATTCGATATCAAGTTCACAACTTTTTCATCACTGAACCAGAAAAAAAGAATGACAATATAATATATATATATATATATATATATATATATATATATATATATATATATATATATATATATATATATATATAAATCGTTATAAAAATAATTAATTACGAAAAAATAACATACTTACCAAACGCCATCTTGCTCAAGAGAATCGAGAGGAATTTTGTCAACTGGCACATTTTGTTGTTCTTGTTGATGACCTGCTGGTATTTCTTCATTCTCGTTTTCATGTCCTTGGTTTCCTGCATTACTATTACTACCATGTCTTCGTCTCCTCGACGCCATAGAAACCAACTAAATTCTTCAACATTGTTAGAAATCAAATAATAGCAACAAAATAAAATATTAAATAATAGCAACAAAGTAAGAAATTGACAAAGTAAGAAATCAAATAATCATATAATAGCAACCAAATAAGAAATTGGCAAAGTAAGAAATCAATTAATCATATAATAGCAACAAAGTAAGAAATTGGCAAAGTAAGAAATCAAATAATCATATAATAGCAACCAAATACTTCCTCCCATCCACTCCAAAGGTAACATGGACCCACTTTTTGTGAGAGGAAAAGTGGGTCCATGTTACCTTTGGAGTGGATGGGAGGAAGTAAGAAATTGGCAAAGTAAGAAATCAAATAATCATATAATAGCAACCAAATAAGAAATTGGCAAAGTAAGAAATCAAATAATCATATAATAGCAACAAAGTAAGAAATTAAATAGTACTCCCTCCCTCTCGGTCAAGTAATCAAATAATAGCAACAAAGTAAAAAAATAAGATTGAATAAAAAGTAAGATTGAATGAAAACAAACTAGATTTCATTAAATTAAGCCATACGGCATCTACAACTAATAGTACCAACAAAGTAATAAGATTGAAAGAAAGGGTACAAAACATTTACAACTAATATAAATCCTAGTCATCATCATCATCATCATCATCACTTAAATTAGTGTTTTCGTTGCGTTCAAAAAGCGAATCTAAAAAATCCTCATCATCATCTTCTTCTAAATACTTCTTCAAAGCCTCCTCTCCTAACTCTTCCTCATCTTCCTCCTCTTATATCATCATTTCGTACTTGCATTTCATCTCCTTGCATTTCTTCTTGTTCCTCCTCCACATTTTCATTCTCATCTTCTATTTCAATTATTGCCAATGTTGTATCACCATTATTAGCATCTTCTTGAAAGATAGATTCATCAGTAGAAGCATCAACTTGTGATCTTGCCTTTATTTTAAATACTGCTGACCACTGATCTTTATCTCTTTTGATATTTGGATAAGGAGCATAGCAAACTTGTTCCACTTGATATGCTAACACAAATGGGTCATATTTTGGAAATTTTTTGCTCCGATTAACATCAACAAGTTTATATTCCTTATGTACTTGTATTCCTCTTTCTGAGTTATCTATCCAATTACATTTGAATAAAATAACGTTGTAAGGGTTTTTTCACGATATAAGACAACTCAACAACTTCATTTAGGGTTCCATAGTAGTCAGCTCCTTCAGTCGAACTCACACACACTCCATTGTTAATTGTCGACTTTTCCAAATCTTTCCCATCTATGAAAGCTCCAAATTTGTATCCATTGATGGAATGACGCTTTCATGTTCTTACTTTTCTTGAAGGTCCATTTGCTAAGGCAACTACAACTGGATCTTTTAAATTATTTACCTAGAATTAATGATAATGAACCAATTATTTACCAAATAATAATATAATTTAAATAAGCATTATAGAATATATATTATTTACTTACTTGACCTCTAAGCCAGTCAGGGAATTTTGTTTCAAATTTGTAACGCCCCGTAATTTCGGACCGTTAATATATTTCGAAAATAATTTATTAATCAAATAAAATTTGATATTTAAGTATTTAAACTAAAAATAATTCAAAGAAATATAATTTTATTATATTTTGAAGAAAAGTATTTATTTTGATAGTTTCAAAATGTTTAAAAATAGTTTAAACCGTGTAAAACTTTTTATTTCGAAATAAGGGCTTTTCGGGGAAAATGGCAATTCTTTTGAACATTGGGTAAACGAATTTGGAAATGGGTCGTATAAGTATTCAATTTTCTTGTAATCTCGTGTTTAAGAACTTTGGTCTTGTCGGAATTTGCGTTTGACAAGCGGTTCTAATTATTATCGAAACGAGCCGAAACCGACTCGTAAAATCCCGACTTAAACCCGTCTCCCTCCTTTCCTTTCTCCCTACCCGCGGCACCCTCCCCCTTTCCCTTTCTTTTTCTGATTTTTCCTTTTGTTCTTCTTCGTTAACATTCCAAATCACCAAAATCATCATTTTCATCTTAAATCCAAGCAATTTCACCATAACTTTTGCATTTCTTATCGGATTTTCATAAAATTTATATTTCCGGAATCCTCTCGTCGAGATCTACAACCTGGTATAATTTAATTTCAGTTTTCTTGAAGTTGTTTTAAGACGAATTTTGACACAAATTCGGTATTTATACTTATAATTGTGTTTTTATTGTTTATTTAGGTGAAGAATTGGAGGACGAGTTTGGGGACTCGTATATTGTCGAAGATAGCGGATAGTTGCTTGTTAGGGTTTGGGTTTTAAGGTGCTAATTGCTCATTTTCTAGCTTAAGGTAACATATTTCGAGTTACTCGACGATTAATCGTCACACTTCTTGTTGTTTTTGTATGTTTTGTGATTTTTGTTGAGTAGTAAATTTTCACATGTTTAAAATGGTTGCATGCACGTCATTTGTTAGATTAAATTCTCATAGTAGTATGGAAATGATATGGGAACGATTAGATAATGCTTAAAACGAGTTAAAATGAAGAAAAACGGAAAAAAATGAGGAGTAGGGGTGGCGGCAGCAGGCCGACAGGCCCATGGCAGGCCCACGGCTGGCCCACGGCTGGCCCGGGTCGGCCCGTTGCTTGTTTCGCGGTTTTCCATGCTTTGTTCGTCATTTTAGGTTCATTAATGATATAATTAGAATAAGTGACATATGGTTAAACTTAGGAAATGAATCATATTAGTAGTTAAAAATTATGTTAATGGTAAAAATTATGCTTATATTGATAGTTTTCACATGTTAGGATAGTTTTTAAAATGAAATTGTAATGAATAGGCTCAAAATAAATTTTATAGCAATAATTGCCATGTTTTGATGATTGTGCCGAAAACTGAGCCTTGGTCCCTTTGACTGATTCGATGTCAGTCAATTGTGTGATTGGTCAGCCGCAATTTAACCCGTACCTGTCGCAGGGCTGGGGTTGCGGGTAAAAATTTGGTTGGATGAAATTTTATATGAATTGGATAATCGGCCTTTTTCTTGTTTTAGGCCATTTATCAAGTTTTTAAGTTCACATGTATAGTTGGTTGAATTTAATAGTGTCTTATATTGTAGAAATGGCCCTAGATTCCCTGAAGCCTTTAATATTATTAATATTGCTAGAATTGAAAATTGGTATTGGTTTTAAATACTTCTTGCAGGTTGTTGTGTTTGTCATAGATAGGTCTTTATAGTCTCTGACGAGTATATGTTCACTGCTTAATAGCCTTTGTGTTCCTGACTAGTGGATTTATGTCCAAGTTGGGGCATGACCTCGTTACTTATTTTGATAGTAAGTGGTCAGCTTAAGTACTAGCCAACCCTTTGGTGGACTCCTTAGGGTACTCACTTTGTTTTAGAAAAATTGTGGGTCTTGGGTGCGGTGGTGTGTATCCGCATGTCTAGGGTCTGCAGATTTTAGGCTAGGGTTGTGTTGTGTCTTGGCCATGTTTTATTAATATTAACCGATGAGCCAAGATACCGGTTCGATTACCTTCCCTACCTCGTGGTATAGACTCGAGTTCTGAGTGACTATTGACGGTGCTAAGAACTTATGCCTGTCTTTGATATATTGCCCTTTCTTGTATGGTAATTTTATGAATTGTAATAGGTGAGATGTAAGCCGGTTACAATTGATAAAGTTTGGATTACTGCTTGTTATATGTTTCACATGATAGTTTAGTTTGGTCAGTTAGGACTCATATGTTAGAATAATTGATAATTGAATTATTTATCATGTTGTTTACATGTTTCATTACATGTTACATTAAATATGACGATTCGTGGCTGGGAGGACTCGAAGTTACTCCCCACTGAATTGTGGCTTTCGTGTTTGTATAAAATGCGATTGACAGATACTTGATGCTTAGTTGGGGTTCACGGACGAGCTAGTGAGCAAGAGAACCTTGGACCTAGTTTGGCTATTCTTATAGTAAACCTTTTAACTTTTGGTTTTGTATATAATTTGAAGGGACATATGTCTCCCTTTTCTATTTTGGGTTTGTATCATTACATTTTCTTATCGTTAGCTATGGCATGTAAATTAGTTCGTTAGCATTGCAGGTTTTGGCACCCGCCTCTTGGGAATGTTCGAAATGTTTGTGATTGGTTTAGAAAAATTTTTGAAATTACAGGTTTTGTCTAGTTGAACCAATTACAAACACATCCTGTCAGTTTTTCTGTAGAATTTACGCGTTTATTTATTTCTAATTTTTAAGGGTGTCACAGTTGGTATCAGAGCCTATTGCTCCCGACGCACGTTTGTGCACCCCACTTAAAATCACTTGACCTTTAAATAATAAACTTGAGAGTTGGGTAGGATGGGTAGATTTAGGATTTTATGTGGTAGTCTGTTTGTGATTGCTAATTGTTAGGTACTAATTAATTTTCTCTTTTGTAAGATGGCTCCGCCAAGAAGAGACATTGATGATGCTATCTTACTAGTTCTTACTCAAATTCTCCAAAACCAACAAAATCAACAGAATCAACAAGCTCCTCCTCTGCCTGCTGAGGGTACTCCAGGCACCTATACTTGGGTGGCTAATCAATTAACCCGAATCAACACTCCCACTTATGGTGGAGAGATTGATCCAGCTGCTCTTACAGGGTGGTTTCGGGAGTTGGAGAAAAGCTTTACATTGTATGATGTCAAGGAGGAACATAAAGTGAAACTAGCCTCTCACTTCTTAGTACGAGAAGCAGATCGGTGGTGGTCCATGACTGGGCCTACCGTTTCAGCTGAACCAGGATTTGACTGGGAACGTTTCAAGGAATTAGTGGAGGCCCGATTCTATCCACAAGAACTTAAACAGCAGAAGTTGAAGGGGTTCATGGAGTTGAAGCAAGGAAGCCTTCATGTTCAGGCCTTCACCGATAAATTCAACGAGTTGGCTCATTATGCAACTAGATTGGTGAAGGATGACAATGAAAAAGCTTTCTTTTATCTTGAAAAGCTCTCTCCTAAGATCAAAAGTATGGTCCGCCGAGACTCCACTAGCTTTGTTTCAATTTACAATGATGCTTTGTGGGCTGAAAATTCCCTAAAAGACATTGAAAACGAAGCTCGTGCAACCAGTTCTAACCTTGGCAAGAGGCCTTTATATCCCTCTTCCAGGCCCTTTACTCCTTCACCTAGGTTCATCTCTTCTCCCTCTGACTCAAACAAGAGGAGATTTGTTTCTAATGTTCAAGTTAACCGGGGTGGTCAATCTTAAGCTTTTAATGACAATAAAGGTACTAAAGACCGAGTGTGCTATAATTGCAAGAAACCAGCACACCCTGGCAAATGCTTCGTTGATCCTATTATATGCTTTTCTTGTAACAAACCGGGCCACAAGGCCAATGTTTGCCCGGAGAGGAAGGTGACGGCTCCTACTACTCCTGCCGCCCAGTGAGGCCAGTGAGGCCGAAGGGTCGGATCTTTGTCATGAGCCGAGCAGAAGCTGAGGCACATCCTGATATCATTACTGGTACATTTTCTATTTTTGATATTCCTTGTTTGGTACTATTTGATACGGGTGCCTCTTTATCTTTTGTTTCAATAAAACTCTCCAATAAATTATCACTTGAATCATCACAAGAAGAAAGCACATCTATATCCTTACCCTCTGGTGATGTCTTTTCCTGTTCTAAAATCTATCCGGAAGTCCCTATTCTATTGCGGGATCTATATTCCCAGCAAATCTTTTCCAATTTCCGCTTGAAGAATTTGATGTCATTTTGGGCATGGATTGGTTACATAATTATCATGCTCGATTTGAATGTCGAGATCAGAAAATAATTCTTACAAGCCCTTCAGGTCACCGTGTGTCTTATCAAATGGTTAAAAGACAAACCGGTACTAAATTAATTTCTGCTATGAAGTTTGTCAATGCGATGAAAAAGGGTCATCAAGCCTTCTTGTGTATGGTGACTCCTTCTGATTCTTCCTCTCTGCCTCCTAAAGAGAACATTCCTGTAGTATGTGAATTTCCCGATGTTTTTCCTGATGAGCTACCGGGAATTCCTCTTGAAAGGGAAGTTGAATTTGCTATTGATCTTATTCCTGGTACCGGCCCTATTGCTAAAGCTCCTTATAGGCTGGCACCGTCTGAAATGAAAGAGCTGAAGACTCAGCTGGATGATTTGTTTATCAAAGGTTTTATCCGACCTAGCTCTTCACCTTGGGGTGCTCCTGTTCTCTTTGTAAGAAAGAAGGATGGATCTATGCGATTATGCATAGATTATCGTGAACTTAACCGAGTTACTATCAAGAATAAATATCCTCTTCCTAGAATCGATGATCTTTTCGACCAACTCCGTGGTGCTTCTACTTTTTCTAAAATTGATCTTCGTTCAGGCTATCATCAAATTCCAGTCCGAGAAGCTGACATTCCTAAAACCGCCTTCAGTACGAGATATGGTCATTTCGAGTTTATGGTGATGCCATTCGGTTTGACCAATGCTCCAGCAGTATTCATGGATCAGATGAACCGTACTTTCAGAGAACACCTTGACAAATGCGTTGTGGTGTTCATTGATGACATCTTGATCTATTCTAAATCTGAAGAAGAACATGTCCAACACCTTCTTGTTATTTTAGAGATTTTGCGCCGTGAAAAATGGTATGCTAAATTCTCTAAATGTGAATTCTGGTTATCTAAAGTGACTTTCCTTGGGCACGTCATTTCAAAAGAGGGTGTTATGGTAGATCCTGCCAAAGTTGAAGCCGTTGTTGATTGGAAAAGCCCAACCAATGTTTCTGAAATCCGTAGTTTCCTTGGCTTGGCGGGTTACTATCGGCGATTTGTGAAGGATTTCTCAAAGATTGCTAGGCCGATGACTCAGTTATTGAAGAAAGAGTCTAAGTTTGTGTGGTCTGAAGAGTGTGAAAATGCCTTCCAGGAATTGAAAAAGAGGTTGACTACCACTCCGGTGTTGACCTTACCTGAAGAAGGAGTGGACTTTGATGTTTACTGCGATGCTTCTAAGCATGGTATAGGTTGTGTCTTGATGCAAAAGGGTAAAGTCATTGCTTATGCCTCTCGACAGCTTAGAGTTCATGAAGTTAACTACCCGACTCATGATCTTGAATTAGCTGCGGTGGTGCATGCTTTGAAGATTTGGAGACACTACCTCATTGGAGTCCATTGCAACATCTACACCGACCACAAGAGCCTGAAATATCTCTTTACCCAAAAAGAGCTGACATGAGACAAAGAAGATGGTTAGAATTGGTGAATGACTATGATGCCGATCTAATTTATCACGAAGGAAAAGCTAATGTGGTGGCTGATGCTCTTAGCAGAAAATCCTGTCATTCTTTGAATTCTTCTCGAGAGTTACCTCCTGAACTTGCTTTAGAACTTCAAAAATTGGGAGTAAGCCTTGTAAAAAGGGGCTCTCATCATCTTGATGCCATGTCAGCTGAACCTGACTTCCACCGTGAGATCCGTACTTGCCTTCCTAATGATCCTACTTTCAAATCCATTCGAGCTAAAATTCAACTTGGGCAAGCTAAGGATTGTAAGATTGATGATGATGGGTATCTTCGTTATCATAATAGAATCTATGTTCGAATGCGGTGATTTGAGAAAAAGAATTCTTGATGAAGCACACCTTTCTCCTTACTCCATTCATCCGGGAGGTACCAAAATGTACAAAGATTTGAGATTGCAATTCTGGTGGCCTAGGATGAAAATTGAAGTTATAGAATATGTCAGTAAATGCCTCACCTGCCAGAAAGTAAAGCTAGTGCATCAAAAGCCCGGGGGTTTGCTTCAACCCTTGGATGTTCCTCTTTGGAAATGGGAGTCAATTTCCATGGATTTTGTGATGGCTTTACCCAGGACTTCCACTGGGAAGAATGCTGTTTGGGTGGTTGTGGACCGATTGACTAAGTGTGCTCGGTTTATTCCCATCAAAGAGACCTGGAGTTTAGAAGTTCTAGCTCGTGTCTATGTGGATGAAGTAGTGCGCTATCATGGGGTTCCTAAAGATATAGTTTCAGATCGGGATCCTCGATTTTGTTCTCGTTTCTGGACTGCATTACAAGAGGCCTTGGGTAGTAAACTATTGATGAGCACTGCTTTTCACGCCGCCACTGATGGTCAAACTGAGAGAACAATTCAAACTTTAGAGGATCTTCTTCGTGCTTGTGCTTTAGATTTCCAAACTTCTTGGGAGAAATGTTTACCTCTGGTTGAGTTTTCTTACAACAACAGCTATCAAGCCTCCATTAAAATGGCACCATATGAAGCTCGTATGGTAGAAAATGCCGTACTCAGTCTGTTGGGATCAAACCCAAAATGTTCCAATGTTAGGACTTGATTTGGTGACCGAGTCCATTGAACAAGTTAAGATCATTCGGGAGCGGATGAAGGCCGCTCAGAACCGTCAAAAATCATATCCGATGTCCGTCGTCGACCACTTTCCTTTGAGGTTGATGATCAAGTATTCCTTAAAGTGTCACCTATGAAAGGGGTGAAACGGTTTGGCGTTAAAGGGAAGCTGAGCCCTAAATATATTGGACCTTTTCGGGTGATTAAAAAGATTGGTCCTGCTGCTTACCGTTTAGAATTGCCCCCAAATCTGAGCAAGGTTCACAATGTCTTCCATGTTTCTCAATTGAGGAAGTACATTAGTGAACCTAGCCATATCATTCAAGAAGAGATTCTTGAATTGGAGCCTAACTTGGTGGTTGAAGAAAGGCCAATTCGGATTCTTGAAAAAGCCAACAAGCAACTTAGGAGCAAAGTTGTACCTCTAGTCCGTGTTCTTTGGCGTTGTGGAAATGTCGAAGAAGAGACTTGGGAAACTGAAGCTTCTATGTTAGCTAAATATCCTGAGTTATTCTCGTAAGGTATTCCTTTTCTTACTCTTTTTCCGAGTTACTAAGCCGTGTTTAATCATAATTAGTAAAGATATTATTCTTACTATAGAACTTTAAACTAAAAGTTTGAAAATGCTTTTATGATTTGCAATGGTTTTAACATTAGTGAATGTTAAATCTCGTTGTTGGTGACGTCCCAATAATGGGTTTTCTCATTTAATGGTGTAGAAATATTTTTATGTCTTGATATGAATGTGGATGTTCTTGTCTGATCAACGAGAGTATCACCGTTTCATTGAAAAGATACCTATATTTTCTTATAACTATAATTTCTCCTTCTAAGTTTCGAGGACGAAACTTTTTAAAAGGAGGGGTGATTGTAACGCCCCGTAATTTCGGACCGTTAATATATTTCGAAAATAATTTATTAATCAAATAAAATTTGATATTTAAGTATTTAAAGTAAAAATAATTCAAAGAAATATAATTTTATTATATTTTGAAGAAAAGTATTTATTTTGATAGTTTCGAAATGTTTAAAAATAGTTTAAACCGTGTAGAACTTTTTATTTCGAAATAAGGGCTTTTCGGGGAAAATGGCAATTCTTTTGAACATTGGGTAAACGAATTTGGAAATGGGTCGTATAAGTATTCAATTTTCTTGTAATCTCGTGTTTAAGAACTTTGGTCTTGTCGGAATTTGCGTTTGACAAGCGGTTCTAATTATTATCGAAACGAGCCGAAACCGACTCGTAAAATCCCGACTTAAACCCGTCTCCCTCCTTTCCTTTCTCCCTACCCGCGGCACCCTCCCCCTTTCCCTTTCTTTTTCTGATTTTTCCTTTTGTTCTTCTTCGTTAACATTCCAAATCACCAAAATCATCATTTTCATCTTAAATCCAAGCAATTTCACCATAACTTTTGCATTTCTTATCGGATTTTCATAAAATTTATATTTCCGGAATTCTCTCGTCGAGATCTACAACCTGGTATAATTTAATTTCAGTTTTCTTGAAGTTGTTTTAAGACGAATTTTGGCACAAATTCGGTATTTATACTTATAATTGTGTTTTTATTGTTTATTTAGGTGAAGAATTGGAGGACGAGTTTGGGGACTCGTATATTGTCGAAGATAGCGGATAGTTGCTTGTTAGGGTTTGGGTTTTAAGGTGCTAATTGCTCATTTTCTAGCTTAAGGTAACATATTTCGAGTTACTCGACGATTAATCGTCACACTTCTTGTTGTTTTTGTATGTTTTGTGATTTTTATTGAGTAGTAAATTTTCACATGTTTAAAATGGTTGCATGCATGTCATTTGTTAGATTAAATTCTCATAGTAGTATGGAAATGATATGGGAACGATTAGATAATGCTTAAAACGAGTTAAAATGAAGAAAAACGGAAAAAAAAATGAGGAGTAGGGGTGGCGGCAGCAGGCCGGCAGGCCCATGGCAGGCCCACGGCTGGCCCGGGTCGGCCCGTTGCTTGTTTCGCGGTTTTCCATGCTTTGTTCGTCATTTTAGGTTCATTAATGATATAATTAGAATAAGTGACATATGGTTAAACTTAGGAAATGAATCATATTAGTAGTTAAAAATTATGTTAATGGTAAAAATTATGCTTATATTGATAGTTTTCACATGTTAGGATAGTTTTTAAAATGAAATTGTAATGAATAGGCTCAAAATAAATTTTATAGCAATAATTGCCATGTTTTGATGATTGTGCCGAAAACTGAGCCTTGGTCCCTTTGACTGATTCGATGTCAGTCAATTGTGTGATTGGTCAGCCGCAATTTCCGAAAACTGAGCCTTGGTCCCTTTGACTGATTCGATGTCAGTCAATTGTGTGATTGGTCAGCCGCAATTTAACCCGTACCTGTCGCAGGGCTGGGGTTGCGGGTAAAAATTTGGTTGGATGAAATTTTATATGAATTGGATAATCGGCCTTTTTCTTGTTTTAGGCCATTTATCAAGTTTTTAAGTTCACATGTATAGTTGGTTGAATTTAATAGTGTCTTATATTGTAGAAATGGCTCTAGATTCCCTGAAGCCTTTAATATTATTAATATTGCTAGAATTGAAAATTGGTATTGGTTTTAAATACTTCTTGCAGGTTGTTGTGTTTGTCATAGATAGGTTTTTATAGTCTCTGACGAGTATATGTTCACTGCTTAATAGCCTTTGTGTTCCTGACTAGTGGATTTATGTCCAAGTTGGGGCATGACCTCGTTACTTATTTTGATAGTAAGTGGTCAGCTTAAGTACTAGCCAACCCTTTGGTGGACTCCTTAGGGTACTCACTTTGTTTTAGAAAAATTGTGGGTCTTGGGTGCGGTGGTGTGTATCCGCATGTCTAGGTCTGCGCAGATTTTAGGCTAGGGTTGTGTTGTGTCTTGGCCATGTTTTATTAATATTAACCGCTGAGCCAAGATACCGGTTCGATTACCTTCCCTACCTCGTGGTATAGACTCGAGTTACAGAGTGACTATTGACGGTGCTAAGAACTTATGCCTGTCTTTGATATATTGCCCTTTCTTGTATGGTAATTTTATGAATTGTAATAGGTGAGATGTAAGCCGGTTACAATTGATAAAGTTTGGATTACTGCTTGTTATATGTTTCACATGATAGTTTAGTTTGGTCAGTTAGGACTCATATGTTAGAATAATTGATAATTGAATTATTTATCATGTTGTTTACATGTTTCATTACATGTTACATTAAATATGACGATTCGTGGCTGGGAGGACTCGAAGTTACTCCCCACTGAATTGTGGCTTTCGTGTTTGTATAAAATGCGATTGACAGGTACTTGATGCTTAGTTGGGGTTCACGGACGAGCTAGTGAGCAAGAGAACCTTGGACCTAGTTTGGCTATTCTTATAGTAAACCTTTTAACTTTTGGTTTTGTATATAATTTGAAGGGACATATGTCTCCCTTTTCTATTTTGGGTTTGTATCATTACATTTTCTTATCGTTAGCTATGGCATGTAAATTAGTTCGTTAGCATTGCAGGTTTTGGCACCCGCCTCTTGGGAATGTTCGAAATGTTTGTGATTGGTTTAGAAAATTTTTTGAAATTACAGGTTTTGTCTAGTTGAACCAATTACAAACACATCCTGTCAGTTTTTCTGTAGAATTTACGCGTTTATTTATCGCTAATTTTTAAGGGTGTCACAAAATTTGTTCCAAATATCCTCGGCCATAGAAACCTCAGGATATTCTCTTTTGATGTAATCCGCAAACAACCTATTCAAAAATGCCGAATTAAGTTTTGAATTAATTTTTGCATGTTTTACTTGAAACAACGTTTAAAATTAAAAAAAATTTCACCTATCTTTCCATACGCTTCAACTCATCAGAATCACAATTAGATAAAACATAGAGGTGTGCACGTTCATATTTGTTATCTTCCAAAAATCTTTCACGACATTTTCCAGAAGTAGTGCCCTCATGATCTTTGAAATAGCTCGGGCAAGGTAGAATACTTCGCCTTTTTCTGACCTATGTCAAGGTCTTTTGCCTTTGTGTCTATATGATCTTCAAAGTAAAAAGAACAAAAATTTGCTATTTCTTCAAGCAAATATGCGTTGCATAATGACCCTTGAACACGAGCTTTATTTCCAATTTTTTTTTTTCAAATGATTCAAGAACCTACAAAAAAAATTGGTTAAGAATGAATGAAATTAAGTAATAACCTTAAAAGGCTTCGTAAAATATATTGATATTACCTCTCAAAAGGGTACATCCACCTATATTGCACAGGACCACCCACTTTCACTTCATATGGCAAATGAATTGGCAGATGTTCCATTGAGTTAAAAAATAAAGGTGGAAGTATTTTTTCCAATTTGCAGATTATCTCGACAATATTTTTCTCGAGACTTGTTATTTTTTCAATTTGTACTGATGAAGTGCACAAGTCTCTGAAAAATTGACTAATCTCAGTTATGGCATTCCACTCATTTTTAGGGAGAAGGTGCCTTAAAGCAACCGGCAGTAAACGCTTCATAAACACATGACAGTCATGGCTTTTCAAGCCATGTAGCTTCAACTCATTCATATCGATACATCTTCTCAAATTTGAAGCATAGCCGTCTGGAAACTTTAAATTACATATCCAATCACACAACACTTTCTTCTGCTCTTTTTTCAAAACGACTAAATCCACCTTTCGCGACCTTGAACAAAGTTGTAACATGTCTTTTTGTGCATTTGGGTTCAAGGTTGTCTTGTCTTTTCTATCCATCACCGTGTGAATTAGTTGTTCGAAAAAAAATTTCTCAATATGCATGACATCAAGGTTATGTCGAATTAGTAGTGTGCTCCAATATGGAAGCTCCCAAAAAATACTTTGTTTCCACCACCCAATTCGTTTCGCTTTAACCGTTCTCAATTCATGGTCAGATGCATCCACGATTTTTGGTAAATCTTTCACACATTCCCACACTTGTTCGCCCGATAACCTCGTTCCAGCAACATCGTTCTCTATTCTTCCTTTTCGAAAGTGGACCTTATCCTTGCGAAAAGTATGATCAGTGTCTAAATATTGTCTATGACAATCAAACCAACTCCATTTTCTGCTATGCTGAAGCCAAGTCGATTTAGTCTCTTTTTTCGTACAACATGGACATGCATTCTCACCAGAAGTTGACCAACCAGATAACATGCCATAAGCAGGAAAGTCGTTGATCGTCCATAGGAGTGCGGCTCTTAAGTCGAAGTTTTGTTTCCTAGACACGTCATATGTAAACAATCTCGTGTCCCACAATTGCTTCAACTCGTGAATTAGAGGCTGTAAATAGACGTCAAGGTTTTGTTTGGGACTCTTTGGTCCAGGAATAATTAATGTTAAGAACATAAATTGTCTTTTCATGCATAGCCAGGGTGATAAATTGTAAGGTGTAAGCATCACCGGCCAGCATGAATACAAGTTCCCGAACGGCCCAAAAGCCGAGAAACCATCAGTGCAAAGTCCAAGTCTAACATTTCGAGGCTCAGATGCAAAAGAAGGATGAAGATGATCAAAATGTTTCCACGCCTCACTGTCACTTAGATGAGACATTGTCCCACTAACTCGGGGGTTTTCATAATGCCAACGCATTTGTTCCGCGAGGTTTTTTGTGGCATAAATTCGTTGCAAACGTGGCCCTATTGGGAAATAATTTAAGAAATTTTCGGGGACCCTTTTGCCATTTGCATTCTTTGCACTTTTGTACCTAGCTCTACCATATTTTCTACACTTGTCAAGAAGAGCGTCGTCCATCCAAAAAAGCATACATCCATTAAAACATGCATCTATCTTTTCATGAGAAAGTTGAAGAGCTTTGAGAACATTTTTGGTTTAATAGAAGTTACGCATCAAAATATGATCTTGAGGAAGAAGGTCTCCCATGAGTGACGTGAAACCATCTACACATTTATGGGCTAAGTTAAATTCACATTTCAGAGTGACAAGCCTTACAGCCGACTGTAGCAATGAGAGTCGACATCCCTCGTAGACAAAGTTGTTGCTCAAGCACGTTTTAACATTTGAAAAAAGGCTAATACATTGGGATTTGGAGATTCATCAACCACCTCGGCATTAAGAGCTTCTTCCCTAATTTGATCAATTCTATCGCGCAACGCATCCTCTACCATATCCCTATAAGGATTGTCAGAGGGCATTGCCATTTCCTCTTCCTCAACGGGGAATTTCTCTCCTTGACACACCCAATCATAATAGTTGTCACAAAAACCCTTTAGACCAAGGTGTTTTCGTACTTCTTGTTCAACTAAAAACTTTTTATTTTTGCACTTACTACATGGACACCTAATTTCTTTATTTCTAATGAGTTCGTCTTGTTGCTTAACATAATCAATGAATTTATTAACCCCTATTACGAATTCCTTCCTTAATTTTTTATTGGAATCCAACCTTTCATACATCCAGTTTCGTTCTAATCTCTTCATTGCAAATCTACATATATATTAGTAAATAAAAATTATTAATAAAAATGGTAAGAGCATTCATAAACTCATCTTTGAATCTTCCATACTACAACAACAACAACAACAACAACAACAACAACAACAACAACAACAACAACAACAACAACAACAACAACAACAACAACAACAACAACAACAACAACAACAACAACAACAACAACAACAACAACAACAACAACAACAACAACAACAACAACAACAACAACAACAACAACAACAACAACAACAACAACAACAACAACAACAACAACAACAACAACAACAACAACAACAACAACAACAACAACAACAACAACAACAACAACAACAACAACAACAACAACAACAACAACAACAACAACAACAACAACAACAACAACAACAACAACAACAACAACAACAACAACAACAACAACAACAACAACAACAACCTGCAAAAAAATACTTTCAGTATTGGGGTCCTTATCTCTCCAACCTAAACCCATCTTTGAATCTTTCATACCATTAGTAAATACCCAATTTTTTTTCTTGATTGTAATGAGACAAAAATTAAATGCAAAGACTTCCTTACAGTTCTCCAAATACATTATTTAGAATGAATTCTCACTCTACATATGTATTCGGAGAACATTAAAGGAAATGTCAATCAAATTTTGTCTCATAACAATCAAGAAAAAAATTGAGTATTTACCACCTAAATGGCATACAAGATTCAAAGATAGTCCCAAAACGGGGACTATTCAAGAATTACACCTAATGTGTAATCCCTGAACGGGTACTAGGTCAAAAATATATTAACAATCACAACACAAGCATAAGATGAATTAATATTTGTAAAAATAATACACATGACACAAATGTACACAACTTATCAAAACAAACTTAATACTTACTAATAAACCTTATAAAACTAAGCAAAAGTAGAGTAAGCATCTTAAAATTGGTTTAAACATCATAAATTGTCTTTTAATTAAACTAAATCATTTTAATAATCCTAAACTTAATTAAACTAAGCATTATAAAATTGATTTAAACATCCTAAATTGGCTTTTAACTAAATTAAACTACCCTAATAATCCTAAACATTCTAAATTGGATATTAATTAAACTAATTTATTTTAACAATCCTAAACTTAATTAAACTAAGTATTATAAAATTGATTTAAACATCCTAAATTGACTTTTAACTAAATTTCACTATCCTAATAATACTAATCATCCTAAATTGGCTTTCAACTAAACTAAACAATCCTAATAATACTAAACATCCTAAATTGGCTTTCAACTAAACTAAACAATCCTAATAATACTAAGCATCCTAAACTAATCATAATTAATCAAAACAATAACCATAAACCCTAATTAATCAAAATAGTAAAATAAATTAAACAAACCTTATATTAATTAAGAGAAGGAGACAGGAGGGGAGCGGCGGCGGAAGGCAGCAGGCGGCGGCAGCGGCAGAAAAAAAAAAAGGGAAAGGGGAAAGGAGAAGAAAGGGGAAAGAAGAAGAAAGGGGAAAAGGGAAAGGAGAAAGGAGAAATAGGAGGAGTGATTTGGGGAGTAGGGTGGTGGTAGGAGTGGTGGTGGTGGGAGTGGTGGTGGTGGTGGGATTGAGAGAGATGGGTTTTTGGGAATTTTGGGGTAAATAATTGAAAAGTGATAATGAAAGAGAAGGATTCCGCTGCTGCCCGTATAAAGAAAGCCTGCGACGGACTTTCCGTCGCAAAAATAAAATAATAATAAATCCTGCGACGGAAATTCCGTCGCAGGCATAAAATAATATTATTTTTCCAGCGTGTTAAGAGATGTACAGGTGGACACTAAAAAATGTCTGCGACGGAAATTCCGTCGCAGGGAAAATATTATTTTAATGCAGCGACGGAATTTTCGTCGCAGAATTTATTATTATTTTAATATAGCGACGGAAATTCCGTCGCAGACCTTCCCGCCATGTCAGAAAATTTGGTGGTCTGGGAAAATAGGCTGCAACGGACAATCCGTCGCAAATCTGTCGCAGATTCTGAGGTCCGTCGCAGGTTTAAATTTGCTACGGGTTAATCTTCCGTCGCAATGTGTCCGTCGCATCGAAACGTTTTTTTGTAGTGAAAGCACCAGACGACAAACAATGCGCCTTTTACGTTTGTCAGTCCATGTGGAAGGTTATCAACGGAAAAATTTCTACCATTCCGATACGAGTTAGTGTGATTTAAAAACTATTTCAGACGTAAATTGACTTCAATTCTGTATACTTCCATGTATTATATCTATTTTGATTATGTATATTTTGAATTGTAGTTTCCACTAATACTCAACAAAGCCCCAGAATATTTGCCAGAGGACATCAATCAGATAAGAAATATGTGGGCCAGTTATGTTCTTTCATTAGCGGAGTCTCAATAGTTTGCTCATGCTTTATGTACGTGTGTGTGTGTATAAATATAGTGCCATTGTGTATTGGCTTCTTTTGTTTTTTTGAGGAAGTTGTGTTTTGGCTTTTGATCATCCTGTTTGTACTGTTTTGAAACTGGGTTTAATTGATCATGGGGTGTATTATTTTGATGCTGGAATTTCAGCTGAAAAATAGCATTCCAGCAGCTGCTACAAACGCTGTTGAAAAAATAGCATTTCAGCAGCTGCTAGAACAAGCTAAAATCATTTTTTTTTTTAAAAAAAATAAAAAAAATTTAAAAACGATAACGGTTAAAAAAAACCCGTTGCAAATAATTATTTGACAACTGCTTTATTTAGATAAATAACCGTTGACATCTTTTCCCTCCTATTTCAAACCGCCAAAAATATAAGATAACGAACGATAACCGTTGTCGAGTTCAAAATGTTAACAACGTTTTATTTAAGAAGAACCGTTGTCAAAGTTTCATTAATTGATAAATATAACAACGGTTTAGCACGCAATAAAACCGTTGTTAAATTTTGACATGTAATTAAATAAGATAACGAAATAAACCGTTATCATATATAATATTTAACAACGGTTTTGGAACCACTAAACCGTTGTCAATAGTAAACTAGGACAACGGGTTTGAAACCGTTATTAATATTTAATAACGGTTTCTTAAAAGTATACTCGTTGCCATTAACATATTTAACAACAGTTTTATAACGGTTCTTGAGTTGTGATAACGGTATTATAGATCCGTTATTGATGTTATATAACGGTCGCGTGTTTGTATATAACCGTGGTATATAACAGTCGTTGCAATAACGGTTCCGTGTTTCTATTTAATAATGGTAATTGCATTATCTGACCGTTATTGAAGGTCTTATTTGGCGTAGTGTTTACTTCTTAAAACCCTAGAAAACTCTTAGTTTAGTTTTATTACTATTACTTTCGGATCTACAACTCGTTCTACCTTAATTTTCTACGGTATTTAATCATTCTTTAATTTTTATTCAATCAAGTTTATTCTATTGCTTAATTATTCTTATTACATGCTTTTATCTATTATTATTGTTGTTGTTAATTATTCTCTTATCATGAGTAGCTAATTCATTCATTTAGGGTGAAAGGGGATCTAGGTTGTTAGAAGGGAATTATATAATGAATTGATAGTTATATTGCTTTTGTTTGTTGTTCAATTGTTGTCTTAAACCTGATTGATTAATTACTGGCCAGGATTAGTTAATTAGCATTGCGAATTAGGATTATTACCGACCGGATTAAGACAAATATAGGCTACAATAATTGAATAGGCTGACTTAATGATAGCGACCGCATGTTAAGTTTAGACTTAGAATCGACAGATCATTTGACCTTCAACAATATAAATTGCTCTATCAACTAGCTAAACCATACCCCGGATAACTATTTAATGAACTTGATCCCTAGACTCTTTAATATTATTGAATTCATCTTATTTACTTTATTGCAATTAGTTTTTAGCAAACCAAACAAACAACCTTCAAGAAACGGTTACTTTAAGACGAACTTAAATAACAACAAATTATAATAATTAACTCGCCTCCCTGTGGATTCGACCCTTTCTTACTGCTAGCTACTAATTAGTTGAGAGTAGGATTTATTTTGATAGGTCAACGAATGAAATTAACCTTATCAGAAAACTAACAATATACTAGTCGTAATTTGCCAATTACCAAACACCTAAATTAATTCTGCTAATTATAATATGCTAGTCAAACCTTTTGATAAAATCTGTCATTTATAATCTGCTTTTGCAATCTGCTTATACTTAAATTAATCCGCCGTTTATCAAACAGGGCCATAATGATGAAATTCCGTGCTTGTTTCAACAATATTTGGTTTCATAATCACTTAAATATTTTCCAATTTTATTAATATTTCAATTTCAAATTTGTAAATTTGATACAAGTCATACACTTGAAGCACATGTACTTATAGAACAATACAAGACAACCATTATAGGCCATAATTACGTAAACAATTATCCTCAAGTGCAACAATCAGGTGTAATAATAAATTATATTGCTTGAAATGATTAGTTGGTCAACTTAACAAACCCAAAATGTTGTGGATTAGCTGACTTAGTCAACGTCTTAAGATCGGATACCACCCAACACTCAGAAGTCTCTTGATGATAAAAGTAGCCGAGACATTTACAATCAATGCTACACTTAGTTTCACACACACTTTGTGTAATAGGCCTCAGCCCTCTAGTATACTTACTAGTGAAATGCTCAACTCCTTCGACCTTATAGTATGTAACATTGGCCCCGCCACTGCACCCAACCAACTTGGGAGGCATACACTTGTCCAACCATGGCGTAAGACCCTTAGGGGTCGGACATGATACACACGCACTTTGGTCGCAAATTCCAAAATTCAAACACTTTTCCGGTAATTGACAGTCGCTTTCTTGTTTATTATTAAAAACTCCATTGGGAAATACCTTGAATACCTCAACCCAAAACTCTTCTATATCAGTTTTAAGATAAACGTAAATCTTTAGATTACCGTCCATTCCATTTCAATTCGAAGGAAGGTTGTCAGAGCAGAATACTCAGATGTTCTACCCAAATTAGGGAACTCGAAATTCCCCTGAGTTCCATCGGCGAAATTTTGAATTAAAGTCGGTGTGGTGCTGTCAAATAATGAAAATACGACGTTGTTTAAGGCTTTTGTTGTTTTAAACAAGGTATAATATTTGAGTGATTTTGGACACTTTGCACATTTGTAGTACAGGTCCAAACTTTTGGGACTCATCATCAATGTGTATCGCCCACCTAATATCGACCGATAACTAACTAGCTTATCGATTTCCGCGCCTGAGACATTCAGAAGTTTGTTAGGGAAAAGAGTATATTGAGGGTGATCAAAACTCTGCCAATAGGGTTTATCGTCTTTGATATTTACGAGTACCATGTTAGCGTATATATCATCAACGCGTGTCTTGATGGTGACCCAACCATCTGCCATGTTAGTAGTATTGGACTGCCATGCCACGCGACCGTCGACATCGTATAGAATAAAGTTACCGTCAGGTAATAGAAATACTGCTGCACCTTCGCGTACAGGACGGTTGGTGTTGGCTACCCATACCCAGAACCCTGCGTCAGTGATCGCACCGCCTAACAAAATGGATGACAAACGGTAAGATAATTCCGGACTACAAAAAATGCAATGAATGAAATTATTATTTATGTTCTGAAATGGAAGTTTTTGGGTAATTAGTGTTAATTATCCACTTAATTTGACAATTAGCGTTTAATTTAACATAATTTGGTTACTAGTGTCCACGTCATCGCTGATTTTTTTTTTCCAGTTTTTTGGCGAAGCCGCTATACTTCTTAGCGGCTTGCCTCTTTGTTACTGAAAAATTTCGTCCTCAAGTTACATTAGCTACTGGAGTGCAAAAAAATGGGTACAAATAGCAAAGCCGCTGAGGTTCTTAGCGGCTTTGCAAGGATTCATTAAAAAAAAAATTGCAAGTCATAAAGCCGCTAAGAAGTATAGCGGCTTTATGTTTTTTTCCATGCCAGACATTGCAGTAGATACTGGAGTTGTGAGGCACACAAAAAACAAGGAAAGCCGCTAAGAACCTGGGCGGCTTAGCAAAGTGCGTAAAAAAAAAACTGAAATCGAGCAAAGCCGCTGAGAAAGATGGCGGCTTTGCCTCTTATATAAAAAAAAAACCCGAGTAAACACAATCACTCTCTTATTTACACAAACCCAGAAAATCCCCAATTTTATTTTCGAAACCCTAAGTTGCGAAAACCCCAAATTGTCATCCAAATTCGTCCTAATTTCTTTTAATCATTTGCTATCCATCAACCTAGTTCATCCTATATTCATCTAAAGGTATTAATTCATCCCTAATGTACTAGTTTCGTGCATAGAGTAGCAATTAATCCCCAACTTTTGTTTACTAATTTCGATTTATTTTGATTAGTAATTTCGTTTTATCTAGTTTTTAATTAGTAATTTCGTTTTATTTAGTTTGTAATTGTTGAAATTAGTAAATTGATTGTTGTGCTTAGTATTTAGTTTGATTATTTACAATGGAGGTGAATAATTACCCTTTGACTTGTTGGTGGAATGGTGAAGTTGTGGTAAATGGTGAAGATATTAGCTATAAGGGTGGTTGTGAAACCTTTGTTCTTGTTAGTAGTAATATTAGTTTTAATGAGCTCAAGAATGAAATTTATGAGTCTTTAGAGGTTGATAGATCAAAATTTGAGCTAAATATCAAAATGAAATTTCCAAGTGTAAGAGGTTACAAAGTAGTATCCTTGAATAATGATCGTAGTTTGAAAGCTTTGTGGGCAATTGTGTGTCAATCAAAAGCCGGTTCCATGGATTTGTTTATCGAGTTAAAGCCTATTGAAGAAGATCCTAATTTCTCATTCACAAATATGCTTAGTCAAGTTGAGGATCCTAATTGGCATGTGTCTTTGTCAAGTAATCATGTTGACGAAGTGGCTATAGATGGTAATATTTTTGGAGATGAGATTGAAAAAGGGATTGAAGAGGAGGATGCATTGCTTTTGTTGAGTGAGGATGAGGATGATATGGTAGACCTTGTTTCTCAACCATGTACTAACACCCAATTTATCGAACTTGGAGCTTTAGATGTTGGGCATGAAAATAGTTGGTATAAGTCATGTGTGGCTCCATTTAAGAGTGGTGAGGAATTTAGTAAGGGACAAGATTTTGCAAGCAAAGAGCTTTTGCGACAAGTTGTGACAACCTACAACGTGGCTAGAAACCAAGTTTATAAAATTGCCGAATCAAGACCTCACACCGTGACTTATAAATGTAATAGACAACCGTCACCTTGTAGTTGGTATTTGAGAGCCACTAAAAAAAACATCCATATGGATGTTTTCACAATTGTGTCATACGAAGGGCCACATGAAGCTTCTTGTGTGGTTCGGAAACCATCTCTTGATCATCCAAATTTAAGGGGGGAGTTTATTAGCAATGCTATTAAGCATCTTGTGAAAGAAGATTGGGGGGCTAAGGTGAGTTTGTTAAGGGCATCCATAACAAAGGAGTTCAACTTCAAGATCTCTTATTGGAAGACTTGGATGGCAAAACAAAGAGCTTTGGCGGATCTTTATGGAGATTGGGAGGAGTCTTATGCTTATATTCCCCGTTACTTAGATGCTTTAAAAGAGGTGAATCCGGGAACCGCCGTCCATTTTGTCAATAAGCCCACTAATGATCCCAATGTCCAACAATTTGATAAAGTTTTTTGGTCATTTGGTCCCTCGATCAAAGGCTTCCCACATTGTAGGCCAATAATTACCATAGATGGCACTCATCTTTATGGTAAATATCGTGGGACTATGTTGATTGCAATGGGAGTTGATGCAAATGAACAACTCTTTCCGTTAGCGTTTGCCATTGTTGAGAAGGAGAACTATGAGAATTGGAGTTGGTTTTTGGCTTGCATAAGACATTATGTGACAAATCGTAGAGGTCTTTGTGTCTTGTCCGACCGCCATGCGGGTATTTTGAAGTCAATGAGTCAACCGGGAAGTGGTTGGGAAGAGCCATACGCTTTTCATAGGTATTGTATTAGACATCATGCATCAAATATCAACAAGATGTTCAAAGATTCCGATTTAAAATCAACTTTCTCGGAGACCGCAATGCAACATCAAATTAGAAAATTTGACTTAGGTATGGAGAAAATAGGTTTGATCAATGCGAATGCTAGAGCTTTGTTAGATAGCATCCCTCCAAGCAAGTGGTCTCTTGCTCACGATGGTGGGAAGAGATATGGTTTGAAAACAACAAATATGAGTGAATGTTTCAATGGTGTTTTGAAGGGGGTAAGATTTCTCCCAATTCAAGCCCTTGTAAAAGCCACTTTTACCCGAGTTAACAAGTATTTTGTTGAGAGAAGAAAATTGACAAGGGATAGGTTGTTAGGTGGGTTGAAATGGTCGGACAAAGTTACTAAGACACTAGATGAAATTGAAGAAATAGGCGCCCACCATGAAGTTAATGAACATGATTTTGAGACGGGCCTTTATCAAGTGTCTACATGTCAAGGTCGTAGGCTAGGAAATCGTGCCGGGAAAAGCCACACGGTGCGATTGAATGAAGGGGCTTGTACTTGTAATAAGTGGCAAAACTTTCATTATCCTTGTTCACATGTAATGGCGGTATGTCGTGCTTTTTCGATCGACGTGGATCAATATGTTGACCCTTTGTACTCTTCCGGGGAATACCATGGTAGTTATCGCACAATCTTTCAACCAATTCCGGATGAGGGTTATTGGAGACCATGGACGGATAAAACATTGATTCCAAATTATGCTTTGATGAGAGGAAAGGGAAGACCAAAATCAAAAAGAATTCGTAATGAAATGGATGAGAATTCCAAGTCCTCTTATAGTTGTAGTTTATGCAATGTAGAGGGACATAACAAGCGGTCATGTCCAACAAGGGGGTAATTATTTTTTTTATAAACCATGTTATTAATATTGTCATTATTTTTTTTATAAACCTTGTTTATTTTTATTTTGTAGTTTGATGTAATTTTATTAATGATTTGTGAAGGTCAAATGGAGCCGGGCCCAGTGGATCCTAGCGTTCTCACCTTGCAGTCGGACCATAGAAGCACGGACATTTGGGAGGGAGAGGTAATATGTCGTCATTTTATTCACTATGTTATATTTTTTTTTTAAATGATTTGTTAAGGTCAAATGGGTTTTTATACTTCTTTTTATTTATTTTGAAGGATGTCGGCACACTCAAATGTAGAAATCATTTATTTTCCAAAAATAAATTCACCGTTGCCCCGGCCGTCGAGAATTTTATTAGTGGAACACAATTTCATGGTATTCATAGGTTAGTTTATGTTGTCGCCCGTCCCGATATGATAACTGCATTAGTTGAGCGTTGGAGACAAGAAACCCACACTTTCCATTTACCGGTTGGAGAAGCCACCATCACTTTGCAAGATGTCGGTGTTTTGTTGGGTCTAAAAGTGGGTGGGTTGCCTATCACGGGCAAAAGTGATTATATTTGGTCCGAGTTATTGAATGAGCACCTAGGTAGGCGGCCACCTCCCGATGCATTAAATGGTAACACATTGAAGTTATCTTGGTTAAGAACCCATTATCAAGACCTACCCGAAGATGCTAGTGAGGTGCGAGTACATAGATTTGTGAGGGCTTATTTGTTATACTTGATTGGTACGGTGCTCTTTCCGGATAAAAGTGGGAATAGAGTACAATTGTTATACTTCCCCCTTTTGATCAATTTGGATAGATTGAATGAATATAGTTGGGGGAGTGCGACACTTGCTTACTTGTATAGACATTTGTGTACGGCTTCTAGGAGAAGAAGCATTGAGATAGGTGGTTGTCTTCTCCTAATGCAACTTTGGTCTTGGGAGCATATATCTATTGGTCGTCCAACCATTATGTTACCTCAAATAGAGGGGGAAGAGAACCCTATTGGTTCACAAGTAGTCCCGGGTGTTGACCCTCTAGGTTGTAGGTGGCTAAGAGTAGACCGTTCTTATACGGATCACTTGCTTGGATTAGTCACATTTAGGCATGCTCTTGATACTATGACCGACTCCATGTTTACTTGGGAACCATACTCTAGGGAAGTCCTTGCCCTTCTCCCCGACATTTGTACCGAAGACCCTTATGAGTGGATTGTAAATGCACCACTCATTTGCTTTGAGGCGGTTGAGTGGCATTATGCGGAGAGGGTTGTTAGGCAATTTGGTTGGCATCCAACGCTACCCAATTCGTGCAAGACTTCTAAGAAGTTGCACAAGATAGATCGACGGGGAAATGCGACTAATTATGAGGAATTGCATAGATTGAGCATTGACAAGTGGAACAACCGCAAATCAAGATTGACTCCTCGCGGTCTTCCCTACAAGGGTTATCTTGACTACAATGATCCATACCTTGAATGGTATCGTAAAATCACTCGTCTAGTCATTAGCCCGCTTAGTGCCGAGACACAAAACAAGGATTTATATGAGAAGAGACACAATTTCTATCCAAATGCGGCGGACAATATGTTACTTGTAAGTAATTCTTTCTATAATTTTATTTGTTTTCTATTTAATTATTTTTACCAACCTTTACATGTTTGCTATTTAATTATTTTTAACAACCTTTGTATAATTTGTTATTTGTTCAATTTTGTAGAGTCAAGGTCATGTATACAACTATGAACGTGCCACAACTATGCTTGGTGAGATGCCGGATGGTGTGCCACTATCACATGTAAACATGGTGAAAGAAATGCAGTCAATGTCACTCGAGTGCTTGCAACGCACGGGACACGGGCATCTAATCCTACCTACCGAGGCCGATCATCCAAGCCCTCCACACAATGAACCTCGAAGATATGACTTACGACACCGAGCGGTTCAACTTACCCCTATCCAAGAGGAGGCGACACCGAGCGGTTCAACTTCAAAACAAAAAGGAAAGAGGCCACGCTCGAGATTGGCCGAAGATTAGTTTGATTTCAAAGTAAAATTAGTTGGAATTGTTAACAATGTAAAACACTTTTAGCTACTTTGTTTGAACTTTAGATTTGGTACCTTATAAGTACTTTGTATGCACTATCTTTTATTTTACGTTTTCAATCAAATGAAACATGTTTTCGGAAATTCAATCATGTGTGTGTGTGATTGTTCATGCTGAGTTTGGAGCTTTATTTGCAGGTTTCTGTTATTGTATTTGGTCTCAAATCGTGGGTGGGAGGTAGCTGTAGTTACAGCTTTTATTTTTTTCAAAAACTTAGCAAAGCCGCTAAGGTCCTCAGCGGCTTAGGGGGGTATTTCTTTTTTTTTTTGTGAAAATTACACAAAGCCGCTAAGAACCTCAGCGGCTTTGCGTGTTTTTTCGCATTTCTGGAGTCCAGTAGCTACTGGATTGCTTTAGCATTTTTTTTCTAATTTCCACATGTAAAGCCGCTAAGAACCTCAGCGGCTTATGGTGTTTGCTTTTTTTTTTTTGAAAAGTTGATAAAGCCGCTAAGAATATTAGCGGCTTTGTTGAAAATCTGCGAAAAAAAATAAAGTGATGACGTGGACACTAGAAACGTAAATAATTTCAACTCAACGCTAATTATCTAATTAGTTTGCTTAATAACGCTAATAAACCAAAAAATTCTACTATGCATATATAGCAATTAGCAAAAATACTCAAACAAGACTCTATCTAGTTCATTGATTACCGGTATACAATGTCGTGCCCAGGCCAAGTGTGTACGCATTAGGGGTGGTGTTAAAGAAACACAAACTCAAATGAAAGTCACGATTTGGCGGTGTTCCAGCATAACATCGATACGTCGACCCATAATCACTATTTGCCGAAGATAACGGTTGTTGAGGATCATTCACAAACCGGTAATTCCATTCGTTAGGAAAATGGAAAGATTGTATTTTGATAAATGATAAAGATAGGAATATAAGGATTGGGAAATAATAAATGGGTAACATTGTATTTTGATATATGGTGCGTTTGTTAGCTAGACTTGTATTGGTGCATCAAAAATGTAGGCATTTATATAACCATTGCTAAATATTACTCCGTTATTCGTAAAACTAAACTCAATGTGTGTTTTTTCTAGCCAAATTTAGAAAAGCGACAACTAGTTTGCTGTAAAATCCAAGTTACTAACTATCTAAGGTCGGTGCAGCTATCCCATATTCCCACCATTCAGCTATTTACATTTAATTAAAATATTTCATAAAAAATTAAAAAAATAAATAAATAATTGAGACGGAGAGATAATGTCAGTCTGAATATTGCTGTGTAATCATGGATAGAAGACGCAACAAATAATTCTTTAAATTGGGAAATTAACAATAAAAAAATAACGTATGAAACAAGTTGGCGTCAATATGCGTGACTAAGAGTTTACTATTAAGTTCATGCATCCGCTAATAAAGTGACAAATACTTAGCGTAAAATTATTCTCAGATGTATAATAGTTAATACCCCTAATTTTATTTTATTTTTTTAGGTATAAATGGAGCTAAATGAGATTTGAACCCAAGTCATAAATAACATTTCATAATTTTACCAACATATATGATATATCCTCATTTGTATAAAGTATAATTGCTAATCTTTTTTGTTACATCATTAAACCTCCGTATTGTTAAATAAAAAGTGTAACCTTTTCATCTGATTATTGGCTAATCTTTTTGTTACATAATAAAAATGTCTTCGTACCAAAAAAAAAAAAAAAAAAAAAATGTCTTAAAAATATATTGAAAAAAGTAAATAAATGAATGAGAGAGAAAATGTGTATATAAAAGAATCAATGCGACGATCTACAACCAATAGAAAGTTCTCGATATTATTTTCATAATGTAGGTTTGTGGACAATGGGCCACGGGGGCGCTTGGGAAAACAAGTGTTTGCATTTGTGGAGTCGCCACCAATTTATTGTGGAAAATTGGAAACCGTTCGAATACCTCGTGTCATGTCAAGACACAAAGTAGTGACATGAACACCAAGAACTCGTTACCCTTAGCATTCTATGTCTAGAATGACTCTCGTGGATGCCAATGAACACGAATGTTCACAGAGATCTGGAGTAAGGGGTGAGGGTACATATTAGGAAGCTCTTTTGATCGAACACCTAATCCCGCCCGCCTCGATAGCGGCCTCTACTAATGACTAGGGAAATTGTCTATACTCGATATATTGTCGATTATATGCATGCAATGCAACATCCAATAAATTAATCCTAGCATGTGAGAATTAACTAAGTCGATGAACATGTAATTAGCATACAATAGGTCGAAGTGGAGATTTAAGTTCAATTACATGTGAAGGCATACAAGCAATAATAAAGAAATACAATAAAAATACAATAATGAAAAATTACAATAATTACATCGGGTTAATTGATTTATGTCGAAAATACTTTCAAAACGGATAATTTGGAAAAGAATAAACAAAGGAATCAACGAACAGGAATTAAGGTGATAATACGAATAATAGTTGATTAAATACGTAATCAATAAACTAGGTCAAAGCAACAACGGAGTTCGGAGACAGAAATCAACCAGGAACAGGCGCAGCAGAGCTGCGTCCCTTGGAAGAGGCGCAGCAGTTACTGCGTCCGTTCCTTGGCTCAGTTCTGGCTGTGAAGCCGGAATTGCAAATCGTTAATGTTCGTTGGTGATTTTAATGATTGATTAATAATATTTACTCCGATGGAAGTGATTATCAGGTTATTTACATGCGATTAACGGTCATGAAAGCAATAAACATGGATGGAACTAACTAGAGCGAATTAATACAAGATTAATGAGATTAATGAGCAAATTGATGAACTAATTAGGTTAAATATGATGAACCAATGATAAACTAATGATGAATATGATAATAAACAGGTGAGAATATATCATTGGTCGAATTCCAGAAACTCAATATGAACGAATCGAATTTCTACAACCCGGTTTGACTTTAATGACGAAAACCCGCAAATATTGGTTATTTGGGATTTAAGTCGGGAATTTAATGGTAAATTATATGTTAAATGATGACGAACAATATGTTACGTATTAGAATTATCATGCTCAAATCGTCATATGAACAATGAACAATAAACGAAAGAAAATAAAAAACAAACGAATTGACAGAGGACGAAGGAAGAAGAAAGGAAGCAGGAACTGCGGCAGCCTCACGAAGAGGCGCAACAGACGCTGCGTCCCTTCGAAGAGGCGCAGCAGTTGGTGCGTCCTTTCTCGACGGTCACCTTCTGTTAATCCGTAAAAAGGGTTAAAACAAAGGGTTTTAGAAATCGGTTTTAATTGTATTTTCGACATAAACCTTACATTAATGATTACAAAAGTGAACAATAAATAAAATAGGGATTATACACCCTCAGACTTACATGTTTGACGAAACGAGATGAACTAAGTTTACGATTAGTGATGCTCGACTCGAATGTAGACTAAAGTGCCCTCGTAAGAGGAAAAAAGACTAAGATTGATTAAAGTTGATTATGTGGAGTTGGTCAAATTGGTCAGTCATGCAAAACGAGACTGGTACTCAGAAAGATCCGAGCTTACGTGGTCGAAAGTTCAAGCACGTAGATGCCAAAAAGTAAGAACGTGGTCTAGAATGTAAAGGGAGAAGAGAAGGGCGGACACTCACGTGAGAAATATGAGGAACGAAGGTCCCTATTTATACTAATCACACGGAGGAAGTAGGGTTTTCGGAGAGACTTTGGAAGTGAATCTCGAAAAGATATGAAAAAGATACGAAAAATACGCAGAAAAGGACTTGGGAAGAGGCGCAGCAGGCACTGCGTCTCTTGGAAGAGGCGCGGCACCTGCTGCGTCCTTTCCCAAGTGGTTTCCTCCTGCGGAAGAAAGATTTCCGTGTTTAGTTTATGGAATAACGGAATAATTTTGTTTTTCTTAATATTTTGTGTGAATATTACGGAAAATTGTTTGCCAAAAATTAAAAGATTTATAAAATATGGAATAGAAATATCCGGAACATTCCAGAACATTCTGACTCGGTTTCAGAAAATGAAGACGGTTTTAGGCCTGGACTCCAAATGTACTCTAATTACTGTCAAAACGACTGTATCGGCACGTAGATGACAATTAAGAGGTAGACATAAATGTTTGAGCGATCATTTGACGATAAACTTACGAACTGTCACAAATCGTTCCGCGTACCAAACATGCGGCCCAATCATCACCGGGTGGTTTGCGGGAGGTGAAGAAATGAGGTGTCTACAGAGCCCCCACTTTGACTGAGGCTTGGACAAGGCGAAAGTCAAAGTATAGCCATCAGGTCAATCGAAGATTACAACCTGACGACTATGGCGACGCGAGGCGGCTCAAGGGGTCTGAACCAAGGACCTGTCGTCGGGAACATTTTAGAGTATGTCGACTATCGAAGAGGGTCGTTTAAAGTCCATTAGACTACATGAGGAGGCTCGCCAGCCATAAGAAGAGACCATACCTGAATTTCTTTGGAACTCCAGGGGAAACAAAACGCGATATTGGGAGAAGACAGCAGGACACAGTCTGGAACCGCTGGGAAAAATCTGCTTGTGTTCAGCTTCAAACAAACTTCGAAAGGACTTGGGGTCGATGTTGATCTCCATGTCTCGAAAGGGAGTATGACTGTCGGTCGTGAACTCTCGCTGGGGGAACTTAATCGGGAACTGATATCCATGTCTCGAGAGGGAAAGTCTATCCGTGTACTCTCGCTGGGGGAACATAATCGGGAACTGATCTC
Organism: Silene latifolia; assembly: GCF_048544455.1. Classification (NCBI taxonomy): domain Eukaryota; kingdom Viridiplantae; phylum Streptophyta; class Magnoliopsida; order Caryophyllales; family Caryophyllaceae; genus Silene; species Silene latifolia. The sequence goes on along the minus strand of NC_133526.1, from coordinate 32,394,150 downwards.
CAGGTCTCGAGAGGGAAAGTCTATCCGTGTACTCTCGCTGGGGGAACAGAAAAAAGGCGTGTCGAAACACCTGTCAAAGAAGGAACGCTCGTTGTGACAAGCTAGGTCTTGGGTAAAAATAAGGCGATAATTTGCTGTTGGCTTGGAAGATGTGGATCCGGGCGAAGAACATACGTCAAACGGACCAATTATGCGATATAGCATCAAGGAAGAGGCGCACCAAAGATGGGCCCACAAAATAACGAACTCATAACGAATTTTTGAAAATTCGTATGAAGGGAAGCTGAGGAAGAGGCGCAGCAAGAGCTGCGTCCCTTCGAAGAGGCGCAGCACCTGCTGCGTCTATTCCTGGGCGTGTCTTTCCTGCGTAAAAACCCGATGAAACAGAGGGTTTCATTTCATTATTTCGAAACATAAAGTCTCAATTTGTCTCTCAAATTCCAACCGTTTCCGTCAAAATTTGATCCAAAAGCTTGCATTTGCCATGACTAATCGAGGTATGTATATCAATCTTGTATTTATCTTCCGTATTTGATCGAATGGGAGCGACAAAATTAGGGTTTTCAACCCTAATTAATCGAAAATTTGGGGCTTTTCCTCCAAATGATTTTGCCTTGCAAAATTGGCTTTGTAAATGGCTAATTGGTAATATAAGGATCATAACCATGTATTTGTTTCGAATTTTCGTTGAGTTTTGAGCATTTGAGTGAAATTGAGACGGTTTCACAGCTAAACCGTAAATTGCTTCGAAAATAGCCTTAGGATTGCCCATTTGTGACGAAACTTGATATTTGGAATCCTTGTGTGATGGGTAAACTTCCTACCAGCTCGGAATTTTGTTTTGTGACGGCTTTTTCAGGACACTTTTCTAGGGCATAATCGCTGTTATAACGAAATGCTGTCGAAATTCCGACTCGAGCCCATGACTTGGCTTCAACTTAAGCTTGACTTGACCCAAATTACCACATGAGCGGACGGGTTTGTGGGAAAATTGCCAAAGATGGCGAGAAAAGAGCGATTTCGGAGCTCCGAAAACTCGAAAATCCCCTAATTAAGGCTTGTCGTCACTTGACGCAGCCTAAATTCACTTTAATTCTACAGGTGATGAGACTTCTACATCTGGGAGAGATCCCATGGATGTGGACACTGCTGTTGACCCTTCTCAAGCGCTTGTGGAGGCGCTTGAGGAGGTTTTCACCGCTGCGGTGATGACTGCTGAGGACGAGGTCCCGAGAGGAGGAGGCTGCTGAGGAAGAGGAGGCCCCGAGACGGGCCAACGTTGGACGAGGTGATCGCCAGCTGAGGGGAGCACCTGCGTGGGCCGAGACTTGGGACAGTAGGCACCTTCTTTGGGCTTCGGAGGGTCACCTGTCCTACAGGACGGTGAAGAGCTTGGTAAATAGGATTCATCACCCATCATTCATCTTCTTTCATTTCTGTTTGTCATTCCTTTTCTTCTTCATTTGAGCTAAAGATAGCTTTTGTTTCAAATCAACATAGGAGGCCGGGAACATCAGGTCGTTCTCGGGCTACACGACGGCGATGGGGTGCTACGAGAGGCTGTTAGCTGAGGAGCGAGCCATGATCGAGCGGGGAGCGTTCGGCGCCTTGGTGCAGGCCTGGAGGGACATTGCGAGGAGGAAGCTTCGGGCTAAACTCAGCCTCGTCCGAGCTTTCTTGGACCGATTTTGGGACACGACCTCCACGTTTCACATGCCTTTTGGTGAGGTGGGGGTCACGTTGGAGGATTACGGCATGATTTCTGGTCTGCCGTGTGGGACTGAGGTGGTGGAGTGGCCAGAGACGGCCATGAGGGTTGACTCGGCGGAGGCCAGGAGGCTGATCGGCTGGAACTTGGCGCTGAAGACGGCTCCGGTACCTGGTTTGGTGCCTAGTTCTTACGTGCGGGACTACTTCGCGGGGAAGACCCCGACGTTGGTGGTGATCAAGGGGAGGGAGACGGCTCCTCCTCCCTGCACTGCAGAGCAGAGAGTCCGCTTGTGGCTCTGGTGGTTCTTGTCTTCGACTTACCTCGGAGACAAGGGAGAGAGGCTTTCGATGAAGCCTCTTCCCTTTCTTTCTGACCTGAGCTCCCTAGGCCGTTGAGACTGGGTCACTGCTGGTTTTGCGGTCCTCATCCGCTTCATGAGGGCCATGGTTCGTCCAGAGTTGATGGAGAAGGGGACTTCTCCTGCTGTCGGCCCGGGACTACTGTTGGAGGTATGAACCTTCACTTTTTCTCATGAAAGATCATTTCCTTTTCTTACCAAATCACGAAAGATCGTTGTTGATTATCTTGATTTACAGGCGTGGGTGTACTCCTACTTTTCGGGCCTCGCGCCCAAGAGGACGTAACCGGTGGAGAAGGCATATCCCGTCGTGAGGGATTGGGTGATGTACCGCACGAGGAGTCGGCGTTCCTTCCACGACGTCAGTCGGCGGGAGATGAACGCTCTTCAGCTGGACGGCGTGAGTATTTCACCTTACATTTGTCTGTGTTTCTTTCTTTTTCTTTTAGAATTGATCATAAGAATGACCCTTCGTTTGCTTCTCTAGTGGGTGCCTAGGCCTTTGGAGGAGTACGGTGATGCTCCTCCTTTCGTGGCTGAGGTCCTTCGACCTAGGAGCTCGAGCCGACTGCTGTTGAGGACGTCGATAGGTCCTGTGTGGTACTTGGGTGAGCGCCTGACTCGACAGTGCTCTCGGGACGTCTTGACGGTTCCCATCGATCCTCCTCGGACGATGTTTAGGGAGCCTTCTGAGGCTGAGAGGGAGGCTGATTTGGCTAGCGTCGGCGGTTACGCCCTCCTTCTTCCTGGCGAGGACTACTCGGCGTTCCTCTACGGGAGGTTGGCGTACTGGCCGGTTGTGGTAAGTGCTTTATCCTCTTTTATTTTTGATTGTTTGAGCATGTGATGAAAGATCATCGGTTAACGGAAATCATCTGATCTTGCAGGAGGTCGAGGCGGCGGGCATCGAGCCCCCAGAGTGCCCCGAGACCCTTGAGTACACCGACACGACGGGGATGACGACGATCTCTGAGCTACGTGACTTTGACGTGGCGGTGAGAGATGCTGGCTTGGACGATTGGCAGCATCTGATTCGGAGGGTGAGTCTTCTAGCTTGCATAGTTTTCGTGTAAGAACACATTTGCTCAAGTTTGCTTGATTGCTAAACATTTTTCTTTTGAAATGCAGGTCGCGCCTTCCCGGTTCGTGGCTTTGTGGAGGGTAGCCAACCGGCTACGGGCTACTGCCGTCGAGGCACTTGCTGGTGGCCGAGGACGTTAGGTATGAACCTTCCGTTTACTTTATTTTCGAGTTTTCTAATCTTTCACTATGCTTGAAATGATTGACATGAGCCACTTTTGTCGTTTGCAGAGGGAGCACGAGCTGGAGCGAGAGCTTGCCCAGTCCCGAGAGGAGACGGCTCGTCTGCTGAGGGAGCTCGAGGTCCGTGACGCCGAGGTTGCTGCTCTCGAGGCGAGAGTTGCTGAGCTAGACGGCGGCCAGCAGTAGCTTTCTTGTTGTTTCTTGTTTTTTTTTGTATTCTTGTACATTTATACGTTTTAGGACCCACATTTTGGACATTCGGACCTTGTTTTGGGGCTCGAGCCCCCAGTTTGGTGTACATATACTTTCTTGGTTGTATATATGATGGCCTGAGTGCCTTTGCTGCTGGGTTGCTTTGTTTGTACCTGCAGGTTAGCTTTGAACAGGTTTGGTAGATGACGGTTTACGCCGTCATGCTGCCGAAATTTACACAGTAATCTCATAGAACATATATTTATACACATGGCTTAAATCAGCGCAAAACAATGACTTGAAAATGCACAAAATGACCAGAAATGAAAATGCAAAAAATTTGGTCGGAAATGGCAAAAATTTGGTCGGAAATGACCGGACGGTAGGGAGGGTTACCCCCTAAAAAAAGAAAAAATAAAAACATATAAGCTTGGAATGGAGAGTGAAATGGTTCCCCAGAAAGGAAAAGTAAAAAAGAAATGTAAAATTGGAAAAAAATGATATAACTAAATTAAATACAAAAAGTAGGAAAATGAATAAATAAATAAAATTAAATTGATGAAATGATTCCCCAAAAGAAAAAATTTAAAAGAAATGTGCAAGTGTGCAAAAAATGACGGAAATGTCGATATCGTCTCGAGATGCGTGCCCGCGAAATTAGAAAACACGAAATATGGTAACTTGACGCATTTACCAAAATAATAACCCGTATGAATAGGAAATTATTCGCCGAGGAATTTAGGAAAGATCCAACGCGGAAAAATCACAGAAAAAGAGCTGAGGAAGAGGCGCAACAAGAGCTGCGTCCCTTCGAAGAGGCGCAGCACCTGCTGCGCCTGTTCCCCAGTTCGCCCGTTCTGACGGATTTTAGGAAACAACTATTTAGTATAAATAGAGACGTCGATGGAGGTTTTATTCACACAATTCTTCCGTCTTTCTTCGTCTTATTACACAAAACTCCCAAAATAAGTCTACATCATGAACACTCTTGAGATTCGTCTAAAAGAATGGACAAATGAGTTCTCTAGTGTGGAGAAGTATGATATGGGTGCTTATAGTTTTGGAGCACTTTTGAGCTTGAAGTTAATCAAGGTAGTCAAACCGTTCCTAGATGCTTGTCTTGACTATTGGGACCCTAATTATCACGTATTCGCTTTTCCTGGAGGCGACATTTGCCCATTTCCCGAGGAGATCGCTGCGATTGGTGGTTGGGATCCGGAACATTTGCTTGCTATTCACTCCACTTCTCAAGGGTATAAGAACAAGTTTAGAGACTTGCTTGGATTGGCCAGAGTTGATGTTGACTGTCTTGTGACTTCTAAAGGAGTGCGAATGTTGGATTTCATCGATCGCTTCATCAATAGGGTTGATCCCACTGTCTCTTATGTTGCAAGGTGGAGGGCATTCGGATTTTGCCTATTGCATGTATATGTCCTTCAAGGGCATGTTGATGAGGACATGAGGGGCGACCCTCGTCTCTTGAGCTTGATTGAGCAAATGGAGCTGCGCAGGAGCCCAGCTTGCCTATGTTTAGGAGAGATCCTATTGGGCTTGGATAACAGGAAGGCTAATCGCGACCTACCTTACTTGGGAAGTCCCATTATTTTGCAGGTAAAAGAACGCTTTTCTCTTTCTTCTTTTTTTTTCCGTTTTCTTTTTTTTTCGTTTTCTTTTTTTTTCGTTTTCTTTTTTTTTTCGTTTATAATACCTGCTTTTGGTAGGTCTGGCTTATGTAGCGTCTTCGATTGATCGAGCCCCCAGTTTATGCTCCTGCTTATCATGCTCGTTCGATTGCAATGAGGACTAGGGTTTACATGGTGGACTTCACTCGAGTGTGCAACTACTGGGAAAACAAGTTGAAAAGTGAAGATGGCCCTTTAATTAGATGGATCGTACCATGGTAGCACCTCAAATCTGTCACTTGAGTATCTTCCCTGGATCCTACCCGTTCTGTTCGCATTCCCGGCTTGGAGTTTATGGTATGCATCTTTCCGGAGAGGTTGATGAGGCAAGTTGGATTGAAGCAGAGGATCCCGAAGCTTGACACTGTCCCGCAGACTGCCGTGGCGCTTACTACGGAGAGTCGAAGAGAATGGGCCATCAAATGGGCTCAGAGGAACATTTGGTACTTGAATTCCTCTGTCAGTGCTCTATGAGTGTCAGATTCCTATATGCGGTAGAGGAAAGCTGCTACTCCGGAGGAACGCGAGAGACTGAGGAAGCGTGAACCTTTTGACTACAAGGTTCTCGAGGTGGAAAAGGAGAAGGAGAAGCATCTGACTGAGGGAGAGGAAGAAGCCGGGTTTCGAGTTGTTCATCCTTCGAAGAAACCGAAGACTTCTCCTGTCGTCGAGATGGTGGTTGGCAAGAATGGCAAAGCAAGACCACGAGAGAGACCATTGGTGATTAGGTCGGAAGTGGCGTAGGAGCGTCCGGCTCGCGGTCGTGACAAGAAGTATGATAAGAATGACAAAGGCAAAGGGAAAATGGAAGAGTAGCCTAAGTCTTTTATTATTATTTATTATTATTACTATTGCAATAAGAAGGTGGGGTTTTTAGAATCCTAGCCTATTTATTTTTATTATGTAACGTACTATTATTAGGAATGAAATAAAAGAGGTTGATTGGTTATGAAGCCGTTGTGATTTTCTTTTCATTATTCTTGTCAAATTCCAAATGCATTTGCAGATGTCCTTCTATTTACATTTAAAGTGATTAAATAGGTTGTATCGCGTGAAGGATTGCCTACGTATTCATTTAGAAAATGAAATCAAACCCTTGCGCGTAGTTCGAGTAAATGTAAAAGAATAATTGTTCTAAGCAAGAGCTTGTAATGAACTTTAGAAAATAAGCATGTGCTTTACTTACTCTGAAAATGCAATTTAGTTTATTTGATGATATGAGAATGAAAAATTGTCAAAATGCAAGAGCAAGATGACATTAGCTTGATTTAGCTTGGCCAGGGGCCGTTTATTTCGTGCCACAAGAGCGACACGTGAGGTTACGCGAGGCGCGTTTTTTTGCTCCTATTCTAGGCATAATAACGTTTCAGTTGGTCAAGGTTTGTCGGGTTGGCAAATTCGTTCCCGTCTACGTCTGTGATCCTAACCGCACCCCCTGGAAGTATGGACTTGACTAGGAATGGCCCGGCCCAATTGGGTTTGAATTTTCCTCGTGGATCGACAGGTAAAAGAGCCCTAATGGATTTGAGGACCAAGTCTCATTCTTTGATGTTTCTTGGCTTAACCCTTTTGTTAAAGGCTCGCTTGATACGCGCTTGATATGTTTGCACATTATGTAATGCACGTAACCTTCGTTCATCCAGGAGGATGAGTTCTTCATATCTATCCCTCTTCCAATCGGCTTCTGGGATTTGACTTTCGAGTAAAATATGTAAGGATGGTATTTCTAGCTCGACTGGTTGTACGGCTTCCATGCCGTAGGTCAAATAGAAAGGAGTAGCCCCAGTGGGCATCCTAACGGATGTACGGTATCCCCATAAAGCGAAGGGTATCTTGCTTGGCCAATCTCTATAGTTGTCGATCATTTTCTTGAGAATCGTGGCAACATTTGTGTTTGCTGCCTCTACCGCGCCATTGGTTTGTGGTCTATATGGCGAGGAGTGGTGATGCTTGATTTTGTACTTGGCTAGCAATTGTTCAGTCTCAGCTTGGAAATGTGATCCATTGTCACTGATGATCTCATGTGGGCAACCATATCGGCAGATGATATTGGTTTGTATGAACTTTGCCACGTTCTTGGCTGTAAGACTGGTGTAGGAAGCCGCTTCTACCCATTTGCTGAAATAATCTACTGCTACTAGGATGAAACAGTGACCTCCTGTCCCGGCTGGAGTGATCTTACCGATGATGTCAATTCCCCAAGCAGAAAAAGGCCAGGGAGATGTCATGGTGTAAAGCAATGAGGGAGGAACATGTTGCACATTCCCGAAGATCTGGCAATTATGGCAATGTCTCACATATTTGATGCAATCAGATTCCATCGTGGTCCAGTAATATCCTAAGCGTGTGATTTTCTTTGCCATCATGGATCCACTCATGTGAGGGCCACATTCTCCATCATGGACTTCTTCCACCACTTTCCGTGCCTGTGAATGATCAAGACAACGTAGGATGACACCAAGAGGTGTTTTTTTGTACAACTCTCCTTGCATGAGGACGTATTGGGAAGCTAGCAAACGGATGGCGCGTTGTCCCCTTTTGTCCATTTCTGGTGGATAGGTGTCGTTGAGTTTGAAGTTTAGGATTGCTTGGAACCAAGGTTCCTCCGTAATTTCCTCTTCATCGGTGATTTGGTGCACATAAGCTGGCTCTGATCGTCGTTCGATGCATAAAGGCATTTCTACCATACTATCCGGCGTGTTAATCAAAGATGCGAGTTTTGCAAGAGCATCCGCAAATTGATTTTCTTCTCGAGGTAGATCTAAGTAGGTTACTTGATCGAATAATTGGGTGACTTGGTCTATTCTGGCTTGATAAGGTGCTAGGCTTTCGCTTCGGATTTTCCAGGATCCCGTAACTTGATTGATGATCAAAGAGGAATCCCCATGTACTCGAAGATTCTTGATGCCTAAACTTACTGCCGCTTGCAATCCAATGAGACAGGCTTCGTATTCTGCAGCGTTATTTGTCACCTCGAAGTCGAGTTTGACAGAGATTGGTGTATGCTCGCCTTCAGGAGAAATGAGCAACACTCCTATTCCGAATCCTCTTAAGTTCGATGCTCCGTCAAAATAGAGGTCCCAGGAGTCTACATCTGTTTGGAGTATATCCTCATCCGGAAATGACCAGGTGTCTATCGTTTGTGTGTCAATGATGGGATTTTCTGCTAAGAATTCGGCAACGGCGCGCCCCTTTATAACTTTCAAAGGCACATACTTGAGATCGAACTCTGAGAGCATCAAGGTCCATCTCGCTAGACGTCCATTGAGAACGAGTTTCTCAAAGAGGTATTTGACGGGATCCATTTTGGAGAATATCTTGACGGAGTAGCTAAGCATGTAGTGGCGTAGCTTCTTCGTTGCCCACACAAGAGCGAGGCATGCTTCTCGAGTGGCGTGTATTTACACTCGTACTCCAAGAACTTCTTACTAAGGTAGTAGATGGCTCTTTCTTCTTTTCCTACGGTTTGAGCTAGCATGGCGCCCATGGCCGTTTCAGTTACCGTGAGATATAAACCAAGAGGTTGATCTCGTTAGGGTGGCATGAGCACTGGTGGTTTGGCTAGTATCTCCTTGATTCGGTCGAAAGCCTTCTGACAGTCATCATCCCACATTGGTTGATCTGTTTTCTTTAACTTCTTGAATATGGGTTCGCAGATCATGGTGAGTTTCGATATGAATCGACTGATGTATTGTACCTTGCCTAGGAATCCCCTAACTTCTTTCTCTGTTTGAAGTTGCGGCATTTCGATTAAAGCTTTGATCTTTGAAGGGTCTATTTCTATACCTCGTTGGCTAACCACGTATCCCAGGAGTTTACCAGATGTTACTCCGAATGCGCATTTCTGAGGATTGAGCCTCATGTTGTACTTCTGTAGCCTCAATAAGAATTTGCGAAGGTTCGCAATGTGTCCCTCTCTTTCCTTGGACTTGACAATCATGTCGTCTACATATACCTCAACTTTTTTATGCATCATGTCATGTAAGAGAGTAGTTGCGGTGCGTTGGTATGTAGCTCCGGCGTTGATTAACCCAAACGGCATAACCGTGTAGCAGTAGGTTCCCCATTGAGTGACAAATGCGGTCTTATGCATGTCCTCTAAGGCCGTCTTGATCTGGTTATATCTTGCGTATCCGTCCATGAAGGATAGTAACGCGTGATCCGCCGTATTATCCACTAATATGTCGATATGTGGCAGAGGAAAGTCATCCTTAGGGCTTGCTTTGTTTAAGTCTCTAAATTCAACACAAACACGGATTCTCCCATCCTTTTTGGGTACGGGTACTATGTTATCTACCCAGTCTGAGTACTCGGAAACTTTGATGAACCCAGCTTTGAATTGTTTATCGACTTCTTCTTTGATCTTGAGAGCCCATTCTGTCCTCATTCGACGAAGCTTCTGTTTCACGGGTTTGAAACCTGGTTTGATCGGGATTCTATGCTCTGCAATGTCCCTGTCGATCCCTGTCATATCTTTGTAGGACCAAGCAAAAACGTCTTTGAACTTGCGTAGGAGGTATATGAAATTGGCGCTTTCGGTGAGGCTCAGGGTTGTCCCTATCCTAAGTTCTTGGGGTTTTAGTTCAGATCCTACGTTGATGGGTTCAGTATTCTCTATCACTGGTCCCCCTTCCCCCTCTTGTAGTATTTCTTTGGCTATGTAGGGAGGTATTTCAATTGAGTCAGGGTCTTGGTCATTCTCATTATCATCGTAAACAGAATTGCATTCAAGATAACACGAAGAGTAAGCAGAACCTGATTTATTCATATTAAGATTTGAGAAAAGTTGAAACAAAGAAGTCATCTGATCTGTGGTCAGTGGCGGTAAAGGGACAGTGGTTGGGACATTTCCCGAACTACTGTTGCTATTCGACACTAGGCTAGGAGAAACGAGGGGAGTGGGAATGACGACAGGAGGAGACTCTCTAGGAACTTCTCTAGACTCCGACTCTGACTCCGACTCTGACTCTGACTCGAATTCATCGTCTTCTGGTTCTCCTTTGAACATCTCTCCTTCTCCAGTAGTGAGCTTGAAGAGTCTTCCCTGATTGTTTGTCCACTTGATCGATTTTCTCCATCCTTTCTGTTGATTGGTGTTGGTTTCTGTGTCCAGTGTGGCAATAACCTCATTTATGATGCTTTCGGCGCTCTTGATTAAGGGGAGATCCTGGAGGTAGACATCCTCCTCGTTATCCGTCCATATCCCGTTGATCACCTCTTCTTTTGGGGAGATAAGATGTGAGCAATCTAAGATAGATTCGTCCCTTATGATCATCAGAACTCCAAGAGGATTCTGAGTGTTGTTAGGCTTACCTTCAGGCGGTATTGGTAGGCGACCGTCTTCAATCATATCTTGAAGTACATTTTTCAATTTGTAGCATTTCTCTGTATCATGTCCCTTGCCTCTATGGTATTCGCAGTACGAATTCTCATCCCAGAACTTGGATTTCTTTTCTGGTTCGGGCGTAGGGCCTATGGGTTGAAGTTTGCCTTGTTTCATCAACCTTTTCAGCGCGTTGGAATATGTGTCTCCTAAATTTGTGAATTTCCTTGGAAGGGTACTCTTCTTGGATGGCTCGAGGAGGTTAACTTCATCAGTCTTGCTAGTAGAGCCGTAAGAACGACTTGTTGAGCCTTGATACCCACGACCTATCGTTTTGGACAAGAGCCCTTTACGAATGTCATCTTCGATCCTTGTCCCTAGTACGGTCAAGTCTTTGAAAGTCTTGATGTTTTGATACCTCAAATGATTTGCATAGATAGGCTTTAGGTTGTCCACGAATTTCTCCACAAGGGTAGCCTCATCCGGACGTTCAACAAGTTGAGTACTAGTCTTCCTCCACCGACTTAGGAAATCGGTGAAACCTTCTTTGTCATTTTGGGTAAGAACCTCTAAAGTGCGCATGTTGACTTGGATTTCAAAATTATCCGCATATTGTTTAGCAAACTCGATTGCGGCATCGTCCCAAGTAGCAATTTTCTTATGTTCTAGCGAATAGAACCATTGTTTTGAGATGGTGTCAAGAGATGAAGGAAAGATCCTTAAGAACATCTCGGGTTTAATGCCTTTGATAGACATGTAATCCTTGAAAACGCGGATATGGTTGAAAGGGTTTTCATGCCCCTTGAATTTAGAGATATACGTCATGTTGAAGTTGGTTGGCAACTTGGAACTCACGGCCTCATACTTGCGATTATTCTCCCTATAAATGTCGTCCCCTTTGAGATACATCAATTGCTCCTCTAAGTATTGGAGTCGTTTCTCAGCTGCAGTCATACCCATGGGAGGGTTTTCGTCTCCGAAGTCGTTCACGAAGTCATCAGAGATCTCACTTTCTCGAGGAGGCATCCTCGTTTCTACGGCATATATTCGGCCCTCAATGGTGTCAAGGCGATCATACACTTGGTCTTGAGTAACTTGGATACGAGCTAGCGCGGCTAGGATTTGATCATTACCATTCTGGATTTGGTTGAAGTTTGCGTCGCTTGTTTCAGGCATCTTGGAAACTGAATAAGAGATCGACGACGAATCAAAACACGATCGACCACTCTAGCACACTTACTCGAAAAGAAATGTTTCGACTCGTGAAGTGGGAGTGTGCCACTTGTGTCAAGTGAGTTTTGAAGAAATGACAAAGTTTGAAAAATGTTGGTCCTAGTCAACTTTAGTGTAGTTGTAGGAGTGGACTCAAAGTGAGGTTGTGAAATGGGTTTTGAGGCCCGAATTTTGACTCGACAATTGGACAGAGTTTCGGCTTGTTTTGCGCTAATATAAGGCCCAAGTTCGAAATTTTACATTTTAAAGAAAGATTTTGATTTTACAGAAATCGTCATGGCTTTGTTTAGAAAAGGGTGGTCACGTATGGTACAAACAATATACAAGCATTATAACGGGATGCTGAGTGCATTTAAATGGGTTTTGGTTTAAAGGGTGGGTTGCCACACCGAACAATCAAACCCGAAGTCTGTGGAGAGGCTCGTACCAAACAAGAGTAAGGCCGATTCCTATTCCATTTCCTCAAGTAGTGAAAGTCCTTGATACAAACAAGAGTAAGTACAATGGTATGGATGACGTCAATCGCTATCCATCCTTAGGCCCAAATAAGAATTAGGACCGTTTAGACGGGACGATTGGTCGAATGGGTTGGGTTGGGCCTAGGAAGACCGAATGAAACGATCTAGTAAGACCGAGTTATGAAAACCGACAATTGTCTTGTACAAACTATTCCTTAACCTTGTTCAAGTTTCACCCTTTTGGCTACACGTAAGTGTATTATCCCCAGCGGAGTTGCCAAACTGTGGACAATGGGCCACGGGGGCGCTTGGAAAAACAAGCGTTTGCATTTGTGGAGTCGCCACCAATTTATTGTGGAAAATTGGAAACCGTTCGAATACCTCGTGTCATGTCAAGACACAGAGTAGTGACATGAACACCAAGAACTCGTTACCCTTAGCATTCTATGTCTAGAATGACTCTCGTGGATGCCAATGAACACGGATGTTCACAGAGATCTGGAGTAAGGGGTGAGGGTACGTATTATGAAAATCTTTTGATCGAACACCTAATCCCGCCCGCCTCGATAGCGGCCTCTACTAATGATTCGGGAAATTGTCTAAACTCAATATATTGTCGATTATATGCATGCAATGCAACATCCAATAAATTAATACTAGCATGTGAGAATTAACTAAGCCAGTGAACATGTAATTAGCATACAATAGGTCGAAGTGGAGATTTAAGTTCAATTACATGTGAAGGCATACAAGCAATAATAAAGAAATACAATAAAAATACAATAATGAAAAATTACAATAATTACATCGGGTTAATTGATTTATGTTGGAAATACTTTCAAAACGGATAATTTGGAAAAGAATAAACAAAGGAATTAACGAACAGGAATTAAGGTGATAATACGAATAATAGTTGATTAAATACGTAATCAATAAACTAGGTCAAAGCAACAGCGGAGTTCAGAGACAGAAATCAACCAGGAACAGGCGCAACAGAGCTGCGTCCCTTGGAAGAGGCGCAGCAGTTGCTGCGTCCGTTCCTTGGCTCAGTTCTGGCTGTGAAGCCGGAATTGCAAATCGTTAATGTTCGTTGGTGATTTTAATGATTGATTAGTAATATTTACTCGGATGAAAGTGATTATCAGGTTATTTACATGCGATTAACGGTCATGAAAGCAATAAACATGGATGAAACTAACTAAAGCGAACTAATACAAGATTAATGAGATTAATGAGCAAATTGATGAACTAATTAGGTTAAATATGATGAACCAATGATAAACTAATGTTGAATATGATAATAAACAGGTGAGAATATATCAAAGGTCGAATTCCATAAACTCAATATGAACGAATCGAATTTCTACAACCCGGTTTGACTTTAATGACGAAAACCCGCAAATATTGGTTATTTGGGATTTAAGTCGGGAATTTAATGGTAAATTATATGTTAAATGATGACGAACAATATGTTACGTATTAGAATTATCATGCTCAAATCGTCATATGAACAATGAACAATAAACGAAAGAAAATAAAAAAACAAACGAATTGACAAAGGACGAAGGAAGAAGAAAGGAAGCAGGAACTGCGGCAGCCTCATGAAGAGGCGCAACAGACGCTGCGTCTCTTCGAAGAGGCGCAGCAGTTGCTGCGTCCTTTCTCGACGGTCACCTTCTGTTAATCCGTAAAAAGGGTTTAAACAAAGGGTTTTAGAAATCGGTTTTAATTGTATTTTCGACATAAACTTACATTAATGATTACAAAACTGAACAATAAATAAAATAGGGATTATACACCCTCAGACTTACATGTTTGACGAAACGAGATGAACTAAGTTTACGATTAGTGATGCTCGACTCGAATGTAGACGAAAGTGCCCTCGTAAGAAGAAAAAAGACTAAGATTGATTAAAGTTGATTATGTGGAGTTGGTCAAATTGGTCAGTCATGCAAAACGAGGCTGGTACTCAGAAAGATCCGAGCTTACGTGGTCGAAAGTTCAAGCACGTAGACGCCAAAAAGTAAGAACGTGGTCTAGAATGCAAAGGGAGAAGAGAAGGGCGGACACTCGCGTGAGAAATATGAGGAACGAAGGTCCCTATTTATACTAATCACACGGAGGAAGTAGGGTTTTCGGAGAGACTTTGGAAGTGAATCTCGAAAAGATATGAAAAAGATACGAAAAATACGCAGAAAAGGACTTGGGAAGAGGTGCAGCAGGCACTGCGTCTCTTGGAAGAGGCGCAGCACCTGCTGCGTCCTTTCCCAAGTGGTTTCCTCCTGCGGAAAAAAGATTTCCGTGTTTAGTTTATGGAATAACGGAATAATTTTGTTTTCCTTAATATTTTGTGTGAATATTACGGGAAATTGTTTGCCAAAGATTAAAAGATTTATAAAATATGGAATAGAAATATCCGGAACATTCCAGAACATTCTGACTCGGTTTTAGAAAATGAAAACGGTTTTAGGCCCGGACTCCAAATGTACTCTAATTAATGTCAAAACGACCGTATCGGCACGTAGATGACAATTAAGAGGTAGATATAAATGTTTGAGCGATCACTTGACGATAAACTTACGAACTGTCACAAATCGTTCCGCGTACCAAACATGCGGCCCAATCATCACCGGGTGGTTTGCGGGAGGTGCAGAAATGAGGTGTCTACAAGGTTATTATTAGGGCTCAACAAAAAAATCTGATACGAATTTTTTTTATCTGAATCCGATCCGAAATCCGAATTAAAAAATCCAAATATGTGGATATCATTTAAATTGGAAATTCGATCCGGTTTTTCCGATTAAACTGGATCAGATATGAATTGAGAAATTTTGAAATCCAGATATCCGAATCTAATTAATCCGAATTTTAAAAAATTTAATAACAATCCACGATGACACACATTATAAAATAATAATAATAATAATAATAATAATAATAATAATAATAATAATAATAATAATAATAATAATAATAATAATAATAATAATAATAATAATAATAATAATAATAATAATAATAATAATAATAATAATAATAATAATAATAATAATAATAATAATAATAATAATAATAATAATAATAATAATAATAATAATAATAATAATAATAATAATAATAATAATAATAATAATAATAATAATAATAATAATAATAATAATAATAATAATAATAATAATAATAATAATAATAATAATAATAATAATAATAATAATAATAATAATAATAATAATAATAATAATAATAATATTTTGGATCATATGAGAATGGCACAAGCGTGAGAACGGTGAGAACGCGCGTCAGTCGTTGGATCTTGTCTTATGCGGCTAATCTAAGGGCCTATAACGAGCGCTCCTTTACCAAAACTTGAGGGCTTTGTCTTTCTTTTTCCCTGAAATTTACCTCGCGCTTCTTCATTAAGCTTTCAACCATGGATTCCGACCTTCTTTGTTAAGCTTTCAACTATTTCTCTCTCCTTATTCTCTGTAGAGTTGCATTTTCGTCTTTCTGTTGGATTTTCTCTTACCTATTTCGTCATGAAGGTATATACTGTTTAACTTCAAGCTTTTTTCGATTTCGTCCTTAATTTATGTAACTCTACTGTAATCTAAATTAATGTTTCTTATGTTCATTTTGCCGGATTATTGATTTATTGATGAATTTTGAGTTCGGTATTGTTGTTAAAATCGAAATTTGCGTTTTCATTTGCATGCTATCGGAATTTTTATTTCTCGCATTGTTTGTTGATTTCGTAACTTGCTTATACATTTCGATTTGTTTGTTGTTTTTTAGTTTGATCTAATTTGTGCTTTTTTGAATTTTTGTTGAATTTTAAGTACTTTTAACGTAAGTAGCATCAATTTAAGACTATATGCAAAAGGTCATAATTGCGTGCACATTATTGTTGTCGATCATGCACATTTCAATAAAACTGATAGGACATTTCTTCGTGAAACGTGTACAACACAACACAACTGATTAATATTACATGCAAAACTACTTTCAGTTATTGAAGCGCAAAGGCGATCCTGAAACTGTTACACGCCGTATTTCTCCGAGGTTGAACAACCTCAGTCCTACTGTTGATGATCCTACTCCAACGTTCTCCCGTATTACCACCCGGATGTCACCTAAAAGTTTTGTTGATGTCCTTCGATACCTTGATTACAATCAATGGTGTGCTCTGGAAGAGATTGGTTTTTCTTCATTGTTTTGGCTAAGGGTTACAAGGCTTCCTTTACGCCTTGGTTATTGGTTAATTGAGAACTACAACCCGTATTCGGATTTCATCATTCTACCCGATAAAAGTGCTTTCGTGTTTTCGCTTCTTGTATTCATGATGTTGTTGGCCTCCCAATTGGAGGAAAACCTGTTTTACTTTCATCTTTGTAGTGATGAAGATGCGAGAATGTGATGCGTTTTACGCGCATTGGAAAGCTCAATTTCATGTTGATGGTCAAGTGGATATCAAGACCCTTGCAGAGCATATTATTTGTCATGATGATTACAGTGATCAATTTAAGATTAATTTTGTGGTGCTTGCTGTGTCTTTGTTAATGCGCAACAATCAGAAGCCGTTCGTCAATCACCATGTACTAAAATCGCTGAGGAATGTGTCTGCCATTGGTCAGCTTGATTGGTGTCAATTTGTCATGGAGAGTTTGCGGTATAACATAAAGGATTGGGTCAAGAAGGGGAAGAAGAATCACTTTGGTGAACCTCTCCTGTTTCTAATGGTACAAATCTTCTGGGTTACATTTATTGTTAGTTATTGTGGTTTTAAAACCTGCCATTTTTCAGTCATAATCCTGTTTTTACTTGCAGCTTGTTTATGTTGACCGTGTTGTCCATGAAAAACGATTCGTAGAAAGAGATTATTATACTCTTTTGAATTGGACATCAGCTGCACTTTACTCAAGGGAAAAGCAGGAGATGGAAGATGGTCAGTTTGGTCTTGGTCGTGTAAAAGGTCGATTGATGGAAAGAATTAGATTTTCTAAACCATGCAGACAAGTGGTTGAAAAAGTGCAGAGAGTGTCGAGGGATGTTAGTACTGATACAAAATCTCCAATTTTGTACTCGTCTCCGGAGGTATATCCATTGATTCTCGAAGTATTCACTATTCCTTTTCAAGATTCGCTTTGAAATATTTTCTTTGTACCTTCATAGTACTAAAGATGTACCTTCATAGTACTAAATATGTACCTTCATACTGTGCCTTGTCCAGAGTTTGCAGATGATACACTTTGCTTCAAAGAAAGAGAGTCATGGAAGATATGGTTGTGTTAGATGAGAAATACGCGGCTGGTTTGGAATGTTTCCCAGGTGAAGAGTGTGTCAAACAGGGCCATTCAGCAACTGAATTTGTATATTTGACATATGGTGGTGGTATCGAAGATGTGTCATGTGCACCGCCGTGGGAATCCAGCACACTAGATGAGGATGAACAGTTTATTGCTCTAGCAAATGCAGCTGAGAAAGCGTACAAATTGAAACTTGCTCGTGCTAAACACAAAGAACAATGTGCTAAGTAGAGAAATTCATTTGTACACATCCTTTGGTGAATTTTCGTTCGATTTAGGGTTGGAGAAAGACTTTCTTTGAGAGTGAGGCAAGGTTAGCCGCGACTAAAGGGGTTAAACGGGATCGCCCATCACTTTGGTGAATCTTCTTCAGCTACCAAAAGGGTTCATTTCATGGCAAGTCCTTCTTATATACCTCTATCCAGCAACAAGCAACAGTCATCTCGTTTTGATCCACTGTTTTCTGCTATCTTAGATGACACCAATGTGTTAACACCTCTTACTACGGTGCACCTTCAAGTGGCTGATTATGTTTTCAGTGACCGGGGCACTAACAATCGTCGTTGCAGGTAATCTAAAATGTGTACTTTCTAAATTACCATTTTGTGTATGTCATTTTCAGTGTTTCACACCTGACAAGTAATTTGTTATATTTTTTGCTCTAGTGAGCACTTATATTCATACAAGACTTATTTTGCAACGCGAATGCATTTGTGGTCATTAAAGCCGTCTGAACATGTTTCGAGTGTTGTAATTGATTGCTGGTCATCATATTTGAATTGTAAAGAGGAAGAAAATAATCTTGATACTCCGAAGCGGTTCTTTTTTACCACGCTTGTGCATGTAAGTACATTTACATACACTCTTAAATGATGTGTGTAATATGTATTTGGAAATATTGTACTTCCCTCTTTCGTTACTTTCCCATGCAGTCTGTATTAGCGAAACCCAGCCCAGGTTTAAGTGATGAAAAAATTTATGAATTATTCGAGGCTCGTGTAAAAATGGAGTTGCAGCTTTTCACGGGAATAGACATAGCTTCAATCGCACTCGTAAGTTGTTATTGTTTGCTTGACATACTTTGCAATTTTCTTTGCCATTGTTGTATTGCATTTTCAAAAAATTGAGACATACTATTATCGCATAAGTCCTTTCTTTTTTTATTAATTCCAACTACTAAACTCATTTGAACCTCAACTTGTATATACCCATTTTATATTAAAAAAGTTCAGATTAGGCCAAATTAGGATAAATAGCCATTTAACACAATGTTAATGCTATAATTTCTCAATGTACTTTCTAAACGTACTAAATGTACTTTTTAAACATTTACAATGTTAATGTTGTAATTTCTCAATGTGGGGAATATCTAATATGCATGAGCAGTTGCAACTATATGCACACGTTGGGAACATAGACCATGAGTCATACTATCATTCCATGTCTGCATTCTGCTTTTGTTTTATTTCAACTGCTTGAGTCAAAGGGAATTTTCTTTGCGTTTCTATTAAATAAGGTCACTTTATATTGCAATGTAATGTTCTCATTTTTTACATGTGCCTCATGATTAGTTAAAATGTACCCTTCGAAGAGTTTGACTGTACTTATGGTTGTACGTCATTTGTTTTGTAATTTCAGTTTTTTTTCCCAATTGTACACGAGAAACACTTTTTATTATACGTGGTTGACCTGGTGAGGAAGCGTTTCGTCATTCTTGACAACTCACTCTCAGATGAAGATGCCGTCAAGAAATATGGTGTATCTCCACTGTTAACAGTATGTTTGAATTTGACACATTTTTGTTGTTCTATTGAATTTTGACTATTAGTCACGCTTAACACTGGTTTAAAATGTTTTGTCATAGATTGATGCTCTTGGAAATTTTTTGGGTGAGAACCCAAAAACTTCTGACTCTAGCAACGTTGTGTTGGCTATGGATCCCATTGTTGCAAAGCTTAGTTGGAGAAATAACTACAATGTTGATGAATGTGGTATATACACAATGAGACACATGGAAACATTTATGGGATTAATCTCTTGGAAATGTGGCCTGATGAAAAATGATGTGAGTGTTTGTTCTTATTTTAAAGAAATTCATGTTCATTGTGTTTTGCCTATCTTGTTAATTGTTGGCTTCTGTTTTGCGGTGGAGCGTGCTTAAAGTGTTACGATACAAATATCTATGCACATTACTTATGTTCGACCACAACGATTGCCATGAAACTGTCGCCGATCATGCGAAAAAAGGGTCATTTCTCTAAAGCTAGTGATTACATTTAATGTTCAAATATTATCTACGCAAAGACGTTAGAATTTGTCTGATGACATCTCTGTTCATGTAGTATGATGTTTTAAATTCTAGTGTACGTTAGTATGTGTAATGATTTGTAATTGCATAAGCAAAATGTTGAATTTGTGAACCAATATTTTGTTGCACTTAATTAAAGTACTTTTTTGTCTATTTTTGGCGTGCTATTTACTTGAACGTTATTATCTCCTTGAATAGCGACTTATGATGTACTGAATTAGCAAAATAATATAATGTACATTTCAGTGTCCTTTTAAATCTCTTTTGTAAAACAGTACGTGCACATTATGAACATACATAATGGACATTTGAATTAAATTGAAAGCACATTTATTTCTATTATACATTGAAAACAGGAAAATAGGTCTAAAATCACGTCAAATATCTATCTATAGCGACATCATAATCTAAGTATATGAATGAACTTTTGAAGTTTTCTATCTTATTAAACGATCACATGCATTACAATTTAATTAATGTTTCATGTTCTTTTTAAAATAATTTAATGTACCTTTAAATATAATATAATGTACATTTTCCAAACAGTGCTTAATGATATTTTAGTTGCACCTAATTATCAAAACATGCACATTATGAATATAGATAATGGACATTTTAATTAAACTGTTTACATAAATTACATAATATATACAGTGTAAATAGGAAAACCTGTTTAATAAACTGTCAAAGATCTATTTTTAATCCCTTCCCAAAAAATGGATTCACTCGCCCCTTGTTGGGTGTCTTTTGGTCTTGCGGCTATACAAACCACACATAAGGGAAAGGGTTTAGAGTTGGATTAGGTGGATTCGCGGTAGCGGTCTGCCTAATGCAACCCTAAACGCTTTCCCGTCTCATTTTAGGATACTTGACCCCCTAGATTTAATCCCGTCCCCAAAAAGGGTTCAGTCGCCCCCTCTAAGGTGTCTTTTGGTCTTGCGGCCGTTCATAATCCAACTGTAAACCCTTTCCCATGCCGTTTTAGGATACTTGGCCCTCTAGTTTTAATCCCGCCCCAACAAGCGTTCACTCGGCCCCTCTAGGGTGTCTTTCGATCTTGTGGTCGTTCGTAATCCAACAACTTGAGCTAATTTGTACATTATGAATGTCGAAAAATATATTTAGAACTTTTAGAAAATACATTGACAAATTATAACATTACCATTGTGTTAAATGGCCATATATCCTAATTTGACCTAATCTGAAGTTTTTAAGTATAAAATGGGTATATAAGAGTAGAGGTTCAAATGGTTCTAGCAGTTGGAATAAACAAAAAAAGAAAAAAAAAAGAATGGACTTATGGAATTATAGTATGACCCAATTTTTTTAAAAAAAAACCGCCACTTTAAACTTCTTCTCTTTAATATCTTACTACTTTTTGATAAACCTGTCAATTAAATTGTACCTGCACGTTTTCTCATTCTCAAATCGTTCACTTACTCTTATTGCTCTCTATCTGAATGAAGGTTATACTCTTTGCCTTTAATTATTTGCTAAAAATAACTGTGTTTACTTTTCATCTGCTTCGAATTTTACATAGTTTCCTTAGCTGTTAATGTTCGAAGATGTTCATTATAAATCAGTCCTAATATTATTTCTCAGGTGCATCAATATGTCGGAATTTATACGCATTGTTTCCTAATGATTTTGATGTACTTTGCTATGGCTTAATATTTTTAAATGTTTAGGATGTATTTTCTTCATGTACTTTTTTAATGTTTAGCATTTACTTTCTGGATATGTGTCCTTCATATCAATATGTCGGAATTTATACGAATTGTTTGCTAATGATTTTGATGTAGTTTGTTACTAATGTTTAGCATTTACTTTCTGGATACCTGTGCTTCATATTAATATGTCGGAATTTGTACGCATTATTTCCTAATAATTTTGATGTTCTTTGCTATGGCTTAATATTTAGGATGTATTTTCTTCATGTACTTTCTTAATGTTTAGCATGTTCTTTCGGATATCCGTATTTTTAATGGCTTTATGTTTTGTCTTATATTTTTTTTTCTTTTTATTTTAAAAAAAAAACAACATTTAAAATCGAAGAACACAGATGTCACTATGGTTGTGCAAAAAACAGTCTGATTCACCTACTTGTTTGTCAACCTCTATCAAGATTCACCACAGACTCTTCTTCTTCTTTGAGATAATTGAAGTTTCTGACAGTCCTACAATAGGAGTAGTACATCATCCTAGCATTTGTCATACTTTACAAACAGTTGACAAAAAATATTCTTCTGTTGCGATAATTGATGTTCCCGACAGCCCTACAATAGAAGAGATTGTTAATCGTCCTAGAGTTCGCCGCACTTCGTGTAGCATCTTAAAAAACTCCTCTTATCCTTTGTTGATTGATGTTCCTGACAGCCCCATTGAAGATGGGCTTGTTGATCCATCTTGTAACTGGCCACGCATTAAACAGACTGTGAGGGACAAACATGACATTGTTAGGGCTAACTTAGGAACAAGCTGTGCAGAAGTGCCACCGATAGAAATTCTTGCTCATTTAACTGAAACACCAATTTAAACGTCATATCAAACAGGCCAGGTTTTCAACAAACAACCCACTTCTGCTAGCAAACACATAGCGGCTCTTCGTAAAGTGAGAAAATTAATTGCTGAGAGGAATAAGGATGCGCCTACAAACGTCTTTGTGTCATTCGGTTTAGGTGTGTTCCTTAAGAAGATGATGACTCTTCTGTTTATGCAGCACCAGAGCGGGGTAAAAAAAAGAAAGAAACTGTCTGCTGATCGTCCACCTTTATATCCAAAAACAGGGAATCAATATCATTTTAGTAAGGGTCCCTCCTGTGAACCTCTCCTTGATGCTATTGACGACACGAATCCCTTCATACCTTTGACATCAATGCAATATCAGATTTCAAATTATGTGTTCACTGGCCAGGGCTCTGTGGATAACAGTTGGTAATTACATACAGAAGATTTAATATTTTATATTCATTTACATAGTTCATCTTTACATATCTGCTGCTAATCATAATGCTATTACTGTTTTTTGTGCAGTAATACGTTATTTGAGTTCAAAAATAATGTCCTTGGTTGGGATCAACTGTTGTCATTAAAACCGTATCACTATATCTCAAGCTTTGTCATAAATTCTTGGTCGGCATATCTAAACTACAAAGAAAAGGATGGGAATCCAACCAATCCCACACGATTCTTTTTTAGTACACTTACATATGTAAGTTTGATCATTGTTTTCATGTATTTCAATTTACTATTTCCAAGATTTTCACATTACTAAAATTTTATCTTCATTGTGCAGTTGTTATTAATGAAGAACACAGGTGCTTCTATTGATGATCATCATTACAAACCTTTCAAGCGTCGCATCGAAGTAGAATTAAATGAGTTTGAGTGGATTGATCTTCCATCCATTGAACTAGTGAGTCCCTCACTTCATTTAGTAATTGAAATTAAATTCAGTATTACTGTAGTATGTAGTCTATTTGAATAGAAGTCAGTGAATGTACTGTCAAAGTTTTCAAAATGTGCTATTACTTAACATGAAATTAACCTTTACCTGTCAGTGACCTTACAATTGTTTCTTTCCCTGATGCTAGTTCTTCTTCCCTATTGCACTTGAGAATCATTTTGTGTTGTACGTTTTCGACCTGCCAAGGAAATGTCTCATTATTCTTGACAATCGCATTAGAAGGGGGAGTGTCTTAGAAGAGTATGGTGATAGTGTACTTGAACTGGTAAATTTACATTCTCCTCAACTATGAATTATTATCGTTCACTTGCATTGGTAAATTCATGTATATTATGGTTCATCTCGTCTAATTTTTATTATTGTGATACAGGGTGATGCTTTTGCACGGTTTTTGGGTGAAAATCAATCAACTATGGAGAAAAGTAATATAGTAATGGGCATGGGTCCTACAATAGCAATGCTTCCATGGAGAAATAACAGAAATATTTTTGACTGTGGTATTTACACCATGAGGCACATGGAAACATTTATGGGAATAGCCACTTGGGACTGTGGATTGTCCAAAATTGATGTGAGTTTTACATTTTAATTGTAACTTATTTAGAACAAATCAATGTTATTTTGTTGGTTATTAAATTCTAATTTCATGTTTTTTTTTTTTTTTTTTTTTTGGATGAGATCGTTGACAATCGAGATTCAAGTACCTATGCACGCTACTAACATTTGAGCACAACAAACATCGTAACAGCATTATTAGACATGCATTAGCGTGTAACGACATTCACAAATAGTTCCTGAATATGATTTATTAGTTTTCTTTTGTGTTGTCGACATATCTGGCGTTAGTTAATGTCTATTGGGTTTGCTGTACTGATAATGTACTTTTGATCTTTGGCGTATGTACATCGAAGTTGTACTGGATGTGCATTCACCCAAGCTACTTGTTATAATGTACATTTTATAATGATCAGTTGTCCATTTTAAGGAAAACAAATGTTCATCAAAATCAATGATGTTCTTACTTTAATACGACAATGTTCATTTTAAGGAAAACAAATTTACATCCTGTGTAACTTTCTTGCTTTAGGATCTCACAATTGATACAATTAATTTATATCGTGCGTGGTCATTTTAATACGAGAATGTTCATTTTAAGGAAAACAAAATAATATACTCCGTATACACTAATACTCCGTATAGACTAATAGCAATATTCGAAATTGAGTAAATATGTACAATTAGTACGTAGTATTTTAATTTAACTATTACTTCTATATCATATGTTGCACACAATTTTCCTACTTGCCCAAATAACCTCAACACACGTAAATCTAGGGTGGACCTAATAATACATATTATGAAAGTATAGCCAATTTATGTTCAATTATAAAACACACAATTAGGTGTAAATCTAAAATAGATAAAAGGAATACTTCTTTCAAACAATCTTTCCAAAGAAAATACTTCTTTCAACTACGGAGTATTAGATAACTTCTCCATAAATTTTGGTTATACTCCACCTTCGTTTTCAATACTTCTTCATTGCCAGGTAATCACGTTCATTTACTAAATTGTCCTAAATTTCGTCCATTCTTTTGGTGTATTTCATAGGTAATTATGCTTGGTTGATTTAAATCATTGACAAAATCACCTGAAAATCACGCCTCTTTTGTTGGTTACATTTTCGTCGTTTTCAGTTTAATTGGATGTTCATGTCAAGTTTAATGGGATGTTATTTATTGATTACAATTGTGTGAGCTTTTACGTGTGTTGGGATAATTGGGGCAAGTAGGAAAATTGTGTACAACATATGAAATAGGAGTAATAGGTAAATTAAAATACTAATTGTACAATTTACTCAATTTCGAATATTGCTCACAGTGTTCATCATTTAATTAATAGTGTTTTTAAAGTTTACAGTATGATGTTCTAAATGCTATCATCCAATGAACATTGTGGAATAACCATTTTAAATCTGTCTACAGAGGAAATCATGTCATTATTTTGCTTGGGATTGGTAACAAATTCTGAAGAGGAAGACAGAAAACAATTCATTGCACATCATCTTGACGCAAAGAAGACAATGCTAGGATGGCTATTCAATGGGAAGGACGCCATAATTGCAGGGGTGGAGGACAACTATGCAAAAAACACAGTACTACAAGATGAAAATTACATGCTACAAATCTTTCAAAAAGTTAATCAAGCTGACAAACATAACATGGAAGCAGTATGCAAGTGTTGGGCTAAGATGTTTATCTTACACAATGAGGAAGCCCGTTTAAGAGAGGAATATGAAAGCAGATTACAGACAAGCATTTCATTTGGGGTTAGAATGACTACCAGGGATAATGTAGTGGTTTTTCGAAGGTGTCTTTGTTACTTGACAGACAATCTCTTAACAAGGAGGACATTGCACCTGTTTCAATATCATTTGGCACCCGAGTTAGAAAATCTTGTTGTTGTAGACAGTGAAGAAGAAGATTTTGACTCTATCCCAACATCAATTTCCCGACCAGCGGTCGAACTTGCTTTTATTCTATTAAATCAAACCGAGTAATACTATATATAAACAGCTGAGGTACATTTGAGTATAAGTTTTATATTTACCTCATACCCCTTGTACCTACTGTTGATTTTCAATGTCCATTCAGAATATAAAAATATAAGTACATTCTCTTATTTGATAATGATATTTCATTATATTGACGTAGTACCTTTTGTAATTTTTGAATTTTCGATACATCAGGAAAAGAATTGTCCCATCACTGTATTTACAATGTCCATTACGTGCATTAACAATGTACCATTTAAATTAAATAATATAAATTAATGCATCTAATAATTACACTCTCAGATGCAAGTTGTAAAATAATTCAGGTGAAAAGACACCACTATTCATGATTATTTGCTTAAATGAGACATGTGTCAAATGGCGATTTGTAAACTAATGCATGTGAAAAGACAAATAATACTACACTCATAAATTGTAACTTCTCCTATTCTTATCCAAAGCAGTTTATATATAAAACTCACTATAAATACTTACCTAAACTAGTGTGCTAGTTACAAAATCTAAGGAATAATCATACAAACCGTCTTCACTGCCTTAAAAAGGTACTCTAATTTCTGTTTTTTTTTTTCTTATTATTTTTTCCCTGCAAAAGAAATGCATATCTTCATGTAAATAAGTATATTGAATATTATTGCAAGAATAATGCAGTAATGGAATTGTAATATGCTCTGGTAATTTATTTCATACAAATAAATGTTCTTATATAATGTATTCCTGCCAATGTTCATTGTCATGCCTTTAAAGGAACATTTATTTTATTGATAATGTTCATAGGAAATATTGTTGTGCACTTTGATATAGCATATATAAAAAATGTATTGAATGTTAATGACAGAAAACGACACAATACTATTTAATTAATATTAGAAATACTTACAAAAGCCATTCAAGACTGTTTCAAAATCAGTTTAAATATAAAACTCACTATAAATACTTTTCTAAACTAGTGTGCTAATTACAAAATCTATGGAATAATCATATAGAAAACGTCTTCACTCCCTTGAAAAGGTGCTCTGGTTTGTGGTTTTTTTTTTTGTTCTTATTATTTTATCCCTGCAAAAGAAATGCATATCTTTATGTAAACAGTAGCCTATATAACATTCAGATTATTTCATTTATAAGTATTATTTGATTAATCAGTATGTTTTTTTTATCTTGTGAAAAGAAATATATACTATAGTCCCCAGACGAATTAAAAGTTGTTTTGTGTCCGAAAATCAAACTGCATTTGTGGCTCGAACGTTTTGCCAAAATTAAGTATAGTAGATATTTCAATCTGGCAATGTGCTTAATATTTGCAGGAGAAGATTATTTTACTTTTAGCTGTAATCTGTTTTCACAATAACATTGTTTGCTCTTTGCATGATTATACAATGTGAAAGCCCACGTTAATTTGTTTTACCCTATAGTATGGCCTTAAATATGGTTGAAGTTGGTACTTCCCATAATGCCTTAAGTTTATTGTCACTCTTTTTAAAATACGTTTATTTTTTGCCTGAACCAGAATATGAGTTCCGTTACCAATGTGGAAATAATGTCGGATATCGAGCAAAAACTCGCTAACGTTGAGTATGATCTCGCTGAAATGAAACGTGAAAGAGATTCACTGGATCAATATCTTATTGAGGTGCTTGGTAAAAACGAAGTATTAGAAGAACATCAGGAAGGGCTGTACGAGAAACTGGACATAGCTGAAGTGAATGCAAAGTCACTACAACAGAGGCTGGACATTGTTGAAGCGCAGATGAAGTTTATCACGGCTGAAAGAGACAGCATAGCCCGACAACTTGAAGCTAATAGAAAAAAATAGTACACAGAGGCTGACATGGACCGTCAGTTTCTCACCGGTGTCAAATTGTCAGACGAGAATCATATGCTCTTCTTGATGGTGAAAATACTATACCTTGGCCAGCAGTCGTGAAGGCTATGGAATTAATAGACGGTTATAAGAAACATCTAAAGGAGGACTTGTTGGAGGGTGAGAGCAGTGTTCATCCATCTGTTTGCAGTAAACGCAGAAAGGGTTAAAAACTCTGATGTTAATTTATGTATAATTATAATATGCGGTTAAGTTTAGAAACATATGCGTTTTCATTAAGTATTATTGTCAGAACATATTAGCAGTTTATTATGAATGTTTATTTGAAGCTAAATTATTATCATCTACCTAAGCTTTAACTGTTTAGAATTGACCCTTTCTAATTTAAAGCCAGTTACAAGACTGATCAACTATAATGTACCTTCAACAATTTACAAATGTCCATATTACTATGTAGCGATGTACCAAAGCTTTAAACACGCATTTCTTTCAAAGATTATCCTCTTAAAATAAGGGAATGGGTTTAAGGTTGGACTAGGCAGACCGTTGTCTGCCTAATCCAACCATAAATCCTTCACCGTCCCGTTTTAGGATACTCAGCTCCCTAGTTTTAATCCCGTCCCCCAAAAGGGTTCACTCGGCCCCTCTAGGGTGTGTTTTTGTCTTGCCGCCTTCGAATGAGAAGCAAGGGAAAGGGTTTAGGGTTTGATTAGGGGGATCCGCGGTAGCGGTCCACCTAATCAAACCCTAAACCCTTTCCCGTCCCATTTTAGGATACCCGGCCCCCCAAAAAAGGGTTCACTCGGCCCCTCTAGGGTGTCTTTTTGTCTTGCCGCCTTCGAATGAGAAGCAAGGGAAAGGCTTTAGGGTTTTATTAGGGGGATCCGCGGTAGCGGTCCGCCTAATCAAACCCTAAACCCTTTCCCGTCCCGTTTTAGGATACCCGGTCCCCCGAAAAAGAATTCACTCGGCCCCTCTAGGGTGTCTTTTTCTCTTGCCGCCTTCGAATGAGAAGCAAAGGAAAGGGTTTAGGGTTTGATTTGGGGGATCCGCGGTAGAGGTCCACCTAATCAAACCCTAAACCCTTTCCAGTCCCATTTTAGGATAACCGGACCCCCAAAAAAGGGTTCACTCGGCCCCTCTAGGCTGTCTTTTTGTCTTGCCGCCTTCAAATGAGAAGTAAGGGAAAGGGTTTAGGGTTTGATTAGGGGGATCCGCGGTAGCGGTCCGCCTAATCAAACCCTAAAACCTTTTCCGTCCCGTTTTAGGATACCCGGTCCCCCCAAAAAGGGTTCACTCGGCCCCTCTAGGGTGTCTTTTTGTCTTGCCGCCTTCGAATGAGAAGCAAGGGAAAGGGTTTAGGGTTTGATTTGGGGGATCTGCGGTAGCGGTCCGCCTAATCAAACCCTAAACCCTTTCCCGTCCCGTTTTAGGATACCCGGTCCCCCCAAAATGGGTTCACTCGGCCCCTCTAGGGTGTCTTTTTGTCTTGCCGCCTTCGATGAGAAGCAAGGGAAAGGGTTTAGGGTTTGATTAGGAGGATCCGTGGTAGCGGTCCGCCTAATCAAACCCTAAACCCTTTCCCGTCCTGTTTTAGGATACCCGGCCCCCAAAAAAAGGTTCACTCGGCCCCTCTAGGGTGTCTTTTTGTCTTGCCGCCTTCGAATGAGAAGCAAGGGAAAGGGTTTAGGGTTTGATTAGGGGGATCCGCGGTAGCGGTCCGCCTAATCAAACCCTAAAACCTTTTCCGTCCCGTTTTAGGATACCCGGTCCCCCCAAAAAGGGTTCACTCGGCCCCTCTAGGGTGTCTTTTTGTCTTGCCGCCTTCGAATGAGAAGCAAGGGAAAGGGTTTAGGGTTTGATTTGGGGGATCCGCGGTAGCGGTCCGCCTAATCAAACCCTAAACCCTTTCCCGTCCCGTTTTAGGATACCCGGCCCCACAAAAAAGGGTTCACTCGGCCCCTCTAGGGTGTCTTTTTGTCTTGCCGCCTTCGAATGAGAAGCAAGGGAAAGGGTTTAGGGTTTGATTAGGGGGATCCGCGGTAGCGGTCCGCCTAATCAAACCCTAAACCCTTTCCCATCCCGTTTTAGGATACCCGGCCCCCCAAAAAAGGGTTCACTCGGCCCCTCTAGGGTGTCTTTTTGTCTTGCCGCCTTCAAATGAGAAGCAAGGATCCGCTTAATCCAACTCTAAACTCTTTCCCGTCCCGTTTTAGGATTACCCCCCCTCCCAACAAAAAAAAGAAAAAAGGTTTACTCGGTCCGTCAGGTGTCTTTTTTTTTTTTTTTTTTATGTTGACGAGGAGGTTGAATCCCCCCCGGATCCATGCATTCTCGCACCAACACATGGACCATGTAAGCCACCCCTTTCGGGGACTGCAGTGGCCAAGCTTCAAGGTAACTAACTAACTATTTTAGGATATTAAATGTATTTATCATTTCCCTTATTTTTTTAACAGTTACATTACTATAGTAACTAACTACCTACAAGATAAAGAAACGGAGTAAAAAAATAAAAGTAGTAACCAGTTTTTAGCTCAGTCGTTTTACATTACCAGTATAGACGTTGTCATAGGAGAATTGTTCAACAGCAGTATAATTTTGAAGTTACGCCCAACTTCCTCCGTTATACTAAGGTATTTTCTTTTCAATTTTGTTTCTTCTCTATCATAACTCTATTATAATGTTTAATTTGGATAACTTAATTGTTCAATAGCAGTATAATTTTGATGTTTTGATTTCAGATATTTATACTGCTTTACTGTTAAAAATTAATTCGGATTAATGTGCATGAATTATTTTTTCTACCTTTAGAAACACATTCGCATTGTTCTTCCCCAATTTTATATCTCTGAAGTATTCTTTTAACATTTACTTTCTAGTTTCTGTTAATTTTGAATTTTTAATTGAAGGTAATAATATATATTGTTCATACAGCTTTAAATTAATATGCGTATTGTTTTTAATATAGAAATTGTTCTGAATCATCTAAAAGTACATTATCTTTATGACTAATGTACATTTCCTAAAATTAGGTAACTGGTGATTATTTCTACTTGTCAATTTTGTATTTTCAATTGAACGTAATAATATAATACATTCAGCTTAAAATAATGTGCCGTTTGTTTTTAATATAGGAACGGTTCTGAAATATGTAAAGAACATTATATTTGTTATTAATGTACATTTCGTAAAATTAGGTAACTGCTGATTATCTCTACTTGTGAATTTTTGGTTTTTTAATTGAAGGTAATAATATAATGTACATTCAGCTTAAATTAATGTGCCGTTTGTTATTAATATAGAAATTGTTCTGAATCATCTAAAAGAACATTATATTTGTGATTAATGTACATTTCCTAAAATTAGATAACTGTTGATTA
Organism: Silene latifolia; assembly: GCF_048544455.1. Lineage (NCBI taxonomy): Eukaryota > Viridiplantae > Streptophyta > Magnoliopsida > Caryophyllales > Caryophyllaceae > Silene > Silene latifolia. Next base: position 32,363,076 of record NC_133526.1, on the reverse strand, counting down.
TCTCTACTTGTTTTGTAATTTCATTTTATTATTACAGACTATGGAGCAGGAAGATAAAAAATCTGAAAAGCGGAGAAAAGTTACTTTTATTTTTCCACCAACTGAAAGTTCCACTGATGGTAAAAATGAGTGTGCTCCATTTACAAGAAAGCGTTAATCAGCTACTATTAACAGTAAATCTAAGTCTATACAATCTTTCGCAAAGAAGATAAATGAAGAAAGTGACGATGATCTTGCAGTTAAGAAACAAATTGTTTCTGTTAATAAACAAATTGTTACTGCAAAGAAAGAAAGTCCTCAAAAGGGTAAAGTAAGTAATAAGATGGTATTGGGTTCCAAGTGTAAGCAGAAGTTTGATTTCTCTTCGTTTAAAAGTGCATATACGAGAATGTCTCCTACAGGAGTAGTTGAGGTAGTTGAACGTTTGTCATATGAACAGTGGTGCGCGCTAGAAGAGATTGGATTTAGTGAGCTGTTTTGGTTAAGAGTTCGTTCCATTCCTTTAAAGCTTGGGTACTGGTTAATTAAGCAGTATAACCCGTACCAAAACTGTATCGATCTTCTTGATGGTGAGAAGTTGTACTTGAAGGTTTCTCCTTTATGGAACTCATTTGACCTTTTGAGTAAAGCGTCTTGTTCGTTGACATCTTTATTGACTTCATCCAAAAATTCCACCTTTAAGAGTTTAATTCCTTCTTGTCTGTTGGGTGTGAGTTCCCTATCGCGACTTGCACTTCTCGTCCCCGAGTTGTTTTTCATCTTGCATAGATTCTATATAGTTTGAGTAAACTTTTGGTTCATTTTTCCTTAATTTGGAGTTAAATCTACAAATTGACCTCTTTCAATAACATTTGAAAATGATTTCTCACTCTCTTTCAACCTTAGTGTTCAATTGGATACCTAAACTATTTCTCATTTTGTGTAATGATTCCTTTTTCTTACTCTTTTTCCGAGTTACTAAGCCGTGTTTAAATCATAATTAGTAAAGATATTATTCTTATTATAGAACTTTAAACCAAAAATTTTGAAAATGCTTTTAAGATTTTTAATGGTTTTAACATTAGTGAATGTTTAATCTCGTTGTTGGAGACGTCCCAATAATGGGTTTTCTCATTTATTGGTGTAGAAATAATTTTTATGTCTTGATATGAATGTGGATGTTCTTGTCTGATCAATGAGAGTATCACCGTTTCATTGAAAAGATACCAATATTTTCTTATAACTATAATTTCTCCTTCTAAGTTTCGAGGGCGAAACTTTTTAAAAGGAGGGGTGATTGTAACGCCCCGTAATTTCGGATCGTTAATATATTTCGAAAATAATTTATTAATCAAATAAAATTTGATATTTAAGTATTTAAAGTAAAAATAATTCAAAGAAATATAATTTTATTATATTTTGAAGAAAAGTATTTATTTTGATAGTTTCGAGATGTTTAAAAATAGTTTAAACCGTGTAAAACTTTTTATTTCGAAATAAGGGCGTATCGGGGAGAAAATGTCAATTCTTTTGAACATAGGGTAAACGAATTTGGAAATGGGTCGTATGAGTATTCAATTTTCTTGTAATCTCGTGTTTAAAAACTTTGGTCTTGTCGGAATTTGCATTTGACTTACGGTTTTAATTATTATCGAAACGAGTTAAAACCGACTCGAAAAATCCCGACTCAAACCCGACTCCCTCCTTTCCTTTCTCCCTTTCACGCGTCACTCCCCCTTCCCCTTCATTTTTCTGGTTTTCCTTATTCTTCAATCACCTAACATTTCCCAAAAACACATTTTTATACATTTCAAGCTAAAATCGTCACATCTTTCTCGTTTCTTATCGGTTTTTCACGAAATTTACATTTCCGGAATCCTCTCGTCGAGATCTACAACCTTGTATGTTTTAATTTCAGTTTTCTTGAAGTTGTTTTAAGACGAATTTTGGGTAAATTTCGGTATTTGTGCTTATTTGTGTGTTTTTATTGTTTATTTAGGTGAAGAATTGGAGGACGAGTTTGGGGACTCGTATATTGTCGAAGATAGCGGATAGTTGCTAGTTAGGGTTTGGGTTTGGGTTTTAAGGTGCTAATTGCTCATTTTCTAGCTTAAGGTAACATATTTCGAGTTACTCGACGAAAGATCGTCACATGCTTTGTTGTTTTTGGATGTTTTGTGATTTTTGGTTTGAGTAGAATTTTCACATGTTAAAATTTGATGCATGCATGCTTAATTTATGCCTTTTGTTAGTTTAAGTTAACAAAGTTGAATTGGGAACGATTAATTAGTGTTCAGACGATGTAATAATGAACAAAAATGGAAAAAAAAGAGAGGTGTAGGGGGGCGGCAGCAGGCCCGGCAGCAGCCCGGCAGGCCCACGGCTGGCCCATGGCTGGCCCGGGTCGGCCCGTTGCTTGTTTCGCGGTTTTCCATGCATTGTTCGTCATTTTAGGTTCATTAATGATATAATTAGAATAAGTAATGTATGGGTAAGCTTTTGAATTAAATCAAATTAGTAGTAAAAATTATGTTAAAGGTAAAAATTATATTTATTTTGGTAGTTGCACATGTTAGTATAGGTTAGAAAATGAAATTGTAAAGATTAGGCTCAGAATGAATTATATAGCGATAATTGTAATGTTTTGTTGATTGTGCCGAAAACTGAGCCTTAGTCCCTTTGACTGATGCGATGTCAGTTAATTGAGTGATTGGTCAGCCGCAATTTAACTCGTACCTGTCGCAGGGCTGGGGTTGCGGGTAAAAATTCGGTTGGATGAAATTTTGAATGAATTAGATAATCGGCCTTTTTCTTGTTTTAGGCCATTTATCAAGTTTTAGTTCACATGTATAGTTGATTGAATTTAAGTAGCTTCTTATTTTGTAGAAACGGCCCTAGATTCCCTGAAGCCTTTAACATGGTTATTATTGTTAGAATTGGAAGTTAGTATTGAATACTTATTGAGGATATTGTTGGATTGTTTGCTGAATAGACATTTATATAGCCTTTCACATGATAGAATGTTAGAATTTATGTTGGTAAGTAGGACTCTTTGCCCTCTTATGGTTAAGTGGGTGTCTTACTTGATTTGTGTGGTGAGTCTTGTGTGGTGTGGGCTAAAGTATTCAAGCTGGGACTAGCTGGGACTAGGTCCTAGGTGAGTATTCCGGCCTTCATCATAGATAGGTCTTTATAGTCTTTGACGAGTATATGTTCACTGCTTGATAGCCTTTGTGTTCCTGACTAGTGGATTTATATCCAAGTTGGGGCATGACCTCGTTACTTATTTTGATAGTAAGTGGTCAGCTTAAGTACTAGCCAACCCTTTGGTGGACTCCTTAGGGTACTCACTTTGTTTTAGAAAAATTGTGGGTCTTGGGTGCGGTGGTGTGTATCCGCATGTCTAGGTCTGCGCAGATTTTAGGCTAGGGTTGTGTTGTGTCTTGGCCATGTTTTATTAATATTAACCGCTGAGCCAAGATACCGGTTCGATTACCTTCCCTACCTCGTGGTATAGACTCGAGTTACAAAGTGACTATTGACGGTACTAAGAACTTATACCTGTCTTTGATATATTGCCCTTTCTTGTTTGATGATTCTATGAATCATAGAAGGTGAGATGCAAGCCGGCTATGGTTGATAGAGTTTGGATTATTACTTGTTATATTTTTCACATGATAGTTTAAATTAGTCAATTTAGCATTCATATGTTAGAATACTTGGAAATTAGATTAAATTATCATCTTGTTTACATGTTTTACTACATGTTACATTAATTATGACGATTCGTGGCTGGGAGGACTAGAAGTTACTCCCCACTGAATTGTGGCTTTTGTGTTTGTATAAAATGCGATTGACAGGTTGTTGACGGTTTGTTGGGGTCACAGACGAGCTAGTGAGCATAAGGAACCTTGGACCTAGTTTGGCTATTCCTATAGTAAACCTTTTAACTTTTGGTTTTGTATATAATTTGAAGGGACATATGTCTCCCTTTTCTATTTTGGGTTGTATCATTATGTATTTTCTTACCTTTAGCGGTGTTAAGTAAATTAGATTGATAGCAATTGCAGGTTTTGGCACCCGCCTATTGGGAATGTTGGAGATGTTGTGATTGGTTTAGAAAAATTTTTGAAATTACAGGTTTTTATATAGTTGGACCAATTACAAACATATCCTACCAGTTTTTCCGTAGAATTTACGCGTTTATTTATCGGGTTATTTAAGGGTGTCACAGTTGGTATCAGAGCTTATTGCTCCCGACGCACGTTTGTGCACCCCACTTAAAAATTACTTGACCTTTAAATAATAAACTTGAGAGAAGGGTAGGATGGGTAGAATTAGGATTTTATGTGGTAGTCTGTTTGTGATTGCTAATTGTTAGGTACTAATTGATTTTCTCTTTTGTAAGATGGCTCTCCAATAGAGGTAGATAATGCAATCTTACCTTAGTCTTCCAATCTCGTTGTTTATTCGTCTTTCAAATTCTTCTTCTCTCGCCTTGGTAACTACCTTTCAATTCTTTCTCCCGAGTCATCTTAGGTTCGTTTTCTTCTTATAATAAAGTCCATGTGGACACCTTCTTTTTTATTCTGCAGGATAGTTCCCTTGTTCAAGAGAACCCGGTTTTGAGAGAATGAATCATTGGAGGGCGTGAACGAGTTGAGAAATTGATTGGTTAAGGTTTGAGTGGTATAGGAGAATATAACTTGGGATCCTTTGGTTAGACTTGTTAGTTGTGCATGATATGAGAGCCTAGTGAGTTGAGGAACACCTTTGGATTTACGTCTATTGAGAGCTTGTTTGTTATAGATGATTGAGCATGGGTACTACCTTAGCACGTAAGATGGAATGAACCTGAGCTACTTCATTTGAGAGTCTCGATGTTTCTTATGGAGAATTAAAAGAATGATAGTTAGCCCTAATCCTTGTAGTCCTTGAAAGGAATACAATAGGACATTGACGTTGCTTAATGGTTTGGAGTCGTACTTTGGAATTAGTTAGTTTGTTAAACCTTTTGAGTTGACCAAATCTAGTATAGAGTAGCCCTTGTTGACCTTATTAATCATATCTGAATTTGGGAATTTTGGTGGAAAGTTGTTCGATGTAGTTCGTGAGTTCAAAGATGCGATTCTAATTTATGGTATCGGAGACTAGAAGTATTAAGTTGTGAGATGATGGAGTAAACAAGCCATGGTACTTGGGGATGACATAGTAAGTGAAGTTCAATGACGAGAATTGTAAAGGAGATACTTTGTGACATGGGAGGTAACAAATGAATTTGTGTGGTGAATTGATTTTGGCTCTTAGAACCAATTGAGTTGAGGAATACCTACCATTGTGGAGTCCTAGTTAGTCTTATAATTTGGTAGACTTTTGGGGCTTGGTTGAATACCTTGGTGATGTAACCTTATCATATCGATCATAAGCTTTGATGAGTGTTTGGTAAGCGGTAACCCTTTCATTGTGCCGCTTCTATTCTCCTTTCCTTCTCTTTAACGTTCGTTGAACCTTGTTTTTATGCCAAAGTTTACGTACCTTCTTCTTGCCTGAGATATCTTCTTAACTCGAATACCTCTTATTCTTGTCAACCGTTATCTATACAGTTCGACTCCTTATTTCCTAACATGTCATTTGTTCCTTGCTTATCCTTCCTTAACGCCTTTTTTATAATACTATTTCTTTTGAGAAATGTTGGCCTTGGCTAGACATCATGACCTTTGAAGGGATTGTTGTGTTTGACCCTTTCCTGGTTTTGAGAGGATTTGATACTGGAAAGACTTAGGTAGTGTGATGAGATATGCTTGATGGTTCTTATACATATAGATCCTTGATAAAGTGAGTACGTTGGATTGGTGGATTTTGTGTGTCAAATGTGAGTGATATTGATTACTACTTGAGCTATGGTATGAGAGTGAGAGTAAGCAACATTATTGGGAAGTTTTAGCACTTGTTTTAATAACTAGAAAGGGTAATGGTATGGTTGACACCAATTGATAGGCTAAGGAACATAATTTCAATTTATGGTTTTAGGAACTCTGAGGTGATAAAGTGTTGTTACAATTATGACCTTGTTCCTTGAGAATTTGATGGTAAGTAAGATTAGGATATCAAATTCGAAAGAATACTCCTTGGGGATGTTGATGACCAGAATGGATTGGTGATGTGATTTGGTATTAGTTGGCTCTTGAGAGTTCTTGAGTTGAGAGAGACTTAGTTTTGAGAAGAATTTGTTAATCCTATAGTTTTATAGACCTTGAGGTCGCACTGAGTACTTGAGATGATGGGATGGTGTTGTAGCTGAGTGTAGCTGAGTGTAGTTCCGCTTTTGGCAATCCTTAATAAATAAAAGGATAGAGGAACGTGAGATCCTATTGATTTTTCGGATTTTGGGATTGGTATGTTACTACCTTGTTTTGAAATGAAAACCTTGTAGAATATTTGAGGAACCCATAGTTGACACTAGTTGAATACGAATATAATTTTGTTGGAAGCCTTGACCTTAGACTTGTGAAAGTTGTTTTGGAATGTTATTGTAAATTTGGACCTTATATTTAATCCTTTGAGGATTTCTATTGGAATTGGAATATTGTTGGAAAATTGAGTGAACCTTTCTCGATGTACCGATCTTCCTAATTCCGATCTCTGACAATTGTCATTCTTGCTATTCTGGCTTGTTCCGTTGTGTTCGCCTTTATGGAACTCATTTGACCTTTTGAGTAAAGCGTCTTGTTCGTTGACATCTTTATTGACTTCATCCAAAAATTCCACCTTTAAGAGTTTAATTCCTTCTTGTCTGTTGGGTGTGAGTTCCCTATCGCGACTTGCACTTCTCGTCCCCGAGTTGTTTTTCATCTTGCATAGATTCTATATAGTTTGAGTAAACTTTTGGTTCATTTTTCCTTAATTTGGAGTTAAATCTACAAATTGACCTCTTTCAATAACATTTGAAAATGATTTCTCACTCTCTTTCAACCTTAGTCTTCAATTGGATACCTAAACTATTTCTCGTTTTGTGTAATGATTCCTTTTTCTTACTCTTTTTCCGAGTTACTAAGTCGTGTTTAAATCATAATTAGTAAAGATATTATTCTTATTATAGAACTTTAAACCAAAAATTTTGAAAATGCTTTTAAGATTTTTAATGGTTTTAACATTAGTGAATGTTTAATCTCGTTGTTGGAGACGTCCCAATAATGGGTTTTCTCATTTATTGGTGTAGAAATAATTTTTATGTCTTGATATGAATGTGGATGTTCTTGTCTGATCAATGAGAGTATCACCGTTTCATTGAAAAGATACCAATATTTTCTTATAACTATAATTTCTCCTTCTAAGTTTCGAGGGCGAAACTTTTTAAAAGGAGGGTGATTGTAACGCCCGTAATTTCGGATCGTTAATATATTGAAAATAATTTATTAATCAAATAAAATTTGATATTTAAGTATTTAAAGTAAAAATAATTCAAAGAAATATAATTTTATTATATTTTGAAGAAAAGTATTTATTTTGATAGTTTCGAGATGTTTAAAAATAGTTTAAACCGTGTAAAACTTTTTATTTCGAAATAAGGGCGTATCGGGGGGAAAATGTCAATTCTTTTGAACATAGGGTAAACGAATTTGGAAATGGGTCGTATGAGTATTTAATTTTCTTGTAATCTCGTGTTTAAAAACTTTGGTCTTGTCGGAATTTGCATTTGACTTACGGTTTTAATTATTATCGAAACGAGTCAAAACCGACTCGAAAAATCCCGACTCAAACCCGACTCCCTCCTTTCCTTTCTCCCTTTCACGCGTCACTCCCCCTTCCCCTTCATTTTTCTGGTTTTCCTTGTTCTTCAATCACCTAACATTTCCCAAAAACACATTTTTATACATTTCAAGCTAAAATCGTCACATCTTTCTCGTTTCTTATCGGTTTTTCACGAAATTTACATTTCCGGAATCCTCTCGTCGAGATCTACAACCTTGTATGTTTTAATTTCAGTTTTCTTGAAGTTGTTTTAAGACGAATTTTGGGTAAATTTCGGTATTTGTGCTTATTTGTGTGTTTTTATTGTTTATTTAGGTGAAGAATTGGAGGACGAGTTTGGGGACTCGTATATTGTCGAAGATAGCGGATAGTTGCTAGTTAGGGTTTGGGTTTGGGTTTTAAGGTGCTAATTGCTCATTTTCTAGCTTAAGGTAACATATTTCGAGTTACTCGACGAAAGATCGTCACATGCTTTGTTGTTTTTGGATGTTTTGTGATTTTTGGTTTGAGTAGAATTTTCACATGTTAAAACTTGATGCATGCATGCTTAATTTATGCCTTTTGTTAGTTTAAGTTAACAAAGTTGAATTGGGAACGATTAATTAGTGTTGAGACGATGTTATAATGAACAAAAATGGAAAAAAAAAAGAGAGGTGTAGGGGGGGTAAAGAGCCGGCTTAAGAAGAGCCCGGCAGAGCCCACGGCTGCCCATGACCGGCCCGGTCGGCCCGTTGCTTGTTTCGCGGTTTTCCATGCATTGTTCGTCATTTTAGGTTCATTAATGATATAATTAGAATAAGTAATGTATGGGTAAGCTTTTGAATTAAATCAAATTAGTAGTAAAAATTATGTTAAAGGTAAAAATTATATTTATTTTGGTAGTTGCACATGTTAGTATAGGTTAGAAAATGAAATTGTAAAGATTAGGCTCAGAATGAATTATATAGCGATAATTGTAATGTTTTGTTGATTGTCTTAAAACCGAGCCTTAGTCCCTTTGGATCGATGCGATGTCGAGTTAATTGAGTGATTGGTCACCGCAATTTAACCCGTGCACTGCCGCAGGTGGGGTTGCGGGTAAAAATTCGGTTGGATGAAATTTTGAATGAATTAGATAATCGGCCTTTTTCTTGTTTTAGGCCATTTATCAAGTTTTAGTTCACATGTATAGTTGATTGAATTTAAGTAGCTTCTTATTTTGTAGAAACGGCCCTAGATTCCCTGAAGCCTTTAACATGGTTAATATTGTTAGAATTGGAAGTTAGTATTGAATACTTATTGAGGATATTGTTGGATTGTTTGCTGAATAGACATTTATATAGCCTTTCACATGATAGAATGTTAGAATTTATGTTGGTAAGTAGGACTCTTTGCCCTCTTATGGTTAAGTGGGTGTCTTACTTGATTTGTGTGGTGAGTCTTGTGTGGTGTGGGCTAAAGTATTCAAGCTGGGACTAGCTGGGACTAGGTCCTAGGTGAGTATTCCGGCCTTCATCATAGATAGGTCTTTATAGTCTTTGACGAGTATATGTTCACTGCTTGATAGCCTTTGTGTTCCTGACTAGTGGATTTATATCCAAGTTGGGGCATGACCTCGTTACTTATTTTGATAGTAAGTGGTCAGCTTAAGTACTAGCCAACCCTTTGGTGGACTCCTTAGGGTACTCACTTTGTTTTAGAAAAATTGTGGGTCTTGGGTGCGGTGGTGTGTATCCGCATGTCTAGGTCTCTTGTGATTTTAGGCTAGGGTTGTGTTGTGTCTTGGCCATGTTTTATTAATATTAACCGCTGAGCCAAGATACCGGTTCGATTACCTTCCCTACCTCGTGGTATAGACTCGAGTTACAAAGTGACTATTGACGGTACTAAGAACTTATGCCTGTCTTTGATATATTGCCCTTTCTTGTTTGATGATTCTATGAATCATAGAAGGTGAGATGCAAGCCGGCTATGGTTGATAGAGTTTGGATTATTACTTGTTATATTTTTCACATGATAGTTTAAATTAGTCAATTTAGCATTCATATGTTAGAATACTTGGAAATTAGATTAAATTATCATCTTGTTTACATGTTTTACTACATGTTACATTAATTATGACGATTCGTGGTCGGGAGGACTCAAGTTACTCCCTACTTGAATTGTGGCTTTCGTGTTTGTATAAAATGCGATTGACAGGTTGTTGACGGTTTGTTGGGGTCACAGACGAGCTAGTGAGCATAAGGAACCTTGGACCTAGTTTGGCTATTCCTATAGTAAACCTTTTAACTTTTGGTTTTGTATATAATTTGAAGGGACATATGTCTCCCTTTTCTATTTTGGGTTGTATCATTATGTATTTTCTTACCTTTAGCGGTGTTAAGTAAATTAGATTGATAGCAATTGCAGGTTTTGGCACCCGCCTATTGGGAATGTTGGAGATGTTGTGATTGGTTTAGAAAATTTTTTGAAATTACAGGTTTTTATATAGTTGGACCAATTACAAACATATCCTACCAGTTTTTCCGTAGAATTTACGCGTTTATTTATCGGGTTATTTAAGGGTGTCACAGAAACACCCAAAAGCCTTTGGTTAATCATCATGTTTTGAAATCGTTGATGAATGTTGATGAAATCAAATATTACAATTGGTGTTCCTTTTTGTTAAAAAGTTTGCAAGAAAGCAAGATTGAGTGGGTGAAAAAGGAGACTCACTTCGGCGGGCCACTGTTGTTTTTGGAGGTAAAAAGTCCCAAAAAATATATTTGAAGTTCATAAATTAATTTAACATTGCAAGGTACGTTTTCATTCTCTTGTAATTAATTTTTTTTTTTTTTTTTTTTTTTTGCAGCTCATCTATGTTGATCGCGTTGTTCATGTGGAACGAAAAGTTGAAAGAGATTATTATACGTTGGTAGGTTGGGCTAGTAGTTTATTATCATCGAGAGAGAAGGATGAGATGAAAAGCGGTATGTTTGGAAATGGTAAGTTGGAAGCACCAATGGAGGAGGTGGTTGACAATACAGGTGTCGAATCTGTCTATCAAACAAAGGACTACACGGAGGAGTATATTCTTGATCTTGCTAAATGTATAACTAGTTTAGCTCAGAACATATCATCTGTTAAGGCTAAGTTAGAAAAAGGAGCATCAATAATTAAGGAGAACATGACTGCTCAGAAGCTCTGTGATCATGCATTTAGTTTACTCAATTTGTCAAATGAGCACAGCTCCGCTGATAGTGAAAGTTCTGTTGATATTAATGTTCTTTGATATTCCGGATGTTGTTCTGCTTTGAGAATGATGTTAGTAATCATCCTTTGGTTGTTGAAGCTTTGAATAATGTAAACATAACTTTAAAAAATAGTATTCAGGTTGAAAGCATGTCATTGAAGAGGCCGATTTTTTATATATACAAGAAGGTAAATATGTTGATCATATTTTTTGTTATATTATGTTAACTTGATGCTTAAGTGTATTGTTCTTTAATTTGATAAATTTCAACTACTCCAGAAGCCTTGTGCATTGAGAAAAGAAGGTGAATTAGTTTACAATGTGAATGAACATAACAAGGTTGAAAATGGGAATGAAGACAACAAGAAAGAGGTGTCAGAAAGGGAGTGTGACAACAAGAAAGAGGTGTCAGAAGGGGAGTGTGAAAATGGGAATGAAGACAACAAGAAAGATGATGACAAGAATGTACGAAATGATTCGAAGCATCTTTATGTTGATAGTGACGTGGAGAATGAGGAAGAAGCCAATACGGATAATCTTATAAATACCCTTGTATGTAGCATGTTATCTGAAGATTATAGTGAAGAATTCAAGGCAACCAATCCCAATCCAAGCTTAGATATTAGTACCGAACTTGATTTACTAAGAGGAGACATTGACCCATGTACAGAGCCATCTAAGTTTCAGCACTGTATTGCTGACTACGTCTACTACACCAAGGGAAAAGGCACTGTTCTTGGTAGGTATATTTTATTCTACTCATTATGTTTCTTTTATTTAATCATTCTGTACATTTCGTTTGGGTATTATGTGCATTATTAATAAAGATAATGTACATATGTGTAATTAACTGACTTGTTTTGTGTAACGTCTGAACCAGTGAGAAGCTCTTTGAGTTTAAGAATGTCGTGGGTACCGATATCTTTTTGCATCTCTAAATCCACCTCGGTATATAGCAGAGATCTTTGTGGTTGATTGTTGGTCACTTACTTGAATTTCAATGAACTTGAAAGAAAATCTTGACCACGTCGATTCTTTGCTTCAACCCTCGTATTTGTATGTAAAATTTTATTTCATTCTATATTACAATAATTTTATGTTATACAAGTGTATATTAATAGAAGAATATTATGTTCTGTGTGTGCAGCAAGCATTTCAAGGGCAAAGGAAAGAATTCAAATTTGAAAGACAATTGGAAGTATTCAAGAGGCATTTTAGAAATAAGTTAAATCATGCTGGGATTATTGATGTGACAAAAGTTGATATGGTTAGCTAAAACAATATATATAGTCAATACAAAGTATTTTCTGCTGCTAATTTACTCTCGTAACAAATTTTATGTCTGTTGTATCTTCTAATCTTTTCTTATATAAAACAGTTTTTTTTCCCAATAACATCCGACAAGCATTTTTACCTGTTCGTATTCAATATGGAGAAGAACAAGTTTGTCATTCTTGATAATCAACAGCATGATGAAACCCCAAAAACTCGTTATGGAAACAAACCTTGGAATATGGTAATTGTTCAGTTGCCTTTCATTGGTTATTTTTTCTTTTACAATATCATATTTTTTGCACGGTCTCTCTAGACAGTTTGATCTAAATTTTTCCATGCAACGTAATGCTTTGGCAGAATATTTCAATGACATTGGTGATTTGAAGGAAAGAGTCAGAGCAATGGAGCCTGTTGTATTGAAAATGTCTTGGAGAAACCATCAAAATGTTGTTGACTGTGGTATTTACACAATGAAACACATGGAAACGTACAAGGGGTGTCAGTATTGGACTTGTGGGTTGACAAAAAACAACGTAAGTTTCTAAACAATTTATATCCAATAATTGTAAATGTACTTTTGGTTTAATTAAATGATCTTTCTTAAAGTATTAAAAGCACATTCTTGTTTATAAGTTATCTATCCTCAAGATATTTTAACTTTTGTAGATGGATGGACTTCGAATATTGGGAATCAAATATCTTTGCACTTTGATTTCATCCAAGTGCAACATTGTTTGTGATGACGTTTTAACAAAGGTGAAGCAGTATCAAGAGAAGCCCTTCCCAAAGAAACTAGATTCGTCTGATGACGAATTCTACGAGGGTGATGAGACTGTTGGGGATGAGAAGATAGAAGAGGAGGTAGTTGGAAAGAAAGAGAAGAGTACCGATGATATTGGTGTCCCTGGCAACAATGAGACTGTTAGGGTTAAGAAGAGAACAATGGAGGTAGGTTGTACAGAAGGGAATATTATACCAGATGCCTATGATGCTTGTGAGAAGAATGACAGCATGACAGATGTGAGTAATACAAACGACAAGAGTACAAATGAGCATAATCGCTTGCGGTGGTGACACTACCAAGGGCGAAGTCATCAACAATGAAAATGTTCATGAACATGAAAGAAGTCAACCAGAGTCTCCGAGCATCCTTGCAAATCGTAATTTACTAAGCACAGATACATGCATTATTACTCCTCTTCTTCGAGTTTTTAATTGCATTGCTGATTATGTGTCGTATAGTAGAGGAAAACATACCGATTTAGCCAGGTATATATATATATATCTACTAATGTACAATATTTAAATTTAAAATGTTCTGTATCCTGTTTTGAGTTAACACTGGTAGTCCTGAACCAGGGAACTTCTTGTGCATGTGGGTGAAATTTCTCTTCGGCGTATTGAAATGGCAACGCTACGACAATCTAAGTATTTAACGAGTGATGTGATTGATTGTTGGGCAAAAATTTTGAATGCCAAGGAATCTAGAAGAAACTCTTCAGAGCCTTATCGATTTTTTTTCACCACAGCTGTGTGTGTAAGTCAAATATTTATATAAACTTATTTCAACAAGTAAATTTTGTAATGTTTTTTCCCTTGATTAACATCGGAAAATTTACTTGTCTTTATATCTGAGATGATGCTTCATGGAGAACTGGACACTGTTGAAAATTTTATCGTGATTAAGGATATAATGAAAGAAGAGTTTACCCAATTCTCGGTTAACCCAGATAGAATTGATTTGGTTAGCATCGACAATATACACTATTTCTGGATGTTATATTTAATTTGCTTGTTGCCTAATTAAATCTTTTAAAATCTACAGTTCTTCTTTCCAGTTATATATAAAAGGCATTACCATTTACTAGTCATTGACAGCAACAAGTATAAGTTCATCATCATTGATAATGTGCGTCGTGACCGAAAACCAGAAGAATTTTTCCATGATAGACCACTTTCTTTTGTAAGATTCTATGCTCTCTTTTGCTTAACAGCACTACATACTGTTCCTATTCATTATTGTGAATGTACAATGACTTTACATAGAGTGTACCTTCCCCAAAAATTTTGTGTATGTCTTAATTTTATTATTTTTGTGATATTATACCTCATAATTATTACTGTCCTAATGTTTTCTTGCCCCCCTTCTCCGCCAGCGTAATGTTCTAGCAGAATACTTGAAAGACATCGGTGTTTCAAAGGTAAAAGTTGATCGCATTAAAAAACTGCAGCCTATTCTTGCAAAGACGAAGTGGAGAAACAATACTAACAAGACTGATTGTGGTGTTTACGTTATGAGACATATGGAGACATTTAAGGGTAATCTAAATTGGACATGTGGGCATAAAAAAGGCGATGTGAGTTTCAGAAGTAATACAATTATTTTTAATACATAATTCAGTACACATTTGTACATGTTCTAACCCCTTGTTCTCTTTACTTTCCTAGGATGCTCCCCTACTGATTCTGCGGAAGAAATACATTTCATATATGATTTCAACAGAAGGCAATGTATGTTTTGATGCTGTACTAAAGAAGGCAATGGATTTCCGTTCAAACTCACTGCCATGGGAAGAATATGACGATGAAGATGAGGAAGATGCTGAATTGAAGCTGTAAAATCTTTTTTTAGTTTCGTTTGTGACATGTGTGTGAGTAATGTAACATATATTGAGGAAGCTGCGAGTCGAACAACCTGAAGTTTGACAAAATTTTAATTCAAGAGAGTGTTATATTCTGGAAACAAATTTCAATAAAGTTTATTATGTTCTTGCAGAACAACAATAATGTTTATTGTGCAAAACGCCTTAAAATTATTGTACTCTGGGAAAACAATTCCAATCAAGTTGATGATGTCTCTGCAGAACAACAATAATGAACCTTTAATACAAATGTAATATACTTTGGCTATAAGAGTAATGTACTTTGTCAGTGAAATCCAATTGTACATACAACCCTTTAAGAATGTTCCTTGCAGAACAGCAATAATGATCCTTTAATACAAATGTAATATACTTTGGCTATAAGAGTAATGTACATACAAGCCTTTAAGAATGTTCCTTGTAGAACAACAATAATGATCCTTTAATACAAATGTAATATACTTTCCCTATAAGAGTAATGTACTTTGGCAGTAAAATCGAATTGTGCATACACACCTTTAAGAATGTTCTCGTAGTGTATATTATGGATGTTTATCCTTGAATCAAAAATTTGCACCTTCCACTTCGTTATCAGATTCATCTTCTTCATCGTCGTCCTCCACATCATCAGATTCATCTTCTTCATCGTCGTCATCTTTATGGTAGTATTTGGTGAATATGCAACAAAATGTAAACTAAATATCAGATTTTATAAGGAGAAAATGGCCAAAATGAACAACTAAATTGATAATAGATTTAATGTTAACCAAATATACATTGCTGAAATTCTCATCTGTGCCTTCAGAACAACCATAATGTTCATTGCACAAAGAGCTTATGTGCCTCCATATAAGAGTGATGATTTTCAAAGGTAAACACTATGCGCTATGCTTGTATAATTTAATAAGGGGGCGTTTGGTTAGGGGTATTTAGGAAAGAGAAAGGGAAACAAAACCCCTCATACCCTTTGATGGTGTTTGTTTCATGATTTTTGCCATTTTCTTTCCCCACTTCATTCCCCTCTATACCCCATCGCAGCTCTAACTCCATACCCCTACCCCCCCTAAGGTATGGGATTTCATTCCCTACCTCCTCTTATCTCACATGAATACTAGCATAGCCACCACCGCACGAACCACCATAACCATCAACCACGCAATCCCACCACCGCATGCACCACCATAACCATCAACCACACAATCCCACCACCACCACCACCACTGTCGACACAAATCTGCTGCCCCTCGCCGGCGACATGCCCCTCTCCTCCTCCTCGCCGAAGATACGTTCTAAACCGACGACCACACCATCAAATCACCAAATTTGGTGTTTTATGGGGCAGGGAATCTGAACTGGTGGTGTTTAAGTGGTGATTATGGAGGGTGGTAGTGATTTCAAAGGAGGAAAGCAAAATGAAAAGGTAAATCTGCGTGGAGGTGGGCGGAGTCGCTGGTGGTCGGGTACAACTCACCGGTGGCACGTGCAACTCGCCGGCTGTCGGCGAACTCATGCTTGTCGGTGCAGGTCATTTTGGTCGTGGTTGGTGTTGAGGGTTGGTTGTTGGTGGTTGTGGGTGGCTGTTGATAATTCTTGTCTTTGGGTTTCAATTTTTTTGTCATTCCCTTATAATTTTAACCAAACAAGAATGAAAATTAAAGGGGATCTCTTTCTGTTCGTTTCCTTTGCCTTCAATTCCCATTCTGATTCTCTTTCCCTTTCCCTCGTTCGAACCAAACACCCCCTAATTATTTAACATTAATGTAATATGCTTTAACAAGAAACCAAATTATACATACCTGTCAGATGGTTTGTTTCTTTGCAAGTCCTAGAGTTGTGTCCTTGGCGGCCACATGTTTTGCAGTACCTCTTCTCTTTTCCTCTCTTCTTTAGGGCTTTTAACATTTGTGATTCAATTCTCTTGCCCTTGGTCCTACCCTTGTTTTTAGATTTTTTAGGAACATGAATCACCAACTTCTGAGGTATTTTGCAGCCCACGTACTTTTCTATTTCTTTCATCTTGTCTTTCTTCTTTCTTTGGAACACTTCGTTACTAATCATATCCAATCTAATATCTCTCGGTTTTTCAATCAAAAGCTTCATGTCGTTATCATCACACTCAGCTACGCTGACACAAGAATAAACCTCTTGCCACAGCTCAGTACTCAAACTTTTCCGGTCAGAAAACTTTTGAGATACATCTATCAGTTTGCCATCTTTATCAAAGACAGGCTTACTCATTGCAGCTTTTGTCCATCTTTGCATTATGTCTTTGTTCGGTATTTTCGAAAATCTTGGTTGTGAGAATCCAAAGGCGGTGCTCCTGCACAACAAGCCCATTCTCGAAACATAGAACAGAACAAGTAATCTCCATGTTATCCGGTGAATATGCTACGTTCCATGACTTATTTGGCATCTGCAAGTCTGTTAGAATATATATTTTTGTCTCATCAATCTTCTCCACATCTTTAAAATGGCAATCGAGACAAAGCGCAACCAATTCTGTTTGGAAGTCTTTGAAAATGTTGTGCGAGTACATTTCAGAAGCATGGACTTCAAGGTTTGACTTTGTTTTCCGTGGGATTTCAGAGTGTTTGTTGTCACTGTTCAACTTGGACTGCTTGTGTCTTTGTGCTTCCAAGGCACTCTCATAGCACACCCAAAACTCAACAAGGGTCAAATGAGGTGTGAGGAACCTGTCAAAGAAACTGTTTTCACTCTCAGACCTAGAAGTAACCCTCATCAAGCCAGACATTGAAATATCTTTAAAATAGGCAGGGATTCACTGTTCCCTGAGATCGTACAAATCTGAAAACCACTCGTGTTCTACAAGTTGATAATCAGTCATTATCTTCCCCCATTGTTCTTCGAATTCATCAGGCTCAAGTTGGTTGTTCCAAACACACCTATTGAGCCTGGTCTTAAAATCCTCATCTTGAAACAGTTGATAACTGACTTTTTCTCTTAGTTTCTTCATTATGTGCCACATGCACAGTCTGTGTGTTGACTCCTTAAACACTTCCGGGACTACCGACTTGATTGATTTGTCCTGATCAGTAATTATAATTCTCGGCTGGCACCCGCATCTTGAAATTTTGTTTGTAAGCATCATTCTTGTAGGGAACTATCATGCATTTTGAGTAGTCCATTGTTTTTTTTTTAAGAAAATTAAGTACTTTTCTGAAGAGATTAAAAGTTTTGGTTATTGGAAAAGGTTTTAGAAATGAAGGTAGGATGGAAAAGTGGTTGTGTACTCTTGGTTTATATAGTGGATTAATTGAGTATAAGAGATTAAATTCTGTGAGCAGTTGTGTCTTTTCAACTGCCACAAACATAATCATGGTAATTAAAAAATTGGGTGAAGTTATCTATGTTACTTAAATCTCTTGATAAAAATACGTAATGGACATTTGAATTAAACTGAAAGCACATTTATTTTCCAAATAATGTTCCATGTTCTTTTTTAAATAATTTAATGTACCTTTAAATATAATATAATGTACATTTTCCAAACAGTGCTTAATGATATTTTAGTTGCACCTAATTATCATAAAATGCAAATTATGAATATAGATAGTGGACAATTTATTTGATGGAACATGTTTTTTTATAATTAATATAATGTACATTTAGAATTAATATTCAAATTAATGTGAATAGTTGTGTCTTTTCACCACTTAAGCAAGTTACAAACCGTCATTTGACATATTGAACAGTTGCAAGGCCACTTGCAAAAGATAATAATTACTTGCACATCCTTATTATATATAATGCACATTTCACTAAGACTGATTGGACATTTCCTTATGAAACGTGTACATCACAACACAACACATTATTTTTACATGCAAAATTACTTTTCAGTTACTTCAAATTGCACACTTTTCCTTTCTCATTATTTTTAGTACATTTTTTCTCACCACAAAGTACATTTGCATTTATCATCCTCTTAAAATCAAACAAACAAACTATAAACCCTAATTTAACACTAAATTTAATCAAATCCGAAATTAAGTTTAATTTGATTAAATTCAGCTTTAACATCATCATAAAATCAATTCAACAACGATTCAGAAAGTAATTAAATAACATTGAATGAACATACCTCAATATTGTCTGTAGAAAACAATAATTCCAGATGAATGACGAAATCAATTCCGATTTTCCTTACAAAGTTTTGATCTTGAAATAACTGAATAGCTGATGAATGCAAAAGTTTGAACAAATTGACTCTGATTTGCGCTTCGAACACAGCAATTGATGATGAATAAACGATTTTAGATCACTAAATTTGATATCGAAAGAGAAAAATTTACAAATTAAGGAAGGATTAATGATGAAATCGATTTATTTTGTTTCGTGTGGTTTGATTTTGTTACGTAGGCTTGATATTGCTGACATGTACAGTCTTATTTTTTGTTTTCCGTGAAATTCTAAGAGAAGCGCGCGTCTAATCTCAGCCGTCAGTCTTATTTGATGGACGGTTGAGAGCTGTTCTCACGGTTCTCACGATAAGCCCCGTTCTCACCGGAACTCTACCCTAATAATAATACTCCCTCCTATTCACTATTTTCTTCCCTATTTCCTTAAACGGATTATTCAGGTTTTCTCCCCCTTTCTTATTTTGGAAACTTTTATTCTTATTTTATTCATCCCTCTCTCCTATCATCAAACCCCACCTTACTCACAATTCCTTATTTAATTCCTAATTATTCATTCCTCTCTCCAATTCACAAACCCCACCATCTTCCTTTTATTTATTCTTTAATCATCTCCTAAAATCTTGTGCCCACATCAAAGGGGAAGAAAACCCCGACTAGGAGGGAGTAATAATAATAATAATAATAATAGTAATAGTAATAGTAATAGTAATAGTAGTAGTAATAGTAATAGTAATAGTAATAGTAATAGTAATAATAATAATAATAATAATAATAATAATAATAATAATAATAATAATAATAATAATAATAATAATAATAATAATAATAATAATAATAATAATAATAATAATAATAATAATAATAATAATAATAATAATAATAATAATAATAATAATAATAATAATAATAATAATAATAATAATAATAATAATAATAATAATAATAATAATAATAATAATAATAATAATAATAATAATAATAATAATAATAATAATAATAATTTATCTCTCTATTCGGTTAGAGAGATTTTTCTCTGAAGACGAAGTGGACGCCATTGTTACGCTGCTTCTGCCATGGCTCGAGGGAGGGGTTGCCCACCTAAATCACGTCTTTCTGTAGACACCTTACATGATCTTGACTCTAATGGTACCGATTTCTCTCTTTCTCGTCCTAATTAATTTCTCTGTAGGTCGTTCTAGTCTTCGTAGTTCTAGGACGGTCAATGACGAAATTCTTCGTGCTCTACCTACTTCTATGGCTTCCACAAGTGTTGTATCACCTCGTTCTGTGAATAATCTTTTGCCTAATTCTGGTGTTACGGAAAAAGGACTAAGTTCACCTGCTTCGCCGAAAACAGGGGAAACCATTGTTGAACCTATTACTTCTTCTATTGTTCATACTATTCCTGTTGTTTCTGCTCCTTTGAGCACTCATTTAGTGGAAACTACTGTGACTAGTATTGTTGTGCCCCCTAATGTTGTCCCTAACCCTAACCCTAGAAACAATGGGGTAGAAATTGGGCAGAGGTGACCAAGGGTATATAGGAAATAAGAGAAGGTTTGAGTAATTGAATGTTTGTTAATTGATGATTAATTCAAGGATACAATCTACACTTATATATTGTTACAATTAGGTTAACAAAGCTAAAGAATGGGAACTAACAACTACAAAGGAGGAAGACTAAGTAAATACATATGTGATAAAATATAGTAGCTAAATATAAGGAGGAAGAATAGGCTACGGGTTATTAGCTCCAATACTCCCGCCCAAGATGGATGGTCGGAGACGAAGACCAATCTTGGATGATAGTTCAAGAAATCGAGACTTGTGGAGTGGTTTCGTCAATGTGTCAGCTAGTTGATCAGCTCCATTAATGTGTTGAATACGAATTAGATCTTTCCGAACTTGTTCTTTAACAAAGTGAAACGAGAGTGCAAGATGCTTCATGCGCGAGTGAAAGACGGGGTTGGCGGAGTAGTGCGTTGCAGAAAAATTGTCACAATATATTGGCGGCGGTGAAGGGTGAGCTATGCCGAGTTCATTCAAGAAGGAAATGAGCCATAGAACTTCAGTGGAGGTGTCGGCGACGGCACGGAATTCTGCTTCAGTAGTGGAGCGAGACAAGGCCCGCTGCTTCTTTGAGGACCATGAGATGGGATTTTGGCCGAGATAAATAAGGTGCCCAGTAGTCGAGACATAGTCAGCCGTGTCTCCGGCAAAGTCGGCATCACAATATACATGGAGGCGAAGAGGGGTAGAGTGATGAAGATGAATACCAAGGTGTAGTGTTCCACTGAGATACCGTAGAACACGCTTGAGGGCAATCCAGTGAGTCGAGGTGGTGTGGGTTAGGAATTGCGCGAGTCGATTGACGGGAAAGGCAATGTCAGGTCTCGTTAGTGACAGGTATTGCAGACTTCCGACAATTGCTCTATAATCGGTAATATTTTCAACGGGTTTGGTTGGTTCTTTGAGAAGAGGTGGGTAGGATAGCATGGGTATTGACGCGGGCTTGCAATCATTCATATTAAATTTGTGAAGTAAGTCAGAGACATACTTTGTTTGATTAAGGTGAATACCAGTGGCGGTTGGGGTCACTTCGATTCCAAGAAAGAAGGATAGTGGACCGAGATCTTTGAGTGAGAACTTACGGGAAATTTCATCGATAAAGGCGCGAATATGAGACGGGTTTGGGCCAGTTACGATGATGTCATCTACATAGACAAGGAAAAATAGGGTGGTTTGGTTTGTATTTAGAATAAACAAAGACGGGCTGAGATTGAGTTTTTAAAGTGGAGGGTTAAACGATAGGGTTTGAGCTAGGTGTACCAAGCTCGTTGAGCTTGCTTGAGGCCGTAAATAGCTTTGTGAAGGTAGCAAACATAGTCGGGTTTATCCGTGTCAATGAACCCAGGAGGTTGGTCCATGAAAACGGAGTCGGTGAGCTTACCTTGAATGAAGGCGTTGTTTACATCAATTTGATGGAGGGACCATCGTTGAGTGACGGCCAGGGTCAAGACAAGGCGAATGGTGGTTGGTTTGATAACGGGACTAAAAGTCTCAGAGTAATCAACCCCGGGACGCTGATGAAAACCCTTAGCTATGAGGCGAGCTTTGTATTGTTTGAGAGTACCATCGGGATTGTATTTGACACGGTAGACCCACTTGCAACCAACGATATTTTGGGCTTGAGAGCGAGGGACAAGGGTCCAGGTTTGATTACGTAGTAGGGCCTGGTGTTCATCTATCATAGCGGTTCGCCAGCGTGGGTCAACTAAGGCTTGTTTGGTGGTCGTAGGGGTGACGTGTGGAGTGGGTGCAGTTCGGTTTTGGCATACTTGGGGTTCGGTTTGACAATGTTGTTGGACAGGCGGGTTGTAACACGAGAGGGGGGGAGGAGGAGGGGGTGGTGGAGATGGTGGAGAGGGGCTTGGTGAGTGGGAGGCAGTAGTGGACGGGGTGGAGGTAGAGGAGGGTGAAGATATGGAGAGGGTAGTGGTTGTACCAGGCAGGGGAGAAGTGGGCTCGGGCGAGGAGGTCTGGGTTGAGGGCTGGGGTAAGGTAGGGGTGGAGTGGGCGGTGGGGGTGTGGGGAATGGGTAGAATGGGGTCGAGGAGAGGAATGGTGAGCTCACACCACCGGTCTGCTGAGGGAAGAGGAGTTTGGGGAGATTTTGTAAGGTCAGGGAAGGGAAAGACATGTTCAATGAAACGAACATGACGAGACGTGTATACTTTGTGAGTGACGGGATCAAAGCATAAGTATGCACTTTGAGTGGTCCAGTAACCAACAAAGACACACGGGGTGGATTTTGGGTCGAGTTTGTGAGTTGTGTACGGGCGAAGCCATGTGTAGCAAAGACAACCAAATGGTCGTAGTTTCTTGTAGTTTGGATCTTGACCAAATAATAATTGGTAGGGTGTTTTATTTTGTAAAGTTGTGGTTGGTAGACGGTTGATGAGATATGAAGCTGTGGCGAATGCGTAAGGCCAAAAACGGTTCGGCATTTTAGCATGTGTAAGGAGCGCAAGACCTGTTTCAACGACGTGGCGATGGCGTCTTTCGGCAAAATCATTGTGCTCGGGTGTGTGAGGTGGTGAGGTAAAATGGGTGATTCCGTCATCAAGGAGGGTCGGGTTTAATTTCTTGTACTCCCCCCATTATCGGAATAGAATTGTTTTATGGGTTTTTGAAAATATTTTTCAATAATGTTTTTAAAACGGTGAAATGTGGTTAATGTATCGGATTTATTTGTACTTTGATGAAACAAGTGCCAGTTCTACTGAAATTGATATCCATATGGAGGAAATTCAGGAGGAAATTGTTAAATGGAAATTTTTCTTAATGGGTAACATTCTTGGTGCAAAGCCCTCCTTGAAAATTGTCTCAGAGTTTGTTCAAAAACAGTGGAACTTTGGCCCCCTTCCCTTGGTGCAATACTTCAAAAAAAGGTGGTTTAGTTTCAAGTTTGAGACTGAAGAGGCTATGAATGCTTTTCTGAGGGAAGGGCCTTGGAAAATTGGGGCCAATTCACTAATCCTCAAACAATGGACTCCATGCTTCTCATGTACCATGGAAAGAGTTGCCATTGTTCCTACCTGGATCTACTTATTCCCTGACTTTGTCCCATACATGTGGACTGATTCCATACTTAGTAGGATGGCCAGCAAGATTGGCAAGCCACTATTTGCTGACCTCCACACCACATGTAAAGCTGGACTCTCCTTTGCAAGAATCCTGGTTGAGGTGAATATTTCTAAAGAGTTACCTAACCATGTCATTATCAATACTCCCTTTCTTGGGAAATCTACCCAAAGGATTGTGTATGAACGGCTCCCCTATTTCTGTAAAACCTACCACAAACTTGGCTATAATCATGACAACTGTAAAAGAAACAAACCCCTTGATACTGGTACTTCTAAGACTGATGCTCCTACCTCTAAGGAAAGTGGCACTCTCTGCTTGGAAAGTATATATACCTACCCCTAAGGAAGGTGTCGTTGTCCCTAAGGAAGGTGTGACTGCCCCTAAAGAAGGTGCTAATAAAAAGAAGAGGAAACAGATCTACAGGCCTGTCAATGTTGGTCGATCTGTGACTGATCCCTCTACTCAAGCCCCTGCCTCAGAATGTCACTTGCTAGGTGGTACCTCAACCCCTAAGGTTGATAAGCCAGTTGCTTTGAAGGATGGGGTGAACTCAGAATGCCATAAGCTAGGTTCCCCTAATCTGGACAAGCCTTCTACCTCTTCTCCTCAGGTGGTTGTAATGCATTCAGGATGCAGTGTACTAGGGCAGGCTCTCTGTTTGGAGACAATCAATTCCCAGGTGGCTAGTACTAGTGTAGTTCCTCCTGATCAGACTGACACCATGGCTCAGGAAATCCTGTCTCCTAATAGATTCAGTGTTCTTGACCTTTCTGAGGAGGTGTTGACAGCTGGCCCAATAGAAGTTATACCTTTGGATGAAGATCCCCTTGATAACAAACATCACACGATAATTTCATCTTGGAATATAAGAGGCCTCAATAAGCTGGCTAAACAAATAGAGGTTGGTAAATATTTTAAAGATAATAAGGTGGACATTCTTGGTGTTTTAGAAACTAGAGTTAAATAGAATAAAGCTCAAAGAATTTTGAGAAATAAATTCAGTAGATGCACTTCTCATTGCAATTATATATAGCAGTCACTACAATGGTAGGATATGGCTCCTTTGGAATCTTTCTACTGTTCATATTTCTATTCTTCAAAAATAATCGACACCACAATTTAAGTGGGAAACCCCTTCTCAAATAAGGGGAAAAACCACAGTCTCTTGGCAAATTGATCCACTAATAAGAGATTAATTTGTTCAAAGTTACAACAACCACCACCTTACAAGCTCAACAATAAGTACACTATCAATGGAGATATAATACTAAATTGAAAACTACCCTTGTCAATTTAGTACTCCCACCACCCCAAAGGTCACCGTTACCGGAGGAGTGTTGATGTAGCTTGAACCACCCTTGAGCTAGATCAGACCAAATCACCTCTTGTATTTGTCACTCACCCACTCAAACCCTAGATCTCTCTTACTCTCTTTATAGTTATTGAACACTTATTTTGTCTCACTCTAGAAACACAAATTCTTGTTTGTGACGGTACATATCCGTCACTCTTGAGTGACGGATACCATTTTACCTCACAAAGTACCCACTTTTTCTCTTTCTGCAACACTATTCATGTGGTCCCCTTTCTCCACTAACCCATTTTGTTATCATTTTAACTCACAAAATATCCGCCACAAATGGTAACCCGTCACAAGGGAGACCAATTAAGAAAGAAAATATTGTTCTCACCAATGTGTGAATCTCGTATGATTTTTGGCCTCTGTCGCACTCTCTTTTTGTGCTCTCTGCCTCCTTTTGTTTACTGCCAATCCAAATAGGCACTTCTCGACTCTCTCTCTCTTTTTGTCATCACGTGCAAGTCACAAGTGGGAACTGGGAACCAAGACCTTAGACAACCAATTGACTAAATAGACCAAAACCCACGTGACTTCTCACCAAAGCACTAAACAAAAGTTGGCTTCCATAGCACATAACAAGTCTAAAACCACCCCCAAGCAAGGTCAATTGGGGGGTCAATTGGGGAAAGGTCACCTTAATCCACAATTAAGCAAAAGGATTAAGGTGACCCAAGGGTTGAAATGGTGAGTGAAGGTCAGTTTGTGACCCTTGTTTGTTCAAATTGACCTGGTTTGTGACCCAATAAGTGTCATTATGTGGTTGGTTGGACATACAAAAAAAGGACAATTACAAAAAAATGTTTGCTTTAACCTCGGCCAAACATCCCTTGCTTCCTGTCATTTCCGTCAAAATGAGAAAAGGAAAGAATGAATTAATAACAAAATTACATTATGATTAAAAACTAAATTAATACAAGAAAAAAATACAAGTATTTTAAAAAGGGCTATATTTTTTAATTGTGTACAAAATAAACTCAATTTTGATGTATTTTGACATACTTTTTTTAATAATCTTACTGAGATCTAATATGTCTAAATTAAAATTTAAGTACATATAAAATTAATTTCCTTATCAAACATACTCAACTTACCTGTTGTACGATAATGATGGTTCATGATGGAGAAGATCGAAGGGCAAAGAAATTAATTTGGGGAAGATGAAGATTTATTGGGATGATGAACGGTGACGATCCAAAATCTGGCGAAAATCAACCGAAAAATACCCAAAAAATCTGGCGAAAATGATCAACCTTCATCAATCTCGCGAAAATAATCCCAAATCGAGAGAAATGAAGGTGTATTTTTGTTTTTTGGTTGAAACAAAAGATCTTTATTAGATTTATTTGGCTGAGAATGGAATGAACGATTGATGAAAAAAAGGATCGAAATCGATTGAAATAATGAAGGGAGAGAAATTAGGATTTTAGATCCAGAAAAAATTTGGGGATTAATTTGGAAAAGGGGAGATTATTTATGTTGGGGATGAAGATCAAGTTTGATTTTCTAGTCTCTGAGCTCAACCACGTTACAACTTGGTGTCTTTCCTCTATTTTTTTTTTTTTAATTCGATTACGTCTTTCGATTTAAAATACGATCGTTATATTAATTTAATTTTTATCTAATATCCGGATTAAAATTAAAATATATTTATTATATAATTATTATTTTGTAATAAAAACATTTATAAAATTATAAAACTAAAATGAAGTTGTATATATTGAATTAGAAGTGAAAAGGTAAGAGAGATATTTTGATGGGGTAGAAAATGATTGAAAATGATGAAAAGTGAAAAATGATTGGATTAATTGACCCAGGTCGTGACCTTCTGCTTGGGAGGGTGAAAATGGGTCAAGTTAATAAGGAGTGATTAAGAGTAAAAATTCTGATTGACCCGATTAAGTCGACCTCTTGCTTGGGGATGGTCTAAGGCCGTGTTTTTTTAAACTTAATTTCAGGTCTTATAAGTTCAGTTTAGTTTAGTTCAATTCCATTAATTTCAGTTTAGATTTATTCAGTTCAATTAAATTCAATTCGAATCAGTTCAGTTCAGATTAGTTCATTTCAACATTAATATTATTATTCTTATTTTGTATTCTTATTGTTATCATTATTATATTAATTTATTTACTATTGTTATTACTAGTATTGGTGTCCGGCTTCGTCCGGGCTACCTCTACTTACCATTAATTTTTTTTTTCAATAAATAAAATTACTTAGAGTTGCATAACTCATAAATTTATCATTAATATATTTTTCTATGACATATCCTAAAATTACGATGAAATAAATTTTGAGACAAATTCACTACTTCCGCTATTAATATTTTACTCTTATTAATGAAACAATAATAATAACATTTCACTATTTGCCCGTAATCGCTGTTACTTTCACTACTCCCGCCGTAATTATTGTTACTGTCACTACTGCCGCATTAATATTGATAATTTCACTACTCCCGCCGTAATTATTGTTACTTTCTCTATTGCCGCATTAATATTGATTATTTCACTACTCCTGTTGTTGTTTCTACCACTTTCACTAATCTCGCTGATAATATTGTTACTTTACTATTCAAATGAGTGATTACTATCATATAACTATATCCAATGTTACTACAATTCTTTTCTTTACTGACGAAATTACTTTTACTACTTAGGCATGTAATTTTAAGAGAATTATATATTTATATAAATATATTACATATATGCATTAAATCAAATCGAAGGATTATGCAATATTATATATTATGGAATCTAACTTGAATTATTTATTAGCTACTTATATTATATTTTTGTATGTTAAGTAATTAACATCTCTATACATCTAATAAACTATAAAGTTTAATAAAATTGCATATATTTTAAATTTAATATATAATTTTATGATGATAATAATTAATACCATAAGTGTGCATATTTATACTAATTTATTATTTTATTTTAAGGAAATTGACCATCTTCTAATATTCTATAAATATTTAGGAAAATTACCAAGCATCTTCTTTCTTTTAGTCTCCTTGAAATTGACCATCTTAATTAATTATTTTATTTCAAGGAAATTGATTATCTTAATTAATTATTTTATTTTAAGGAAATTATCTTAATTAATTATTTTATACCATCGGGACAAGAAGAAGGACTTACATATGGTTTTTATTGACTTGGAAAAGGCATATGATAGGGTACCAAGAGAAGTACTTTGGTGGGCTTTGGCGAGAAAGGGTGTGTCGCGAAAATATATTGACCTCATAAAGGACATGTATGAGGGGGCTAGTGCAAGTGTTCGCACTAATGTTGGGAGAACGGAAGAATTTCCTATTACCATCGGGGTGCATCAAGGTTCCGCACTTAGTCCTTTTCTCTTTGCTATAGTTATGGATGAGTTGACAAGGGATATTCAGGACGACATCCCTTGGTGTATGATGTTTGCTGATGATATTGTGTTGATTGATGAGACAAAAGAGGGGGTGGAGAGAAAGTTGGAATTGTGGAGGCAGACTTTGGAGATTCGTGGGTTCAGGCTGAGCAGGAGTAAGACTGAGTATTTGAGGTGTCAGTTCACTAAAGTGGCGGGGTTGAGATCGACAGCGGCGGGGAGTATTATTTTCGATGGGAATGTTGTTGAGGGTTCGGATTTCTTCAGATATCTAGGATCTATTATTCAAAAAGATGGGGAGTTAGACGGAGATGTGGCTCACAGAATTAAAGCGGGATGGTTGAAATGGAAGAGTGCTTCAGGGTTTCTATGCGATAAAGATATGCCCCAAAGATTAAAGGGAAAATTTTATCGCACGGTAATTAGGCCTGCCCTACTTTACGGCTCCGAGTGTTGGGCCGTGAAACATTGTCACATTCAAAAGATGAGTGTGGCGGAGATGCGCATGTTGAGGTGGATGTGCGGACATACAAGGAAAGATCGGTTAAGGAATGAGGCGATTAGGGAAAAGGTAAGAGTGGCGCCAATAGAGGACAAGATGATGGAAAACCGACTAAGATGGTTTGGCCATGTGAGAAGGAGACCTATGGACGCACCAGTTAGGAGGCTAGAGACTTGGAGAACAGAAAAGGTCCCTAGAGGCAGAGGAAGACCGAGACAGACATGGTTGAGAGTGATAGAGCACGATATGAGAGTTCTGGGGCTTGAGGAGAGTATGGTGACGGAGAGGGCACAATGGCGGGAAAGGATACATGTGAATTTTTAGTATTTGATGTTTTTTTGTCAGATTTAGTGTTTTTTTTATTTAATTTAAAGAAATTAATTAATTTATTTTTCTCTCCTTTATTACACTTTTTAACCAACCACTTTCTTATAGATTTTACCTGGTTCATTCCGGATCCTTAACTCTATTTCGGTTTTTAAAAATCGTTTTAATCTTTTCTCTCGATTTAAATTTTAAGTTTTTATAAAAGAAAGACGGAATTCGATTTTAAAACCCCTAAGTTCACCTTGACTTTCCATTACATTTTCGTTCTTCCTTTTTGTTTTTCATCTTCCCTTTTTTTTATTCGCATTTTGAGGCGTGCGTTCACCCATGGACGGTTCGAAAAGATGATTCATGTCAGCCGACCCCAAATCATTTTGGGATTAAGGCTCTGATGTTGTTGTTGTTGTTGTAAGGAAATTGACCATGTTTAGAAAAATTACCAAGCTTCTATATAATTTAATTTTAACCCAAACTATGTAATATTTGCATTGAGATCTCTTAATCGGGTCCATCACACGATGCTATTGATTTAAAACTATATAGTATAATTAATTTGTATAACTTTCTTTAATTACATTGAATTCCCTTGATTTCTGGATTTAATATATAGTATTGATTATTATATTTTTTTTATATTTATTATATTAATATTATATTTATTATTGTTTATATTATTATATTTATATTTACTATATATATTTATTATTATATTATTATGATTAATGACAGTATTAATATTTATTTTTATTATTATTGTTGTTGTTGTTGTTATTATTATTATTATTATTATTATTATTATTATTATTATTATACAATTGCAAACTCTATTTTCTTGGGTACGATCTCATTTCTTACTTCGATACTCGTCATAGTTGTCATTGAACATTCGCAAAATGAATAGTGAATAGTTGTTTAGTTCGAGAGAAAGAGAGCTAGGGTCCTTGACTTGATTTCATTTATCGGTTGACCTTTGGACTCACCTTGACTTGTTTCAAGGCATTTAATCCGACTCTAAGGCCTTTTAATTGGTCGATTGGTAAAGGTAACGATTATGGTGGAATTAGATAGGATCAGAGACCAATCGGTGACTTCCCATTTAAACCTCCATTCAGCTTGAAGGAGGGTGGTTGACCTTTGAGACCAAGGGTTAAACACTTAAACCCCACCTCCCGTTATGCATATAATATTGAACCCCTCAAAACCATCTTTGCGAAGTGATCTTCTTACCCTACAACATTAGTTAGGTCTCGAATATACAAATACTCCCTCTCAATCACTATAATGTTCTCTTTTTTCCGAATTATTCAACTAATGTTCCCCTTTTTTATTTTTAGAAATTTTTACTCTTATTTTATTCATTCCTCTCTTCTATCACCAAACCCCACACACAACTCTTTTACTCTATTTTATTAATTCCTTTATGTTTTGGCCCCACAATTCTTTATTTAACTACTAATAATTCATCTCTCTCTCCTATCACCAACCCCACACAACTCTTTTACTCTTATTTTAATACTTTTCCTTAAGTATTCTGCCCATATCAAATGAGAACAATATAATGACTGGAGGGAGTATTGTTTAATAGAGGCGAGGGCGACGTAAAACTTTCATCAGTATCATATTTTGGGAAGACAAAGATAAGTTCAAATCATGGTTATGTAACTCGGTGGAGCCATTTGAAATGACCAGTTTTCTTTTAAAAGTCGTTTCAGTGGTTTAACATATTAGGTCTGTTTTATCTGAAATGAAAACCATGAAAGAAATTGCCATGCTATCAACCCCTGATAATCAACCACCCCAGATTAATATTCCTACAAATTTCCACCACCATATCGAGTTGCATACCAGTGAGGCAGTGATACACAAATCGCAGACATTAGCTACTCCAGAGTTTCTCGATCCATTACATCAACTTATGTCCAATAAATTGAATCACACGGATTTTCAAGGGTGTTTGGCACACAAAAATGTGCAGTTTTTAGCTTCCTGCACTGAACACTGCGAGTATAAGCTAGCTTTGCACTTTGTGTGCCAAACGACGGCATTTCTGCAGCCTTTTAGGTGATTGGCTAATGCAATGCTATATTATTAGCATGCTCAAGGGGTGATTGTATGATTAACTGATACTTGTTTTGCAAGTGTCATAGTGATGTTTCGGCATTAGAACCACCTCCTCTACGTCCAGCCGTTGTATTCTTCAATATCTGCATTTCATAACAACTTTTGAGTATCAATGGAGAAAATGATACAATTGTTCAACAAACTTCAAAATCAAAATCACCACTTTCATCACAAAATCAATTGTAGAAGGAAAGCATTTCATGATGGCTTCATGCAACAAACTAGAAAATATGGAGTACCACGTAAAAAAAAAGTCCATTCAACATTTTAGCAACCTCATCCAGTCAGTTGTTTACTTTTTTAATTTTATGTCAGAGGTATTATAATCAAAGGAAGGTAGACGAATAATTTGGACAAGGTGAGTATTATTCTCCCTAGAAAAGCCAAGTTAAAGATCATAATTTTCCGTTATCCTTTTCGCCTAAGATAGAAAAGGCCAAGAAGATTTGGTATGGGTCACTGATAATGTCTCTACACAAGTGAATAATGGGACTTTTGTATTCGTAAGGACCACTGTTGTTTGCCAACCCTTAATCTCTATCATGATGGTATACTCTGTATAAGGCAACCCCCCAAACCAAGAAAAACACCTTAAATTGGTAGGACCGCTATGAGAGTTCCAAACCGCGAACAATATTGAAGAGGAATAATTTGATGAAGACAAAACTATAAAAGCAATGACTCAACAAGGAACTGTCTCGTAAAAGTCCGTATTCTATCAATGACTTGATAACTCAATGATACAAGTATCTCGTAGATAAAGTCATTGAGTAATGATACTCTTAACTTGGGTTCAAATTTTGTCAGAAGGCCCTGAACATAATCTTAACAACTAACTATCTACGGCAGACTAATGCACTAGGATAACCAATGATGCCCAGAATGCAATCGCTATTTTACAATACAGCCTAAATCAGTTGACAATCTCAACATAGAGTAAACAATGTTGGCACTTAGCTGCCTCAAGTGATGGAAGTTAAGAAACTGTAATTGGCACATAAAAAGAAGATGAGAAGATAAACACACATGTCTAAGCATTTGATTCTCGTTCTGCAATGTGGAGAGTCTTTCTTCCAGTTCTGAGTTCCTCTTCTCCAAGTCCTTCACTCTCGTCTCCAAATCACTCAAATATGCTTTCTTTCTTTCCCTGGCTTGTTGTGCTGAAACTCTATTTCTCAGTAACCTAACCCAATTAAACAACAATCCAGTTATCATCACAATTTCAAATAATCTCAAAAGATGGATAAAACTCAGATTTAACAAAGAAAAGAGTACAGTACAACCGAAATACAATGGTTGTTACCTCTTTAAGCGTTTGCTCTCTTTATCAGCTGGATTTCTTCCCCTTTTTCTTTGACCTTGCCCGGAAGCTTGAGCCTGGCCTGCACCCGCCACTGACCCAGTGTCGCGGCCAGAAGCCGATGTTCCAGCTGGGTCTGCCATCATTTCGGGAACCCTTCGAATTTCTTCATCGCTCTCTATTCCTTCAGGAATCACCAGAAATTAACCCCAAATTATCGACAAATTACTTCATCTATGTCTATCCACTACATAATTCCCGTTAAACGAATTTAACAAGTTTTTATAAAGGGTAAAGACATTAATTATCTAGAAACATTTTAAATCATTCGTTACTCAAAGCTCACAAATGTCAAAGATATTACTAAACCAACTCCTTGATTGGTGGAGGATCTCACGCACCAAGCAACTCAACAATAGCAACAACCTTATCTTGCTTATTTTCTTATTATTTGTTTCTTCTGTTACTTGATTCTCTCCTTATTTATTTCCTAGATTGTAGCTTCCTGTTGATAGCTAACAACTACTGTACTCATATATAAACTCATGTACACAGGAGATTATACATACATTAATTATCAACACTTATCTTATATGGTATCAGGTTAATTATCGATCCTTATACCGATTTGTCTTCTCACTGCCATCAACCTCTCAACAAATCCCATGGCATCCAACAACAATCTCATCCCCAATGCTGATGAACCAAATCGACCTCTTCTCTCCATTTCGTTTCCCCACTGCACAAAACTCACTGCTCAAACCTATCGATCATGGAGCTATCAAATCACACGCCTCCTTCAAGGATACGGGCTGTTCTCGTACCTTGACGGAACCACTAAACCTCCACCCAAAACCGTGACTCCCACAGCCACTGAAGCCAAACCAAACCCTGAACCCGTCTCAAACCCCGCCTACACCACCTGGTTTCGACAAGATCAACTCATCCTTGGTGCCATTGCTGGCACCCTCGATGAGTCGGTCTCCTCCATCCTCCTTGATGCAACCACGTCGCATGAGGCGTGGACCACCCTAGCCACAACCTTTGCCAACCCCTCACGCGGCCATATCCTTCAACTCAAGGATCGCCTCCGTCATCTCTCCTTAGGTGACAAAACCGTGTCTGAATACATGCTGGCCATTAAAGCATGTACTACTCAATTAGCCCAACTCGGAAAACCAGTGGATCCCGAGGACATTACCGCTCAAATTATTAGTGGTCTTGATCCCGTCCTATACAAATCTGTTATAGATACGGTTCAAGCCCGTGACTCGCCCATTTCATTTGAACAGTTTCATGAAAAACTAATACAACATGAACTCACTGTTAAAAACAACCCTCCTGCCACCACTTTCCCACCCTCGGCACATGCTGCCACCACCCGTCAGTCCAACCAAAACCCACCCCGCCACTATTATCCCAACAACCAGTCCAACAATCACTATCACAATCGAACCAACCATCACAACCAGACCCAAAACCGTAGTTCCAATACCTCAAACACCCAACCCAATCCGTTCAAGGGTCGCTGTCAATATTGCCGGGCTGTTGGTCACGTTATTCGTGATTGCCCTGATTTTAAGCGAGACTATCCTAATGTCTCCTTCCCACCACCACAACCGCGGCCACCCCACCCTTCTGCCCACACCGCAACCACCTCCCTCAACCCGACTGCCTCCTATCTTATAGATAGTGGGGCCTCTCACCATATCACAAATGACTTAGAAACTCTTGCTCTCCATTCTGCGTATGACGGTCCGGATGACTTAGTCATCGGTGACGGCTCCACCCTCTCCATCACTCATCACGGTTCTTTCTCTATTCCGACTTCCTCTTGCTCTCTTCTTTTTAATAACGTTCTTGTTGTCCCAAATATCTCTCGACCATTACTTTCAGTTTCTCAATTCTGTAAAGACAACCATGCTATTGCTTGTTTCTCACACACTTCTTGTTGTTTTAAGGCACTTAACTCCGGACAAATTCTTCTCCAAGGCCGCCTCATTGACGGCTCGTATCAGTGGACCCCACCAAAACCGCAACCTCTCGCTCATGCTGCTGTCTCTTCCACTAGCAATTTGTGGCACCACCGTCTAGGACACCCTTCCGTAGCTACATTAAAATTATTAAGTTCTTCCTTTAATTTTCGTTTTTCTGATTTTTCGCATTGTAATGCCTGCTTGATTAATAAGAGCCACAAACTTCCGTTCTCTGTTTCCACTTTACATTCCACCGCTCCTCTCGAC
This sequence comes from Silene latifolia, assembly GCF_048544455.1. Classification (NCBI taxonomy): domain Eukaryota; kingdom Viridiplantae; phylum Streptophyta; class Magnoliopsida; order Caryophyllales; family Caryophyllaceae; genus Silene; species Silene latifolia. Next base: position 32,328,182 of record NC_133526.1, on the reverse strand, counting down.
CTCATTTACTCGGACGTCTGGACTGCACCGATTTTGTCCCATGACTCCTACAAATACTATATAATATTTGTTGACCACTACACACATTATTTTTGGCTCTATCCTATTAAGAAAAAATCAGACACCTTAACAACCTTTAATCGATTCAAAGCGATAATTGAAAAATTCTTTAATAAACCAATCCGTCAATTCTATTCAGATAATGGCGGTGAATACAAAAAATTAAATCCTTTACTCTTAGACGATGGTGTCACACACCTCACCTCACCACCACACACACCCGAACACAATGGCTTCGCTGAACGTCGTCATCGACACATTGTCGAAACCGGCCTTGCCCTCCTCACCCATGCTCGACTACCCACCACCTTTTGGCCCTATGCTTTTTCTACAGCCACTTATCTTATCAATCGGCTCCCCTCTGTCACTATCAACAATTCCACACCTTACCATCTTCTTTTTAACCAACCACCCAACTACCAAAAACTACACTCCTTCGGTTGTCTCTGTTACCCGTGGCTTCGGCCCTACAATAACCACAAACTCGATCCAAAATCCACTCCGTGTATCTTCGTTGGGTACTCTACCACCCAAAGTGCCTACCTATGTTTTGACCCCTCCACTCGCAAATTGTATACTTCACGCCATGTTCGATTTATCGAAAACGAATTTCCCTATCCTGACCTTGTCACCCAACCCGCCTCTGCCTCCCTTTCTCCTACTCAATGGTGTGAACTTACCATTCCCATCCTAACCCCATCACTCGCCATCACCTCACCAGAACCGTCCTCTCCACCTCACCCCTCTTCTCCACGCTCTCCACCTATCTCCTCCGCTGCCACGAACACCACTTCTCCAGCACTCTCCTCGCCTGCCTCCACTCAAAACCCCTCCTCGCCTGCCTCGGTTCCCACACCCACCACCTCCTCACCCACAATTTCCAACCCGTCACCCTCTACCTCCAGTCCTATTCCCACCCCACCTCCTCCTCCACCACTACCTCCTCGAGCCACAACCCGGTTATGTAATAATATCATCAAACCCAACCCAAAATACCATGATCCCAAGTATGCCAAAACCGCCACTCTCCCTAGCCCTCATGTCACTCCCACCACTACAAAACAAGCGCTCATCGACCCTCGTTGGCGCGCTGCCATGGTTGATGAATATGATGCCCTACTTCGCAACCAAACATGGACATTAGTACCTCGCAACCTTGCCCCGAATGTTGTTGGATGTAAATGGGTCTACCGAGTTAAATATAATCCCGATGGCAGTCTCAAACAACACAAAGCCCGCCTCGTAGCTAAAGGATTCCACCAACGCCCGGGAATCGATTATTCTGAAACATTTAGCCCCGTTATAAAACCCACCACCATTCGCCTTATCCTTACTTTAGCCGTGACCAATAACTGGCATCTCCACCAAATTGACATAAACAATGCCTTTTTACAAGGTAATCTCACTGATATGGTTTTTATGACACAACCACCTGGATTCGTAAATACCGAAAAACCCGATCATGTCTGCCGCCTTCACAAAGCAATCTATGGTCTCAAACAAGCCCCACGGGCTTGGTACACCGAACTTAAAACCTACCTCCTAGCTTCCGGTTTCACCAACTCCATTTCGGACCCCTCATTATTCATTTGTAATACCAATAATACCCGCCTCTTTGTGCTCGTCTATGTTGACGATATAATCGTCACAGGACCAAACACCACACATATACAATCATTTATTACCAATATCTCTACAAAATTTTCACTAAAAGACCTCGGACCCCTCTCTTACTTTCTTGGCATCGAAGTAACACCTACCAAAAGTGGCCTACATCTCAACCAAACAAAGTACTTATCTGACCTTCTACACAAATTCAATATGCAAGATTGTAAGCCTGCCTCTACACCAATGTTATCTCACCCACCTCTTATCACCGAACCATCTAATCCTATCGAAAACGAGAAAGACTTTCGTGCCATTGTCGGAAGTCTCCAATACCTATCTCTTACCCGCCCCGATATTGCGTTCCCTGTTAACAAGCTCGCTCAGTTTCTCACTCACCCCACCGCCTCCCACTGGTCAGCCCTAAAACGTCTATTAAGGTATCTCCAAGGAACTCTACATCTCGGCATACATATTCACAAGTCTTCTCCTCTCCGTCTTCATGCGTACTGTGACGCTGACTGGGGTGGTGACCCCAATGATTATGTTTCTACCTCCGGTTATCTCATCTATCTCGGCAGTAATCCTATTTCATGGTCTTCGAAGAAGCAAAAAGCACTCTCCATGTCTTCTACAGAAGCAGAATTTCGGGCCGTTGCGAATACGACAATCGAACTACTCTGGTTAAATTCTCTTCTTCAAGAACTTGGTCTATCGCACTCTAATGCTCCTACGATTTACTGCGATAATCTAAGTGCAACAAATTATTCGACCAACCCAGTTTTTCATTCTAGGATGAAACACCTCGCCTTGTCTTTTCACTTTGTCAAAGAGCATGTACGGCGAGGTACTATTCGCATTCAACATATTAATGGCACTGATCAGTTAGCTGACACTTTCACGAAACCGCTTCACAAGCCGCGCTTCCTCGAGTTATCTAACAAGATTGGACTCCGTCGAAGACCGTCCATCTTGAGCGGGAATGTCAAAGATATTACTAAACCAACTCCTTGATTGGTGGAGGATCTCACGCACCAAGCAACTCAACAATAGCAACAACCTTATCTTGCTTATTTTCTTATTATTTGTTTCTTCTGTTACTTGATTCTCTCCTTATTTATTTCCTAGATTGTAGCTTCCTGTTGATAGCTAACAACTACTGTACTCATATATAAACTCATGTACACAGGAGATTATACATACATTAATTATCAACACTTATCTTATAACAAAGACGGGGACAAGATTTGAACTTCAAACTTAGTACATTCTCTCCGAATTTTACTAATTGGAATATTGAACTCTAAATAATAAACTACTTTAATTAAAACCCAAAAAGGCGCAATTGCCAATTATTTCCACTTGAGGATCCACAAAATTAAATATCAAAATATATATATTTTTTTTTTAAAAAAAATCTCAGCTTTATGAGCAGCTAAACGCCTAAACATGACAGTCTCTTTTCTACACTTTCCACACTGCTACCCACATGGATAACCAAATCAAAACCGACAAGATTGTAGAAATAATATTCTAAAAATTTTCAGAATTTAAAATTCATAAGCTCCCCAAAGACAAATGCATAGAAAATACTAACTTTGTCATGGTAAAGTGTGAAAAATACATTATCACATTTATCTAAGTTAACTGTAATTCCATTAGAGTCACAAATAAAAATCGTGAATGTGAACTGGCTTAATTGGTAAAATTTTCTAATTATAGTAACCACACCCACCAAAAAATACACTAAGAAAATATTAATCTACATTGCTAACATAATTAATAAATGATCATCTGAAAATGTAAATCGGAGATCTCTTAGTGTAGTGGTTAAGACAAGAGAATGGTGGACAATAAGTCCCGGGTTTAAATCTCCCCTCCCTTCTAATTATAATACGACTAAGTAGGTGTTTTGTTATTAAATAAAACAAGGCAAGTAAGAAGAAGAAACCTTCTTTAAGATCAAGATGAAGGGCAGAACTAGAAGATCTCTCACTACTAGATGGCAATGAATTTGCAACCATTGATGTGCTACCGGTTGCTTGCTCTTGCATTTTAATTTTAATTATTTTTGTATAATTTTGACACACTTTTTCAGAACAAATTAAATAAAATGAAAGACAGTTGAATTTATGGTTTCATGCAGTTGATTTGGTTTATGGTGGATGGATAGAGAGAAAGGGCGGGATGTTACTGTTACTGTTACTGTATGTATGTACTCGATATTCTTTGCTATATTTAATTCTTTGTTTGCTTAGTTACACAGACTCATAATGGACTGAGAGTCGTTGGATTAGATTGTCACCAAACGTTATCAACGGTCATAAACATATAATCGTGGAGATGGTATGACCTTACACAAAATATTGTTATCAAAGGCATCAACATGACAATCGTGGAAGCTTTGTAGCCATTCATTTTAATGAAACAACTTATTTTAATCACTTTACAAGTTTTCTCCTAGTACTTCACCACTCTCTTCACACGTTAGGGACACCATCTCACAAATTAAAATGACGGTATTTATTTTTCAACCATTTAGGACTTTTTTTTGGATCAAACTTATAGGATCTCGAATCAACTAAACTTATAAGATCGAATCGAATCGAAATCAATTTATAGGATCGAATCGAACTTATAGGATTTGAATCGAATCAACTTATAGGATCGAATCGAATCAACTTATAGGATCTGAACTAAACTGAACTTATAGGATCTGAACTGAACTTATAAGATCTGAACTTAAATTAACTTAATTTAATTTAACTTTATTATTATTATTATTATTATTATTATTATTATTATTAAAAAAGAGCAACTATTATTATTATTAGAGAAAATTGTTGATTACAGCCTTTTATAAACCTCATTTTGAAAATTACAGCCTTATATAATTTTTTTTGAAAATTACATCCAAAATATTACTTTTCTTCTAAAATTGCACCAACTTGAGGTTTTTGGTGATTTTTGATGATGTTTTTTATGATGTACCCTTTATTATTTGAGAGCCTACTTACCCAAATTTCTTACCTCTCATTAACACAAACCAATTAATCACCCCAAACATCATAAAAACATCATAAAAATTCACCGGAAAACTCAAGTTGGTGCAATTTTAGAAGAAAAGTAATATTTTGTATGTAATTTTCAAAAAAAATTATATAAGGCTGTAATTTTCAAAATGAGTTTTATAAAAGGCTGTAATCAACAATTTTCTCTTATTATTATTATTATTATTATTATTATTATTATTATTATTATTATTATTATTTGTTAAGAGAGGACATTGATTAAAAAAAATAGTCTAAAACACAAGGTACGATAAAACATTTTTCCACTTTATATACATTGGTTGTTACTTGTTCATACATTATACTACGATTTCATTACGATAAAAAATAAATCACATATTACATCTTTTTTTCTAACCATTAATTTCCATATTACCATAATCATCATCACTTCCATCTTCACTATCACTCTCACTCTCACTCTCGACAAAGAATCCATGGCCTCGCCAAATGTGTTTGACTATGTTGTTCCGCACCTTATACATGGCCTTCCTCCGCTTTTTATCAAACATGCCCGAATCTACCGTTCCTTGAATGTTCACGTCATGTTGTATAATAGGTATTCCAAGAGTTTGCATCCTTATAAAATTATGGAGTGTGAATGTAGAAACAATGATCGACATTTGATACTTGGATGATATTTGGGGCATATTTTTTAACACCTTCCACCTTTTCTTCAATTGACTAAATGATATTTCAACTTTCATTCTCAAAGATGAATGTCGATAGTTGAAATACTCCAGCATTCCTTCGGGCGGCCTATGCTTATATTCAGGCATATGGCATCTAGCATTTAGGTCGCTGATAGGAGACAAATAGCCTAGTGTATTCGGGTACCCAGAGTCTACTAGATAATACTATCCCTCTGGTGGATGCGGGAAAACATATTTTGAATTAGTTAAAGCATCCCGCCATACCGTAGTGTCATGAGCACTCCCCTCCCATCCAACATGGATAAATGTGAAGATTCTATCAAATGAACAAGAGGCTAACACATTCCAACTTTTCCCACCATGACGATTTCGAAATGGCGCCCCATTTTCGTCTCTTACAATTGCTTGTATATGAGTTCCATCCAAAGCGCCAATAGCATTCTGAAATAATGTTAATATTACAATAATAGTGTGTACTAGTAGGCAGCAGCTACTACTTTTTATCTAATTACTTCAAATGTAAATTGACAAGTTAAAGTAAAGGTGAAGAACGTACCTCAAAATAGGGCCAGTAGAGTGAGTTGTTTTCCACCTCCGGAGGCACCTCTGATAAATCTCGATGAGGTCTAATAATATCATAGGATAATACCGCCAAGCCATCCAAAACTTTTTTAAAATACTTGCATATCGTAGATATTGAATGCTTGAATCTATCCGCAACATCACGATAAGAAGCTCCTTTCGCCAATATGTATAAACAAATTCCTATTTGCTCGTCCACTTTGATATATTTACCATCCACTAACAAGTTTTTTTCGATCATTAAATTCACAAGTTGTACAAATTGGGTTCTATCGAGTCGTAGTTGTTCTTCACATGACGTAGAATTTTCATTTAATAATCTATATATATACTCAGCACCACTTTCCCCCCATTTCCTTCTAGGTCGCCTGCTACTTGACGGTTCCGGCGATGAGGATGGCTCAGTTTCATTAAAAGATCTCCTCAATTCTTCCAATGCAACCATCAAAGACGCACGCTTAATAATATCATCCATTCTATACTAAAACAAAATTATAACAATTAAAGTAGATAACTAGACAATGTTAACTGATCTCTGACAAACCATCAATTGCATAAAGAAGGATTGTTTCATTCATCAAAACTAAACATAACAGCACACGGCCACACGTTATCTTGCAAATTCCAAAATTCATCAAAACTAAACATAACAGCACACGGCCACACTAAACATAACAGCACACGGCCACACGTTATCTTACAAATTCCAAAATACATCAAAACTAAACATAACAGCACACGGCCACACGTTAGCATACATAAAAACAGAGTCATTTGAACACAGAGGTTCTTACATCCACCCATCAAATTCAAACAGATTACTAAATAGCAACCTACGCAATAGGATAAAATGTGTCTATCCCTTGCAAATAAATCCTCTTTTGATTATCATTTTGTAGTGAGAGGAAATTATTAGCGTGGTTCTCATCACTCAAGTACCTAATAGCTTGGACAAAGTATTCATCACCATTTGTCTCCGCTACTTGCATCCTTGTCAACTCCGCACTAACCAACTGAGCCTTTGAAGGTGTACTTGACGAACCAATGCCCGACAAAAGTTGTATAACACTATCAAAACTAGCTTGCCTACGTTTGTTTTCAATGAAGTGGCTGGTTTCCTCAGATTTTCGTTTAAGACAGGTTCTTTGGGAAACTTTTCGAGCAACTGACCTAGGTGGAGATTTACTCTCGTCACCGGACAAGTTCACTATTTGGTCATCAACATTATCTTCTTCATCTTCATTATCACCAGAACTTTCATCAATATTAAGGCCTTCCAAATTATTAGTCAAGTACGATGATCCTTTTCCCATTGCCGGAGAAAAGCAGCCACCCACCCCATGAGCCGATTTGCCATCAAATAGTTGGGTCAAGAGATCAATATTCGGCAATTCTGACTTAACTAGTTTTTTGCCATACTTATGATGCCGCTGTATAAAAAAAATTCTTATATTGAAATTTGGACAACTTATCTAACAAACTCAATATAAATTACTTAGGAAATAATTATACCTCTAGAAATGCCGCATATCTCTCCAAAGACTCCTCTTGTACATCTATTTTGTTTGTCCTAGGATCGTATGCTATGCCAGTCAAATTTTGTAATTCCTCCCAAGCCTTGTATTGGTCTTTCTTGTAAGAATGATGGTTTATTGCTTGTTTTTCGCTAATATTACTCCTTGTTTGTGCATTAAAGATCTTGGCAATGCCATTCTAGTTAAACTTGCTAATTCTTTTATTTTTCTCATCATTCAAAATTTTAAGCATTACCCTTGAATTTTCATCAGTCCAAGTAAACCTTCCCATTATCTTTATTTGAAACAACAAAGAAACACACATGAACTTGGTATGCAAGAAGATACAGCTATTTGTGCATTAAAGGACGGAGGGATAAAACAAATTACTCATGCTGTTAATTACTCGCTGTGAAGACAAAATTGTACTCCTAAACAAGACACCAACTTGTCGGTACCGGGACGGAGGGAGTCTATATGTTTGGATGGTCAGTCAAAAATTTCAGCAATACCCATCAAATATTAAGTAAATGTAAAACCCAGAAAAAATACAACAAAATCGACACAACAAACTCCACATTAGCAAATATAAACTAACAAAACACCCTAAATTGACCTTAATTTAAATTCTAGTTTTGTTTATCATATCAATTACACCATAAGTTAATGCAAATAAATTGTCTATAAAAAAACCCCCAAATAATAAAAACCCTACTTACAAAAGTATACATAATTAAGAAACAAAGAATTTCGTTTAATGTAAAAAGAGGCACGAAAGTCAGAAATCGGATATTAAATAAGATCAAAACGTACCTTGGTGAAAGAACAACGGTGATGAAGGAGGTGATTAATGGGAGAGCTGAATAAGTGATAAGTGAGGGAGGTGAGTGTGGTAAGAGTTTATGAGGGGAGTGATGAATAATTTGTGTTATTAATGAGGAGTAAACTCTCACGGATGAAATTATTAAGTTTTTTTTTTTTTTTTTTAAAAAAAAAAAAGTTATTATGTGTATCGAATAATTAAATAAATGTTTTTGTGTCGGTTTTTAAAAAATAATACTCCGTATATAAATTTTATGAACTGAACTTATAGGATCTGAACTGAACTTATAGGATCGAATCGAATCGAACTTATAGGATCGAATCGAATCGAACTTATAGGATCGAATCGAACTTATAGGATCTAAACTGAACTGAACTTATAGGATCTGAACTGAACTGAACTTATAGGATCTGAACTGAACTTATAGGATCTGAACTGAACTAATCTTGCAAATTTTTTCTGATAATGGAGGAGAATACATTAAAATGGCTCATACACTCAATAACGATGGCATCACGCATCTTACGACCCCTCCTCACACCCCCGAATTAAACGGGTATGCCGAACGTCGACATCATCATATTGTTGAAACCGGTATGTCTCTCTTAACTCATGCTCGTTTACCCGCATCGTTTTGGACACATGCCTTTTCCATTGTCGTTTACCTAATAAACATACTACCCACTCCCACATTAACAAACTCATCTCCCTACTCTACCCTATTCGGTACCCAACTCAACTACGCAAAACTTCAAAGTTTCGGGTGCCTTTGTTGTCCGTGGCTCCGACCATATACATCTCACAAACTAGAACCACGGTCCAAACCTTGTGTCTTTGTCGGATACTCACCCACCTAAAGCGCATTTTATTTTCTTGACCCGACATCCCACAAAATATTTGTTTCTCGACATGTTAAATTTGTCGAAACATGCTTTCTCTACCCTGACCTTGTTCATGGACACACGACCACCACTACAGCGCCTGTCTCCCCTTCTCCCTAGTTCTATGAACCTGTCCCTCTCCCCTCCGCTGCCCCCACCCCAACCCCTACCTCATCACTATCCAATTCCACCCCTCCTACCACTCCTCGACAGCCCCCGAGCACACCCACCTCCCCTGTTTTCCAATCCCCATCTTCCCCTGCTACACAACCTATCTCGACACCCACTTCTACTACTCTCAGTCCTGCCACCACACCCCCACCTCCACCCCCACCACCACCCCCACGTGTTACCACTCGTCTATCCAACAACATTCGTAAACCAAACCCAAATATGCCAAGACTGTCACGCTGCTCCCTCCCTCTTGTCTTCCCAACACCACGAAACAAGCATTGGTTGATCCTTTATGGCGCGATGCAATGATCTTTGAATTCAATGCCTTGAAAAAGAACGATACATGGACACTTGTTCCCTCTAACCCGACCTATAATGTAATTGGTTGTAAGTGGATATATCGCATCAAATATAAACCCGACAACACCGTTGACAAATATAAGGCTAGGCACGTTGTAAAGGGATTTCTCCAATGCCCTGGTATTGATTACCCCGAGACTTTCAGTAAGGGTAGGCTCTGGAATTGGTCGTTAAACCTGCCACGGTACGTACACTGTTATCTGTAGCTCTCACTAAGGGTTGGTGTCTTCGCCAACTCGACATTAACAACGCCTTCTTACATGGCGCTCTATCTGATGAAGTTTATATGGCACAACCACCGGGATTCACTGATCCCGAACACCCCACGTATGTATGTAAGCTCACCAAAGCTATATACGGTCTTAAACAGGCTCCACGTGCCTGGTACACAACACTCAAGCAGCATCTTCTGGGTCTCGGTTTTGTGGCTTCCCTGGCTGATCCTTCACTATTTTTATACACGACACCGTCGCACACCATTTATTTATTAGTCTATGTTGATGATATTATCATCACTGGCTCCAACTCGTCTCATGTGTCTTCCTTTATCGAGTCCCTTGCCACACGGTTTTCATTAAAAGACTTAGGCACTTTATCGTATTTCTTAGGAGTCGAGGTCACCCCCAACCCCGCTGGTCTTCTTTTGACACAATCTAAATATATCCATGACTTATTGCACAACCATCGTATGATCGAGTCCAAGCCAGCTATCACACCTCTAGTTGTAAACCCTCCTCTTCATCTTGATGGGAGTCCTGAAATTTCCAACACCACCGACTATCGTGCTATACTTGGTAGTCTTCAATATCTCTCTTTTACTCGTCCCGATATTGCATTTGCTGTCAACAAATTGGCTCAATTCATGCAGCATCCCACCGAGCTCCATTGCAGTGCTCTTAAGCGATTACTTCGTTATCTAAATGGCACGTCCCATGTTGGCTTGCAACTTTATCGTTCCTCACCATCTCGTCTCCATGCCTATTGTGATGCTGATTTTGCTGGGGACCGTGATTCTTTTATTTCTACGATTGGATTCGTCACTTATCTGGGTCACAATGCTATATCTTGGGCATCCAAGCAACAACGTGCTTTAGCTTGCTCTTCTACTGAGGCCGAATTTCGGGCCGTAGCTACTACTTCCGCTGAGCTCACTTGGTTACATTCTCTACTTACTGAACTTTGTGTTCCATTTTCTACACCACCGGTTATCTACTCTGATAATCTTAGTGCTACTCATTACTCTGCTAATCCCGTTTTTCATTCTCGAATGGAACATTTGGCTCTTGCGTTTCATTTTGTCCGTGAACAAGTTCAACAAGGTAAACTTCGTGTTCAACATATTTCTGGGAATGATCAACTAGCTGATTTTCTTACAAAACCGTTGCCTTGTCCTCGTTTTGAGTCTCTGTTGTCCAAGATCGGTCTTTCCTTTGGGTCGTCCGTCTTGCGGGGGCGTGTTAGTAATACTTCAGTCAAATAGCCTTTCCTTAATGTTATTGTAATCTTTATTTTCCTTATTTGTATACTTTTCAATTCTTGTAATCACCTTAGTTTATTTAATAGGTTTATGGTAAATATTCTTAGCTAGCTTTCTTGTGCTTTAATACATTGTAATAGTATATAAGGATATGATTGTACTCATTGAAAATCATCAATAACAATTAACCTTTCAATAAACCTTACAAGGTATCAGAGCCTTCCGATCCACATAAAATACAACCGTCTTTGTCCAACCTCCAACATGTCGAGCAACACCATCAAAAACATCTACGAACCGAGTGTTCCACTCTAGCTTGTCAATCTCTCCATGGTTGACAAACTCACTCCATTAACGTTCATGCAATGGCAAGATCAAGTTGCATCGTTCCTCACCGGTTACGACCTACTCAAATACCTCGACGGAACCCACCCATGCCCACCCGACACCATATCCGCTCCCACAGACACAGACAAATTCGCCGTCACCACCAACCCTGCGTTTCACACTTGGAAACGTCAAGACCAACTTATCAAAGGTGCCTTACTTGGTACCCTAACACCCGAAACCCATGCCCTTGTCATGCATGCACCAACCTCGCATGATGTATGGACCGTTCTCACCAACACTTATGCAAAATCCACCCGTGGCCACATCCTCCAAGTCAAAGACCGTCTCAAATCCATCACCAAAGAATCAACCCAATCCATCACTGACTATATGCACTGCATAAAGTCTTGCACCGACAATCTCGCCATCTTAGGAAAGCCAATGGACAACGAGGATATCATTGCTGAAATTATTCGTGGCTTAGACTACGAAACCTACAAACCAATTATCGATGCCATTAACGCGCGTTATGACCCGATTTCCTTTGACACCCTCCATGAAAAACTCATAAACTTTGACCTCACTCAAAAGAACCTCACCAAACCCACCCTTTTTCCCGCTTTTGCTCATCCCGCCCAAGCCCAAGCTACTCGAGTCCAGAACCGTCAATACACTCCCAATCATAATCGTGCCTCAACCTCAACTACCTCACCTCCATCCACGGATAACTACATCCCTGCCCTGTTCAAAGTCAAGTGCCAATATTGTCGCGCCATAGGCCATGTCATATCGAGCTGTTACAAGTTCAAACGCGACTATCCCGATGTGGTTTTTCCACCATCCTCAGCTTTTCCACCTGCCCGTCAAAAACGTCAGTCACCCCAAGCTCACACGGCCACCACGCATCCCACCTCCCCCGCTGCCTCTCACCCCTGGCTTGTTGACAGTGGTGCTACCCATCACATTACTAATGATCTTGAAAACCTTGCCCTACACACACTGTATGATGGCAGTGATGAACCTTATTGGCAATGGGTCTTCCTTGCCTATCTCTTGTATAGGTTCATTTCATGTCTCACTCTCCTCCACTTCTAATTTAGCCTTTAAAAACGTGTTATTTGTTCCATCAATTTCTCGTAATATTTTGTCTGTTTCACAATTTTGCCTTGACAACCATTGCTTATTTTGAATTTTCACAAAACTCTTTTTCTATACAGGACTCTCAAACTCATCGGATTCTAATAAGCGGACCGTGTAATGGTGGAGTCTATGAATGGCACCCTCCTCAACCGATCGCTTACACTAGCCGTCTCTCCAAAGACTATGGTTGGCATCATCGTCTTGGACACCCTTCGGCAAAAATATTACGTTATTTAATTTCAAAGTTTTCTATTGCAGATCCTAGTTCATTAGTGGATTTTTGTAACTCTTGTCATATTCACAAGAGCCACAAGTTGGAATTTTCTACTTCTACGATACAATCTAAAGCACCATTGGATTTGATTTTTACCGATGTATGGTCATCTCCTATTGTTTCCTATGATAATTTCAAATATTATATTATCTTAGTTGATCACTTTACAAACTATATTTGGCTATATCCGTTGAAATTAAAATCCGATGCTACCACCGTTTTTGTTCGATTTCAAAAACTAGTTGAAATTTTTTTAAAAACGACTAATCTTGCAAATTTTTTCTGATAATGGAGGAGAATACATTAAAATGGCTCATACACTCAATAACGATGGCATCACGCATCTTACGACCCCTCCTCACACCCCCGAATTAAACGGGTATGCCGAACGTCGACATCATCATATTGTTGAAACCGGTATGTCTCTCTTAACTCATGCTCGTTTACCCGCATCGTTTTGGACACATGCCTTTTCCATTGCCGTTTACCTAATAAACAGACTACCCACTCCCACATTAACAAACTCATCTCCCTACTCTACCCTATTCGGTACCCAACCCAACTACGCAAAACTTCGAAGTTTCGGGTGCCTTTGTTACCCGTGGCTCCGACCATATACATCTCACAAACTAGAACCACGGTCCAAACCTTGTGTCTTTGTCGGATACTCACCCACCTAAAGCGCATTTTATTTTCTTGACCCGACATCCCACAAAATATTTGTTTCTTGACATGTTAAATTTGTCGAAACATGCTTTCTCTACCCTGACCTTGTTCATGGCCACACGACCACCACTACAGCGCCTGTCTCCCCTTCTCCCTAGTTCTATGAACTTGTCCCTCTCCCCTCCGCTGCCCCCACCCCAACCCCTGCCTCATCACCATCCAATTCCACCCCTCCTACCACTCCTCGACAGCCCCTGAGCACACCCACCTCCCCTGTTTTCCAATCCCCATCTTCCCCTGCTACACAACCTATCTCGACACCCACTTCTACTACTCTCAGTCCTGCCACCACACCCCCACCTCCAGCACCACCACCACCCCCACCTCCCCCACGTGTTACCACTCCCCTATCCAACAACATTCGCAAACCAAACCCCAAATATGCCAAAACTGCCACGCTGCTCCTCCCTCTTGTCTTCCCAACACCACGAAACAAGCCTTGGTTGATCCTTTATGGCGCGATGCAATGAACTCTGAATTCAATGCCTTGAAAAAGAACGATACATGGACACTTGTTCCCTCTAACCCGACCTATAATGTAATTGGTTGTAAGTGGATATATCGCATCAAATATAAACCCGACAACACCGTTGACAAATATAAGGCTAGGCTCGTTGCAAAGGGATTTCTCCAATGCCATGGTATTGATTACTCCGAGACTTTCAGTAAGGGTAGGCTCTGGTATTGGTCATTAAACCTGCCACGGTACGTACACTGTTATCTGTAGCTCTCACTAAGGGTTGGTGTCTTCGCCAACTCGACATTAACAACGCCTTCTTACATGGCGCTCTATCTGATGAATTTTATATGGCATAACCACCGGGATTCACTGATCCCGAACACCCCACGTATGTATGTAAGCTCACCAAAGCTATATACGGTCTTAAACAGGCTCCACGTGCCTGATACACGACACTCAAGTAGCATCTTCTGGGTCTCGGTTTTGTGGCTTCCCTGGCTGATCCTTCACTATTTTTATACACGACACCGTCGTACACCATTTATTTATTAGTCTATGTTGATGATATTATCATCACTGGCTCCAACTCGTCTCATGTGTCTTCCTTTATCGAGTCCCTTGCCACACAGTTTTCATTAAAAGACTTGGGCACTTTATCGTATTTCTTAGGAGTCGAGGTCACCCCCAACCCCGCTGGTCTTCTTTTGACACAATCTAAATATATCCATGACTTATTGCACAACCATCGTATGATCGAGTCCAAGCCAGCTAGCACACCTCTAGCTATAAACCCTTCTCTTCATCTTGATGGGAGTCCTAAAATTTCCACCACCACCGACTATCGTGCTATACTTGGTAGTCTTCAATATCTCTCTTTTACTCGTCCCGACATTTCATTTGCTGTCAACAAATTGGCTCAGTTCATGCAGCATGCCACCGAGCTCCATTGGACTGCTCTTAAGCGATTACTTCGTTATCTAAATGGCACGTCCCATGTTGGCTTGCAACTTTATCGTTCCTCACCATCTCGTCTCCATGCCTATTGTGATGCTGATTTTACTGGGGACCGTGATTCTTTTGTTTCTACGACTGGCTTCGTCACTTATCTGGGTCGCAATGATATATCTTGGGCATCCAAGAAACAGCGTGCTTTAGCTTGCTCTTATACTGAGGCCGAATTTCGGGCCGTAGCTACTACTTCCGCTGAGCTCACTTGGTTACATTCTCTATTTACTGAACTTCGTGTTTCATTTTCTACACCACCGGTTATCTACTGTGTTAATCTTAGTGCTACTCATTACTCTGCTAATCCCGTTTTCCATTCTCGAATGAAACATTTGGCTCTTGCGTTTCATTTTGTCCGTGAACAAGTTCAACAAGGTAAACTTCGTGTTCAACATATTTCTGGGAATGATCAACTAGCTGATGTTCTTACAAAACCGTTGCCTCGTCCTCGTTTTGAGTCTCTGTTGTCCAAGATCGGTCTTTCCTTTGGGTCGTCCGTCTTGCGGGGGCGTGTTAGTAATACTTCCGTCAAATAGCCTTTCCTTAATGTTATTGTAATCTTTATTTTCCTTATTTGTATACTTTCCAATTCTTGTAATTACCTTAGTTTATTTGATAGGTTTAAGGTAAATATTCTTAGCTAACTTTCTTGTGCTTCAATACATTCTAATAGTATATAAGGATATGATTGTACTCATTGAAAATCATCAATAACAATTAACCTTTTAATAAACCTTACATCGGTCAATTATTCGTCTTTCTATCTTAGAAATGTCTTTGATGGCAATTGGATCCTCCCCACTCAATTTGGTCCACTGATCATCTAATAATTGATACTCTCCTCTTTCTGTTTTGTGGGCAAAAACTAAAGTTAAACAAATAACCGGGACGGAGAAAATATATAATGTGAAACACAAAATAAGATAATAACATTCTCTTTTTATATATATTATCTTGTTCACGTTTTACATCTTTTTATAAATTGTATATTACCATGTTATCTCTTTTTGTCTCTTTCTTTTTTATCTTCAATTTCTTCGTCAAATATTTGTCCTAATAAATATAGTAAGACGTACGAATTTGACAAAATTCTATGTAAAGAACTTTGTTTTCCCAATCGTGTTCGGTTTTCTTTAGTTATTTTGTTACTGTCGTTGATTCCCGCTCCTGTGGTCGACATGAATTGGATTCCCGCTTCGTGGTCGACGGTTGTATATAGGTTATTGACTTATTGCAGGTTTTGGTTGTATTGGTTTGGCTTAAAACAATGCAAACGGGCATTGTGGTTGGGCAGCAGGCCGTTGTTTCCAGTAATCCTAATGAAAAATTTGTGAGGAAAGTTAACCCATTGTTGACGATTCTGACGAAAAATCTATCAGGAAAGTCAGCTCTCTGTTGACTTTATTGACGGATTTTCCGTCAGAATGGTCAACAATGGATGACTTTCTGTCAGACCCAAAGGAGAGATTTGACAGAAATTCAGTCAGTAAAGTCAACTTAACAGGAAGTTGACTTTACTGAGAGAATATGGTTGACGGATTAGCCGTCAATTTTGGACTGGAATTCCGTCAAGATTGCGTTTTGGTGACGAATCGTAGTGACGCGCTTTCCTGACGGATTTTCCATTAGGAACCCGCGTTTCTGACGGATAAAAGCTGTTGTTGACGGAATTTGTCCGTTAGCTTTCCGTGTTTTCTTTGTAGTGTGGGCAGTGTAGGCCCAACAAAACGAACTCGACCTGATTGACCCAACCCGAAAATACTGACCCGAGACCCAAAATTGACCGAACTACAACATTCGAATGTGTCTATGAACTGGAATTGACCCGACTCGACCCGAAGCTAACTCGAACTTTGTCGACCTGTAACTGACTCGAACTTGAAATGACCCGATCCGAAACAACCCAACCCGAAAATTATCCGACAAAACAGAACTCTAATTGGCTAAAATGACTAATTTAAAATCAACTTTAAATTATTTGCGAATGAGAATCAATCTTTAAGATTAAATTATTGTCTAATACTCCCTCTTATTCACTATTTTCTTCCCTATTTCCTAAAACGTATTATTCTGTTTTTCTTATTTTGGAAACTTTTATTCTTATTTTATTCATCACTTTCTCCAATCACCAAACCCCACCCAACTCTTTTACCCATATTTTATTACTTTTCTTAATGTTTTTGCCCCACAATTTCTTATTTAACTCCTAATTATTCATTCTCATCTTCTATCACCAACCCCACCCAACACTTTTACTCTTATTTTATTGCTCGCCTTAATTTTTTTTTTTTTTTGATTAGGTAAGAAAACTAGATTGATCCTCTAGGGTAGGACCAACCTATCTCATCCTTTCGAATGAGGGAGGTAAATTGAAGCCACCGGCTATCAAACCACCTCGAAAGAGTTGGACATGAATGTCCAATGTCCAACAGAAGCCATGAAGTCAGCAATCTTGTTGGCTTCACGAAAGCAATGTTTAATTATCATTTCATCGAAAAAATGAAGGTCTAATTTCACATCCTTAATAATACTAGAAATTTTCCACGGAATTTGCCAAGTACCTCGAATCGAGTTCGCCGCGTGTCCACAAACAAAGAGAAGAAAATACTGAATAGGAGGGAGTACAAAACATACCTTTTTCTTTATTAATCATTGATCTGATCTAAAATAAACCAATCCATTTGACTCGAAAATAATCAGACCAAAATATGGAAACAAACCCGGCCCGAACCCGGCTCGACTGGCCCATTTGCCGAGTCTAGGCAAGTCAGTAGTCACAAGTGGCTCTTGAGGGTAACTTGATATTGTCTAATAGTCCAATACTATGACACAAGTGGGTCCTATTGTCTATGAAGAGGCTGGTCGGCACTCGGCAGCTTCATTGGCATGGTTAAATTGACTTTGATCAATTTTGACATTCTCCAGTGTTGCTCCATTTTCCCAAACCTTACATTATCATCACATGTCAATGCCATAAGAGTCTACTACCTACATAGAGAGTTCACTCCAAATTCTAAGCCAACGCTTGCAAAACATAGAAATTAATCAAGAAATCAAGTCATGGGAGATGAACAAATTAAGGTGATGGCAACTTCATTACGATCCAAACTTGGGTCTTTGCCTCTTGTTCTCTCCTCTAAACCTTGCATTTATAAGGCCCCTAAACATATTTTCAAGGTAAATGAGGAGTATTATCGGCCTTCAATTGTGTCGATTGGTCCTCTTTACTATCAAGATCCATCCTTAGAAACCACGGTAGAGCTCAAATTAAGGCACTTGCAATGTTTTCTAGACCATGACCACAACCCTTATACCTTAGAAGATTACCTCAAATTTATGAGAGAATGTGAAGAGGAAGTTCGTGCCTGTTATGCAGAAAAGATAACTCTTTCTAGCAACGAGTTTATTGAGATGTTATTGATTGACGCATCATTCATCATATTTTTATGGTATAGCTATCAATTCTCGCTAAAAAACCATCCTAGTCGAGATAAGATGATAGAGGTGTTTTCTTCGGTGGAACGCGACTTATTTTTAGAAGAAAACCAACTCCCTTTCTTCATCCTCAATAACCTATACGACATGGCATACGGTACGAGCTCTCATCATTCTCATGGAGTATCATTTATAGATCTCACTTGTACTTTTGTATACAATAGATTTGTACGTGGGAAATATACTACCAATGCATCAACTATAACTGATGACCAGAAAAGGGAAGGATGTAACATTAAGCATTTAGTCGATTTCTTAAGGACATACATCATATTACCTTCAAACCCTCGACGAGAACTATCAGACATCAATGCTAGAGAAGATTGTCCTCAATTTCCTTTGAGCGTCACAGAGTTAAAAGCGGCCGGAGTTAAGTTTGCGACAACCAAATGTAAGAGTTTACTAGACATACGCTTTGTTAATGGGGTTTTATACATTCCGAGTTTTACTATTCAAGACAACACAGAACCCTTGTTTCGGAGTATACTGTTGTTTGAGCAATGCCATCATTATTTTGATTCTTACTTCATCGACTACATGTACTTTCTATTTCATTTGATCAAATCTCCACGAGATGTGAGGATAGTTGTTGAGAATGGGATCATTGACGGTTGGCTAGCAAGCGACGAGGAGGTGGCAAATGTGTTCAAGGGCATCATCAATTCTGTTCCAGTTAACCTTGAAAACTACTATTACTCTGCCATTGCTACAGATTTGAATGCATATGCTTCGACTCCTTGGCACCGTTGGAAGGTGATATTGCATAAAGACTATTTCAATCATCCTTGGGCGATTACGTCTCTCATCTATGCTATTGCACTTCTTATTCTTACTTTGTTGCAAACTATTTGTGCATTTACTTCCCTAAAGTAACCCATTTTCATGCTACCAGTACCATACCTCTTTGCACTCTTGTGGCTTTTTGGATAATTTGTGTATCTTGCAGTGCGTCAGAAGAGAATTCGGATGAAAGTTGAATTTGTTAACTACTCCGTACATTTAGGGTCAGTAGTGAATTATTTAACAAAACTGATTTCTAACAAACTTGCTCATGCTTGTCAGATAATAATCTGTAGATTCATTACAGTTCTCTAGCTTGTTCATAATCAGACGGAATATGTAAGATTTAGGATGAACGCACATCTGCATTTTTCAAATCAAGGTAAAACAAAAACACAAGGAACTGGGTTGTTATATGTTTGAATAAAGCTGGAAAATATGAATGTCGACAATATTTTTCGAAGCTGGAGACCCCCTAGAACTTGATAGTCGCTTCTCGGCCAGAGGAGGTGCCCGATACCTGGGTGGGTCAATTGGAGACCGGGAAGAGATCTTCATTCCCTTTATGTAATTATTAAACTGTCTACGAATACTGACAGTAATTTCCCCTGTTTAGCCCAATGTAGGATTGAGCAAAATGTATAATATAATAATCTAGATATTCTTGTACAAATGGCTTTAACGCCTACACACCTTGGAAGAGATCTTCTTGGGCTCTTGTAATGTCGTGGGGAACGATCAGACGGCCTCCACTAACTTGAATATCTAAAGCTTTTAAAAAGGTTGCTCATAATGCCACCAGTAAGATGCATTGCTCCACAGGAAGCTAACGCGACCACCATAGCGATAGCGGTCAGGAGTAGGGGCTCGGTATTTTCGGGCATAAGAGTACCTGTCACCAAAACGAGGGTATTATAGCATTACTTAGTAAATCCGTCTTAGCGAGAGCGACAATGTCACAAGGAAAGGTCATTCGACCAAGCTCGTCTAGTCGTCTACCAATACTCCAACCGTAGAGTTGATCGAGTGAATGAGCAACCGAATTAAAGTTACAACGAACAAAAGAAAAAATACAAGACTTAAAAGAAAGTTATTATAAACTACTAATTTTGTAAAAGATGGAACAATGGAAGCAGTGTGAAGAAGGTTACTTGCTTGCTTATTCAATCGTTGAATGAGGCTTACATATATACAAAGTTTAGCTAATCTCAATCTTGTATCTTTGATAAACTATCCCTAAGAATATGGCTACACAATCTCAACTAATAATTACATGCTAATATTACAATATTCACCATATCAAAATAATATGCATATGATATCCATATTATTCTTTTCAAATTTTAATATCGCCTTACTCTGTAATTAATGATCCTTATCAATTACGTTTTTAATAAATTACACTACTATGGATCGCGGTATTTATATAGAGTATCTTTTAGTTTATGATTTATTATTTGTTGAATAATTTTTTATTCAAAATTATTTATAATTATAATTGGGTTGTACTTTTTTACATACGTATTTTAGTCTTTCACATACGTGTTTTACGAGTTTACCCTTGTCATTTCTTCCTTTTCTCACCCAATTGATTATTTTTCAACTCCCTTCCTTCACCTCCGGCAACTCACCCTCCGACAAACTATCCCCCGACCACCATCTTCTTCTCCGGCTATCCTATTCCGGCATCCCCTGTCCCCATAATACTCAAAGAAAGCATTCCAAATATGTAGATTTTCACGTAACAATGCATGAATTTCTTTGACATTTATAGTTGGTTGCAGTAACAAATTAGGAGGAAGACCACCCTTTTTACAGTTCTAACGTACTCAAACTTGGATACGTTAACGTAACAATGCATTAATTAGGAGTAAAAGATTGCTTAATTTTGCTAGTTGAGCCAAGGTTTTTATATTTTACGAAGATAAAAGTTCCTGTGAACAATGTTGTAGGTCATCGTGAATTGCTGCTCCAAGTAAATTGATTTCCTTCTGCTGTTCTGGGTCATTGTAATTGTGTTTTTACATTTCACCAACCCTAATTGTTAGTAATTAGTACACAACTAAACACATTAATTTATCTAATTGATACTCTAACTAGTTCTTGTACCCATGAAATTCATGGGGCGTTTATGTTTTACCTATATGTCTGATGAAATGTATAACGATGGCGAGATTTTTTATTTGTTGTAAATAGAGGAACTGAATGACCAATATTTTTCATTTGATATCTTTCAATAAAAGAAACCAACATAATTTAACATGATACTAATTTACTTGTATTTGTGTAATGTATTCCAATATTTTTCTTTTGCATTTTGTTCTACTGTTTTACTTTTTTTCGTGCAGCTGATAAAAAAGTGCCAATGCGAAAACACAAACTACGTATTATTGTCGGGTGAATAATAAACTTATCAAAAAACGTAACTTTAATTAATAACCTATTACAAAAGATGTTGTAGATGACTATAAATCTTATGTACTACATCAGATGGTGTAGTTTTTGAACATTAAGATAAAGTTTTCGAGTTTTGTTTTAAAAATTATGAGTTTTGCTGTTTTGTTATAAAGTTTCCGAGTTCATTTACTTAAACATTAAACTTAAAAGTTTACAATTTAACTCAAAAACACTACATATAAGTTCAGAAAAATTTGAGTTTTGAAATCAAAAATAAATAAAATGTAACTTATAAACTTATAAAACCTAGAAAAAATACATATAAACTCAGTTATATATTAAGTCTGATGTAGTACATCTGATGCATAATTCCTTTTTCCCTAAAGATGGTCCATGGAAATTTATGTTGAAGGACTGACTTTGAAAAATGTGTTTGTTGGCCATTATCTGTATTAGCAAGTCAAATAGGGTTCAACAATTAAAAAAGTAGTATATATACATCATCCATTAAGTCTGATACATATTTATTTACATTATCACGGTCTAAATATGGTATTTATATAGATCACACATAATGGTGAAAAGTCTTGCAAAAATGAATGTTTTAGCCTAAGTATAGGTTAATCTACATTAAGACACTTTTCAGAGAGAAGGTGAAAGGCTTGAAATGATACAAAAAGTGGTCACGTAAATTAATAACAATATGAAATATCTTTTTGTATTGTTTTCTTTGGCCAGTCTGTCTAAGGGTGTTCACCGGTCCAAAACCGGACCGGACCGGACCGGACCGGATAAACCTGAGGACCGGATAACCACATATCCGAAGACCGCGGACCGGACCGGTTAGAAGGGGACCCGGACCGGACCGGACCGGAACCCTTTAGGTCCGGTTTTTTCCGGTTTTGGACCGGACCGGTACTAATTTATAAGGCAAATTTAGTTTTATTTTTTTTAATGTGGACCGGACCGGACCGGACCGGAGACCGGTCACCATATTTTTTGGGACCCGGAGACCGGACCGGTATGTATGCGGTCTGGATCGGACCGGACCGGCCGGTCCGGTTTGCCGGTCCGGGCCACTTTTTGTTCACCCCTAGTCTCATTATAGACGGTCACTATCCGTTTATAGTTATAGACGAATAGTGTTCCTCTCACAAATGAAAGTGGGTAGTACAAGTGGGTGGAAAATGGATACTCCCACTTGCCCTCCGACTTGTACTACCCACTTTCATTTGTGAGAGGAACACTATCCATCTATAGTATAGACGGATAGTGTCCGTCTATAATATTGTCCATCTATAATGAGAATTTGTGTTCTTTGACTTGTTTTTACTATATTTTAAAAAAAAATGAGAAGTCATGCGTGAGAAAAAAAAAAACATTTGTGGGCGTTAATTGTGAGAAAAGCATGACCTTTTTTTTTTTTTTTTTTGAAATAACCAATTGCGGGTATTAATTCATTACTATTAAATCAAACTCCACTAAGTCCACAATGTCAGAAGGGAAGTCACTCAACCAAGCTCTTCTACCCACAAGCAACGGATAGGAATGAGCAAGCGTATGAGCAACCGAATAAAAATTATGACGAAAAAACAAAAAACTAAAAGACTCGAAAAACGAACAATGCGATAAAATGTCTAAATAAACTAAATAGATATCACTACGACCATGCTTCCTCAGCCGCAAATCTTCAACCACACTCAAACAATTGCTCTCAAAAATGACGTGCTTGATACCCGCCCTTCGAGCCTCTCGGACACCGTGTAGCACCGCCAATGCCTCCACGAACTTTGCTCTAAAAAAGCATGACCTTTGTAGTTAGCTATTAAGGTTGCCACATGGCATGACCTAAGATAGCTTAGTGCTCAACATCCATTTTAATGTTATTAACTAGTTATGTTACCCGTAAAATTCACGGAGCCAGCACAATGTGCGAGTTTGATTTACATTGTAAATATCTTTATAAACAACTCATTGAGCATGTCTAGACTATTTGCCGTGAATAGTTTTAACTCATCGCAAAAATCTAACTAGTTTGATTTTGAGCAATTTAAGAAACTTTTTTTTACTCTTCCTTCCATCCCGATCATTTGTTTGCCTTTATCATTTAAGGTGTCACATTCATTTGTTTACCGTTTTATATTTAAAAGGTTTTTATGGAAATTTGAATCATCCAATTCCACAGTTGTCTTTTTGTCATCCATTAACTATAGTCACAAATATACTCTTCCCCTTTACTTGATATTTGTTATAACGGATGTAAGAAAGATAAATAAAGAACGTGAAAAAGACAACAGATTTACGTGATTCACTAACAATTTGTTAGCTACATCCACCGGCGGAAGGGAAGAATATTATTGATCTTGAGGATTACAAATTTCAGATTATACTCGTTAGAGTATTCAGATTTCAGACGACTCAAATTTTTGACAGATTTCTGAATGAATAAAATAGACGGCTTATGAGAGTTTATATAGTACTCTCATAACAGATATTTTCCTTAACAGAATTAGGAAACCCTAACAATTTCCTAAACAGACAAGGAAACTAAATAATAGTTTCCTAAATAGATAAGGAAACTAAATCAGATGCAGAATTCAGAACAGATTCAAGGCATATTCTAACAATATTAAAGGCAAACAAATAGCCGGGATTAAATAAGTAATAATTAAAACATCTCTCTCCAATAATTAAAACATCTCTCTATGAGATAACATTGTGCCCAACATCAAGTAATGTACACTAACACTTCTTCCCTTGTTTTAATTATAAAGTACATTATATTTTTGGGACAATTACACTACGCATTTTGCATCTAAATAAGTAGTAGTGTGAAGTTATATATGAACTATCGACTGTATGTTACGTTCACCAAAGGTGGTATCCCTTTGGAGAAGGCACAAATGGTCCAATGGACAACTTCATATACAAACTAAAGTAGTAAAATCCTTCATTGTACTCATATAGGTATATTGCTTCATCGGTACTCAAATGAAGTAATAATGTTTATTGATTATAGACATTGAACATTTTACAAAGTAAGTGCAATAAGCTGTCTTACTGTTCTCATGCTACTGCAATTCATTGTTATCTAAACTGCAATCTATGCAATGTTTAGGAACGCATGTATCTCCACTTAAATATATAGCTATATAAGAAGATGAAATGAAAATACAATTTAGTTAAGAACGAATGAATACGATATTCTAGAAGGTAGGAAATTTATGAGCCATTTGAAGCGTAGCAAGCAAAAAGAATGTCGCTGATGAAGCCATGGAACTTGCTAGTAAGTTGTACATCTTTAAAAAGTAACAATTCACCGGTTTCTATATTAGAACTTCGTACATGATTAGCTATTACTATTTTAATACTTAATAATAAAATGTCTCAAGCTATTAACTACTTGATTAGGTGTTTGGAGCTATTTTTTCATTTTTCCATATTTCGTCACACTTCTCTCGAAATCTGGTTGAATGGAGGGAGTATATCGAAAGCTCACGATAATGGCGTTTGCACGCACAACCCTAACACTAATTAAAACAACACAACACTAAATAAGTACTATAAGTGCTTAAATTAATAAATCGGAAAAGTACCAGCTTTATATTGATTTAGTCGACTTAAATTAATAAATAGAAAAATACCAGATTTATAAAAATTTAGAGCTGCCGACAACTCAATGCCTGCAACAGTGCAACATCAACCAAAATCACTAACTGCATAATTGCAATCAAGATATGCAATACACAAAAAAGAAACAAAAAAAAAAAACGCAAATCTACAAAATGGGAAAATAATGTCGGTTTCCCAACCTTGATGCGAATTCTGTACTTGATATGTTTGTAGCAAAAGTTAAATACTTATGAATTGTGATGATTTCGCATAAAATTTGAGCAATTTTCAGGAAGTTATTTATAAGGATTTTGAAACTTTAAGATTAGTAAGTAGTAATAATGAGATTACTAATCAATCGGAAGCTTAAAAATCACAATTTAAGACATTTCCGTTATAATATGACTTTAAAGAGGGTAGAAGAATGGTTGAGACTTGAGACTTGAGAGTGATTACTTATTTAATTAGTAGATTTAATTTAATGTGTAATAAAGCTTGTCTCTTGTATGAAAAGGCCATTAAATTCCTACACAAAAAAATGCATCGTCTCCTCTTATGTACAGTGTTGTTTAATGACTCCAACTCTTGAATAGAATGGACGTTAAATGCATCATTATCAATTTATTGTGTAGAGTGTTTGAGAATGTGTGCTTTTTGTGCTTTAGAAGCCATATAACGTAGGATTTTCTAATCACCCCTCAACTAAATTTTTTATATTATTGTAAAGATTACAAGATTATAAGTTACTTTTTCTTGTCTAAGGTTTTTTTAAAATTATATGGAAATACAATTGAGGGCCTATATTTTATAAGTTACAACCCATTTTAACTTAGATGTGTGAAATATTTTAAAAAAATAAAAAAAACTTTGACATGGGCATATGGCATACGTCGTTGAGCCTCAAACACCATTCTTGAAAATCCTTACAATTATAACTATAAATCTTGGTTCATATATTAAAATCAAGAGATCTTGCACCTCTTGTCTTCTTGCGCTTAAAAATAAAAGCAATATTAAAATTTATTATATATAACCTTCTTCGAAAATCTAATATCAATTCAAATGATGTTGTTACGAAGTATTGTGTCAAACTCAAATATTAGACTAAATCTCATGTCTTCACGCATTAGTTGATTGTTAGGGATAACATTGTTTAATTTCACTTTATTCTACGAAAATCTACATCCTCTAGTTAGTCTCCCGTGTATACTATGACATTGTAACACCCTCATACACCAAGGTGCATTACCAAGACCACCCTATCATATCAAGGTGCTACCATCTTGGTTGCCCGAGGTTAAGTATATCAAATAGACTATCAAATAATGTTTAATTAAAAGATAACAACTGTTTATCAAAATACAACTAAAAGTTTAACCAAAACTGTTTACAACAAAACAACCCAAAAAGATTAAGTATAAACTGTCAGCGGAAGCTAGCTAAGCGATTGGTGATTACTCGACCCCCATCCAAACCCGCAAGCTATTTACAGCCATACCTGCTCAATCAACTGCTCACCATCCCGAATGAATCACCACAGTTTTGAAAACAACAACGGGGTCAATCAACTGTATAACCAAGATAAGAATTCACAACACAAGCCAATATGTAAACCAATTCAATTATAATACCAATCTCCAAACTCCATTAGTATCCAGTAACCGATAGCACACCTAAGTGTGCAGCCCTGCCAGATTACCCATCGCAACAGGTAACCCTCACCGCCAGTGGGGGACCGCAGTCGTTCCCACCTAAGCCCCGCTCATCGCAATGAGTGCATCCGGATCATTAATGTGCACACCCCCTTGTGACGGGAGCCACAAGGGCCGAACATGGGGTTGGAACCGTCTCCCAAACATGGTCCCAGCACAACAATACCAATCTCAATATTACTCAACCAATCTTAATCCAACGCAGCATATTAATCAATCAATCAATCACAAACAATCTCAAATTAATTACACAATTGACTGAGTAGGAAAACCCTACCTTATTCGCAAATCTGAATTATCAACAGTAAGGATGCTAGAATTGTTTCTCTATGAACTCGTCACCTAGCAAGAATCACAACAATACAATATCACAAACTATACTAATCAACCTTCATCCCATCTTAATCAATTAGAATAAATCCTAAAGGACAACCACAAATTGATTAACAAAGCACTAGAGACTTACCAATGAAACCGGTACGAAAAGACGGGAGTGAAGACTCACGATCGATCAATTAGCCTTAAGAGTGATTAGGGTCATTAGAGAAGTGGTAAGCGTCATTAGGTTTTGTAAAAATGATTTATAAACTAATAACACATAATTTATACTTTTTAATCACCTTAATCAAAATCGCGGAAATTAACCCGTCAAACTAGGTACTCGGCCGAGTATCTCACAACTCGTCCGAGTGTTCCCAAACCACTAGCCTGTTTAAAAACACTCGACAACCTACTCGACCGAGTATGGACTACTCGATCGAGTAAGCTAAGACCATAAAACCGTAGTATTACAGACTTGCTTTGAACGAAGGTTGCATTTATGTGACTCGTATTTACGCACATTTAGTCCCCTAACTAGCCTCATTCCTATGCTTTCTTGCATGCATTGGGGTCGTTTCTTATGTTTAGCTTCCTACTTTGCATATTCTATGAGGTTTTGTGTCCTTGGTAGGAGAGGAATGCTAACCTTGCTTATATGGAGCAAAACGGAGCTAAATGGATCGCATCTAACGACCAAGCAAAAAAGAGGATACCAACACTAAATGACTAAGTCAATAAAACAAGGATTTGGGCAATGATGAAGGACTCCCACGACTTCTCAACGATCCCCACAGATCATGAGGCAGCCAAATAAAGAAGAATTCAAGCTGACCTTTGAGACGGGCATCCCAGAAGCGGCCCGAGCGTCCCAAAGGGAGGGATGGGCGTCCGAAGACTCAGCCCGAGCGTCCCTTGAGCAGGACGGGTGTTTTTCCTTACAATATGAGCATCCAAAAAGTGCAGGTCGGGCGTCTCCATGAAGGACTAGCAAGGCGTTAATCTCCATTTTAGGGATTTAATCGTCATTAAGCCCTTAGTTACCCTAATACTTGTACTTAGTATAAATACTCCATTGTATTAGGAGATTATCATCAAGCTTTAATCAAGTTTTGTTAGTGTGAATCAAGTTTTATTAGGAGGTTATCTTAGATTAATGCAAGTTATTAATACAATCCAATCATACAATTCAATCTTAATCACATCTTAATCTTTCCTTAATTATTCAAGTGTTCTTAGATTTAGCTGGGTAATTTGAAGACTATTTGGGTATATTGGAGAATTGACAACTCTTCATCATTCATCAAGTTTCCTTCTATTATTCTTTGCTTTCTATTTGATCATCCTAAGGTGGTACAATTTCTCTACTCGTTACTTAATCCTTGTTTATTTTTCTGCTCTTTCATCATGTTTGGACTTGTTAATATGATTGACACCATTATTAGCATGTTTTCCATGATCATGAGTGATTAGTCTCCTAACTAGGGTTAGTGGGAGATTAGGGGACTTAATCATGGGGTAGATCTCTACATAATAAGTTCATATGATTGCTTGCTTGTTGTAGTTTCAACTTATGCACATGTTATGCTTGATGAAATGCTTGATTGGCAACTTAGCATGATTCTCTTATCCTTTCAACAAGAATTGTAAGACATAAACCAACTTCAGGCTTCGTTAGACCATCCATATAGTTGAATAGGAAGAATTAAGTCGACTTATAGGTGTTGTAAAGTCCTGACCGACTCGGCTCCGAGACCCAAAACTTCCTAGGAATTGTAAGATATAAACTAACTCGATTCCACTACAACAATAATTTGTTTGCATCTATGATACTTGTTTATGTGATCTCATCACGATTCCCCTATGAACCCATGATACCCTAGTGTTTTAATCAATTGTTCACAAACCCTATTTGCTTGCTTTGTTTTACTTTCATTTGTCTACTTTGCTTTTGTTAAGTAGTTTAGATTGCAAATCTCAACCTCAACCCAAATTGTGACACCAAAGATATAGCTTCCTACAACCGATAAATCAATACAATACCCGTCCCTTAGGACCCGACCTTTACTTACCACTCTACTAAGAGTAGTTTGTTGAGATTATAAATGTTGTTTTGATTGGTGAGCTTAAACGACAAAGTTTGAACCGAATCATGCATCCGAAAAATATGAGTATATAGTCTTGATGCCAACAACAACTAACTCGACGATTTATCCTGATCTTGGTATAATTTAAATTTTGAGAAATATTTGAACAAAAATATGGCAATAACCTATGCAGAAACCAACCATCATAAGTTAATCGTGAGCACATTTTAATGTAGATAATATTTACGAAAGCTATCAACTCATCAATATAAAGGAGAACAATTGAGACTGTAAGTCTTGACATTTATCTATTATAAATTTTCGCCAAAAAATCTATTATAGTTCTTGTATAAATCAGAAATGGTAAAAATTACTGAAAATCAAAATAGAACTTCAACAAATTACACAACTTAAGTCAAAATCAATATTAAGGAGTCGTTTGGTTCGCCATGGGAAAATAGAATTCCCAGGAAGATTAAATTCATATGAAGTTAAAAATCATATGAATTACATAAATCTTATTTGGTTGAATGTGGAACTTAAATTCATGTGGGAACTCTCACTTACCTAGGAGGCTAGGTAAGTGACTTCCTAAATTATGTAGGAATTGGAGTTCCATAAGAAGTTTCATTTCCCATGAATTGGGCAACCAAACGAGCCTTCATTTAGCTAATTCCCATGATTTTCTAATTCCAATGAATTTAGAAGGCAACCAAACAACCCCTAAGACTAAATGTCTATATGCATAAATAAATTAGAGAAAAAAAATGAGTATAAATTAAATAATGTTCCTCTACATGTCACTTGAAAAAGGCGAATATTTACGACTTATTTACGTAATACTCCCTCCATTTCTTTATATATGACGTTTTGCATTTACGAGGTAAGTCTTTGACTTTAATATTTACAAAAATATATTTGTTCAAAAAATATAAAAATGGTACCATTAAATTCCTTACGAAAAACTCTTTCATATGTGTATACATATCATAATATTTAGTCTTATATTTTAAGAGATATTGAAGAGAGAAGGGAGTGTCTCGAAATGTGAACCTTTTTGGATCTCTCAAACAGCTTACACATCTCTCAAACAGCTTACACAATAAGAAAAGTAAACAATATACAAATAAATAAATAAGCATATCATTTTTATTAGGTAAAAATGATATATTTACTCCCTTTGTCCCAATCATTTATTTATGTTTGATTACAATATACTCTTCTAAAAAAAAACGATAAATAAATGAATGAGACGGAGGGAGGACATACTTGTAACTTATTTGTCACCGAAGTTTTATACATTGTTCATTACCTAAAGGTCAATATTTAAAAGAATATATCCCTTAAAGCTACTAGTAAGAATAAAAACTATACCTATATGAAAATCAAAGGGTTAAACAAATAATGGGGTTGCTTTATATGATCTTTATTAGGATGTAAATTACCTGCAAAATTAATATAAAAGGTGAATGAAATAACTTTTTTGCATATATAAGACCATGATTTCACCGACTTAAAAGTATAATAAAAAAAATCGAGAAAAAGGATAGGCGAACGTAGTAACTTACAGCATAACATAAAGCGTTCAAAGAAGAATATGACATTGAATCCTATAAAACAAAACAAAACAAAGAGTTTAGACTTAAGTTACTAATAGCGATGTGAAAACACATTAAAAAAAATCACCAACGATATATCTACACAAAACGTATGTAATCTATACAATATAATAAAAAGGCTAATGTGACATGACAAACTAAATGTGACAAGGCAAAATTAAATGTGACATGGCAAATTAAATGTTACATGGCAATATCACAATCCACATATTATCAATCTATACAATATAGTTTAAAAGACTACATAAAACATTAAATTTTATTCCATGAGTCATTTTTACAATTAATTTATATTTTGTATTTGATTATATAATATTTGCTTAGTGACAATTACAATACAATATTGACGTCTTGACTGATAATTCTTACTAAAAAAACACTCACTGAATGATAATTGAGTTAGTGCCCCACCAAAAAAAAAAAGTAAAAGTCTATTTGGGGAGCTGTATATCAATTATAAATAATTTTCTATAATAAAAAAATATCAAATGAACACCAAAACTTTGACTATTTCTAATATAACACTGTTTATTTTGAATGAGACCATCAAGTAACTAAATTACCCTACAAAGTAATATTTACAGATTTTTGGGATCAACTTAAAAATAGTTTAAGTATTTGTGACTTAAAAATTTAGAAAATGTTGCGGTCATACAAAAAAATGGTGTCACAAAAAAGATTATCTTTATATAGAATTTAGAACATAATCAACACAATTATTTATTATACTCCCTCCAATTCACCATATTCTTCCCTATTTCCTAAAACGGTTATTTAGGTTTTCTTCCCCTTTCTATTTTTGGTAACTTTTTACTCTTATTTTATTCATACCTCTCTCCTATTACCCCACCCATCCAACTCTTTTAATTCTATTTTATTCCTTACTTTACTATTTGTGGGCCACAATTCATTATTTAACTCTCAATTATTCATCCCTCTCTCCTATCACCAAACCCCACCCAACTTTTTATCAATATAATACTCCATTTCTTAATTCTTGTGCCTAAAGTAAAGAGGAAGAAAATAGAGGATTGGAGGGAGTAATATTTATGTCATAATAATGAAAAAAAATGATGCTCAAAAGTCATGAACTTTGCTCCATATTTATGCCTATATTAAATTTGATAATAATGAAAAAGGATGTTCAAAAGTCATACAAAAATATCCTCAGTTTTTTATATATTTTTAATGGATGACAAAATTTGAGAGACAAAAAAAATCTAAAACATTAAATGCAAATAGCATAACAAACATTAAAATTTGGCCTTTTTAGTTTCTAGATAAATTAAACAACAATTAAAAATCAAATAAAATTCATACTAAATTTTAAAATTCTACTTTATTTTTAGAATATTCTAAGCAACAAATAAATATCACATAATTCTAATTTTATGCCGTTTATAAAATAATAAAGAATTTATAAATATTAAGGGCAAATAATAATATACTTAACATTAAACATTGACCTTTTAATTTTTCAAACTAGAATAGGTTAAATGACAAATAAAAATTTACATCACTCTAATTTTAAACTATTTATATGTGCAATTCCCTCTTAAATATTATTGCAATAAAGTTGCTCAATTTCATTAATTGGATACATATATAAATCTATAAATATAAGTTATAAATAAAAAAAACAAGTTAAAATATCTACCATCTTTTAGTTTCGTAAGATAACTCCCTAAACAATTCTCCTGCAATGTGTATTTTGTAAAAAGAAAAAAGAAAAAAAAAATTAAAGCAAACCTTTTACATTTCATTTCTCCTTACTCTATATTTATGTCTATATTAAATTTGCTAACAATGAAAAAGAATGCTCAAAAGTCATAAAACTTTGCTACATATTTATGTATATATTAAATTTGATAATAATAAAAAAGACGCCAAAAGTCATAAAACGCATCGTCATTTAGCTATAAATGTTTGATGAAAGACAACATTTGTGAGCCAAAATAAGCCAATATCTTTTTGCCCCCATCGCCAAGAGAATTGTAATATGTATCAATAATCTTTCTTATCATTTTATCAGCATCAAGGTAAGTGTATTACGGTTTTAAATTAATAATTTATTTATATATTTTTAAGTTCCATTGGTTATGAAGTACTCTTCACATTTTTAACCTTCCCATATATGTTGTTTTATTCCATTTAGGGGCTATCAAGATTTGTGGAGTTCCGCTATTTAAAGGTAAATACACTTACATCTTTATGATTCGATGCTCTCTTTTATTCATTATTTACGGGAAAAATTAAATTAATAACGATAAGGTTAATATTACATAAATCAAATTCCACCATTTTGTTTGTTATTAATCACTCAATGGTTTTGTTTTTGTTTTTGTTTTTGTAGGGATATTTCATTGAAGAAAGAAGACTATATGAAGAAGAAAATACTAGAATTACATAAATAAATACTCCCTCCATTCTACTCAATACTATATTATAAACTAACTACAAGATTGACAACATGAATTGAATATGAATGACTAATTGTTTTTAGGTTCATAAATTTTTGTAAGGATTTCAAAAACTTTCAAAAGTATGTTTTACTTAGGTATGTGTTGCTTTTTTATTCATCATTTTTCCTTTGAATAATAGCTCTCATAGAATGAAATTGGAGTTGCGAGGATCTCAATCTTATTAACAAGTTAGACAAAAAAAATCATATTGACATGGATAGTGGCTTAATGTAAATTATTATCTAATATTTATGTGTACATGTCATATTATCTATCTAATGTATATATACAAAACATATAATGAGATTGCAATGAAATTTGTTGTAGGCTACTATATATTTAACTCATTTTATCATTTATGCAAAAATTTAAATTTAGGATTTTTGAAAAATTGATATAGATGATATACTAAGATTAGCATTTATTAAACTTCATAACTATGTTATTACAAAAAAATATAATTTATGAGAATTAAGATATTGAGAAGATAAAAAAATCCTATAATCATATAATGTTTTAAGCTCCTTACATTATGAGATTTATCATTCTAAAAAAAAAGAAAAAAAAAAAGAGAAAATAATTCATTATGCATTAGTTTGCTCTTTCATCTTCATTTACTAATTTTATTTATCCTAAATGACAAAGGGACGTTTCAAACTTTCACATAGAAATTTTAGTACAAAATTTATACCATCTAATTAAAAGACAACCTTAACCATTTAATTTTTTTTTACATGGGTGTCATGAATTACCGAACTCATTAATGATTTGAAGGTATTTTTTTGTTTTTTTTTTAAAACCACATGTTATTAGTATATTAATCAAAACAACAACTAAAGTACAATACATTGTTTAGTTGTCAAAGAAATAAGGCGTTAACTAACTAAATTTTATATATTTCAAGAGTACATTTTTTAAATGGATCAACTAATTGCTCGAACAAATATAAACAATACGATAAAAATAACAAAACTAAAACAGATAAACCCGTGAATTTCACGGGTCACAAACCTAGTTTCACTTAAAAAGATGAAGTACATATAAAAAAAAATGTTAAAGAGAGAAAAGAAGAAAATGAAGTGGATAGGAAGTTAAATATAAATGCTAATAAATAATGTAATGGTTTTAATTCAAGCGTAAGATGAAAGGTTTAAATTAGGTTACAAACTTACAATGAATGTGAGAAGAGGAAAAGCCAAAGTGGAAGTGGAGTAAAGGCATATAAAACATCTTAAATGTGGCATTATTATTATTATTATTATTATTATTATTATTATAAAAAAAAACGCAAACTTTTATCATTATTATTATTATTATTATTATTATTATTATTATTATTATTATTGTTGTTTTTTGTTTTTTAAAAAGCGGGAACTTTTATAGAGATCAAACCAATTTTTACAAGAAATTGGTGGGTAGCCGATATACAATCTGGGCGCCTACTCCCTTAGCAATAGCAAATCTAGGTCTAGTAAAAATAAAAGCAACAGCGCGCGCCCCGGCATCCTGAGACACAGAAAATTTCTGAATCCGCTTAAGCAAGGCAATGACATCCGCCTCCAACTCCCCCAACGAAGAGAAAGAAAAAGGTAAGAAACCATAACCGATCGCCGAACACGAGCCCTGATACTTGGCGCATTTGCGCCGAGCAACATCAACCACCACACGTCCGGGTACAAACTCAGACATCGCAGACTGATTCAAGGGGAAAACTCGGTCAGATCCACATACACATCACGGCCCATGTCCCAAGATTAAAGCAAAAAATATGCAGGGCGCAAGGATCTGTCATGCCCATCGATCACACCAATATCTACCTTCTTACCAGCAGAGATCCCAGAGCGAAAGCAGATATCTAATTAGCTATTAAAAATGAAGTATTATAGCATATTAGGAGGCTTTTGAGAGTTGCCACATGGCAATTAGATACTACTCAAGTTAGACTTTTAATAGTATTGCATAGATAACTTCAACAAAATATATTAATAATTAATAAATAACTAAATTACTTCACTAATTGGGGAGTTATGATCCATTGTCAAGTTTTTAGAGCAATCAAATTCGATTTTAGGGGGAAAAGGTTCAAATAAGAGCTAATTTGATTAAGTTTTGAAAAAAAGGGTATGATATGGAACGTTAATGAAAAAATGTACGTGAAAGAGTAAAATCCGTATGTGAAAAGTTAATTCTGTTATAATTATGTGGGTTGATATGTTTGTTAATGGGTCAAGTAAGAGGATGGGCTTATCTAATTTTTTTGGGCTATGTCGATTTCCTAGTTCCTACTATAAAAGAATCTCTTATGTAAATTTTGATTATCATCATTAAAAAGAACAAAGGTCTCATTATGGACAGGGATATCCGTCTATAGCTATAGACGGGTCAAATATCCACCCACTTTAGGCAAAACGGGCCAAATATCACCACCTTAACACCAAATGTCACCAGTACCATTTCCATGTGATAAACTACCTGTTGTAGCTTAGAAAATGGCACTGATGACATTTAGCGTTAAGGTGGTGACATTTGGCCCGTTTTGATTAAAGTTGGTGGATATTTGGTCCGTCTATAACTGTAGACGAATATGCACCGTCTATAATGAGAATTTGTATAACAAGAAACTTTTCCTCTGTCTCTACACTTTGGCATCATAGCACATATTACGGTCCATACAAAAAAAAAAGCCTTTTAATAGAAGAAACTACCAACTTGTAGAGAGGAAGCAAAAAAAGTGAGATAAACAAAAAAGAGGTCCCGTTTTTTCGACAATATACAGCAAAAAGAAGACAAAAGAAAAACCAATCAAATCTACTGTGTGAATATATAGTATTTGCTAGGATGCTGAAATGTATTAGGGCTTTGATCTAAGTTCTTGTACTTGGTTGTTTGCAAGGGAGCTATGTTGGCTTCCTTTTTTGTAGGAATTGACCAAGGATTTTGTAATGTGCTTCCTATTTTATTAATAAGATCCTATAATCTTTCTGCAAAAAAACAAAAAAAAAAAAAACTGTGTGAATACCCTTGACAAACAAATCAGAAAGCTTTGATTAGCTATATCAATGACATCAAGCAATACAACTTCGCAACCCAAAATTCCAATTTTAAGGGGTAAAATTATTAATTTTGGAGCCTCAAAATGCAAACTTTGTTCAAGTCTTAAGAACTATGGGACTTGGTGGAAAATGGGTATACTAAACCCCAAGGAAATCAGGCTGCAGAACCCGATGCACAACTCCGTGAGAACCGTAAGAAGGATGTGAAGGCTCTGTTCTTTATTCAACAACCCATGGATGGCACTATTTTTCCTCGGATTGTACCAGCTACAACTTCAAAGGCAGCATGGTATATTCTGAAGAAGGAGTATATGGGTGATAAGAAGGTAATTCAAGTTAAATTACAAACTCTTAGACGTGATTTTGAGTTATTGGCTATGCAAAAAAAGATGAAACTGTGCAAAATTTCATGTCTAGGGTGTCTGATATTGTCAATAATATGAATACTTATGGTGAAATTGTTGATAATAAGATGATTGTTAGTAAGGTTTTAAGGACCTTAACCTCAAAATTTAACCATATTGTTGCTGCAATTGAGGAATCAAAGGATCTATCTTCCTATACTTTTGATGAATTAATGAGTTATCTGTTAGCTCAAGAGGATAGTGTAATACTACGGTTTTATGAGTCCCTGGGTACTCTATCGAGTGGGGGTTACTCTGTCGAGTAAGTATGTTTTGATTTACGAAACAGTAGTCTGCCTGTAGGGTACTCGATCAAGTAGCCTTGGCACTCGATCGAGTAAGGGGCACTCGATCGAGTACGTTACTTACTCGATCGAGTAAGTCGGTTATCGGGTAATGTTTGACGGATTTTGTTAATAATGCGGGATTAATATATAAAATACTCCGTTATCTTTTCTAAACACTTTTTACAAACCTAATTCACAAAAAGAGAGATTGCAACTACGTTGTTTGATTCATCCGCATTATTGGCAAATCCCGGAGCTAGAGGAGTCGGTTTCAATTGTTCTTGATATCATTGTGATCCTTGCGTCAAGGGTAAGTCCTACATACCGTTTTTGTAGCGTTTGGTTGATATTGGTTAAACCCTAATTTTGGGGTTGGGGTTTTTTTATGAATATGCTGTATTAGTAGTGATTGTGTGATTATGTGTATAGGAGGAGGGTTCGAAGAGAAATTTTGAGACAGTTGCTAGATCGTCTGCTTTTGTGTTTGCATTATAGGTAGGGTTTCCCTACTCAATATTAATTACATGATGTGGTTGGTGATTTTGTGA
This sequence comes from Silene latifolia, assembly GCF_048544455.1. NCBI lineage: Eukaryota > Viridiplantae > Streptophyta > Magnoliopsida > Caryophyllales > Caryophyllaceae > Silene > Silene latifolia. Next base: position 32,290,273 of record NC_133526.1, on the reverse strand, counting down.
TGATTGTAGTTAAAGTATAATGTTGGTATTGTGACGGTTGTTGAATATTATCATTGTTGTTGTTGTTGTTGTATGTGTCTGTGATCTTCGGGGCGCGTCCCTGGCTGAGTGGAGTCACTTGCGGGAGTGGCTTCACGCCCTTGATTCGCCTTCTGTAGAACCCGCCACAGAAGGGATGTGCACATTAATGAACATGGGTTTATCGCTCGATGAAGATGAGCGGGGATTTGGTGGGTACGGCTGCGGTCCCCCACTGGCGGTGTGGAGTGTAACACCCCCATACTCCAAGTGCCTTCCCAGGACCACTCAGGTATAAAGGTGATACCATCTCGGTTACCCGAAACAATGATAATCATAAGACAATAACGAAACAACATTTAAATAGTATAACTTTAGTGAATAGAATACAATCCAAAACCAGAAACCAAAATACGGTTACATGTTCTCAAAACCAACTGTTTACTCAGCTAAATGAAATGTTTAAGAAACTATCATGCTACAGCGGAAGACTCTATTATCAGACGGTGGCACATCCCAGCTATCCCATGTAACTCGACTCATACCTGCTTAACAACTGCTCACCATCTCTGAATGGATCACCACAGTTTTTAAAACAATAAACGGGGTCAGTACTAATCACACAATTTATATAAACCAACAACACAGTAAACAAACATCTCAATCATCACAGATATCCTCCGAACTCCATTCCCAACTCCACAATACTAAAGTGTGTAGTCCTGCCAAAGTGCCCATCGCAACAGGTCACTCCACGCGGCCAGTGGGGGACCGCAGCCGTACCCACCAAATCCCCGCTCATCTCCGTCGAGCGATAAACCCAAATTCCTTAATGTGCACATCCCTTCTGTGGCGGGTTCCACAGAAGGCGAATAATGCGCGTGAAGCCACTTCCGCAAGTGATTCCACTCAGCCAGGGACGCACCCCGAAGAACACAGACAGATACAAACAATCAAAACTACTATCAACAACCAAATCCAACAATCGTCACAATACGAGTATGATAATATTCAACAATCACAAAACACCAACAACACATTGTGGGACTAATACTGAGTAGGGAAACCCTACCTGGAAAGCAACACAGTCAGACGATCTCAATAGCTGATAGCAAAAGGCTTCTTCTACGAATCCTCCTCCTAACATACAATCATATAAACACTACCAATCAAGAAACACAACAAAACCCCCAAATCCCTAAATTAGGGTTTAACTAACTATAACGAAATACTATAAAAACAGTATGTAGATATTACCCTCGACGCAAGGATTACAAAGGTATAAAGAGACACGAATTCCGACCTTCCAAGCTCCGGGATTTGCCAACAATGCGATTGATGCGAAGAACGTAGTTTGTTTTCTCTTTTAAAAGTAATTAGGTTTGTAAAAGTGTTTAAAGAAAGTGACGGGAGTAATTATATACTAAATCGCATTATTAACAAAACCCGACAAATCATCCCCCCGTAAACCGGCTACTCGATCGAGTAGTTGAGGTACTCGATCGAGTGCCCCCCTACTCGATCGAGTATCAAGGTTACTCGATCGAGTACACAACAGGTTAGAAACTGTTTTAAAACGCAACACACCCTTACTCGACAGAGTAAGGCCCACTCGATAGAGTACCCAGAGACTCATAAAACCGTAGTATTACAGTCTTCCCTTCTTAAAAAGAACTTCGTCCCCGAAGTTCAAACCACAACAAAACAAAGACACACACTACAACACTCCCGACTTAACAACCAAAACAAAACTCAACATAAAACATGTTACTAACCCAAACTCAACCCGATTCAACCTCAACAAACATACCGACACAACATAAAAAGGTATAAAAAAGCTCTTAAACACTCTTCGCGATCATCTCCTACCCCCCTAAAAGAAACAAGGTTACGTCCCCGTAACCATACATACCTGATCAAAAAGGAAAAGGTAACGCTCTCTCATGGCCTCCTCTGCCTCCCATGTAGCTTCCTCAGACTCGTGGTTAGACCAACGGATCTTAAGCAAAACTGTCTCACTACTCCTAGTCTCCCTAACCTTCCGGTCAAGAATCTGCTTAGACACCTCAAGATATGACAAGGACTCATCGAGCTCTAAGCTCTCTGCCTCTAACACATGTGACGGGTCACTCACATACTTCCGCAGCTGAGATACATGAAACACATTATGCACTCTCTCTAACGCAGTTGGTAAAGCCAGACGATATGCAACCTCTCCAACCCGCTCTAAGATCTCATAAAGCCCTATGAACTTCTGACTCATCTTGCCTTTCTTCCTAAATCTCATAACCCCACGCATAGGAGACACTTTCAGAAGAACCTTGTCCCCAACCTGAAACTCTATATCCCGGCGATGTAGATCTGCATAACTCTTTTGCCTATCCTGAGCTGCTCTAATCCATTCCCTGATCATCTTAATCTGTTCAACCATCTCATGCACCATCTCTGGTCCTAGAACCAATGCCTCAGCACTGTCGTCCCAACAAATTGGACTCCTACATCTCCTCCCATATAAGGACTCGAACGGTGCCATACCAATACTAGTGTGATAGCTGTTGTTGTAAGAAAACTCTATCAAATCCAACCTCTGTTCCCAGCTACCACCAAAGTCCATCACACAAGCTCGCAACATATCCTCAAGAGTCTGACCGTCTGTCGCAGGATGAAATGCTGTACTCATCTTCAAAGTTGTTCCCAAAGATTCCTGCAACTCTTTCTAAAACCTTGAGATAAATCTCGCATCTCTGTCAGATACTATGTCCTTAAGGACTCCATGTAGCTTTAGCACATTCTTCCGATAAGCCATAGCTAATTGTGCTTTAGTCCATGTATATTTCATTGGCACAAAGTGAGCTGACTTGGTCAGTCGATCCACTATTACCCATATCATGTTGTTACCCTGTTGACACTTTGGCAAACCCACGATAAAATCCATATAAATGGATTACCACTTCCACTCAGCTACCTCTAAAGACTGAATCTTACCTTGTGGTCGTCGCTGTTCCTCTTTAACTCTCTAGCATGTCAAACAACGGGCCACAAACTCAGCTGTTTCTTTCTTCATCCCAGGCCACCAGAACGTGTTTTTTAAATCCTTGTACAGCTTGTCACCACCTGGATGTCGAATACGGTGTGTACAATGTGCCTCTGTCATGATTGTCTTTTTCAGCTCCTCATCATTAGGGACACACCACCTACCATCAAACCTCAAACTACCATCTGTATGAATAGAGAATCGAGACACTGTCCCTTTCTTTATTCCAGCTCTCCACTCAACCATCTTAGAATCCAACGCATGTTTACCTCGAATATCATCATAAAGATCAGGCTGCAGTGTCAAATCTCCCATGGCATCCTCTCTCTGCAACATATGTATCCCAAACCTCCCCACCTCATCTCCCAACCTCATCAAAGATAAAGCTGTACACAAAGAATGTACACTCTTCCTACTCAAAGCATCTGCAACAACATTGGCTTTCCCTTCATGGTAGATAATATCCATGTCATAATCGCCAATCAGCTTCATCCACCTCCTCTGTCTCAAGTTCAACTCCTTTTGAGTGAAGATGTACTTGAGACTCTTGTGATCCGAAAATACCTTAAAGGTCGCCCCATAAAGATAATGTCTCCATATCTTGAGAGCAAATACTACTGCACCCAACTCTAGATCATGTGTCGGATAGTTATCCTCATACGGTTTCAATTGCCTAGAAGCATAGGCAATCACCTTACCGTTCTGCATCAACACACATCCCAGCCCGTTCTTTGAGGCATCTGTATAAACCTCAAAGTTCTCGATCCCTTCAGGCAATGCTAAAATAGGACCTGTGGTCAAACGCTCCTTTAATGTTTGGAACGCCGTCTCACAACTCTCATCCCAACGAAACCTGTTCTCTTTCCTCATCAACGCTGTCATAGCTCTAGCAATCTTGGAGAAATATTTCACGAACCGTATGTAGTATCCAGCTCAACCCAAGAAACTCATGATCTCAGCAACATTCTTTGGTGCTTCCCACCTTGTCGCTGCCTCAATTTTTGCCGGATCCACAACTACCCTATCCTTAGAGATCACATGCCCCAGAAAAGCAACTTTCTCTAACCAGAACTCACACTTGGACAATTTTACATACAACTCATGCTCCCTCAAGGTCTGCAACACAATCCTCAGATGCTCCTCCTTAGTCTTAGAAAAGACTAAGATGTCATCTATGAAAACCACTACAAACTTGTCCAAAAACTGACTGAAGACTCTGTTCATCAAATCCTTAAACACAGCTGGTGCATTAGATAACCCAAACGGCATCACCACCTACTCATAATGGCCATACCTCGACGTGAAAGCTGTCTTTGGTATGTCCACCTATCTAATCTTCACCTGATGGTACCCCGACCTCAAATCAATCTTCGAAAAGACTGATGAACCACTCAACTGATCAAACAGGTCATCTATCCTTGGTAAAGGATACTTGTTCTTCACTGTCACTCGGTTCAGCTCCCTGTAGTCTATGCACAACCTCAAACTCCCATCTTTCTTCTTCACAAAAAGAACTGGTGCTCCCCACGGCGATACACTAGGTCTGATGTATCCCTTCTCTATCAGATCATTTAACTGCTTCCTGAGCTCCTCCATCTCCTTAGGACCCATCCGGTACGGTGCCTTAGAGATTGGCCCCGTCCCCGGTTTCAACTCAACCGTGAAATCTATCTCCCTCTTCGGTGGCAACCCCGGAATCTCCTCGGGAAAGACATCCGCAAACTCACCCACCACAGGTATCTGATCAACTGTCGGACTCTCTATCCGGTCATCTCTCACATGGCACAAGATCAAAGGACATCCCTTCCTCATATAAGACTTCAAGGTAACAGCTGCAATCAACTTAACTTTGGGTTTGACCACAAACCCACGATAAGACACACTAACACCCTTAGGACCTCTCAAATACACTTTCTTTTGATGACAGTCTATCTTAGCTTTATACTTTCCCAACCAATCCATCCCGACTATCATCTCAAAACCGTCAAAAGGAAACTCTAGCAAGTCTACAGGTAGATCAACTTGCCCAACTATCATAGGTACATCCCTATACAACCTCCCACAAGATACAGACTCACCCGAAGGTATAAAAACTTTCTCACTTACAGACTCATATACCCTGAAACCCAACCGTTTAACATGACTCGAAGATACAAACGACTGAGACGCCCCTGAATCAAACAAAACAAAGATATGAATCCCATTAACAAGAAAAGTACCAGTGATAACATGTGCATCATCCTCAGCTGCTTTCTTGTCCATCATGAAGAACTTTCCACTGGTCTTCTGTCCACCTCCCTGGACAGTACTGGCTGATGTGGTCGGCTTAGCACCCGACCCCTGGTTGTTTTTGTTGTTCGTAGCTGGTTTCTGATAGAAATTACCGCCATTGCGGTTACCTCCACCTTGATAGCTCTGACTTCCCCGGTTATACCATGACCCAGACGGTCTATTGCTCGCATAACTCTGTGTCGGCCCCTGAGAATAGCTCCCCTAAGCCGATCTCTGAAAAGCTCCAGGTAAACTCATGCACTCATGTCTCTTGTGGCCTACACTGCCACAGCCATAGCAAGTCATTCCCCAACTACCACTACCACTCATACGGCCACGCCCAAAGGAAGCCCCAACACTGAACCCTGACCCAGAAGAAAACGCTCTAGCCTGATTGTGGTTGCCTTTCTTATGACTAGATTGGCCACCACCGTCACTCTCAGCCTTTCTTTTCTCAACTACTCTCTCCTGAGCCATCTCCACCAACCTCTCAGCTCTCCCAGCCCTCTCATAAGCTTCCTTAATATCGATAAGGACTCCCACGGGTAACTTATCCATGATCTTAGGGGTCAACCCCCTCTCAAATCTCAGCGCTAGGTTCTCGTCACTCAAACCCATATCCTCAGCATACCTAGACTTCTCATTGAACTGCTTGTAGTACTCAGCAACTGACATATCAGATGTCATCCTAAACCCATCAAACTCCTCCCTCAGCTTAGTCCTCACATGCTCAGGTACAAACTCTTTCCTCATAGCCCTCCGAAACTCTTACCTAGGTATAGCAGGTAAGCCCTGCTTCGTATACATCTCCCTAGCACTCACCTTCACCTTGTCCCACCACTGACCAGCTGCTTCCCTCAAGTAGAACGCAGCTTGTTCTACTCTCATCTCATCAGGACAGTGTATCAGGTCTAGTATGTTCTCCATATCACGATGCCAGTTGTCAAGACGATTAGGCTCCCCGGTCCCCTTGTACTCTTTTGAGTTAAACCTCGCTATATAAAGGCTAATATTGGAGTGGTCAAACTCCTTATCCTTTCCCACTCTCTTTAGGGCCTCAGTAAGAGCATCCTGATGCTCCAACATCTTAACGACATCATCGATGTTCATGCTCTCAGCTCTCGCATACAAGGCGTTTCTCTTGGGCGGCATCTTGAAACTATATAAGAAAGGGTAGATATAAACATACGCACTAAAACCTCAAAACACGAAAGCAGACTGCCCAGAACACACTCGATCGAGTGCCTAAACCTACTCGATCGAGTAGAGGCTACTCGATCGAGTGGCCACCATACTCGATCGAGTGCCTCGACATCAGACCCCAAACAGACCTTCTGATCTCTAACATACCCCTACTCGATCGAGTGCTCTATGTACTCGATCGAGTGCCCAAAAACACGACTCTGGTTATAAAAACGTCAAATACCCACTCGATCGATTCAGACCCACTCGACCGAGTACCTCACCTACTCGATCGAGTGCCCTCTACTCGATCGAGTCATGCTGACTCGTATATACTACCCGCATGTTATCTCACATATCTCAACATACTATACAACTTTATAAACTCAACATTATAATATAGCTAAGCATGCAATTCTACACAACTCTTCATATAATCAACAAAACAACTATTTCATGTTATCAAATGCCACATAATAAACATCCAACATGCTTCTTATTCAAACAACATTTTTATATACTTCACCAACCTTTCATTCACAATTTCAATCTTCTACTCCCAACATCCAACAATTCACAACGTACATCGTCACATCCACATTCACGCTAACAAACATCACATACGACCTTGACATATACCCCCCATGTGACCGGTTCAAAATTGTAGGGCGAGTTCGCGACTTTAGGACGTCTCTCAAGTCTTTGCATTAGTTCCTACAACCTTACCCCGGGTTCATTTTAATTGACTCCCTATGTTTATTAGATTCATTGGGTACAGGTTTCAGGATCGTCGCTCTGATACCATTTTGTAACACCCCCATACTCCAAGTGCCTTACCAGGACCACTCAAGTATAAAGGTGCTACCATCTCGGTTACCCGAGGCAATGATAATCATAAGACAATAACGAAACAATATTTAAATAGTATAACTTTAGTGAATAGAATACAATCCAAAACCAAATACCAAAATACGGTTACATGTTCTCAAAACCAACTGTCTACTCAGCTAAATGAAATGTTTAAGAAACTATCATGCTACAGCAGAAGACTCTATCATCAGACGGTGGCATATCCCAGCTATCCTATGTAACTCGACTCATACCTGCTCAACAACTGCTCACCATCCCCGAATGGATCACCACAGTTTTTAAAACAATAAACGGGGTCAGTACTAATCACACAATTTATATAAACCAACAACACAGTAAACAAACAGCTCAATCATTACAGATATCCTCCGAACTCCATTCCCAACTCCACAATACTGACTACACACTAAAATGTGTAGCCCTGCCAGAATGCCCATCGCAACAGGTCACTCCACGCCGCCAGTGGGGGACTGCAGCCGTACCCACCAAATCCCCGCTCATCTCCGTCGAGCGATAAACCCAAATTCTTTAATGTGCACATCCCTTCTGTGGCGGGTTCCACAGAAGGCGGATAATGGGCATGAAGCCACTCCGCAAGTGACTCCACTCAGCCAGGGACGCGCCCCGAAGAACACAGATAGATACAAACAATCACAACTACTATCAACAACCAAATCCAACAATCGTCACAATACGAGTATGATAATATTCAATAATCACAAAACACCAACAACACATTGTGGGACTAATACTGAGTAGGGAAACCCTACCTGGAAAGCAACACAGTCAGACGATCTCAACAGCTGATATCAAAAGGCTTCTTCTACGAATCATCCTCCTAATATACAATCATATAATCACTACCAATCAAGAAACACAACAAAACCCCCAAATCTCCAAATTAGGGTTTAACTAACTTTAACGAAATACTATAAAAACAGTATGTAGATCTACCCTCGACGCAAGGATTACAAAGGTATAAAGAGACACGAGTTCCAACCTTCCAAGCTCCGGGATTTGCCAACAATGCGATTGATGTGAAGAACGTAGTTTGTTTTCTCTTTTGAAAGTAATTAGGTTTGTAAAAGTGTTTAAAGAAAGTGACGGGAGTAATTATATACTAAATCGCATTATTAACAAAACCCGACAAATCATCCCCCCGTAAACCGGCTACTCGATCGAGTAGCTGAGGTACTCGATCGAGTGCCCCCCTACTCGATCGAGTATCAAGGTTACTCGATCGAGTACCCAACAGATCAGAAACTGTTTTAAAACGCAACACACCCTTACTCGACAAAGTAAGGCCCACTCGATAGAGTACCCAGAGACTCATAAAACCGTAGTATTACATGGAGTACCTGTTGCGATGGGTACTCTGGCAGGGCTACACACTTTAGTGTGTTGTCAGTTATGAGGAGATGGATTATGGACTTTGGGGTTTGATGTGACGATTGAGCTGTTTGACTTCTGTCTTTTGTGATTTATGTTGTGTAATTAGTACTGACCCCGTTTATTGTTTTAAAAACTTTGGTGACATTCGGGGATGGTGAGCAGTTATTGAGCAGGTTTGATTTGAGGCATTTGGGCTAGCTGGGATGAGTCACGACAAGCAGTTTAGAGTCTTCCGCTGTCATACTTTAGTTGTTCGAGACATTTGGTTTTTGAGAACATGTATCGTACTTTTAACAGTTTTGGTTTTGGATATGTAACCGCTTTAAACCGTATTGCTATTTAAATTATGTTTCTTTATTGTCATTTGATTATCATTGCCTCGGGTAATCGAGATGGTGACGTTTCTATACCCGAGTGGTCCTGGTAAGGCACTTGGAGTATGGGGGTATCACAAAGTGGTATCAGAGCGATGATCTTGAAACCTGTAACCAATGAATCTAATGAACATAGGGAGTCAATTAAAATGAACCCGGGGTAGAAGTTTTAGGAGCTAATGCAAAGGCTTGGGAGACGTTCTAAAGTCGCGAACTCGCCCTACAATTTTGAACCGGTCACATGGGGTACGTGTCAGGGTCGTATGTGTTGTCTTTTGGTTAGTATGTGTGCATAGTAGCATGTGGCGTGAATTGATGGATGTTAAATATGGAGAATTGGAGGTATGGAGTAGAAGTTGAAAGATATGTGATTTGTATATCGAATTAGATGAAAAGCATGTTGGTTGTTTATAATGTGCACATTAGTGGTATGAATAAATTGTCTTGTTGAATTTATAACGAGTTGCGTATATATGCATGCGTAGTTGTTGTTATTTTATTGAAATTATAGAAATTGTATATTATGTTGGAAAAGTGAGATGAACATGCGGGTAGTGTGTACGAGTCTGCATGACTCGATCGAGTGGGGGGAACTCGATCGAGTAGGTGAGGTGCTCGATCGAGTGGGTGTTAGTGCTTTTCTGGGCAGAATCGTGTTTTTGGGTACTCGATCGAGTACATAGGGGCACTCGATCGAGTAGGATCCGCTCAATCGAGTGGCTTGGTAGCTCGGTCGAGTATGTTTTTGAGCAGAGGTCTGATCAGGTTCTGGAGTCGAGGCACTCGAACGAGTAGGTTGGGCACTCGGGTTCTGGTACTCGATCGAGTGGGTTCTGTACAGGTTATGTACGTGTTTTGGGTTATAGTATGCATGTTTATGTCTATCTTTTCTTATATAGTTACAAGATGCCGCCAAAGAAAAACACCTTGTATGCTAGAGCTGAGAACATGAACATTAATGATATAGTGAAGATGTTGGAGCACCAAGATGCTCTTACGGAAGCTTTGAAAAGAGTGGGAAAAGATAAGGAGGTTGATCACTCCAAGATCAGCATCCATATATCTACATTCAGTCCGAAAGAGTATAAGGGAACTGGGGAGCCAATTCTTCTAGATAATTGGCATAGGGAGATGGAGAATATCCTGGAGTTAGTTCATTGTCCGGATGAGTTGAAAGTGGAACAAGCTGCATTCTACTTGAGGAAAGCGGCAGGTGAGTGGTAGGATAAGGTCAAGGTGAGTGCTAGGGAGATGTACATGAAGCAGGGTCTACCTGCAATACCTTAGGATGAGTTCAGAAAGGCTATGAGACGTGAGTTTGTACCAGAACATGTGAGGAGTTCGATGAGTTTAAGATGACATCTGATATGACGGTGGCTGAGTACTACCGTAAGTTTAATGAGAAGTCTAGGTACGCTGATGATATGGGGCTGAGTGAGGATAACCTAGCTTTGAAGTTTGAGAAGGGGTTGACCCCCAAGATAATGGAGAAGCTACCGATGGGAGTCCTTACAGATGTTAAAGAAGTTTATGAGAGAGCTGGGAGGGCTGAGAGGTTGGTGGAGATGACCAGGGAGAGGGGAGCTGAGAAGAGAAAGGCTGAGAGCGAGGGTGGTGGTCAATCCAACTATAAGAAGAGTAACCACACTCAGGCGAGAGCATATTCATCGGGCTCAGGGTTTAGTGTTGGGGCTTCATACGAGCGAGGTCGTGGTAGTAGTGGTGGTAGTTGGGGTATGACCTGTTACAACTGTGGCGGTGTAGGTCACAAGAGACATGAGTGCACCAGTGCGGTGAGTGGGGGTTTCTAGAGGCCGGGACAGGGGAGCTTTTCAGAGGGTCCTATATAGAGTTATGCGAGTAACAGACCGGCTGGGTCATGGAACAACAGGGGAGGTCAGAATAACAACGGTGAGGGCAACCGTAATGGCGGTAATTCTTATCAGAAACCAGCTACGAACACCAACAACAACCAGGGGTCGGGTGCTAAACCGGCTACCTCAGCTAGTACTGTCTAAGGAGGTGGGCAGAAGACTAGTGGCAAGCTGTTTATGATCGAGAAGAAAGCAGCTGAGGATGATGCTCATGTTATCACTGGTACTTTTCTTGTTAATAGAGTTTATACCTTTGTTTTATTTGATTCGGGGGCGTCACAGTTGTTTGTATCTTCGAGTCATGCTAAAAGATTGGGTCTGAGAGAGTATGAGTCTGTAAGAGAGGAAGTTTTCATACCTTCGGGTGAGTCTGTATCGTGTGGGAGGTTGTATAGAGATGTATCCATGATAGTTGGGTAAGTTGATCTACTTGTAGACTTGCTAGAATTTCCTTTAGAGGGCTTTGAGATGATAGTCGGGATGGATTGGTTAGGAAAGTACAAAGCTAAGATAGATTGTCATCAAAAGAAAGTTTCTCTGAGAGGTCCTACGGAGATTAGTGTGTCTTATCGTGGGTTTGTTGTCAAACCCAAAGTTAAGTTGATTGCAGCTGTGACCTTGAAGTCCTATCTGAGGAAGGGATGCCCGTTGATCTTGGGCCATGTGAGAGATGACAGGATTAAGAGTCCGACAGTTGAGCAGATACCAGTTGTGGGGGAGTTTCCAGATGTCTTTCCAGAGGAGATTCCGGGGTTGCCACCGAAGAGGGAGATAGATTTCAGTGTTGAGCTGAAACCGGGGACGGGGCCAATCTCTAAGGCACCGTACCGGATGGGTCCTAAAGAGTTGGAGGAGCAAAGGAAGCAGTTAGATGATCTGATTGAGAGAGGATACATTAGACCTAGTGTATCACCGTGGGGAGCACCAGTTCTGTTTGTGAAAAAGAAAGATGGGAGCCTGAGGTTGTGCATAGGTTACAGGGAGCTGAACAGAGTGACAGTGAAGAATAAGTATCCTTTGCCAAGGATAGATGACCTGTTTGATCAGTTGAGTGGTGCAACAGTATTTTCTAAGATTGATTTGAGGTCGGGGTACAATCAGGTGAAGATTAGAGAGGAGGACATACTAAAGACAGCTTTGACATCGAGGTATGGCCATTATAAGTAGGTGGTGATGCCGTTTGGGTTATCTAATGCACCAGCTGTGTTTAAGGATTTGATGAACAGAGTTTTCAGTCAGTTTTTGGACAAGTTTGTAGTGGTTTTCATAGATGACATCTTAGTCTTTTCTAAGACTAAGGAGGAGCATCTGAGGATTGTGTTGCAGACCTTGAGGGAGCATGAGTTGTATGTAAAATTGTCCAAGTGTGAGTTCTGGTTGGAGAAAGTTGCTTTTCTGGGGCATGTGATTTCTAAAGAAGGGGTAGCTGTGGATCCTGCAAAGATTGAGGCAGTTACCAAGTGGGAAGCACCGAAGAATGTAGCTGAGATCAAGAGTTTCTTGGGTTTAGCTGGGTATTATCGACGGTTCGTGAAAGATTTCTCCAAGATTGCTAGACCTATGACAGCTTTGATGAGGAAAGAGAATAGGTTTCGTTGGGATGAGAGTTGTGAGACGGCGTTCCAAACATTAAAGGAGCGTTTGACCACAACTCCAATCTTAGCATTGCCTGAAGGGAGTGAGAACTTTGAGGTATACACGGATGCTTCAAAGAATGGGTTGGGTTGTGTGTTGATGCAGAATGGTAAAGTGATTGCCTATGCTTCTAGACAATTGAAGCCTTATGAGGAGAATTATCCTACACATGATCTGGAGTTGGGTGCAGTTGTGTTTGCTCTTAAGATTTGGAGACATTACCTATATTGGGCGACCTTTAAGGTATTTTCAGATAACAAGAGTTTCAAGTACATCTTCACTCAAAAGGAGTTGAACATGAGACATAGGAGGTGGATGGAGTTGATTGGCGATTATGACATGGATATTATCTACCATGAAGGAAAAGCCAATGTGGTTGCAGATGCTTTGAGCAGGAAGAGTGTACATTCTTTGTGCACAGCCATATCTTTGATGATATTGAAAGATGAGGTTGGGAAGTTCGGGATACATATGATACAAAAAGGGGATGCCTTGGGAGGTTTGACAGTGCAGCCTGATCTTTATGATGATATCCGCGGTAAACAGGTGTTGGATCCCAAGATAGTAGAGTGGAGAGCTGGAGTAGAGAAAGGGACAATGTCTAGATTCTCTATTCATACAGATGGTAGTCTGAGGTTTGATGGGAGGTGGTGTGTCCCTAATGATGAGGAGCTGAAAAAGATGATCATGACAGAGTCTCATTGCACACCATATTCATTACATCCAGATGGTGACAATCTATACAAGGATTTGAAGAAGACTTTCTGGTGGCCTGGGATGAAGAAAGAAACAGCTGAGTTTGTGGCCCGTTGTTTGACATGTCAGAGAGTAAAAGGAGAACAACGACGACCACAAGGTAAGATTCAGTCTCTTGAGGTACCTGAGTGGAAGTGAGAGTCCATTTCTATGGATTTCATTGTGGGTTTACCAAAGAGTCAACAGGGAAATAACATGATATGGGTTATAGTGGATCGACTGACCAAGTCAGCTCATTTTGTGCCAATGAAAGATACATGGACTAAGACACAATTAGCTGTGGCTTATCGGAGTAATGTGCTGAGATTGCATGGGGTGCCTAAAGATATAGTATCTGAGAGAGATTCGAGATTTATCTCGCGGTTTTGGAAAGAGTTGCAGGAGTCTTTGGGAACTACGTTGAAGATGAGTACAACATTTCATCCTACGACAGATGGTCAGACAGAGAGGACAATCAAGACTCTTGAGGATATGTTACGAGCTTGTGTGATGGATTTTGGTGGTAGCTGGGAACAGAGGTTAGATTTGATTGAGTTTTCTTACAACAACAGCTATCACACCAGTATTGGCATGACGCCATTTGAGGCTTTATATGGGAGGAGATGTAGGAGTCCGATTTGTTGGGACGACATTTCTGAGGCAGTGGTTTTAGGACCAAAGATGGTACATGAGATGGTTGAGCAGATTAAGCTAATCAGAGAGAGGATGAGAGTGGCCCAGGACCGACAAAAGAGTTATGCAGATCTACATCGGCAGGATATAGAGTTTCAGGTTGGGGACAAGGTTCTTTTGAAAGTGTCTCCTATGCGTGGGGTCATGAGATTTGGTAAGAAAGGCAAGCTGAGCGAGAAGTTCATAGGACCATACGAGATTTTAGACCGTGTTGGAGAGGCTGCTTATCGGTTGGCCTTACCGTCTGCTTTGGATAGGGTACATAATGTGTTTCATGTGTCTCAGCTGCGGAAGTGTGTGAGTGATCCGTCACATGTGTTAGAGGTGGAGAACATAGAGCTAGACGAGTCCTTGTCTTATCTTGAGGTGCCTAAGCAGATTCTTGACTGGAAGGTTAGGAAGACTAGACATGGTGAGACAGTCTTGCTTAAGATTCTTTGGTCTAATCATGAGGTTGAGGAAGCCACATGGGAGGCGGAGGAGGCCATGAGAGAGCGCTATCCGTTCCTTTTTGATCCAGTATGTATTGTTACGAGGACGTAACCTTGTTTCTTTTAGGAGTTGTAGGAGATAGTCGTGAAGAGTTTTTGCATCTTTTTGTGTTAATTTTTATATAGTTACTAGTTGTTTGAGTCGGGTTGAGTTTGGTTTGGTAGGTATGTGTTGGAGTTTTATGTTGAGTTTTGTTTTTGGTTGTTGTGTTGGGAGTGTGTTAATGTGTTTTTATTTTGTTGTGGTTTGAACTTTGGGGACGAAGTTCTTTTTAAGGAGGGAAGACTGTAATACTATGGTTTTATGAGTCTCTGGGTACTCTATCGAGTGGGGCTTACTCAGTCGAGTAAGTATGTTTTGATTTACAAAACAATAGTTTGCCTGTAGGGTACTCGATCGAGTAGCCTTGGCACTCGATCGAGTATGTTACTTACTCGATCGATTAAGTCGGTTATCGGGTAATGTTTGATGGGTTTTGTTAATAATGCGGGATTTATATATAAAATACTCTGTTATCTTTTCTAAACACTTTTTACAAACCTAATTCACAAAAAGAGATATTACAACTACGTTGTTTGATTCATCCGCATTATTGGCAAATCCCGGTGCTAGAGGAGTCGGTTTCAATTGTTCTTGATATCATTATGCTCCTTGCGTCAAGGGTAAGTCCTACATACCGTTTTTGTAGCGTTTGGTTGAGGTTGGTTAAACCCTAATTTTGGGATTGAGGTTTTTTTTTATGAATATGCTGTATTAGTAGTGATTGTGTGATTATGTGTAAAGGAGGAGGGTTCGTAGAAGAGAGATTTTGAGACAGCTGCTAGATCGTCTGCTTTTGTGTTTGCATTCCAGGTAGGGTTTCTCTACTCAGTATTAATTACATGATGTGGTTGGTGATTTTGTGATGATTGTAGTTAAAGTATAATGTTGGTATTGTGACGGTTGTTGAATATTATCATTGTTATTGTTGTTGTTGTTGTTGTTGTTGTATCTGTCTGTAATCTTCAGGGCGCGTCCCTGGCTGAGTGGAGTCACTTGCGGGAGTGGCTTTACGGCCTTGATTCGCCTTCTGTGGAACCCGCCATAGAAGGGATGTGCACATTAATGAACATGGGTTTATTGCTCGATGGAGATGAGCGGGGATTTGGTGGGTACGGCTGCGGTCCCCCACTGGTGGTGTGGAGTACCTGTTGCGATGGGTACTCTGGCAGGGCTACACACTTTAGTGTGTAGTCAGTTATGAGGAGATGGATTATGGAGTTTAGGGTTTGATGTGACGATTGAGCTGTTTGACTTCTGTCGTTTGTGATTTATGTTGTGTAATTAGTACTGACCCCGTTTATTGTTTTAAAAACTGTGGTGACATTCGGGGATGGTGAGCAGTTATTGAGCAGGTTTGATTTGAGGCATTTGGGCTAGCTGGGATGAGTCACGACGAGCAAGTTTAGAGTCTTCCGCTGTCATACTTTAGTTGTTCGAGACATTTGGTTTTTGAGAACATGTATCGTACTTTTAACAGTTTTGGTTTTTGATATGTAACCGCTTTAAACCGTATTGCTATTTAAATTATGTTTCTTTATTGTCATTTGATTATCATTGCCTCGGGTAACCGAAATGGTGACGTTTCTATACCTGAGTGGTCCTGGTAAGGCACTTGGAGTATAGGGGTGTCACAGATAGACTAAATAGGCCTAATGAGAAGTTAGAGGAAAAAGCATCTCGAGTGAAGGGCGAATCTTCTCATGAGAAAGGGAAGACGGAAAATTCACATTTTCGAGGGTATAGCAGAGGCGGTTTTAGAGGTGTTTTTTGCGGCCGAGGTAGAGGAAGAGGACACTTTGTCGAAGACCGTCAAAATAAGGGTTTAGATCAATGTTATCACTGTAAGAAGTACATGCATAAAGGTGTAAGTTGTTGGTTCAAGATGAAGGATGAGCAGGCCAAGGCCAATTTCACAGAGAAAGTCGAAGAGGAAAACAACTTGTTCATGACACATTCAAGTGCACCTAATTTGAGTAACGACGTATGGTTTGTAGATAGCGGGTGTTCAATTCATATGACCGGGGCAAGATCTTTGTTTAGGGATCTTGATGAGACGAAGAAAAGTAAAGTCCAGCTTGGAGATGACAAGAATCTGGTTGTCCTAAGGGAAAGGTAATATTGCTGTAAAAATAATGCAAGGTAATGTCAAACTACTTAATGATGTACAATTTGTTCGGAGTCTTGCTCATAATTTGTTGAGTGTTGGACAGTTGGTGAGTAATGGGTATTCTGTAAAAATTGAGGATGATTCATGTGTTATTAGCGATAAAAATATCAGGCCACACTATTGCTAATATACACAAGTCACCTAATAATATGTTTTCATTGGATGTGTCTAGTGAATTGGGTAGTGCCCTAGTTGTTAAAGAAAAAACTTGTAAAGCTAAGTTATGGTACTTGCGTTACGGTCACTTGAATGTAAATGAGTTAAAATTATTGAGTAAAAGTGAGTTGGTAGTAGGTTTGCCTAAAATTGGTGACCATGTGTTGTGTGATGGGTGCATTTACGGTTGTGGACATGGGCCACGGGGGCGCTTGGGAAACAAGCGTTTACATTTGTGGAGTCGCCACCAATTTATTGTGGAAAATTGGAAACCGTTCGAATACCTCGTGCCATGTCAAGACACAAAGTAGTGACATGAACACCAAGAACTCGTTACCCTTAGCATTCTTATGTCTAGAATGACTCTCGTGGATGCCAAAGAACACGGATGTTCACAGAGATCTGGAGTAAGGGGTGAGGGTACATATTAGGAAGCTCTTTTGATCGAACACCTAATCCCGCCAACCTTGATAGCGGCCTCTACTAATGATTAGGGAAATTATTTATACTCGATGTATTGTCGATTATATGCATGCAATGCAACATCCATTAGATTAATCCTAGCATGTGAAGAATTAGACTAAGTCGGTGAACAATTAATTTAACATGCATTTGAGTCAAAGTTGAGATTTAGGTCGATTACATGTGAAGGCATACAAGTGATACAATACAAGGAATACAATAATAATACAATAAAGAAAATTACAATAATTACAATCGAGTTAATGATTTATGTCGAAAATACTTTTAAAACGAATAATTTGATAAAACGAATAAATAAACAAATTAACGAACATGAATTAAGGGTGATAATAGGAGTAATAGTTAATTAATACGAAACTAAAACTAGGTCAAGGCAAAACGGGAGTTCAGAGATAGAAATCAGCCAGGAATAGGCGCAGCTTGGAAGAGGCGCAACAGTCGCTGCGTCTGTTCCTAGGCTCAGTTCTGGCTGTGAAGTCGGAATTGCAAATCGTTAATGTTCGTTGGTTAATTTAAGGCTTGATTATATTATTTACTCGGATGGAAGTGATTAGCAGGTTATTTACATATGATTAATGGTCATAAAAGCGATAAACATGGATAAAACTAACTAGAACGAATTAATTACATGATTAATGAGATTAATAATTAACAAATTAAGAAACTAACTAATTAATTAGGTTAAATATGATGAATTAATGATGAACTAATGATGAACATGATAATAAAAATATAAGAATATATCAAAGGTCGAATTCCAGAAACTCAACATGAATGAATCGAATTTCTACAACCCGGTTTGACTTTAATGACGAAAACCCGCGAATATTGATTATAAGGGATTTAAGTCGGGAATTTAATGACGAATTATGTGGTAATGACGAATTATATGTTAAAGATGATGAACAATATTATTAACTATCATGTGAACGAAATAAGAACAAACAAAGACGAGAGAAAACAAGAGATGAAACCAACAGAAGACGAAGGAAGAAGAAGAGAAGCAGGAACGGCGGCAACCTCAGGAAGAGGCGCAGCAAGTGCCGCGTCCTTTCCAAGAGGCGCAGCAGTTGTTGGCTCCCTTCTCGACGTCTATCTCCTGTTAATCCGTAAAAAAGGATTTAAACAAAGGGTTTTAGAAATCGGTTTTAATTGTATTTTCGACATGAACCTTACAATATGATTACAAAAATAAAGAACAATAAATAAAAGAGAGATTTACACCCTCAGACTTACATGTTTGACGAAACGAGATGAACTAAGTTTACGATTAGTGATGCTCGACTCGAATGTAACGAAAGGGCCCTCGTAAGAGGAAAACGATTAAGATTGATTAAAGTTGATTATAGTGGAGTTGGTCAAATTGGTCGGTCATGCAAAACGAGGCTGGTACTCAGAAAGATCAGAGCTTACGTGGTCGAAAGTTGAAGCACGTAGACGCCAAAAAGTAAGAACGTGGTCTAGAATGCAAAGGGAGAAGAGAAGGGCGGACACTCGCGTGAGAAATATGAGAGACCGAAGGTCTCTATTTATACTAATCACGCGGAGGGAATTAGGAAAGGAGAGAAAGATTCGGAAACAACCGACTTAGGTTAAACACGGAAACTTGAACAAAAAGAAAACCTTGAGGAAAAGGCGCAGCAGGTGCTGCGTCCCTTGGAAGAGGCACAACACTTGCTGCGTCCTTTCCTCAGCGAGTTCCTCCTGCGCAAGAAAGCGCGTTTGACAGCCTGTCGTATTTTAGGCATAACTTTCTCTACAAGACTTGGATTAAGGTGATTTCGGTGGCGTTGGAAAGCTAAGAAAGAGATCTAGAACTTTCTATGAAATAGGCCTGACCCAAAAAAGTTGTTATCACCTCGTAAAATGGGCCTAAAGTCGAGTTATCATTTTAGCTAAATGAAATGCACATTTTATAATGTAAACTTTTAGTTTAGCCTAATGAAGTGACATGAGACTCAAAATGAGATATAAGCATGACATTTTATGACATCCTAATCTTAGGTAGACAAGCCCATTGCTTTGACTCGGGATTTGACGATTTTTAGGAAATGAAGACGGTTTTTTGACCCGGACTCCAAATGAACTCTAATTACTGCCAAAACGACCGTAATGACACCTAGATGACAACCATGAGGTAGACACAAGTGTTTGAGCTATCACTTGACGATAAACTTACGAATTGTCATAAATCGTTCCGTGTACCAAACATGCGGCCCAATCATCACCGGGTGGCTTGCGGGAGGTGCAGAAATGAGGTATCTACAGAGCCCCCACTTTGACTGAGGCTTGGACAAGGCGAAAGTTAAAGTATAGCCATCAGGTCAATCGAAGATTACAACCTGACGACTATGGCGACGCGAGGCGGCTCAAGGGGTCTGAGCCAAGGACCTGTCGTCGGGAACATTGTAGAGTCTGTCGACTATCGGGGAGGGTCATTTAAAGTCCATTAGAATACGTGAGGAGGCTCGCCAGCCATAAGAAGAGACCATACCTGAGATACCCCTGGGTGAAATGGGACTGAAGACGCTTCGGCAAAACTCTTTGGTCTGAAGATAACATGGTGTCACGAAGGCATTAGGGGTCTGGGGTTTCAAGAAACTTCTTAACACTTCCGAAGGCTAACTCGAAGGCTATCTCTCACTAAAGGAAAGGTGAAGGACAACTCTCTCTAAAGGGTGAAAAGGGACTTAAGCGAAAAGGGATTGTCGAAGGTTCTTGAAAGGATTATCTGAAGTGTACGAAGAAATAAAGGATTATCTGAAGGGAGGAAGGCTGAAGGAAGGATTATCCCAAAGGTTATCTAAAGGGTTGTCTGAAAGATTAAGGTAAGTTTCTGAAAGATCTGAAGGGTTTATCCTGAAAAGGGTTACCTAAAATATATGAAGGTTTATCCTGAAAAGGGTTACCTAAAAGATATATAGGGATTGTGCTAGGGTGTGGGACCCTAAAGGAAGACATCGATGGAAAGGAGGTCAAATATAAGTTCAACTTAAGGGGTAACCAAGGTTTGAGTGTAGGAACTCTAAGAAAAAGTGATCCTAAAGGATGTGATCCTAAAGGGAAAAGATGATCCTAAAGGAATATGATCCTAAAGGGTATAAGTATGTGAACTCTAGGGAGTTTGGGAACCTAAAGAGCTAGGTGTATGAACCTGGGTATATGAACCTAAAAGGACGGCTGGTATGGGAATTTAAAGGCTTGTGAACCTAAGAGGAATTGGGATCCTAAGGTTAAGTTTAGGAACTTACTGGGTTACTAATTCTTGTTTTTAACGCGTGCGTTTAAGCTTTCTGAGAACTCCAAAAGGATTTATGGGTTTATGAACCTAAGGTCGTTGGCGTGGGAGCTTAAAGGCTTATGAACCTAAAGGAAGCCACTTTGAGATCTAAGAATCTAGGGGGTAAGAATCCTAACTTTGGGTTTACGAACCTAAGGAAGGAGGCTCTGGTTTGGGAACTTCTGGAGAACGACACATTTGCCGAACTCTGTGAGGAAACAAAAATGTCAAGGGTAGCAGGACGTAGGCGGGAACTGCTGGGGGAAATCTTCTTGGGTCGTCTTCAAACAAACTTCGATAAGTCTTGGGGTTGATGTTGATCTCCACGTATTGAGAGGGATGATTGTCTGTCCGTGTACTCTCGTTGGGGGAACATAATCGGGAACTGATCTCCATGTCTCGAGAGGGAATGTCTATCCGTTTACTCTCGCTGGGGGAACATAATCGAGAACTGATCTCCATGTCTCGAGAGGGAATGTCTATCCGTGTACTATCGCTGGGGGAACGGAATAGAGGTGTGTCGAAACACCTGTCAAAGAATATTCGCTCGTTGTAGCAAGCGAGGTCTTGATAAAGTATTGCTTCTGATACTTACCTGCATGGTTAGTAGCCACACAATAATGCAATCTAATATATGCACGTAAACGATTATTACATAGACCTCGAATGAGGAAGCACATAGGTTTTGCAAAAGTCGTTTCTTTTTAAAAGTCGTTTAAAACTTGTTCAAAGAAATTTGTCGTTTGTAATGCGTTATGCATATTCAATGGGCTTTAGACGTAGGACTTGACATGACACAGACCTACTAGATCGCGACGCGAAATGTAGACTTAGGTTTGACTGACGCGACACTAACTTAGATTTGACGCGACACATGGATGACTTTGATAGACTTTGCTTAAGTAAGCGCAACCCCTAGCCAAGTGTGGGTGACAATGCGTATCGGTTCCAAAGGTAGAAGAATTGCAAGAATGATGAAGGCATATAAAGGCAAGGCATGAGCCATGGATCATCTGTCTACTAGGACATCTTTCACCATCGTTTGATGTAAAAGAGAACCCTCTCTGAGGCACGATGACTTGGAGAATTGATCTAAGATCTTTGTCATTGTCTGGATCAAGTACTAGCTAGACTCAAATGAGAGAGGAATAAAGGAAGGGTGGCATCCTTGAAGAGAAGCCCCCAGGATGAGAAGATGACTCTGGACTTTGGTGAAAAAAGAGGCTGGGCGACAATAAGGAGCCCCCAGTATAGAGGTGTTGGTTGTGGAAGGGATGTTAATTGAGGTTGGTTGAAAATTGGGATGGTTGTGTCCTTGAGGGAAAGTTTATAATTAGGATGGTTGATAATTGAGGTTGAAAGTTAAAAGTGGGGACGGTTGTGTCCTTGAGGACTGCCTACGTATTCACATGAAGTGAAATCAAACCAGATCGTAGTTCTGAGGTTTGGTTAATTTTGTTCGGGTGTTGTGGTTGTATCCTTCTTTTGTAAGAAAGCACTGCCTACGTATCCACCTGAAGAGGTGAAATCAAACCATGCCCGTAGTTCAAGTGTGTGCCTAAGCTATGTTGTCAGGACCATTGGTGACTCGAAGAATCGATTTGAGATAACTCCCTCTGATCATACACCAAAGAGGTATAACTAATTTTGTAAAAATTTCCTTGTCGCGTGAGCACACCTAAAAGTGGACCCTAAGGATGAATATGGGTATGTCCCATTCTGGCTAGCAAAGTATTTGACGACTCCATGTATAGGTCAAGGTGAAACTAGATTGGATATTTGGAATGTGGAGCTCGGTAATAAGAGGCTTTGATGAGCAAATCTCTGGAGCTTGATTTTGTGGAGTTAAGGCTTTATGGGGATATGGCTTGTAATATGGCTTGGAAATGGAGTCTCTTGGCTTGATGTAGCCTGAGCACATAAAGGTAGGTTGAAATGACGTGGGTTCAATTTTCCATGTCTTGGCCCTAAAGGATGGGTATATTTGACGAGTTTGAGAGGATTCTTAGAATTCCTAACTATCTCTCTGTAACGGTCTCGAGAAGGACTTAGGGTGTGATGTGTGAAAGGCTAAGTGAGGGTGCTAGCTAACCATCTTCATTGATGTCTTGATTCTATACTGTAACTTGATTCTATATAGACTTCAGGAGTATTTCGTTTAGTATTTGATTTCAGACTTGTTCTTGATTTAGATTCAGATTCTTGGTCTAGAATATATCTCGGATTTTCGCTCAGATTCTTGATTCGGGTTTTTTGAGGATAACATTGACTTTGGATATTGACTTGCTCGATTGAACCTCTTATTTTGACTCTTTTGTGTTGGATTATGGGAATAACTGCGGCCTTGGATATTGACCAGTTTTTCTTGATTGAGCCTTTGTCTTTGATCACGGCTCGTATCGTCTTGGATGGACTTGGGTCAGACTAGCACCTTTAGCGTGAAACGGGTTGGTCTTTTAGTAACAGGGTTGTTTATTGTAGGGAATGGGCTTGCCTTCCGTCATGGATTGTCAACAAGGAGATGGTCTAGATTCGTCCTAGAATCTCTTGAGATAGGCTCGTCCTAGACTAGGGTTATAGTGAGGTTTCTATTGCCAGACATGGAATAGGTAAGAAAAGAACACGGAGTTTCAGGTCCTCTACAACTTGGAATGGAACATCATCTAAGTGTACTCACATTGACTGTCATGTGTTGTTTTTGTTGTTTTTTTTTTAACAAAAAGGTCTCAAATCAATTCTTGTTGTCACAGGAGAAGGATAAAAGATAATATAGGATAGAATATATGGATTAAAAGTGTAGTTTTTTTTGTAATGAATAATAAATATATTTAACATAGACTCGAGAAGACATGTGACTCATGGGACAGCCACCAGGTTGTCACTAGGAATGAAAATGGAGAAAGATACTAGAACAAATATGAGATAGAAAGCCTAAGACTCAGACTCGGACCCGGACTTTGACGCGATCTTAGACCTAGACTCGTAATCATCGGCCCATGCTTGAGCATTTTCCCTTCCAGCAGCTGGCTTCGATATCCGGCTTTGAGCATTCACCCATTTGAGCACCTCGTCCTCATCATTGGAAACACTGAAAGGATAATAGTCAAGAAAAGTTTCCTGATAAGTTGCATATCCATGACGATCGCCTAAGCTACCTTGTGGGTTAAAGGTTGAAAGGGACAACCTCCCGCTTTCGATCATATCTTGAATGACGTTTTTTAATTTGTAACATTTCTCTGTATCATGCCCTTTGCCTCTATGGTATTTGCAGTAGGCATTCTCATCCCAGAATTTGGATTTCTTATCTGGGTTAGGCGTAGGTCCTATAGGCTTCAACATTCGTTATTCCATGAGTCTCTGAAAGGCATCGGCGTATCTAATACCAATGTTGGTAAATTTCCTAGGAGGTGTGCCCTTATTTTCGGAAGCCTTTGTAAATGACCTTGGAGGGTTGTTAGGTTTCTTTGACGAAGGGTCCATGAGGTTGCCTTTGTTGAGTTTGATTCCCAGATGAGAAGAACTAAGAATGGATTTTTCACTTGTTGCTTTAGGACTATTAGGTCGAGAGTTTGTCTTGGAACTTTTCATCTTGAAAGATTGGGTCTCAAGCTTCTTATCCATTTCAGCAAATTGATTCCCCATGTTGGAAAGCCGAGAGTTTAGATTATCAATGGCTCCCTCTATCTTGGAAAGCATGAGCATTCCACTTTGGACATCGTCCTCCTTCGGCGCTTTGATTTCTTTGTCATCACGAGGATCGAGAAGATGAGAAAAGTCTAGGAATGATCCTTCATCGTATTTAGTACTGTTAGACCCAAGAGGGTCGGTCCATAGAATTGCTCCACAAATGGTGGCATTGGAAGCTTGCCTTCTTCGATCATATCTTGGATGGTGTGTTTCAAGAGAAAACACTCTTCAATATCATGACCTCTACCTTGGTGATATAAGCAGTATTTGTTGCCCTTCCAGAGGTTCACCTGTTTCTCTAAAGGTGGATCCGGAGTCGGTCCTATTGGATTTAGCTTGCATTGGGCAGAGAGTCTCTTCAAAGCATCGGCATAAGACATGCCTAAATCGGTAAGCACCCTTTGATGCCTCCCAGGTTTCCTTTCAGCTGTTTTCGGCTTTCTAGGACGATGGTTATTGCAAGAGGTAAGCTTTGGACGACCTAGACTAGAGGTTTCTCTAGGTGGTGTGTTCTTTTCCACCATTTCATTTTCAAGGGCGAGGACGCGAATGCTCAAATTTTCCACTGTAGCTTGAACTCGCAGGACCATGGCATAAACATCTTGGAGAGACACAGTGATTGTGGCTTGATCTGCCTCGTGACTTTGCTGACTGATAGAACTTGCTGGATTCCTACTCGACAGAAATGACGCGCATTACAACTTGATTCGACATAGGATCACGCATACAAAGGAAACAAGCAAAGGAAAGTACAAGATGACAAATCTAGACTTGACTTGTGAATTCATGAAATGTCGTGAGCGACTTCTCGTGTTTGAATTCACGGTGCTTGACTTTAATTTAGACTCGAGTGTTGACTTTTGACAGAGTTGTTGGAATATGTGTCCTCCGACAATAATGCGATCACAACTGTTGATCATGATGATCACATGTTTAAATCTCATTTTAAGAATACATGTGGGATGTAATATTTTACAGTCAACTGGTCCACACATATCGGTAATGATTGGCTGACTAGAGTTTGACATTACTGTCGTGCGACGGTGGTGATCAGTTGATCCCCTTAGGTCATACCTATAGGAAAATACTCTTAATTGATTATTTAATTAATCGTATACCGATACGAGTTAATTAAATTGCTTAAAATTGACGGATGATTTTGTGAGTATAATTAACGTATCTTATTATATGATTAAATGAGATACGGTCTAAGTAATCGAATTGTTTTATTACTTATATGAAATTATTGTTTACAGAAACAATTGAAACAGAATGAATAAATTATTATAAATACAGAATGTTGTAGTTTATAATACGGAAACACTTTTGGCACAAGTAATTACGAATTACTAGTCGATTTTGTAAATGACATATTTTATGAGTATGTTGATTTTTAATATGTTAAAAATACATTACATTGTGACATGTCATGTAACATGTTACATGTGACAAAATTGACAAATGACAAAATATAAAATGGACTTTCCATTTTATAAGTGCCGAAAAATTGGAGGGTTTAAGGTGTATATTGTGTTTTTTTATTTAACTGGAAAACACAATGATGAAAACCTAACTTGTAGCATTGCATGCCTATTTTTCTGGGTAGAAAAACTAGCCCATGCATTGGACATCATACTTCCTCCAACCGGTTTTCACTTGGGTAATAGAGGATGTTTCCTCTACAACTATTCATTCACATCTTTTATATTTTTCTAGTGTAAGAAAAATGCTTTCTCTCTACACATCTTATGTGATTTCTAGAGTAATAAAACCTCACAAAATACTCCCTCTTGACCGAAATATTCAAGAGAAAAATACAATTTATTTTGTGTCATATTTTAAGTAAAACTAATATTATTACTAGATCTAAATAATATTGGTTATTATGAGTTTTCCTTGGGTATATGCTTTTGGGAGAGATTCTATACTTGAATCCTTGTTCTTCCATTTGGAGAGCTCAAGAACAAGTGAGTAGGAGAACTCACTTGTACCCATATATCCGAAAATCATATGGTGAGAAAACGATTTCTTCTCTAATTTTATTATTGTTTGCATGCATAAGATTTGTTATTAATTTTATGACTAAATTAATTAGAACATATATGAATATGTTACGTAATGAGATATAGATTTCTAACAAGTGGTATCAGAGCGCAAGGTTGTTTGCATGCAAATCGGTTATTGTTTTTCCGAGTTATACGATTAACATATAAAACTTATAAATTTGTGTTATTATGATATATCACGAAAATAATTTATGCATGTTAAAGTTTCTGATCCTAAAATGTATTTAGGATATTTTGGTTAATTTACGGATTTTTATTGTTCATTTTATTTAATATTGGCATTAAAATGTGATTTTTATGATAAAAATGTCATTTTTGAACGAAAATTAGCTAAACTTCAAATTTTCCAGTGGTTTTTGGATATGTTTTCATATATATTATTTTTAGATGATCTGGAATTTTTCAAAATGTTTGGAGTTTTTATGCTCGAAATTTGGATTTTTCATGTTTAAAATCGGATTTAGAAGAAAAATAGGTTAATATGAGAAATATTTCGAATCTGGTCATAGAAATTTAGTATGTTGTCACATGCAATGTTACAAGATGTGTGTAAAATAATAGGCTATAATGAAGTCTTCATGCATGATTTATGGATTTTTGATGAAAAATAGCATAAATAGTGACTTAATTAGTGAAAAATTGCTAAAACATACTTCATGATTAAGGAAAAACGTCACATGTTGTATTTTCTTATCTATTTCAGATCTAAAATTGAAAAGTTGGTGAATATAATTTTTCTCATGTTTTTATGATTATAAATGTTAAATCCGATAAACCGCAACATTGTTTTTTCCGATAATTTTCGAAATTTTTAACCTAAGTTTTTTGAACATTATGAGTGTCATGGTATTTTTACAGAATGTTGACAAGTTTTAAATTTTGAATTTTGAATTTATTTGGAATTTTTGTGATTTATTTGAAGTTTATTGCCTTTTTATTGTAATTTTAAGTCCATTAATGAACAATTTTAGAAATATGAGTTAATTATGGTCAAATAGTTAGTGGAGACTAATTTTGAGTCCTAAGAGGTTAGGGTAATTAACTTATGCATAAATATGAATTTATGTATTTTATTGTGATTTTAAAACGTTGAATCACGCAAATCCGTAAAAACCGTGTAATATACGATATTGGCTACTTAAAGGCGATTTAGCATAAAATTGGGCATGTTCATACATATTATAATGCTGCATTTTCTTTATGATTGTAATTTTTTGAATTATGTAATTTTTACTTAGTATGGCCTTAGTTTTTAATTGATATTACCCGAAATGTATGGAAATATCGATTCGGTTGTAATTTATTGTGATCTCGTATCCCCGTTTTGTAATTTAATTGATTTATTTTATTTTAATTACAAATGTATAATAGGAAATTATGTAATTTGTTATGTAATTTATTTATTCCGGAGTTCCTTAAAGACGGTGTCATTCAAGATGGCGATTCAAAAAGACGGTGTTACCTCGAGATGCGTGCCTCAACCGAAGTTCAAGGGACCAATGGAGTTGGTTTCCGAATATGTAATAGTTAAATAGTTTTTCTATTTTAGGAAGGCCATACTAGGATTTATTTTTATGCTTTGCATTTTATTTATATGTCGCATGCATCGCTAAATCGCCATAACTAAAACATGCATCATCTTTTAATCGAGTTTATCGACCGTGTCAATTAAAATTATCGTAGTTCACCGCTTTAGTTCACTTAAAACGTGATAGATAATAAATTGACATGACCTCTCGCTAAAATAAACAATTGAGACATAGCCTTACCAAAGAGTAGAAACCATGAAAACCTATTTCGTGAGGGAGTGCACTCGGCCACACCGGGGTACAAACCTTGTTACGTAGGGGAAGTGGATGATAAATGTCTATCCACCGAATTCATGTTGATGAAGGTTTCATCGGCCACACCGTGCCTAAATTAATATGGGTTTGGATCATGGACACATTTATTCGAAATTTGGTTTGAACTCAACAAAAGTTTTTCGATAAGGGTTTTAACGGCCACACCGTGCCCTTGTTGAATGTGTTTTGGGCTAAAGATAAATGTTAATGTAATATTATCGACCAAGAGTTCTAAAAGTAGAATCGATTAAAGTGTTAATCCACCGAGTTATATTGATAAGGGTTTTATCGGCCACACCGTGCCCAAGTTAATATGAATTTGGATCTTGGAATCATTTATCATAGTTGGGTAGAGGTCACTATGTAAATGCTATACTTGTTTACAAGTATTATTATAACGATGAATGTTTTGTTTTTCATTATTCCGTTATCATATTGTTCTATTTCTTTACCACAATTCATATACGATATCATTTCGATTTTTAACTCAAATCTCCATTAAAACATCGTAACTAAAGACAAATATGAATTTGCTTCTAAAAACCTCAAATGAACCATTGCTAAGGATCTCTTGTAAAGAGTATAGATTAAAGTTATTCATTATCAAACAGGTTTTTGATTCTTGACTAACACATCTACTTACAACGGATTGTTATTCATATACTCAATTGAATTAAGTACCTTGAAGCGATAAATTGTTTTGGTAATTAGATTTGTCAGAATTCGTAATTGACCAAAATAACGCAACCACTTCAATGAAAGTTTTAAGACTAAAACGAACAAATGAAGAGTAATCTTCATGAATTCAATTTTGCTTCTCAAAGCAAAGACTCATTGAAAAGAGTGGGAGCATTCTCTTAAACCGTTAAGATGAGGACGAGGTTCAAGAAGTAAATATTATAATGGAATTGATACAAGGTAATGTTAAAAGTAAAGTTATTGATAATAACGATACTAAACCTATCAATCCCGACCGATAAAGTTTCCATTATCTTAAATGTTGGACACTAGAAAGGAAACTACCCCAAATTATTGAAGAATCAACAAGTTAGTTGTGGGACATCTAATGGGACCTTCTTCTTTAAATGTTTATTTGATTAAACATAAATTTTGCTAGTACTACTTCGTCAATATTAGAAACCAGTGGAAGTTTTCATCATTGTATTCGACACATAAGATGATTAGAATATGACGACTAGCAACAATAATGTCGAGAGATAGAGTAATTGTGTACTCAATCTAGTTTTTGGATTTAAAGTTGTACTTAATTGTGACTATTAAGTGCATAAACTCTAAATAAGAATATAAACTTGTTAAGATACAAAAGAGGTTTCACTTTTGTGACCCTATACACCACAATTTGATGTATGGCTAGCCCATTATCAAGATGATTATATTCTAAACCAAACTAGAATGATATATCATGAAGATGATGCAAGACTCAAATTGGTAACCCAAGATTAAACCTTAAATTCTGGAATGATTAACGCAAAGAGTTATCGAGTACTCTTGAAACCATTAGATCTTATGGTATATGCGTATCTTGTATTCAAAGCAAGATGTCTCGTGCCTTTTGGTTGAAAAGGAGATCGAGGTTGTAAATCATTGATCCA
Organism: Silene latifolia; assembly: GCF_048544455.1. Lineage (NCBI taxonomy): Eukaryota > Viridiplantae > Streptophyta > Magnoliopsida > Caryophyllales > Caryophyllaceae > Silene > Silene latifolia. The sequence continues at coordinate 32,260,365 of NC_133526.1, read as the reverse complement.
AAATAGGTTGATCATTTTCTTTTACCAACGATTTAAGTTGATGCTAATGTGTTCACTTAATAAGGTAAATAGAGAAATCTTTGAAGAAGTTCAAAGAGTTCAAGGAATCACGATTTAGTCGTGATGGGATTATCAAAGTGAAAACATTGATATAAGCCAAAGGAAATGTGATATAGTATCACAAGTTAATCTCTCTTAGCACGCATTATAGAATAATGTATGATTGGATAAGAATTCAAACGCTATTCGATAGGGTTTGGACTTCAATCAAGTTACTTTGAGTTACTTGATACTTTTGGGGATTTTATATTTTGTCTAAATTATTTTTCCACTAAATCTAAACAAATCATATGAGATATGAAATGGTAGAGTACCAAATTTGTATGTTTTCACAAGAAACAAATGCTCTTTTTCCCTTTCAATTATCACGAGTACGACGGGTTTGCGGCTCGTGAATCTGTCTTTCTAAAATACAAGTCTATTTCTAGAAGACAGAGTGGGAGAAATTATTCAAGAGCCACAAAGAATGCCACAAAGAATGTTATGTCGCAAGAAACTGGTCTTTCTTGGCTACATGAGACGTTTTGTGAAAAACGGTTTTTTTTCAAAACCTAGGAGGTTAAAATCATCACTCGTTGAAGATGATGAATTAGTGTTACTTTTAAAAAAAGTAAAGAGCTTATAACTTACAAAGAAATTGTTTGATTCAAGTTACTTCTGGAAAGTAATGAATATATGACTCACATAAGAGTATATAAGTCACAACTCAATACAAGGCTTAGAGCCATGAAAATCCGAAATTAAAGGCTTGATTAGTGACAAAGGGTTTTGCACTAATAAAGAGATATTTTAAAGCAAGATTTGTTGCAAAGGGTTTTGCACTAATTGAAATGCTTAAGTCTATTTGGATCTTCTTAGGGTTTGTGTTTCATTATGAGGATATGCATACAGCAAGTGAATCTAAACCCCACTTCTTCAAAAGAAGGAATGTATTCAATACATGTCATGAGTTTTATAGATTCTTACAATCCTAAGATAATGTGAAACTTAAGAGAAGATCTTAAGTAGGACATCAATGAGTTGGAATCAATGTTTTGATCATGTTATAAAACTTTTCTCGATAAGTCGAGAAGTTGTGTTTATACATGGAGTTTAGTGGGAGTTACGGAAATTTTAATTAGTCTTATATGTGGATGACATATTGATCATTACGAATGATTTAAGACTTTTGGAGTAATATAATACATCTTTAATATCTAGATTTATAAATCCACATGATATTAGCGTCAATAAGAAGTCTTATGTTGATAAGATTCATGACTAGTTCAATTAAATTGAACATATTTGATTGATTCCATTTGCTTCCGCTACCGAATCAATTAAATAGGAAATGATGTATAACACTTCATATACTTTGAGTATGATGAATTGTTTTCAAAATCGAATTTAAGTAATCTTTACCAAGTAAGCCATAAAGATTACCCTTAAGTGCTTGCAGAAGCATTAAGGAAGTAAAGCAAAGTGTTTATGACGCAATTTTGTGTAAGGGTGTTACACAAGTGACAATTGACAATTGAGATTGCGCATGGTTTCCGACAAAACCATAATCAAAACACATTAGGATGGTTAAGATACCATTGTGGCTATGTTATTTAAGAAATAGATTTTCTAGAATCGTTCTAGGCAATAAAGAACAATGAGAAATATTTACAACGAAAATTGAGGACACTTGCAATCATGGGATGTGCAAGAGAGATGGGTCCCGCACACTGTGAAAACAGTGGGAGCTATTCTTAGGCTAGAGGACCTATGTCTTGATTGGATCTCGTCACGTACTCAGAAAGTTTTGTGATGCAAATGTATACATTACAAAGGAAAACGAGTATGTAGTAAGGTTGAGTAAGGTACAACAAGTTGATAAAACCTACTAACCAAAGCTTTCTCAAAGGCTAAACATGATGAGTCATGTCATTTCAATTGAATTGAAATGAACAACTACATACAAGATCAAATTAGATTATAGAACATGAAATAGTAATCAGGCATTGACTATTCATATGTGATAATCGCATTTGTCGTTCGAGTTTTTCTTTAAAAACTCCTTTTATACTTTGTTACATCCAAACGGGTTGTAGAGACAACATTGAACCCCGTTAAAGTGAACCGAGATTAACATGGTATTCGCCCATAGTCACTTGTATGAGGTGACGTCTCGAAGTGACTAGAGTGTGATGCGATTGATGGCAAGTTCAAGTGCCATGGAGTCATATGAGAATGACTCGTCAATCACATAGGCAGACTGTTAGGAACACTTTGTCGCGCCTTATGACCGCTTATAGAGTTCTGGCAAATTTATATAGCCTGGTCGTGGCGAGAGCTACTATAGTATTCTAATGAGTCGATTCTTTTGACTAAAGACTATTCGCCTAAGATGGCACAGTTTCAGATTAACTTTGATTTGTGTTACTACGACCTTCGTAAATGGGATCAAATGGGCATATTTTGGGTTATGATGGCTGTGGCTAGTCGAAGGGAATGAGTGCGATAGGAATTGTCCATCCCCTTGTCAGGGTTAAAACAATATCTCAAGGCCACTCGAGGAGTAATGAACTGGAAATGCGTGGCCACGCTCGAAAGGTATCCATGGTGGATAATTCCGGTCAATCAGTTATTCTCCAGATCGAGGAAACCACTCTCGATATGATCACTTGCAAGTACGACCTGAAAGACACCTTGCATTGAGTGTGAGATAGTAATAGGACAAGAGAATTGGTGACGCACACTTGTCGAGGACAAGTGGGAGATTGTTGGAATATGTGTCCTCCGACAATAATACGATCACAACTGTTGATCATGATGATCACATGTTTAAATCTCATTTTAAGAATACATGTGGGATGTAATATTTTCTGATCAACTGGTCCACACATATCGGTAATGATTGGTCGACTAGAGTATGACATTCTTGTCGTGCGGACGGTGGTGATCGATTGATCCCCTTAGGTCATACCTATAGGGAAATACTCTTAATTGATTATTTAATTAATCGTATACCGATACGAGTTAATTAAATTGCTTAAAATTGACGGATGATTTTGTGAGTATAATTAACGTATCTTATTATATGATTAAATGAGACACGGTCTAAGTAATCGAATTGTTTTATTACTTAGATGAAATTATTGTTTACAGAAACAATTGAAACAGAATGAATAAATTATTATAAATACAGAATGTTGTAGTTTATAATACGGAAACACTTTTGGCACAAGTAATTACGAATTACTAGTCGATTTTGTAAATGACATATTTTATGAGTATGTTGATTTTTAATATGTTAAAAATACATTACATTGTGACATGTCATGTAACATGTTACATGTGACAAAATTGACAAATGACAAAATATAAAATGGACTTTCCATTTTATAAGTGCCGAAAAATTGGAGGGTTTAAGGTGTATATTGTGTTTTTTTATTTAAGTGGAAAACACAATGATGAAAACCTAACTTGTAGCATTGCATGCCTATTTTTCTTGGGTAGAAAAACTAGCCCATGCATTGGACATCATACTTCCTCCAACCGGTTTTCACTTGGGTAATAGAGGATGTTTCCTCTACAATTATTCATTCACATCTTTTATATTTTTCTAGCGTAAGAAAAATGCTTTCTCTCTACACATCTTATGAGATTTCTAGAGTAATAAAACCTCACAAAATACTCCCTCTTGACCGAAATATTCAAGAGAAAAATACAATTTATTTTGTGTCATATTTTAAGTAAAACTAATATTATTACTATATCTAAATAATATTGGTTATTATGAGTTTTCCTTGGGTATATGCTTTTGGGAGGGATTCTATACTTGAATCCTTGTTCTTCCATTTGGAGAGCTCAAGAACAAGTGAGTAGGAGAACTCACTTGTGCCCATATATCCGAAAATCATATGGTGAGAAAACGATTTCTTCTCTAATTTTATTATTGTTTGCATGCATAAGATTTGTTATTAATTTTATGACTAAATTAATTAGAACATATATGAATATGTTACGTAATGAGATATAGATTTCTAACAAGAGTGACATTTATGTGGTTGACTTGATTGACGGGATTGATGACACATGTTGATTCTAAACTCGAGGTTTGCTTGTAGGTGTTAAGAATAATGTTGTGGTTTAGACTCAAATATGAGGCCCATTGAGACTCGTGTGTTGAGCCTCGAAACGTGTGACTCGAGGTGTCAAAAATGCTTAGATCCTAACTGAATTGGGGTAGGGAGTCCAAAATGACGGCGTGACGCCTTAGGACTTGACTTGAAATTTGAAAAGACCCAAAATGTAAAGAGAGACGGGTTTATGACTTGACAGAGTTCCGACTAGGACATAGTCGCTTTGAACTTTGACTCTAACTTAGCCCAATTGAATTTACATACTTACATTTACATGTTGGAAAATATTTTGGTTTTTCATTTTTTTTTTTTTAAAAAAAATGTTTTTTGTTTTTTTTTTTTGGTTTTTTGAAATGGGTTTTAGGCCCGACGTTTGACTCGACATTTGGACAGAGTTTCAGCTTATTTTGTGCTATTTTGAAAATGTTTACATTTTGAAAAGGATTTTATTTTACAAAATGTTTTTGTTTACAAAATGGTGATCACATATGATACAAACATATATACATGCATTATAACGGGATACTGAGTGCATTTAAAAGGGTTTTGGTTTAAAGGGTGGGTTGCCATACCGAACAATCAAACCCGAGCTCTGTGGAGAGGCTCGTACCAAACAAGAGTAAGGCCGATTCTTAGTCCATTTCCTCAAGTAGTGAAAGTCCTTGATACAAACAAGAGTAAGTGCCATGGTATGGATGACGTCAATCGCTATCCATCCTTAGGCCCAAATAAGAATTAGGACCGTTTAGACGGGACGATTGGTCGAATGGGTTGGGTTGGGCCTAGGAAGGCCGAGTAAACGGTCTAGGAAGACCGAATTATGAAAACCGACAATTGTCTTGTACAAACTATTCCCTAACCTTGTTCAAGTTTCACCCTTTTGGCTACACGTAAGTGTATTCTCCCCAGCGAAGTCGCCAAACTGTGGACATGGGCCACAGGGGCGCTTGGGAAACAAGCGTTTTCATTTGTAGAGTCGCCACCAATTTATTGTGGAAAATTGGAAACCGTTCGAATACCTCGTGCCATGTCAAGACACAAAGTAGTGACATGAACACCAAGAACTCGTTACCCTTAGCATTCTATGTCTAGAATGACTCTCGTGGATGCCAATGAACACGGATGTTCATAGAGATCTGGAGTAAGGGGTGAGGGTACGTATTAGGAAGCTCTTTTGATTGAACACCTAATCCCGCCCGCCTCGATAGCGGCCTCTACTAATGATTATGGAAATTATTTATACTCGATATATTCTCGATTATATGCATGCAATGCAACATCCATTAGAGTAATCCTAGCATGTGAAGAATTAGACTAAGTCGGTGAACAATTAATTTAACATGCATTTGAGTCAAAGTTGAGATTTAGGTCGATTACATGTGAAGGCATACAAGTGATACAATACAAGGAATACAATAATAATACAATAAAGAAAATTACAATAATTACAATCGAGTTAATGATTTATGTAGAAAATACCTTTAAAACGGATAATTTGAGAAAAAGAATAAATAAACAAATTAATGAACAGGAATTAAGGGTGATAATAGGAGTAATAGTTAATTAATACGAAACTAAAACTAGGTCAAGGCAAAACGGGAGTTCAGAGATAGAAATCAGCCAGGAATAGGCGCAGCTTGGAAGAGACGCAACAGTCGCTGCGTCAATTCCTTGGCTCAGTTCTGGCTGTGAAGCCGGAATTGCAAGTCGTTAATGTTCGTTGGTTAATTTAAGGCTTGATTATATTATTTACTCGGATGGAAGTGATTAGCAGGTTATTTACATATGATTAATGGTCATAAAAGCGATAAACATGGATGAAACTAACTAGAACGAATTAATTACATGATTAATGAGATTAATAATTAACAAATTAAGAAACTAACTAGTTAATTAGGTTAAATATGATGAATTTATGATGAACTAATCATGAACATGATAATAAACAGATAAGAATATATCAAAGGTCGAATTCCAGAAACTCAACATGAATGAATCGAATTTCTACAACCCGGTTTGACTTTAATGACGAAAACCCGCGAATATTGGTTATAAGGGATTTAAGTCGGGAATTTAATGACGAATTATGTGGTTATGACGAATTATATGTTAAAGATGATGAACAATATTATTAACTATCATGTGAACGAAATAAGAACTAACAAAGACGAGAGAAAACAAGAGATGAAACCAACAGAAGACGAAGGAAGAAGAAGAGAAGCAGGAACGGCGGCAACCTCAGGAAGAGGCGCAGCAAGTGCCGCATCCCTTCTCGACGTCTGTCTCCTTTTAATCCGTAAAAAGGGATTTAAACAAAGGGTTTTAGAAATCGGTTTTAATTGTATTTTCGACATGAACCTTACAATATGATTACAAAAATAAAGAACAATAAATAAAAGAGAGATTTACACCCTCAGACTTACATGTTTGACGAAACGAGATGAACTAAGTTTACGATTAGTGATGCTCGACTCGAATGTAAAGAAAGTGCCCTCGTAAGACGAAAACGATTAAGATTGATTAAAGTTGATTATAGTGGAGTTGGTCAAATTGGTCGGTCATGCAAAACGAGGCTGGTACTCAGAAAGATCAGAGCTTACGTGGTCGAAAGTTCAAGCACGTAGACACCAAAAAGTAAGAACGTGGTCTAGAATGCAAAGGGAGAAGAGAAGGGCGGAACCTCGCGTGAGAAATATGAGAGACCGAAGGTCTCTATTTATACTAATCACGCGGAGGGAATTAGGAAAGGAAAGAAAGATCCGGAAACAACCGACTTCGGTTCAACACGGAAACTTGGACAAAAAGAAAACCTTGAGGAAAAGGCGCAGCAGGTGCTGCGTCCCTTGGAAGAGGCGCAGCACTTGCTGCGTCCTTTCCTCAGCGGGTTCCTCCTGCGCAAGAAAGCGCGTTTGACAGCCTGTCGTATTTTAGGCATAACTTTCTCTAGAGGACTTGGATTAAGGTGATTTCGGTGGCGTTGGAAAGATAAGAAAGAAATCTAGAACTGTCTGTGAAATAGGCCTGACCCAAAAAAGTTGTTATCACCTCGTAAAATGGGCCTAAAGTCGAGTTATCATTTTAGCTAAATGAAATGCACATTTTGTAATGTAAACTTTTAGTTTAGCCTAATGAAGTGACATGAGACTCAAAATGAGATATAAGCATGACATTTTATGACATCCTAATCTTAGGTAGACGAGCCCATTGCTTTGACTCGGGATTTGACGGTTTTTAGGAAATGAAGACGGTTTTTTGACCCGGACTCAAAATGAACTCTAATTACTGCCAAAACGACCGTAATGACACCTAGATGACAACCATGAGGTAGACACAAGTGTTTGAGCTATCACTTGACGATAAACTTACGAATTGTCATAAATCGTTCCGTGTACCAAACATGCGGCTCAATCATCACCGGGTGGCTTGCGGGAGGTGCAGAAATGAGGTATCTACAACGGTAAGCAATGTAGTGCACCATTCCCTAGTAGAAAGTCATAAAGAGCCTCTAATTTTCTTGATCTTGTTCATTCTGACATATGTGGTCTAATGACAACGGAGTCACTTGGTGGAAATCGTTATTTCTTATTATTTATTGATGGTTATAGTCGTATGTGTTAGGTTTATTTCTTAAAGTTGAAGTCATAGGCTTTTGATTACTTCAAAAAATTCAAAGCAATGGTGGAGAATCAAAGTGTCAGGCATATTAAGATGCTACGAACGGATCATGGTGGTGAATTCTTATCCAAAGATTTCAATGGCTTTTGTGATGATCATGGTATCCGTAGGGAGCTTACTGCGCCCTACACACCACAACAAAATGGCATTGATGAGCGCAAAAATAGGACGATAGTAGAGATGGCTAGAAGTATGCTTCAGGAAAAAGGGTTACCAAATAAATTATGGGGACAAGTGGTAGCAACAACGGTATATATTTTAAATATTTCATCAACAAGAGCTGTCGCAAATCAAACCCCATTTGAAGCATGAAGAGGTAAAAAATCTTGAGTAAGGCACTTAAGAATATTTGGTTGTTTAGCCTTGCTTTGGTTCCTAGTAATTTACGTCACAAACTAGATAGCAAGTCAGAAAAATGTATATTTGTTGGTTATAGCATTGAATCCAAAGCGTACAAGTTATAAAACCCCGTAAGTGGTAAGGTCATTATAAGTAGAGATGTTAAGTTTGATGAAGCAGGAAAATGGATGTGGAATTGTGTCAATATGACAGCAGCTCCAACTCCAGTTTGTGAATTTTTTAAGCCAGAACAAATTGTGCAAGCTGACAGTAGCAGTGGCAGTGATACATCTACTCCACCCAACAACCGTTCATCTCCCCAAAACAGCAGCCCACCTAGCGGTGCTCACTCATAACCATCAAGCACCACTAGTAGCACACCTCTAAGAAATTTCCGGTCAATTCAAGATATTTACAGAACATGTAATTTTGCATTATATGTCTTTGATCCTATTACATATGAAGAGGCGGCTAAAAGTGAAGTGTGGTTAGATGCTATGAAGGAAGAGATATCAGCTATAGAGAATGAAACGTGGGAGTTAGTTGATCCACCTGAAGGCAAAAATTAAACTGGGTTAAAACGGGTATTCCGAACTAAATACAACTCTGATTGGGAGCATTCAAAAGCACAAGGCAAGGTTTATAGCTAAGGTTACTCACAACGACAAGGAGTGGATTTTGACGAGACATTTTTACATGTTGCAAGATTTGAAACAGTGAGAACATTTCTGGTTGTAGCTGCACAGTTTTAATTACCCGTGTACCAATTTGATGTGAAGTCAGCATTTTTAAATAGAGAGCTGAAGGAGGAGGTCTATGTTTCTCAACCAGAGGGTTTTGTTTTGTGGGCATGAAAATATAGTTTATCGATTACACAAAACTCTTTAAGGTTTGAAGCAAGCTCCGCGAGCGTGGTATAGCAAGATTGATACTTTCTTTCTGTCCAACGACTTTAGAGGAAGTGAAAATGAGCCGACTCTTTACTTGAAGCGGGAAGGTAATGATTTTCTTGTAGTATGCTTATATGTTGATGACATGATTTATATCGGTTCAACTCAGTCCGTAGTTGATAAATTTAAAGCTAGCATGATGAAAAAATTTGAGATGAGGGATTTGGGTTTGCTTAAATAGTTTTTGGGTCTTGAGGTAAAACAAAGTGAAAATTGTATTTTTCTGTGTCAAGAGAAGCATGCTACAAATTTGCTTAAAAACTTTCACATGACAAATTGTGAAGCGGCACCTACTCCTATGAATGTCAATGAGAAATTACTACGTCAAGATGGTACTAAACAAGCTGATGGCAAGTTGTACATTCCTTTTCCTATGAGTGTGGTGTCTGGGTATATGCATAATCCCATGAGACAACATTTTGGTGCAGCAAAACGAATACTCCGTTATGTGGCTGGAACGGTCAGTTTTGGAATATGGTATACAAAGATACCAAATTTTAAATTGGTTGGGTTTACTGATAGTGCATGGGTTGGGTGCATAGGTGATAGAAAAAGCACTTCCGGTAACGTTTTTCGTCTAGGTTCAGGAGCAATCACTTGGAGCCCAAAGAAGCAAGAGACTATTGTTTTGTCGTCCTCTGAAACCGAATATACAGCAGCCACGGCAGCAGCACGACAAGCTTTATGGCTTCAGAAATTGTTAGCCGAATTTCATGTTGAGCAAAAGGAAGCTATAGTTATCTTTTGTGATAACATGTCAGCAATAGCCATGGCAAAAATCCAGCATTCCATGGGAGAACCAAGCATATAGATGTGCAATATCATTTCATCCGAAAGTTGGTGGCAAAAGGAAAAACCATGCAGAAGTTTTGTGGCACAAATGAGTAGACGACAGATATCTTCACAAAGTTTCAACTAGGAGTCGGTAATTTGTGTCGCAGGCCAAGCATCAGTTTTTTTTGTCGCGGCTAGGAGTCGGTAATTTGAATCAAGGGGGAGTATTGAATAGTTTGATTCAAAATTAGTTATAATGTATTATAATTATAATTATGTGAGTTGATATGTTTGTTAATGGGTCAAGTACGAGGATGGGCTTATCTAATTTTTTTGGGCTATGTCGGTTTCCTACTATAAAAGAATCTCTTATGTAAATTTTGATTATCATCAGTAAAAAGAAACATTTTCTCTGTCTCTCTACATTATTTGTAGATTTAAAATTGACATATTATTAATTTTTCATATTAAAGTATGAGGATAAAAATTTGAAATGGAAAACTAATCAAAAGAATTCAGTAAAATCATGAAATGTGTATTTTAATAAAGTTTTTACCACAAAACTAATGATTTTAATTTATTAAGTTTCTCAAATAAGTTTACAGATTATTTTTATCACAAAGTTAATAATAACAATTCATAATTTTTTTTATATGAATTAAGTATGTGGTAAGTTTTTTTAATACGAAACTAATAATATAAATTTATCAGTTTTTCATATATGAATTTTTAGATTTATACCATTTTTTTATTTTAATTAAAAGTTCATAACTTTGTTAAAAAAAGATTATAATGATTAAAGATTATATCTTAATTACAAGAAACAAATTTAATAAAAATAGAGTTTTGTTTCCTTATTTAATCAGATTCCTTTTGGACAAAAAACTATTGAGAAGTTTTATTCTCTTAGTAAGGGAGATTTTCTTTTATTCCCACTTGTCAATAAATTTAATTCAGTGATTCGTCCTTTGTGTACTGTATGTAGACCTGACAAAATTCACCCGGCCCAAATGACCCCACCCGAATAACATGACCGGCACCCAAATTGAAGACCCAAATATGACCCGAAATCTGAACTGACCCGAACTTATTAACTAGTTGTGTCTATGCATTGTAGTGTCAAGTTGTTATTACTTTACTACTAATGAGTTTATATTAGTCTCTATTCGGGCTTTTGGTCAGGTTATGTGGGTCATGTTTCCAAATTTGGATTACTCGGCCTTTGGTCATGTTATCTGGGCCATATATTAGCCTTTGGAAATGTCCGTCCTAAGAGTCTGGTACCAGATACGGTAAAGATATCGTAGCGCTACCAGGAGGATGTTAGTCTTGCTTTCCAAATTTAAGTGATTCGAGGTTTTCAAATGTCTTAAAATTACTTTATTTTCCGTTGCATATCTGCGTTTAATTATTGCGTATAATTGTGGAGTTCACATGAGAGTGGTGGACATAGAAGAAGTTTGGGATAATATTAATGGCAGGGGTCTTGTGGTGTGAACAGTGAGGTGATCGAGATTAATTTGTTCATTTATTTATTATGAACTTAGTTTTCTAAATTGTTAATTAGAACTTTTGAAATAAGTCAAAGATATCATAAAAGAAAATGCAAAATAATAGTATATAGTATACGTCTTTTTCCACAACTTAATCAAATTACTAATCTTTATGATTTGACAAAACCAACTATATAATTAGTGAATAATACAATCAATAACACGTAACACTTCCAAAAAATCACGCTACATACTTTATCCAATATTTTACGGGTATAATGGTTATCATAAATCACCCACTCATGTTTGATTTCATGAACAACTATAATATGGTAATAACAAGCATTTTCTATTGATATGTATATATGTCAGGATTTGTACATATTAAATACAAACTATAAAAGGGAACAGTTTTTTCAGATTCGCATAAATAAGTTATAATAGGTATAGAATCAACGATTTATATTTTTATTTATTTATTTGATTATACAACCATTTTCATACTTGTTTAGATTGATATTTAAAGGACATTAATTCAGATGAGCAGAAAGAATATAAAAATCTCACATTGTAGAAGTACATATTAGTTTTAAAAATTATTCTCCTTATTTTTATCTTACATAGGAACCTGCATGTAAGAGCTATGAGAAGACAAAACCTTGAATGTTTGCAACGATGGAGAGGTCTATTAGCTTCTCTGATTCTTACCATGTTCTTGCCTTCGTTCGTCCATGCTGGTGTTGGCTCAGCCGCTCGCTATAATGCACCTTATTTACGTAAGCATTAACCACTTACTTTTATATATGATCAAAGGTTGTCAAATTCACATAGAGACTACGAAAATATATACTGAATTCTTAACCTCTTATTTGAAGGTATTACATTCAATATTTCTGTCACATGAATTTTCCTGTAACTTCTCCATATAAATGAGATAAGTAGAAATAATAATTGGATATATACAAGTTAGACAATGATATGTAAGATTAAAACTTTAAAAGGGTCGAAAATAGAAGACGTTCGTATATTTAATAGACTTTTTTTTTGGTAAAATTAAGCGCAACACCAATTCTATCGAGAAAGATAAAGATATAGAACATTAAATATAGAAAGGAGGAAAGAATAAGCCCAAAACCAAAGAATGAAAAGAGAAACAAAGCACACGTACGATTTTAAAAAAGGTTATCATTGCAGTGATGGTGGTATAACAGGTATCGACTTGTGCAATTTTGGTAATAATTGACTTACATTTTATTAAAAAGTTAATACAACTTTAGTATATTACACAATTTTGGATACATAGCTGACTGTTATAGAATACATCATCGATGAATGGGTAACCTTACCAGCATCTTTGAATAATATGATATTTAAACTTGTACTTTCTCTATTCCACTTTTATTGTGTCATTTTTATTTTGAAAAGGATTTAATAAATAGAGATAAAATAACAACCTTACCCTGTCAATTAAAAAAATGGGGACAACGTCATATTGATGTAGGTAGTGGTAATTAAAAATTTAAGAGCAATATTGTAATTCACTTATTTACAATAATAAATTTAGAAAGTGGAAATTAATTTAAAATAAATGTTGAGGGAACAGAAGACGATAAAAGTGAAATGGAGGGAGTACTATTTTCCAATAGTACTAATGCTTGATCTAAGAAAGTCATGGTTTCAATATCAATTTGAGTTATAATGCTACCCACCTATAGTAGATAGATCACTAATGATTGACCTCTTAGAGTGATATATTGCATAATAATGTAGATGTATAATTATAGGCATGAAGTTTTAACCACATGTCACATCAAATTTGGATAATAAAAAGATTCTAAGAAAAAATTCTAATGTCGAAAATAATGTCTAATATTCTTTAATTTACCTATTTATAACTCAATAAAATAACCTACATAATAATTTACATTTGTGGCGTATGATTAGCATCAGCATGTTACGGGAATGATGAGTCAGCGTTTCCGGCGAATAGGTTGTTTGCAGCTGCAGGAGAAGGAATATGGGATAACGATGCAGCATGTGGAAGACAATATTTAGTCATGTGTATAAACACACCTCCTCATAGTAAATGTCTTTCGGAAATTATCCAGGTCAAGGTGGTTGATCGAGCAACCACTATAAAGTCACGTGCCTCAAGTGGTGGTGCCACTCTCGTTCTTTCGGTGGATGCATATTCTAAGCTTGTCAACCCTCCTAATGCTACATTCATAAACATTTCATTTCGCGAGTAAGTTTCCTTAATTTCTAACTGTTAAAAAAATGAGAGTAATTTCTTATTAAACTAATTGAGTAGTTTGAAAAATAAAGTACTAGTACCTCATACAGCAATTTAATTTTGAAATTATCTTCCAAGGCTTTGTAAATTTAAAAAATATATACATAAAAAAATATCAATATTTAAATTGTTTTCTTGAATTTTTTATAAACTAAAATAAGATATCCATGAAAGTTTGAAAAAAAAACAATTGCAATTATTGTAATACTAAGTATCTTAGGTGTCGTTTGGTTGTCATGGCGTAATTAATCTCCCATCAGTTTCAAAAATACATAAATTGGAGAATTCATGTGAATTGCTTAAAAGTCGTTTGGTTGACATACATGAGTAAATTGAACACAGAAGTATCCAAATTCCTAGAGGGGCTTGGTAAGTTGACAATTCCCGAGTAAAAGTAATCACGAGATTTTGGGCAACCAAACAACTCACTTTTATTCAATTCATGAGATTTTCCAATTCACCCACATTTACAGAGGCAATCAAATGATGTCTTAGTTCTTTTATAAAGTATGACCAGCATAACAAAAATTCTTATAATTGATGATGGATAAGAAGAGTTTGTTTTATTGAAGAGTACTATTATGCATTATATTTCAATGTACAAACTTCTTATTTGTATATTCCCTTTTCATTGTGTCTAATAAGTTCTTTGTTATTACTATATTTTTCTTTATATAGGGTGCCGTGATGTGTAGAAGCCAATAAAATGGTATCTGACATGGAGGTATGACGTGATACGCATAATGAGATGTGATGAATTCATGACACCACTATTAAAAGATTCTTATTATGTAAATGGGTTTCAGTTATGTGGACTTACATGGATGAATTGTGTAAAATTCGCATATGTAAAATATAGTCACATATTAATAATCGATCTTTGTAATTGTTATTATTATTTGTTATGAGATCAAATTTAAAACAATTCTATTTTTTGGTCTTCTACTTAGTAATTTTGATACTTTTCAGTTTTATATAGAACAAGTATTGCACATTTTTTTTTCTTAAAAGAAATATGGTTTAGTTTTTTTAAAAGAAAGAAAGTCATGATGGCACAAATAATCGTCATCACAAAGTTTGAGTAGTCACCTTTTATAAGAAACGAAAGAGGGTTAATAACAGTCTTTTAAAAAAAAAAAAATTGTTGAGCATGCTAAAAAAATGTATAATTAACATAATACAAAGTTAGAAATAGGTGGCTGAAATTGTTGGACATGGACTAGAACTCTGATTCTAAGGTTGTCCTTGGGTCAATGCTGATGTTTTTTAAACTCATAGAGGCTGAACAGAAGGAGGCATATGACCTGAGTTGGGATTGGACTAGATATGCGCGTTTGTATGTTCTATGCCTTTATGCTATGTTGCCATGGCATGAGGGTAAATTCGAACAGGACAATTCTCTCTTGCATTGTGATTTTTCACTATGCTTTTGTATATCTCTTTTGATTTAATATATATCTTTACATTTTAGGGAAAAAAAAGTCAGAAATACGTATTTAACATTCTCGTTTTGAAGATTATACAAAATTTTAAATAAGATATACATAACATGCTCTACACTTGCCCACTCTAACTAAGATACTCATAAGAGTTCAAGGAGCTAGTATACCCATAATATTGTTAACCTCCCATAACATTGTTAACCGAATGATTTTACGTGGCTCTCTACGATGTTTCACAAGGAGGTGCTCGTAGTACGAGTCCTAAATGGTTAGGATACATGGTGTATTATCGGTCCTATATGGTCATACACTTGATGGATAAAGGTGAAAATTAATTAATATGACTAATTAAATATTAGAGACTTTGAGTCTTTTTAGAAAAGGTCCATTGGTTTCCTAATTATAGACCAAATTTATAATTCTTTGTCAAACACTTACATATGTAGGTTAATGGTAAAATGATCGCTAACATCTGTCATGGTACTTATATTTAAAACTCTCGTCAAAGACTTGATGAGATATGACTCAAATGTGTTAAATGACGTTAAATCCACTCGTGGTCCATGTAGTACAGGAAATATATATCTCTATTCATTTGGTAAAACTTAGTTTTGACCCATTAATTCACGTTTTTATTTAATAAATTAAACCTATCTCTCTTCCCTCTATTTTACACCTAAATCCCATCCCCAACTTCTATGCAACCCTCCACATTCACCTCGTCCCTCGTTCTCCCTTACAATCCCTCGTCCTAACCACGGCCATGCAAATCTGACTCGCATTAATATGTCCTAAACCAAGTCAAACATCACCCTTCATTCTTTCACCTCTCCTCTTTCATACATACCCATGAACCAAGCAACCTAAATCAGTCGACCCAACTTCTACCTCCTCACCTCGCACAACCTTGTCCTCATCAAGCCCACCGCCCATAACCGAATAGAAAAATCTAGAATGCAAAGAGAGAAGAGAAGGGGCGGACACTCGCATATCAAATATGAAGAGCAGATGTCTTTGTTTATAGCGAAATAGGGGAAGAAACGGATCGAATTAAGAGGCGCAACATGTGCTGCTTTTATTCCAAGTGTTTGAAAACATTCTTTGACTTCGCATGGGATTCATGATTTAATGAAAGGGATAAACTTCTATATTTTTGGATAGATTTTAGGTTTCGAATCAAATTCTAACACAATAAAATATCTTTTGACGATTTCCGGAATATCCCGCCTCGGAACGAGACGGTTTCTGAAGTTGGGACGGTTTTGCCTCCAGACTCCTAATTGACTCTAATTACTGTCAAAACGACCGCGATAACACCTAGATCACAATTAAGAGGTTGACACAATTGTTTGAGTTACCATTTAATTGCCAATTTACGAAACGTCATAAAATCGCAACATGTGCTAAACATGCGGTTCGATCATCATCGGGTGGCTTTTGGGAGGCACAGACACGGTGTAACATCCCCATACACCAAGTTGCCTTACCAAGACTACCCTAGAACATGGAGATACAATCATCTCGGTTACCCGAGGCATAGTAATCAAAGTAGACCATAAAGAAACGTACTTTAAGTAATTTAAGTTAAATGTGCGTACATCAAAACCAACTGAAATATACAATACAATGTCTCAAAACCAAAATCCAACTAAAACAAAAAGTGTGATGACAAAACAACGGAAGACTACGACTCTGACACGTGGTGACTCCATCCCCAGCTAGATCCCGCGCATATGCAAGATCTACCTGCTAAACAACTGCTCACCATCCCCGAATGGATCACCACAGTTTTCAAAACATTTAAGCGGGGTTAGTTACTGCATAAACAAGATAAGCCAATACAACAGTCAATTACACAATCACATTCCTCCAACTACGTCACATCACCAAACATCTGACTAGACACTAAAGTGCGTAACCCTGCCAGAATATCCATCGCAACAGATATTCAACACCGCCAGTGGGGACCGCAGCCGTACCACCTAAGCCCCGCTCAAAACCATAGAGCGAATAACCCATGTCCATTAATGTGCACATCCCCCATGTGACGGGAACCACAAGGGGCGAATCAAGGGCGTGAAGCCACTCCCACAAGTGACTCCACTCAGTCGAGGGTGCACCTCGTGAACCACAGACATACAACAACAAACCACAACACCAATGTAAACAATGCAAATATCAATTAACAATACAACCAACATGCCAATCAATCAATCAAACCAACTTATAATATTTACATAGTCAACTGAGTAGGGAAACCCTACTTGAGGCAAAATCACCAACAATCAACCAAATGCAGCGGATCAAAAACCTTCCTCTACGAAATCACCTCCTATAATCAATTAATCACATAATCACAATCTATCGCATAAACAATCCCAAAAACCCCCATATCACCCAATTAGGGTTTTAAACAACATTAACTATCTGACATAAAATAATATAAAGATCTTACCCACAAGACGACGATCACAAAGATGTGATGAACTCCAAAATCCAACAACCCTAGCCCTTGATTTGATAGCAAAGAGTGAAGAGGAGAACATCGTTGTTTTTCTTCTTTGTAAAAGTTTAGAGAAATAAAGGTAAAAATAAAAAGGAAGTGACGAATAACTTTAAATCCCTCTTCACGCATTACTATCAAACCCGGCCGAAAAACCGTAAAACCCGACTTACTCGATCGAGTAACTAACGTACTCGATCGAGTACCCGCTATTCGATCGAGTTGCCCTTGCTCGATCGAGTACCCATCAGGCAGAACGTACTCCGAATGCAAACTGACTTACTCGATAGAGTAAGTCTTACTCGATAGAGTACCCACTAGCTCAAATATCTGAGGTATTATACACAGTGTCTACACACACTCATAAATCATAATTAATGTAACACCCCCAGGAGGCCAGGAGATTAGGAGGAAAGTTGTCCCACACCGGGAAAATAAGGAGCTTATGAGATGTTTATAAAGGATTCTACCCACCACTTAGTAACAAGGCCTTGTTCTTTTGGGCTTAAGTGAGGACAAATAATAGGCCCAAAGATACACATCCCATCTTATTGGGGTTGTGTTACGACGATGGTGGGTCAGGTTGTTATAATAATACGGAGAAATTCAATATAAGGCCCACAAAATCAATACTCTCACAAATCGTGTCAAATATATTATCCTCATTCCAAAATCAAACCACACATAAATCGTTCTAATTTTCATATATGCACATAAGAGGCATTAATTTATCACAAAGTCGAAATTCATCATTCATAGTCAAAATCCAAATAGGTTTGAGGGTCCCAAAATCAAATAAGTTTTCTTTACTCTTTTTATTTTATTCTTTTCTCTTTTCTCTGTTTTTTATATTGTTTGTATAATTGTATATGAACTAACTTGTTTTATTGTACATGTAAATAGTGTGTATAGTAGTATAAAATTGTTTAATAACCTTTTATCTTAATTTCGTCAAATATATAATATTACAAAATGAATATAGAGGTTGTCAGTTTAATGGGCGGTTTGGGTGCCAAATTCCTTCCCTGACTGTAGCCTTACCTCTGAATCCATAATGTTTGGTTTAGACCGAAGTGACGAATCAGTCCCTATATTAGGGATCAAAAAGGTTTTTCGTTATTCTTTTCAGAACCTTATTTTTGTATATTTTTTATAAAACCTACTAGTAACTCCTATTATTATTTCAAATCAATATTTTTTATCATGTGATCTCACACTCTTACCTTAACTAAACTCTACTCCTCCTAAATTCACACACGCAACTTTTCCCTTACAAAGCCTAACTGCCTACACCATCCCTTTGCCCAAGCTACACCTCCCTTCATCAACTCCTATATATATACCGCACTCCCTCCACCATTTCAAACCCTTAACATCCCTCACACTCGGCCTTTACCTACACGGAAAAAAAAACCTAACAAAATACCCCTAAAAAACTTAAGCAAACACAACATCCTCACCTCACCGTAACCAACCACGAATAACATCCTTCCCTACCTCATCGACCTATCCTAATCTCCTCAATCATTGCATCACTGGTGACCATCATCTTCCCCTATCACTTCCCTTCACACCCACTACCAAGTTCAGCCGCAACAACTACCATAAAGTCAGCCCTTCGAAATAGCCTCAAAACACCCCAGAAACAACTAAATCCTCCTAATAATTTGCTTACTTCTAATGTTGTTAACACTAAAGGTCATGAAGATTCCTGTAAATTTTTGTTGTTTCATACTCAGATGGGATAATCTCTCTACATGCTGTAAAATATGTAACTGATTTGTTGATAAAAAATAATAATAATTCACATGATATCAATGTGAAGTTTTTGATTTCGCAAAACATCAGAAACTCTCTTTCCCTAAAAGTTTTTCTACATCAATACTCCCATTTGATCTTATTTATGTAGATTTTTGGGGGCCATACATGGTCAACTCTATTCTAAGAGCATCTTAATTTTTTTTAATGTGGTTATTGATGATGTCACAAAATACTTTTAAAGGACAAAGTGCAAGTTCATTCTTTAGTTTCTGGTTTCTTGAGCTATGTGAGTACTCGATTTAATATTAAGGTGAAAACCCTTAAAAGTGATAATGGGACTGAGATATTCCAACAAGAATGCTCAACACTTTTTGACTATAAAGGTATCCTACATAAGAAAAGTATAGCTAGCAACCCACAACAAAGTAGTCATGTTTAAAGGAAACGTTCAAGTCTTCTTAAAACCGCTTAAGCTCTTAGGTTTTAGCCTAATCTTCCAAAGAGATTTTTGGGAGAACTGTTCTAGCTCCAACTCATTCAGTCAATTATATGCCTAGCTTTGTCTTTAAATGGAAGACTCCCTATGAAGTTTTATTTAGAACTGCACCAGATTATTCATATCTCAGAATAATAGTTTGTCTTTGCTACATTGCCCATGAATTAAGAGATAAGTTTTAACCTAGGGTAAGGAAGTGTGTTCTTCTAGGATATCCTTTTAGCCAAAGGGGTTACAAATTTTTTATCTAACTCGACAAAAAAATTATC
This sequence comes from Silene latifolia, assembly GCF_048544455.1. Lineage (NCBI taxonomy): Eukaryota > Viridiplantae > Streptophyta > Magnoliopsida > Caryophyllales > Caryophyllaceae > Silene > Silene latifolia. Next base: position 32,240,201 of record NC_133526.1, on the reverse strand, counting down.
CCTAGTAGAGATGTTCTATTCAGACATTAAATATTTCCTTATAAGGATGATACAGATGCAATTTTAAGAGATGATCTCATTCATGCACATTTATATGACTCACCTATTGGGCGTATAAATAACAATGTTTGAACTAATTTATCAATAACCATTTCAACTGGCATAATATTTTTTTTTCAGAATGATGATGATGATGATGATGATGATGATAATAATAATAATATCGGAAATTTCTCATGGTACCCCTTAATTTTGTCAGAATTTACATGGTACCCCTACTTTTAAGAATCTGCCTATGGTACCCTTGAGGATCCATTTTTGTTCCCATTGTACCCCCTAAGGAAATGGTCGTTAAATGGACTTTAAGTTTTGAGGATGTGGCAATAAATTAGTAATTAAAAATTACAAAAATTTCTCATGGTACCCCTTTATTTTGTTAGATTTCTCATGGTACCCTTGATTTCCATTTTTATTTCATACTCTTAAAAGTATGGGTACCATGGAAAATAATAATAATAATAATAATAATAATAATAATAATAATAATAATAATAATAATAATAATAATAATAATAATAATCTTATTTATTAAAGGAACAACCACAGAGCTGAGGTGTCACTCTGTGGTTGAAAGTCAACTTTTCAAAGTTCAATTTTTTTTGCTCAATTTATGGAACCCACATTCTATCATGGATTTAATTTGCTGCACTTAAAACAAATTGCGTACCTCATTATTAAACACAAATTTGCGTACCAAAATAAATAAATTATAATACATATTTAGAAATTTAATTAATATACAAATTGATTGAATAATCATAAATAATAAAATTTACAAATTTAATACTCTCTCCTATTCTACATAAACTTCCCTCTTTCCTTTTTCATCTACTCACAATACCTTCCCTATTTCGTTATTTAGAAAAAATTTATACTTATTTTAATCACTTTACCCCACAACAATACCCCACCCCACCCCACAAAAATACTTATTTTAATCAAGTTACCCCACAATAATACTTATTTTAATCACTTCACCCACAATAATACCCACAATACATTCCCTCTCTCCAATTATCAAACTCCACTACAATACTTTACCTTATTTTAATCCCCTCCTTAATTCTAGTGCCCCCATGAATAGAGAGGTTTATGTAGAATAGGAGGGAGTATAATTGATTGAAGAATCATAAATAATAAAATTTATATAATTGATTGAATAATCATATAACAACCGACATTTGAATTTAAAACCTATATTATTTTTAAACTTAATTTTCATAAAAAAGAAGAAGAAAAGAAAAAAAATAGGCAGACTTAAATCTTTATGTAGTGAGTAGATGTACAAACTTCAAGCTTTCAACATCGAAAGTAAACGATTTTCCGCACGAAATCGCTTCAGAACAAAGTTTTATGGTGATAAATGGAATTAGGGTTAAACTGGAATGAAAGAAGGGGATAAATAAAAGAGGCGACGGCTGAAGCTAAGGGAGGTGGAAGATGGAGGAGAATATGAATGGATAAAGTCGGGGAGATTAGGAAGATATATCTGGAGGTGGATGAGGCGAAGGTGAGTATATAATTAGGGTTAAAGTGAACATTGAATATACGAGATTACGAGGTCAATAGTTTGGGTTGAAGGTCTTAAGTTGGCCGAGTGTGTTGGAGTTCATTTAAGATATAATGTACCTTTGTTTTAATCTGTCCATGTACTCTCTCCTATTCACTAACATCTTCCACATTTCTTAAATTGAAAAATTCACAAAGATCTTTCACTTTTCTTAGTTGTCTATCATTTGTGGTTAATATAACATGTAACCCCACACTCTCTCCCCTACTTTTATTTTCCTCCACATATTACCACTCCACTAAATATTGATCCAAAACCAATGTGGAAGATCATATAGAATAGGAGGGGGTACAACTTTTTATTAATTTGGTATATTCTATCTTTGTTTTAGAGGTGTTTAAATGCGGGCTTGAATCGGATATAGGCCGGATTTATGTTTGATTTTTGACCCATGGACAAGCGAGTTAACGGGTTTGGAACTGGTTAATGAGCTGGGCCTTTATATTTTTTTCTTAAAATGCCTTGCCCATACCCGCTTATGTAGCAGGCGGGATGAGCCAGGTTCAATGGACGAAACGACTCATGAACAACTCTACTTTGTCTTAACATTAAAATGGATAAGTTAACATCCAATTGAGCAGGTAAAACAATTTTTTTACTTTTCTCGATGCATTTTCTTTTTGACTTATCTTACTATTTGATCTGTCTTAACTCTTATGCTAAAGACAGATACTCTTAAACAAGAATTTGTGAGCTATAATTGTGCAGATACAATAATCCATCGCAACATTTATCTTCTACAACAACACAAGATTAACTATATAACAATCATGTCCCATTAGACCTATTAAAAGGGCCGGGTTAGAATTTGGTTAAATAAAATACGGATTGGATTATACGGGTCACATACTCACAGGTCATATTAAGGTTAGAATATTTTATTAAAAAAAAAAAACTATGTTCGCCGTCTTTTACTTATTCCATTTTCTTAGGCGAAAAACTAAGAATGTATATATTTTTTTTAAAATTAATCATATTCAATATTAATATCGTATTTATATTTATTTACTTAGCCTACTTCTATTCAGGGGCGGACGCAGGAATTCATCGAAAGGGAGGCACAAATTTTTTTTCGATACATTATTTTTTATTTTAAACCGCGTTTTTTTATTACGGATTTTTTTTCCTCCCAAAAAATAGAAAAATAACTAATTTAATAATTATTTAGTTTAAAAATTAGTATTTTATTTTGAATTTTTTTCTGAAATATTTAAATTTGAAAAAAATGTATTTTGTAATTTAGTAATGAATAATATCTCCTATGATAAGATATATTATATTCTAATAGTTAAATAAACACTAAATACAAATGGTTTAATGGTAGAGAAGATGGTAGGTAATCTTGAGGTCAAGGGTTCAAACCCTAGGAGGAACAATTTTTACAATGGGCTTTGAAATATATTACACAGTTTAACAAAAACTTAAAGCACTAAGAATCGAACCTGGGACCTTTCAACCGTCAACTAAAGAGCTTACCAACTGAACCACATAAATCTATTGCTTACTTCTATTAGTTATAAAAAAATCCGCCCATGCTTCTATTTATGCGTTTATGAAAAAAATTATTTTATGGACCAATAACAACATTTCGGGCATGGTTTTTTTTTAATCATAGCAATGTTTATGGACGTTTAAACACGTCACTCGAACTAATTTCCATCACATTCACTTGTGATTGCATATCGTCTTTAATGGCCTATTACATTACAAATACAAATGAAAGTTCGAGATAGTAATTTGTCAATTATTTTTACTTTTTGTTCAAATAGTGTGAATATGATTACTATTCATGCAACTTTTTATTTTATTTTAATGAGATTTATGAAGTATGTAACATTATCGTTTAGTTTTTGTTATTATATATTTATATGATAATTTCATGGGTGAGAATATTTAACAGTTTGAATTATCTCAATTAAAACGTGCACGGGTCAAAATTTCATTTTGGCCCGTTTCACTAATTTAAAAATTTATACTAAAATATACGCCAAAATTCTCACTTTAAATAAGCACGGGTCAAAATTTTCATTTTGTTTTGTACATAGATTTCAATAATGAAAAGGGGTCTAACAATTTGAAGAAGCCTGCAACTATTCAAACTTATCAAACCTGTGCAATTTCAATAATTTTATGTTAATTTCATCCAAATAATTTTGTTTCATTTTATAGAAGTCGGGCTTTTTTAAGTACCTGAGTAACAAGTCAGAGTAGAAGTTCAAATTTAGCTAACAAAAGAACATATCATATTACAACAAGTCCTCAGCTAATTTACCCTAACGTATCATTTATGATAATTACAAGTACTGAGCTAATTGACCCTAACGTGTCATTTATGCTAATTGCAAAACGAAATTTATAATCCTTATCTAAGATTTTAAACATGACTCTTTATAACTCAATTATTACATTTAGAGATCAAAATTGTAAAACAAAAGTAGGGTGATATTACTGCTTTACTTTAAAATTTTATTTCTAAAGATAATTATTAAATTCAAAAGGAGATAATTAATTAATACAATATACAATTTCATCTTAAAACTTTTTCTTATAGTAACAATTTCTTAAAGAGCATACCCGTGCAATTTGCACGGGTTTAAGACTAGTAATAATAATAGTAATAATAATAATAATAATACCTTACTCCCAAATGCATGCTGAAAGTGGATATTAGCAAGGTTTTTGACTCCATTCAGTGGCCATTTCTCCATAACATGCTTGTTGTCCTGAATTTCCCTGACACTTTAATTAAATGGATTATGGGGTGAGTTACTGGTGCTTGGTACTCCCTTAAAGTTAATGGTTCTAATCATGGGTTTTTTAAGAGAATGAGTGGGGTCACCCCTTCTCTTTGTACTTAGCATGAAAATCATTTCTATGCTTCTCCGAGCTATGTGCACTGTCCCTAATGTCTCTTATCACCCTAAGTGTGTGAAGCTTGGCCTTACCCACCTCATCTTTGCAGATGACCTCATGATTTTTACTAGGGGTGACCTGCCTTCAGTTTAGAAAGCTACTGATACTCTGAGCTTGTTTGCCAGTAGGTCAGGACTGCAAGTTAATATTGATAAATCTAAGGCTTACTTTGATGGAGTAACACCTGAATTGAAATAAGTTATCCTCACTGCCATTGGCATGCATGAAGGTTCCTTTCCATTCAGATACCTTGGTCTTCCCATTCATCCAGCTAGGCTCACAAGCAACAAGTATGATCTCATCATCCAGAAAGTACAACATCTAGTTCAGAGTTGTGCGGTCAAATTCCTTTCTTATGCAGGAAAAATTCAAGTCCTAAATTCTATGGTCTTTGGTATGGAAAATTTCTGGTACAACAGCCTCCTCTTGCCTAAAAACAGTTGTAACATTATTGGCAAGTTTTGCAAGCAACTCTTTTGGGGATACAAGGAAGGGCAAAGGAAAATGGTCTTCAAAAGCTGGACTAGCATCTGCAATCCTTGGTCTGAAGGTGGTTTTCATATTAAAATTCTTCTTGTCTGGAATCAGGCAAGCATGCTTAAGTGGTTATGGCATCTGGCTCATGGTTCAGGATCTATATGGACAGCTTGGACTCGAGAATATTATTTGCACTCCACCTCAATATGGGATCTGCAGATACACGAGCACCATTCAGAGAGCCTTAGGAGTATTTTCATTTCTAGAGTCATCTTTATTTCTCACTGTGGCATTGTGCGGGATGCTATGGATATACTAGATAAATGCAATGTCAAAGGAAACTTTTCTGTTGCTAAGGCATACCATCTCCTAAGGCCTAAGTTCCCTACTCAGGCTTGCTAAAGAGTAGTTCATGGAGCATAGAGTTATACTGATGTTGGCTTTGCAAAGAAAACTTGCAACTATTGACCAAATTTGCAGAAGGGGAATTAGCCTTGCTAATAGATGCTGCTTATGTAAATAAGAAGCTGAAACAACTCGTCACCTCTTTTTCTTCTGCAGCTATTCCCAGGCTGTCTTATCATCTATTCTTACTTGGATGGGTATCAGACTTTAGGACTTGGAACTGAGGAGTATCCTCCTTTGGTCACATAGGAGGAAGCCTAAGCACCATTGGAGGAACAAATGGTTTAGGTCCTCTCTTGCCACTGTCACCTATCACCTATGGATGGAAAGGAACTGTAGATTGTTTGAAGGCAAGGAAAAACCCTCCCAATGACTTATCAAGGACATTCAGCTTTGTGTCAGTACTATACTTTTACACAAATCCCTTGCTATTGTACATGATGAGGTACTAGAGGCTTTAAATGCCTAGACACTTTAGATGTACTAAGGTTGTTTAGAGGCTATCTTGTAAGAAAACTCATGTAATCCGATTTGGAATATATGAAAATATCTTTCTTGCAAAAAATAAAATAAAAAAATTAATAATAATAATAATAATAATATGGGGATTTGTGCGCGGTAGCGGGTTATGGTTTCCTACCTTTTTCTTTCTCTTCACTTGGGGAGCTGGGTTCGGACGCTGTTGCCTTGCTCAAGCGGATCCAGAAATTCTCGATATCTCAGGATGCGGGGGCTCGGGTAGCCGCTTACATTTTTACTAGACTTAGCTTTGCTATTGCTAAGGGTGTGGGAGCTCAGATTGTCTCTCGGCTACCCACCAATTTCATGTAAACCTTTGGTTATTTTTATTTTAATGAAAGCTGCGCGCATCTTATAATAAAAATAATAATAATAATAATAATAATAATAATAATAATAATAATAATAATAATAATAATAATAATAATAATAATAATAATAATAATAATAATAATAATAATAATAATAATAATAATAAGGGAAATGATAAATATAACCATTAGGGCCAGGGGCGTCTTAAAGTAAATGGAGACCCGGTGCACCATAAAAATATGAGGCTCTAAATATGAATGTATAAGTGTACTATACGTTGAGATTTGTATTGAATTTTATCAGTAAAGTTTATAAATTCAGTGGCCAAAACTGGAGGCCCGATTCCACCGCCCGTTGTCCCCCGGGGTATTAAACACCCCTGCTTAGGGCTAGGTGCGGACCCACCCTTAGCTTTGGTGTGGCACTTGCTACACCAAAAGCTGAAGAAAGCGTGATTTTTTCCTTCACAAATTAAAGCATGAGATTGCATTTAATTATATTAACCTCTCTCTTGCATGAGATTTTCAATAACGTTAGTATAATGTAATTAATTGTTAATGTAATTTAACTAAAAAAAAAATTGTTAATGTAATTATTACTTATATTTCCAGGACTTTAATACTCTTTTTTCCAAGTAATTTTTCTTTTTCCCTCTTGAGTCCTAAATTGGGTTTACTACTCTGAAATCTGAATAACCTTAAGTTTTCATTTCATTGTATAAGGAATTAAGCAGTACTCCCCTTCGTTCCATTCAATAATTTACGTTTGCTTTATTTTTCCTTCACAAATTAAAGCAAATATAAACTATTTATTAGGACAAATGGAGTACTAGTATTTATCAAATGTAAATATTCAGTGACAAAAGGCTATACTTTCTAAAAAAAAATATAAGACATGCTCTCTTAATTAGATCTCGTTCAAACTATAATCTCATTACTAATATTCAATCTAATCTAATGGGTTTTCTCTATATCAAATGTCCATTACTAGTTACTCCACTTAGCTGGGAATGTCATGGTTATGATTTTACATATTGTAGTAGACTAGTAGCTAGCCATAAGTGGCAAATTGTTTACACTATGTACTCCCTCCTATTCTAAATAACTCTCCCTATTTCCTTTTTCGTCTATTCACAATACTCTCTCCATTTCCTTATTTGGTAAACTTTTATACTTATTTTAATCACCCCACCCCACAACAATACCCCACAATACTCATATTTTATCACCTTACCCTACAACAATACTTATTTTAGTCACCTTACCCCACAACAATACTTATTTTAATCACATAATATCTTCTCTCTCTCCAATCTCCTACCCCACTACATTACTTTACCATATAATACTCTCCTCCCTTAATTCTCATGCCCTTCATAAAAGGGGAGGGTTATTAAGAATATGAGGGAGTATAATTTACATAATTCACTAATTTTTTGCTACACCAACTAAAAAATCCTAACCAAGTGGTGTTAGTCCAGTGCTAGCCGGATTAAACCTTGAACCTTGTAGAAATGCAGGAGTTGAGAGGTCCCGAGTTCGACTACCAGCTGTGGCGATGATCACTGCAGCCCCTGAAGAGGGTGGCTTACATGGTCCATGTGGTGGTGCGGGAATGCATGGGCACGGGGGGATTCAACCCCTCTCATCATCAAAAAAAAAAAAAAACTTGGTCCGCCCCTGCTTAGGGCTGTATTGAAGAAGTTAAAAGAGGAAACAAATACTTAGTATATGAATTAATTACATTGGTGAATGTGTAACTTGTTCTTCATTTCAAAATTAATACGGAGTACCAAATTTGAAAGGTATTTAATGTTTAAATACAACCCTAAAGAATGTATTTCAATACTCTAATAATAAGAATAATAAGAATAATAATTAATAAGAATACTAATGTTTTTTTTCCAATAAATGCTTGTTCCTCTGGTCTTTTATTTTCTAATCAAAACCGTCGAAATTCCACCTTTTTCCTGGATACATCCTTACATAAATACATAGCTGCAAACATAACGATGTCATTGTAAGAGGATCTGTTAGGTATAGACTAATAATCAAAATGAGGAGTTTATAAAAAAAAGTCGAGCTCCTTTACACACTCATCTTATTTTGGCTTTTATTCTGTTTATTTCCTAACCTTAAAATCTAGAACAGGTCTCCGTTAAGACGAACTTATCTTAAGACCAGGAAATGTCAACATTGTTTAATACAAAGTAATTATTTAATGATAAAAACGTGTTTTCTCACAATGACATTGTTGTGTTTCCAGGACTGTGTAAGGATGCATCTAGCGATGTATAAAAATATCCTACGTATTTTTATTATTATTATTATTATTAGTCTATAATCTATATATCTATATAAAAGAGAGTTTTTTCGAGCGATTCTAGAGCGTCCACATCATCAAAAATTAATTTAGGAAAGTTTCGTAAATAATATTTTTCACATAAAAAATAAAGTAGAGAATCTTTTAATTATTATAATATCTATATTTCCTATTTTATATTCATGAGAAGTTTCTAATTTTTATATAAAAACTTTGACATTTCATCTGACAAAAAAATGTTGTTATAAAAATTATGAAAATAATATAATTAAATTTGTGGTAAAAAAATGCTTTCATTAGAGTATAGATTTAATATGATTTGCACATACGAGTATTAAAGATGGTGTACTTCTTTTAATATGTTATATGTCCCACATTGAAAAACAATGTCAGTGTGGTGATAATAATACGTATAAATTATATAATTGTCCCATATCGAAAGATTAACATAAGGTGGGTGATCCTATGATTATAAATAGAAGTCATCATTGGAACCTATATACCAACCAAAAACCTTTTGAATCTCTTAAGTATTGTTTTGGAGAACTCTTAAGAGTTTATATCATTATCTTCACAGTATGATATATACATATTTTTTCTATATTATGTATTATATTCAAGTGATGTTTATAATCTTTATATAAAAACTTATGCATCTCATTTGTCAAAAAAGTATTATAAAAAAAAAACGTGCGAATATTAATAAATACTACTCCCTCCATTCAAGACCAAATACAACATTTTCATTTACACACTTGCCAAGACACAAATTACAACGTAAATATCTTTAAGTTTACATTATAAAAAATTTAAAGTTTGATATTCTCATTGTACTTTATAGGTGAATCAAATAAGATCTCACATGACCATATTTTGTCTTACATATTGCAAGGAATCGTAAAGATTCTATTCGTTCATGAATAGTGTAAAAAAAGGAATGTTGTATTTGGTCTTGAATCGAGGGAGTATAGTATTTGGTCATTATTATTAACCTGGGTTAGATGTCGAATTATGTGCAAAAAAGATGGTGTATTTCTAAGTATGTTATTTGTCCCACATTGAAAAATATGTTGGTGTGGTGAATATATTACGTATAAATAATAGAATTGTCCACATCGAAAGTTTAGCATAAGGTGGGTGATCATATGATTATAAATAGAAGGCATCCTTAGAACCTAAATACCAACCCAAAACCTTCCGAGTCTCTTAAGCATTGTCTTGGAGAGCTCTTAAGAGTTTATATCATTAACTCCACGATATGATATATATATTTTTTATATTATGTCCAAGTGATGTTTATAATTTTTATATAAAAACTTATACATTTCATTTAGCAAAAAAGTAACATAATTTTTTTTTTTTTGAAAAATTATATAATTAGATTCGTGGTAAATAAATGTTAGCATTAGAATATAGTATCATATTATTTGCACATATTTTAATTACGATAAGAAGTTAAAAAAATGTATTATACGAATATTAATAAATAGTACTCCTATAGTATTTGCTTATTATTATTATTAAACTGGGTTAGATGTCGAATTATGTGTGAAAAAGATGGTGTATTTCTAAGTATATTGTTTGTCCCACATTGAAAAATAATGTAGGTGTGGTAAATATACTACATATAAATAGTTGAATTGTCCCACATTAGAAGATTATCATGAGGTGAGGTATCACATGATTATAAATATGAGTCATAACTTAGGGGTATCAACCCAAAAATCTTTTGAATCGCTTAAAAATTATCTTCGAGAGTTCTTGTAAGAGTTTGTATTAACGACAAACCTTAGTTACAACAATACCATACAAATATTAATCACGTAGATATTTATAAAAGCGATTATATATTACTATATTAGTGATATTATAATGTTATTTTAAGACAATCGATAGTATAATAACTTTATTTAAGACAAAGTCATAATTAAAAAATAAAATGGGTGCTAAATATACATAAATTTGTTTGTGTCATATAATGATAATCTCTGCACTGAAATAGAAAATTTACTAATTATAATACAATCAAGTTTTGCATAAAAAGATCTTGAATCCACAAACAAATCAATAATGAGCTTTTTTTACTTTGATAAATAGTAGAATTAAATCTTTTTAACTTTCAAATATAGGTAATTATTATGCCTCATTACATTTGAGTAACTAAAATACATCATAATTTTTAACCATTAATCAAAATCGCACCAGGAAAAGGAAATATTTTGCATTTGTTTATACATTCTATTGCTCCCTCAATTACATCTTAAAAGTCATGTTAGGAAAAAAAATATAATTTAAATCATATCATTTGTACATATTTTAATTATGACAAAAAATGGAAAAAGACGTACGAATATAAATAGATAGTATAATATTTTCTCATTATTAAATCGGGTTGGATATCGAAATAGGTGCAAAAAAGATGATGTACTTTTTCGTGTGTTATTTGTCCCACATTGAAAAATAATGTAGGTGTGGTAAATATACTACATATAAATAGTTGAATTGTCCCACGTCAGAAAATTATCATAAGGTGGGGTGATCTTAAAAATTAATTTAGGAAAGTATTATAAATAATATTTTTTTGATGTAAAAAATAAAGTGGAGAATCTTTTAATTATTATAAAATTTATTTCTTATATTATATTCAAGTGATGTTTCTAATTTTTATATAAAAAATATTACATTTCATTTGGCAAAAAAACATCATTAAGAAAAGGGTTTTTTGTTAAAAACTACCTTATATTTAGGGGTATTTGTAAAAATACTACCTTATATTATTTTTTTTGTATTCAACTACCTTTGTTTTCTTTATTTTTGGTTAATAACTACCTATGCTAAGAGTCTAGACATATTTGGTCTATTTTCCGGCTTTAACTTATTTCATATGACTCTTTTATGCTTTAATCTTACTAAGGCCGATTTTAGGAAGTCATGAAGTACTGACGGTTAACTTTAGTAGATGTTTGCAGTTATTATTGAAATGTAAAATTCACTAATTTTGCTTATCTGAAGTTAAATTGTGGTTTGTACGCAGTTGATCATTGTTGTTTGATGTTAACAAAGTCATGTAAGATAGGTTAATGTCACTAAATCGATCAAATCTCGCCATATTTTCAGCGTAGGTAGTTTTTGACCAAAAAATGAGAAAACAAAGGTAGTCTAAAACAAGAAAAATAATATAAGGTAGTTTTTTTACAAATACCCCTAAATATAAGGTAGTTTTTGACAAAAAACCCTTAAGAAAATTATGAAAATAACATAATTTGATTCGTGGTAAAAATGATATCATTAGCGTATAGATTTCATATAATTTGTACATATTTAAAATTGTGTACTTCTTAGTATGTTATATGTCCCACATTGGAAAATAATGTAGGATTATATAAAAATAATAGAATTATTGTCCCACATCGAAAGATTAACATAAGATGTAGTGGTCTTATGATTATAAATATGAGGCATCCTTGGAACTTAGGTATCAACCTAAAATCTTTTGCGTCTCTTAAATAAGATGTTTGGACTTTTGATCATATCTAAATAAATGATTAGAGATAAGATGTAAATATTAAGACCTTATAACCAATTATTTTTTAACTAAGTTAATTACCCCGTTGCAACGCACGGGCATCCAAACTAGTAATATAATAAACTCCTCATATTTTTTCAACAAAACATCTAAAATAAAGAAAAAGAAAATACACCCTGTAGTTGACCGTTAATTTTTACAAAATCTTGATAAATTTAAATCAATAATTTTTTTCTTTAAATCAAATCCTACCCATTAATAATGGAAGGAGGTGGTAATGGAGAGAATTCGTATACGTAGTCGACCAAGTAACTAACGAACAAGAAGGAAAGAAAGAGAAGCCCATCTTTTCTTATACTACTAGATAGTCACGTGGGAGTAGTAAACAAGCATAAAAAGGGTATGTGTTTAATAATTACTCCATAGAAATCTAAAATTAGAAAGTGATAACAAGAAAAGATGAGAAGAGAAGGGAAGACGGGGAAAGCAATAATTGTGGGAGGGAGTATAGCAGGGGTATCGTGTGCACACGCGCTTAGTGGTGTGGGTTGGGAAGTGGTGGTTCTGGAAAAGTCATTTGGGCACACAACTGGTAGCCCAACTGGTGCTGGTCTTGGCTTAGATCCTCTTTCATGTGACATCATCACCTCTTGGCTTGGTGGCTCTGCCCCTCTTCAAAGCCGAACTCTACCACTCTCTGTTGATCAGGTTTCCCACATTTTTTTCATATGAATAGTTGTGTATTATTATAGTTTGCTTATCATGATTCATTGGTTAATATTAATTTAAAAAAAAACGCTAGAAGGAGGGCTTGAACCTCCGACCTTGTGGTTAACAGCCACACGCTCTAACCAACTGAGCTATTCCAGCTTCTTGTCATTTTCTTGTTGTGCTGCTTAGTTCAACCTACGTAATAATGTTGGATGGGATTCACAAATCACAAATACTTGTGAGTTGCATAATCGGCATTACGGTGTCTTAGTACTGCTTGAAAAATTCTAATGCTCCATGTATACTTACAAAAATGTCCTAGGCTTTTCTTTTTGATAGAACCCCCCAACAAGGGTGCAATGCATTACCGTTGGATCAAAGGAATAAGCATCTACAACATTATGTCGAAAATTAGTAAACCAAACACGTCTACCTATTTGGCATGGACTAGCTTGACCTAAATGCTCCCTACTAACAAATGACCATCTAATAACATCGTTACTATGACAAAGGGAATAAATATCATCTAGAATCAAAACGAGATTGCTGCGTTCATGTTTCTGCCTCCGCACATTTAATGACTTATCTTTCGCTGTCCCATTCTCCTAGCTTGTTGCACTCCCATTAGGATCGCCAATGCAAATATTAACCTCTACATTTAGAAATTAATTATTTCCTTCTTAATGTGATTTTACACTATCTTATTAGTTAAATAAAATCTTTGTTCTTGTCAAAAAAATGACACACTGCACAGTCTGCAGCATGACTTAAAATGAGTCGCGGAAAAATAATACATTCAAAATAGTTGTAACAAAACTGAAACTTGAGTTCGACATCAAATCAGCGCTCTTCTTATTTTTTCCGGCTCCCTTTATGTCCCTATTTTGATTAGTTTTTGTTGTTGAAATAGAACCAAGCAACAGACACAGAGAAGAAAACGCATAGGATATTGACAAGAGATGAGGAATTCAACTTCCGGGCAGCACACTGGGCTGATCTTCATGAGCTGCTACTCAACTCATTACCGCCAAATATACTGATGTGGGGCCATCACTTCCTCTCATTCTCCATTGCTGATGATAAGGCCTCAGTCACTGTGAAAGCCAAAGTACTTGAGACAGGCGAAATTGTTGAAATTGTTGGGGATTTGCTTATTGCTGCAGATGGATGCTTGTCTTCAATTCGACGAACTTTTCTTCCTAATCATACACTAAGGTTTCTGTTCACTGATGCTTTATTTTCATATTATCATGTTTTTACATATGGTCTCTCTGTGTCGGAAAAATTTGTCGTGGGTACCCTGAGGAAAAGAGGTGTATGTGAAATCATCTGATACCAAAGTGGAATTAACTCCAACCATGCAAATGCAAGATGGAACTTTTCCTAAGACATGATACATATCCTGTTTATACTTTATTGTTGTGATTGACGTAAACAATGATTTTTATAGGTATGCAGGATACTGTGCATGGAGAGGGGTTCTTGATTATTCAGAAAATGTGGATTTAGAGACAACAATCAAAGGAATCAGAAGGGTGTATCCAGATATGGGGAAATGCTTATACTTTGATCTCGGTCCAAGGACTCATTGTGTCCTGTATGAGCTTCTCAATAAAAGGATCAACTGGATTTGGTACATCAATCAACCTGAGCCACAAACCAAGGTAAATAAATATGAGGATGAACTATATGTAATCTGACCATTTGTATATGAATTATGAGAGATCGTCTTAGAGGAGACTACTGGCTCACGGAATTTATTTGCAGGGGAATTCAGTGACCATGAAAGTGAGCAAAGAAATGATCAACAAGATGCAAGAGGATGCAAACCAATTCTGGGTTCCTGAGTTAGTAAAGCTCATGAAAGCTACAAAAGAACCTTTCTTGAATGTAATTTATGATTCTGATCCTATTGAGAAGATCTTTTTCGACAACGTCGTACTAGTTGGAGATGCAGTTCACCCTACAACTCCTCACTGCTTAAGAAGCACCAATATGTCATTACTTGATGCTCAGGTTCTGGGAAAATGTCTCGAGAAATGGGGTCGAGGTGATTTACAGTCTGCTCTTTCAGAATACCAGTCAATTCGATTGCCTATGGTTTCAAAGCAGGTTCTACATGCTCGGAAAGTTGGTCGGATCAAACAAGGCCTTGATGTCCCGGACCGAGAGATTTTCGATCCTAATAAGGCTAGTTCTGAGGAGTGTTGTGAAATCCAACAGAAGAATGTGCCTTTTTTCTCCTACATTCCTGAATTGTTGCGGAGTTAAACGTCAGTCTCAGTTCTTTACTATTGAATATATGTAACTGAGTAAGTCTCATTACAAATTCGTGTGAGAACGTTATACAATACAAATTTTACTCATTGTAGTACCTTTTGTATAGAAATTTCCATTTTGATACCCTTTTATAAAATAAAAAACATTAAATCCATTCCTCTCTATTCCTATCCATTCATCCTCTCAAATCTTTCACTTTCTTCCATAATATATGAAAATTTGAATGTAAAATGTGTGCAAACTAGTCAACAAATTAGTGGTTTAATTTTCATAGTTTTAGTAAGAGAAAATTGTTGATTATAGCCTTATAAAAATCACTTTTTGAAAATTACAGCTTTATATAATTTTTTTTTAAATTTACATCCATAATATTACTTCTGATCATAAATTACAACCAAAACATTAACTCCGGCGGAAAATTGATGCCATTTTGAATTTTCGCGACTTAAGTTCTTTTTTTAAGACCAAAATACCCCTACCCCTAACCTTTTATAAACCCTTGTGTTCATCCCAAAATCATATTTCACTACACATCTTCTCTTGAATTCTTCATTTCTTCAACAATATCACCTAATCTAATTCATCCATTTTATTCAAATTCTACCATAATCAATTTAATTTAATCTAATTCTATTATTTTCATTTTCTCTTAAAATTAATTAGTGTTATTTATCATCAAATTTTCCCAATTTGAAAATAATTAGGGTTCATCATCAATTTTCCCCAAACTAAATTTAGACATAAACCCTAAAATTCGATTCAATCAATTGAAAAACAACAAATTGCAGCGCATTGTTGCAAACCTCTTCATCGCTGAAAGGTCGGTGAAAATGCAATAAAACAACAATAAAAGAGTGAAATAGAAAAGGGTGAAAAAGGGAGGAGTATTTCTGGGAAAACCTGCAGCGAAAGAGGACGACATTAACGCCTTTCTCCTTGACGTGGTGATTCGACATTATGAGTTAGTATCAGTGATGCGAAGAGAACGAGTGAAAATGGAGAATGGAATATGGAAAGAGATTGAAAGAATGTTGTGTTGTGAGAGAGGTAAATGATAGGTAAAGTGAAAAAATCTGGGTAAATAGGCAAACAAATAGGCAAGGGCATATCGGTCACTTTTTGACAAAATTTACCGGGAACGTCATTATGGTGCAATTTTCAAAGAAAAGTGATATTATGGATGTAATTTTCAAAAAAAATTATATAAGGCTGTAATTTTCAAAAAATGATTTTTATAAGGCTGTTATCAACAATTTTCTCATTTAATAATTTATTGGTTTTATTATCACTAGTGATATATGATTTATTTGCACCGAATTTCCCTTTTTCTTTTACGCATTCCGACTCATATCGAGTCGGTTTCACATGCCTTTCCTTAAATTTTGTGCCCAATCCCCGTACCCGTGATTTGGTGTATCCTCTTGCAGGAGTCGAGTATAGTGGAATTGGGGCAAGGAAGGCATTTCAATGCCTTTACATGAAGAAAAGGGAGATAAGGAGCTGAAGGAAACCCTCTACCGGCAGGCCGGCAGGCCGGCCCACCGGTAGGGGATGCTGCTGTGAGGAGGAAAGGAGGAAATCAAGCCAAGAGATGTTCTTTGCCGGCAGGCCGGCAGCCGGCCCACCGGCAGGGAACACAAGCCTATACTTAGAATTTTTGAAGAAAAGTTTTTGAGCCAAAATTTGAGAGATTCGTTGCCGGCATAGGTAGCCGGCAGCCGGCCAGCCGGCATGGAGCAGCAGGAGTGTAGAAGGGAAGAAGAAAATTTGAAGAAAAGGTATCCTCTACCGGCAGGCCGGCAGCCGGCCCACCGGCAGAGAATATCAACAGGTCTAATTCGCTCTGAAAATTCAAGATGGCGCTGCCGGTTGGCGCTGCCGGTTGGCGTAGCCGGCAGCCGGCCCGCCGGCACAAGTTTACGCAGCACGCAAATGGGCTTTTTCTCTTTTCCTCTCTTAATCCAATGAAACACTATATATACCCCCTCCCCTAATCAATTGTATACATAACCCTAGATCTGAAAAATTTCCCTAATTATTGTAATCTTTCCTTAATAAAGCTTTAATCTTTCCATAATTATTATTAATTACTTAGTAAAATTAGTTAGTATTAGTGATTATCAATTATTTACACTTGGTTTTTGGGGATTGTATTGAGAGATTTTGGAGGATTTCCTTCATTTATTCAATCAAAGCAATCATCTTTACTCTTGTTGGTACATCTCTTCCCTTATTTACTTGCTTAATCAATTGTTTACATTTTATTTTGCCTATTATAATTGTTGCATCTTTACCATGTCATCTCCTTTTGTTATTGATTCTTCTCTATTTGTTTGTTTGAACAATTTTGACATGAGTGAGTAGTAATTCTTCTAGGGTTTAGGGGGAGTCTAAATGAGATTATTGGGCATGATAGTTTGATTATTTTGAGTCTTTGGTGAAATATTTGTCTTTCTTAGCATTGCATACAAGGTTTTTGATGAATTGTGTGAGTGAGAACTTGTGCTTTTTGTCTTAGTTGCTTAATTCCTCCATTAAATGAGAGTTTGTGGTGGTCTTGTTGCATGTTTAGAATGGTGTGTTGCTAAATGAGAGTTGTTAATCACCTTTAGGATATTCAAGAGATTGATTTACATCCTAGGACAAAGCCTCACCATTGACTCCTTGAATCGACTTGTTTGCCTCTTAAACCCATTTAGATGAACCCGAAAACGCTAACCTTTAATCAATCGTATACACTTTCTCTTAATTGTTTGCATTAGTTACAACTAGTAGTTTAAACCAACTCACCTCCTTTCATTTTTTACTAGACTAGACTCCTACTTAGACTAAGTAGAAACCCCTCCATCCTTGTGGTTCGACCCCGATTTACACACTAAATTGGGTTATATTTTGTTGATGGTAAGAGACTTGACCCTATCATTAATTCCTACTCATCAAATGGCGCCGTTGCCGGGGATGGCGTTAGGTTATATTTAGTTTATCAGGAGTCTTAGCTTTAGTCTTATCTCACTTGTTAGTTTGTTTTAGTAGTTGTGTGTTTCATTGTAGAGTGTGTGATTTCTTGCCTTCCCCTAGTGTGTAAAGACACTAGGAGTCCAACGGTTTATTGAGTGCATGCCTAGAAGGAACCACCAAGCTCTACTCTTCTATTCCGACCTCGAGAGGCTTTTTAGGACCTTGAGGACAAGGACCCTTGATAGAGTTCGGAACACTCCACAAGCAAACATTGATCAACCAAACTCACACAGCCCACAAAATATTGATACCACAACCACACTTCAACCAAACATCACAATTGAGACTCTACTAGAAAACCTTTTTCATAACTTCCCTATTCCAAATAACCCACCTCAATCACCACCTCCTCATATACCAAATCCTCCACCACAAATGGCTCTACGAGATCACAACCGGCCTAACCATAATGATTCATGTAACCCTATTAATTTTGGCATCTTGGCCCCAAAGAACTTTGAAATGCATCCTGCCCAAGTCGGGTTGATTGAGAAAGATTTGTTCGGGGGGCATATTGAAGAGGATGCCCATGCTCACCTCCGGAAGTTTAAGAGGAAGGTTTCAATGATGAAAAAGAATGGGGTGTCCGAGGACACCTTGAGAATGATGTTGTTTCCGTTTTCATTGACGGGCAAGGCGGACCAGTGGTTGAACATTCACCCCCGGATACCTTCACGACATGGGATGCCTTGGCTAAAGCATTCATGGCCAAATATTACCCTTCATCAAAGACCGCAATGCTCCGTAATGAGATTCATACATTTCAACAAGAAGACGGGGAGTCTTTAGGTGAAACTTGGGACCGATATCAAGACTTGATAGCAAGTTGCCCCCATCATGGAATACCGGAATGGTACATCACTCAAAATTCTTTCAAACTTTGCTACCGAGGACTAAGGAGATGGTAAATGCCTCCGCGGGGGGAGGATTTGATCACTTGAATGATGAAGAGGGCACGACATTGATCAAGAAAATGGTAGATTCAGAAGCAAACTATGGTTCTAGAGGAAACATGCTAAGAAGGAATGGGAAGTTCCCTAAGGAAAACCCCTCCAACTCCGAGACAAATGCCAAGCTCGACCTACTCACAAAACAATTTGAGAAGTTTCAAAGAAATCAAGTGCACCAAGCCGCGACCTCACATGGGCCACCCATGGAGGAAGTGGTTCAAGCTTCGAGTTGTGAGCTTTGTGGAGGGAGCGGTCATACCTATGACTTGTGTGCCAACAACTATACCGCTGGCTATGAAGAGAATGTCCAAGATGTTAATGCTTTCCAAAACTATAACAACAATACAAGACCACCACGACCACCCTACAACAATCCCAATGTCTACAACCCAAACACCAACTTCTACCATCCCGGTTTGAGGAACCACCGCAATTTTAGCTACAAAAGTACCAATGTTCAAAACTCACAACACCTTCAACCACAAGCCCCAAATAATCCACCCGGTTTTTCTCAACAAAGGGGAACATTCCCCAACCAAAGGACTAATCCCGGAAATCAAAACCAATGGCCAAACAACAATCAAAACCAAAACTATGGTAACCAACCACAAGGGTACCAAGATTTTGGTGGAAACCAAAGCAACCAAGGGTTTTACCAAGGGAATCAAGTGAACCAAGCAAATCAAGGATTTGGGCAAAGGGTATATTCAAGGGTTTCAAGAACAAGGTCAAGGATCAAATTTCAACAACAATGGTCCTAGAGCTAACTTCCAAAGGGGACAAAACAACAACCAAGGTTCCAACACTCGGTATGACTATGGGTTCCCTCTACCCATAGCCAACGAACCTTATCAAGAACCCCAAGGAGAGCTCCCTCAAAATGAGCTTTTGAAAATGATAAAGAACATGCAACTTCAACATAGTCAATAGATGGCTAATTTTGCCAAGGCAACCCAACAAGAACAACCAAACTTGAGGGCTACCTTCCTTAAATACATGAGAGAAATGGAATCAAGGATGGCCTCTCACGCTATGGCTAACCCTCAAAGGCCGCCCGGTGGTCTATTGGCCCAAGGACAAAGCTCCAAGGACGCCTCAAATAGCCACCATGCTCATGCGGTAGTGTTGAGGAGCGGTGTAGAGCTTGAGGACCCCTACAAAGACCTTGAGTTGGAAGTTGATGAAGAGCCCAAGGGGAATGGGTTGGGAATGAATGGTGAAGAGGGAAGCTCACCCATGGTACCGTCAACTAGAGTTAGTGAAGATAAGAAGGGGAAGAAAGCTTGTAAAGATTCGTCAAGAAGTGGAATTCAAGTGGATAAGGATGTTGATGGATATGTGGAAGACCTCCCTTATGAGGAATAAGCTATTGAAGAAGTACCTTTGCAACACTCTAAAAAGGTAACAAAGAATTCGGCTCCTCCAAAGGTATCTTCCAATTCCCAACTTGTTCCTAAAATTCATTACCCCTCAAGAGCCATTAAGAGTAGGGAAAAACTTAAGTATGTCAAGTTTTGTGATATGCTTGAGAAACTTGAGGTTACCCTACCCTTTACGGAAGTGATTATGAACATGCCAACCTACTCAAAGTTTTTAAAAAACATTTTGACCAAGAAAAGAGTCTTGGGTGACCAAGAGATAATGGCTATGGAAGAGGCATGTAGTGCTCATATCCTTAACAAAATGCCTACTAAACTTGGTGACCCGGGGAGCTTTTCAATCCCATGTGTAGTTGGTGATGTTCTTATATCAAGAGCTCTTTGTGACTTGGGAGCAAGTGTGAGTGTTATTCCTTTGAAAGTTGCAAAGAGGAATGGCATTCAAAACCTAGCTCCCACAACCATGACTCTCCAATTGGCGGATAGGTCCGTCAAGAGCCCTATGTGGGTGCTTGAAGACGTACCCATCAAGGTTGGAAAGCTTTTAATCCCCACCGATTTTGTTTTTCTCGATATTCCGGAGGATAGCCATACCCCCATCATTCTTGGTAGGCCATTCTTGGCTACCGGAGGTGTGCTTATTGATGTTAAGAATGGGCGGCTAACCTTCCAAATTGAGGGCAACAACGTCGAATTTAACCTACCGAATTTGATGAAAGGACCAAAGATGGAAAGGTTGAGCACTATTGAGTTGATAGATGAGGTAGTACATGAAGTAGCCCGTGAAGAAGCGGAGATGGAAGAGGTTTTTCAAATCTCCTTGCATGATGAGGCTATGAAGGAAGATCATGAAGTTGATGAGGAACTGTTGAAGAAAGTGGAGGGTTTTCTCCCTCCAAAGGTACAACTCAAACCCCTACCTCCCTCACTCAAGTATGCTTTCCTTGATGAGGGGGAGGCTTACCTGGTGATCATAAATGCTAACCTAAGTGAGTCCCAAGAAAAGAAGCTTTTGCAAATCTTGAAAACTCATAGAGGGGCACTTGGGTATAGCATTGATGACATCAAGGGCTTAAGCCCGAGTTTGTGCATGCATAGCATTGTTTTAGAAGAGGGGAGTCAACCCAAGGTAGATGGTCTTAGGAGGATAAACCCTAAAATGACCGAGGTAGTTAAAAATGAAGTGTTGAAATTACTAGAGGCCGGGATTATCTACCAAATAACCGATAGCAAATGGGTTAGTGTAACACCCCGGTTTATGAAGGAGCCTTTGGCAAGACATTCCCTAATAAACCGAACTGTTACCATCTCGGTTCCCCGAGGTAGTGAATAACAAATTAAACTCCAAGGCAACTTATATAAATACTTTAACTTAATTATTACAAACTTCTTTTTTTCAACAATTATAAGGAACTACATAAATGGAAGTGGAAGTCTTCTAAATAATGATCTAACTACTATGTCTTCTGATCCAGTGTCTCACGCCCATCAAGCTCCCGTCCTATCTCTTAAACCTGTCAAGTCTGCTCGCCAATATTTGGGTCATCACAGGTGTTCACGAATACACAGGGTCAACCACGAGGTTGAGTAGGGAATACAACGAAACAACAAAATATGATATGCATGTTCCTCCGTCACCTCCATCTCCATCTCAACTCATATCTCATAACCCGGACAACCCAGCCATACCGATCCCCGGTAGACTATATATATCGACCATGATCGATCCGCATTCACTTGTTGAGGACACCAGGGCAAGTCCTGAGAACCACTGGGCCTTATCACAACATCACATCGTATCTCATCATCGTCACCACCACACCATCCTCCAACTCCAATGCATATGCAATGCTCAACAGTAATCAATGCAACATAATATGTATATCAATGAATGAAATCATGCCAGCTATCAAAATAATGAAATAACATAATCAACACGAACAGTTCAGTCAGCCACACTCCCGTATATGAAACATAACATAAATCACAACCACGAACAAGTCAACGATCACAGCTTGGTCACATGAAACACAACAAATCAACACAATTTAACAACACCGGTAAGTCAAGTGTATTTCCCACCTCGAAGCTGCAGTCAAATAATCGGAAGCTCGGTGCTAATCCACAATAATTCGCCCTACGAAAGATAATGAAATGATAACCAATTACTTAACTATTCCCGTTCCCAAAATAGAAGTTACTAAAAATAGAATTTCTTAAAATGGAAACTTTCCCGATATAGTAACTTTTCTCTTTTAACAAACCCGACTCAAAATCCGTCTCTAATTATTTTAAAAGACTCGGGAATTTAAATTAAATAAATTATTTAAATGATTCGGGAATTTAAATTAACTACGAAATACGATAATTTAAACAATAAAGAAACGAATCAAAGCCGACTAAAACACGCCCAAACCCACGACTTCCAACCCGTTTCCCGAACTCCCACGCGCCCCTACCACCGTGATGTACGGCCGCCGGGTCGGACACCGGGTCGACTCGAGCACCCCCAACACCCTCACCGGGTTCGACTCCGCCGGTGAGTCGAGTCGTGGCCGTGACCCACGAACACCCCCGGTTCACTCCACCTCCCACGGTTGCCACCACAGCACCCCCACAACACAACCCCACGACCCACTGCGTTGTTGTCACAACACTCCACCCTATCACCACCACTCTGCTCACCGTCTAGCCACGCACACGCGATCGCCGTGGCGCGCCGTTCGACCTCCCGAGTCCACGGTGGCGCCACCCCAAGCCTAGCATCTAAACTCTTTGAAATCATAATTAACTCGTTTCCTACCCCCCATGTCGATGCCGCCTAATTCTCGCCACCACCACCACCTAAAGCCCACTTGACCGCCACCAATAGGGGTGACTCAGACCACCCAACACCATTACCCCGTCACCAACCACCCTTATTACCTCCCTGCGACACACCGAGACAACAACCACAACCTGACAACCAACAAAAGAGAAAAGGAATGGTGACTGCTTACCTAAACCGCCACGAAAACCACCACCAGGGCCGCCTCACCACGTCGAAAACCACCCTAAGCTCTTCCCTGCTGCGCCGTCAATGCCCACGCTCTCTCTCTCTCTCGGGTGCGTGAAGGTGAGATATGGGCCGTTGAAAAGAGGTAGGCGGTTGAGGAGTAGGGTTTAGAATGTTAGGGTAGAATTAGGTTAAATGGTAAATGGGTCATGGGTAAACGTGATTGGGTAAGTGGGTAAATGTTATGGGTCCGCGTGGTTGGTAAAAGAATTAGTTACGTGATCTCATTCAGTTAAACCCGTCTTGACAAGCTTACGAATAACTCGATTCTACGATATCAATACGACCAGACAATTACTCGACTCGATAGGCAATATAAAATACGGGGTATTACAGTCTTCCCCCCTTAAAATGAACTTCGTCCCGAAGTTCGCTCAACTACCAAACAGATTTTCTAGTACAAGAATTCATGAACTCAAGCGGGTGAAACGGAATGTTACATTCTACCTTCCTAAAAAGAAAGTTACGTCCCGGAACTTACTTCATGCAAACCTATCACCACTCATGAACTCATGCAAACTATCAGAGCACCATAACAGCAGCAGTTTAATTACACAACATAGAGAACTCATTTGTATGGGTACCATACAACGAAACATCGACTTGATCAAAACCACGATCTACAACTTGATCAAAACCACAATCTATAAACAAGTGCAATGTAAACATTAAGATTTTACAATCCTACCCAACTAAAAACATGGTTACGTCCTCGTAACCTCTTTTCAAATGTCATATCCCTATGCAACAAACTCACTGTCAACAACAGGTAACAGAAAAGAACACATGATAAGAGATTGCGCAGTAACATTTAAGTCGAAAACAAGGTTTTATTATGGAATTAACTGATTGTCATCAAGTAACACTTATTACTTAGCCCATGCTTGACTTAAAATACAACATCAAACTAAAGAACAACAAGAAAGGAGCCAAAGGTTTACACGGCTCCACAACACACCGCTCATGGTGTCACTAACCCTAACCTAACGGTCCTTAGGTCGCGCCTCCTCCGATTTGGTGACTTCTATGTCATTCCCTTCCGGTTCACCTCTTCCCGGAGTCCGGCATGAGTGGTTCGGTCGTACTTTCGGCATCGATACATTAGCGTAAAATTCGTATCTCGGGTCGCCCGCTATGAAGTCAAAGGTATGCTCGGGTGGGTATCCGGCCCCCCCGCGATAATTGGGGTCACGGCATAGTCTCATGCAATGGGTGGACAACTCTCTCATATAGAAGCGTTTGTTGTCCTTTAGTATGCGGAGTCGGGGATAGTATCGATAAGGGTATACGCTCTTAATCGAGTATTAGTTAAGTACTCGGGGTGCCCATTATGGCCATACTTGTCCATGACAAAGACAAAGTTTCTCACAATGCTCATTAAAGTCAGCATCAAGTGACATGTAACAGTCTCGCGGGTGTACATTGTAGGGATCCATCCTACAAAGTGGAAAGTTAAACCAATTAAGACACAAGGGTATTACCGTAGAAGGGTGTTAAGATAAAGGATTCATTCTCGAGGTTTAAGTGTGCGAAAGTTATATAACGAGTTTTCAGGGTAACTGTTGTAATACCAGGGTTTTGGTCAACTCAAGATCATCACAGTTCGCATTATCTACCAGAGAACAACCACTTTAGAAATATCAACCGTAAGAATACACGTAAACCAGCATACAATCTAACATTGACCCCACCAAATTCCTCTCCCAAGTCGAAACTATTACCAATTCCGAACAATTTGAACCATATGTGTATTCCTTCCGCCCTACTACTAATAAATCACCAGGAGTATTAAAACATGCGATACATAAGCACTACTTAAACACCTTGAAACCATAGAAAACATAACACGTAATCAAAACCTTTTGACTCATCAGACATACAACACGAACTCGTCAATTTGTTTGATGTAAATTCTGAAACATATTTCCCAATAAAAGTAACAACATATGATCCATGACAACAACAACATTACTTCCATATCACACATGTGTTTGACATTTTAGCAACCACATCATTCAATCGTGTCCAGCAACTTAGTATAAATCCTTTTCAACAAAACAAAAGATAACGCATAATTAGCCTAAACATGTACATATACCATCATATAACTTGTAAAACATTATCTATGGCAAAAGATTAGCAAGGTGAACAAGTTCTCTGGTTTGCACGGTTTGAACAAATAGGCAACTCGCAGCTCAATTAAACGTAACTATAACGACTATCATTTGAACATACACCTAACATGTGGATCATCAAAGAGTTATCCCATTATAATTGCCAACATAGCTATCATAAACAATATTTGTTAGATTATAATTGATAGCAACGACTCGGAAATATAGGTATGTCAAATGTCGTGCTACAATTGCAAGAATCACTTTAGCGTTTTATGACGATATAATAACGAACATATTCAATAAGGAATAACGACACGGTTTATTATCATGTTATAGGTTTTAGGTTCAACTGAAATAATTTAATGTAATGAAAGCAATAAGTATAACTATAGGCACACCGACTCACATAAAGGACCTTAGAACTCAGATGACATCCTACATGTGGGAACATTTAGACATAATCATTACTACCATTCATGTGTAAACATTTAACATAGTTATTGTAAATATTCATGCGAGGACATTAGGATGTTTAACGCCACCAAAATTTGACCCAGATATGATGACATAGTTTGATATTTATGTATACCCGACCACTATACAAATATGATGAACACATCAGTGATATTACAACATGCCACAAAATATGCAAACAACTGGACTCGTACGACATATTTCACCCTCGATTAAGAATCAAATTAAGCTATTCAATTTTACTCATACTATCATGCCAACAATGTTATCAACTAAGTTTCAATTTTATCACTTGTTAAGTTACATAACTACTGAACATGCGTGCGGTTACCTTCATATAAAAACATTATAATTTCACATTACTAAGGCTCATGAATTAATCAATCAACTGTATGAAAACTTAACATAGAACGCACATTTTACAGGTCATGATTCAGGTTGTAACTTTCAAAAATCACGAATAAATGGCCGCTCAACGAAAACTTGAGTTATATTATTTTTCATAACATACAGAGAGTTAATAATTCGTGATAAAAAGAATGAGGTCCAAAGTTCAAGAATTCAATTTTTAAAGGATTTTACAGCTCAGTTGGTCCAAACAAGTACATGACAGCAATTGGTCCGAAACTTGGGTCAATTTGCAAAATTTACCGTTTAATATAGAGACATCATGGCTTATCAATTTGAGAATATAAGCGAATCTTCTAGTCTATGGAGTTGGAATTATGCAAAACTCATTTATACAAATTATATGAGGATTTTTACAAAATCGTTGGTTAAAACATCACTGCACAGGAACTTCCTAACCACAGCCCACTAAAACATTTATTACTCCTAATCCGAATATCCTATACACATGAAACCAACGCCTAATGAACACTAACTCATGAGGCTAACTCTCATAAAATTTTCATCCATAGGAAGTTAATAGAAAAGAAATGACAGCAAGATCAATTAGGGAGTAAAATCAAACAAGCGTGTTTCAGCACTAGGTCATTCTTTACTATGTTACAAGCTCTTATGAATCCACTATGTACACTAACCCATCCCAACTTAAATCTCACACTTTGCACTTACGTAAACGTCTATCCCATAGAATCCCTTCGCGTCTCGACCTACTCCTTACATCTAAGTCACGATTGGTATGACTAGGAACAAGCAAGTCAATAGTGTTTCTAATTACTATCACAATACTATACTAGCATGGCTTCGGGATCACATAACCGCATATTACTAGACATAATAGCACTGTCAACACGTCATTCACATCCATCCAGATAAATATCGTCAATTTGCAATTATTTTCACGCTCACGATTACCACAATCCAACGCTTCGTTGATTATCAATCTGAACACGAAAATTTTATTTCTCATTTCCACAACATCATATGATCACGTCATCATTCATACAAAATACTTACCGTAACGTTGTCTTGCAGAATGGTTAGAATATATGGGTCTCAAGGTATACATCAACTCGATTATATCCAAGGTTTTCCTGCTAACTACCCCATTCACTCAATTTTCTCTCGGGTTACCTGGTTCAAAACTGAGAGGGCAAAAGAGCACGTATTAAGGGCGCCTTATTAACCGCACTGTGAGCTCCTAGCAGTTTATTCCCAGGGGTTCATTTTATTTAGACGTATCCTACGTTCTTTGGGTTCATTGGTTCAGGCCTGAGGATCGTTCGCTCTGATACCACTTTGTAACACCCCGGTTTATGAAGGAGCCTTTGGCAAGACATTCCCTAATAAACCGAACTGTTACCATCTCGGTTCCCCGAGGTAGTGAATAACAAATTAAACTCCAAGGCAACTTATATAAATACTTTAACTTAATTATTACAAACTTCTTTTTTTCAACAATTATAAGGAACTACATAAATGGAAGTGGAAGTCTTCTAAATAATGATCTAACTACTATGTCTTCTGATCCAGTGTCTCACGCCCATCAAGCTCCCGTCCTATCTCTTAAACCTGTCAAGTCTGCTCGCCAATATTTGGGTCATCACAGGTGTTCACGAATACACAGGGTCAAACACGAGGTTGAGTAGGGAATACAACGAAACAACAAAATATGATATGCATGTTCCTCCGTCACCTCCATCTCCATCTCAACTCATATCTCATAACCCGGACAACCCAGCCATACCGATCCTCGGTAGACTATATATATCGACCGCAGTCGATCTGCCAGCTCGTAGCTGAGGACGCAAGTCCTGCAGAACCAGCCTGGGCCTTATCACAACATCACATCGTATCTCATCATCGTCACCACCACACCATCCTCCAACTCCAATGCATATGCAATGCTCAACAGTAATCAATGCAACATAATATGTATATCAATGAATGAAATCATGCTAGCTATCAAAATAATGAAATAACATAATCAACACGAACAGTTCAGTCAGCCACACTCCAGTATATGAAACATAACATAAATCACAACCACGAACAAGTCAACGATCACAGCTTGGTCACATGAAACACAACAAATCAACACAATTTAACAACACCGGTAAGTCAAGTGTATTTCCCTACCTCAGAACTGCAGTCAAATAGTCGGAAGCTCAGTGCTAATCCACAATAATTCGCCCTCTTAAAGATAATGAAATGATAACCAATTACTTAACTATTCCCGTTCTCAAAATAGAAGTTACTAAAAATAGAATTTCTTAAAATGGAAACTTTCCCGATATAGTAACTTTTCTCTTTTAACAAACCCGACTCAAAATCCGCCTCTAATTATTTTAAAAGACTCGGGAATTTAAATTAAATAAATCATTTAAATGATTCGGGAATTTAAATTAACTACGAAATACGATAATTTAAACAATAAAGAAACGAATCAAAGCCGACTAAAACACGCCCAAACCCACGACTTCCAACCCGTTTCCCGAACTTCCACGCGCCCCCTACCACCGTGACAGCCGCCAGGTCAGACACCGGGTCTGACCTGAGCACCCCCCAACACCCTCACCGGGTTCGACTCCCGCCGGTGAGTCAGACCGTGGCCACGAACACCCCCCTGGTTCACTCCACCTCCCACGGTTGCCACCACAAAGCCCCCACAACACAACCCACACCCACCGCTGTTGTCACAAGACTCCACCCTATCACCACCACTTTGCTCACCGTCTAGCCACGCACACAGTCGCCGTGGCGCCGCGTTCGACCTCCCCGAGTCCACGGTGGCGCCACCCCAAGCCTAGCATCTAAACTCGCCTGAAATCATAATTAACTCGTTTGCTACCCCCCCATGTCGATGCCGCCTAATTCTGCCACCACCACCACCTAAAGCCCACTTGACCGCCACCAATAGGGGCGACTCAGACCACCCAACACCATTACCTCGTCACCAACCACCCTTATTACCTCCCTGTGACACACCGAGACAACAACCACAACCTGACAACCAACAAAAGAGAAAAGGAATGGTGACTGCTTACCTAAACCGCCACGAAAACCACCACCAGGGCCGCCTCACCACGTCAACAACCACCCTAAGCTCTTCCCTGCTGCGCCGTCAATGCCCACGCTCTCTCTCTCTCTCTCTCTCTCTCTCTCTCTCTCTCTCTCTCTCTCTCTCTCTCTCTCTCTCTCTCTCTCTCGAATTGCGTGAAGGCTGAGATATGGGCCGTTGAAAAGAGGTAGGCGGTTGAGGGAGTAGGGTTTAGAATGTTAGGGTAGAATTAGGTTAAATGGTAAATGGGTCATGGGTAAACGTGATTGGGTAAGTGGGTAAATGTTATGGGTCCGCGTGGTTGGTAAAAGAATTAGTTACGTGATCTCATTCAGTTAAACCCGCCTTGACAAGCTTACGAATAACTCGATTCTACGATATCAATACGACCAGACAATTACTCGACTCGATAGGCAATATAAAATACGGGGTATTACAGTTAGTCCGGTTCACGTGGTACCAAAGAAAGGGGGGTACAAATGGCTGAACAAGAGGATGGGACCACCCTACCTACTAGACCGGCGATCGGGTGGCGCATGTGTATTGAGTATAGGAAACTTAATGCCGCCACCCTTAAAGACCATTTCCCGATTCCCTTTATAGACCAAATGCTAGAGAGGCTCGCGGGCCATGCATACTATTGCTTTCTAGACGGTTACTCCGGGTTCTTCCAAATTCTCATCCACCCGGATGACCAAGAGAAGACAACCTTCACTTGTCTAATAGGAGTATATGCTTATCTTAGGATGCCATTCGGGCTTTGCAATGCGCCCGACACCTTTCAAAGGTGCATGATGGCAATCTTTTCGGACTTTCTACAGAAAAGCATGGAAGTTTTCATGAACGACTTTAGTGTCCATGGGGATTCGTTTGATCATGGTCTTGAAAATTTGACTAATGTGTTGAAGATATGTGAGGAGCACAACCTCGTCCTTAATTGGGAAAAATGTCATTTTATGGTAGAGGAAGGGGTTGTACTCGGTCACGTTGTCTCTAGTAGGGGTATTGAGGTTGATGGTGCTAAGGTTGCCGTTATAGAGAACTTGTTACCTCCTTCCAATGTAAAGGGAGTGAGAAGTTTTATAGGCCACGTCGGATTCTATAGGCGTTTCATTAAAGATTTTTCAAAAATAGTAAAACCATTGACCTCATTACTCCTCAAAGATACCTCCTTTGTGTTTGATAAATCTTGTCTTGAGGCTTTTCATAGGTTGAAGAGAGCATTGGTGACGGCCCCAATAATCCGGGCCCCGGATTGGAGCCTTCCCTTTGAGATAATGTGCGATGCTTCGGACTTCGCGGTTGGTGCGGTACTTGGGCAAATGGTGGATAGGAAGCATCATGTGATATATTATACAAGTAAGACCCTTGACCAAACACAATGCGGGTTTTATACAACCGAGAAGGAAATTCTAGAAATTGTTCATGCCGTGGAAAAGTTTCGACAATACCTTATTGGGTCCAAGGTGGTGGTTTACTCCGACCACACCGCCTTGAGACAATTAATGGTGAAGAAGGATGTTAAACCCCGACTTTTGAGATGGGTACTACTCCTTCAAGAATTCGATCTAGAGATCAAGGACAAGCCGGGATCCGAAAACCTTGTTGCGGATCATCTATCGAGGTTAACTAAAGAGTCCCGAGGGGATAAAGATGATGGGGTCCCCATTGATGAATGGTTGCCCGACGATTCTATCCTTGCTATTACCCATTCCACCTCTTGGTATGCGGATATAGACAATTTCTTGAGTTCTAGCTTTATCCCCGAAGAATTTGATAATAACCAAGCTAGGAACAAGTTGAGATATGAATCAAAGAGATATGTGTGGGAGGACCCTTACCTCTATAGAAGGTGCAATGATGGGATTTACCGGAGATGTGTCTCTCAAGAAGAAGGCCTGGCAATTCTCCAAGCTTGCCATGTCACCACTTATGGAGGGCACTTGTCCACATCTAGGACCCAAGCTCGGGTTCTTCATTGTGGCTTCTATTGGCCCTCCTTATTCAAATATTCATATGCCATGGTACACTCTTGTGATTCTTGTCAAAGAAGAGGTAACATTGGAAGGAGAGATGAGATGCCATTGAACAACATCTTAGAAGTTGAGCTTTTCGATGTGTGGGGGGTGGATTTCATGGGACCATTCCCAACTTCATTTGGAAACCAATATATATTAGTTGCGGTGGACTACGTGTCCAAGTGGATCGAAGCAATAGCCGCCCCTACCAATGACTCAAAGGTCGTTTCCAAGCTTTTCAAAGACTATATTTTCCCCCGTTTTGGAGTACCCCGGG
Source organism: Silene latifolia (assembly GCF_048544455.1). Taxonomy (NCBI): domain Eukaryota; kingdom Viridiplantae; phylum Streptophyta; class Magnoliopsida; order Caryophyllales; family Caryophyllaceae; genus Silene; species Silene latifolia. The sequence continues at coordinate 32,208,352 of NC_133526.1, read as the reverse complement.
CCGTTATAAGTGATGGTGGGTCAAATTTCATCAACCGCACCATTTATACACTCCTCAAGAAGTACGGTGTCCGGCATAAGGTAGCTCTAGCTTACCACCCCCAAAAAAATGGGCAAGTGGAAGTCTCCAATAGACAAATCAAAGCTATATTGGAGCGGGTTGTGAACAAGTCTAGGAAGGATTGGAGTGCCAAGCTCAACGATGTGTTGTGGGCTCTAAGAACCGCATACAAGACCCCAATCAGCACTACTCCTTACCGGTTGGTCTATGGTAAGTCTTGCCACCTACCTCTCGAGTTGGAACACAAAGCAAGATGGGCCCTCAAAGAGCTCAACTATGATCTCGATGTCGCGGGAAACAAGAGGTTTCTTCAACTCAATGAACTTTACGAGTTGAGGATGGATGCCTATGAGAGTGCAAGACTTTATAAGAAAAGGACCAAGAAATGGCATGACTCGAAAATTACAATAAAGGAGATCGTTGTGGGTGACAAGGTGCTACTTTTCGATTCCCGTTTTCAACTATTTCCCGGAAAGTTGAGGTCTAAATGGTCGGGACCATTTGAAGTAGTCGCCGTGTTTCCTTACGGTTCCTTTGAGTTGAAGAATGACAAGGGAGAATGTTTCAAGGTGAATGGTCATCGAGTTAAGTACTTCTATGAAGGTCTACCCATTGAGACCCGCAATGAAGTTAATTTGGAAGACCCCCCATCTTTGGGGGATGAGTAATCTCAAAGTTGAACAATCATTGGTTTGGTGGAGTTCCTCAATAACCACCACTTGTAAATAGCATGCATATAGTTAGGACTTGAGATAGTTTGGGTTTAACATCCTTGGTAAAATTTGGATTGCAATGCAGGACCCTTAGCCTTGCCCAAAATCCTGACATGAGCCGTCGGTTTGAAAGTTGAAAACTCGATAAAATGGGCAAGTGAGGAGTTGGGAATTTATTGTTGAGTCAATTGAGGAATACAAGATGAAAAATGAGAATGTGTGACTCTGTGCCGGTGGATCGGCAGCCGGTGCCCTCCACCGGTAGCGAGTTGAAAATTTTTTGGTGACAAATTGAAGGAATTATGCTGAGGAGAAGTCCCTGCCGGCAGGCCGGCAGCCGGCCCACCGGCAAGGAGATCCACACTTAATGAAAAGGCGAAATTCTGAAAGAGGAGTAATCCCTACCGGCAGGCCGGCAGCCGGCCCACCGGTAGAGGAACATATGTCTTGCAGAAAAGGAAGGAAACCATATGAGGAGGAATCCCTGCCGGCAGCCGGCCCACCGGTAGAGGAGCTCGTATTTAGGAGAAAGGTGAAGAATTGAAGAAGATGAGATATCCCTGCCGGCAGGCCGGCAACCGGCCCACCGGTAGGGGATTTGCCGAAGGCCTAAAAAAGGAATAGGGGTATTCTCTGCCGGTGGACCGACAGCCGTGCCCTCCACCGGCAGCGAGTTGAAATTAAACTGAGACGATTCGTTTTTTTTTTGAAGATTTTGGGCAAATTCCCTGCCGGCAGACCGGCTGCCGGTTCACTAACCGGTAGGGACACTCAATTATGCGCATAAACAGCCCGTCTACCCCATTCTTTTCTCATTCTTTTCTAATTTTTCTTCACTCTTCTTCCTCCTTCCTCCTCTCTATTACCACCATATCACTCCAAATCACCATTAATCCACCTTCAACCTCCATTCATCAACCTTCATACATCCTTCCTCCATTAATCCTTTACTCCTCCTTCCTTTTTAATCCTTCGACCCTTCAACAACAATGGCAAACAAGAGGACAAGGGCAGAAATGGCACAAGCACAACAACGATTGGTTGAGGCAGCGGCGAACGACACTAACCCGTATCCCGATTTCCCGGATGTCGAGTTTGTCACACAAACACAAAAAGGTAAATTTATCTTGTTTAAAAATCGCCCCTTAACCCCGACTAAATTTATTTGTAGACCGGCTATGAGGAATATGGGTTTAGACGGGGAAACTTTCGAATTGTTTAAAGGTGTTGGAATGAAAGGCTTTTATGATTTGCATGAGGAAACTTATCCCCGTCTCACATGGGAATTCCTTAGTAGCTTCCGCCTAGATAAACACCGGCAAATCCGTATGATCGAACAAATTCATTTCCGATTGATGAACCGTGATCACTCTTTTTCCCTTGGTAGATTGTGCCGAATTTTCGGCCTCACCAATCCCCCAAACTTTAAGCCACCCGAGACCACTCACTTTTCTAGGGTGTGGAAAGCCATATCGGGATTGGATGATCAAAATGGCGTTAAGAGACCGGAAATTGCGTGCCACAATGCCCCCATTCGCATATGGCATCGATTTGTGGAGGGTTCCATCTTTGCGACGTATGAGCCATGGGCTTTCCGAGTTGTTGAATTGGAAATTTTGGGGTCTTATTTACTCACCACCCCGGCCCCCTATGAAATTAATATGGGTCACCATTTGGCCCTCCATTTGGCCAAACTTACTAATTCGACGGGGCAAAAAGTCCCTCTTCATGTGGGTGGAATAGTCACCCGAATTGCTAGGTGCCTAGACCGTCCGGTGGACTTGACCAACTTGAGGTGGATCCGGGGGGAGACCTACATCACCAAGGATTGGATAACGAAAAAGCTAGAGTGGATTAAAACCAATCCTTTTGATGGGATCGATTATTGGCAAGTGCAAAAGAAAAAATCAGTCCCAATTCCCAATGCTTCAAAATTCAAAATCAAGCCCGGAGAGGCATCCTACCTCCTTGAGATTGAGGAGGAAGCCGATGATACCCGACCTCCCCCGACTCACCCTATCACCTATGGTCGTGACAACATGAGGGAGACTCCCTCCACCCTCCACTACTCCATGCCACCCCCCTCCTTCCAACCACCCACCTTCCAACCTCAACCTTGGGGGGGTAACTTCGGTGAAGGCTCTTCTAGCAACGTTCCTCCTCCCCCGCCTCCTCTACATGCCGATTTGATCACATTTATGAGTGATATGCGGTTGGGTTTGCAAACCGCCGCTAGTGAGAGGCGGGGCATTGAACAAAGGTTGGACCGGATCTACTATGACAACTCTGTGGGTCAATTTCCGGTCTATGACGACTACATGAGAAGGAACTACGAGCATCCTTCCCACCTCCACCCCTCTTACTACCTTGAGCCGGATGGTGGATACCACAAAGATGGGAGGTTTGTCTACGCCGACATAAATCTTCGGCCGGATTACTTTGTCGCCCCGGTCTTTCCCCCTCCCGCTTCTCAAGGGGAGGGGTATGATGTTCAATGGTTTGGAGGTGCCCCCTCCATTTTCTCCAACCCCGAGGTTGGGAGTGCCTCGGGGGCGGCCGCGTGTAGCTTCATCGCGTCCGACGTGGGTTTCGGCGATTCCACCGTTCCCATGAACACCGACGACTTCCTTAGGGAATCCGAATTTGGAACCGTGGACGGAGACGACGACGATGATGATGATGAGGACCATGAGTCCTAAACGGCCTCGCACTTGGCCTATTTTTGCTCCCTTCCCAATCCAAAAGTCAAGTATGATTCTTCCCCTAATCCAAACTTTCTCATTCATATTTAATTTTCCGCATGCATTTAGCTTAGAAATTCATATAGTTGCATCCATCTAAGCTTGCATTAGATTCAAAATTTGTAATATATCGTCACATTTAGATTTTGCATTCACGTAGTATACCTTGCATTGTAATTCAATTATTGCATATAGAATAGAGCATGCATTGCATTCTTATTTAAAAACAACTAAAAATTTGAAAAATTTCAAAAACACAAAAAAAAAACATGTTCTTTTTAGTTCTCTTCTTGCCCTCCCATGTCTATAAATAAGTGTGGGGAGGGCCTAAAAAAACCCCCAAAAATATGTTATTTCAATTCAAAAATTTAAACAAAAACATGTTTTTAACTTTCAAATTCCCTCCACATATTTATTTCCCCTTAAAACGTATAAATAAATAAGTGTGGGGAGGGAATTCTTTAAAAAAAATTTTACAAAAACAAGTCATTTCTTTTCAAAATATTTGAAATCCAAAAATATGTTATTTCAATTTCATAAAAATTGGAAAAATACAAATGTCCTTTTATTTACCTTATTCTCTCCCTATACTTTGTTCCATTGAGGACAATGTAAATTTCAAGTGCGGGGAGGGAAATATCCACTTTGTGAATATTTGTTTATATTTATATATACCTTTAAATTTGAAAAAAAAAAAATTGAAAAAATTCAGAAAAATTACAAAAAAAAACATTGCATTGTATATATATATGTTGTTTGTTGGCTAACCTTTGGCATAGGCATCAACCGTTCGAGGCAAAAAGGGGATTAGAAGACCGCTCGATATACACGTTCCTATCTCTTTCTCTTTTTCCATTCTCTCTTTTTATATTGTTGTATAATATGGAGGAGGGCGGGTTTTTGTGCCTTGGATGTTCCTTTGGGGAACTGTTGGATTACTGGTGTTGATGTGCTGTTAGGTTTAGTTGACTTGTTGCATGTTTCTATCCTTGTTATTTTAAATTCTCGCATGCATATGTTCTTGTATATACATGTTTTTCAATTTGAAGTCTCGCATCCGTTTGTGAATAAATGTTTTGCATGAACATGGTCTAGGAAGGGAACCAAGTACCCCCATGATGAGTTATGTGTCCAATTGTGCCTTTCCCCTCTCCATGACTCGCACCCGTGACCTCTTAGTTAGCCGAGGGAGGCGGGCTTGACCAATGAGTTTGGACCGGCCTTGTGAGACCTAGGGCCGTAGACTAGACCTTAGGCTCGACTTAGCTACTCAAAGGAAAAGGTAGAGCCTCCTTGGGTGGGTACATTCATACCCCGCCCTCATCTAGGTTTGAGAGTAGGTCTCCTCGCGAGGCGTGTCACATCAAGACGCATAAGTGTGTCATTTCGTCCTTAGACTGTGAAATTGCATTATATTTTTGTGCACTTGATATGAAGCAAAAATCCGTTGCATATGAACCTCACAAAGCCAAATAGCCTTGTTCTCTCCCCTCCATCATCTCCCGTTTTGATTCACCCCTTTGAGCTTTGGCCTTTCCATTTGGCAACCCACCAAAATAGCTACATCCCATAACCACCCTTCCTTAATCAAGAATTGGTCGGTTTTGTAGTCGTGTGTAAGAGGTGATTTGGGTCATGATAGTGGATAGTGTACGTGTCCACTCGGGTCAAAGGTTTGGTGTTTTTGGCATTGTATATAAATAAGAGGTTTTGAAAAAGAAATGAAAAACAAAATAAAAAAGTGAAAAAGTCATGAAAATTCAAAAAAAAAATGAGTCGTGTGTTGTATATATGTTGTGAAGAAAAGAAAAAGGCAAGCAACACCCCTCCTCATCATTAAACGGGGTAGAAAAAGTCGTTGCTAAATAAAAGGGCAAATTGATGTTTTTCCAAAATGAGTCGGGTTTACACATTTTTTGCATGGCTTGGGAAACCGAGCCTTTGTTACGGTGTAGACGTTACCATTTGTTGAAATAAGAGGAGTACTTTTGAGTTTTTTCAATTTGAGTTGGGTTTATGCAATGTTTACATAGTTTTGGTGATCCATGCTATGTTAGGACGTAGACATGTCTCATGTGTTGCAATAAGAAATGGGTTACGATGTGTCGGCATTTCTTGATTTGAACTCCACATATCCAAATGGTGCTTGCACCAATCCCGTTTCGACCTACTCCCTAGCCCCGTTACAACCCTTGCTTCATATTGTGTGCATTTTACCATTGTTTGCATTTCACTGGACATAGGACGGTCTTACACATTAGATTGCGGGCACGTTTTCTCTAGTCGAGTTAGGAGAGTGATTTCGGTTACTATTTATCACAAGAATCACCCTGTTCTTTCAATGAGTGACGAGCGAAAACCGCGAGGATGTCGTTACCTAGGTCCTCTTGGTCATGGGTTTTTGGGTTGAATCTCGTGTCGGTTTTGTAATTCTCGGCGTACTTGCCTGTTTCCCCGTTCTCCGCTCTTGAATGTGTTTCTTGAGCATTGGTCACACTAGGGTTGCTTGGGCCATGCTTAGGGGGTTGGCACCTCCGTTGGAACTTCTGAGACGGTACTCCCGACCTAAACCGTGTTCTGTTGTTTAAAAGTCCGGCCACTTAGATGAGGAAAGTGGACCATTTTGTTAGATGCATTCTATTGCTTGATTACGTGCTTTCATGATAGATGCATCGCAATTTTGTAGCAAGACCCAACTTTCCTTGCAATAGGGAACTCTTCCCTCATGGGTGTCAAATTGTGAGTTGAAGGGGCGTTGAGTGCGCTAATACTCATTCGGATATTATTTGTAGATTGGTTGAGTGATGCTTATATTGTGCAAGCACTCTTGATTTCAATCATAGTAGTGACTTTTGCATTGATTTTGGACTTACTCGAGGACGAGTAATGTTCAAGTGTGGGGAGGTTTGATATATGATTTATTTGCACCGAATTTCCCTTTTTCTTTTACGCATTCCGACTCATATTGAGTCGGTTTCACATGTCTTTCCTTGAATTTTGTGCCCAATCCCCGTACCCGTGATTTGGTGTATCCTCTTGCAGGAATCGAGTCGAGTATAGAGGAATAGGGGCAAGGAAGGCATTTCAATGCCTTTACATGAAGAAAAGGGAGATAAGGAGCTGAAGGAAACCCTCTACCGGCAGGCCGGCAGCCGGCCCACCGGTAGGGGATGCTGCTGTGAGGAGGAAAGGAGGAAATCAAGCCAAGAGATGTTCTCTGCCGGCAGGCCGGCAGCCGGCCCACCGGCAGGGAACACAAGCCTATACTTAGAATTTTTGAAGAAAAGTTTTTGAGCCAAAATTTGAGAGATTCGTTGCCGGCATAGGTAGCCGGCAGCCGGCCAGCCGGCATGGAGCAGCAGGAGTGTAGAAGGGAAGAAGAAAATTTGAAGAAAAGGTATCCTCTACCGGCAGGCCGGCAGCCGGCCCACCGGCAGAGAATATCAACAGGTCTAATTCGCTCTGAAAATTCAAGATGGCGCTGCCAGTTGGCGTAGCCGGCAACCGGCCCGCCGGCACAAGGTTACGCAGCACGCAAATGGGCTTTTTCTCTTTTCCTCTCTTAATCCAATGAAACACTATATATACCCCTCCCCTAATCAATTGTATACATAACCCTAGATCTGAAAAATTTCCCTAATTATTGTAATCTTTCCTTAATAAAGCTTTAATCTTTCCATAATTATTATTAATTACTTAGTAAAATTAGTTAGTATTAGTGATTATCAATTATTTACACTTGGTTTTTGGGGATTGTATTGAGAGATTTTGGAGGATTTCCTTCATTTATTCAATCAAAGCAATCATCTTTACTCTTGTTGGTACATCTCTTCTCTTATTTACTTGCTTAATCAATTGTTTACATTTTATTTTGCCTATTATAATTGTTGCATCTTTACCATGTCATCTCCTTTTGCTATTGATTCTTTTCTATTTGTTTGTTTGAACAATTTTGACATGAGTGAGTAGTAATCCTTCTAGGGTTTAGGGGGAGTCTAAATGAGATTATTAGGCATGATAGTTTGATTATTTTGAGTCTTTGGTGAAATATTTGTCTTTCTTAGCATTGCATACAAGGTGTTTGATGAATTGTGTGAGTGAGAACTTGTGCTTTTTGTCTTAGTTGCTTAATTCCTCCATTAAATGAGAGTTTGTGGTGGTCTTGTCGCATGTTTAGAATGGTGTGTTGCTAAATGAGAGTTGGTAATCACCTTTAGGATATTCAAGAGATTGATTTACATCCTAGGACAAAGCCTCACCATTGACTCCTTGAATCGACTTGTTTGCCTCTTAAACCCATTTAGATGAACCCGAAAACCCTAGCCTTTAATCAATCGTATACACTTTCTCTTAATTGTTTGCATTAGTTACAACTAGTAGTTTAAACCAACTCACCTCCTTTCATTTTTGACTAGACTAGACTCCTATTTAGACTAAGTAGAAACCTCTCCATCCTTGTGGTTCGACCTCGATTTACACACTAAATTGGGTTATATTTTGTTGATGGTAAGAGACTTGACCCTATCATTAATTCTTGCTCATCAACTAGTTACATTTTAATGCATTATTTATAGAAATTAAATTGATGCGTAATTAATTTCATATTTCACCCTTTTATTTTTATATGAAAAAAAGTGAAAAACTTATTAAAAGAATTGATTGAAGTCATAAAATGTGTATTTAATGATTTTTTTTTTACCACAAAACTAATGATTTCAATTTATAACTCTTTTCAAATAATTTTGATGAATTTTTTGTTAGTAATTTATAATTTTTAAATTTATACCAGTTTTGTTTTATTTTAATTAGACAAATGTTATTTAGAGTTTATGGAAGGTTATAGTGATTAAAAGATTCAAGAATTATATGAATAAAAAAAATAAAAACTTATTAAAATGTATTCTTGTTTTCTTATTTAAGGAGATTCCTTTTGGAGGGAAAATTATGAGAAGTTTTATTCTCTTAGTATATAGGAGATTTTTTAGGGTTTACTATGGTTTGAGAGTGGTGGTTTGTACTTTGTAGTGGTCAAGAACTGCGTTGGTGGGTGGCGGCGACAGTGGGATATGGGCCAGGATATGGCCTTGCATGACTAAATAAAAAATGGGCCGAAGAACGAGTCTATTAATTCTGACTAATTGTCATATAAATTGTTTGAGACTTGAGAGACTTTAGTGCTTCTTTAATTATCATTATTTTCATTATATATATATTTAACATGTTAAATTAATTTCATTATCGTTATCTACCATTAACATGTTAAATTATACTTTATTGTTATTTGTGTTTAACATGTCAAAGACCTTAAGTCATGGAGAACTTTATGTAGCGATGTCTAGGATTACAAGCAAACAAGGCTTGATCCTATTGATTTACGACAATAAAAAGCGTACATTGAATATGACTTTTAACATAGGTTACTCAAAAATTTTCGAGTAGTGGTAACGTTTTAGATTACTTATACGCTCTATTACATACTTTGCATCAGATGGTAGTGATTAATAACTTAAATTATATGTACGTTGAATATCTAATTATAGATTTATTTATATTGTCATGACGCCTATTATTATGACCCAGAGGCAAACCCAGTAGGTAGCAAAGGGTTGCATGTGCTACCCCATAGAAAAAAAAAGTTCAGTTGGGACGAACATCTGCAACCCCATATCTGGTCATTTATAGATAATTCGAATGAAGCTCGCATTCTTGGATTAGATCTCAAGTGTATCAGTGGTAAAGGGGGCATGTTACCAACCAGTAGGTCGGAGTTCGATCCTCACCACAAGCAGTTTTTGGTTAATTTTTCAGTATTTTTTTTTTTTGCCTTACTCCATTAAGCCGCCAATCACGTAGCTCATATAAATATTCAATTATTAACTTTTCTCCCTTTGATATTATTTTTATTTTTTGCTTTATAAATGGGTTACTTTTTTCTTTTTTTGTGAATTATGAATTTAATTATCAAAATTATAACAATTTTTTCCTTTTTTTTCCTTTTTCTTTTGTTTACTTCAAAAAAAAATTGTTATAGAAAAATGAAATAGATAAGATTGTTAAATTATAATATGAAAATTAAAGCCTACTCCGTATTTCTCTTTCTGTCCTGGTAAATTGTTATCTTAATTTCAAAATGCACCTAATAAAAAATCAAACATATAACTATCTAGCCGGGCGGAGATAGTACATAGCAATGGACTAATAGTTGTTGAATTACATAGTGAAAACTTTAAACTTGTCGGGTTCAATGATTATTGAGTTGAGTAGGAAACGATTTTTCTATATGTAATGCAAGACATTTTTCGGGATTTTCATATCGTTTTTAAATAATTGCACGCTTATTATATTCGCTACCCCAAATTTGAAATCCTGGGTTCGCCCTTGTTAAATACGACCTGTGCATTTTTTGCACGGGTTAAAATTAGTTTAAGTACAAATTAAAAGACAAGATAATAAAGTCAATCTTATGTACTTACTCTATCCCAGTGAATAATTTACATTTGCTTTATTTTGTGATGCGAAAATAAAGTAAGCGTAAAATATTGATTAGATGGAGTACAAAGTTATGATCGAAAATAAATATTTGAGCTTGTTTAAAAAACATCTAGATCCTCCAATATCTTCACTTGAATATTCAACTAAACATTTTGCTCAACTATATTAATTAATCAAACATCAACAACACAAAAGTCCAATTTTGAGTGCCGTTTTGATTTTCTAGTTCAAATACGCAAATGTTCTATTTAAAAAGAACCCTGTATAACAAAACATTGACGTTTGAGAAAAATAAAGGATTCATCAAGAATAATTTGCATTATTATTGTAATACTTCCTCTATCAATAATTAGTTATCTATAGCTATTGACAACACAAAAGTCCAATTTTGAGTGCCGTTTTGATTTTCTAGTTCAAATACGCAAATGTTCTATTTAAAAAGAACCCTGTATAACAAAACATTGACGTTTGAGAAAAATAAAGGATTCGTCAAGAATAATTTGCATTATTATTGTAATACTTCCTCTATCAATAATTAGTTATCTATAACTATTGACACAAAGATTAAGGAAATATGTGAGAATACTTTTGGACCGCACAGATCACTCATATCCCATTTGCACATTAAAACCTACAAAAATATGCCAAAAATAAAAATAAATAACTATTGATCGATACACCTAAAAAATAATAGAGATATTCTACATGGTACCCCTCAATTTTTCAACTTTCTACATGATACCCCTACACTTTTTAAAACATACATGGTACCCCTAATTGTTGTCATTATCACTAAATGTACCCCTAAACTTTAGTTTCCATCAATTAAACTCGGTTTTAGGCGTTAGGTAATGACTTGGACACGTAGCCAAACTTGTCATTTATTATCCCATGACATAAGGATTGTATTACGCTCAATACCCATCTCGATCCTAATATTTATTGATATATATGGGCTAAAAAATTTTTGACGAAAAATTTACTGATTCCTTGCCAAATTATCACGTCCAAAGATGGATATTGAGCCTAATAGAGTCTTTATGTGATGAGATGATAAATGACAACCTTGGTTACGCATCCAAGTAATAACTTAACGCCTAAAACCGAGTTTAATTGACGGAAAATAAAGTTTAGGGGTACACTTATTGATAATGACAACAATTAGTGCATCTATGTATGTTTTAAAAAGTGTAGAGCAAAAATGTAAAAACCGAAAAGTTAAAAGTTAAAAGTAGTGTAGAATATCCAAAAAGAAATAAACCGGGATAGGGAGTAGTAAAATAGTCAAGGTCTTGAACAATACCCAAAATTTTCTTTTTGTGACAAAAACATCACTATCTAAACTGTGATCCAAAGAAGACGCAGAGATAGTAAACGTAGAAGATGGTTCGCTTAAATGTGACTTAAATAGATCATGATGGCTTATTAGTCTCTACTCGTTTTCCTTTGACGAGGTCCTCATTTTTCATACCCCATAATATAAACTATTAATTAAATAACCTTTAACAAACTACATTTTGGACTAATACTCAGTAATTGATCAAACACTTGACTCTTTTTTCATTCTAATACTTATTAATTAGCCGGTTTTCTATGAAAAAGTCCATCTAATACGCCCTTTAAATTAAATGTAGATGTCGATGACCCGTCGACCTTTTTATTATGATGGTTTGATAAAATCATATACATTCATGCAAACATTATCCTAAGGACACATGTTAAAAACACTTAAATGAAATGTTTGACACATATTTTAAAAAGTAGAAAATCCTTTTTTTCCCGTTTAACGTTTACCCTTAAAACATGTATTTAAAACAATCGAAATGGATATTAGTAAATTGACAGCATAAACATGATCTCTAATTAATGGTTATTGGTAGATTATATTTATTTGTATAGAGTTCGAATCTTCTATCACATTTTCACGTCTCATCTTGTGTCACACTATCTTTATCTTCTAACACATTAATTCTCTTATGATATTTACATGATTATTTTTATTTTTAATAGTTAATGTTTAAGTGCCAAATATAGAGTTAGTATGACACAAGATGAAACACTAAAATGAGACAAAGAATCTGAACTACTTGATGGAAGAGTGTACTAGCACTCAACGTCCGTTTTACTCTCAAAAAGTCCTATAAATATGTAACGCGCCATAAACCAATAAGCAAGGTATTGCTTTAAATAGGCGTAGACCAACCTCCCCTTAGAAAAATCATCATCAACCAAAAAACCTCTAAAAATGAAAAAGAAATCAAACCAAAATAAATTCATGAAAATCATAAAAATGCCATTTAGAGCACTAGCTAAAGCAAGGGACTTTTACGTTCGAACCATGAACAATATAGCGGATAGCGGCAACTACGACGGGTTAGGATGGGGTGGACCCGTCTACGTGGAGCCAATGCCAAGGAGTTTAAGCGCAACAACAATGAGAACAACCCAGACCGACCGTGACCTTACAGAACTCGTAAGGGCGGCCTCAACTAGCGCTTTGGGAAATCGTATCCTTATGACTAGCCTTCTTACTACTAGTGCTAGTACTAATAGTAAAGGCGGTGCTAGCACGCTACTCGATGAGCAAAAGGTGGTCCCAAAGGGAGTGCCAAGGTGTGGAAGTGTTGCTATGGCTAAGATTGAAGAAGATGAGCCAAGTAATGATCATGATGTTGATGGTGTTGATAATGGTGTTAAGATGAACAAATCAAGGGTTGGAGTTTTACCAAGGAGTGGAAGTAAAGTTGTTGGTGATACTAGGAGGGTTAGTTATGTGTTTTGAAATTTTGTGATTTTTGTCTAAGAAAGTCCTGATTTTTTCCTTCGAGTTGTAATGCTGCTCGCTTATTGTAATGAATAGCTCATTTCGATTTTTGATTGTACTAAGGTAAGGGTACAATTTCCTTATTAGATAATACGTTTTTTGTGTGCGCTATTTTCGATACGTATATTGTTCAATGATCACCACCGTTTTTTTTTTTTTTTTTGGACAACTGTGTACTATTATATAAATGAAAACAGTCGATTTACATGATACCTGCAATATTAGAACTAACATAATCAAAAGTACAAATTGACCCTCTAACACAAAGACGTTGTTTCTTAAGCGGGGAATGGTAGAGGTCGTCGAAACGAATTAAACATTCCTCTTTTCTTGTATAGCCTACGGTCTTCTCCACAATCTTTGTATTTGTTGTATTTGTAAACCTGCAAAAAACAAAACCTTGCACCAACAAGGACTTACTCTTTAACTGAGGTCGATCTCGACACGAACGGTGGTTAGCACGAGGATGATTTAGACAGCTGCATCTCCTACCTGAAAACGTCTTCAAAGCTGAAAAAACAAAGTGAGTCTGACTTGGTAGGGTATAAGAATCATCTTTCACAGCAAGCTCCCTAGGATCGATATGAAGTGAGCGCTGCAACATCGCAACCCACATGGTTATTACTTGAACTCTCATTACTTGAACTCTCAGTGGGGGACAAACATGGTCGCTTAACATTTTGACGATGAATAGCCTCATAACCGGAATTTCGCAAATCTTCAGAAGGCCTAAATTCCATAGACGTCGAAGGCCTCACATTCAAAGGAGAAAAGGAGGGAACTTCAGCTTCCCATGAAAACTTTTCATGAGGAGTTCCCGTCAAGATAGAAGTTTTAGAGAAGAGGGGACGAACCTTCATATAAGCCCCTGACTTTGGATGATAAAATTACAGATTTCTTCCCGACATCAAATTCTCGTAGTCTTTGGAAGAGAGATACAAATTTTTGTGTGTTTGGTTTTTGTTAAAGTAACTGTAATTGGAAGGTTTGGTAATGAAAGGGTTACTGTCAGACTGACTTGGTAAGGGAGGGTAAGATTCAGTGTTGGAGTCGGAATCCATAATAGGGACAAGACTTTGGCGACTTGTGTCATTATCATAACCCATTTCGGAATCTTCATCGACCACTTTACTGCAAGAAGCTTCATCGACCACTTTATCAAGGGTCTTTAACTCAGTATCCGGATCAACATTAAGAAGAGGTTTTTTACCTTTCCAGTCAGTGCCCAAGGGGTCAAAATGATAAGCGACCCACTTTCCATTGGGATTCAGAGCAAGGCAGTCAACAGCAGAATTGAGTTCACGACTAACATCCTTATTATTTGGTTCAAGCTTCAAGGCATGTTCAAAATCGTAGAGGGCCTCCATAAAGAAATTCAAATTCCGTAAGGCAAAGTCTCTATGATATAAAGCTTTCACATTGGAGGGCTCAAAATCTAAGACAAAATTACAGAAGCACCACGCCTGAGAGTCATGGGAGAGTTTCAACTCACAAGAAGCTAAATTGAGCACAATAGATAAGGCAAGAGAAGATTAGGCCAGCTGGCTATGAGCAGAAGGAAGGCCAAGGAAACAGAAAACATTAAGAGCTTGCTTATAAAGGCTAGTAGCTAATGATAGATTGCCCTCTTTGAAAAGAGAGTTTCCTCTGTCTTTCATCATTTGAATACTGTAAACCGATGGTTCACCAATATTCAAAATCCACTGGATGAGAGCTTCATCAACCACATCATCATCATCCACCATAAATAACTCACAAAGTTTGAGAAGAAAAGCTTCATAATCCATATTAGAACAAACAAAAAACATGGATAAAACAAGAAGCAAATCGGTATTCAATTCAAACTCTAGACCGAACTAAATACCAAAGAGCAGAAAACGCTTAAGATTGAAGCAAGTAGAAAAATAGGAAGGGACTGGCCAGCGCCTAACCCAAATAGAAGAAATTGATGGTAACCCAGGGAAAAGAGCAACAGTCGATTTGAAAGACCACCGGAAAAGAAGCTAAGCTTGAAAGGATGCAATGGAAAACGCAATCTAATAACTGAGGACGGAGAAGAGCTCTCGCCGGCGACGCAAAGAGAATTTATGAGGCCGCCGGCGAGAGAGGTAAGGCGGTGGTGGTAAAGCGGCTGGGGAATAAAAGGGGATTTTTTTTGGGTTTTTAGGGATTCCACCGCTTTTCTGTATACCACCTCTTTCTTAAATGATTGTAGATATTGCGATATATATTTTCTCTTTTTTTTAAGAAATTGTACGATAAACTATTTTTGTAATACCCGCTTTGTTGGGGATCCGTTGACTGCCTATTGACTGACCTTGGACACATGTTAGACCCTTGAAACCTTTCACACAAGCGACTTTGCGTCATAGTAACCTTTGGGGAAGTGGGAACTCGATCTAGTGTAGGCTACTCAATCGAGTAGTCTGGTGACTCGATCGAGTAGAGGTCACTTGATCGAATAAGTTCCATACTCGATCGAGTATGGCGAGTTCAACATAAGTATATAAGTCGTGAGTCGTAAACCCAAATCAGTTTTCTTTTCTTTTCTCCCTAAACCTAATTAACGACACACCTTCTCCCTCACCAACCTTCAACCTTTTGAGACCCTCTAGCCTCTACACTTGGAGACACCATGGGGATGGAGACTTGAGTCGGGTAGCGGTCTTGTCGCCGGAATGCCAAGCATAGGTAAATCATCATCATCATCATCATCATCCTTAGGTTTCGTTGTGGTTATGGTTGTTAGTAATGGGGTATTCCCTACTGATTGTGATAGGTGTTGATGGAGGTTGTCTTATCTTCGTATGGATGTATGCGGTGTTGCTGTTAATTTCTAAAGGTAGATTTTCTTACTCAGTACTGTTGATTAGTTGTCATGTGTGATGCGTGGTGTTTCTGTTTGTGAATCATTGTGATTTTCTATGGTTCGCGAGGTGGGCCCTCGGCTGAGTGGAGTCATTTTCGGGAATGGCTTCACGCCCTTGATTCGCCCCTTGTGGTTCCCGTCACAAGGGGGATGTGCACATTAATGGACATGGGTTATTCGCTCTATGGTTTTGAGCGGGGCTTAGGTGGTTAGGCTACGGTCCCTGCTGGTGGTGTGGATTACTGTTGCGATTGGTAATCTGGAAGGACTTTAACTTTGGGTTAGTCAGGTGATTGATGGAGTATTGGACTTGGAGATTGTGTGTGTGTGTGTGTGTGTGTGTGTGTGTGTGTGTGTGTGTGTGTGTGTGTGTGTGTGTGTGTGTGTGTGTGTGTGTGTGTGTGTGTGTGTGTGTGTTGTACCATGCGTTGTATGTTGTTCTTCAGTTACTAACCTTGTGTGGTGTTATCTGTTTTCTTTCTTGTTATGTGTCTGCCGTGATCCATTATGGTGAGCAGTCAGTCTTAGCATATGTTGATTTGTGGAGCTTATCTCGGTGCGTTGGAGGGACGAATCTTTCACTGAGTCTTGGCATGGAGTAGTCTCACCATAGTTGATAGTTGTTTGTTAATCAGTTGTATCTTTCTTTTGTTGAGTTAAACTCATAATAAACTTTAAATAGTCTTTTATTGACGTTGTGATATACTAATCCTCGGGAAACCGAGATGGTAATGTTAGGTTCATATACCTATTATTAGACTCCTCTAATAGTGAACTAATTAACTTGTTAATTATTTGTTCTTTAGATCTAGTGCATGCATAACAAAATGAAAGATTTATAAGAAAAACAATGTTCCTTACATTGTTGGTTGGTTCGAAAATTTGGGCACAAGTAAGGTCACCTTCCTTCACTTGTTCTTGAGCTTATAATGATGGATGATCCTCCTAAGACTCCAAGTTTAGAAGTCACTCCAATAAATTGCACCCAAGATGAATCCCAAAAATCTCTACTAATATTAACTAGATATATAGTAGAAATATTACCTTAATAATACTAATATTCTTATATTACTACTTCTAGTAATAGATTTGGTGTATTAGTATTTATTGAGAGCTTGTATAAATTTTGCATGTGAGAAAGCTAGAGAGATATAAGCATTTACTAGCAAAAACAAGAAGTGTAAAAATGAGCAACCAAATGCTCATTATAAGGTGCCAAAACCGGTTGGCATGGGGCAAAGAAAGAATTTTTTGCCTTTTGTTTTTACTCTATAGTTTGTGTAGGTAGTGTGTAGGATATAAGCTTTGTAAGATATGTCATGGACAAGTCACTATCACACATTGTTATAACAAATGAACAAGACAAACTAGAGCATCTTTTGCTCTTGTCTTTGGCCGAAATATTGGTCCTTTTATGGACCATTTTTGCCTTTTGTCATTTGTCCCACAAATGCTTATAAGTCATATGTTTAACTATCTTACATATTTAATTATTAATGTAATCATTTAACACTTAAATATTACAATTAATAATATAATATACACTCCACTTTTTTAGTAGTATACTACCATTATATCATCATATAATGGGTCCCATAATTGCTAGTTAGTTAAAATTACAACTTCTTGTAACTTTAAATAACTAATTACCTCTACCTCAAAACTTATATTAATATCTCAACTAATTTAGTAATATAACACTTAATTACTAAATTTAATCTTTATTTAATCACATTAAAATAAGACGCAAAATTGCACTCCCATAATTAAGGAATTAATTAATTCGTATCGCATACAATTAATTAAATATCTATTTGGGCCTCATCCTATAGGTGTGACCTAAAGGGATCAACTGACCACCACCGTCACACGACAGTAATGTCAAACTCTAGTTAGCCAATCATTACCGATTAATGACGGTCGATCATTGTATAAAGAATCATCCCTCACGTATTCTTAGTATGAGATTTAATTATGATATTAAATCATGTGATCGCACTATTGTTGAGGACACATTTCCCAACAATCTCCCACTTGTCCTCGACAAGTGTGCGTCACCAATTCTCTTGTCCTATTACAATCTCCCACTCAATGCAAGGTGTCTTGCAGGTCGTACTTACATTTGATCATATCTTGAGTGGTTTTCTCGATCTGGAGATTAACTGTCTGACCGGAATTATCTATCATAGATATCTTCCGAGCGTGGCCACGCATTTCCAGTTAACTACTCCTCGAGTGGCCTTGAGATTTCAAACAACCCTGACAAGGGGTGGACAATTCCTATCGCCCTATTCCCTTCGTTCAGCCACGGTCCATCATAACCCAAAATATACCCAGTTTGACCTCGTTTAAGAAATCGTAGAGTATAAATCAAAGCTAATCAGAAGTTGTGCCAACTTGGGCGAATAGTCTCTAGTCAAAAGAATTGACTCATAAGAATATTATAGTAGCTCTTGCCACGACTAGGCTTTTATGAATTACCAGAACTCTATAAGCGGTCATTGCCCGACAGATTGTCCCATACAGTCTGCCTATGTGATCGACTAGTCATCCCATATGACTCTATGGCACTTGAACTTGCCATCAATCGCATCACACTCTAGTCACTTCGAGACGTCACCTCATATAAGTAACTAGGGGCGAATACCATGTCAATCCAGTTCACTTTAATGGGGTTCAACTTGTCTCTACAACCCATTCGGATACGACAAGGTAGCGGTTGAGTTTAATGAAACTCAAACGATAAATGTGATTATCACATATGAATAGTCAATACACTATTACTACTTCATATTCTATAATCTTTAGTGTATTATTGACACTAGTTAAAATGCAATACAAGCTTGGCAAGTGGATATACCCGATATCCATATATTCCAACTTTATTAATTGCTATTTCCTTTCATTCAATGTCATCTCTAATGACATGAATTTCTCTAAGTATATGTCTAGACTTCATACTAGATCTGAGCTCTTTAACTTGAAAGAAGCTCCCACTGTTATCACATAACTTGTGATAAAGTCATTTGTAGAGAGATTCACCCTTAATCCCTACGTTGACCATTTAATCACTATTTACTTAGAATCCTTTTGTAGAATTTGCAATGCGTGAAACTAAAACACTTTTCTTAGTTTCTTACTCCTTAGTCAATAACATTAGCTTAGGATTTCATCAAATCCTTTCAAGCTTGGAAACTAAAGTTTGTGCAACCCTTCAACACCTTAACTTAGTTTATCATCCAAACATGTGTACAAGTCATCAATTGTACTTTAAGGCTTTCACAAGCCCATCTAATGAATTAACTTATTATTGATTTATCATGTACCTAGCATATGGTACATCACAGCACGTGCGTCTGTTGGCATACATAATCGTTCTAATGGCGAAAACATTAGTAACCGATTTCATGTAATCAACAACTTAATGGGTTCAGTGAACGACTATGATTCCATCATAGTAATTCCACTTTCATCATCATGAATAAGCCATTCAACTTTGTTGATGTTAAACAGATACGAAAGAACTTATCTTCATAAGACTCTCAATTCTATGCCAATTTACTCTCACATAGATTCAAAATCTAGAATACTTTGCATCCTTTTCCAAGTCTCCCAATTACTCTTACCAGAAGAGAGCATTGGTATATTATTCTCAATAAGTAATATGTTATCAACATATAAGACATGGAGAAACAATTATAGCTCCCACTTAACTTCATGTATATCATGATTCTTCAATCATGTGAATGAAACAATTCACTATAATCACATGAACGAAAAGTATAATCCTTTAATGCTAGCTTAAGACCATCTTGTGATGACTTAACATAGCTACGCATAATATGTCAGGATTCTTAGATCTTCATCTAAGGTTTTGTGTTTTAAACACTTCCTTCTCTAAATACCCATTTTAGAAAAGCGAATTATATTTGCCATTCTTCATTAAAATGAAATGCGGCAATTCCTAACACAATTTATCTTGATCAACATCTTCATGTAAATCTTATCCATTTAAGTACTCAAAAGCTCTATTCGATTTAAGGAGACACTTTCCTTTAAGTACATCTACTTTCGAGTAATAATTTTCGGATTGTAATGCTTCGGCTCGAATGTAACATGGTCATAATACTATCACTTTCACAAAGTAATATTTTTAAACAATAAGACATGTGCGATAAACTCCCACTGAATTATGCTCTCAATCTATCTTCATAGACTATAGTTCAATACCAACTCCCACTCTATAATTCTATTACTTTCACAAAGTAACATTTCAACTAAAAGAGATGTTTGTGACAATTCAATCTACTCCCACTCTATCTCTCAGAAATACACCTAATTTCTTGAGAGATAGCTTTGTGAGTCACAAACATAATTTTAACGGAGTATTAGGAGTTTTCCAAGACTATATATTAACTTTCAAAAGGCCATCCTAACATGGCAGCTAGATAATATACGAGTCTTATCCATGTCATCTGTTTAATAGACTCTCTATTCTAGGTATCTCACGGTTGACCATCCAATTAGAATAATATGTCCATTTGGTATCGTGAATTCCCTACTTGATGAGTTCAAAAACTCATTACAACTTTAGAATTGATCTTTTATAAATAAGTTGTTACTTTAAGTAACAAAGACATAAGGAGAATCAGATTCATAGCTTATGAACATATAATGATCCCATCATCATAATCGTCTACTTGATCAATTTGAGTTGTTTATCTAATGTTTCTATACGCAAGTAATCAATGATGATGATTTTAGAACAAACAACATAATAAAACAAGTGATTTGGGTTGAAAACCAAATCACCAATATCCAAAATACAACCCGTGTTTAAAGGATACAAACCAATTTCCAAGTCACACAAGGAAATCAAAATAGTTCTAAAAACATGAAATTCATCATAAAATTAAAGACAAAGCAAATTAAAGACAAAGCAAATTAAAAGCCAAGCTTCCATTGATCCATCACCATGGTCGGCTACTCTAGCTTTCCTCGTGATCCTCTAGACTTGCTTCTCCTTGCCTTTGTCCTTGCTAGGAGGGGGCCCTATTTACAATAAAAAGGGTAATCATCACAACTTGTATCACATACTAATTGAGATTGAAACATAAAAGATAGGGATAGTTATATACCTACTGGAATAACCTTTCCAGCTTTGATGTCGCCAAGGTATTTGGAACAATTTCTTTTCCAATGCCCAACACCACAACAATAGTGGCACTTGTCCCCGGAGGGGGCACTGTACTTGGGCTTGGAGGTGCTTGCTTCATAAGTCTTAGCTGTGTTCCTGTTGGGAGTTCGCTTCTTTCCCTTTTTCCCACATTTCTTGAAGGTTCCTTTGCTCTTCTGATTGACATTGAGCACATCTTTGGTGGTGCTAACACTTAGCCCCATATCCCTTTCGGCTTGCACAAGCATTTTGTGCAACTCATCAAGGGAAACCTTCTTATCTTGCATATTAAAATTCACCCGGAATTGAACATATGCTTTGATTTTACTGAGGGAATGGAGAATTCGATCAATTACAAGTTCATTAGGAATTTCCACCTTATGCATTTTTAAGGTCTCAACATGCTCCATCAACTTGAGCACATGAGGGCTCACCTTTTGGCCCTCTTTGATGTTAAGATCAAAAAATGTAGAAGCCGCCTCATATTGAATGACCCTAGGAGCTCGTGAAAACATGTTCACAAGCTTCATGTAGATCTCATGAGCGGTGCTAATCTTTATAGCACTTCGTTGGAGTTCGGCCTCCATAGCAAAGATCAATACATTTTTCATTGCGGCTGACTCTCTTTGGTAAACCTCATAGGTTTGCCTAGCGGCGGGGGTGGACCTAGTAGTAATTTCAGTGGGAGCTGCCTCGGTAAGGTAACGAAGCTTGTCGTCACCTTGCGCGGCTAAGCGAAGTTGCGCGTCCCAATCAGCGAAATTGGACCCATTCTTTTCTAACTTACATCGATCCATGAAGGATCGGAGCCATGACACATTGGTAAGCGGGGTGGAACTAGTGGATGTGGACGCGTTTGGAGTTGCCATTGCGGTTGATTAAAACAAATTTTGACTACAAAATAGGAAATGAAGGAATTAATTATCATCTATCGTTTTAATAATACTCGTAAATTTAACTACAAGTATTGCATTTATATAGTGACCTCCACCCAACTACATAAATGATTCCGAGATCCAAATTCATATCAACTCGGGCACGGTGAGCCGATTCATCCCTTATTAATATAACTCGGTGGATTAACTCTTTAATCGATTCTACTTTTAGAATTCTCGGTCGATAAAAATTACTCTAATTCTCATCTTTAGCCCGGAACACATGCGACTACGGTCAACAATACTTCCGTTGAGCTCAATCCAAATTTCGATGTAATAACATTTTACTACCCCACTTCGCCAACGTAACAAGGTTTGTATTACGGTGAAGCCGGATTAACTCCCTCATGAAATTGGTACTTCATGGGTTTCTACTATTTGGTAAGGCTTTATCTCAATTATTATATGTGAGAGGTCTTGTCAATTTATTATCTATCATGTTTTAAGTGAACTAAAGCGGTGAACTATGATAATTATAATTGACACGGTCGATGACTCGATATGATATGCATGTGTTGTTATGGCGATTTGGCAATGCATGCAACATATTAAAAGAAATGCAAAGCAATAAATAAAACTCCTAGTATGGCCTTCCTAAAATAGAAAATCAAATAATCTATTACATATTCGGAAACCAACTCCTTTGGTCCCTTGAATCTTCAAATGGCACGCCTCCCAAGACACCGTCTTTGTCGGATCACCTTTTCGAATGGCACCGTCTTTGAAGATGCTCCATAATTACAAATAATAATAAAAATACAAAGCTATTCCTATTATACATTTGTAAAATGGAAAAACTAATGAAATAAAAATAAAAGTGATACGAGATCACATTAAATTACAACCGAATCAATATTCCCTTTCATTACGGGTAATATCGATTAAAACTAAGGCCATACTAAGATTAAAATTACATAATTCAAAATTATATAAATAAAAGACATTCAACAATTGAAATATGCAGCATTATAATATGTACCTATCATGCCAAATGATGTGCCAAATCGCCCTATTTAACTTATGTCGTACATATAACCCAGTTTCATGGAAATACGTGATAATAACCTTTTAAAATCACTAATTAACACTTAAATCACATCTAAGCTCAAGTTAATTATCCTAATACATTTTAGGACTCAAAAAGTAGTCATCACTAAATTTTTGACAATAATTCAACTTGATTTAATTTTATGCTCATTTTTGACCTTAAAATCATTATTTATATGAAATAAATCCAAATTAATTCATAAAAGTTTCAAAATTTGAATTTTAAATTTTTGAACATTATGGAATAATTCCATGACCCTCATAATGTCAAAAAAAACATGGTTAAAATTTTCGAATTAATTTTGAGAAAATATAGTTGCATTTTTATCGGTTTTATCTCATAAAATGTATAAAGTATACGAAAAATAAACCAATAATTTTTATAACTTTAGATCTGATTAGTGGGATATTAATGAAACTTAAAATAATTTTCTCAAGCCATGCAATACGTTTTAGCTAATTTTTGCTAAAATAGTCACTATTTATGCCATTTTTACTCAAAAATCCATAAATCATGCTAAAGAAGATATTTAAATCTAAAAATTTACATACTCTCTGTAAATCTGTCATGTGACATCATATTAAAAGATCATGGCTTAATTCGAAATTTAACTATTTTTAACCATTTTACCTCTTTTAATCCATCTTTATCTCATAAAAATCATAAATCATGCACAATTAATCAAATTAACTCGTCCTTTTATACACAACTTGTAAAATATGCATGTGAGGTCATATAAATTTTCCAAGGTTAGAAACAAAATTTAACTATTTTTAGCATTTTAATTCCCATTTTAGTCATAAAAATGTAATAAAATGACCAAAAATCCTTAAAATGAGCAATAAATTTCCATGAATCATAAAAATGACCTAAAAACACTTTAGGACCAGAATATATAACATGCATGGTGATTTCGTGGCTTATACTTATAAATCACAAATTTTTAAGTTTTATATGTTAACCTTTTAACTCGGAAAAACAATAACCGATTATGCATGCAACATCCTTATGCTCTGATACCACTTGTTAGGTTCATATACCTATTATTAGACTCCTCTAATAGTGAACTAATTAACTTGTTAATTATTTGTTCTTTAGATCTAGTGCATGCATAACAAAATGAAATATTTATAAGAAAAACAATGTTCCTTACATTGTTGGTTGGTTCGAAAATTTGGGCACAAGTAAGGTCACCTTCCTTCACTTGTTCTTGAGCTTATAATGATGGATGATCCTCCTAAGACTCCAAGTTTAGAAGTCACTCCAATAAATTGCACCCAAGATGAATCCCAAAAATCTCTACTAATATTAACTAGATATATAGTAGAAATATTACCTTAATAATACTAATATTCTTATATTACTACTTCTAGTAATAGATTTGGTGTATTAGTATTTATTGAGAGCTTGTATAAATTTTGCATGTGAGAAAGCTAGAGAGATATAAGCATTTACTAGCAAAAACAAGAAGTGTAAAAATGAGCAACCAAATGCTCATTATAAGGTGCCAAAACCGGTTGGCATGGGGCAAAGATGTAATACCCCGTATTTTATATAATATAATCAATTAATCGGATATTATTATATATTATTTATTATACGTTTATATTACTAATTAAGTCAGGTTATTTGTTGAGTCGATAATCACGTTAAATTATTTTACTTGACTCGCGTGTATCGATCTAAGTTAATTAAGACGAGTTTATACGTAATTCGAAATGTGAGCCAACCCATTTATCCTCGACCCATTTGAGTTGGCCCAATAGCATGATCAGCCCAATTAACCCTAAACCCTAAACCTAATTAACCTAAACACTACCCAAATCCCTCCCTCAACCCGCCTCCCTCACGCCTCCCTCCTTCATCAGCTTCAATCTCAACCCTCACGCAAAACGAGAGAGAGAGAGAGAGAGCGTGGGTGATGACGGCACCGCAAGGAAGAGCTAGGGGCGATTGGCGACGACCATGGGTGGCCCTGGTGGCGGTAGTGGCGGCAGAAAAAGGTATGAGTCAACCCCTTTCCTCTGTTTTCGAATGTCTAGCTGTTTTGTTGGTGGTTGCGTGTCTGCTAGAGGCGTTTCTGGTTGTTGTTGGAAGAGTAAGGGGGGTAGGGTGGTAAGGGACGAGTGAAATGGTGGTGGTTATGGTGGTTTTGGGTGGTGGTAGTGGCCGTGAAAGGCGGCAGTGACAAGGGTAGCCAATCGGGTTTTTATATACGGGTTTCAGGCAAGTTAGACGAGTAGTGTTGGGGTGGCACCACCATGGACTCGGGGGAGGTCGAAATGGTGGTGCCACGGGATGACGGCGAGTAGGTAGGTGGTGGTTTGGCAGGGGATGGGTGAGAGCTGCGGTGGTTGCAGGTAGAGAACAAAGGGTGTTTGGTGAGGCACGGCGTTGAACCAGGCCAAAAGACGGCCGTGGTTTGACTCGCCGGCGGGAGTCGACCACCTTGGGGTCGGTGGTTGGTGGTGGGGACGAAGTGGGCAGCAGGTCAGGCGGTTGTCGTGGTGGTGTAGGTGGCGAGTGAGGAGTGTGAGAGCGTGTGAAGGGACGGTGGTTGATGACGGGTTATTCGAATTGTGTTTGAAACGGGTTTTCTTAGTTAATCGTTATAATTCGTTAGATGGGTCGTATGCTTAACTAATTAATTTAATTCCGAGTTATTTAATTAATTAAAGACGGGTTTAAGTCGGGTTGTTGAATTGTTTTATGTTTGATTCGGGTTTTCTTAAATCGTTTAATCCGTTTAATATTTTATTTATCATATTAGTTATTAAATGCAATTCCCGAGTCTTTTAAATAATTTATTTAATTTAAATTCCCGAGTCGGTTAAATAATTCAAGTCGGGTTTTGAGTCGGGATGGTTAAATGGAAAAGCTACTATATCGGGAAAGTCCATTTTAGGAAATTCTATTTTTAGTAACTTCTATTTTGGGATGTTGGGGCAAATACTAATCGGGTTATTTTAGTTATCAGTTGGGCATAAGTTTGGTGTCGGGATTGTATTTCGAGGAAGCTTCTATTTTGGGAGATTTCTATATTTAGTAGTTAGTAATTATAAATGTTATAATTGTTTTAGGTGACGGATTCGTGAAGGATAGATAATCAGATTCGTTGCTTTATTTTCTGGACTGCTTGAACTGCTTAATTGGATTTGCTGGCACTTTGAGGTAGGGAAATACACTTGACTTACTATCGTTGTTGTTTAATTGTGTTGACTTGATTCGTGGTTGTTGATTTACGTTATGATTCATATATGGGAAGGTGATTGACTGAATTGATCGTATTGAGTATGATATCATAACATCGAGTAACCGGCATAATATTATGATTTATCAGTTCAGTGATTTATATATATATATATATATATTGTGTTGCATTAATTTATGTTCATATCTCATATGCATTGGAGTTGGAGGATGGTGTGGGAGTGGCGATGTTGAGATACGATGTGAGTTGTGATAAGGCCCAGGCGGGTTCTGCAGGACTTGCCCTGGTGTCCTCAGCTGCGAGCTGGCAGATCGGCTACGGTCGATATATATATAGTCTACCGGGGATCGGTATGGCTGGGTTGTCCGGGGTATGAGATATGAGATATGAGTTGAGATGGAGATGGGGTGTCGGAGGAGCATGCATATCATATTTTATTGTTTCATTGTTTTCCCTACTAAACCCATGGTGACCGACTGTGTATTCGTGTACGCTGTGATGATCCAATTATTGGGGAGCAGATTGACAGGTATTTCAGAGACTGATGGGAGCTGGCCGGGAAGAGAGCTTGGATGACTGACTTAGTGTCTAGCCCACCTTAGTCTTATTAGTAGTTTTATCAGACCTTATCTTTTGGTCATATTTTGGAGGCTTTGTTTTAATTCCAGTTGTAATCTCACTATAAACATTTTAATAAAGTACTGTGTTTCTTTCCTTTGTTATCTACTGCCTCGGGTTTCCGAGATGTAACACCGTCATTTATCTGAGGAGTCCTAGTTCAGGCCCTTAAATAAATGGGGGTGTTACAAAGTGGTATCAGAGCCGAACGATCCTCAGGCCTAAACCAATGAACCCAATGAACATAGGAAGAGTCTAAATAAAATGAACCCCGGGATAGAACTGTTAGGAGCACACTAAGGTAAGGTATGAGTTAGGGGCCCCCTCACACCGAACCAGCGGCCCTCTCAGTTTGACCCGGAAACCCTGAGTGTATATGAGAGAAAGGGTAGAAAAATTGCTTGAGGTTGAACATGAAATTCAAATATCGTCGCCTAAGTATTAACTGGTTGATACATTGATTATTGCATAATCGAGTTGAGGTATACCTTGAGACCCGTATATTCTAATCATTCTGCAGGACAACGCTACGGTAAGTATTTTGTATGAATGATGATGTGATCATATAATGTTGTGGAAATGAGAAATAAAATTTCGAGTTCAGGTTAATAATCAATGAAGTGTTGTGCTAGTCGTGAGCATGAAAATAATTGCGAGTCGATGATAGTTACCTAGGTGGATGTTGAATGATGTGCTGACAGTACTATTATGTCTAGTAATATGCGGTTATGTGATCCTAAAGCCATACTAGTATAGTCTTGTGATAGTAATTAGAAACGCTGTTGAATTGCATGTTTATAGTCATAGCAATCATGAATTAGCTGTACGGAGTAGATCGAGATGCGAAAGGATTCTATGGAATAGATGTTTACGTAAGTACAGTGTGAGATTTAAGTTAGGATGAGTTAGTATCGATAGTAGGGTTGTAAGAGTTTGGGACATAGAAAATGAACGACTTAGTGCTGAAACTCGTTTTGTTGATTTTACTGTTTAATTGACCTTACTGCCATTTCTTTTCTGTTTATTGCCTATGGATGAAAATTTTATGAGAGATAGTCTTGGTAGTTAGTGTTCGTTTGGCGTTGGTTTCATGCTTATAGGATATACAGACTAGGAGTAATAAATATTTTAGTGAGCCGTGGTTAGGAAGTTCCTGTGCAGTGATGTTCGACCAACGATTTTGTGAAAATCCTCATTTAAATTGTATTAATAATTTTTACATAATTCTAACTCCATCGACCAAAAGAGTCACATATGTTTTCAAATTAATAAGCCATGAAAATTCTGGATGTCTCTATATTAAACGGTAAATTTTGCAAACTGACCCAAGTTTTAGACCTATTGCTGTCACATGTTTGTTTGGACCAAATGAGTTGTAAAATCCTTTAAGAATGGAATTCTTGTGCTTTACACCTAATTCTTTTTTTTCCATGTGTTTTTAACTCTTCGTGTTTTATAAAGATAATATGAATCAAGTTTTAATCGAACGGTTATTTATTCGTGATCTTTGGAAGTTACAACGTGAAACATGACTTGTAAAATGTGTGTTCTAGGTTGAGTTTCATACAGTTGTTTGATTAATTCATGAGCCTTAGTAATGTGAATTTATAATGCTTTATATGATGATAGTAGCACGCATGTTCGGTAGTTGTGTATCTTAATAAGTGATAAAATTAAAGTCTAGTTGATAACTTTGTTGGCATGATAGTATGAGTGAAATTGAATAGCTTAAATTGATTCTTAATCAAGGGTGAAATATTTTATACGAGTCCAGTTGTTGCATATTTTATGTATGATTGGCATGTTGTAATATCACTAGTATGTTCATCATATTTGCATAATGGTCGGATATATATAAATATAAAACTATATTGTCATAACTTGGTAAAGTTGGTGGCGTTAAATGTTAACTTGATTGTTCTAATACACTCGCATGAATATTTATAGTAATTATGTCTAAATGTTCACACATGTAGGATGCATTTAAGTTCTGATGTCTTTCATATGAGTTGTGTGCCAATAGTTATACCTATTACCTTCATCACATTAAATTATTTCAGTTGAACCTAAATCTATAACATGATAATAAACAGTGAGTTATTTCTTATTGGATATGTTCGTTATTATATTGTCATAAAATGCTAAAGTGATTCTTACAATCGTAACACGACATCTGACATATCTATATTCTCGAGTCGTTACTATCAATTATATTCTAATAAAGATTGTTTATGATAACTATGTTGGCAATTATAATGGGATAACTCTTTTGATGATTCACATGATATGTATTGGTTTAAATGATAGTCATTATGGTTACATTTAATTGAGCCACGAGTTGCCTAATTATTCAAATCGTGCAAATCAGGGAAGTTGTTCAAGTTGCTAATCTTTTATCATAGCTAGTGTTCTACAAAGTATATGGTGGCAAATGTATATGTTTAAACTATTTATACAATATCTTTTGTTTTGCTGAAAATGAATTATACTAAGTTGCTGGACACAATTGAATGGTATGGTTGCTAAAATGTGAAACATAGGTGTGATACGGAAGTAATGTTGTCGTTGTCATAGATCATATGTAGTTACTTTTATTGGGAAACATGTTTTCAGAATTGATATCGTGCAAACAATTTTTATAATTTAAAATATGAATTATGAGTATGTTGTTGATTGCTTAAATTCATCTACCTAATTCGTGACCTAAACCAGTGAGTGAGTAAATGGTTGTATGGACATGTCAATAAGACCCTGTGATTGTGCTAGATAGTAGTAGAAAATCTATTTCTGTGATATGTTTACACATGTGAGAAGTTCTTAAATTGTTTTGTTGATTTTGCTCTCGCTCGTTCATAGTCTATAAGTGATCATCAAATTTGTTTAGTTGTGAAACCGTGTAAACCTTGGTTCCTTTCTTGTTGTTCTTTTAGTTTGATGTTGTGTTTTTAAGTTAAGCATGAACTAGTAATAAATGTTACTTGTTGACAATCAGTTAATTCCTTAATAAAACCTTGTTTCGACCGTAATGTTGATGCGCAATCTCTTATCATGTATTCTTTCCTTTCCCATGTGGTTGATAATGATTTTGTTGCATAGGTATATGAGAATTGAAAAGAGGTTACGAGGACGTAACCATGTTTCTAGTCGGGTAGGATTGTAAAATCTTAATGTTTATATTGCACTTGTTTGTAGATGGTAGTTTTGATCAAGTAGATGTTTCGTTGTGGGGTACCTATGCAAATGAGTTCTATATGTTTTGTTCCTACGTCTGTTAGTTGGTTGATGTGTAAAAGGAGAGTGTTGTTAAACTACTGGTAATGAGTTATGAGTTAGCCTATGAGCTGAGTTATGTTTGCGGTCCAGTGTGACCATGGTGATTGAGTTATTTGAGTTGGAGATCGGAATTTAGATGGAAGATGACGGTGTTCTCAGATGATTATTTAGTTGTTATACGTTTGTGTTCTCAGGTAGTTATTAGTTGTAGTTAGTTGGGTTAAGTGAAGATGAGTTAAACTTCGGGACGAAGTTTATTTTTAGGAGGGCAGAATGTACCATTTCGTGTCTGTCATGTTTAATTGATGTGTCAAAAGTGTGTGTTAACTGTGTTAGAAATGCGTGACGTTCGTATGTACGATATAGTATACCCTTCTGAGGTTTGGGTACGGGAGCGAACTTCGGGACGAAGTTCATTTTAAGGGGGGAAGACTGTAATACCCCGTATTTTATATAATATAATCAATTAATCGGATATTATTATATATTATTTATTATACGTTTATATTACTAATTAAGTCAGGTTAATTGTTGAGTCGATAATCACGTTAAATTATTTTACTTGACTCGCGTGTATCGATCTAAGTTAATTAAGACGAGTTTATACGTAATTCGAAATGTGAGCCAACCCATTTATCCTCGACCCATTTGAGTTGGCCCAATAGCATGATCAGCCCAATTAACCCTAAACCCTAAACCTAATTAACCTAAACACTACCCAAATCCCTCCCTCAACCCGCCTCCCTCACGCCTCCCTCCTTCATCAGCTTCAATCTCAACCCTCACGCAAAACGAGAGAGAGAGAGAGAGAGCGTGGGTGATGACGGCACCGCAAGGAAGAGCTAGGGGCGATTGGCGACGACCATGGGTGGCCCTGGTGGCGGTAGTGGCGGCAGAAAAAGGTATGAGTCAACCCCTTTCCTCTGTTTTCGAATGTCTAGCTGTTTTGTTGGTGGTTGCGTGTCTGCTAGAGGCGTTTCTGGTTGTTGTTGGAAGAGTAAGGGGGTAGGGTGGTAAGGGACGAGTGAAATGGTGGTGGTTATGGTGGTTTTGGGTGGTGGTAGTGGCCGTGAAAGGCGGCAGTGACAAGGGTAGCCAATCGGGTTTTTATATACGGGTTTCAGGCAAGTTAGACGAGTAGTGTTGGGGTGGCACCACCATGGACTCGGGGGAGGTCGAAATGGTGGTGCCACGGGATGACGGCGAGTAGGTAGGTGGTGGTTTGGCAGGGGATGGGTGAGAGCTGCGGTGGTTGCAGGTAGAGAACAAAGGGTGTTTGGTGAGGCACGGCGTTGAACCAGGCCAAAAGACGGCCGTGGTTTGACTCGCCGGCGGGAGTCGACCACCTTGGGGTCGGTGGTTGGTGGTGGGGACGAAGTGGGCAGCAGGTCAGGCGGTTGTCGTGGTGGTGTAGGTGGCGAGTGAGGAGTGTGAGAGCGTGTGAAGGGACGGTGGTTGATGACGGGTTATTCGAATTGTGTTTGAAACGGGTTTTCTTAGTTAATCGTTATAATTCGTTAGATGGGTCGTATGCTTAACTAATTAATTTAATTCCGAGTTATTTAATTAATTAAAGACGGGTTTAAGTCGGGTTGTTGAATTGTTTTATGTTTGATTCGGGTTTTCTTAAATCGTTTAATCCGTTTAATATTTTATTTATCATATTAGTTATTAAATGCAATTCCCGAGTCTTTTAAATAATTTATTTAATTTAAATTCCCGAGTCGGTTAAATAATTCAAGTCGGGTTTTGAGTCGGGATGGTTAAATGGAAAAGCTACTATATCGGGAAAGTCCATTTTAGGAAATTCTATTTTTAGTAACTTCTATTTTGGGATGTTGGGGCAAATACTAATCGGGTTATTTTAGTTATCAGTTGGGCATAAGTTTGGTGTCGGGATTGTATTTCGAGGAAGCTTCTATTTTGGGAGATTTCTATATTTAGTAGTTAGTAATTATAAATGTTATAATTGTTTTAGGTGACGGATTCGTGAAGGATAGATAATCAGATTCGTTGCTTTATTTTCTGGACTGCTTGAACTGCTTAATTGGATTTGCTGGCACTTTGAGGTAGGGAAATACACTTGACTTACTATCGTTGTTGTTTAATTGTGTTGACTTGATTCGTGGTTGTTGATTTACGTTATGATTCATATATGGGAAGGTGATTGACTGAATTGATCGTATTGAGTATGATATCATAACATCGAGTAACCGGCATAATATTATGATTTATCAGTTCAGTGATTTATATATATATATATATATATATATTGTGTTGCATTAATTTATGTTCATATCTCATATGCATTGGAGTTGGAGGATGGTGTGGGAGTGGCGATGTTGAGATACGATGTGAGTTGTGATAAGGCCCGGGCGGGTTCGGGACTTGCCCTGGTGTCCTCAGTTGCGAGCTGGCAGATCGGCTACGGTCGATATATATATAGTCTACCGGGGATCGGTATGGCTGGGTTGTCCGGGGTATGAGATATGAGATATGAGTTGAGATGGAGATGGGGTGTCGGAGGAGCATGCATATCATATTTTATTGTTTCATTGTTTTCCCTACAAACCTTCGTGACCGACCCCGTGTATTCGTGTACTTTGTGATGATCCAATTATTGGGAGCAGATTGACGGGTATTTTGATGATGGGAGCTGGCCGGGAAGAGAGCTTGGATGACTGACTTAGTGTCTAGCCCACCTTAGTCTTATTAGTAGTTTTATCAGACCTTATCTTTTGGTCATATTTTGGAGGCTTTGTTTTAATTCCAGTTGTAATCTCACTATAAACATTTTAATAAAGTACTGTGTTTCTTTCCTTTGTTATCTACTGCCTCGGGTTTCCGAGATGTAACACCGTCATTTATCTGAGGAGTCCTAGTTCAGGCCCTTAAATAAATGGGGGTGTTACAAAAGAAAGAATCTTTTGCCTTTTGTTTTTACTCTATAGTTTGTGTAGGTAGTGTGTAGGATATAAGCTTTGTAAGATATGTCATGGACAAGTCACTATCACACATTGTTATAACAAATGAACAAGACAAACTAGAGCATCTTTTGCTCTTGTCTTTGGCCGAAATATTGGTCCTTTTATGGACCATTTTTGCCTTTTGTCATTTGTCCCACAAATGCTTATAAGTCATATGTTTAACTATCTTACATATTTAATTATTAATGTAATCATTTAACACTTAAATATTACAATTAATAATATAATATACACTCCACTTTTTTAGTAGTATACTACCATTATATCATCATATAATGGGTCCCATAATTGCTAGTTAGTTAAAATTACAACTTCTTGTAACTTTAAATAACTAATTACCTCTACCTCAAAACTTATATTAATATCTTAACTAATTTAGTAATATAACACTTAATTACTAAATTTAATCTTTATTTAATCACATTAAAATAAGACGCAAAATTGCACTCCCATAATTAAGGAATTAATTAATTCGTATCGCATACAATTAATTAAATATCTATTTGGGCCTCATCCTATAGGTGTGACCTAAAGGGATCAACTGACCACCACCGTCACACGACAGTAATGTCAAACTCTAGTTAGCCAATCATTACCGATTAATGACGGTCAGTCGACTGTATAAAGAATCATCCCTCACGTATTCTTAGTATGAGATTTAATTATGATATTAAATCATGTGATCGCACTATTGTTGAGGACACATTTCCCAACAGGTAATGCCTGTATCTATTAGGGAAGGTCTTGTTAAGGCTCCTTGGTAGATGGGGTGTTACAAAATGGTATTAGAGCGATGATTTTGGAACCTGTAACCAATAAACATAATGAACGTAGTAAGTCTAATAAAGTGAACCTGGTGTATATGTGTTGGGAGCCCCTTGTATGTTTGATTTTGGGTGAGAAGGCACCCTCATTCCAAAATCCTGGCCCCAATATGCTTAAGCCAGCAACTTCAAATGGGAATATGGAGTCGGGAATTATGTGTGTCTGTGTGTGTAATATGCGATATATATGTGTATAAAGGTAATGTCTTGTGCGTGTGGATGATAGGAACATGTGATGCATAATCGCTTGTCTAGTTGTGTATGCGTAAGTATGTGGATGGACGATAACATGTGTTGGAAGTATACACGAGGATATGTGGTGACATGAAAGTTGGTAAATGGTTTACAAGTTTTGCTATATTTGATAGATTGTATGAACATGTTGTACTGTGTTGTGTTGAAGAATTCGATATGTATATGAATAGGGTAAAATACTGTTATCGATATGGGTGAATATGTGGATTAAGGTACGTAATAACAAGATTGTATGTTGTATGTCTGTAATAGAGTAAATCGAATTATAATGTTTTAATTGCGGTATTTGTGTTATATGTAAAGTAATGATAATCGATAGCAATAGTATAGAGATAATTAGTGACGAGTGCTAAGTATACCTTAGACTCCGAACGATTTGTTGTTTTGCCGGAACGACCAAACAATTCGTAATCTTTCGTTGAGTATTTTAACTTACTCGACCGAGTATGAGGGAGTACTCGACCGAGTAGGTAGGTCACTTGATCGAGTTTGCTAGAAAACAGAATCAATGTTAAGTCTGCCAACGTCAAAACTCGACCGAGCAACCCCAACTCAATCGAGTACCGCAGATACTCGATCGAGTATCGCTGCTACAGTATACGGGTTTCTTAAAAATTTTCGAGCCTATATCTTTCATTTTTCTCATTCTTTTCTTCTTATTTCTTCTTCTTAAAACCTAAAACTCTCATAAAACTTCTTCCTCTACAAAATCTAGGTGGAATTTGTGCTTGTTTCTTCCCAAATCCTTCTAGTTCATCCGTCTAATTCGTTTGCAAACTAATTCAAGGTAATTTTCTACTCATTTCTTTGATTTTAAAGCAATTTGAAGCATGTGTTGGTGTTGGAGTTTCTGAAAATTCGATTTTTATACCCTAATATTGTGTTGTAATTGTTGGATTTTGATAGAAACTACCTTGAATCATTATTATTGATGTTAGAAATTGCAAATTAAACCCGATTTGTGACAATAATCAGCCCGAATTTTTCTAGGGTGTGCCCCAAATTTTTGATTTTGTTCATCAAATTCATCTTAGAGTGTTGAAAAAGGGTAAGGGATGCTAGTAGTATCATATTTGGTGCTTGATTTTGGTTAATTTCATCAAAAATTTCGTTTTAAAACTCCATCTTTTGAGTGCACAAAGCTGAAATTTTGTCCCAATTTTACTACAATAATCGACTTATTGAGCTTAGTTTTGGTGAAAATGCAGCCCGGTTACTTCAATAACTTGCTTAAACTTCGTGTTTTGAGATTTTAAACCAACTTTTATGAATGACAAAGAGTAAGTGGAATTGGTAAAATCTTGTTTTGTCTCCAGTTTTACATGTTTTATCAAGAAAATTCGTCTTAAGCATCACCTTTTTCGTATGTGACAATTGAAAGTTTCTACTTTGAATTTGTAAAACTCGATGTTTGGCTGAACTATGTTGAAACAGATGCCGAGAAATACTGCTACACGACAAACCAAGAGGACCCGAGCTAACACTGCCGCCGCGGAAGAGGTAGGTGAAGGGAGCCAAGGACCCGTTGTTCCGCCGGTAACTGGGTATCCGACGGTAATCTTTGCTGATTTCAAACAAAAAGATGCCTTTGTTAGTTTGCTAGACCGCACCTTGAGACCCACAAGGTGCATAGATCCGGTTGTGTTGGAGGAGTTAAAGATAGAGGTAGATGTCCGTCACATCTTTGAGGTGTTGGGTTTGGAGGGGTTATATCACTTGAGGAAGCATTCGTATGCCTTTCTGACCCTTGAGTTTATGAGTTCTTTTACCTATGATGTGGCTGAGAAGATGGTGGGTTTTTGATTGATGAACACGAGCTTTTATCTGACCCTTGACCAGTTTGCCGATCACTTGAGACTTACCCGGGCCAAGAAGGGATATCTTGGTGATGTCCCGACCGAGTGTGGTGCTAGTATTTACCTCCCTTTGTTTACCGGTAAACCTGCTCCGACCTCGAGTGCTATGCTGATCAATGATGTTCAGCACGTGACCTTAAAGATCTTTCTCCGATCCTTGACTTGTTTACTTTACGGGAGGAAGGATGTGAGTAAGCTTAACTCACATGAGGTGATGTTGTTGATATTTTACCTTAAGCCCACCCGGGAGAAGGGGTTTGCTGACAGTGCTCTGGCGATAGTGTGTGCTAGCCTAGCCTTGATGGCTAAGTCCTCGACTTGCCACCTTAGTTGCGGCGCTATCGCCACCCGTCTAGCTGAGAGGTTGACCACCTTTGAGGCTTCTTCGGCTCTCAAACCCCTATGTCTCATTGTTCTGACCTTGGATAAGGCCTACTTCATCCACCAGAAATGGTTGTGGGTGTTGGATGATGGAGTTTTAGCTTGGAGAGTGCGGGGGAGGAGTTGGATGAGAGTGCCTGACCCAGACCACCTTCCTGTGACTGAGTCGTTGACTGAGGCTGCCCCTAGGAGTGCGGAGGCTAGTCTTCCCGATCAGATGTACTTGATCATGGATGACCTCCGAGAGGAGATGCCTGAGCCGTTTGGGGGAGACCATACTAGGAGCGAGGACCAGGTGCCTCGGGAGGGTAGAGGACCCCGGAGAGCCAGAGAGTTATAGGGGAGTCGCCGTCTGTTCAGTCAGAACCACCCCGTTACCAGTACCAGTACCCCGGCTACCCTTCTTCCTTTAGCCCTCAGATGCAGGTGAGCGAGCTTACAGAGAGAGTAGCGAACGCCTTGGTGCATCGGAACCTTCATGATATGGCCTATGTTCAGGGTGTGGGGACCAACCTAGCCCAACCGGTTTGGTGGCGCGGCGTAGGGAATGATAGTGGTGTCTTTCACTCCTACGGAGTGAATCCGGCTACATAGGGAGTTCCTGAGAGCTACCCTTACGGATGCCTGTAGACACCTCGTTTCTGCACCTCCCGCCAAACACCCAGTGATGATTGAGCCGTATGTTTAGCATATATCGTGATTTTATGACATATCGTAAATCGATTAATAAAAGGTAACTCGTACACTTGTGTCTACCCCTTGGTTGTTATCTAGGTGTCATTGCGGTCGTTTTGACAGTAATTAGAGTACATTTGGAGTTCGTATCAAAAACCGTTTCCATTTTCAAAAACCATTAATTCCGAGTCAAAAAGTAACGTGCTTGTCTACCTAAGGTTAGGATGTCATAAAATGTTAGGAGTATATCTCATTTTGAGTCCCATGTCACTTCTTTAGGCTAAAGTTAAGTTTACATTGCAAAATGTGCATTTCATTAAGCTAAAATGACAACCCGATCTTTAGGCTCATTTTATGAGGTGATAACGACTTTTTTGGGTTTGGCCTATTTCACAGAAAGTTCTAGATCTTTCTCTTAGCTTTCCAACGCCAGTGAACGTACATTAATCCGATTCTTGTAGAGAAAGTTATGCCTAAAATACGACAGGCTGTTAAACGCGTTTTCTTGCGCAGAAGAATACTACCCGAGAAAGGACGCACCAAACGATGCGTCCCTTCTGGGGAGCGCAACTCTTACTTCGCATTTGCTCAAGGCTTTCTTTTTGTCCAAGTTTTCGAGTTTCGAACTAAGTCAGTTATTCTTTTCCTATTTCCTTCCATATCCCTTTCCTAAACCTCACCTCGTGATTAGTATAAATAGAGGCCTCCGCCTCACATATTTTTCACGTGAGTGTCCGCCCTTCTCTTCTCCCTTTGCATTCTAAGACCGCGCTCTTGCTTTTCGACCAGATCATTCTGGGTACCAGTCGGCAGTCACGTTGCATGACCGGTCAATTTGACCACTACACAATCAATTAATCAATCTTTTTAAAACCATTTTTCAAGGGCACTTTCATATTTGCATAGATCGAGTCGAGTTACCACTAAAAACCGATTTTAGTTAAATCTCGCGACGCTAACATGTAAGTTTGGGGGTGTAAAATACCATTTAATTTTGTATTTATTTATTTTTGTATTTTATTTACATTTGTACATTATATTTATGCCAAAACCGTCTTTTAATTATTTCATAAAACTATGCTTTAAAACCGAGATTAAGCAATCAGGCTTGTTTGACGCCTAGAGAAAACGCATCAGACGATGCGCCTCTTAGAATGATCGCAGCATTTGCTGCGCCTCTTCTGGGGTTGCATGATCTGCCGATCGTCTTCTCTTTTCGTCTCGGTTTACGTGACTAACTCCTTTTTTGGTCCGAGGATCTTTTCAGATCTGAGGAAGATCAGTTTTCTTCTTTTATTTTATTTTCCAAAGTCTTAATCTTTTACTTGCTTAGATTGATTTTAGATCTCTAATAATTCAATATTTGGCGATTTAAATTCGTTTAATCAAATCTTTTGATTTTAAATATCTAGTAATTAATATTATAAGGTTTAAATTCAATTCTTTTCAGTTTTATTTCTCTAAATTAATTTTCAAAGATTCAAACTTTATTTCTTTTAGGTTTAATTTATGACCATTAGTAATTAATATTAATCGGTCTTATTCTAAATTTAATTCAATACTTTTCTATCTTTTATTTATATTCTTCCTTTTATTTTACTTAGTTTATTTTGTTTATTTTCTAAATACAATTCCATAATTAAATAAAACCAAATCATTTTCCTAATTAATCAACTCAAACAACCAACCGGATCTGACTTTCACAGTCAGAACCCGCCTAAGAGCAGACGCATGAAGTGTTGCACCTCTTCCAGAGGACGCACCTTCTACTGCGCCTACTCCTAGTCAGTTTCTGCCTCTGAATTCCTTCATGTTTTGACGTAGTGTATATATTAATCGACTATTATTCGTATTATCACCTATTTAGCTATATTTTAAGTCTTTTAATTTATTTTTGTCAGTTTTTAATTTATTTCCTTATTTTCCAATTTTCCTTATTTTCTAATTTTCCTTATTTTCCAAATTTCTTTATTTTCCTTATTTTCCAATTTTCCTTTTCTTTTATTTCCTTATTTCTTCAAATTTTCTTTTCTTATTTATTTCCTTTTTCTATTTATTTCCTTTTCTATTTATTTCCTTTTCTATTTATTTCCTTTTCTTTTATTTCTTTCCTAAATCCCGTCTTTGGCATTTATATAATGTACATTCAATTTTAAGTTATATTTTATTCTTTTGTATGCTTATTCACACGTAAATGAATGTAATTCTTCACTTCGACCCAATTGGATGCTAAATTGTATGTCAAACCGATTTAGTCTATATTCACGTGCTAGGATTAATCCGTGTTTGTTGTATTGCATGCATATAATTGACAACATATCAAGTATAAACAACTTCCCTGATCATTAGTAGAGGACGCTATCGAGGCGGGCGGGATTAGGTGTTCAAATAAACGAGCTTCCTAATACGTACCCTCACCCCTTACTCAAGAACTCTGTGAACACCCGTGTTAATTGGCATTACGAGAGTCATTCTAGACATAGAATGCTAAGGATAACGAATTTCATAGTGTTCATATCACTACTTTATGTCTTGACATGACGCGAAGTATTCGAATGGTTCCAATTTTCCATGAAAATTGGTGGCGACTCCACAAATGCCGGCTTGTCAAACCTTTCACCGGTTTCAATGCCTTACAAATCGGTAACGGCCCATGACGTGCTTTGGCCTCGCGCTAGAGTTACATGGGAGAAGTGTTGCCGCCTCGAAACCAACGCGCGGGTGCGCGCGACGCGGGTGGCTGTGTCTACAATGCCTAGCACCGTGGAGGAGTGGAGGAGATCTAGGGCTGGGAGCAGCTACCGGAGAAGGGTTTGGAGGCGGCACGTCGAGAGCTGGCACCTTGGGAGTAGGAGGAGATGATGATATGGAGGAGGATCGAGGCGGTGACCTCGAGTGATCTTTCTTGTTTATGCTTGTTTTAGCGGACTTATGATTGGATTGTTACATTTGTTTTGTTGGTATTTGGATTTTTTTTTCGGTTTGTAATTGGCCACAAGGCCGTACTTTGTGTTCAGATCTTCTAAACTTGGTGTAGGTACAATGATATCGGGGATGAAACCCCGAACTTTGGTATGTTTCTTTGCTTGTCACGCATTTGAGGACATTCTGACTTGCAGATACTCGATCGAGTGCCCTCAACTCGATCGAGTACCATGTGTATGACGTTTTAATGAGCATTTTGATCTATACATACTCGATCGAGTATGTCTAACTCGATCGAGTAACCTACTCTGTACTCGATCGAGTACACCTAACTCGATCGAGTACCTCTGCTTGAAGATAGAGACCATTTTGTTTGTGTTACCTGAGATCATGGGAGTGTTTTGGTTGACGTTATATGCCGTTATCATGATTGTTGGTTATTTCCTTGCGTTTTATACTTAGGTATGAGTGGTATCAAGACGGTATGCAACGATTATAATTCTGTGTGGTTACTAATTTTCTTTAAGTATCATTCTATGCAGTTGTTAAGTTTAAATAATTGTTTGGTGAGATAGTTATGTTTGGTAATCATTTTAGTCATGATGTTACATGGACGAATTACTTTTAATTTCTATATATATCGGGTGGTATTGCTGGGCATGACAAATTTGTTTTGTGTTGTTACTTCCATATTATATGATAACATAAATCCATGATCAGTTTGTAATGTCAAGAGATATGTTGTGATTTTCGTTTTATCGTAATATAGCTCATCTTAAAGGTGAAATTCAGGGATGAAGTTCCTTTTAAGAGGAAAAGAGTAATGTCGCGCGTGAAAATGCCAAAAACGTCGTGTTTTAAAGTAATTTATTAGTAATGTAATTGTTGTTTTAATTGTTGTTGTTGATTAAATGATTAATCATGTGTGGAGTAATTTAGAATTTGGTTGAGTAATTATGTTGAACTTGTTTGGTGTCGTATGGTGTTGAATTTGCGTAGTAAAATGGAAGTAATAGTTGTATGTATGCATCTTTTCAATTGTTAACATTTGGATGATGACTCGTGATGGAGTGGTGTTGTGATAGTTATGTTCCTGAGAGAGGATGGTGATGATTAGTCGGCATAGGAGGTTGGGTAGTATGGTTGAGTATGGTTATAGTAGTTCTTGTCGGGTTGGGTTGTTGTTGTTTATCTTGGCCTTAGCATACACTTTCGGTTTGTGGAAGGTGATGAGTTGAATTTCGGGGAGGAAGTTCTTTTTAAGGGGGGAAGACTATAATACCCGCCTCGTTAGGGATCCGTTGACTGCCTGTTGACTGACCTTGGACACGTGTTAGACCCTTGGAACCTTTCACACAAGCGACCTTGCGTTATAGTGACCTTTGGGGAACTGGGAACTCGATCTAGTGTAGGCTACTCGATTGAGTAGTCTGGTGACTCGATCGAGTAGAGGTCACTCGATTGAGTAAGTTCCATACTCGATCGAGTATGGCGAGTTCAGTGTAAGTATATAAATCGTGAGTCGTAAACCTAAATCAGTTTTCTCTTCTTTTTTCCCTAAACCTAATTGACGACACAGCTTATACCTCACCAACCTTCAACCTTTTGGGACCCTCTACACTTGGAGACACCAAGGTGATAAGTAGTAATTTAGTAGCATTTTATCCCCATATATATCCTTGTTTTGACTCGATTTTGTGTGCTTTTATTGAATTAAAGCTCATTTTACTAATTTAATTAATAATTATTAGTTTTAATATAATTATTGCAAATAACCGCTACTTTCGTAGAATTGATACTGCTTTTTGTCATATTAATTTTGTAGGTATCGGGTTCGTAAATAAAGGAAAGGAAATCGAGAAACAATCGGGTTGAGACGGAACTTGGTACAAGATGACTTGGCAAAGTGTAATAAAGTTGGAAAAGTCAAGGTAAATCTAGACCTTAGCCTCACAATCTCCTTCACTTTGTTGTGTCTCTGAAGTCGTCTTCATCAGTCATCACCATCAACAATTCCACCATTCATCTCATCTGACCTGCTGCTCCTCTATGAATCCGAGCTCCAGTCACCGAGCACCACCACAAACTCAACTCCACCTCGCTCATACATTGAAACAATGCCAGCATCATCGCCTCCTTCTCTGTCCACGACACCATTGATGCTCAACTATGCCCAAACTGTAACACCAGCAGCAACAACACACGAGCATCAACAATTCAAACCACCAACCCAGCCCACCATTACTCCATCACCATTAAACCCGTGTCCCTTCTCCTCCATCATCAACGTCCTGCATCTACCATCAACCACGCATCACCCATTCCTGCACAATTTTCGCACCACCATCAATCCACCATGTCGACTAATTCGACAAACACCAGCAGAGCAGCAATATCGACATCCATCAACTGCAACTCCGTCACCGTCAACCCATCATCCTCCACACAACCGTCACCGTCCTTCAAATCGACCACCATAGACCCGCACCTCCATTAACATCACCATTCAACACGGCCCAATTTCGTTCCCGCTTCATTTGCATCATAGGTACTCCCAGCCGGGTACCCGGCTGCCAACCTCTTGTCTCGCAACATCAATTGCTCTCCCAGACGGCCCATCGACTGTTGCCCTCACCACCGGTTAGGAATACATACAAAACACCCTTCATTTTCCAGAGAACTCTCAGCCGGCCTTGTCACCGACGGCCGGCCAACAGTCTCGCAGCACGCCAACATCAACAATCGCATCGAATTGTCATCCCCAGATGGGTCATCGGCTGCCGCCCCCTCAACCGGCTCACAATCCCATCAATTCGTAGCCTTGTTTCCAGAGAACTCCCAACCGGTGCCACCACCGGCGGCCGGTGGACCGGCCCTGACACCATTTGCTGCTTTTAAATCCCGTGTCTGCCCTTTTGTTTTGTTTATATAGTAAAAGCTCTCATTTCCCCTTTTTTGGGTTGAAGTGTCGTGTCTTTTCTAAGGGAGGGAGATTAGTTTTATTTTGATTATTATTATTATTATTATTAGGATTATTATTAGACTAGTAATTTGAATACCCCAATATATACACTACTCTCACACAATTAGACTAATATAGAACGCCCCATACCATTTAGACTACAAAATGAGAATAGCTTAGCTTATTTTTTCCTCTCAATATTTTAGAACCCTAATATTTCTCCTCTCTCAATATTTCTTCAATTAAATTTGTAACCTTTCTTTAATTATAGTTAAAATGCTCTCTAGTTTATCCACGTTCTTCTCTTTTCATTAGTTTACAATTAGTAATTTTGGGTTGTATTTGGAGAATTGAAGAATCCTTCCATATTTCAATCCAAGTTATTATCTTTCGGTATAATTTATCTTCTTAATCTCATTTCTTTTAGTTTATTTACATTTCTTGTTCATTTAAATTATTGTTGAATTAGTAACCATGTTTATTGTGTTATTCATGCTTGTTTCTTTATCTTTCAATTTCTCTCTTATAAGTATGTGTGAGTAGTCTTATCTAAGGTCATGGGGGATATTGGGTGATTAAAGGGGGTGAATTTGGGTTGTTACCCTTTTGAATTGGGTAATTAATTGGTTTTACTCTTGTGCATATGAAGTGCTCGATGAAATGTTTGAACGAAAGTTTGAGTCTTTCATTAATATATTTAACTTATGTTGGTGCATTATGCTATTGGATGGTTTTAGAAGTGTTTAATGAGATGCTTATATGAAAGTTGAAGCCTTTTTTAGACATATTTGATCATCTTGGTGCCTATGTTATTAGATAGTCTTTATGCATGTTTGTGATGAGTTTGTCTCAACTAAGTGAAAGCTTATTTGTAAACCCTTACTCCCATGCCTATGAAATGTTTGATGGATTGCTTAAATGAGAGTTTGAGTCTTTCATTATCATGTTTAGTCTATCCTAGGTCGAAAGCCAATGGAAGGCCTATATGGCATGGTCAAGACGAGTTTTTCTTACTAAGTAAATGCTTGTTGGTTAGCTCTAATTGACTAAGAAATTAGGATCAATCATAGGCATTTATCATTACTCATTTCTTGTTAACAATCTTCTCTTCCCCAACTTACCCAAGTGAACCCAAAGACCTTAGTTTTCCTTTATTAATTAGAAACAATTTTATTTAGTTTAATTTTATACCTTGTTGCATCTTAGTTTACAATAAATCAATCTTTCATTTGTTTGACTAAACTAAAGACTTAAACAAACCAAGTATCTAACCCCCGCCATCTTTGTGTTCGACCCCGATTAAATACTACTTTTTAATTGGGTTTTATAAATTACTTTTGATTCGGAAATGACGACAAATCCCTATATCAAAAATCACTCGTTTCTTCAATGAGTGACTAGTGAAACCCGTGAGAGTCGGTCTTTGGTCTCCTTTTGGGCAAAGGTTTGATATGGAGTCGAATCTTGTGTGTGCCGTTTCATTCTTGGGTGTATAGCGAAGTACTTCCTCTTTCCCACCTAAAATTTGTTTCTTAGGCTATCCGTGTTGTCAATGTTGGCTACTTGAGCTAGAATTAGGGAGTCGACACCTTGGTAAGACCCGGAGACGACATCCTCCACTAATGACTTTCTTTATTCGATTTTTGAAAGCAAAACGGCTGCTTAGATGAGGAAAGCGGTTTGACTTTTTGTAGATGC
Source organism: Silene latifolia (assembly GCF_048544455.1). Taxonomy (NCBI): domain Eukaryota; kingdom Viridiplantae; phylum Streptophyta; class Magnoliopsida; order Caryophyllales; family Caryophyllaceae; genus Silene; species Silene latifolia. Next base: position 32,163,829 of record NC_133526.1, on the reverse strand, counting down.
ATCCATTGTTTGTTGTGTGCTTAATGTTAGGATATGTCCAATTTTCTGCAAACCCCCACTTGCCTTGCAAAGGAGCACATACCTCATTGTGTTTTATTGCGAGTTGAAGGGACGGAGAAGGCCCGTTAATTGCCTTTCATCGGATATTACTAGTTTAGATAGTCCTTCTATATTACAAGTCTTAGTTTATTTAATGAGCTTATTCGAGGACGAGTAAGGTTTAAGTGTGGGGAGATTTGATCAGTAGTAATTTAGTAGCATTTTATCCCCATATGTATCCTTGTTTTGACTCGATTTTGTGTGCTTTTATTGAATTAAAGCTCATTTTACTAATTTAATTAATAATTATTAGTTTTAATATAATTATTGCAAATAATCTTTACTTTCGTAGAATTGATACTACTTTTTGTCATATTAATTTTGCAGGTATCGGGTTCGTGAATAAAGGAAAGGAAATCGAGAAACAATCGGGTTGAGACGGAACTTGGTACAAGACGACTTGGCAAAGTGTAATAAAGTTGGAAAAGTCAAGGTCAATATAGACCTTAGCCTCACAATCTCTTTCACTTTGTTGTGTCTCTGAAGTCGTTCTTCATCAGTCATCACCATCAACAATTCCACCATTCATCTCGCCTGACCTGCTGTTCCTCTATGAATTCGAGCTCCAGTCACCGAGCACCACCACAAACTCAACTCCACCTCGCTCATACATCGAAACAACGCCAGCATCATCGCCTCCTTCTCTGTCCATGACACCATTGATGCTCAACCATGCCCAAACTGTAACACCAGCAGCAACAACACACGAGCATCAATAATTCAAACCACCAAACCAGCCCACCATTACTCCATCACCATTAAACCCGTGTCCCTTCTCCTCCATCATCAACGACCTGCATCTACCATCAACCACGCATCACCCATTCCTGCACCATTTTCGCACCACCATCAATCCACCATGTCGACTAATTCGACAAACACCAGCAGAGCAGCAACATCGACATCCATCAACTGCAACTCCGTCGCCGTCAACCCATCATCCTCCACTCAGCCGTCACCGTCCTTCAAATCGACCACCATAGACCCGCACCTCCATTAACATCACCATTCAACACGGCCCAATTTCGTTCCCGCTTCATTTGCATCATAGGTACTCCCAGTCCCAGCCGGGTACCCGACTGCCTACTCCTCGTCTCGCAACATCAATTGCTCTCCCAGACGGCCCACCGACTGCTTCCCTCACCACCGGCTGGGAATACATACAAAACACCCTTCATTTTCCAGAGAACTCCCAGCCGGCCTTGTCACCGGCGGCCGACACCTCGTCTCGCAGCACGCCAACATCAACAATCGCATCGAATTGTCATCCCTAGACGGGTCACCGGCTGCCGCCCCCTCAGCCGGCTCACAATTCCATCAATTCGTAGCTTTGTTTCCTGAGAACTCCCAGCCGGTGCCACCACCGGCGGCCGGTGGACCGGCCTTGACACCATTCACTGCTTTTAAATCCCGTGTCCGCCCTTTTGTTTTGTTTATATAGTAAAAGCTCACATTTCCCCTTTTTTGGGTTGAAGTGTCGTGTCTTTTCTAAGGGAGGGAGATTAGTTTTATTTTGATTAATATTATTATTATTATTATTATTATTATTATTATTATTATTATTATTATTATTATTATTATTATTATTAGGATTATTATTAGACTAGTAATTAGAATACCCCAATATATACACTACTCTCACACAATTAGACTAATATAGAACACCCCATACCATTTAGACTACAAAATGAGAATAACTTAGCTTATTTTTTCCTCTAAATATTTTAGAACCCTAATATTTCTCCTCTCTCAATATTTCTTCAATTAAATTTGTAATCTTTCTTTAATTATAGTTAAATTGCTCTCTAGTTTATCCAAGTTCTTCTCTTTTCATTAGTTTACAATTAGTAATTTTGGGTTGTATTTGGAGAATTGAAGAATCCTTCCATATTTCAATCCAAGTTATTGTCTTTTGGTATAATTTCTCTTCTTAATCTCATTTCTTTTAGTTTATTTACATTTCTTGTTCATTTAAACTATTGTTTGAATTAGTAACCATGTTTATTGTGTTATTCATGCTTGTTTCTTTATCTTTCAATTTCTCTCTTATAAGTATGTGTGAGTAGTCTTATCTAAGGTCATGGGGGATCTAAGGTGATTAAAGGGAGTGAATTTGAGTTGTTACCCTTTTGAATTGGGTAATTAATTGGTGTTAGTCTTGTGCATATGAAGTGCTCGATGAAATATTTGAACGAAAGTTTGAGTCTTTCATTAGTATGTTTGACTTATCTTGGTGCATTATGCTATTGGATGGTTTTAGAAGTGTTTAATGAGATGCTTAAATGAAAGTTGGAGCCTTTCTTAGACATATTTTATCATCTTGGTGCATATGCTATTAGATAGTCTTTATGCATGTTTGTGATGAGTTTGTCTCAACTAAGTGAAAGCTTGTTTGTAAACCGTTACTCCCATGCCTATGAAATGTTCGATGGATTGCTTAAATGAGAGTTTGAGTATTTCATTATCATGTTTAGTCTATCCTAGGTCGAAAGCCAATGGAAGGCCTATATGGCATGGTCGAGACGAGTTTTTCTTACTAAGTAAATGCTTGTTGGTTAGCTCTAAATGACTAAGAAATTAGGATCAATCATAGGCCTTTATCATTACCCATTTCTTGTTAACAATCTTCTCTTCCGCAACTTACCCAAGTGAACCTTAAAACCTTAGTTTTCCTTCATTAATTAGAAACAATTTCATTTAGTTTAATTTTATATTTTGTTGCATCTTAGTTTACAATAAATCAATCTTTCGTTTGTTTGACTAAACTAAAGACTTAAACAAACCAAGTATCTAACCCCCGCCATCTTTGTGTTCGACCCCGATTAAATACTACTTTTTAATTGGGTTTTATAAATTACTTTTGATTCGGAAATGACGACAAATCCCTATATCAGTAAGATAACTAGTAGTCTTGCGACAAGACTCACTCAAAACTACCAATAATCTATCTTAATCTTGACAAAGTTTTAAGTTGAGTCTTGGAAATCTAAGACTCAATTTAAGACTTTGGGTGAGTCTTGACCCCACTTTGAAGGGAAAGTACCCAATGAGTGGATCACATGTGTCATTTATTTTTGTAAGAAAAAAAAAAGTGAAGTAAAAAGTAGAGTCTGAGGTGAGTCTGACGGATAATATATAAAGTATGAGGTGAGTTTGAGGCGAATCTGAACAATAAAAAAATAATATAAGTTAGTGAAAAGTTGATGTGGTAGAGTCTTAAGACTTAGAAGAGTCTTACCGATAATCTTATCCTAAGGTGGAATTGCATGAAAGTTTTTTAAGAGGAAGCCCAACTTGGAATTTAGAAAATGATACTATAATTTTGCCTCCAAAAGGCTTTGTGAGAATGCAAACATATAGAGTGGTCGTGACATGATTAGGAGAAATGACCTTTCTTAAAACTTCACACGCACAAAATAACAATTAGTGTTGAGATGTTTTGTGTGCTCATGGTAGACATTGCCTTGTAGTCAAACTTCGTGGAGGACTCAAATATGTCTTGTGCTACTTATTCTTCCCGGAAATCAAAGAACCACACAGAAAGACACAACAACACGTAATGGATTTGCAGCTAAGAGCATGTGCATCGGTGTAGTTTTAGTGCCCCAAATGCTACATCTCTCTTCTTATGGGGAGCCCCATGACTGCTCTTACTGTCCCAACAAATGGGGATGCCCAGTATACTGGGTAGGTTCCCAAAAAGGCAAAATCAATGTGAACAATGTATTTTAATTATCGAATATTGTAGTCGAAAAATTTTGGTGGGTCATGAAAAGATAGAAAAATGACTTTGGGGAACCCCATTGATGTAGGAAGTAATTGTGAAATGGAGATGATAGATTAAATAACTAGTGGAAAATGATGTGGAAAAGAGAGAGAAGATTTAGGGCACCCAATAAGTGCACATGCTCTAAAAGAACAAGCCCCAAACCTGCATCACAACACGCACAGAAATCATGATTATGAACAACATAATAAAAGAGAGGAGCACTAGAGGAATTGAACCCTTAAGATATCTAACAACATGCATTGCAACTTAAAGATGAGAAGTCTTAAGAGGGTTCATAAATTGTCTCAGGTGCTCTACTGCATATATATAAGACCTAAACGTAAAACCCTATAAGAGCTCATATTTCCATATCTTTTGATAGTCACCTTAGTCAAAACTCTACGAAGATCTCTCGATCATCAGACTATCTCACCACTAGACAGGACAGTAGACACATTGCTCTTCCTACGAAAAAAACAACAATAAAAGTTCTTACACCGATTATCCATGTTAGCGAAAACCTACTTTGTTAAAGCATACAAATATACAACTACCTATTAATAAGTACTCTTAATCTATCCCCCTTACTAAAATGTGGGCAAGGGAGATTACTGTTCCTAATGAACAGTACTCACATGCTACACTTTTGCCTCTTTTCCCCTGAAACGCTGCGTTTTTGAGCATAACAAGCCAAGACCTTGACCAATTTTCTTAACCCCCACTATCAGTCTCTCACCTCAATTATTTTTACCTCCCAAACAATCTGCATCACAATCATCGTCCCTCAAACTCTCGCCCGGCCTCACCATCACCTTCTCCTCCTCCTTTTCTCTCCTCATCATTTTTCTTTCTTTCTAAACTTCATGTCTTTTACTAGAATCAGCTTTTTTTTCCATAAAGAATGGATTCAAACTCCATTGAAGTATCAATTTTAGATCTAAAGAGTAGCCAAACGCATCGTTTAGTGATTCAAAGACCATGATTGTTAAAAACAGTGATATGATCATGAATATCACTACTTTAATTGTTGTACTTATTGGTTGTGCTTTGGAGAAAATGCGACTTTCTGGTACTCAAATTGGTACCGCTGAAGGATTTGTAAGGTCCGTTTTTTATTTATTTCATTTTATCTACCTTTTCCCTCAAATTTTTCTTAATCATACATACATCTCCACCATTTCCCATGAACCCTAATTCTAATGATGGCTACAGCCTCAACTCTTCCAGCGGAGACGCAAGGATCAACAACGAAAGACATGGCAACGACAGAGCTAACATTGAATTATTTTTGTCGTATGTTTAAGAATTAGGGTTTATTGTGACCTTTTTATTGACGAACCAAGGGTGTTGTTTTTCCTTGGAAATGTTGTTTTGGAAGATTTCTCTGAAACTTTTATATGCAGGTTTTGTTGGGTTATCATTTAATTTGGAAAATTCTTGCTCAAAGATTGAATCGTTAGATTCAGTTGACTATCACTACTTTATGTCTGAGTTTCATTGCTATTCAGTACTTCTATTAGAGCTTTCATGTATAGGATCTTAGATTCGAATCTCGATTATACGAATTCCTTGCCATCACAAATTTGGAATGAATTTTGGTGTTTTGGGAGTCTGAGGTTCATTTATTTGTTAAAATACAAATACTCATATAGACAAACTCGCATAATAAGATGTAACAGTGTTTATTGTGGTTTACTTCGCCTGTTGTTCGAAATTCTTTCGACAATTGTTAAGGATTTCACTTGGATTATTATAGCTGCCTTTTACAAGCTAATTAGTTGAGAAGTTGTTCATTTCATTTGTGGTTAATTAAATGCAATAAGTGATTATTTCCTTACTTTTGATGCCTTTCATAGCTTTACTTTTGACTGCTTTAATAATTTAACTAATTTCTCGATCTTATATGTGTTCTCTTGTTAGATCTGGGTTCTATGAACTGTGCTTGCGGTTTGGTTGCAGGACTAAGCACCCTGGCCAGGAGTTGTTCACATGATGTCCAAACGGTGGCAGGGGTTCCGTTCCGGCGCACATTTTTCTGGGCATGAACTATAGTGGGTTGCGGTGTCCAGCAAGGCAAGTATTCCCCTTCTACTCTTGCTTAGGTGGAGACAATTCATTAGAAACAATAATAATTTAGCTGGTTCATTTGTTGGAAGGTGATGTCGAATGACCATTTTAATTAGTCGTGTTAACTTCGACTCTTCGAGTGTAGTTAATAGGATTTAAATATCATGTCTAGCTTAGCGTCTTTAGCCCGATTGTTTTTCTGGGTGGATATTTAAATTGCTCCGAACAATCAAATGCGTTCACATTTGTTCATAGTCAAGGACTTAGGTATCAAACTGGTTTCTTTGGCGCTGTATTGTGTTGGTTTCTTTAGCATTCACATTTGTTAGTAAACATAAAGAAATGTCAAATTCTTGCAACTGTATATTGGTCGGTGTTAACTCCGCCTGTGAGTGTTTTCGGGCATTCGCTGCCGGTCCCAAGCCCGGATAAAGGAGGAGGGTTGCGGTAGGTCTGTGGCAGCCAGCATAAAAACTTAGTCACATATTATGGACATGAATCGGAATTTGAACATCGTTGGGCGTCTCCTCGAAGCGACGCGCCGCACTTCTTAAACCGGGTGTAGTGAAAAGTATGTGAGGGTTGCTAGGTCGTCGCCCGGAAGCGACGCGCCATCTTTACATCTGGGGGTGGTGTCAAATAGGCAAGGGTGCGCTACATCTTCTAGACCCGGGTGTAGTGAAAAATATGCAAGGGTTGTTAGGTCGTCGCCCAAAAGCGGCGCGCCACCTCGAAGTATGGGTGTGGTGTCAAATAGGTTTGGATCTAGGAAGCATGGTCAAGAGCGGGTAAAGAAATCAGGACATGACTTTAGGAAGGGTAGTAGGTTACGTTTTGGTACTTGGAATGTTGGCTCTTTGTGGGAGATTAGCCGAGGTAGGGAGGTTATGAAAAGGAGGAGAGTGCATATAATGTGTCTACAAGAGACAAAGTGGGTCGGAGATAAAGCAAGGGTGATAGCGCCTTGGGGTTATAAGCTTTGGTACACGGGTAAAGACAAAAGTCGTAATGGAGTGGGTATTGTCATTGATAAAGATTACATTGATGATGTGGTAGAAGTATCGAGAAAGAGTGATAGGATTATGAGCATTAAGCTTGTAGTCGGGGATGAGGTGGTGACGGTTATAAGTGCTTACGCACCTCAAGTAGGTTTGGATGCTTCTTTTCGACGAGCCTTCTGGGAAGATTTGGAAGAGGTTGTAGAACGAGTCCCTATTGGAGAGAAATTGATCATTGGTGGTGACCTCAATGGGCATGTGGGTACTAGTCGAGTTGGCTTTGAGAACATTCATGGGGGTTTTGGGTTCGGGGAGAGAAATGAAGCAGGAAGTGACATATTGGATTTTGCTTTGGCATATGACTTGGGTATAATGAACACTTGGTTCGAGAAAAGACATTCTCATTTGGTGACTTATAGAAGTGGAGGTAATGCTAGTCAAATTGACTTCCTTTTGGTAAGGAATGTGTGGAGGAAAGAGTACACCGATTGCAAGGTCATACCCGGGGAAAGTGCCGTAACACAACATAGACTAGTGGTTCTTGATTTTCGGGGTAAGAGAGACTTGAGGAAGCGAAAGATAATCGGTGAGGCACGGATCAAGTGGTGGAAGCTACAAGGGGGAAACCAACAAGCGTTTTTGGATAAGGTTGGAAGTAGCGATATTTGGTCGGATTGCGAGGAGAAAGATATTGATGCAACGTGGGATAAATTGGAGCATGTTGTAAAGGATTTGGCGAGGGAGGTGTTAGGGGAATCTAAAGGGAATAGACCATCAAGTAAGGACACATCTTGGTGGAACGATGTGGTGAGACAAGCGGTAAAGACTAAACGGGAATGCTATAAGGTTCTGGGGAAATGCATGAGTGATGAGAACTTTGAAAAGTACAAGGAGGCTAGAAGAGCCGCTAAAAAGGCCGTACGGGATGCGAGGGCAAAAGTTAACCAAGAAGTGTATGCCAGGTTGGACACGAGAGAAGGAGAGAAGGATATCTATAAACTGGCTCGCATAAGAGACCGAAAGACGAGAGATATTGGGAGAGTTAGGTGTGTGAAAGATATGGACGACAAGGTTCTGGTTCAGGATAACGAAATAAAGGCTAGATGGAGTTCTTATTTTGATAATTTATTCAATGGACATCAGGAACAAGGTTTTGGGGATGTAGAGGTCACACCAAGCATGGTTAATCGGGAATTTGTGCGTAGAATACAAAAGAGTGAAGTTAGAAAGGCTTTAAGGAAGATGGGGTCAAAGAAAGCAGAGGGACCGGATGGTATACCCATAGAAGTTTGGAGGTGCTTCGGGGAGAAAGGGATCGAATGGGTAACCATGCTCTTCAACAAGATTTGGAGGAGCAACAAGATGCCATCGGCTTGGAGGAGAAGCACGCTTGTCCCTTTGTACAAGAACAAAGGTGATGTTCAAGAGTGTTCCAATTATCGGGGAATTAAACTTATGAGTCATACGATGAAGTTATGGGAGCGGGTAATCGAGCAAAGGCTTAGGAGATGTGTAGACATTTCGGAAAACCAATTTGGATTTATGCCCGGGAGATCGGCTATGGATGCGATTTTTATCATGAGACAGTTGATGGAATACCATCGGGACAAGAAGAAGGACTTACATATGGTTTTTATTGACTTGGAAAAGGCATATGATAGGGTACCAAGAGAAGTACTTTGGTGGGCTTTGGCGAGAAAGGGTGTGTCGCGAAAATATATTGACCTCATAAAGGACATGTATGAGGGGGCTAGTGCAAGTGTTCGCACTAATGTTGGGAGAACGGAAGAATTTCCTATTACCATCGGGGTGCATCAAGGTTCCGCACTTAGTCCTTTTCTCTTTGCTATAGTTATGGATGAGTTGACAAGGGGTATTCAGGACGACATCCCTTGGTGTATGATGTTTGTTGATGATATTGTGTTGATTGATGAGACAAAAGAGGGGTGGAAAGAAAGTTGGAATTGTGGCGAGACTTTAGAGACTCGTGGGTTCAGCCGAGCGGGAGTAAGACCGAGTATTTGAGGTGTCGAGTTCACTAAGGTGGCGGGGTTGAGATCGACAGAGGCGGGGAGTATTATTTTCGATGGGAATGTTATTGAGGGTTCGGATTTCTTCAGATATCTAGGATCTATTATTCAAAAAGATGGGGAGTTAGACGGAGATGTGGCTCACAGAATTAAAGCGGGATGGTTGAAATGGAAGAGTGCTTCAGGGTTTCTTTGCGATAAAGATATGCCCCAAAGATTAAAGGGAAAATTTTATCGCACGGCAATTAGGCCTGCCCTACTTTACGGCTCCGAGTGTTGGGCCGTGAAGCATTGTCACATTCAAAAGATGAGTGTGGCGGAGATGCGCATGTTGAGGTGGATGTGCGGACATACAAGGAAAGATCGGTTAAGGAATGAGGTGATTAGGGAAAAGGTAAAAGTGGCGCCAATAGAGGACAAGATGATGGAAAACCGACTAAGATGGTTTGGCCATGTGAGAAGGAGACCTATGGACGCTTTTGATTAGGAGGCCGGAGACTTGGAGAACGAGAAAAAGGTCCCTAGAGGCGAGAGGAAGACCGAGACAGACATGGTTGAGAGTGATAGAGCACGATATGAGAGTTCTGGGGCTTGAGGAGAGTATGGTGACGGAGAGGGCACAATGGAGGGAAAGGATACATGTGGATTTTTAGTATTTGATGTTTTTTTTGACAGATTTAGTGTTTTTTTTATTTAATTTAAAGAAATTAATTTATTTATTTTTCTCTCCTTTATTACACTTTTTAACCAACCACTTTCTTATAGATTTTACCTGGTTCATTCCAGATCCTTAACTCTATTTCGGTTTTTAAAAATCGTTTTAATCTTTTCTTTCGATTTAAATTTTAAGTCTTTATAAAAGAAAGACGGAATTCGACTTTAAAACCCCTAAGTTTACCTAGACTTTCCATTACATTTTCGTTCTTCCTTTTTGTTTTTCATCTTCCCTTTTTTATTCGCATTTTGAGGCGTGCGTTCACCCATGGACGGTTCGAAAAGATGATTCATGTCAGCCGACCCCAAATCATTTTGGGATTAAGGCTCTGATGTTGTTGTATATTGGTCGGTGTTATTGTACTGGATTAATTCATTTCCAGTGTTTGGAAACTTCAGTTATCACTGCCATAACACCACCACCACCATGTCGGAGTGCTTGTTGTATATACCTAATTGGGAATACAATAAATACATAATGTTATTTGATTGAGTTTCTAATTACTTTTTACAAATTACAGTTGATTGATGTGGAGAAAGATACTTAAATATCCAGCTCAGCTTGCGTCGATGATATGGGATGTTGTGGGACCTGTCTTGCTTGTATGCTGGTGCTATATGCGACCACCTGCGGAGTTCCACAAGACGACAACCGGCGTACTTCACTCCTTGAGGTAATTCCCTATCCAATTTGTTCTTATAGTATAATCATTGTAGAGGGTCCCTTTTCAGGGTAAAGATGTGTCCCAGGGTAAATAACATAAAATATGCAACTGATGTAGGCAACCAATAATTGGAAACAAAGCACGCAGGTACACCGTCACATCGCCTTAGCAACATTACCAGAAAAAATAAATGTACACCAACAAGGCCACTACTCCCGGTTAATTTTTGGCTAGGTTACCTTAAGTTTAAAAAGTCCTACTAAGTTAGCTCATTGTTTGGAATGTGATTTTCCCACTGCAATTAGTAGCTTTTAGTTGGGCTTAAATAACAGATGTGTTATTGTCAGTCACGTTTCCGGTCCTGTTCTGGTTTACAACTAATTGCAGTGCCTAACTTAGTGTCTTTTTTTGTGTTTAGCTTTTTCAAGCGTTGATAATAAACTCTATTTTTCATTATAATAGCTTAGCTATGGTTACTTTGGTACGCGCACACAGACACACAGACACACACACACACAGACACACACACACACACACACACACACACACACACATGGACCCAGTGATTGAGTGGTTTTTATTTGGGTACTGAGCTGGAAATTTTCGTTGTATAGGCGGGTGGAGGTCTCTTCGCATTGGCTGATTTGCCCCTGTGGGATATGCAACTCTAATTCGCAGGTAATATTTGTTAAATTTAGCTTTCTATGTGGATTTTACTTGGTTAGTTCATGATTGTGCCATATCTTAGTCTTTGCTTCGCTGCCCTCTGTTATGCTATTGACCATCATAATGGTTTGGTCGGTAAAACTGACGACGGTATTTTGTGGTCGCTTACGAAACAACTTTGCATCAGTGTTCTTTGAGTATGCTGGAATTTAATTCAAAACCATGCTTAATCATTAAATTGTGCGGCTAACTAATCTATTTTAATTTTAAAATAGTTTTGGCTTCGTATATCTATGTTGTTTGAAGTTTAACAGGAAAATTCATATACCGGTTTAGGACCTTTGTAAAAGAAATTTGAAAATATATTGCGTGTGCGTCACGCTTTTGTTGATGCAATGTCAAACATGAAAGGTACATAAAAATTAATTTTGGAAAAAAAAAACAGGGGGTTAGGAGTCTTGATAGGGAGGAGGGAGGTGGGAGGAGATGGAGAGAGATAGACTATGTGTTTGATTTTTTCCCGGACCAATGTGGTGGGGGAAAGGAATGAGCGTTGAGAGGCAGGTGGGGATAGTGGGAGAGAGATAAACTATGTGTTTGATTTTTTCACGTTTCCGGTCCTGTTGTGGTTTGATTTTTTTTTTTGTTCAGATTGCCTTCGCATGTGTGGTTCTTGCATATATGGAATTACTTGCATACCTATTGCATCATCACAGAATCACGAGGCAGGGGAGAAAGAGGTTCTTGGTTTTGTTAGTTTGAGAAGGAGAAAGGTTGGAGGGAGGGAGGAAGAGAGACTCTCTATTTGGTTTTGTTAAGATTCAGAGGACGATAGGGTGATGGTGGGAGGGAGGAAGAGGGGAGAGGAAGTGGGAGAGGGAGGAAGGTAGAGAGAGTGTTTGTACTTGACTTTTTTCAGATTGGTTTCGCATGTGTGGTGTATTTGCTATTGACTCTTGTTTATATGGGACTAAGCTGGATTTTTATATGGGACTATGGGGAGGGGAGTAACTTGAAAAGGATTAATAGGTATATATTTTCTCATTTATATATATATATATATATATGTTTTTATCGATATGCCAAACATTTTGTTGTAGTTAGATAGTCTGCCTTACGGTGGATGAGGAGGATATTGAGGCTTGAGAAGGAAGTGGTGGCGGTGTAGGTTAGAGGCTTGAGGTTGGAGGAGGAGGTGATTGAATGGTTGGAAGAGGACGTGGAGGGGGAGGAGGTTAGAGGTTGGAGGTTGGAGGTGGAGAGGAGGAGGAGGAGGTTAGAGGTTGGAGGTTGGAGGTTGGAGGTTTGAGGTTAGAGGGAGGTGTTGATAGAAAAATTTATCTTCCCTTTGATTTTCAAATTGACCAGAACTGAACCTTAATTTTTATTTTTCCTTCTTTCTTTAAGGGAAAATTGAACCTTACTTTGTTGGACCTGATATTGACCTGGTTTGAAACACCCAGCTTGAAATTATCTTATTCAAAACCTATCCTATCCAACATTATCTGAATCAACTCAAATGACATATAAAATTACAGCAGAAGTTTAGCTGGACAACAAATAAGAAGATAACAATAAGCCTAGCCATCACCTGAAACAATTCGACTTAGACCTATTAACTCAACATGACTCGTGCAAGACTAATCAAAATGACCAAACTCGACTCAAAATGCATGATATACTCATACTGGCTCAATCTGAAAGTCATGTTTTCCATGCTTAGTTGTTCCATCTACATCTCTTATCCATTTACATCAAGTGATTGTAAATTGTCCTTGTAGGAGACATTTTGGTTGGCTAATTAGGTGAAAACATCAGGGGTTTATGAGTATAGTTGTTAATTGGGCCGTAAGCAGTGGTGTTTTAGGGAAATAATTACCAAGACGTGTATTTATTGAATTTAAAAATAATTTGGCGGGTAAACGAGGCTTGGACTTTAAGATATTTGCGGCCTTAGAATAGGAAACCAGATCCATATTTGATCGAAATGTTGGGTAGTTCTTTATTTTAGTAGTGCTCTGTTCAAACCATGTTTCTCTATCCCTTCCCCTTATTTCACTTTTCTTCCTCCAATTTATTGTTTTGTCTTGTATAGTTTTACTTGTGTTTATTCATGACCTTGTTCAACTGTTTATGTTTATGAAGTTCTTGCTCTTTTAGTCTTTTAGTGCTTAGCTTACTTCCTTATGAAGTAGTCAAGATAGTAAGGTAATTTGTGAAGAAGCTAATTTATGTGTGATTGACTATACATGAGTCTTATGTACCCTAGGACTTAGATTCCTGGAAGCTTTTGGTCATCGAACCAATCTATTGTTGTAAATGACTGTAATGATACAGTATGTTATATGTTGCTCATTGATGTTGTTTCACTTCATCATCTTCAAAACATAAAATAATAGAGTTTGTGACGGTTACTTGAATTCATAGTTAACTTTATTGGGGACGTGGGTATTTGCTGTGTGTTTTGTTGCGGGCTGTAAATTGTAATGGCCGATTATACACCCGTGATCTACTCCTTCGAATAAGAAATTGTGGGTTTCACATGTGTACATGTAGGTGTCAATGTGCCATGTTGGCCAAATCTGTTTCGAGTTCTTGTCCCATTTATTTCAAGTCCTTTTCCCATTTCTGTATAAGAAGATGCTCCATTTAGAGTGCTTTCCTTTCTCGTTTACAGGTTAAGAAGCTTGTGAAGAAAAGAAGATATGCTAGCTAATAGGGATTTAAATGGCTGTTATAGTGCAGCAAATCTAGAGAAGACGCATAGACCAAAGATGTCAAGGTATTGAAGGTCTTAGAAAGAATAAGCGGTCAAATGGGTCATGATGAAGGATTGAAAGTATAGAATTCGCTACCCGAGAAAATGACTTGTATTAGTATGAATAGGCATATATGCATGAACAACAATCATTTGTATTTGAAGACACAGAGTTATCCGAGCCAAGATGACTTGACTTTGTAACTGTGACTACCCATTTCTTATCGAATCCTGTAATCACTCCTTCCAGAAATGGGAAATTTGTTGAAGATGTCTGTTTAAATCTTATTTTCTGTCCCGCGATCCAAATTGGTTATCGCCATTAGTCAGAATTCATCAATTACTTAGGAATAAAGGTCATAAGTAGTTTCTAATAAAGTTCAGTTTGCCTTCAATACCATATCTCCTGAACTTCCCCATTAATGGAAGTTCAGGTGAGGTAATCAAATGAAGTTCGGGAGAGGTAATTAAATGAACTTTGCCAATTCATGGCAAACTGTGCCGATTTAAACATCTAGGGGTACATTAAGTCTTGCCGAGGACGTGTAATATTTCGTCACAAGCTGAAGATGGGGTAAAATGTGACCCATTTAAGACGAAAATGTAACCATTTTTAGATAAATTACTACATCAATTTTCTAAACTATAACGGTTTATCATTAAAATGGTCACATTTTGTCGTTAAAATGATGACATTTAGCCCGTCTTTAGCTTGTGATGAAAAGTATCCGTCTTCAATAAGAATTGGCGCTAGGGATATTTGCTAGGGGTATTGCGTGCTTCGTACCCCAAGATTTAATCAATGCTATCGAAAAAAAGGCATTTTCAAAATGCACACTAAGTTCTCCAATTTTAAGTACTTTTTAAGAACTCTTGTGGTTAATTTTATGTTTTCCCACATTCTTATAAATTTTAGCTATAGCATGTGAAGCTATAAATTACAGCTTTTTATAATTCAAACATAATTTTTGATGCTATAAATTACAACTTATATGTAATTCAAACTTAATTTTTGATCTCGGACTGGAATTGACATATATATATGTTCACCTATACTTATTGATCTTGAATTCAATAACTTAAGTTTTTCCACGCTATGGTACAAATCTGAACCTTTCTTTCGTTTCTACTCAAATTATGCCAAACAAAAAAAAGGAACCTTGGGTTTGTAATGGTACAACCTTGATAAATGCCTTTCACAGACAAAGATCTATATTGTATGACCTGAATGAAATTTTGGTAACGATTCTGACCCTAAGATTGAGTTTAGAACCTTTATAGAGACGGTGGCAAAAAAAAAAAATTTGGTTTCAATTCCGCGTGCTTTTTGTAGTGACTATCATGATCATGCCACGCTCAAGCAGTTAAACGTCGCTGGCATATATATCTTGGGGTATGGCGCGCGTAGCGCGCCATACAACAACTAGTAATAACTAAATACATGATCGAGACCGATACGACGGAGTATCGTTTTTTAATTGGTCTTTACCTCCTTATTGTAACTAATAAATGCAACCAACCCGGATAAAGACGAATAGTCCATCTTTTCACCCACAACAACAAACCAAGTCATCGTCAACTCAAAAAAATAAACCAACAAAATTCCGTTACAGTCAACTTCAAGCATATGCTTCTTCATCTTCCCTCACATTTAACACAAAACCCCACTTTCTCAAATCATGATTCCCACTTTCATTTCCTCAATTCTTCTTGGAATTCCAATTCTTATCACTTTTCCTCAATTCTAGGTCTCAATTCCCCCAAATAAATCTCTTCTTTCAATGGGGAAAATCACTAAATTTAGCCTTAAAATTGAAACTTTAATGGAGTTTTTTAAGCAAACCGCCATTGATAAGCCACTTTACTTACTAATGGTACCTTTAATTGCTGTTTTGTGGGCATTTGAGAAGTGGGTTTTTTCTATCTCTTTTTGGGTTCCTCTTGTTATTGCTGTCTTTGCTTCTCTTCAGGTACCCCCTTTTTGGACTTTATCGAGCATTGAATGAACTGTATAGCATGAAAGATGTCGTCTTAAAAGTTAAGACGGTTTCAAATGAGATGTTGGGGTTTTATTTTTTTGTTGTTGTTTGATTTCTTTTGTTGTGTAGTATACTTTGTGGTTCTAATTTGATCATAGATAAACCCTTTATTGGTTTTTCTAACACGTATCCACTGTTTGGTTTGTTTACGTTTCATTGTTGGGTAGTTGGTTATTCCCTCGTCCCAATTATGTGTTTACGTTTGATTAAAATAAAAAGAAGTTAAACAAATGATTGAGACGGAGTTAGTAAATTAGATGAATGGGATTGTTGTAAGCTAGTTTAATACTCCGTACTATAATAAATGGTCTTTACTAAAAGCCCTTTTTCTTGAGATAATTAAATTTGGATCAGTTGACATTTTGTGTAGTTGCTGATGCTTCAGTGTGTACTCTTTCCCGAAATTTTCGGAAAATAAATTGTTGGTTGTGAAACCAGAAGTATGTTTTAAAGAACACCCACTTTATAACCCTTTTTCTTTTTTCTTTTCGTTTTGGTTTGGTTTGGTTTGTGAGAGTGTTTTACAGAATTTATTTCGGGTGGAACATATCAAAAGGGCCTTTCCGTTTCCAGTATAGTGCATCGTGATTTCCCTCTTCGATTAGTTATTTAATACTCCATATACTACTTTGTAAGCAAACTATATGCTGTGGCAGTCCGACTGCAATTTAATACTATGATTTGTGATACTCGTAACACTTTTCGTTAGGTGATAGTCAGGAGTATGTTCCGTGAATAGCATATCTTCAACTTTAAGACTTGTGTTATTTCAGATATATGTCAACATTTTTGTAATGTGCTGTCCTGCTGTGGTCATTGTCGTAATCAGAAATATGTTTTACGAGTTATGACTGTTTTGACAGTTGCATTTGTGATTGCATTGTGTTAACTGTTCAAGTTGGTGGAAGTTTTGTTATGAAGGGTTTCTAACTTTCGGTTCAAATTTGGTAATATGGAATATCTATGTTCTCTATAGTGAGGTGTCCACATTTGTTACCATAGAAAGCACAAACAAGCTGGTTAGGCTGCTAAGACATTCATTAATAGTGCCAGAGTGGACCGAGCCTCTATTACGTACAGGGAATGTAGTTGTCATAGTTATCAAGCTTGGGGGTTTAATATATTTTTCTTAGTTTCTGACTATGTTTTGTGTGTAAATATTTTTCACTGTGAAGTTGCGGTCATTCCATGCATTTTTTATGCAGTTTTTATTATGGGTCATCCAAAAACCAATTGTCCTCTTCCTCATCTCTTCATTTGGGGAAGTCCTTGAGCCATTGGGGTATGAGCGATTTTATGCAGATATGGACGTGTCCACTCTAGTCTATTGAACAACTATTCCTGTAATATACTAATTGCATTCAACATGAGTTATTTTCCTGCTCAAACATGTGACATTTGTTTGTATCAGTATGGAAGTCATCAACGGCAAATTCTTGCTGAAGACTTGAATAGGAAGTGGAAGCGTGCCATATTCGATGCATCGGTATTCTTATATATTTCGTTGACGCTTATTCTCATCTTATGTGAAAAATTATTAGTAGTTTAGATGTTAAAAAATGTTGACAGCCTTCTACAGCTTTGGAGCACTGTGAGTGGTTGAACAAGCTACTGGTAGAAGTTTGGCCTCACTATATTCACTCCAAACTTTCATCAAAACTTTCGTATACTGTGGAGGTAAGTCTCCTCCTTCCTCTGCCGTTGATGTTTTTCTCTTTTCATGATATTATCCCACGGATAAAGATCTCGAATTCGGTCAAAGTATGATGTTAAAGACTTGTACATCTATGTGGTGGAGAGCCCTTAGCTTTTGCTGCTTCTTCTTTTTCATCCATGCAAAATTAACTACCTATGACTGAATTGCTTAAAAAATAGTGTCACTTCATACGTAACTGCCACAGGCCAAGAAATGTAACAGATGTGCAAAATGTTGGGCAGCATATTGGTTTTATTTAATAAATTGAGTGTATGCAACTATAGTATAGCATTATACTTCATGTATAAGCTTTATCAACAACAACGTCACCCTAATGGTGGGCAGGATGTACATAGCCTTACCCGGGTTCTGACTTCTGAGTATACAACGAGGATTTTGGAAGACTTGTAATGAAAATTGCATCATACCCTGAAGCCAGAAAGTAGCGAATCTTTAGCTCGTTTAGAATTGGAAAAGCTACGGTAGTTGCTTCCGTGAAGCAAAATTTTCAATGTGATGTATTTGCCTTTGGCGACTAAAGGCAAGCATATGAGGTCTTTGATGTTTGTATATAAACTATTCCATATCTTACTAAATCTAACTTGACAAACTTGCACTTGATGAACTTCACCTGGGAACTTTATGAATTACAGTGAAGCTTATTTTTTAACTGTAACTTAAATATATTGCAGAGACGCTTGAAGTACCGAAGACCAAGGCTTGTGGTGAGGAGCGATTTTGCTTTCATGTTCATTTCAGTACTGGTTATTTACTCAGATGATGTATCTGACTGATAATCTTTTATCTAGGAAAACTTTGAACTGGAAGAGTTTTCACTTGGTTCTACTCCCCCCAGCTTGGGCCTTCAGGGCATGCGTTGGTCAACTTTAGGAGGTCAGGTAGGATTTCTGGTTACATCTGTATCAACTATTCGTGAATTTGTAAATGCATCAACTATTGAGATGTCAAAGCATAGTCAATTATTCTATCATCAGAACTGTTAATGGTAGTACCTTTTGAACTTCGGAAATATTAAGCAAACAAAAACTTCTTCTTGGGTGTTTTTGATGCTATAAGAGTTATTACCACCTTAGTTCATTTTAAGCAATAATTCTCATTAAGTGTCATGTTTCCATGGGATTCCTCAAATCTGAAGTCTCTGCTGAACAATATTCCATCTTTTTTCCCTGACGAATTATGAACACTGTTACAGGGTTACTGCTGAATATTGTATTAGTTATATTGATGACTTTTTTTTTGTTTGAGGTTTCATCCTTTCCCCATATAGATGCAAACCTTTTAGGCAGTGGGGTATCATTTTTCCTGATTACCATGAGCCAAGGAACCTCAAATGGGTAAGGTTACTAAGATGTCCAGTACCCTGTATTATTATTAAAAACGTTTCACACATCATACAATAAGGTCAACACATATGTCCAAATTCGGAGGAAACATACATGGAGAGTGACGGAGTGTAATAGTGTGACAAGACATCACCTTAGTATGACGCACCTATTTTATTTTTTTCTCAAGAACAGGGCACAAGCTCACATGAATTGATTTCTCTATCGTCTCTGTAGGTTTTCAATCTCGCCTAGGTATAAGGTTGGAGTGGTTGCACATTTTAGCTTCTTTTACCTGTCTTTAGGTGTAATTCTTTTTGAAAAGTAATATTGCATAATTATAGATGGGACCTCTTTTTTTTTTTTTTATGGGGGTTGGGATAATGGTGTAGGCGAGGCTGGGTAAGGCGATGGGGAGTAGTTAAGAGGTTCGGTTTACTCGTGTTGGAAGCTTACACATGTTTCACATCTGTTGCAATTCTTATATCACTGTCACTCTATATAACTCTGAAACTGAGACAGATATATGTCATTGTATCTGACAATATAGTGTGGAAACTCAATATCTAATAAGGCAACAAAATGTTTGATATAGAATTTTTTCGCAAGGCTATAACTTTCCGCCAAGTTCTGTAAAAAAGCCTTGTTGCACAAGCTTTCTGGAATAAGCTCTTATCAAAAATAAAAATAGTACAGAAAAGTCCTTGATCAATGCTAAAAGCATTTATTCAGTTGAGGTCTCATCCTCTAAAGACAGGGATCACGCCTCAGAAGGAAACCACTTATAGTAAAATTGGAAACTGATGAGCGGACTAGTGTATATCCTGCAAAACATATTTGAAATATGGTTTCAAAAACAAAGTTATAGATTATTAACAAATTTGGATTATAAATGATGCATGCATGCAAAACCTGAGATGTTCTTTCAATTGTGACAGAGGATTCTGCATACGAGTTTTGACTGGGACACCAACGAAATGAGCATTATGCTTCTTGCTAAACTATCAAAGCCATTATACGGGACTGCTCGTATTGCCATAAATTACCTTCATATTAAGGGTGATGTAAGTCCTAAATTATTTTTCATCTATCTTTATTTCTCTAATTATATCACATCCATCATGATGCTGCTTTATGATGCTATAATTTCCTCTATATGATATGTGAGGTCCCTTTTCTTTGATTATTGATTAAAAGACCCTTTCTTCGTATTAAAAATAATTCTGTTCATTTGTACTAAAAAATAATTCTGTTTATTCATAGAAAACAAACAAACACCTTTAATGAGTCAAGTTTGAAGGTTCAGATTATTTGACCTCCTACGATCCTACTTCGCCATATGCGGGAGCTTTTGAAGTACAAGGAAATGTTTTCGGTTGTGTGATTTAGTAAGTGGACCCAATGAACATGTTATCATGATGTCAATTGTAGACACTGTTGTCCTAGACATGTAATTGTGCTCACATAGACCAATTATAAGTGATTTCATTACTTGATGTAGTCAACTGAAGCCCATTTTACCTCCTCCTTATCTATCTGTGTCTTCATATTTCATTAATACTACTAAGTCGGATAAAATACTCTGCAGTCACGGTTAGATTTAAAATCCTCTAAATGTTGGTGACTAATTAGTTGTTCCAGTCATACACATGATAGCGTGATTTCCAGGTATGGTTCTTCATGATGGTTCATATTTATGACACATTTCAGCTTTCGTTTTGAATATTTCAGCTGCAGTTAATGCCTGTTCTTGATGGGAGAGCAATATTGCTCTCTTTTATCTCGGCTCCAGAGATTAGGTTAGGAGTGGCCCTTGGGGGTGGTGGAAGTCAACTTCCTGGAACGGAGCTGCCTGTTGTTTCCTCGTGGCTGGTAAGTGCATCTGGATCTTTTTATCGTTTTTTTTTTCAAATTTTGTTTTTCTTCATCGCTATGTTCTCTCTATTTTCTGGCACTGTTTGCTCTAGGCTATATGCTAAACATTTTTAGTTTGGTTTTTTTTTCCCCCTTGTAAATTACTACTATTAGGTATCCTCATTGTTGGAACTTTTTTTCAGACATCTTATTGTACCAAAGTTCCACATTCTACAATAAAATATTTACTTTAACAAATGATATAGCTGGCAGTCTGGCACATATTTCTGGAAGAAGTTTTTAGTTAATAACTTAAAATAGTTGGCACATACTCCTGATTTCTCTTAACGAGTGAATCAGTTGAAAGTTGAAACATATTTGGTGTTAATGATAATTTCACGGTGCAGGTGAAGCTCTTCACTGATACCATAGTGAAAACTATGGTTGAACCTCGACGCCGCTGTATTCCTCTATCAGCTGTACAGTTAGGGAAAATGGCAGTGGGTGGTATTCTTTATGTGACAGTGGTGTCTGCCAATCAGATTTCTAGAAATGGAGTGAAAGGAAGCCCATCCAAAAGGCAATCTGGTTCTAATTCTAATCATGTCACGGAAGAGCATCTTGCTAAAGATCTGAAGACCTTTGTGGAGGTTGAGCTTGAAGACTTGACTAGAAGAACAGAAGCAAGGCCAGGCTCAAGTCCACGGTGGGATTCCACATTTAATATGGTTTTACATGATAATGCAGGTGTCCTCCGATTCAACCTTTATGAAAGTTCCCCAGGCAATGTAAAGTTTGACCACCTAGCAACTTGTGAAGTTAAGGTACTACTATTGCAAACACTTGTAATTGGTTTCAGCATAACATGATAACAATAGTAAGCTGTAGGCATTAGGTGTCACATAGCGCATTTGATTTTGCGAAATGTCACTTTTTGATATCTTTGTTCTCCTTAATCCTGAATAGGTACCATTACAAAATAGTTAGGGGTGGGTATTTCAGATGCTGCACAAAAAGTTGACTGATGTTACGTCGATTGTTCTATTTATATTTTGCGACTTGCATATGTTCGTCGCTCAAACCATGCTTCATATGTATGGTCAATAGAGTTACAATCACTAGTTGTATATTGAATTTCACTATTTCTTTTTTTTTTTTGGTTCAAATGAGCGTACTTATGTTGCAGGTGTGAATTCGAACCCCCAATTTCACTACCAGTTGTTGTGAAGTATCCGTTTGAGCCAATAAGGACAACACTACCCTGTTGCTCACACGAGGCTTCAGAATGGAGCTAGACATTACCAGCTTAATATTTACTGACAGCAGATAAGAAGTGGAGCTACTTTTGTGGAACTTGGATTTCTGTTGTTCTACTCAGAAATGTATTTTCATTAGGCAGCAGTCTTTAACTCTTTGGGAATTGACCAAACAGAGTGACTAATAAATGAGGGGGATGGGGGGTGGGGGGGTGGGGGGGTGGGGGGGTGAGGTCTAAGTATATGTGCCATATGTTCTGAATCCTGTTTGTGTGTTGTTTTCTATTGCTAAGTATTTGCATATTATGTTGTTAAGTATTTGCACATTATCATCAATATTCTTCAAAATTGACTAATTTGACTTCCTGGTAAATGCAGATTAGGTACTCTGATGATGATTCCACTATATTTTGGGCAATAGGACCTGATTCCGGAGTCATTGTGAATCGTGCTGAGTGCTGTGGAAAACAAGTTCAGATGACTGTCCCATTCGAGACATTGAATTCAGGCGAGGTACAAATTCTTTTTATCATTGAATTAGGGTACCATTCTGATCGCCTCTTGCGAGTTACGTAAGCTCATTTTATGCTTGGCCTTGCTTCACCCTTTTCAGTTCTATGTTCTCAACTTTTATATAGACGCAACTACTATATTGGGGTTTATCATCCATTCTATATAGGATGAAGTCATGTCTCTGACCCATCACTTTTTACCTACCAACATTTGCGCAATGGTTTACAATAAAACTTTGTGACCTATATTATCTTGCTTTGGCATCTTTCATTGTGTAATTCCTGCTCCCCTTTTAAACCTCTCTTATGTAAATTACTCCTGTTGAAACTTTTTTTCTTATCTCAAAGGAGAAAAGTCACCATGGTAAATTACTCTCCAAAAAGCAACACTGCTCCCAAGTTGTATTTGTAAATCTTATAGTCTAATACAATCATTGTTTTGATTAATTTTGCAGTTGATAGTGCAACTTGTTTTGAAAGAGTGGCAATTCGCCGATGGGTCTCATAGCGTCGGCTTGCATCTTGGTACTCAGCCAACATTTCATGGATTGGCAAACTCAAAGACTGGAAGAAAAATTTATGTCACTGTCGTAGGAGGGAAAAATATTGGAGGGAAAGACAAATCTGGGAGATATGAACCTTATGTTAAACTTCAATATGGGAAGGTGCTCAACTTATGTATATGATTTTGTTATGCAATATTATAGGCCGTTGCCATAGAAATGTCCGTTCATGCTCTTGGAATTGTTATCAGGTTGTCAAGAGGACCAAGGGTGTTCCACACTCAACGGACCCAGAGTGGAATCAGATTTTTGAGTTTGATGAGATAGCGGGTGGTGAATATCTCAAGTTAAAATGTTTATATGAAGAGACATTTGCAGACGAGCTCATTGGTGGTGCAACTGTAAACTTGGAAGGCATGGCAGAAGGTTCACTTAAGGAAATGTCAGTACCTCTTGAAAAAGCGACTTCTGGAGAAATCAAGCTTCTAATTGAAACTGTGAAAGAGGTATGCTTTATGACATAAATTCATTAGTTTACTACTGGTTGTGGCGCATCAAGCTTTTGTGAGGTACCTCAACCTGAAATATACTCAAGGGCGTTTGAGGCTTGCCTAATCTCACAAGTATAAGTGTATAATCTTCTTTGAATCAATACTTGTGTCCAACAGACCGTAACATTCATCCGTCTTTGGCTTTGAAGTTTGATGAAACATTTGAAAGTGGCAGTGAATTTAACCCCCTAGGGCCTAGCCTGACTTTTAATCTGTATGAAATAGAGAATCACTTTTTCGTCCCCCCTTTACCCGATCCCCATGGTCAGGGACTTAGAGGCTCTCTGACAGCAATGTAGTAATGATGCTAAGAATGGTTGTAAACATTATGACATTAATGTTTATGTCCTCACCATATCTATGGTCTTGACTATTACTCCTATATACAAAATTATACCCGGAAGTTGGGAAAGTGTATGTGTTTGTTTTGTAAAAGGTGGTGCCTAGTTTAATGCTGTTGAATTTGTGACATAGAGTTGCAATGGCGAATCTGGAAATGGGTGGATTGAGCTAGTTCTAATTGAAGCTAAAGATCTTGTTGGTGCTGATTTTAGGGGAACAAGCGACCCTTATGTTAAAGTTCAGTATGGAAGTGAGATGCGAAGAACAAAGGTATTCTTCTTTAATCTTTACTGAGATTTCCTAATGAACTTTGGAGTCGTCGTGTTCTCGTTTGTGCTGAGTGAAACTAGGTGAAAGGGTGAAACTAGATTAAGACTAGCTATTGTTGCTTTTCACCTTGTTTGGTTCTAAGTTAAATCTACTTCCACCTATTTTTATCAGTATTTGTTGAACTCCAAAATGGGGAGATGAAACTAGGTGAACTGGTGAAGGTGTAAATTTCGTGAAAAGAGATGTGGACAAAAACCAAAATATTCACGTAAGATTGTTAACCTTCAACTTATCAACCTTTACCTTGAGCTTTTCCTCTACAGACTAACAGAGACTTATGATTTATAAGAAATGGTGTAGAGCAATACTGCTACCATCCGGAACTGTTATCTTCATCTTTACCATTCCTGAAATATTTCTGCTTTGTTTAGTACGAGGATGATGCCGCTTCTCTGTTTTAAGCAAAGTTGTTCTTTAGCCTTTACCGTCATTTCCACATACCTTAATAGGAGTGGAGTTTAAACAAACATATATAAGATTGCCTTTTGAAGTAATAAGTCACCGAAGCAGCAAAACTGAAGTTGTTGCTTTGCTGTGCAGTCAATTAAAATCTTGTGCTATCTTGCTCTGGAATGTGTACTTAGCGTGTCTGTGGCAACAAAATTCCCCGAACTTCAAGGGACTTGGTGAAAACCCCCGCTTAGTATTTTTTTTACCTCCGGGCTTCAATTTCAGCCTTTTTCTTGCTCAAACCTTCGAAAGCAGTAGACAGTAGACACCTTTTGTTCCTACTTTAGACCAATCTCTTTATGATAGTTTGTCTATAGCACAAAATAATACGTAGTACAATTTTACCTTAAAGTCTCAAAGACTTTGCCGATTGGCTGAGCAAGGATCAGTTGAATGTACACAAAAAAACTTTTCTTTCTTAATTAGAGATTATGCAAGGGAAAGATTACAAATAGACATGGTAAAACAAACTTAAACCTGAAGAATTGATCTGAAATATGTGAATTTGATATTTGACTGCACCCTAGATGTGGCTAACTTGGATTGGACCCAAAGTCTGAACCTAATTTGGCATATTCGAAAGACCCGTAACTAAATGAATCTAAATGTCCCACATGAACCTATCTGATTGCGCACTAGAAATGCCTGATTCCTGTTTTTATTTTTCACTGGCATACAAAAGGCCTTCCTTTACAGCAACATCAGTTACTAGAAATGTTTTGTTTGATTGTTTATATAAAACTTAGCAATCTTGCATTTTATTGTTGCTTACCCAAGCCAGTAAATTGGGTGGAAATGGCCCCATTTTTCTGCTGTAAAATGTGCTTATGTTTGCTTTGGTTGCATCAAGGTTGTGTACAAGACTATAAATCCGAAATGGAACCAGACGTTTGAGTTCCCTGATGATGGAAGTCCCTTGGAATTGCAAGTACGAGATCATAATGCTATAATGTCCTCATCTAGCATCGGCAACTGCATAGTTGAATATCAGAGACTGCCTCCTAATGAATTATTTGAGAAATGGATACCTCTACAAGGAGTTAAAAAGGGAGAAATCCATGTTCAAATAACCAGAAAAGTTCCAGAACTACTAAGGATAAGCAGTGTAGAGTCTGATTCCTTGTCGAACAAGGCTCACTCAATTTCCGACCAGGTAATTTACTCACTTGTTTCTCATGCTTGATACTACTTACATACTATGTTACTTCAACTCCTCGATTCTAGCACCGGGCCCATATCCGAGATGACCCTTAATAATATGGGTTTGGAATGGAATCCACATCAATCCTTAACAAGCCGTCACTTTTCCAAGAGCTAAACAGGGAATCCCACATGACAAAATTAGAGAGAGAATTTGTGTATGAAGCATTTTTTTGATAATGTTTTATGCCTTATTTGTCAGCATCTAATCATTTCACCTTAAAAAAAAAAAAGGTTTCAAATTTGTAAATATATTTTCCTTTTGGAGTGTTCTCAAGGATAGAGTTCCCTCGTCCTAAAAATTGTCATACCCATCCCGAGACATAGATAGGTACCCATATGCTATATTGGTAACCGAGTCCAAGTAACATATTCCATTAAAATCCTTGAAGAGTCGAACATCCCATGTGCTGGAGCACATAGGATGATTCTTATGTTTTCCTGGACGAGATAGTGTTCTGCGATATACATATAAAAGACGTTCTTCTATATCGCATTATAAGGTTCCTTTCTTGAGCCATTCTACTTTAATCCATTGTATCCCCAAGTTAAAATGAAAAGTATGAATCTAGCAAAAGGTATAGTTGCAGCAATCTTGAATAATTGAATATTTGCTTGAACAGATGAAACAAATGTTAATCAAGGCGCAGTCAATGGCCGGGGCCGAGGATCTTGAAGAACTATCAAGCAGTTTGACGGAACTTCAGAGCCTTGAACATTCGCAAGAGGAATACATGCTTCAGCTCGAGACAGAGAGAATGCTTTTACTGAACAAGATTAACGACCTTGGTCAAGAATTACTCAACTCTTCCCCATCCCTGAGCAGGAGGACATCCTATTAGTGCATAGGCAAGATTTATATGAAGGCGAAACTTCTTGTATCCACGGGTTGTAATTAATGCTTCCATTCGTGAATATATGTATATCGGTAACTAATACTCCCTCCATTTCACTTATTTGTTTACCTTTTATTAAAGTACGCCACAAAGAAAAAAAAAAGTAAACAAATAATTGAGACGGAGGGAATATAATGTGTGTAAATACTGCGTGACTAGCTCGCTTGTGCCTCAACTATCATGGCATCTGTATGTAATTTTCGTAGGTTGCTATTTTGTTCATGTTGTTGGCTAATCTGCACAGCGAAGCTCCCTATTTTTTTTTTCTTTTTCCTGTATCGTTTGACAAACCTGCCAAATGGCAAAGATAGAAATTTCATTTATGCTATAAATGTACTGTAACATTTTGTCTCCTGTAAGACAATATTACGCTGTTGGGGGGCGTTTGGTTGCGGTTTCATTTCTGAAAGGGAATCTCTTCATTCCCTTATTTGATGTTTCGTACCCACAAAAATAAGTTGTTCCGCAGCTGTTATTGTTTACCATCATCATAATATTGCATATCAAAATCAAAACAAACCCGTGAAATAGACTAGTCATCGCATATCAATATATCATAAACTAACACGGGCAACAAAATTAATTACACAATTTTTTACTTGTCATCGTCAAGTGCTTATGACTTATGAGACATAACAAGCAATACTTGCCGAGTTAGTTTAGCACTTTAGCTTAGGGGTACTAACGAGTCGAGCACGAGCTTGGCCTTGCTATGTTGCTCGACTTGTGCTCGTAAAGAAAAACTCGAGCTCGAGCCGATCTCGAGCTTACCCGAACTTGAAAAAGTTGTGCTCGTTATTAAGCTTGCGAGCTTTAATGGTAACTCGAGCCAAATTTGAGCTCAACTCGAGTTTATATATAATTGTTGTTTAGAAGGTTATATATACAAATATTTGGAAATTCAATGACACATTTGATATGTATGATACAAATATCCAATCATGACAAAATATTTTTATAAAATATGAGCAATATTTTATCAAATCACACAAGTTTGAGCTGCTCGCGAACTTTTCGAACGAGCCACTCGTTAAGCTCTCGAGTCGAGCCCGAACTCACACGAGCCAAGCTTTGACCAAGGTGAGTTCGAGTTGCTCACGAGTTGTCTCGTCTCATTATCACCCCTAGACTTTAACTTGTGAAAAATCGTCTCATACAAGAATTAAAGAAAACATAAATTAAAAAAAAAAAAGATATTCTTTCATGTACCCCTCTTTTCTTGCAAAAAACTTTGCCGTCAACAACTCTTGACTACAAGTTCATAATACAATAATTGTTTTTTTCAAATTGACCGTCTTTGAGAGGTCTCCAGTTTGAAAAAGAATTCATCGACTTCTCATCTCGTAATCGGGAATTATGATCGGTCAAGGTTTATTCGTTGAAAAAGCTTTGACCAACCATAACTACCAGCTACGAGTTCAAAAAGCGGTGGAATTTTTTTTTTCAAGTTCAAATCCTTGACAAGATAATTGTTTTGAATAAAAAAATTACCATTTTCTGAACTTATAACAAAGAATTATTATCGATCAAATTTTTTTTTAAGAAACGAGAATACACTTGGAAAACGAAAAAGTTCAAGAATGCACAACAAAATATCCCAACAAAAACCAAGCAAAAGAAAGAAACTTAGGTAGTATGACTAGTATCTATTCCCTTATCCCATCCCCATCCCGTCCAAACATCCAAAACTCCGGAACACACACCATTTTCTCTCTTTACTTTCCTTGCTTACACAGTTCACTGCTTACATCATGAAACTATCATCAATTTCTTCACACATTTCTTAATTTCTAATGCAAATTCACAAAAAAATGGTGTTTACAACTACAAAACTCTCTGAATTATCCATATACAACACTCTTCATTTCACTCCATCTTCTACTTCTTGTTCTTCTACACCTTGTTTTTTGAAATCCCATAAAAATTCAATCTCTCTCTTTAAAACCTTTTCTTCATTGAAAACAACACAAACCAACAAAAACCCACTTCCTAAAACCTCTTCTTCTGCTCCTTGGTTGAAAAAATGGCCTTCAATGGACCCACCACCACCACCAACAATTGCTACCAATTCGGTTTCGGATAGTGTCGTATCGAGTCGAAACATTGTTGAAAGTAGAGGGTCTAGTAGTGCCATTGATAGGATTGTTGGGAAATTGAGGAATTTGGGATTGGAGGATGATGATGAGGATGATGATGATGATGATGATGAAGAAAAACCCGAAAAATTGGGGGATTTGTTGAGGAGGGATTGGATTAGGGATGATGCAATGTTAATTGAAGAAAAAAAGAGTGATTTTGGGTTGTTACCTTGGGAGAAGGATGAGTTGGAGGAGGAGGAGGAAGAATTTGGTAAGGTTAATGAGGTTAGGGAGAGTGTAAAGAAGACGAAACGGGTTGTTAAACCGCCTACATTGGCGGAAAAGACGATTGAGGAAGCGGAATTGAAGAGGTTAAGAGGGCAAGGGATGGTTTTGAAGGATAAGGTTAATGTGGCTAAGGCTGGGATTACACAGTCTGTTTTAGAGAAGATTCATGCTAAGTGGCGAAAATCGGAATTGGTTAGGTTGAAATTTCATGAGGATTTAGCTCATGATATGAAGACTGCCCATATTCTTGTTGAGGTTGGTTGGATTTTGGTTTTCGAATATAATTATTCTGTCCCTATCATTTGTTTACCTTTGATTAAGATTAAAATACGGCTCACAGACAATAAAAAAGGTAAATGAATGAATGAATGAGACGGATGGAGTAATTAGTAGAATTTGCTATTTTTCTAATGCACATTTTTTATGTACGTTGTTTTTAGAATTTGCTTACTACTGTTGAAGCATGGTTTATGATTTGAAAGTTGTTTAAAGAGGCAATTTCTCATTAGAAGCTTGAGAGTGAAGTCCTTGCTTTTAAAAACCCGAGGTTTGTTATGATCTTTCTGAACAATGTTCACTTGTTGAGCATGTAGTTCACCCTGTAGACTATAGGGAAAGGTTTGCAAGGATGAAATTTAAAAATGTTTCCGCGAATACAAGATGGTCCTAGAATGCTTGTGTGATTATATGTATGTAATCGTCCCTTTCTGAGGAGTTGTTTTGAGTGTAGATTCAGAACATTTTTTAGACAGTTGGTGATTCTACGTTACATTTCTCTATGATAGCTAGAGCAGAGAGATAATAATTTGAACTATCCTATTAGCATGATTTGCCATTCCCTTTAACCTTGGTCCTGGTTTATGCATGGATTGCAGGAGTTTTTCGTTTTTAATAAAGCTCGTTCCGTTGCGATCCTCTAAAAGTGATTAAATTCATTGACTTCTGATTGATTTTGTTCTTGGGCTTTTCATTGCTTTTATTAATGAAATATCAATCTGCCATGTCTTCCATGCGTCTCAAATTCCATTATTTTGAATTTTTATTGCCAGCGCCGAACAGGAGGATTGGTTTTATGGCGGTCAGGAAGTGTAATGGTGGTTTACCGTGGAACTAATTACAAAGGACCACAATTAGACTCGGCAGGTCAAATTGTTGTGAATACAACTGCTGAGACCATTGCCGCAGAGATGCCTCATAAACATCGTCACAACCCGACAGCAGAAGAACGTGAATACAATGATCTTCTTGATGGTTTGGGTCCTCGCTTTGGAGACTGGTGGGGTACAGGGTTACTTCCTATTGATGCAGATTTGCTTCCTCAAACTGTTCCTGGTTACAAACCTCCACGGAGACTCCTCCCCGTTGGAATGCGTGTGGGACTGACAAATGCCGAGTTAACTGATCTGCGTAAACTTGCTAAGACACTCCCTTGTCATTTTGCTCTTGGTATGCAGTAGCTTTTTTCTTCGTCTATGACAATGTTGTCAGTTTTATTACATTCCATGAAAGTTCCTAGTTTTCTGAAGGCAGGAATAGAAATCATCAGGGTTTGGCAGCTGCAATTGTAAAGCTTTGGGAAAAGAGTTTGGTGGCTAAAATTGCTGTCAAACGAGGAATTCAGAACACAAATAATGAATTGATGTCTGAGGAGTTGAAGGTATTCTTGTTCACCATCTTTTCCACTCTGTTTTTTTCCGCCTTTTTTTTTGTTCTTACTGGTGACTTTTGACTAAAGTTCTGTACTAAATTCTGAGAAATTGAGAACACAAATGCCTGGCTTTTTTTTTATCAGTGAGAGCTAGAACTCTTAACCCCTAAGCTTTTGTTTTCTACGCTTATCTAGTTGTCGATGTTCTTAACATTTATGTCATTGGTAAAATTGTTAAATTTATGGTATATTGAGACATGAAGACAGAAAGAGTGCAGTATTTTATTAGGTGATAGACCAGGGCAAAAGTTGATTGAGAGTATTGGCACTAAGTCTTGTACTCTTTTTGCTGTAAACGTAATCTACATTCCAGTGGCTACACATTGAAATTTGAAGAATTGAACGTTAAGACTGGACTGAGATTCTTGAGAAAGCGTTCCAGATGTGTCCTGTGTGAGTTTAACCTTAGAAGGCAGTGAACAGTGGATATTTGAATTGTTAGGTGACTGCAGTGAACAATGTGGGAGAATATTTACAAATGGGGATCCACTGAACATTTACAAACACAGCTTTTCAAGTTGAGAAATATAAACTCAGTGTTCTCAAATCTACACGTGTCACCTGAATATTTTGGACGCTTACTATGCGCGTGATTTCTGTAATCTCCCTAAAGTGATAGTTCCGTTCCTTACACGATATTTGGGATACTTCAAGATGCTTTACAGCTTTATACTAACTTCTGCAATTGTAGAATTTTCTATTCCTAATAGAATTGCTTTTTTCTCAGTAATCTTTGGCTCCTGACTCGTTGAGTTGGTTAATTTTTTTCTTCTTTGAGGCTTGAATAGACTTAATTTCAATTGCGTTTTTGATGTGATTATGAAATGGTTGGCACTAAGCCCTTTTCGCCTATTTATGTAGTCTTCCTACCAATAGGCTGCCTGACCTATGGGATTGTCGTACTATACCTTGCCTGCAGAGATTAACAGGAGGCACCTTGTTGCTGAGAAACAAGTTTTTTATCGTCATATATCGTGGAAAAGACTTCCTTCCTACAACTGTCGCTGCTGCTGTTACAGAAAGAATGGAAGTCACTAAAAGAATTGAAGATGCTGAAGAGGAAGCACGAAGTGCAACAATCGAAGCAGCTACCACAGATGAACAGGCACAAGCACTTGCAGGTACGTTAGCGGAGTTTTATGAAGCTCAAGCTAGATGGGGAAGAGAAATATCGCCTGAAGAATATAAGAAGATGAGAGAAGAAGCGTCTAGGGCTAAGACTGTCAAAGTAGTAAAGCGAATTGAGCATAAGTTAGCTCAGGTAAACATACTGATATCTCATGTAGAGTTTTATTTGTAGACAATTTATGATTAGCTGAAGGCCTATATAGCGTTGTGTTAATGATGACGATAACTGTAACATTTATAGCTGAAGTGCAAATTTACTGTAGCCTTCACTCTAAAGAGAAGTGAAATAGAAAAATAAGGTGAAAAAGATACTTGGATGTAGATATTGTTCTTCAAATATTCTTCCCTTCCTTACTCGAGAGAAAAATGTGAATTCATCATGCTTTTGCATAGGAAAACAAAAATGAACATCTCAGTTACATAAAGAATGACGATTAAAAACGTAATTCTATTCCAATTCAAAATTGGACTTTTCTACTTCCAGTCTATTGGACAAATGAGTAGAGTATCCAATTATTTATTAATGTTCCAACATACGTTTATCTTTTCTCGACTTCCTTTGTGTACAACAGGCCCAATCAAAGAAGCTTCGAGCAGAGAGTTTATTATCAAAAATAGAAGCATCAATGGTGCCTGTTGGTCCTTCTGACGATCAAGAAACAATAACTGATGAGGAAAGATTTACATTTCGTAAGATTGGCTTGCAAATGAAGGCATACTTGCCTGTTGGTTAGTGTTCCATACTTCATACCCCAATATTAATTATGATTCCAGATAATTAGCGAATAAGGACTAAAGCTTATGTTGTGACGGCTATGAAGGTGTCCGAGGCATTTTTGATGGTGTGATTGAAAATATGCATTTGCACTGGAAGCATAGAGAACTTGTTAAGTTAATCTCGAAGCAAAAGAACCTTGGTTTTGTGGAGGAAACGGCTAGACTACTGGAGTATGAGAGTGGTGGGATATTAGTTGCCATAGAAAGAGTGCCAAAAGGCTATGCTCTAATATACTATCGCGGGAAAAATTATCAGAGACCTATCAGTTTGAGGCCTAGAAATCTTTTGACAAAGGCAAAAGCATTGAAACGCGCCATTGCCATGCAACGGCATGAGGTTTGATGCTTTCCTATATCTTAATTTCTTCGCTCAAGATACCTTTTTAGTTTTGTGCCAATATGAGTTACTTTTGTTCTTTGATAAAAAATCCTTCAGGCACTCAGTGAGCACATAACGGAGTTAGAGAAGAACATTGATGAAATGAGAAAAGAAATGGTAAGTGATCATTATGATATTCAGAATCTTTTAATTGTGTCTATAAAAAGCATATGTAGTGTTCATTTTTTACTCGAGAAAATAGAAATATGAAAGCCGATTCATTGGTCAGACATTTGGAAAACAGTTCTACTGTCTGAAGGGCCATTCCACTGATCATCTAAGAAACTTGAGCTATTTTGTTATACTCCCTTGTTTTTATTTTATTTTATATTTATATTTCGCTTTGTTCTTTTGGCCACCTTCATCTGGTATCACCTGCAGGGTAGCAGTGAAACTTCTAAAGATGAGAACGTCATGAAAGCAGATGGAGAGTTTCGTCCTATGTCAGAATACCAAGTGAGATTTTATTTCCATGTCTTTGTTTCCCTTTCTTTTTCACTTGTATTTTTTTTTTGTTAGTAGCCCAGGATTAAAATGACATGAATATATGGTAGGAAGTTTGATAATTTCTTAGTAATAGTATCTGGCATTTTTACGTCTAAAGTTCTCTCATCTCACTCCTTTAAGATCTCTATGCTACAGAGTGAGGATGAAGATTCTGAGGATGAGGACGATTATGATGATGGTGAGATATACGATTCTGATGATGATGATGATGACGATGACGATGATGGTGGCGTCTCAAATGTCGAGGACAACCATGACCGCTCTATCAAGTTCGAGAACTGGTAAATAAGTACACAATTAAATGACAGCATCGGACATTGTACAAGACAGAGGTAATCCCTTGTTATCTGAATCTTAACTTTGCTTATAGTACTTGTACTCACCCCCAGGCTCCAAGTGTGCGTCTTCACGACCTGATGTTCGGATTCTTTGGTAATATTGCTAAGCATCTAGTTGGCTACTTGTAACTGTTGATCTTGTTAATTTTGTGATTTGGCATGAAAATCTTGGAACGATCTGATCTTTGTAGTAGTACTCTTTAAACTTCTGAGTGGCGTTTGCCTAGAGAATTTGGTAATTGGCTAAAGTTAACTGAGGAGAGTAGTCTCACTTGAAACAGATGAAATACCTCTTGGTTAGCCTCAATCTATCCCTAATTTAATGTTGTGTTACTCCGACTCTCCGACACAGTGTCATGTCTGACACGTGTCGGAGTGTCGGACACGGCTATTTTGGGTGAATTTCCCTATTTCGTGGTCTAAATTGAAGTGTCGAAGTATCGTGTTGTGTCGGACACCGACACGTGTCTGACACGCGACATGACAGTTAAGTGAAGTGTCGGAGTAACATAGACTTTAATGTCAGGCACACATGTCAGACCCGATACGGAGTCTAATGTCGACACAACTGATTTTGTAAAAGGTCCGTGCCTTCTGGACTATAATGAAGCGGAGGGAGTTGTGTAGTGTCAGAAGGTCAGAGTGTTGGACACAAAATATAGAAATTGCATAGTAGTACGCATCAGTAGCTTCGCCTTATCTACACTGAGGCGTTTTGACTAGTGCTTCATTGAGCCTGACGCTTAAGTGCACTCGAGGCATACTTTTTAATACTGAGCGCCTGATGATCGAGCTGGTTTTTTATCGTGTTTTTTTTTTTTGCAAGGATTGTGGTTCTTATGCCATCCCCTGACCCTTGAACCAAGCAACTAAGTGGTCAGCAATAACCCTTTAGTTGGACAACATTAGGAGAAAACAGGAGATGAGAGGGATGGGAGATTTGTTTCTTGACTTCCAATTTTTTCAACAGCATAAATAATTTGACTTGTAAAAAGGAAATTTGATCCCTCCAAATCTCCAATGTATAGTGTTCCTTATCTCATTAAAAATTAGGGTAATTATCATAGTAACCTCGAGTGTTGATTGTCGTCTTAGTTTGCTGCTTGCTTTTCCTCAGGATATTCACTGCATGGTTGCCGTGCACGGGGATTAAGCAGGGGCTTGTTCTGTCACTGTCTATGCAGGTGCTTGGCCAGAACAGCAAATGTTAATTGGCGTACAAGGATTAATGTCCTTCAAATGTGGAGCAGTTCTTGTGCCAGAATAAAGTTCTCGTTTTGTAGCAAAAAGCTGAGAGATTTAATGTAACTAAAGAAACGGGCTTTTGCTCTATTGTTGATCAGTAGCATTATTCTTTTTGTACACACAGTACGTTTATTGCATGTTGTATGCCCAAGCTAATAATAATTAATCTTCCCTTTGTTTCCTTGACAATATTTATGATCTACCCACATGTATATTTCTACGGATTTCGAAAATTGCATAAAATTTCTTATTTTTGCGTTTTATTCGTGCTTTTAAGAGTTCTATAATTATTTTCTCATCAGTCCACAAGTCTTCTGTTAATTTTACTCCATTGTCTGAATTTAAGGAAAATGGATAGATGACTAGTCTTTTTTCTGATATACGTTGTGGAACTTGTATTTATGATTCTAAAGTGTGCTAAAGGGAAGGACTTCTCAAAGGGGAAGAGCGGTAATAATTCATCACATTCATTAAGGCGCAGGAAAGAAAAGCTGACAAATAACAAAGATACAATAGAGCACCAGCAGCATGTGTTAATTATAAAGTTCGGAGCATTCGACACACACATGGCCTTCATTATCCCTAACTAGGTAATGGAGGTAGGATAAGCTGAACACTTAGATGAAACCAAAAGCATGCGTCGTGCAGTGTAAACACTGCCATAAACCGCCATATGCTCTCTCGAATGATGCAAATATAAGGAGACAACTGGGGTGGCATCATTGTCGAAGCATCTGCTGCAACTGAAGAACTTGCTGCCGCTGTTCTGGAGGCAAGAGATTAATCTGTTCTTGCGTCAGACTCATTACTTGTTGAATCAACGCCTGCTCTACATCAGGATTCAACTGCAAGATCCCAAATACAAGTTTGTGAGATATTGAAAATAGAAGTCGGATTTCAAAGTATAAGGGGTGAACGAATTACAGGAGCAGGACGAGGCTGATTCCCAGCATGCATAGAAACTGGCCCTAACGGTGGTGGTGTAGGAAGTTGTGCCCCAGATGTGTTTCCTCTATCCATTTGCATGGTATTTCCAGTTCCACCCTGAAAATAGTATTATGTATTGATTGATTTGATTCAGCATTGATGAACTCCATATAGTTTAAATGAAACACAATGAGGAAAACGGAGGATGGAGAAAATGCAATCATCCCTTAAACATTACGCAAGGAGAACCCTTAAACATTACGCAAGGAGAGGTTCTCCGTTATTTATTCTCTCCATTCCCCACATCTTAATTAGTTTATATTGATGATACAATCTAAAGTCTAAATTATTTGTTTCTAAAAGCTTATCTAACTATCTAAGTAAATTGGTTTGCTACTGAACCAATAACCAGTAGGTACTGACAGAGAAATCATAACACGGAATATAAACCTGATAAAAAGGTTGATAAGGTGACTGGCTCGGGAGAGGAGGCTGATTTGGAAGAGGAGTCTGCCCTTGAGAATAATGTCCACCAGGTGGTAGAGGAGCCTGCACTTGAGAATATTGCTCACCAGGTCGTCTACTGCTTGGCTGTACAATCAAGATGATACATTAGGTGAACCTAGTTAAGAACTGAAAAGTAACAGATATCTGTAGCATACGTAAGTGCAACCTCCCATACCGCACCCCCATGAAAATTTTAAGATAGCGCGGGAGTATTTTAAGATTTTTGCCAATACCTCTCCGGTAGCTATTTTGTATTCTTTTCATAGATTTGCCTCCATACCGGCATACCCCATTTGCCTATTCAAAGAAATTCAAAAACAACGCTCTTGTACTTCTGAGATGAAAGCTACTACCCGCTGGCCTGGTTATAACCAACCCCCACCCCCTGCCCGCCCAAACCAAAATAAACAAATGTGCACACAAAACAAAAAATATCCAGCTTACATGAAACATGGGCTGTGAATTGTTCATCTGAGTGACACCCGGATTCTGAAAGTTAACATTAGAGGTGATTTGTGGTTGATATTGCATCTGCATTGGAGCCCTGGGTTGTGGAGGCAAAGGCGGTTGTAGCATTTGGTGGGAAACACCAGTTGTTTGCATTGGTCGCTGTAAATGGCCAAGCATAGAAGGCATAGGGGGTTGATGGCCAGATGAATGCTGTGACCCAAAATGATGAGGAAGTGAAGGCATATTAGGAGCTTGAGAAGATTTTGGATGTGACATTTGTGTTGCTTGTGGGATAACATGGCCTCTAGACGGTTCAACTGGTTGCGCTGACGTAGGCTGTGAAATGATACCTTGAACAGGATTCGATGTTGTTGGCATTGGAGGTGGAATTTGTGGTTGCTTCCTTACAGAATTTGCCTGAGATAAGTTTGCTTGACCCTGCAAACCTACTTGGCTGGAGACCGACTGAGCAACATGGGCATCT
The DNA here is from genome assembly GCF_048544455.1 of Silene latifolia. Taxonomy (NCBI): domain Eukaryota; kingdom Viridiplantae; phylum Streptophyta; class Magnoliopsida; order Caryophyllales; family Caryophyllaceae; genus Silene; species Silene latifolia. The sequence continues at coordinate 32,126,275 of NC_133526.1, read as the reverse complement.
GTCTTAACAGGGGGTGACGGCTGCTGAATACTTGAAGCCTGAGACGAAGTGTATCAGTTTATATATTTTCTGGTGACAAAAGTACAACTTAAAACTAAGGCCAAATCAATACCATACCGCTTGTGAGGGCTTCACCATACCAAGCATAATTTGTGCCTGTTGAAGCAACAATTAAAATAGCATCAGTAGATAGATGTAAGCAAATCATCGAGAGAGATACATCAAAAGCTAACTAACTGACACCCTGCTAGCGCTAAATAGTTAACGGTTAAGCTTACCAGTTTACATTAAGAATTAGTAAGATGAGGTACATACAGTGACCATACCAAAAGCTAAGATATCAAATCCTGTGCAAGTCAAATACTGCTATGTACAAAAAAAAGGAAATGCCAAAGAAAAGAAAACATATTCGGTTCGATTAAATTCTAGAATCAGTTAGATTCATTAGCCAAATCAGCTTCACATAGTTCAGTACAACTCAGATGGAAACTCAGACTCTGCTGTTGATTAACAATTTTACTCCTATTAGATAAAACAGTCAAGGTTACTTTGATTCTTTATCTCTTTACCATGTATGCCAATGTT